>NC_057839.1:1238000-2476000 GCF_910594005.1 Cervus elaphus
AGGCTCCTTTCATGTGTGATGTGCAACACAGAATTGCTCTGCATGCAGTGCAGGGGAATCGGGCCTCATCTCACGACGAGGGGGAAGTCTCATGGTTTTTCTCGAGTTGCGGCGGGAACCTGGGGTATATTCTCGAGTTACGTCGGGGATGGCCCGTCCACCCACGTGTTTGTTCAGCCACGTCAGGACTCGTGCCTAGTTGCGAGGGACAACTCGGGATTCTCCTCGAGGCTTGGCAGGGCAATTGGGACGCCTCTCCAGCTGAGGCGGGAGACCAAGAGTCCCTTTCCACGTGCCACAGGAATCCTGGGTCTCCTGTGAAGTTTCACGAGGAGTCAGGCATCGTCTCCTTTGGAGGCACTGATCTCCGCGTACCTCTGGAGTTTTCAAAGGATGTGAGGCCTCCGGTCGCGATGAGGTGGGGAACTAGGTCTTTCTCTGTGGTCTCCACAGGGGATTCAGACATCCTTTCGTCTTGGGAGATGCAAGACGAGCCTGCATTCAAGTCACTGCAGGGATATCCGGTCTTATTTCGAGTCAGGGCATCTTGGGGTCCATTCCACTTGAGGCCGCAAACTCAGGGTCCCTCTCACATACCTAGAGCTGAGAGAAGCCTCCTCTTGAGGTGCTTGTGGTTAGGTGGTATTCCTCTGGAGTCGAAGCCAGGGACTAACCTCTCATCTCGAGTTGATTTTTGGTCCACAGAGCTCTTTCGTGTTGCTACAGTGACCTCAGGATCCCTCTAGCCTGGAAACAGTGTTCTTCGGGTTTCTCTGGAGTGCCATCAAGGAAGTCAAGCCTCCTTTCATATGTGATGTGCAACACGGAAATGCTCTGCACGCAGTGCAGGGGAATTGGGCCTCATCTCGCGGCGAGGGGGAAGTCTCATGGTTTTTCTCGAGTTGCGGCGGGAACCTGGGATATATTCTCGAGTTACGACGGGGATGGCCCTTCCACACACGTGTTTCTTCAGCGACGATAGGACTCCTGCCTAGTTGCGAGGGACAACTTGGGATTCTCCTCGAGGCTTGGCAGGGCAATTGGGACGCCTCTCCAGCTGAGGCGGGAGACCAAGTGTCCCTTTCCACGTGCCACAGGAATCCTGGGACTCCTATCAAGTTTCACGAGGAGTCAGGCATCGTCTCCTTTGGAGGCACTGATCTCCGCGTACCTCTGGAGTTTTCAAAGGATGTAAGGCCTCCGGTCGCGATTAGGTGGGGAGCTAGGTCTTTCTCTGTGGTCTCCACAGAGGATTCAGACATCCTTTCGTCTTGGCAGATGCAAGACGAGCCTGCATTCAAGACACTGCAGGGATGTCCGGCCTTATTTCGAGTCAGGGCATCGCGGTGTCCATTCCACTTGAGGCCGCAAACTCAGGGTCCCTCTCACATACATAGAGCTGAGAGAAGAATCCTCTTGAGGTGCTTGTGGTAAGGTCGTATTCCTCTGGAGTCGAAGCCAGGGACTAACATTTCATCTCGAGTTGATTTTTGGTCCACGGAGCTCTTTCTTGTTGCTACAGTGACCTCAGGATCCCTCTAGCCTTAAAACAGTTTTCTTGGGTTTTCTCTGGAGTGCCACCAAGGAAATCAAGGCTCCTTTCATGTGTGATGTGCAACACCGAATTGCTCTGCACGCAGTGCAGGGGAATCGGGCCTCATCTCGCGGCGAGGGGGAAGTCTCATGGTTTTTCTCGAGTTGCGGCGGGAACCTGGGGTAAATTCTCGAGTTAAGTCGGGGATGGCCCTTCCACACACGTGTTTGTTCAGCGACGTCAGGACTCCTGCCTAGTTGCGAGGGACAACTCGGGATTCTCCTCGAGGCTTGGCAGGGCAATTGGGACGCCTCTCCAGCTGAGGCGGGAGACCAAGTGTCCCTTTCCACGTGCCACAGGAATCCTGGGACTCCTATCAAGTTTCACGAGGAGCCACGAATCATCTCCTTTGGAGGCACTGATCTCTGCGTACCTCTGGAGTTTTCAAAGGATGTGAGGCCTCCGGTCGCGATGAGGTGGGGAACTAGGTCTTTCTCTGTGGTCTCCACAGGGGATTCAGGTATCCTTTCGTTTTGGAAGATGCAAGACGAGCCTGCATTCAAGTCACTGCAGGGATATCCGGCCTTATTTCGAGTCAGGGCATCGCGGTGTCCATTCCACTTGAGGCCGCAAACTCAGGGTCCCTCTCACATATCTAGAGCTGAGAGAAGCCTCCTCTTGAGGTGCTTGTGGTAAGGTGGTATTCCTGTGGAGTCGAAGCCAGGGACTAACCTCTCATCTCGAGTTGATTTTTGGTCCACGGAGCTCTTTCGTGTTGCTACAGTGACCTCAGGATCCCTCTAGCCTTGAAACAGTGTTCTTGGGGTTTCTCTGGAGTGCCATCAAGGAAATCAAGGCTCCTTTCATGTGTGATGTGCAACACGGAATTGCTCTGCACGCAGTGCAGGGGAATCGGGCCTCATCTCGCGGCGAGGGGGAAGTCTCATGGTTTTTCTCGAGTTTCGGCGTCAACCTGGGGTATATTCTCGAGTTACGACGGGGATGGCCCTTCCACCCATGTGTTTGTTCAGCGACGTCAGGATTCCAGCCTAGTTGCGAGGGACAACTCGGGATTCTCCTCGAGGCTTGGCAGGGCAATTGGGACGCCTCTCCAGCTGAGGCGGGAGACCAAGGGTCCCTTTCCATGTGCCACAGGAATCCTGGGACTCCTATCAAGTTTCACGAGGAGTCAGGCATCGTCTCCTTTGGAGGCACTGATCTCCGCGTACCTCTGGAGTTTTCAAAGGATGTAAGGCCTCCGGTCGCGATTAGGTGGGGAACTAGGTCTTTCTCTGTGGTCTCCACAGGGGATTCAGACATCCTTTCATCTTGGCAGATGCAAGACGAGCCTGCATTCAAGACACTGCAGGGATATCCGGCCTTATTTCGAGTCAGGGCATCGCGGTGTCCATTCCACTTGAGGCCGCAAACTCAGGGTCCCTCTCACATACTTAGAGCTGAGAGAAGAATCCTCTTGAGGTGCTTGTGGTAAGATGGTATTCCTCTGGAGTTGAAGCCAGGGACTAACATCTCATCTCGAGTTGATTTTTGGTCCACGGAGCTCTTTCGTGTTGCTACAGTGACCTCAGGATCCCTCTAGTCTTGAAACAGTTTTCTTGGGGTTTCTCTGGAGTGCCACCAAGGAAATCAAGGCTCCTTTCATGTGTGATGTGCAACACCGAATTGCTCTGCACGCAGTGCAGGGGAATCGGGCCTCATCTCGCGGCGAGGGGGAAGCCTCATTGTTTTTCTCGAGTTGCGGCGGGAACCTGGGGTAAATTCTCGAGTTACGTCGGGGATGGCCCTTCCACACACGTGTTTGTTCAGCGACGTCAGGACTCCTGCCTAGTTGCGAGGGACAACTCGGGATTCTCCTCGAGGCTTGGCAGGGCAATTGGGACGCCTCTCCAGCTGAGGCGGGAGACCAAGGGTCCCTTTCCACGTGCCACAGGAATCCTGGGACTCCTATCAAGTTTCACGAGGAGCCACGAATCATCTCCTTTGGAGGCACTGATCTCTGCGTACCTCTGGAGTTTTCAAAGGATGTGAGGCCTCCGGTCGCGATGAGGTGGGAAACTAGATTTTTCTCTGTGGTCTCCACAGGGGATTCAGGTATCCTTTCGTTTTGGAAGATGCAAGACGAGCCTGCATTCAAGTCACTGCAGGGATATCCGGCCTTATTTCGAGTCAGGGCATCGCGGTGTCCATTCCACTTGAGGCCGCAAACTCAGGGTCCCTCTCACATACCTAGAGCTGAGAGAAGCCTCCTCTTGAGGTGCTTGTGGTAAGGTGGTATTCCTGTGGAGTCGAAGCCAGGGACTAACCTCCCATCTCGAGTTGATTTTCGGTCCACGGAGCTCTTTCGTGTTGCTACAGTGACCTCAGGATCCCTCTAGCCTTGAAACAGTGTTCTTGGGGTTTCTCTGGAGTGCCATCAAGGAAATCAAGGCTCCTTTCATGTGTGATGTGCAACACAGTATTGCTCTGCATGCAGTGCAGGGGAATCGGGCCTCATCTCACGACGAGGGGGAAGTCTCATGGTTTTTCTCGAGTTGCGGCGGGAACCTGGGGTATATTCTAGAGTTACGACGGGGATGGCCCGTCCACCCACGTGTTTGTTCAGCCAAGTCAGGACTCGTGCCTAGTTGCGAGGGACAACTCGGGATTCTCCTCGAGGCTTGGCAGGGCAATTGGGACGCCTCTCCAGCTGAGGCGGGAGACCAAGGGTCCCTTTCCACGTGCCACAGGAATTCTGGGTCTCCTGTGAAGTTTCACGAGGAGTCAGGCATCGTCTCCTTTGGAGGCACTGATCTCCGCGTACCTCTGGAGTTTTCAAAGGATGTGAGGCCTCCGGTCGCGATGAGGTGGGGAACTAGGTCTTTCTCTGTGGTCTCCACAGGGGATTCAGACATCCTTTCGTCTTGGGAGATGCAAGACGAGCCTGCATTCAAGTCAGTGCAGGGATATCCGGCCTTATTTCGAGTCAGGGCATCTCGGGGTCCATTCCACTTGAGGCCGCAAACTCAGGGTCCCTCTCACATACCTAGAGCTGAGAGAAGCCTCCTCTTGAGGTGCTTGTGGTTAGGTGGTATTCCTCTGGAGTCGAAGCCAGGGACTAACCTCTCATCTCGAGTTGATTTTTTTTCCACAGAGCTCTTTCGTGTTGCGACAGTGACCTCAGGATCCCTCTAGCCTGGAAACAGTGTTCTTCGGGTTTCTCTGGAGTGCCATCAAGGAAATCAAGGCTCCTTTCATATGTGATGTGCAACACGGAAATGCTCTGCACGCAGTGCAGGGGCATCGGGCCTCATCTCGCGGCGAGGGGGAATTCTCATGGTTTTTCTCGAGTTGCGGCGGGAACCTGGGGTATATTCTCGAGTTACGACGGGGATGGCCCTTCCACACACGTGTTTCTTCAGCGACGACAGGACTCCTGCCTAGTTGCGAGGGACAACTTGGGATTCTCCTCGAGGCTTGGCAGGGCAATTGGGACGCCTCTCCAGCTGAGGCGGGAGACCAAGGGTCCCTTTCCGTGTGCCACAGGAATCCTGGGACTCTTATCAAGTTTCACGAGGAGTCAGTCATCGTCTCCTTTGGAGGCACTGATCTCCGCATACCTCTGAAGTTTTCAAAGGATGTAAGGCCTCCGGTCGCGATTAGGTGGGGAACTAGGTCTTTCTCTGTGGTCTCCACAGAGGATTCAGACATCCTTTCATCTTGGCAGATGCAAGACGAGCCTGCATTCAAGACACTGCAGGGATATCCGGCCTTATTTCGAGTCAGGGCATCGCGGTGTCCATTCCACTTGAGGCCGCAAACTCAGGGTCCCTCTCACATACTTAGAGCTGAGAGAAGAATCCTCTTGAGGTGCTTGTGGTAAGGTCGTATTCCTCTGGAGTCGAAGACAGGGACTAACATCTCATCTCCAGTTGATTTTTGGTCCACGGAGCTCTTTCTTGTTGCTACAGTGACCTCAGGATCCCTCTAGCCTTAAAACAGTTTTCTTGGGGTTTCTCTGGAGTGCCACCAAGGAAATCAAGGCTCCTTTCATGTGTGATGTGCAACACCGAATTGCTCTGCACGCAGTGCTGGGGAATCGGGCCTCATCTCGCGGCGAGGGGGAAGTCTCATGGTTTTTCTCGAGTTGCGGCGGGAACCTGGGGTATATTCTCGAGTTACGTCGGGGATGGCCCTTCCACACACGTGTTTGTACAGCGAAGTCAGGACTCCTGCCTAGTTGCGAGGGACAACTCGGGATTCTCCTCGAGGCTTGGCAGGGCAATTGGGACGCCTCTCCAGCTGAGGCGGGAGACCAAGGGTCCCTTTCCACGTGCCACAGGAATCCTGGGACTCCTATCAAGTTTCACGAGGACTCAGGCATCGTCTCCTTTGGAGGCACTGATCTCCGCGTACCTCTGGAGTTTTCAAAGGATGTGAGGCCTCCGGTCGCGATGAGGTGGGGAACTAGGTCTTTCTCTGTGGTCTCCACAGGGGATTCAGGTATCCTTTCGTTTTGGAAGATGCAAGACGAGCCTGCATTCAAGTCACTGCAGGGATATCCGGCCTTATTTCGAGTCAGGGCATCGCGGTGTCCATTCCACTTGAGGCCGCAAACTCAGGGTCCCTCTCACATACCTAGAGCTGAGAGAAGCCTCCTCTTGAGGTGCTTGTGGTTAAGTGGTATTCCTCTGGAGTCGAAGCCAGGGACTAACCTCTCATCTCGAGTTGATTTTTTTTCCACAGAGCTCTTTCGTGTTGCTACAGTGACCTCAGGATGCCTCTAGCCTGGAAACAGTGTTCTTGGGGTTTCTCTGGAGTGCCATCAAGGAAATCAAGGCTCCTTTCATATGTGATGTGCAACACGGAAATGCTCTGCACGCAGTGCAGGGGAATCGGGCCTCATCTCGCGGCGAGGGGGAAGTCTCATGGTTTTTCTCGAGTTTCGGCGTCAACCTGGGGTATATTCTCGAGTTACGACGGGGATGGCCCTTCCACCCATGTGTTTGTTCAGCGACGTCAGGATTCCAGCCTAGTTGCGAGGGACAACTCGGGATTCTCCTTGGGGCTTGGCAGGGCAATTGGGACGCCTCTCCAGCTGAGGCGGGAGACCAAGGGTCCCTTTCCATGTGCCACAGGAATCCTGGGACTCCTATCAAGTTTCACGAGGAGTCAGGCATCGTCTCCTTTGGAGGCACTGATCTCCGCGTACCTCTGGAGTTTTCAAAGGATGTAAGGCCTTCGGTCGCGATTAGGTGGGGAACTAGGTCTTTCTCTGTGGTCTCCACAGGGGATTCAGACATCCTTTCATCTTGGCAGATGCAAGACGAGCCTGCATTCAAGACACTGCAGGGATATCCGGCCTTATTTCGAGTCAGGGCATCGCGGTGTCCATTCCACTTGAGGCCGCAAACTCAGGGTCCCTCTCACATACTTAGAGCTGAGAGAAGAATCCTCTTGAGGTGCTTGTGGTAAGATGGTATTCCTCTGGAGTCGAAGCCAGGGACTAACATCTCATCTCGAGTTGATTTTTGGTCCACGGAGCTCTTTCGTGTTGCTACAGTGACCTCAGGATCCCTCTAGTCTTGAAACAGTTTTCTTGGGGTTTCTCTGGAGTGCCACCAAGGAAATCAAGGCTCCTTTCATGTGTGATGTGCAACACCGAATTGCTCTGCACGCAGTGCAGGGGAATCGGGCCTCATCTCGCGGCGAGGGGGAAGTCTCATTGTTTTTCTCGAGTTGCGGCGGGAACCTGGGGTAAATTCTCGAGTTACGTCGGGGATGGCCCTTCCACACACGTGTTTGTTCAGCGACGTCAGGACTCCTGCCTAGTTGCGAGGGACAACTCGGGATTCTCCTCGAGGCTTGGCAGGGCAATTGGGACGCCTCTCCAGCTGAGGCGGGAGACCAAGGGTCCCTTTCCACGTGCCACAGGAATCCTGGGACTCCTATCAAGTTTCACGAGGAGCCACGAATCATCTCCTTTGGAGGCACTGATCTCTGCGTACCTCTGGAGTTTTCAAAGGATGTGAGGCCTCCGGTCGCGATGAGGTGGGGAACTAGGTTTTTCTCTGTGGTCTCCACAGGGGATTCAGGTATCCTTTCGTTTTGGAAGATGCAAGACGAGCCTGCATTCAAGTCACTGCAGGGATATCCGGCCTTATTTCGAGTCAGGGCATCGCGGTGTCCATTCCACTTGAGGCCGCAAACTCAGGGTCCCTCTCACATACCTAGAGCTGAGAGAAGCCTCCTCTTGAGGTGCTTGTGGTAAGGTGGTATTCCTCTGGAGTCGAAGCCAGGGACTAACCTCCCATCTCGAGTTGATTTTCGGTCCACGGAGCTCTTTTGTGTTGCTACAGTGACCTCAGGATCCCTCTAGCCTTGAAACAGTGTTCTTGGGGTTTCTCTGGAGTGCCATCAAGGAAATCAAGGCTCCTTTCATGTGTGATGTGCAACACAGTATTGCTCTGCATGCAGTGCAGGGGAATCGGGCCTCATCTCGCGGCGAGGGGGAAGTCTCATGGTTTTTCTCGAGTTGCGGCGGGAACCTGGGGTATATTCTCGAGTTACGACGGGGATGGCCCTTCCACACACGTGTTTCTTCAGCGACGACAGGACTCCTGCCTAGTTGCGAGGGACAACTTGGGATTCTCCTCGAGGCTTGGCAGGGTAATTGGGACGCCTCTCCAGCTGAGGCGGGAGACCAAGGGTCCCTTTCCGTGTGCCACAGGAATCCTGGGACTCTTATCAAGTTTCACGAGGAGTCAGGCATCGTCTCCTTTGGAGGCACTGATCTCCGCGTACCTCTGAAGTTTTCAAAGGATGTAAGGCCTCCGGTCGCGATTAGGTGGGGAACTAGGTCTTTCTCTGTGGTCTCCACAGAGGATTCAGACATCCTTTCATCTTGGCAGATGCAAGACGAGCCTGCATTCAAGACACTGCAGGGATATCCGGCCTTATTTCGAGTCAGGGCATCGCGGTGTCCATTCCACTTGAGGCCGCAAACTCAGGGTCCCTCTCACATACTTAGAGCTGAGAGAAGAATCCTCTTGAGGTGCTTGTGGTAAGGTGGTTTCCTCTGGAGTCGTAGCCAGGGACTAACCTCTCATCTCGAGTTGATTTTTGGCCCACGGAGCTCTTTCGTGTTGCTACAGTGACCTCAGGATCCCTCTAGCCTTGAAACAGTGTTCTTGGGGTTTCTCTGGAGTGCCATCAAGGAAATCAAGGCTCCTTTCATATGTGATGTGCAACACGGAATTGCTCTGCACGCAGTGCAGGGGAATCGGGCCTCATCTCGCGGCGAGGGGGAAGTCTCATGGTTTTTCTCGAGTTGCGGCGGGAACCTGGGTTATATTCTCGAGTTACGACGGGGATGGCCCTTCCACCCACATGTTTCTTCAGCGACGACAGGACTCCTGCCTAGTTGCGAGGGACAACTCGGGATTCTCCTCGAGGCTTGGCATGGCATTTGGGATGCCTCTCCAGCTGAGGCGGGAGACAAAGGGTCCCTTTCCACGTGCCACAGGAATCCTGGGACTCCTATCAAGTTTCACGAGGAGTCAGGCATCGTCTCCTTTGGAGGCACTGATCTCCGCGTACCTCTGGAGTTTTCAAAGGATATAAGGCCTCCGGTCGCGATTAGGTGGGGAACTAGGTCTTTCTCTGTGGTCTCCACAGGGGATTCAGACATCCTTTCATCTTGGCAGATGCAAGACGAGCCTGCATTCAAGACACTGCAGGGATATCCGGCCTTATTTCGAGTCAGGGCATCGCGGTGTCCATTCCACTTGAGGCCGCAAATTCAGGGTCCCTCTCACATACTTAGAGCTGAGAGAAGCCTCCTCTTGAGGTGCTTGTGGTAAGGTGGTATTCCTCTGGAGTCGAAGCCAGGGACTAACATCTCATCTCGAGTTGATTTTTGGTCCACGGAGCTCTTTCGTGTTGCTACAGTGACCTCAGGATCCCTCTAGCCTTGAAACAGTTTTCTTGGGGTTTCTCTGGAGTGCCACCAAGGAAATCAAGGCTCCTTTCATGTGTGATGTGCAACACGGAATTGCTCTGCACGCAGTGCAGGGGAATCGGGCCTCATCTCGTGGCAAGGGGGAAGTCTTATGGTTTTTCTCGAGTTGCGGCAGGAACCTGGGGTATATTCTCGAGTTACGACCGCGATGGCCCTTCCACACACGTGTTTGTTCAGCGACGTCAGGACTCCTGCCTAGTTGCGAGGGACAACTCGGGATTCCCCTTGAGGCTGGGCAGGGCAATTGGGACGCCTCTCCAGCTGAGGCAGGAGACAAAGGGTCCCTTTCCACGTGCCGCAGAAATCCTGGGACTCCTATCAAGTTTCACGAGGAGTCAGGCATCGTCTCCTTTGAAGGCACTTATCTTCGCGTACCTCAGGAGTTTTCAAAGGATGTGAGGCCTCCGGTCGCGATGAGGTGTGGAACTAGGTCTTTCTCTGTGGTCTCCACAGGGGATTCAGACATCCTTACGTCTTGGGAGATGCAAGACAAGCCTACATTCAAGTCACTGCAGGGATATCGGGCCTTATTTCGAGTCAGGGCATCGCGGTGTCCTTTCCACTTGAGGCCGCAAACTCAGGGTCCCACTCACATACCTAGAGCTGAGAGAAGCCTCCTCTTGAGGTGCTTGTGGTAAGGTGGTATTCCTCTGGAGTCGAAGCCAGGGACTACCCTCTCATCGCGACTTGATTTTTGGTCCACGGAGCTCTTTCGTGTTGCTACAGTGACATCAGGATCCCTCTAGCCTGGAAACAGTGTTCTTGGGGTTTCTCTGGAGTGCCATCAAGGAAATCAAGGCTCCTTTCATTTGTGATGTGCAACACGGAATTGCTCTGCATGCAGTGCAGGGAAATCGGGCCTTATCTCGCGGCGAGGGGGAAGTCTCATGGTTTTTCTCGAGTTGCGGCGGGAACCTGGGGTATATTCTCGAGTTACGACGGGGATGGCCCTTCCACCCACGTGTTTATTCAGCGACGTCAGGACTCCTGCCTAGTTGCGAGGGACAACTCGGGATTCTCCTTGAGGCTTGGCAGGGCAATTGGGACGCCTCTCCAGCTGAGGCGGGAGACCAAGGGTCCCTTTCCACGTGCCACAGGAATCCTGGGACTCCTGTGAAGTTTCACGAGCAGTCAGGCATCGTCTCCTTTGGAGGCACTGATGTCCGCGTACGTCTGGAGTTTTCAAAGGATGTGAGGCCTCCGGTCGCGATGAGGTGGGGAACTAGGTCTTTCTCTGTGGTCTCCACAGGGGATTCAGACATCCTTTCGTCTTGGGAGATGCAAGAGGAGCCTGCATTCAAGTCACTGCAGGGACATCCGGCCTTATTTCCCGTCAGGGCATCGCGGTGTCCATTCCACTTGAGGCCGCAAAATCAGGGTCCCTCTCACATACCTAGAGCTGAGAGAAGCCTCCTCTTGAGGTGCTTGTGGTAAGGTGGTATTCCTCTGGAGTCGAAGCCAGGGACTAACCTCACATCTCGAGTTGACTTTTGGTCCACGGAGCTCTTTCGTGTTGCTACAGTGACCTCAGGATCCCTCTAGCCTTGAAACAGTGTTCTTGGGGATTCTCTGGAGGGCCATCAAGGAAATCAAGGCTCCTTTCATGTGTGATGTGCAACACGGAATTGCTCTGCACGCAGTGCAGGGGAATCGGGCCTCATCTCGCGGCGAGGGGGAAGTCTCATGGTTTTTCTCGAGATGCGGCGGGAACCTGGGGTATATTCTCGAGTTAAGACGGGGATGGCCTTTCCACACACGTGTTTGTTCAGCGACATCAGGACTCCTGCTTAGTTGTGAGGGACAATTCGGGATTCTCCTCGATGCTTGGCAGGGCAATTGGGACGCCTCTCCAGCTGAGGTGGGAGACCAAGGGTCCCTTTCCACGTGCCACAGGAATCCTGGGACTCCTATCAAGTTTCACGAGGAGTCAGGCATCGTCTCCTTTGGAGGCACTGATCTCCGTGTACCTCTGGAGTTTTCAAAGTATGTGAGGCCTCCGGTCGCGATGAGGTGGGGAACTAGGTCTTTCTCTGTGGTCTCCACAGGGGATTCAGACATCCTTTCGTCTTGGGAAATGCAAGACGAGCCTGCATTCAAGTCACTGCAGGGATATCCGGCCTTATTTCGAGTCAGGGCATCGCGGTGTCCATTCCACTTGAGGCCGCAAACTCAGGGTCCCTCTCACATACCTATAGCTGAGAGAAGCCTCCTCTTGAGGTGCTTGTGGTAAGGTGGTTTCCTCTGGAGTCGAAGCCAGGGACTAACCTCTCATCTCGAGTTGATTTTTGGTCCACGGAGCACTTTCGTGTGGCTACAGTGACCTCAGGATCCCTCTAGCCTTGAAACAGTGTTCTTGGGGTTTCTCTGGAGTGCCATCAGGGAAATCAAGGCTCCTTTCATGTGTGATGTGCAACACGGAATTGCTCTGCACGCAGTGCAGGGGAATCGGGCCTCATCTCGCGGCAAGGGGGAAGTCTCATGGTTTTTCTCGAGTTGCGGCGGGAACGTGGGGTATATTCTCGAGTTACGACGGGGATGGCCCTTCCACCCACGAGTTTGTTCAGCGACGTCAGGACTCCTGCCTAGTTGCGAGGGACAACTCGGGATTCTCCTCGAGGCTTGGCAGGGCAATTGGGACGCCTCTCCAGCTGAGGCGGGAGACCAAGGGTCCCTTTCCACGTGCCACAGGAATCCTGGGACTCCTATCAAGTTTCACGAGGAGTCAGGCATCGTCTCCTTTGGAGGCACTGATCTCCGCGTACCTCTGGAGTTTTCAAAGGATGTGAGGCCTCCGGTCGCGATGAGGTGGGGAACTAGGTCTTTCTCTTTGGTCTCCACAGGGGATTCAGACATCCTTTCATCTTGGGAGATGCAAGACGAGCCTGCATTCAAGTCACTGCAGGGATATCCGGCCTTATTTCGAGTCAGGGCATCGCGGTGTCCATTCCACTTGAGGCCGCAAACTCAGGGTCCCTCTCACATACTTAGAGCTGAGAGAAGCCTCCTCTTGAGGTGCTTGTGGTAAGGTGGTATTCCTCTGGAGTCGAAGCCAGGGACTAACCTCTCATCTCGAGTTGATTTTTGGCCCATGGAGCTCTTTCGTGTTGCTACAGTGACCTCAGGATCCCTCTAGCCTTGAAACAGTGTTCTTGGGGTTTCTCTGGAGGGCCATCAAGGAAATCAAGGCTCCTTTCATGTGTGATGTGCAACACGGAATTGCTCTGCACGCAGTGCAGGGGAATCGGGCCTCATCTCGCGGCGAGGGGGAAGTCTCATGGTTTTTCTCGAGTTGCGGCGGGAACCTGGGGTTTATTCTCGAGTTACGCCGGGGATGGCCCTTTCAACCACGTGTTTGTTCAGCGACGTCAGGACTCCTGCCTAGTTGCGAGGAACAACTCGGGATTCTCCTCGAGGCTTGGCAGGGCAATTGGGACGCCTCTCCAGCTGAGGCGGGAGACCAAGGGTCCCTATCCACGTAACAGGAATCCTGGGACTCCTATCAAGTTTCACGAGGAGTCAGGCATCGTCTCCTTTGGAGGCACGGATCTCCGTGTACCTCTGGAGTTTTCAAAGGATGTGAGGCCTCCGGTCGCGATGAGGTGGGGAACTAGGTCTTTCTCTGTCGTCTCCACAGGGGATTCAGACATCCTTTCGTCTTGGGAGATGCAAGACGAGCCTGCATTCAAGTCACTACAGGGATATCCGGCCTTATTTCGAGTCAGGGCATCGCGGTGTCCATTCCACTTGAGGCCGCAAACTCTGGGTCCCTCTCACATACCTAGAGCTGAGAGAAGCCTCCTCTAGAGGTGCTTGTGGTAAGGTGGTATTCCTCTGGAGTCGAAGCCAGGGACTAACCTCTCATCTCGAGTTGATTTTTGTTCCATGGAGCTCTTTCATGTTGCTACAGTGACCTCAGGATCCATCTAGCCTTGAAACAGTGTTCTTGGGGTTTCTCTGGAGTGCCATCAAGGAAATCAAGGCTCCTTTCATGTGTGATGTGCAACACGGAATTGCTCTGCACGCAGTGCAGGGGAATCGGGCCTCATCTCGCGGCGAGGGGAAAGTCTCATGGTTTTTCTCGAGTTGCGGCGGGAACCTGGGGTATATTCTCGAGTTACGACGGGGATGGCCCTTTCAACCACGTGTTTGTTCAGCGACGTCAGGACTCCTGCCTAGTTGCGAGGGACAACTCGGGATTCTCCTCGAGGCTTGCCAGGGCAATTGGGACGCCTCTCCAGCTGAAGCGGGAGACCAAGTGTCCCTATTCACGTGCACAGGAATCCTGGGACTCCTATCAAGTTTCACGAGGAGTCAGGCATCGTCTACTTTGGAGGCACTTATCTCCGTGTACCTCTGGAGATTTCAAAGAATGTGAGGCCTTCGGTCACGATGAGGTGGGAAACTAGGTCTTTCTCTGTGGTCTCCACAGGGGATTCAGACATCCTTTCGTCTTGGGAGATGTAAGACGAGCCTGCATTCAAGTCACTGCAGGGATATCCGACCTTATTTCGAGCCAGGGCATCGCGGTGTCCATTCCACTTGAGGCCGCAAACTCAGGGTCCCTCTCACATACCTAGAGCTGAGAAAAGCCTCCTCTTGTGGTGCTTGTGGTAAGGTGGTATTCCTCTGGAGTCGAAGCCAGGGACTAACCTCGCATCTCGAGTTGATTTTTGGTCCACGGAGCTCTTTCGTGTTGCTACAGTGACCTAGGATCCCTCTAGCCTTGAAACAGTGTTCTTGTGGTTTCTCTGGAGTGCCATCAAGGAAATCAAGCCTCCTTTCATGTGTGATGTGCAACACGGTATTGCTCTGCACGCAGTGCAGGGGAATCGGCCCTCATCTCGCGGCGAGGGGGAAGTCTCATGGTTTTTCTCGAGTTGCGGCGGGAACCTGGGGTATATTCTCGAGTTACGACGGGGATGGCCCTTCCACCCACATGTTTCTTCAGCGACATCAGGACTCCTGCCTAGTTGCGAGGGACAACTCGGGATTCTCCTCGAGGCTTGGCAGGGCAATTGGGACGCCTCTCCAGCTGAGGAGGGAGACCAAGCGTCCCTTTCCACGTACCACAGGAATCCTGGGACTCCTATCAAGTTTCACGAGGAGTCAGGCATCGTCTCCTTTGGAGGCACTGATCTCCGCATACCTCTGGAGTTTTCAAAGGATGTGAGGCCTCCGGTCGCCATGAGGTGGTGAACTAAGTCTTTCTCTGTGGTCTCCACTGGGGATTCAGGTATCCTTTCATCTTGTGCGATGCAAGACGAGCCTGCATTCAAGTCACTGCAGGGATATCCGGCCTTATTTCGAGTCAGGGCATCGCGGTGTCCATTCCACTTGAGGCCGCAAACTCAGGGTCCCTCTCACATACCTAGAGCTGAGAGAAACCTCCTCTTGAGGTGCTTGTGGTAAGGTGGTAATCCTCTGGAGTCGAAGCCAGGGACTAACCTCTCATCTCGAGTTGATTTTTGGTCCACGGAGCTCTTTCGTGTTGCTACAGTGACCTCAGGATCCCTCTAGCCTTGAAACAGTGTTCTTGGGGTTTCTCTGGAGTGCCATCAAGGAAATCAAGGCTCCTTTCATGTGTGATGTGCAAGACAGAATTGCTCTGCATGCAGTGCAGGGGAATCGGGCCTCATCTCACGACGAGGGGGAAGTCTCATGGTTTTTCTCGAGTTGCGGCAGGAACCTGGGGTATATTCTCGAGTTACGACGGGGATGGCCCGTCCACCCACGTGTTTGTTCAGCCACGTCAGGACTCGTGCCTAGTTGCGAGGGACAACTCGGGATTCTCCTCGAGGCTTGGCAGGGCAATTGGGACGCCTCTCCAGCTGAGGCGGGAGACCAAGGGTCCCTTTCCACGTGCCACAGGAATCCTGGGTCTCCTGTGAAGTTTCACGAGGAGTCAGGCATCGTCTCCTTTGGAGGCACTGATCTCCGCGTACCTCTGGAGTTTTCAAAGGATGTGAGGCCTCCGGTCGCGATGAGGTGGGAAACTAGGTCTTTCTCTGTGGTCTCCACAGGGGATTCAGACATCCTTTCGTCTTGGGAGATGCAAGACGAGCCTGCATTCAAGTCAGTGCAGGGATATCCGGCCTTATTTCGAGTCAGGGCATCTCGGGGTCCATTCCACTTGAGGCCGCAAACTCAGGGTCCCTCTCACATACCTAGAGCTGAGAGAAGCCTCCTCTTGAGGTGCTTGTGGTTAGGTGGTATTCCTCTGGAGTCGAAGCCAGGGACTAACCTCTCATCTCGAGTTGATTTTTTTTCCACAGAGCTCTTTCGTGTTGCTACAGTGACCTCAGGATCCCTCTAGCCTGGAAACAGTGTTCTTCGGGTTTCTCTGGAGTGCCATCAAGGAAATCAAGGCTCCTTTCATATGTGATGTGCAACACGGAAATGCTCTGCACGCAGTGCAGGGGAATCGGGCCTCATCTCGCGGCGAGGGGGAAGTCTCATGGTTTTTCTCGAGTTGCGGCGGGAACCTGGGGTATATTCTCGAGTTACGACGGGGATGGCCCTTCCACACACGTGTTTCTTCAGCGACGACAGGACTCCTGCCTAGTTCCGAGGGACAACTCGGGATTCTCCTCGAGGGTTGGCAGGGCAATTGGGACGCCTCTCCAGCTGAGGCGGGAGACTAAGGGTCCCTTTCCATGTGCCACAGGAATCCTGGGACTCCTATCAAGTTTCACGAGTAGTCAGGCATCGTCTCCTTTGGAGGCACTGATCTCCGCGTACCTCTGGAGTTTTCAAAGGATGTAAGGCCTCCGGTCGCGATGAGGTGGGGAACTAGGTCTTTCTCTGTGGTCTCCACAGGGGATTCAGACATCCTTTCATCTTGGCAGATGCAAGACGAGCCTGCATTCAAGACACTGCAGGGATATCCGGCCTTATTTCGAGTCAGGGCATCGCGGTGTCCATTCCACTTGAGGCCGCAAACTCAGGGTCCCTCTCACATACTTAGAGCTGAGAGAAGAATCCTCTTGAGGTGCTTGTGGTAAGGTCGTATTCCTCTGGAGTCGAAGCCAGGGACTAACCTCCCATCTCGAGTTGATTTTCGGTCCATGGAGCTCTTTCGTGTTGCTACAGTGACCTCAGGATCCCTCTAGCCTTGAAACAGTTTTCTTGGGGTTTCTCTGGAATGCCACGAAGGAAATCAAGGCTCCTTTCATGTGTGATGTGCAACACCGAATTGCTCTGCACGCAGTGCAGGGGAATCGGGCCTCATCTCGCGGCGAGGGGGAAGTCTCATGGTTTTTCTCGAGTTGCGGCGGGAACCTGGGGTAAATTCTCGAGTTACGTCGGGGATGGCCCTTACACACACGTGTTTGTTCAGCGACGTCAGGACTCCTGCCTAGTTGCGAGGGACAACTCGGGATTCTCCTCGAGGCTTGGCAGGGCAATTGGGACGACTGTCCAGCTGAGGCGGGAGACCAAGGGTCCCTTTCCACGTGCCACAGGAATCCTGGGACTCCTATCAAGTTTCACGAGGAGCCACGAATCATCTCCTTTGCAGGCAGTGATCTCTGCGTACCTCTGGAGTTTTCAAAGGATGTGAGGCCTCCGGTCGCGATGAGGTGGGGAACTAGGTCTTTCTCTGTGGTCTCCACAGGGGATTCAGGTATCCTTTCGTTTTGGAAGATGCAAGACGAGCCTGCATTCAAGTCACTGCAGGGATATCCGGCCTTATTTCGAGTCAGGGCATCGCGGTGTCCATTCCACTTGAGGCCGCTAACTCAGGGTCCCTCTCACATACCTAGAGCTGAGAGAAGCCTCCTCTTGAGGTGCTTGTGGTAAGGTGGTATTCCTCTGGAGTCGAAGCCAGGGACTAACCTCTCATCTCGAGTTGACTTTTGGTCCACGGAGCTCTTTCGTGTTGCTACAGTGACCTCAGGATCCCTCTAGCCTTGAAACAGTGTTCTTGGGGTTTCTCTGGAGGGCCATCAAGGAAATCAAGGCTCCTTTCATGTGTGATGTGCAACACGGAATTGCTCTGCACGCAGTGCAGGGGAATCGGGCCTCATCTCACGGCGAGGGGGAAGTCTCATGGTTTTTCTCGAGATGCGGCGGGAACCTGGGGTATATTCTCGAGTTAAGACGGGGATGGCCTTTCCACACACGTGTTTGTTCAGCGACGTCAGGACTCCTGCTTAGTTGTGAGGGACAATTCGGGATTCTCCTCGATGCTTGGCAGGGCAATTGGGACGCCTCTCCAGCTGAGGTGGGAGACCAAGGGTCCCTTTCCACGTGCCACAGGAATCCTGGGACTCCTATCAAGTTTCACGAGGAGTCAGGCATCGTCTCCTTTGGAGGCACTGATCTCCGTGTACCTCTGGAGTTTTCAAAGTATGTGAGGCCTCCGGTCGCGATGAGGTGGGGAACTAGGTCTTTCTCTGTGGTCTCCACAGGGGATTCAGACATCCTTTCGTCTTGGGAAATGCAAGACGAGCCTGCATTCAAGTCACTGCAGGGATATCCGGCCTTATTTCGAGTCAGGGCATCGCGGTGTCCATTCCACTTGTGGCCGCAAACTCAGGGTCCCTCTCACATACCTAGAGCTGAGAGAAGCCTCCTCTTGAGGTGCTTGTGGTAAGGTGGTATTCCTCTGGAGTCGAAGCCAGGGACTAACCTCTCATCTCGAGTTGACTTTTGCTCCACAGAGCTCTTTCGTGTTGCTACAGTGACCTCAGGATCCCTCTAGCCTTGAAACAGTGTTCTTGGGGATTCTCTGGAGGGCCATCAAGGAAATCAAGGCTCCTTTCAGGTGTGATGTGCAACACGGAATTGCTCTGCACGCAGTGCTGGGGAATCGGGCCTCATCTCGCGGCGAGGGGGAAGTCTCATGGTTTTTCTCGAGTTGCGGCGGGAACCTAGGGTATATTCTCGAGTTACGACGGGGATGGCCCTTCCACACACGTGTTTGTTTAGCGACGTCAGGACTCCGGCTTAGTTGTGAGGGACAACTCGGGATTCTCCTCGAGGCTTGGCAGGGCAATTGGGACGCCTCTCCAGCTGAGGCGGGAGACCACGGGTCCCTTTCCACGTGCCACAGGAATCCTGGGACTCCTATCAAGTTTCACGAGGAGTCAGGCATCGTCTCCTTTGGAGGCACTGATCTCCGTGTACCTCTGGAGTTTTCAAAGTATATGAGGCCTCCGGTCGCGATAAGGTGGGGAACTAGGTCTTTCTCTGTGGTCTCCACAGGGGATTCAGACATCCTTTCGTCTTGGGAGATACAAGACGAGCCTGCATTCAAGTCACTGTAGAGATATCCGGCCTTATTTCGAGTCAGGGCATCGCGGTGTCCATTCCACTTGAGGCCGCAAACTCAGGGTCCCTCTCACATACCTATAGCTGAGAGAAGCCTCCTCTTGAGGTGCTTGTGGTAAGGTGGTTTCCTCTGGAGTCGAAGCCAGGGACTAACCTCTCATCTCGAGTTGATTTTTGGTCCACGGAGCACTTTCGTGTGGCTACAGTGACCTCAGGATCCCTCTAGCCTTGAAACAGTGTTCTTGGGGTTTCTCTGGAGTGCCATCAAGGAAATCAAGGCTCCTTTCATATGTGATGTGCAGCACGGAATTGCTCTGCATGCAGTGCAGGGGAATCGGGCCTCATCTCGCGGCGAGGGGGAAATCTCATGGTTTTTCTCGAGTTGCGGCGGGAACCTGGGATATATTCTCGAGTTACGACGGGGATTGCCCTTCCACACACGTGTTTGTTCAGCTACGTCAGGACTCCTGCCTAGTTGCGAGGGACAACTCGGGATTCTCCTCGAGGCTTGGCAGGGCAATTGGGACGCCTCTCCAGCTGAGGCGGGAGACCAAGGGTCCCTTTCCTCGTGCCACAGGAATCCTGGGACTCCTATCAAGTTTCACGAGGAGTCAGGCATCGTCTCCTTTGGAGGCACTGATCTCCGCGTACCTCTGGAGTTTTCAAAGGATGTGAGGCCTCCGGTCGCGATGAGGTCGGGAACTAGGTCTTTCTCTGTGGTCTCCACAGGGGATTCACACATCCTTTCATCTTGGGAGATGCAAGACGAGCCTGCATTCAAGTCACTGCAGGGACATCAGGCCTTATTTCCCGTCAGGGCATCGCAGTGTCCATTCCACTTGAGGCCGCAAAATCAGGGTCCCTCTCACATACCTAGAGCTGAGAGAAACCTCCTCTTGAGGTGCTTGTGGTAAAGTGATATTCCTCTGGAGTCGAAGCCAGGGACTAACCTCTCATCTCGAGTTGATTTTTGGTCCACGGAGCTCTTTCGTGTTGCTACAGTGACCTGAGGATCCCTCTAGCCTTGAAACAGTGTTCTTGGGGATTCTCTGAAGGGCCATCAAGGAAATCAAGGCTCCTTTCATGTTTGATGTGCAACACGGAATTGCTCTGCACGCAGTGCAGGTTAATCGGGCCTCATCTCGCGGCGAGGGGGAAGTCTCATGGTTTTTCTCGAGTTGCGGCGGGAACCTGGGGTATATTCTCGAGTTACGACGGGGATGGCCCTTCCACCCACGTGTTTGTTCAGCGACGTCAGGACTCCTGCCTAGTTGCGAGGGACAACTCGGGATTCTCCTCGAGGCTTGGCAGGGCAATTGGGACGCCTCTCCAGCTGAGGCGGGAGACCAAGGGTCCCTTTCCACGTGCCACAGGAATCCTGGGACTCCTATCAAGTTTCACGAGGAGTCAGGCATCGTCTCCTTTGGAGGCACTGATCTCCGCGTACCTCTGGAGTTTTCAAAGGATGTGAGGCCTCCGGTCGCCATGAAGTGTGGCACTAGGTCTTTCTCTGTGGTCTCCACAGGGGATTCAGACATCCTTTCGTCTTGGGAGATGCAAGACGAGCTGCATTCAAGTCACTGCAGGGATATCCGGCCTTATTTCGAGTCAGGGCATCGCGGTGTCCATTCCACTTGAGGCCGCAAACTCAGCGTCCCTCTTACATACCTAGAGCTGAGAGAAGCCTCCTCTTGAGGTGCTTGTGGTAAGGTGGTATTCCTCTGGAGTCGAAGCCAGGGACTAACCTCTCATCTCGAGTTGACTTTTGGTCCACGGAGCTCTTTCGTGTTGCTACAGTGACCTCAGGATCCCTCTAGCCTTGAAACAGTGTTCTTGGGAAATCTCTGGAGGGCCATCAAGGAAATCAAGGCTCCTTTCATGTGTGATGTGCAACTCGGAATTGCTCTGCACGCAGTGCAGGGGAATCGGGCCTCATCTCGCGGCGAGGGGGAAGTCTCATGGTTTTTCTCGAGTTGCGGCGGGAACCTGGAGTATATTCTCGAGTTAAGACGGGGATGGCCCTTCCACACACGTGTTTGTTCAGCGACGTCAGGACTCCGGCTTAGTTGTGAGGGACAACTCGGGATTCTCCTCGAGGCTTGGCAGGGCAATTGGGACGCCTCTCCAGCTGAGGCGGGAGACCAAGAGTCCCTTTCCACGTGCCACAGGAATCCTGGGACTCCTATCAAGTTTCACGAGGAGTCAGGCATCGTCTCCTGTGGAGGCACTGATCTCCGTGTACCTCTGGAGTTTTCAAAGGATGTGAGGCCTCCGGTCGCGATGAGGTGGGGAACTAGGTCTTTCTCTGTGGTCTCCACACGGGATTCAGACATCCTTTCATCTTGGGAGATGCAAGACGAGCCTCCATTCTAGTCACTGCAGGGATATCCGGCCTTATTTCCCGTCAGGGCATCGCGGTGTCCATTCCACTTGAGGCTGCAAACTCAGGGTCCCTCTCACATACCTAGAGCTGAGAGAAGCCTCCTCTTGAGGTGCTTGTGGTAAGGTGGTATTCATCTGGAGTCGAAGCCAGGGACTAACCTCTCATCTCGAGTTGATTTTTGGTCCACGGAGCTCTTTCATGTGGCTAAAGTGACCTCAGGATCCCTCTAGCCTTGAAACAGTGTTCTTGGGGTTTCTCTGGAGTGCCATCAAGGAAATCAAGGCTTCTTTCATGTGTGATGTGCAACGCGGAATTCCTCTGCACGCAGTGCAGGGGAATCGGGCCTCATCTCGCGGAGAGGGGGAAGTCTCATGGTTTTTCTCGAGTTGCGGCGAGAACCTGCGGTATATTCTCGAGTTAGGACGGGGATGGCCCTTCCACACAAGTGTTTGTTCAGCGACGTCAGGACTCCTGCCTAGTTGCGAGGGACAACTCGGAATTCTCCTCTAGGCTTGGCAGGGCAATTGGGACGCCTCTCCAGCTGAGGCGGGAGACCAAGTTTCCCTTTCCACGTGCCACAGGAATCCTGGGACTCCTAAGAAGTTTCACTAGGAGTAAGGCATCGTCTCCTTTGGAGGCACTGATCTCCGCATACCTCTGGTGCTTTCAAAGGATGTGAGGCCTCCGGTCGCGATGAGGTGGGGAACTAGGTCTTTCTCTGTGGTCTCCACATGGGATTCAGACATCCTTTCGTCTTGGGAGATGCAAGACGAGCCTGTATTCAAGTCACTGCAGGGATAACCGGCCTTATTTCGAGTCAGGACATCGTGGTGTCCATTCCACTTGAGGCCGCAAACTCAGGGTCCCTCTCACATACCTAGAGCTGAGAGAAGTCTTCTCTTGAGGTGCTTGTGGTAAGGTGGTATTCCTCTGGAGTCGAAGCCAGGGACTAACCTCTCATCTCGAGTTGATTTTTGGTCCACAGAGCTCTTTCGTGTTGCTACAGTGACCTCAGAATCCCTCTAGCCTTGAAACAGTGTTCTTGGGGTTTCTCTGGAGTACCATGAGGGAAATCAAGGCTCCTTTCATGTGTGATGTGCAACACGGAATTGCTCTGCACGCAGTGCAGGGGAATCGGGCCTCATCTCGCGGCGAGGGGGAAGTCTCATGGTTTTTCTCGAGTTGCGGCGGGAACGTGGGGTATATTCTCGAGTTCCGACGGGGATGGCCCTTCCACCCACGAGTTTGTTCAGCGACGTCAGGACTCCTGCCTAGTTGCGAGGGACAACTCGGGATTCTCCTCGAGGCTTGGCAGGGCAATTGGGACGCCTCTCCAGCTGAGGCGGGAGACCAAGGGTCCCTTTCCACGTGCCACAGGAATCCTGGGACTCCTATCAAGTTTCACGAGGAGTCAGGCATCGTCTCCTTTGGAGGCACTGATGTCCGCGTACCTCTGGAGTTTTCAAAGGATGTGAGGCCTCCGGTCGCGATGAGGTGGGGAACTAGGTCTTTCTCTGTGGTCTCCACAGGGGATTCAGACATCCTTTCGTCTTGGGAGATGCAAGACGAGCCTGCATTCAAGTCACTGCAGGGATATCCGGCCTTATTTCGAGTCACGGCATCGCGGTGTCCATTCCACTTGAGGCCGCAAACTCAGGGTCCCTCTCACATACCTAGAGCTGAGAGAAGCCTCATCTTGAGGTGCTTGTGGTAAGGAGGTATTCCTCTGGAGTCGAAGCCAGGGACTAACATCTCATCTCGAGTTGATTTTTGGTCTACGGAGCTCTTTCGTGTTGCTACAGTGACCTCAGGATTCTTCTAGCCTTGAAAGAGTGTTCTTGGGGTTTCTCTGGAGTGCCACCAAGGAAATCAAGGCTCCTTTCATGTGTGATGTGCAACACGGAATTGCTCTGTACGCAGTGCGGGGGAATCGGGCCTCATCTCGCGGCGAGGGGGAAGTCTGATGGTTTTTCTCGAGTTGCTGCGGGAACCTGGGGTATATTCTCGAGTTACGACGGGGATGGCCCTTCCACCCACGTGTTTGTTCAGCCACGGCAGGACTCCTACCTAGTTGCGAGGGACAACCAGGGATTCTCCTCGAGGCTTGGCAGGGCAATTGGGACGCCTCTCCAGCTGAGGCGGGAGACCAAGGGTCCCTTTCCAAGTGCCACAGGAATCCTGGGACTCCTATCAAGTTTCACGAGGAGTCAGGCATCGTCTCCTTTGGAGGCACTGATCTCCGCGTACCTCTGGAGTTTTCAAAGGATGTGAGGCCTCCGCTCGCGATGAGGTGGGGAACTATGTCTTTCTCTGTGGTCTCCACAGGGGATTCAGACATCCTTTCGTCTTGGGAGATGCAAGACGAGGCTGCATTCAAGTCACTGCAGGGATATCCGGCCTTATTTCGAGTCAGGGCATCGCGGTGTCCATTCCACTTGAGACCGCAAATTCAGGGCCCCTCTCACATACCTAGAGCTGAGAGAAGCCTCCTCTTGAGGTGCTTGTGGTAAGGTGGTATTCCTCTGGAGTCGAAGCCAGGGACGAAACTCTCATCTCGAGTTGATTTTTGGTCCACGGAGCTCTTTCGTGTTGCTAAAGTTACCTCAGGATCCTTCTAGCCTTGAAACAGTGTTCTTGGGGTTTCTCTGGAGTGCCATCAAGGAAATCAAGGCTCCTTTCATGTGTGATGTGCAACACGGAATTGCTCTGCACGCAGTGCAGGGGAATCGGGCCTCATATCGCGGCGAGGGGAAAGTCTCATGGTTTTTCTCGAGTTGCGGCGGGAACCTGGGGTATATTCTCGAGTTACGACGGGGATGGCCCTTTCAACCACGTGTTTGTTCAGCGACGTCAGGACTCCTGCCTAGTTGCGAGGGACAACTCGGGATTCTCCTCGAGGCTTGGCAGGGCAATTGGGACGCCTCTCCAACTGAGGCGGGAGACCAAGGGTCCCTATCCACATAACAGGAATCCTGGGACTCCTATCAAGTTTCACGAGGAGTCAGGCATCGTCTCCTTTGGAGGCACTGATCTCCGTGTACCTCTGGAGTTTTCAAAGGATGTGAGGCCTCCGGTCGCGATGAGATGGGGAACTAGGTCTTTCTCTGCGGTCTCCACAGGGGATTCAGACATCCTTTCGTCTTGGGAGATGCAAGACGAGCCTGCATTCAAGTCACTACAGGGATATCCGGCCTTATTTCGAGTCAGGGCATCGCGGTGTTCATTCCACTTGAGGCCGCAAACTCAGGGTCCCTGTCACATACCTAGAGCTGAGAGAAGCCTCCTCTAGAGGTGCTTGTGGTAAGGTGGTATTCCTTTGGAGTCGAAGCCAGGGACTAACCTCTCATCTCGAGTTGATTTTTGTTCCATGGAGCTCTTTCATGTTGCTACAGTGACCTCAGGATCCATCTAGCCTTGAAACAGTGTTCTTGGGGTTTCTCTGGAGTGCCATCAAGGAAATCAAGGCTCCTTTCATGTGTGATGTGCAACACGGAATTGCTCTGCACGCAGTGCAGGGGAATCGGGCCTCATCTCGTGGCGAGGGGAAAGTCTCATGGTTTTTCTCGAGTTGCGGCGGGAACCTGGGGTATATTCTCGAGTTACGACGGGGATGGCCCTTTCAACCACGTGTTTGTTCAGTGACGTCAGGACTCCTGCCTAGTTGCGAGGGACAACTCGGGATTCTCCTCGAGGCTTGCCAGGGCAATTGGGACGCCTCTCCAGCTGAGGCGGGAGACCAAGGGTCCCTATCCACGTGCACAGGAATCCAGGGACTCCTATCAAGTTTCACGAGGAGTCAGGCATCGTCTCCTTTGGAGGCACTTATCTCCGTGTACCTCTGGAGATTTCAAAGAATGTGAGGCCTTCGGTCGCGATGAGGTGGGGAACTAGGTCTTTCTCTGTGGTCTCCACAGGGGATTCAGACATCCTTTCGTCTTGGGAGATGTAAGACGAGCCTGCATTCAAGTCACTGCAGGGATATCCGGCCTTATTTCGAGCCAGGGCATCGCGGGGTCCATTCCACTTGAGGCCGCAAACTCAGGGTCCCTCTCACATACCTAGAGCTGAGAAAAGCCTCCTCTTGTGGTGCTTGTGGTAAGGTGGTATTCCTCTGGAGTCGAAGCCAGGGACTAACCTCTCATCTCGAGTTGATTTTTGGTCCACGGAGCTCTTTCGTGTTGCTACAGTGACCTAGGATCCCTCTAGCCTTGAAACAGTGTTCTTGGGGTTTCTCTGGAGTGCCATCAAGGAAATCAAGCCTCCTTTCATGTGTGATGTGCAACACGGTATTGCTCTGCACGCAGTGCAGGGGAATCGGCCCTCATCTCGCGTCGAGGGGGAAGTCTCATGGTTTTTCTCGAGTTGCGGCGGGAACCTGGGGTATATTCTCGAGTTACGACGGGGATGGCCCTTCCACCCACATGTTTCTTCAGCGACATCAGGACTCCTGCCTAGTTGCGAGGGACAACTCGGGATTCTCCTCGAGGCTTGGCAGGGCAATTGGGACGCCTCTCCAGCTGAGGAGGGAGACCAAGCGTCCCTTTCCACGTACCACAGGAATCCTGGGACTCCTGTGAAGTTTCACGAGCAGTCAGGCATCGACTCCTTTGGAGGCACTGATCTCCGCATACCTCTGGAGTTTTCAAAGGATGTGAGGCCTCCGGTCGCCATGAGGTGGTGAACTAAGTCTTTCTCTGTGGTCTCCACTGGGGATTCAGGTATCCTTTCATCTTGGGAGATGCAAGACGAGCCTCCATTCAAGTCACTGCAGGGATATCCGGCCTTATTTCGAGTCAGGGCATCGCGGTGTCCATTCCACTTGAGGCCGCAAACTCAGGGTCCCTCTCACATACCTAGAGCTGAGAGAAGCCTCCTCTTGAGGTGCTTGTGGTAAGGTGGTAATCCTCTGGAGTCGAAGCCAGGGACTAACCTCTCATCTCGAGTTGATTTTTGGTCCACGGAGCTCTTTTGTGTTGCTACAGTGACCTCAGGATCCCTCTAGCCTTGAAACAGTGTTCTTGGGGTTTCTCTGGAGTGCCATAAAGGAAATCAAGGCTCCTTTCATGTGTGATGTGCAAGACAGTATTGCTCTGCATGCAGTGCAGGGGAATCGGGCCTCATCTCACGACGATGGGGAAGTCTCATGGTTTTTCTCGAGTTGCGGCGGGAACCTGGGGTATATTCTCGAGTTACGACGGGGATGGCCCGACCACCCACGTGTTTGTTCAGCCACGTCAGGACTCGTGCCTAGTTGCGAGGGACAACTCGGGATTCTCCTCGAGGCTTGGCAGGGCAATTGGGACGCCTCTCCAGCTGAGGCGGAAGACCAAGGGTCCCTTTCCACGTGCCACAGGAATCCTGGGTCTCCTGTGAAGTTTCACGAGGAGTCAGGCATCGTCTCCTTTGGAGGAACTGATCTCCGCGTACCTCTGGAGTTTTCAAAGGATGTGAGGCCTCCGGTCGCGATGAGGTGGGAAACTAGGTCTTTCTCTGTGGTCTCCACAGGGGATTCAGACATCCTTTCGTCTTGGGAGATGCAAGACGAGCCTGCATTCAAGTCAGTGCAGGGATATCTGGCCTTATTTCGAGTCAGGGCATCGCGGTGTCCATTCCACTTGAGGCCGCAAACTCAGGGTCCCTCTCACATACCTAGAGCTGAGAGAAGAATCCTCTTGAGGTGCTTGTGGTAAGGTCGTATTCCTCTGAAGTCGAAGCCAGGGACTAACATCTCATCTCGAGTTGATTATTGGTCCATGGAGCTCTTTCGTGTTGCTACAGTGACCTCAGGATCCCTCTAGCCTTGAAACAGTTTTCTTGGGGTTTCTCTGGAGTGCCATCAAGGAAATCAAGGCTCCTTTCATGTGTGACGTGCAACACCGAATTGCTCTGCACGCAGTGCAGGGGAATCGGGCCTCATCTCGCGGCGAGGGGGAAGTCTCATGGTTTTTCTCGAGTTGCGGCGGGAACCTGGGGTAAATTCTCGAGTTACGTCGGGGATGGCCCTTCCACACACGTGTTTGTTCAGCGACGTCAGGACTCCTGCCTAGTTGCGAGGGACAACTCGGGATTCTCCTCGAGGCTTGGCAGGGCAATTGGGACAACTCTCCAGCTGAGGCGGGAGACCAAGGGTCCCTTTCCACGTGCCACAGGAATCCTGGGACTCCTATCAAGTTTCACGAGGAGCCACGAATCATCTCCTTTGCAAGAAGTGATCTCTGCGTACCTCTGGAGTTTTCAAAGGATGTGAGGCCTCCGGTCGCGATGAGGTGGGGAACTAGGTCTTTCTCTGTGGTCTCCACAGGGGATTCAGGTATCCTTTCGTTTTGGAAGATGCAAGACGAGCCTGCATTCACGTCACTGCAGGGATGTCCGGCCTTATTTCGAGTCAGGGCATCGCGGTGTCCATTCCACTTGAGGCCGCAAACTCAGGGTCCCTCTCACATACCTAGAGCTGAGAGAAGCCTCCTCTTGAGGTGCTTGTGGTAAGGTGGTATTCCTCTGGAGTCGAAGCCAGGGACTAACCTCTCATCTCGAGTTGATTTTTGGTCCACGGAGCTCTTTTGTGTTGCTACAGTGACCTCAGGATCCCTCTAGCCTTGAAACAGTGTTCTTGGGGATTCTCTGGAGTGCCATCAAGGAAATCAAGGCTCCTTTCATGTGTGATGTGCAACACAGAATTGCTCTGCATGCAGTGCAGGGGAATCGGGCCTCATCTCACGACGAGGGGGAAGTCTCATGGTTTTTCTCGAGTTGCGGCGGGAACCTGGGGTATATTCTCGAGTTACGACGGGGATGGCCCGTCCACCCACGTGTTTGTTCAGCCACGTCAGGACTCGTGCCTAGTTGCAAGGGACAACTCGGGATTCTCCTCGAGGCTTGGCAGGGCAATTGGGACGCCTCTCCAGCTGAGGCGGGAGACCAAGGGTCCCTATCCACGTGCACAGGAATCCTGGGACTCCTATCAAGTTTCACGAGGAGTCAGGCATCGTCTCCTTTGGAGGCACTTATCTCCGTGTACCTCTGGAGATTTCAAAGAATGTGAGGCCTTCGGTCGCGATGAGGTGGGAAACTACGTCTTTCTCTGTGGTCTCCACAGGGGATTCAGACATCCTTTCATCTTGGGAGATGTAAGACGAGCCTGCATTCAAGTCACTGCAGGGATATCCGGCCTTATTTCGAGCCAGGGCATCGCGGTGTCCATTCCACTTTAGGCCGCAAACTCAGGGTCCCTCTCACATACCTAGAGCTGAGAAAAGCCTCCTCTTGAGGTGCTTGTGGTAAAGTGGTATTCCTCTGGAGTCGAAGCCAGGGACTAACCTCTCATCTCGAGTTGATTTTTGGTCCACGGAGCTCTTTCGTGTTGCTACAGTGATCTAGCATCCCTCTAGCCTTGAAACAGTGTTCTTGGGGTTTCTCTGGAGTGCCATCAAGGAAATCAAGCCTCCTTTCATGTGTGATCTGCAACACGGTATTGCTCTGCACGCAGTGCAGGGGAATCGGCCCTCATCTCGCGGCGAGGGGGAAGTCTCATGGTTTTTCTCGAGTTGCGGCGGGAACCTGGGGTATATTCTCGAGTTATGACGGGGATGGCCCTTCCACACACGTGTTTGTTCAGCGACGTCAGGACTCCTGCCTAGTTGTGAAGGACACCTCGGGATTCTCCTCGAGGATGGCAGGGCAATTGGGACGCCTCTCCAGCTGAGGCGGGAGACCAAGGGTCCCTTTCCACGTGCCACAGGAATCCTGGGACTCCTGTGAAGTTTCACGAGGAGTCAGGCATCGTCTCCTTTGGAGGCACTGATCTCCGAGTACCTCTGGAGTTTTCAAAGAATGTAAGGCCTCCGGTCGTGATGAGGTGGGGAACTAGGTCTTTCTCTATGGTCTCCACAGGGGATTCAGACATACTTTCATCTTGGGAGATGCAAGACGAGCCTGCATTCAAGGCACTGCAGGGATATCCGGCCTTATTTCGAGTCAGGGCATCGCGGTGTCCATTCCACTTGAGGCCGCAAACTCAGATTCCCTCTCACATACTTAGAGCTGAGAGAAGAATCCTCTTGAGGTGCTTGTGGTAAGGTCGTATTCCTCTGGAGTCGAAGCCAGGGACTAACATCTCATCTCGAGTTGATTTTTGGTCCATGGAGCTCTTTCGTGTTGCTACAGTGACCTCAGGATCCCTCTAGCCTTGAAACAGTTTTCTTGGGGTTTCTCTGGAATGCCACGAAGGAAATCAAGGCTCCTTTCATGTGTGATGTGCAACACCGAATTGCTCTGCACGCAGTGCTGGGGAATCGGGCCTCATCTCGCGGCGAGGGGGAAGTCTCATGGTTTTTCTCGAGTTGCGGCGGGAACCTGGGGTAAATTCTCGAGTTACGTCGGGGATGGCCCTTCCACACACGTGTTTGTTCAGCGACGTCAGGACTCCTGCCTAGTTGCGAGGGACAACTCGGGATTCTCCTCGAGGCTTGGCAGGGCAATTGGGACGACTCTCCAGCTGAGGCGGGAGACCAAGGGTCCCTTTCCACGTGCCACAGGAATCCTGGGACTCCTATCAAGTTTCACGAGGAGCCACGAATCATCTCCTTTGCAGGCAGTGATCTCTGCGTACCTCTGGAGTTTTCAAAGGATGTGAGGCCTCCGGTCGCGATGAGGTGGGGAACTATGTCTTTCTCTGTGGTCTCCACAGGGGATTCAGGTATCCTTTCGTTTTGGAAGATGCAAGACGAGCCTGCATTCAAGTCACTGCAGGGATATCCGGCCTTATTTCGAGTCAGGGCATCGCGGTGTCCATTCCACTTGAGGCCGCAAACTCAGGGTCCCTCTCACATACCTAGAGCTGAGAGAAGCCTCCTCTTGAGGTGCTTGTGGTAAGGTGGTATTCCTCTGGAGTCGAAGCCAGGGACTAACCTCTCATCTCGAGTTGACTTTTGGTCCACGGAGCTCTTTCGTGTTGCTACAGTGACCTCAGGATCCCTCTAGCCTTGAAACAGTGTTCTTGGGGATTCTCTGGAGGGCCATCAAGGAAATCAAGGCTCCTTTCATGTGTGATGTGCAACACGGAATTGCTCTGCACGCAGTGCAGGGGAATCGGGCCTCATCTCGCGGCGAGGGGGAAGTCTCATGGTTTTTCTTGAGATGCGGCGGGAACCTGGGGTATATTCTCGAGTTAAGACGGGGATGGCCTTTCCACACACGTGTTTGTTCAGCGACGTCAGGACTCCTGCTTAGTTGTGAGGGACAATTCAGGGTTCTCCTCGATGCTTGGCAGGGCAATTGGGACGCCTCTCCAGCTGAGGTGGGAGACCAAGGGTCCCTTTCCACGTGCCACAGGAATCCTGGGACTCCTATCAAGTTTCACGAGGAGTCAGGCATCGTCTCCTTTGGAGGCACTGATCTCCGTGTACCTCTGGAGTTTTCAAAGTATGTGAGGCCTCCGGTCGCGATGAGGTGGGGAACTAGGTCTTTCTCTGTGGTCTCCACAGGGGATTCAGACATCCTTTCGTCTTGGGAAATGCAAGACGAGCCTGCATTCAAGTCACTGCAGGGATATCCGGCCTTATTTCGAGTCAGGGCATCGCGGTGTCCATTCCACTTGTGGCCGCAAACTCAGGGTCCCTCTCACATACCTAGAGCTGAGAGAAGCCTCCTCTTGAGGTGCTTGTGGTAAGGTGGTATTCCTCTGGAGTCGAAGCCAGGGACTAACCTCTCATCTCGAGTTGACTTTTGGTCCACGGAGCTCTTTCGTGTTGCTACAGTGACCTCAGGATCCCTCTTGCCTTGAAACAGTGTTCTTGGGGATTCTCTGGAGGGCCATCAAGGAAATCAAGGCTCCTTTCATGTGTGATGTGCAACACGGAATTGCTCTGCACGCAGTGCAGGGGAATCGGGCCTCATCTCGCGGCGAGGGGGAAGTCTCATGGTTTTTCTCGAGTTGCGGCGGGATCCTGGGGTATATTCTCGAGTTACGACGGGGATGGCCCTTCCACACACGTGTTTGTTTAGCGACGTCAGGACTCCGGCTTAGTTGTGAGGGACAACTCGGGATTCTCCTCGAGGCTTGGCAGGGCAATTGGGACGCCTCTCCAGCTGAGGCGGGAGACCACGGGTCCCTTTCCACGTGCCACAGGAATCCTGGGACTCCTATCAAGGTTCACGAGGAGTCAGGCATCGTCTCCTTTGGAGGCACTGATGTCCGCGTACCTCTGGAGTTTTCAAAGTATGTGAGGCCTCCGGTCGCGATGAGGTGGGGAACTAGGTCTTTCTCTGTGGTCTCCACAGGGGATTCAGACATCCTTTCGTCTTGGGAGATACAAGACGAGCCTGCATTCAAGTCACTGTAGAGATATCCAGCCTTATTTCGAGTCAGGGCATCGCGGTGTCCATTCCACTTGAGGCCGCAAACTCAGGGTCCCTCTCACATACCTAGAGCTGAGAGAAACCTCCTCTTGAGGTGCTTGTGGTAAAGTGGTATTCCTCTGGAGTCGAAGCCAGGGACTAACCTCTCATCTCGAGTTGACTTTTGGTCCACGGAGCTCTTTCGTGTTGCTACTGTGACCTCAGGATCCCTCTAGCCTTGAAACATTGTTCTTGGGGTTTCTCTGGAGTGCCATCAGGGAAATCAAGGCTCCTTTCATGTGTGATGTGCAACACGGAATTGCTCTGCACGCAGTGCAGGGGAATCGGGCCTCACCTCGCGGCGAGGGGGAAGTCTCATGGTTTTTCTCGAGTTGCGGCGGGATCCTGGGGTATATTCTCGAGTTACGACGGGGATTGTCCTTCCACACACGTGTTTGTTCAGCGACGTCAGGACTCCTGCCTAGTTGCGAGGGACAACTCGGGATTCTCCGCGAGGCTTGGCAGGGCAATTGGGACGCCTCTCCAGCTGAGGCTTGAGACCAAGGGTCCCTTTCCACGTGCCACAGGAATCCTGGGTCTCCTGTGAAGTTTCACGAGGAGTCAGGAATCGTCTCCTTTGGAGGCACTGATCTCCGCGTACCTCTGGAGTTTTCAAAGGATGTGAGGCCTCCGGTCGCGATGAGGTGGGGAACTAGGTCTTTCTCTGTGGTCTCCACAGGGGATTCAGACATCCTTTCATCTTGGGAGATGCAAGACGAGCCTGCATTCAAGTCAGTGCAGGGATATCCGGCCTTATTTCGAGTCAGGGCATCTCGGGGTCCATTCCACTTGAGGCCGCAAACTCAGGGTCCCTCTCACATGCCTAGAGCTGAGAGAAGCCTCCTCTTGAGGTGCTTGTGGTTAGGTGGTATTCCTCTGGAGTCGAAGCCAGGGACTAACCTCTCATCTCGAGTTGATTTTTTTTCCACAGAGCTCTTTCGTGTTGCTACAGTGACCTCAGGATCCCTCTAGCCTGGAAACAGTGTTCTTCGGGTTTCTCTGGAGTGCCATCAAGGAAATCAAGGCTCCTTTCATATGTGATATGCAACACGGAAATGCTCTGCACGCAGTGCAGGGGAATCGGGCCTCATCTCGCGGCGAGGAGGAAGTCTCATGGTTTTTCTCGAGTTGCGGCGGGAACCTGGGGTATATTCTCGAGTTACGACGGGGATGGCCTTTCCACACACGTGTTTCTTCAGCGACTACAGGACTCCTGCCTAGTTGCGAGGGACAACTCGGGATTCTCCTCGAGGCTTGCCAGGGCAATTGGGACGCCTCTCCAGCTGAGGCGGGAGACCAAGGGTCCCTATCCACGTGCACAGGAATCCTGGGACTCCTATCAAGTTTCACGAGGAGTCAGGCATCGTCTCCTTTGGAGGCACTGATCTCCGTGTACCTCTGGAGATTTCAAAGAATGTGAGGCCTTCGGTCGCGATGAGGTGGGAAACTACGTCTTTCTCTGTGGTCTCCACAGGGGATTCAGACATCCTTTCGTCTTGGGAGATGTAAGACGAGCCTGCATTCAAGTCACTGCAGGGATATCCGGCCTTATTTCGAGCCAGGGCATCGCGGTGTCCATTCCACTTTAGGCCGCAAACTCAGGGTCCCTCTCACATACCTAGAGCTGAGAAAAGCCTCCTCTTGAGGTGCTTGTGGTAAAGTGGTATTCCTCTGGAGTCGAAGCCAGGGACTACCCTCTCATCTCGAGTTGATTTTTGGTCCACGGAGCTCTTTCGTGTTGCTACAGTGATCTAGCATCCCTCTAGCCTTGAAACAGTGTTCTTGGGGTTTCTCTGGAGTGCCATCAAGGAAATCAAGCCTCCTTTCATGTGTGATCTGCAACACGGTATTGCTCTGCACGCAGTGCAGGGGAATCGGCCCTCATCTCGCGGCGAGGGGGAAGTCTCATGGTTTTTCTCGAGTTGCGGCGGGAACCTGGGGTATATTCTCGAGTTATGACGGGGATGGCCCTTCCACACACGTGTTTGTTCAGCGACGTCAGGACTCCTGCCTAGTTGTGAAGGACACCTCGGGATTCTCCTCGAGGATGGCAGGGCAATTGGGACGCCTCTCCAGCTGAGGCGGGAGACCAAGGGTCCCTTTCCACGTGCCACAGGAATCCTGGGACTCCTGTGAAGTTTCACGAGGAGTCAGGCATCGTCTCCTTTGGAGGCACTGATCTCCGAGTACCTCTGGAGTTTTCAAAGAATGTAAGGCCTCCGGTCGTGATGAGGTGGGGAACTAGGTCTTTCTCTATGGTCTCCACAGGGGATTCAGACATCCTTTCATCTTGGGAGATGCAAGACGAGCCTGCATTCAAGGCACTGCAGGGATATCCGGCCTTATTTCGAGTCAGGGCATCGCGGTGTCCATTCCACTTGAGGCCGCAAACTCAGATTCCCTCTCACATACTTAGAGCTGAGAGAAGAATCCTCTTGAGGTGCTTGTGGTAAGGTCGTATTCCTCTGGAGTCGAAGCCAGGGACTAACATCTCATCTCGAGTTGATTTTTGGTCCATGGAGCTCTTTCGTGTTGCTACAGTGACCTCAGGATCCCTCTAGCCTTGAAACAGTTTTCTTGGGGTTTCTCTGGAATGCCACGAAGGAAATCAAGGCTCCTTTCATGTGTGATGTGCAACACCGAATTGCTCTGCACGCAGTGCTGGGGAATCGGGCCTCATCTCGCGGCGAGGGGGAAGTCTCATGGTTTTTCTCGAGTTGCGGCGGGAACCTGGGGTAAATTCTCGAGTTACGTCGGGGATGGCCCTTCCACACACGTGTTTGTTCAGCGACGTCAGGACTCCTGCCTAGTTGCGAGGGACAACTCGGGATTCTCCTCGAGGCTTGGCAGGGCAATTGGGACGACTCTCCAGCTGAGGCGGGAGACCAAGGGTCCCTTTCCACGTGCCACAGGAATCCTGGGACTCCTATCAAGTTTCACGAGGAGCCACGAATCATCTCCTTTGCAGGCAGTGATCTCTGCGTACCTCTGGAGTTTTCAAAGGATGTGAGGCCTCCGGTCGCGATGAGGTGGGGAACTATGTCTTTCTCTGTGGTCTCCACAGGGGATTCAGGTATCCTTTCGTTTTGGAAGATGCAAGACGAGCCTGCATTCAAGTCACTGCAGGGATATCCGGCCTTATTTCGAGTCAGGGCATCGCGGTGTCCATTCCACTTGAGGCCGCAAACTCAGGGTCCCTCTCACATACCTAGAGCTGAGAGAAGCCTCCTCTTGAGGTGCTTGTGGTAAGGTGGTATTCCTCTGGAGTCGAAGCCAGGGACTAACCTCTCATCTCGAGTTGACTTTTGGTCCACGGAGCTCTTTCGTGTTGCTACAGTGACCTCAGGATCCCTCTAGCCTTGAAACAGTGTTCTTGGGGATTCTCTGGAGGGCCATCAAGGAAATCAAGGCTCCTTTCATGTGTGATGTGCAACACGGAATTGCTCTGCACGCAGTGCAGGGGAATCGGGCCTCATCTCGCGGCGAGGGGGAAGTCTCATGGTTTTTCTTGAGATGCGGCGGGAACCTGGGGTATATTCTCGAGTTAAGACGGGGATGGCCTTTCCACACACGTGTTTGTTCAGCGACGTCAGGACTCCTGCTTAGTTGTGAGGGACAATTCAGGGTTCTCCTCGATGCTTGGCAGGGCAATTGGGACGCCTCTCCAGCTGAGGTGGGAGACCAAGGGTCCCTTTCCACGTGCCACAGGAATCCTGGGACTCCTATCAAGTTTCACGAGGAGTCAGGCATCGTCTCCTTTGGAGGCACTGATCTCCGTGTACCTCTGGAGTTTTCAAAGTATGTGAGGCCTCCGGTCGCGATGAGGTGGGCAACTAGGTCTTTCTCTGTGGTCTCCACAGGGGATTCAGACATCCTTTCGTCTTGGGAAATGCAAGACGAGCCTGCATTCAAGTCACTGCAGGGATATCCGGCCTTATTTCGAGTCAGGGCATCGCGGTGTCCATTCCACTTGTGGCCGCAAACTCAGGGTCCCTCTCACATACCTAGAGCTGAGAGAAGCCTCCTCTTGAGGTGCTTGTGGTAAGGTGGTATTCCTCTGGAGTCGAAGCCAGGGACTAACCTCTCATCTCGAGTTGACTTTTGGTCCACGGAGCTCTTTCGTGTTGCTACTGTGACCTCAGGATCCCTCTAGCCTTGAAACATTGTTCGTGGGGTTTCTCTGGAGTGCCATCAGGGAAATCAAGGCTCCTTTCATGTGTGATGTGCAACACGGAATTGCTCTGCATGCAGTGCAGGGGAATCGGGCCTCATCTCGCGGCGAGGGGGAAGTCTCATGGTTTTTCTCGAGTTGCGGCGGGAACGTGGGGTATATTCTCGAGTTCCGACGGGGATGGCCCTTCCACCCACGAGTTTGTTCAGCGACGTCAGGACTCCTGCCTAGTTGCGAGGGACAACTCGGGATTCTCCTCTAGGCTTGGCAGGGCAATTGGGACGCCTCTCCAGCTGAGGCGGGAGACCAAGGGTCCCTTTCCACGTGCCACAGGAATCCTGGGACTCCTATCAAGTTTCACGAGGAGTCAGGCATCGTCTCCTTTGGAGGCACTGATGTCCGCGTACCTCTGGAGTTTTCAAAGGATGTGAGGCCTCCGGTCGCGATGAGGTGGGGACGTAGGTCTTTCTCTGTGGTCTCCACAGGGGATTCAGACATCCTTTCGTCTTGGGAGATGCAAGACGAGCCTACATTCAAGTCACTGCAGGGATATCCGGCCTTATTTCGAGTCACGGCATCGCGGTGTCCATTCCACTTGAGGCCGCAAACTCAGGGTCCCTCTCACATACCTAGAGCTGAGAGAAGCCTCATCTTGAGGTGCTTGTTGTAAGGAGGTATTCCTCTGGAGTCGAAGCCAGGGACTAACATGTCATCTCGAGTTGATTTTTGGTCTACGGAGCTCTTTCGTGTTGCTACAGTGACCTCAGGATTCTTCTAGCCTTGAAAGAGTGTTCTTGGGGTTTCTCTGGAGTGCCACCAAGGAAATCAAGGCTCCTTTCATGTGTGATGTGCAACACGGAATTGCTCTGTACGCAGTGCGGGGGAATCGGGCCTCATCTCGCGGCGAGGGGGAAGTCTGATGGTTTTTCTCGAGTTGCTGCGGGAACCTGGGGTATATTCTCGAGTTACGACGGGGATGGCCCTTTCAACCACGTGTTTGTTCAGCGACGTCAGGACTCCTGCCTAGTTGCGAGGGACAACTCGGGATTCTCCTCGAGGCTTGGCAGGGCAATTGGGACGCCTCTCCAGCTGAGGCGGTAGACCAAGGGTCCCTATCCACGTAACAGGAATCCTGGGACTCCTATCAAGTTTCACGAGGAGTCAGGCATCGTCTCCTTTGGAGGCACTGATCTCCTTGTACCTCTGGAGTTTTCAAAGGATGTGAGGCCTCCGGTCGCGATGAGGTGGTGAACTAGGTCTTTCTCTGCGGTCTCCACAGGGGATTCAGACATCCTTTCGTCTTGGGAGATGCAAGACGAGCCTGCATTCAAGTCACTACAGGGATATCCGGCCTTATTTCGAGTCAGGGCATCGCGGTGTCCATTCCACTTGAGGCCGCAAACTCTGGGTCCCTCTCACATACCTAGAGCTGAGAGAAGCCTCCTCTAGAGGTGCTTGTGGTAAGGTGGTATTCCTCTGGAGTCGAAGCCAGGGACTAACCTCTCATCTCGAGTTGATTTTTGGTCCACGGAGCTCTTTCGTGTTGCTACAGTGACCTAGGATCCCTCTAGCCTTGAAACAGTGTTCTTGGGGTTTCTCTGGAGTGCCATCAAGGAAATCAAGCCTCCTTTCATGTGTGATGTGCAACACGGTATTGCTCTGCACGCAGTGCAGGGGAATCGGCCCTCATCTCGCGGCGAGGGGGAATTCTCATGGTTTTTCTCGAGTTGCGGCGGGAACCTGGGGTATATTCTCGAGTTACGACGGGGATGGCCCTTCCACCCACATGTTTCTTCAGCGACATCAGGACTCCTGCCTAGTTGCGAGGGACAACTCGGGATTCTCCTCGAGGCTTGGCAGGGCAATTGGGACGCCTCTCCAGCTGAGGAGGGAGACCAAGCGTCCCTTTCCACGTACCACAGGAATCCTGGGACTCCTATCAAGTTTCACGAGGAGTCAGGCATCGTCTCCTTTGGAGGCACTGATCTCCGCATACCTCTGGAGTTTTCAAAGGATGTGAGGCCTCCGGTCGCCATGAGGTGGTGAACTAAGTCTTTCTCTGTGGTCTCCACTGGGGATTCAGGTATCCTTTCATCTTGGGAGATGCAAGACGAGCCTGCATTCAAGTCACTGCAGGGATATCCGGCCTTATTTCGCGTCAGGGCATCGCAGTGTCCATTCCACTTGAGGCCGCAAACTCAGGGTCCCTCTCACATACTTAGAGCTGAGAGAAGCCTCCTCTTGAGGTGCTTGTGGTAAGGTGGTAATCCTCTGGATTCGAAGCCAGGGACTAACCTCTCATCTCGAGTTGATTTTTGGTCCACGGAGCTCTTTTGTGTTGCTACAGTGACCTCAGCATCCCTCTAGCCTTGAAACAGTGTTCTTGGGGATTCTCTGGAGTGCCATCAAGGAAATCAAGGCTCCTTTCATGTGTGATGTGCAAGACAGAATTGCTCTGCATGCAGTGCAGGGGAATCGGGCCTCATCTCACGACGATGGGGAAGTCTCATGGTTTTTCTCGAGTTGCGGCGGGAACCTGGGGTATATTCTCGAGTTACGACGGGGATGGCCCGACCACCCACGTGTTTGTTCAGCCACGTCAGGACTCGTGCCTAGTTGCGAGGGACAACTCGGGATTCTCCTTGAGGCTTGGCAGGGCAATTGGGACGCCTCTCCAGCTGAGGCGGGAGACCAAGGGTCCCTTTCCACGTGCCACAGGAATCCTGGGTCTCCTGTGAAGTTTCACGAGGAGTCAGGCATCGTCTCCTTTGGAGGAACTGATCTCCGCGTACCTCTGGAGTTTTCAAGGATGTGAGGCCTCCGGTCGCGATGAGGTGGGAAACTAGGTCTTTCTCTGTGGTCTCCACAGGGGATTCAGACATCCTTTCGTCTTGGGAGATGCAAGACGAGCCTGCATTCAAGTCACTGCAGGGATATCCGGCCTTATTTCGAGTCAGGGCATCGCGGTGTCCATTCCACTTGAGGCCGCAAACTCAGGGTCCCTGTCACATACTTAGAGCTGAGAGAAGAATCCTCTTGAGGTGCTTGTGGTAAGGTCGTATTCCTCTGGAGTCGAAGCAAGGGACTAACATCTCATCTCGAGTTGATTATTGGTCCATGGAGCTCTTTCGTGTTGCTACAGTGACCTCAGGATCCCTCTAGCCTTGAAACAGTTTTCTTGGGGTTTCTCTGGAGTGCCATCAAGGAAATCAAGGCTCCTTTCATGTGTGACGTGCAACACCGAATTGCTCTGCACGCAGTGCAGGGGAATCGGGCCTCATCTCGCGGCGAGGGGGAAGTCTCATGGTTTTTCTCGAGTTGCGGCGGGAACCTGGGGTAAATTCTCGAGTCACGTCGGGGATGGCCCTTCCACACACGTGTTTGTTCAGCGACGTCAGGACTCCTGCCTAGTTGCGAGGGACAACTCGGGATTCTCCTCGAGGCTTGGCAGGGCAATTGGGACGCCTCTCCAGCTGAGGCGGGAGACCAAGGGTCCCTTTCCACGTGCCACAGGAATCCTGGGTCTCCTGTGAAGTTTCACGAGGAGTCAGGCATCGTCTCCTTTGGAGGCACTGATCTCCGCGTACCTCTGGAGTTTTCAAAGGAAGTGAGGCCTCCGGTCGCGATGAGGTGGGGAACTAGGTCTTTCTCTGTGGTCTCCACAGGGGATTCAGACATCCTTTCGTCTTGGGAGATGCAAGACGAGCCTGCATTCAAGTCAGTGCAGGGATATCCGGCCTTATTTCGAGTCAGGGCATCTCGGGGTCCATTCCAATTGAGGCCGCAAACTCAGGGTCCCTCTCACATACCTAGAGCTGAGAGAAGCCTCCTCTTGAGGTGCTTGTGGTTAGGTGGTATACCTCTGGAGTCGAAGCCAGGGACTAACATCTCATCTCGAGTTGATTTTTGGTCCACGGAGCTCTTTCGTGTTGCTACAGTGACCTCAGGATCCCTCTAGCCTTAAAACAGTTTTCTTGGGGTTTCTCTGGAGTGCCACCAAGGAAATCAAGGCTCCTTTCATGTGTGATGTGCAACACCGAATTGCTCTGCACGCAGTGCAGGGGAATCTGGCCTCATCTCGCGGCGAGGGGGACGTCTCATGGTTTTTCTCGAGTTGCGGCGGGAACCTGGGGTAAATTCTCAAGTTACGTCGGGGATGGCCTTTCCACACACGTGTTTGTTCAGCGACGTCAGGACTCCTGCCTAGTTGCGAGGGACAACTCGGGATTCTCCTTGAGGCTTGGCAGGGCAATTGGGACGCCTCTCCAGCTGAGGCGGGAGACCAAGGGTCCCTTTCCACGTGCCACAGGAATCCTGGGACTCCTATCAAATTTCACGAGGAGCCACGAATCGTCTTCTTTGGAGGCACTGATCTCTGCGTACCCTTGGAGTTTTCAAAGGATGTGAGGCCTCCGGTCGCGATGAGGTGGCGAACTAGGTCTTTCTCTGTGGTCTCCACAGGGGATTCAGGTATCCTTTCGTTTTGGAAGATGCCAGACGAGCCTGCATTCAAGTCACTGCAGGGATATCCAGCCTTATTTCGAGTCAGGGCATCGCGGTGTCCATTCCACTTGAGGCCGCAAATTCAGGGTCCCTCTCACATACCTAGAGCTGAGAGAAGCCTCCTCTTGAGGTGCTTGTGGTAAGGTGGTATTCCTCTGGAGTCGAAGCCAGGGACTAACCTCTCATCTCGAGTTTATTTTTGGTCCACGGAGCTCTTTCGTGTTGCTACAGTGACCTCAGGATCCCTCTAGCCTTGAAACAGTGTTCCTGGGATTTCTCTGGAGTGCCATCAAGGAAATCAAGGCTCCTTTCATGTGTGATGTGCAACACGGAATTGCTCTGCACGCAGTGCAGGGGAATCGGGCCTCATCTCGTGGCGAGGGGGAATTCTCATGGTTTTTCTCGAGTTGCGGCGGGAACATGGGGTATATTCTCGAGTTACGACCGGGATGGCCCTTCCACACACGTGTTTGTTCAGCGACGTCAGGACTCCTGCCTAGTTGCGAGGGACAACTCGGGATTCTCCTCGAGGCTTGGCAGGGCAATTGGGACGCCTCTCCAGCTGAGGCGGGAGACCAAGGGTCCCTTTCCACGTGCCACAGAAATCCTGGGACTCCTATCAAGTTTCACGAGGAGTCAGGCATCGTCTCCTTTGGAGGCAGTGATCTCTGCGTACCTATGGAGTTTTCAAAGGATGTGAGGCCTCCGGTCGCGATGAGGTGTGGAACTAGGTCTTTCTCTGTGGTCTCCACAGGGGATTCAGACATCCTTACGTCTTGGGAGATGCAAGACGAGCCTGCATTCAAGTCACTGCAGGGATATCCGGCCTTATTTCGAGTCAGGGCATCGCGGTGTCCTTTCCACTTGAGGCCGCAAACTCAGGGTCCCTCTCACATACATAGAGCTGAGAGAAGCCTCCTCTTGAGGTGGTTGTGGTAAGGTGGTATTCCTCTGGAGTCGAAGCCAGGGACTACCCTCTCATCGCGACTTGATTTTTGGTCCACGGAGCTCTTTCGTGTTGCTACAGTGACCTCAGGATCCCTCTAGCCTGGAAACAGTGTTCTTGGGGTTTCTCTGGAGTGCCATCAAGGAAATCAAGGCTCCTTTCATGTGTGATGTGCAACACGGAATTGCTCTGCATGCAGTGCAGGGAAATCGGGCCTTATCTCGCGGCGAGGGGGAAGTCTCATGGTTTTTCTCGAGTTTCGGCGGGAACCTGGGGTATATTTTCAAGTTACGACGGGGATGGACCTTCCACACACGTGTTTCTTCAGCGACTACAGGACTCCTGCCTAGTTGCGAGGGACAACTCGGGATTCTCCTTGAGGCTTGGTAGGGCAATTGGGACACGTCTCCAGCTGAGGCGGGAGAACAAGGGTCCCTTTCCACTTGCCACAGGAATCCTGGGACTCCTGTGAAGTTTCGCGAGGAGTCAGGCATCGTCTCCTTTGGAGGCACTGATCTCAGTGTACCTCTGGAGTTTTCAAAGTATGTGAGGCCTCCGGTCGCGATGAGGTGGGGAACTAGGTCTTTCTCTGTGGTCTCCACAGGGGACTCAGACATCCTTTCCTCTTGGGAGATGCAAGACGAGCCTGCATTCAAGTCACTGCAGGGATATCCGGCCTTATTTTGTGTCAGGGCCTCGCGGTGTCCATTCCACTTGAGGCCGCAAACTCAGGGTCCCTCTCACATACCTATAGCTGAGAGAAGCCTCCTCTTGAGGTGCTTGTGGTAAGGTGGTTTCCTCTGGAGTCGAAGCCAGGGACTAACCTCTCATCTCCAGTTGATTTTTGGTCCACGGAGCTCTTTCGTGTTGCTACAGTGACCTCAGGATCCCTCTAGCCTTGAAACAGTGTTCTTGGGGTTTCTCTGGAGCGCCATCAAGGAAATCAAGGCTCCTTTCATATGTGACGTGCAGCACGGAATTGCTCTGCACGCAGTGCAGGGGAAGCGGGCCTCATCTCGCGGCGAGGGGAAAGTCTCATGGTTTTTCTCGAGTTGCGGCGGGAACCTGGGGTATATTCTCGAGTTACGACGGTAATGGCCCTTCCACCCACGTGTTTCTTCAGCGACGACAGGACTCCTGCCTAGTTGCGAGGGACAACTCGGGATTCTCCTCGAGGCTTGGCATGGCATTTGGGATGCCTCTCCAGCTGAGGCGGGAGACCAAGGGTCCCTTTCCACGTGCCACAGGAATCCTGGGACTCCTATCAAGTTTCACGAGGAGTCAGGCATCGTCTCCTTTGGAGGCACTGATCTTCGCGTACCTCTGGAGTTTTCAAAGGATATAAGGCCTCCGGTCGCGATTAGGTGGGGAACTAGGTCTTTCTCTGTGGTCTCCACAGGGGATTCAGACATCCTTTCATCTTGGCAGATGCAAGACGAGCCTGCATTCAAGACACTGCAGGGATATCCGGCCTTATTTCGAGTTAGGGCATCGCGGTGTCCATTCCACTTGAGGCCGCAAACTCAGGGTCCCTCTCACATAGCTAGAGCTGAGAAAAGCCTCCTCTTGAGGTGCTTGTGGTAAGGTGGTATTCCTCTGGAGTCGAAGCCAGGGACTAACCTCTCATCTCGAGTTGATTTTTGGTCCACGGAGCTCTTTCGTGTTGCTACAGTGACCTAGGATCCCTCTAGCCTTGAAACAGTGTTCTTGGGGTTTCTCTGGAGTGCCATCAAGGAAATCAAGGCTCTTTTTATGTGTGATGTGCAACACGGAATTGCTCTTTACGCAGTGCAGGGGAATCGGGCCTCATCTAGCGGCGAGGGGGAAGTCTCATGGTTTTTCTCGAGTTGCGGCGGGAACCTGGGGTATATTCTCGAGTTACGACGGGGATGGCCCTTCCACCCACATGTTTCTTCAGCGACATCAGGACTCCTGCCTAGTTGCGAGGGACAACTCGGGATTCTCCTCGAGGCTTGGCAGGGCAACTGGGACGCCTCTCCAGCTGAGGAGGGAGACCAAGCGTCCCTTTCCACGTACCACAGGAATCCTGGGACTCCTATCAAGTTTCACGAGGAGTCAGGCTTCGTCTCCTTTGGAGGCACTGATCTCCGCATACCTCTGGAGTTTTAAAAGGATGTGAGACCTCCGGTCGCCATGAGGTGGTGAACTAAGTCTTTCTCTGTGGTCTCCACTGGGGATTCAGGTATCCTTTCATCTTGGGAGATGCAAGACGAGCCTCCATTCAAGTCACTGCAGGGATATCCGGCCTTATTTCGAGTCAGGGCATCGCGGTGTCCATTCCACTTGAGGCCGCAAACTCAGGGTCCCTCTCACATACCTAGAGCTGAGAGAAGCCTCCTCTTGAGGTGCTTGTGGTAAGGTGGTATTCCTCTGGAGTCGAAGCCAGGGACTAACCTCTCATCTCGACTTGATTTTTGGTCCACGGAGCTCTTTCGTGTTGCTACAGTGACCTCAGGATCCCTCTAGCCTGGAAACAGTGTTCCTGGGGTTTCTCTGGAGTGCCATCAAGGAAATCAAGGCTCCTTTCATGTGTGATGTGCAACACGGAATTGCTCTGCACGCAGTGCAGGGGAATCGGGCCTCATCTCGTGGCGAGGGGGAAGTCTCATGGTTTTTCTCGAGTTGTGGCGGGAACCTGGGGTATATTCTCGAGTTAGGACCGCGATGGCCCTTCCACACACGTGTTTGTTCAGCGACGTCAGGACTCCTGCCTAGTTGCGAGGGACAACTCGGGATTCTCCTCGAGGCTTGGCAGGGCAATTGGGACGCCTCTCCAGCTGAGGCGGGAGACCAAGGGTCCCTTTCCACGTGCCACAGAAATCCTGGGACTCCTATCAAGTTTCACGAGGAGTCAGGCATCGTCTCCTTTGGAGGCACTTATCTTCGCGTACCTCAGGAGTTTTCAAAGGATGTGAGGCCTCCGGTCGCGATGAGGTGTGGAACTAGGTCTTTCTCTGTGGTCTCCACAGGGGATTCAGACATCCTTACGTCTTGGGAGATGCAAGACGAGCCTGCATTCAAGTCACTGCAGGGATATCGGGCCTTATTTCGAGTCAGGGCATCGCGGTGTCCTTTCCACTTGAGGCCGCAAACTCAGGGTCCCTCTCACATACCTAGAGCTGAGAGAAGCCTCCTCTTGAGGTGCTTGTGGTAAGGTGGTATTCCTCTGGAGTCGAAGCCAGGGACTACCCTCTCATGGCGACTTGATTTTTGGTCCACGGAGCTCTTTCGTGTTGCTACAGTGACCTCAGGATCCCTCTAGCCTGGAAACAGTGTTCTTGGGGTTTCTCTGGAGTGCCATCAAGGAAATCAAGGCTCCTTTCATGTGTGATGTGCAACACGGAATTGCTCTGCATGCAGTGCAGGGAAATCGGGCCTTATCTCGCGGCGAGGGGGAAGTCTCATGGTTTTTCTCGAGTTGCGGCGGGAACCTGGGGTATATTCTCGAGTTACGACGGGGATGGACCTTCCACACACGTGTTTGTTCAGCGACGTCAGAACTCCTGCCTTGTTTCGAGGGACAACTCGGGATTCTCCTTGAGGCTTGGCAGGGCAATTGGGACGCGTCTCCAGCTGAGGCGGGAGACCAAGGGTCCCTTTCCACGTGCCACAGGAATCCTGGGACTCCTGTGAAGTTTCACGAGGAGTCAGGCATTGTCTCCTTTGGAGGCACTGATTTCCGCGTACCTCTGGAGTTTTCAAAGGATGTGAGGCCTCCGGTCGCGATGAGGTGGGGAACTAGGTCTTTCTCTGTGGTCTCCACAGGGGATTCAGACATCCTTTCGTCTTGGGAGATGCAAGACGAGCCTGCATTCAAGTCACTGCAGGGACATCCGGCCTTATTTCCCGTCAGGGCATCGCAGTGTCCATTCCACTTGAGGCCCCAAAATCAGGGTCCCTCTCACATATCTAGACCTGAGAGAAGCCTCCTCTTGAGGTGCTTGTGGTAAGGTGGTATTCCTCTGGAGTCGAAGCCAGGGACTAACCTCTCATCTCGAGTTGACTTTTGGTCCACGGAGCTCTTTCGTGTTGCTACAGTGACCTCAGGATCCCTCTAGCCTTGAAACAGTGTTCTTGGGGATTCTCTGGAGGGCCATCAAGGAAATCAAGGCTCCTTTCATGTTTGATGTGCAACACGGAATTGCTCGGCACGCAGTGCAGGTTAATCGGGCCTCATCTCGCGGCGAGGGGGAAGTCTCATGGTTTTTCTCGAGTTGTGGCGGGAACCTGGGGTATATTCTCGAGTTACGACGGGGATGGCCCTTCCACACACGTGTTTGTTCAGCGACGTCAGGACTCCTGCCTAGTTGCGAGGGACAACTCGGGATTCTCCTCGAGGCTTGGCAGGGCAATTGGGACGCCTCTCCAGCTGAGGCGGGAGACCAAGGGTCCCTTTCCACGTGCCACAGGAATCCTGGGACTCCTATCAAGTTTCACGAGGAGTCAGGCATCGTCTCCTTTGGAGGCACTGATCTCAGTGTACCTCTGGAGTTTTCAAAGGATGTGAGGCCTCCGGTCAATTTGAGGTGGGGAACTAGGTCTTTCTCTGTGGTCTCCACAGGGGATTCAGACATCCTTTCGTCTTCGGAGATGCAAGACGAACCTGCATTCAAGTCACTGCAGGGATATCCGGCATTATTTCGAGTCAGGGCATCGCGGTGTCCATTCCACTTGTGGCCGCAAACTCAGGGTCCCTCTCACATAACTAGAGCTGAGAGAAGCCTCCTCTTGAGGTGCTTGTGGTAAGGTGGTATTCCTCTGGAGTCGAAGCCAGGGACTAACCTCTCATCTCGATTTGATTTTTGGTCCACGGAGCTCTTTCGTGTTGCTACAGTGAACTCAGGATCCCTCTAGCCTTGAAACAGTGTTCTTGGGGTTTCTCTGGAGTGCCATCAAGGAAATAAAGGCTCCTATCATGTTTGATGTGCAACACGGAATTGCTTTGAATGCAGTGCAGGGGAATCGGGCCTCACTTGCGGCAAGGGGGAAGTCTCAAGGTTTTTCTCGAGTTGCGGCGGGAACCTGGGGTATATTCTCGAGTTACGACGGGGATGGCCCTGCCACACACGTGTTTGTTCAGCGACGTCAGTTCTCCTGCCTAGTTGCGAGGGACAACTCGGGATTCTCCTCGAGGCTTGGCAGGGCAATTGGGACGCCTCTCCAGCTGAGGCGGGAGACCAAGGGTCCCTTTCCACGTGCCACAGGAATCCTGGGACTCCTAAGAAGTTTCACGAGGAGTCAGGCATCGTCTCCTTTGGAGGCACTGATCTCCGCGTACCTCTGGAGTTTTCAAAGGATGTGAGGCCTCCGGTCGCGATGAGGTTGGGAACTAGGTGTTTCTCTGTAGTCTCCACAGGGGATTCAGACATCCTTTCGTCTTGGGAGATGCAAGACGAGCCTGCATTCAAGTCACTGCAGGGATATCCGGCCTTATTTCGAGTCAGGGCATAGCGGTGTCCATTCCACTTGAGGCTGCAAACTCAGGGTCCCTCTCACATAGCTAGAGCTGAGAGAAGCCTCCTCTTGAGGTGCTTGTGGTTAGGTGGTATTCCTCTGGAGTCGAACCAGGGACTAATCTCTCATCTCGAGTTGATTTTTGGTCCACGGAGCTCTTTCTTGTTGCTACAATGACCTCAGGATGCCTCTAGCCTTGAAACAGTGTTCTTGGGGTTTCTCTGGAGTGCCATCAAGGAAATCAAGGCTCCTTTCATGTTTGATGGGCAACACGGAATTGCTTTGAATGCAGTGCAGGGGAATCGGGCCTCATCTTGCGGCGAGGGGGAAGTGTCATGGTTTTTCTCGAGTTGCGGTGGGAACCTGGGGTATATTCTCGAGTTACGACGGGGATGGCCCTTCCACCCACGTGTTTGTTCAGCGACGTCAGGACTCCTGCCTAGTTGCGAGGGACAACTCGGGATTCTCCTCGAGGCTTGGCAGGGCAATTGGGATGCCTCTCCAGCTGAGGCGGGAGACCAAGGGTCCCTTTCCACGTGCCACAGGAATCCTGGGACTCCTATCAAGTTTCACGAGGAGTCAGGCATCGTCTCCTTTGGAGGCACTGATCTCAGTGTACCTCTGGAGTTTTCAAAGGATGTGAGGCCTCCGGTCACGATGAGGTGGGGAACTAGGTCTTTCTCTGTGGTCTCCACAGGGGATTCAGACATCCTTTCGTCTTGGGAGATGCAAGACGAACCTGCATTCAAGTCACTGCAGGGATATCCGGCCTTATTTCGAGTCAGGGCATCGCGGTGTCCATTCCACTTGAGGCCGCAAACTCAGGGTCCCTCTCACATAACTAGAGCTGAGAGAAGCCTCCTCTTGAGGTGCTTGTGGTAAGGTGGTTTCCTCTGGAGTCGAAGCCAGGGACTAACCTCCCATCTCGAGTTGATTTTTGGTCCACGGAGCTCTTTCGTGTTGCTACAGTGACCTCAGGATCGCTCTAGCCTTGAAACAGTGTTCTTGGGGTTTCTCTGGAGTGCCATCAAGGAAATCAAGGCTCCTTTCATATGTGATGTGCAACACGGAATTGCTCTGCACGCAGTGCAGGGGAATCGGGCCTCATCTCGCGGCGATGGGGAAGTCTCATGGTTTTTCTCGAGTTGCGGCGGGAACCTGGGGTATATTCTCGAGTTATGACGGGGATGGCCCTTCCACCCACGTGTTTGTTCAGCGTCGTCAGGACTCCTGCCTAGTTGCGAGGGACAACTCGGGATTCTCCTCGAGGCTTGGCAGGGCAATTGGGACGCCTCTCCAGCTGAGGCCGAAAACCAAGGGTCCCTTTCCACGTGCCACAGGAATCCTGGGACTCCTATCAAGTTTCACGAAGAGTCAGGCATCGTCTCCTTTGGAGGCACTGATCTCCGCGTACCTCTGGAGTTTTCAAAGGATGTGAGTCCACCAGTCACGATGAGGTGGGGAACTAGGTCTTTCTCTGTGGTCTCCACAGGGGATTCAGACATCCTTTCGACTTGGGAGATGCAAGACGAACCTGCATTCAAGTCACTGCAGGGATATCCGGCATTATTCCCAGTCAGGGCATCGCGGTGTCCATTCCACTTGTGGCCGCAAACTCAGGGTCCCTCTCACATACCTAGAGCTGAGAGAAGCCTCCTCTTGAGGTGCTTGTGGTAAGGTGGTATTCCTCTGGAGTCGAAGCCAGGGACTAACCTCTAATCTCCAGTTGATTTATGGTCCACGGAGCTCTTTCGTGTTGCTACAGTGACCTCAGGATCCCTCTAGCCTTGAAACAGTGTTCTTGGGGTTTCTCTGGAGTGCCATCAAGGACATCAAGGCTCCTTTCATGTGTGATGTGCAACACGGAATTGCTCTGTACGCAGTGCAGGGGAATCGGGCCTCATCTCGCGGCGATGGGGAAGTCTCATGGTTTTTCTCGAGTTGCGGCGGGAACCTGGGGTATATTCTCGAGTTACGACAGGGCTGGCCCTTCCACACACGTGTTTGTTCAGCGACGTCAGGACTCCTGCCTAGTTGCGAGGGAAAACTCGGGATTCTCCTCGAGGCTTGGCAGGGCAATTGGGACGCCTCTCCAGCTGAGGCGGGAGACCAAGGGTCCCTTTCCACGTGCCACAGGAATCCTGGGACATCTAAGAAGTTTCACGAGGAGTCAAGCATCGTCTCCTTTGGAGGCACTGATCTCCGCGTACCTCTGGAATTTTCAAAGGATGTGAGGCCTCCGGTCGCGATGAGGTGGGGAACTCGGGCTTTCTCTGTGGTCTCCACAGGGGATTCAGACATCCTTTCGTCTTGGGAGATGCAAGACGAGCCTGCATTCGAGTCAATGCAGGGATATCCGGCCTTATTTCGCGTCAGGGCATCGCAGTGTCCATTCCACTTGAGGCCGCAAACTCAGGGTCCCTCTCACATACCTAGAGCTGAGAGAAGCCTCCTCTTGAGGTGCTTGTGGTAAGGTGGTGTTCCTCTGGAGTCGAAGCCAGGGACTAACCTCTCATCTCGAGTTGATTTTTGGTCCACGGAGCTCTTTCATGTTGCTACAGTGACCTCAGGATCCCTCTAGCCTTGAAACAGTGTTCTTGGGGTTTCTCTGGAGTGCCATCAAGGAAATCAAGGCTCCTTTCATGTTTGATGTGCAACAAGGAATTGCTTTGAATGCAGTGCAGGGGAATCGGGCCTCACTTGCGGCGATGGGGAAGTCTCATGGTTTTTTCGAGTTGCGGCGGGAACCTGGGGTATATTCTCGAGTTACGACGGGGATGGTCCTGCCACACACGTGTTTGTTCAGCGACGTCAGGACTCCTGCCAAGTTGCGAGGGACAATTCAGGATTCTCCTCGAGGCTTGGCAGGGCAATTGGGACGCCTCTCCAGCTGAGGCGGGAGACCAAGGGTCCCTTTCCACGTGCCACAGGAATCCTGGGACTCCTATCAAGTTTCACGAGGAGTCAGGCATCGTCTCCTTTGGATGCACTGATTTCCGCGTACCTCTGGAGTTTTCAAAGGATGTGAGGCCTCCGGTCGCGATGAGGTGGGGAACTAGGTGTTTCTCTGTAGTCTCCACAGGGGATTCAGACAACCTTTCGTCTTGGGAGATGCAAGACGAACCTGCATTCAAGTCACTGCAGGGATATCCGGCATTATTCCCAGTCAGGGCATAGCGGTGTCCATTCCACTTGTGGCCGCAAACTCAGGGTCCCTCTCACATACCTAGAGCTGAGAGAAGCCTTCGCTTGAGGTGCTTGTGGTAATTTGGTATTCCTCTGGAGTCGAAGCCAGGGACTAACCTCTAATCTCCAGTTGATTTATGGTCCACGGAGCTCTTTCGTGTTGCTACAGTGACCTTAGGATCCCTCTAGCCTTGAAACAGTGTTCTTGGGGTTTCTCTGGAGTGCCATCAAGGACATCAAGGCTCCTTTCATGTGTGATGTGCAACACGGAATTGCTCTGCACGCAGTGCAGGGGAATCGGGCCTCATCTCGCGGCGAGGGGGAAGTCTCATGGTTTTTCTCGAGTTGCGGCGGGAACCTGGGGTATATTCTCGAGTTACGACGGGGATGGCCCTTCCACCCACGTGTTTGTTATGCGACGTCAGGACTCCTGCCTAGTTGCGAGGGACAACTCGGGATTCTCCTCGAGGCTTGGCAGGGCAATTGGGACGCCTCTCCAGCTGAGGCCGAAGACCAAGGGTCCCTTTCCACGTGCCACAGAAATCCTGGGACTCCTATCAAGTTTCACGAGGAGTCAGGCATCGTCTCCTTTAGAGGCACTGATCTCCGCGTACCTCTGGAGTTTTCAAAGGATGTGAGGCCTCCAGTCACGATGAGGTGGGGAACTAGGTCTTTCTCTGTGGTCTCCACAGGGGATTCAGACATCCTTTCATCTTGGGAGATGCAAGACGAGCCTGCATTCAAGTCACTGCAGGGATATCCGGCCTTATTTCGAGTCAGGGCATAGCGGTGTCCATTCCACTTGAGGCTGCAAACTCAGGGTACCTCTCACATAGCTAGAGCTGAGAGAAGGCTCCTCTTGAGGTGCTTGTGGTAAGGTGGTATTCCTCTGGAGTCGAACCAGGGACTAACCTCTCATCTCGAGTTGATTTTTGGTCCACGGAGCTTTTTCGTGTTGCTACAGTGACCTCAGGATCCCTCTAGCCTTGAAACAGTGTTCTTGGGGTTTCTCTGGAGTGCCATCAAGGAAATCAAGGCTCCTTTCATGTGTGATGTGCAACTCGGAATTGCTCTGCACGCAGTGCAGGGGAATCGGGCCTCATCTCGCGGCGAGGGGGAAGTCTCATGGTTTTTCTCGAGTTGCAGCGGGAACCTGGGGTATATTCTCGAGTTATGACGGGGATGGCCCTTCCACACACGTGTTTGTTCAGCGTCGTCAGGACTCCTGCCTAGTTGCGAGGGACAACTCGGGATTCTCCTCGAGGCTTGGCAGGGCAATTGGGACGCCTCTCCAGCTGAGACGGGAGACCAAGGGTCCCTTTCCACGTGCCACAGGAATCCTGGGACTCCTATCAAGTTTCACGAGGAGTCAGGCATCGTCTCCTTTGGAGGCACTGATCTCCGCGTACCTCTGGAGTTTTCAAAGGATGTGAGGCCTCCAGTCACGATGAGGTGGGGAACTAGGTCTTTCTCTGTGGTCTCCACAGGGGATTCAGACATCCTTTCGTCTTGGGAGAAGCAAGACGAACCTGCATTCAAGTCACTGCAGAAATATCCGGCATTATTCCCAGTCAGGGCATCGCGGTGTCCATTCCACTTGTGGCCGCAAACTCAGGGTCCCTCTCACATACCTAGAGCTGAGAGAAGCCTCCTCTTGAGGTGCTTGTGGTAAGGTGGTATTCCTCTGGAGTCGAAGCCAGGGACTAACCTCTAATCTCCAGTTGATTTATGGTCCACGGAGCTCTTTCATGTTGCTACAGTGACCTCAGGATCCCTCTAGCCTTGAAACAGTGTTCTTGGGGTTTCTCTGTAGTGCCATCAAGGACATCAAGGCTCCTTTCATGTGTGATGTGCAACACGGAATTGCTCTGCACGCAGTGCAGGGGAATCGGGCCTCATCTCGCAGCGAGGGGGAAGTCTCATGGTTTTTCTCGAGTTGCGGCGGGAACCTGGGGTATATTCTCGAGTTACGACGGGGCTGACTCTTCCACACACGTGTTTGTTCAGCGACGTCAGGACTCCTGCCTTGTTTCGAGGGACAACTCGGGATTCTCCTCGAGGCTTGGCAGGGCAATTGGGACGCCTCTCCAGCTGAGGCGGGAGACCAAGGGTCCCTTTCCACGTTCCACAGGAATCCTGGGACACCTAAGAAGTTTCACGAGGAGTCAGGCATCGTCTCCTTTGGAGGCACTGATCTCCGCGTACCTCTGGAGTTTTCAAAGGATGTGAGGCCTCCGGTCGCGATAAGGTGGGGAACTAGGTCTTTCTCTGTGGTCTCCACAGGGGATTCAGACATCCTTTCGTCTTGGGAGATGCAAGACGAGCCTGCATTCAAGTCACTGCAGGGATATCCGGCATTATTTCCCGTCAGGGCATCGCAGTGTCCATTCCACTTGAGGCTGCAAACTCAGGGTCCCTCTCACATACCTAGAGCTGAGAGAAGCCTCCTCTTGAGGTGCTTGTGGTAAGGTGGTATTCCTCTGGAGTCGAAGCCAGGGACTAACCTCTCATCTCGAGTTGATTTCTTGTCCACGGAGCTCTTTCGTGTTGCTACAGTGACCTCAGGATCCCTCTAGCCTTGAAACAGTTTTCCTGGGTTTTCTCTGGAGTGCCATCAAGGAAATCAAGGCTCCTTTCATGTTTGATGTGCAACATGGAATTGCTTTGAATGCAGTGCAGGGGAATCGGGCATCACTTGCGGCGAGCGGGAAGTCTCATGGTTTTTTCGAGTTGCGGCGGGAACCTGGGGTATATTCTCGAGTTACGACGGGGATGGCCCTGCCACACACGTGTTTGTTCAGCGACGTCAGGACTCCTGCCTAGTTGCGAGGGACAGTTCGGGATTCTCCTCGAGGCTTGGCAGGGCAATTGGGACGCCTCTCCAGCTGAGGCAGGAGACCAAGGGTCCCTTTCCACGTGCCACAGGAATCCTGGGACTCCTAAGAAGTTTCACGAGGAGTCAGGCATCGTCTCCTTTGGAGGCACTGATCTCCGTGTACCTCTGGAGTTTTCAAAGGATGTGAGGCCTCCAGTCACGATGAGGTGGGGAACTAGGTCTTTCTTTGTGGTCTCCACAGGGGATTCAGTCATCCTTTCGTCTTGGGAGATGCAAGACGAACCTGCATTCAAGTCACTGCAGGGATATCTGGCATTATTCCCAGTCAGGGCATCGCGGTGTCCATTCCACTTGTGGCCGCAAACTCAGGGTCCCTCTCACATACCTAGAGCTGAGAGAAGCCTCCTCTTGAGGTGCTTGTGGTAAGGTGGTATTCCTCTGGAGTCGAAGCCAGGGACTAACCTCTAATCTCCAGTTGATTTATGGTCCACGGAGCTCTTTCGTGTTGCTACAGTGACCTCAGGATCCCTCTAGCCTTGAAACAGTGTTCTTGGGGTTTCTCTGGAGTGCCATCAAAGACATCAAGGCTCCTTTCATGTGTGATGTGCAACACGGAATTGCTCTGCACGCAGTGCAGGGGAATCGGGCCTCATCTAGCGGCGAGGGGGAAGTCTCATGGTTTTTCTCGAGTTGCGACGGGAACCTGGGGTATATTCTCGAGTTACGACGGGGCTGGCCCTTCCACACACGTGTTTGTTCAACGACGTCAGGACTCCTGCCTAGTTGCGAGGGACAACTCGGGATTCTCCTCGAGGCTTGGCAGGGCAATTGGGCCGCCTCTCCAGCTGAGGCGGGAGACCAAGGTTTCCTTTCCACGTGCCACAGGAATCCTGGGACTCCTAAGAAGTTTCACGAGGAGTCAGGCATCGTCTCCTTTGGAGGCACTGATCTCCGCGTACCTCTGGAGTATTCAAAGGATGTGAGGCCTCCGGTCGCGATGAGGTGGGGAACTAGGTCTTTCTCTGTGGTCTCCACAGGGGATTCAGACATCCTTTCGTCTTGGGAGATGCAAGACGAGCCTGCATTCAAGTCACTGCAGGGATATCCGGCCTTATTTCGAGTCAGGGCATCGCGGTGCGCATTCCACTGGAGGCCGCAAACTCAGGGTCCCTCTCACATACCTAGAGCTGAGAGAAGCCTCCTCTTGAGGTGCTTGTGGTAAGGTGGTATTCCTCTGGAGTCGAAGCCAGGGACTAACCTCTCATCTCGAGTTGATTTTTGGTCCACGGAGCTCTTTCGTGTTGCTACAGTGACCTCACGATCCCTCTAGCCTTGAAAGAGTGTTCTTGGGGTTTCTCTGGAGTGCCATCAAGGAAATCAAGGCTCCTTTCATGTGTGATGTGCAACACGGAATTGCTTTGAATGCAGTGCAGGGGAATCGGGCCTCATCTCACGACGAGGGGGAAGTCTCATGGTTTTTCTCGAGTTGCGGCGGGAATCTGGGGTATATTCTCGAGTTACGACGGGGATGGCCCTGCCACACACGTGTTTGTTCAGCGACGTCAGGACTCCTGCCTAGCTGCGAGGGACAACTCGGGATTCTCCTCGAGGCTTGGCAGGGCAATTGGGACGCCTCTCCAGCTGAGGCGGGAGACCAAGGGTCCCTTTCCACGTCCACAGGAATCCTGGGACTCCTAAGAAGTTTCACGAGGAGTCAGGCATCGTCTCCTTTGGAGGCACTGATCTCCGCGTACCTCTGGAGTTTTCAAAGGATGTGAGGCCCCTGGTCGCGATGAGGTGGGGAACTAGGTGTTTCTCTGTAGTCTCTACAGGGGATTCAGACATCCTTTCGTCTTGGGAGATGCAAGACGAGCCTGCATTCAAGTCACTGCAGGGATATCCGGCCTTATTTCGCGTCAGGACATCGCAGTGTCCATTCCACTTGAGGCCGCAAACTCAGAGTCCCTCTCACATACCTAGAGCTGAGAGAAGCCTCCTCTTGAGGTGCTTGTGGTAAGGTGGTATTCCTCTGGAGTCGAAGCCAGGGACTAACCTCTCATCTCGAGTTGATTTTTGGTCCACGGAGCTCTTTCGTGTTGCTACAGTGACCTCAGGATCCCTCTAGCCTTGAAACAGTGTTCTTGGGGTTTCTCTGGAGTGCCATCAAGGAAATCAAGGCTCCTTTCATGTGTGATGTGCAACACAGAATTGCTCTGCACGCAGGGCAGGGGAATCGGGCGTCATCTCGCGGCGAGGGGGAAGTCTCATGGTTTTTCTCGAGTTGCGGCGGGAACCTGGGGTATATTCTCGAGTTACGACGGGGATGGCCCTTCCACACTCGTGTTTGTTCAGCGACGTCAGGACTCCTGCCTAGTTGCGAGGGACAACTCGGGATTCTCCTCGAGGCTTGGCAGGGCAATTGGGACGCCTTTCAAGCTGAGGCGGGAGACCAAGGGTCCCTTTCCACGTGCCACAGGAATCCTGGGACTCCTAAGAAGTTTCACGAGGAGTCAGGCATCGTCTCCTTAGGAGGCACTGATCTCCGCGTACGTCTGGAGTTTTCAAAGGATGTGAGGCCTCCGGTCGCGATGAGGTGGGGAACTAGGTCTTTCTCTGTGGTCTCCACAGGGGATTCAGACATCCTTTCGTCTTGGGAGATGCAAGACGAGCCTGCATTCAAGTCACTGCAGGGATATTCGGCCTTATTTCGAGTCAGGGCATCGCGGTGTCCATTCCACTTGAGGCCGCAAACTCAGGGTCCCTCTCACATAGCAAGAGCAGAGAGTAGCCTCTTCTTGACGTGCTTGTGGTAAGTTGGTATTCCTCTGGAGTCGAAGCCAGGGACTAACTTCTCATCTCGAGTTGATTTTTGGTCCACGGAGCTCTTTTGTGTTGCTACAGTGACCTCAGGATCCCTATAGCCTTGAAACAGTGTTCTTGGGGTTTCTCTGGAGTGCCATCAAGGAAATCAAGGCTCCTTTCATGTGTGATGTGCAACACGGAATTGCTCTGCACGCAGTGCAGGGGAATCGGGCCTTATCTCGCGGCGAGGGGGAAGTCTCATGGTTTTTCTCCAGTTGCGGCGGGAACCTGGGGTATATTCTCGAGTTACGACGGGGATGGCCCTTCCACCCACGAGTTTGTTCAGCGACGTCAGGACTCCTGCCTAGTTGCGAGGGACAACTCGTGATTCTCCTCGAGGCTTGGCAGGGCAATTGGAACGCCTCTCCAGCTGAGGCGGGAGACCAAGGGTCCCTTTCCACGTGCCACAGGAATCCTGAGACTCCTATCAAGGTTCACGAGGAGTCAGGCATCGACTCCTTTGGAGGCACTGACCTCCGCGTACCTCTGGAGTTTTCAAAGGATGTGAGGCCTCCGGTCGCGATGAGGTGGGGAACTAGGTCTTTCTCTGTCGTCTCCACAGGGGATTCAGACATCCTTTCGTCTTGGGAGATGCAAGGGGAGCCTGCATTCAAGTCACTGCAGAGATATCTGGCCTTATTTCGAGTCAGGGCATCGCGGTGTTCATTCCACTTGAGGCCGCAAACTCAGGGTCCCTCTCACATACCTAGAGCTGAGAGAAGCCTCCTCTTGAGGTGCTTGTGGTAAGGTGGTATTCCTCTGGAGTCGAAGCCAGGGACTAACCTCTCATCTCGAGTTGATTTTTGGTCCACGGAGCTCTTTCGTGTTGCTACAGTGACCTCAAGTTCACTCTAGCCTTGAAACAGTGCTCTTGGGGTTTCTCTGGAGTGCCATCAAGGAAATCAAGGCTCCTTTCATGTGTGATGTTCAACACGAAATTGCTCTGCACGCAGTGCAGGGTTCGGGCCTCATTTTCCGTCGAGGTGGAAGTCTCATGGTTTTTCTCGAGTTGCGGTGGGAACCTGGGGTATATTCTCGAGTTACGACGGGGATGGCCCTTCCACACATGTGGTTGTTCAGCGAAGTCAGGACTCCTGCCTAGTTGCGAGGGACAACTCGGGATTCTCCTCGAGGCTTGGCAGGGCAATTGGAACGCCTCTCCAGCTGAGGCGGGAGACCAGGGTCCCTTTCCACGTGCCACAGGAATCCTGGGACTCCTATCAAGTTTCACGAGGAGTCAGGCATCGTCTCCTTTGGAGGCACTGATCTCCGCGTACCTCTGGAGTTTTCAAAGGATGTGAGGCCTCCGATCGCGATGAGGTGAGAGACTAGTTCTTTCTCTCTGGTCTCCACAGGGGATTCAGACATCCTTTCGTCTTGGGAGATGCAAGACGAGCCTGCATTCAAGTCACTGCAGGGATATCCGGCCTTATTTCGAGTCAGGGCATCGCGGTGTCCATTCGACTTGTGGCCGCAAACTCAGGGTCCCTCTCACATACCTAGAGCTGAGAGAAGCCTCCTCTTGAGGTGCTTGTGGTAAGGTGGTATTGCTCTGGAGTCGAAGCCAGGGATTAACCTCTCATCTCGAGTTGATTTATGGTCCACGGAGCTCTTTCGTGTTGCTACAGTGACCTCAGGATCCCTCTAGCCTTGAAACAGTGTTCTTGGGGTTTCTCTGGAGTGCCATCAAGGAAATCAAGGCTCCTTTCATGTGTGATGTGCAACACGGAATTGCTCTGCACGCAGTGCAGGCGAATCGGGCCTCATCTCGCGGCGAGGGGGAAGTCTCAAGGTTTTTCTCGAGTTGCGGCGGGAACCTGGGGTATATTCTCGAGTTACGACGGGGATGGCCCTTCCACCCACGTGTTTGTTCAGCGACGGCAGGACTCCTGCCTAGTTGCGAGGGACAATTCGGAATTCTCCTCGAGGCTTGGCAGGGCAATTGGGACGCCTCTCCAGCTGAGGCGGAAGACCAAGGGTCCCTTTCCACGTGCCACAGGAATCCTGGGACTCCTATCAAGGTTCACGAGGAGTCAGGCATCGTCTCCTTTGGAGACACTGATCTCCGCGAACCTCTGGAGTTTTCAAAGCATATGAGGCCTCCGGTCGCGATGAGGTGGGGAACTAGGTCTTTTTCTGTGGTCTCCACAGGGGATTCAGACATCCTTTCGTCTTGGGAAATGCAAGACGAGCCTGCATTGAAGTCACTGCAGGGATATAGAGCCTTATTTCGAGTCAGGGCATCGCGGTGTCCATTCCACTTCAGACCGCAAACTCAGGGTCCCTCTCACATACCTAGACCTGAGAGAAGCCTCCTCTTGAGGTGCTTGTGGTAAGGTGGTATGCCTCTGGAGTCGAAGCCAGGGACTAACCTCTCATCTCGAGTTGATTTTTGGTCCACGGAGCTCTTTCGTGTTGCTACAGTGACCTCAGGATCCCTCTAGCCTTGAAACAGTGTTCTTGGGGTTTCTCTAGAGTGCCATCAAGGAAATCAAGGCTCCTTTCATGTGTGATGTGCAACACGGAATTGCTCTGCACGCAGTGCTGGGGAATCGGGCCTCATTTTGCTTCGAGGGGGAAGTCTCATGGTTTTTCTCGAGTTGCGGTGGGAACGTGGGGTATATTCTCGAGTTACGATGGGGATGGACCTTCCACACACGTGTTTGTTCAGCGACGTCAGGACTTCTGCCTAGCTGCGAGGGACAACTCGGGATTCTCCTCGAGGCTTGGCAGGGCAATTGGGATGCCTCTCCAGCTGAGGCGGGAGACCGAGGGTCCCTTTCCACCTGTCACAGGAATCCTGGGATTCCTATCAAGTTTCCCGAGGAGTCAGGCATCGTCTCCTTTGGAGGCACTGATCTCTGCGTACCTCTGGAGTTATCAAAGGATGTGAGGCATCCGGTCGCGATGATGTGGGGAACTAGGTCTTTCTCTGTGGTCTCCACACGGGATTCAGACATCCTTTCATCTTGGCAGATGCAAGACGAGCCTGCATTCAAGTCACTGCAGGGATATCCGGCCTTATTTCAAGTCAGGGCATCCCGGTGTCCATTTGACTAGAGGCTGCAAACTCAGGGTCCCTCTCACATACCTAGAGCTGAGAGAAGCCTCCTCTTGAGGTGCTTGTGGTAAGGTGGTATTCCTCTGGAGTCGAAGTTAGGGACTAACCTCTCATCTCGAGTTGATCTTTGGTCCACGGAGCTCTTTCGTGTGGCTACAGTGACCTCAGGATCCCTCTAGCCTTGAAACAGTGTTCTTGGGGTTTCTTTGGAGTGCCATCAAGGAAATCAAGGCTCCTTTCATGTGTGATGTGCAACACGGAATTGCTCTGCACACAGTGCAGGGGAATCGGGCCTCGTTTCGCGGCGAGGGGGAAGTCTCATGGTTTTTCTCGAGTTGAGGTGGGGACCTGGGGTATATTCTCGAGTTTCGACGGGGATGGCCCTTCCACCCACGTGTTTGTTCAGCGACGTCAAGACTCCTGCCTACTTGCGAGGGACAACTCGGGATTCTCCTCGAGGCTTGGCAGGGCAATTGGGACGCCTCTCCAGCTGAGGCGGGAGACCAAGGGTCCCTTTCCACGTGCCACAGGAATCCTCGGACTCCTATCAAGTTTCACGAGGAGTCAGGCATCGTCCCCTTTGGAGGCACTGATCTCCGCGTACCTCTGGAGTTTTCAAAGGATGTGAGGCCTTCGGTCGCGATGAGGTGGGGAACTAGGTCTTACTCTGTGGTCTCCACAGGGGATTCAGACATCCTTTCGTCTTGGGAGATGCAAGACGAGCCTGCATTCAAGTCACTGCAGGGATATCCGGCCTTATTTCGAAGCAGGGCATAGCGGTGTCCATTCCACTTGAGGCTGCAAACTCAGGGTCCCTCTCACATACATAGAGCTGAGAGAAGCCTCCTCTTGAGGTGCTTGTGGTAAAATGGTATTTCTCTAGAGTCGAAGCCAGGGACTAACCCCTCATCTGGAGTTGATTTTTGGTCCACAGGGCTCTTTCGTGTTGCTACAGTCACCTCAGGATCCCTCTAGCCTTGAAACAGTGTTCTTGGGGTTTCTCTGGAGTGCCATCAAGGAAATCAAGGCTCCTTTCATGTGTGATGTGCAACACGGAATTGCTCTGCGCGCAGTGCAGGGGAATCGGGCCTCACCTCGCGGCGAGGGGGAAGTCCCATGGTTTTTCTCGAGTTGCGGCGGGATCCTGGCGTATATTCTCGAGTTACGACGGGGATGGTCCTTCCACATACGTGTTTGTTCAGTGACGTCAGAACTTCTGCCTAGTTGCGAGGGACAACTCGGGATTCTCCTCGAGGCTTGGCAGGGCAATTGGGACGCCTCTCCAGCTGAGGCGGTAAACCAAGGGTCCCTTTCCACGTGCCACAGGAATCCTGGGACTCCTATCAAGTTTCACGAGGAGTCAGGCATCGTCTCCTTTGGAGGCACGGATCTCTGCGTACCTCTGGATTTATCAAAGGATGTGAGGCCTCCGGTCGCGATGAGGTGGGGAACTAGGTCTTTCTCTGTGGTCTCCACCGGGGATTCAGACATCCTTTCATCTTGGTAGATGCAAGACGAGCCTGCATTCAAGTCACTGCTGGGATATCCGGCCTTATTTCGAGTCAGGGCATCGCGGTGTCCATTCCACTTGAGGCCCCAAACTCAAGGTCCCTCTCACATACCTAAAGCTGCGAGAAGCCTCCTCTTGAGGTGCTTGTGGTAAGGTGGTATTCCTCTGGAGTCGAAGTTAGGGACTAACCTCTCATCTCGAGTTGATTTTTGGTCCACAGAGCTCTTTCTTGTTGCTACAGTGACCTCAGGATCCCTGTAGCCTTGAAACAGTGTTCTTGGGATTTCTCTGGAGTGCCATCAAGGAAATCAAGGCTCCTTTCATGTGTGATGTGCAACACGGAAATGCTCCGCACGCAGTGCAGCGGAATCGGTCCTGATCTCGCGGCGAGGGGGAAGTCTCATGGTTTTTCTCGAGTTGCGGCGGGAACCTGGGGTATATTCTCGAGTTACGATGGGGATGGCCCTTCCACACACGTGTTTGTTCAGCGACGTTAGGACTCCTGCCTAGTTGCAAGGAACAACTCGGGATTCTCCTCGAGGCTTGGCAGGGCAACTGGGACGCCTCTCCGGCTGAGGCGGGAGACCAAGGTTCCCTTTCCACGTGCCACAGGAATCCTGGGACTCCTATCAAGTTTCACGAGGAGGCAGGCATCGTCTCCTTTGGAGGCACTGATCTCTGCGTACCTCTGGAGTTTTCAAAGGATGTGAGGCCTCCGGTCGCGATGAGGTGGGGAACTAAGTCTTTCTCTGTGGTCTCCACAGGGGATTCAGTCAACCTTTCGTCTTGGAAGATGCAAGACGAGCCTGCATTCAAGTCACTGCAGGGATATCCGGCCTTATTTCGCGTCAGGGCATCACGGTGTCCATTCCACTTGAGGCCGCAAACTCAGGGACCCTCTCACATACCTAAAGCTGCGAGAAGCCTCCTCTTGAGGTGCTTGTGGTAAGGTGGTATTCCTCTGGAGTCGAAGTTATGGACTAACCTCTCATCTCGAGTTGATTTTTGGTCCACGGAGCTCTTTCTTTTTGCTACAGTGACCTCAGTATCCCTCTAGCCTTTAAACAGTGTTCTTGGGGTTTCTCTGGAGTGCCATCAAGGAAATCAAGGCTCCTTTCATGTGTGATGTGCAACACGGAATTGCTCTGCACGCAGTGCAGCGGAATCGGGCCTGATCTCGCGGCGAGGGGGAAGTCTCATGGTTTTTCTCGAGTTGCGGCGGGAACCTGGGGTATATTCTCGAGTTACGACGGGGATGGCCCTTCCACCCACGGGTTTGTTCCGCGACGTCAGGACTCCTGCCTAGTTGCGAGGGACAACTCGGGATTCTCCTTGAGGCTTGGCAGGGCAATTGGGACGCCTCTCCAGCTGAGGCGGGAGACTAAGGGTCCCTTTCCACGTGCCACAGGAATCCCGGGACTCCTATCAACTTTCACGAGCAGTCAGTCATCGTCTCGTTTGGAGGCACTGATGTCCGCGTACGTCTGGAGTTTTCAAAGGATGTGAGTCCTCTGGTCGCCATGAAGTGGGGAACTAGGTCTTTCTCTGTGGTCTCCACAGGGGATTCAGACATCCTTTCATCTTGGGAGATGCAAGACGAGCCTGCATTCAAGTCACTGCAGGGATATCCGGCCTTATTTCGCGTCAGGGCATCGCAGTGTCCATACCACTTGAGGCCGCAAACTCAGGGTCCCTCTCACATACCTAGAGCTGAGAGAAGCCTCCTCTTGAGGTGCTTGTGGTAAGATGGTATTCCTCTGGAGTCGAAGCCAGGGACTAACCTCTCATCTCGAGTTGATTTTTGGTCTACGGAGCTCTTTCGTGTTGCTACAGTGACCTCAGGATCCCTCTAGCCTTGAAACAGTGTTCTTGGGGTTTCTCTGGAGTGCCCTGAAGGAAATCAAGGCTCCTTTCATGTGGGATGTGCAACACGGAATTGCTCTGCACGCAGTGCTGGGGAATCGGGCCTCATCTCGCGGCGAGGGGGAAGTCTCATGGTTTTTCTCGAGTTGCGGCGGGAACCTGGGGTATATTCTCGAGTTACGACGGGGATGGCCCTTCCACCCACGTGTTTGTTCAGCGACCTCAGGACTCCTGCCTAGTTGCGAGGGACAACTCGGGATTCTCCTCGAGGCTTGGCAGGGCAATTGGGACGCCTCTCCAGCTGAGGCGGGAGACCAAGGGTCCCTTTCCACGTGCCACAGAAATCCTGGGACTCCTATCAAGTTTCACGAGGAGTCAGGCATCGTCTCCTTTGGAGGCACTGATCTCCGCGTACCTCTGGAGTTTTCAAAGGATGTGAGGCCTCCGGTCGCGATGAGGTGGGGAACTAGGTCTTTCTCTGTGGTCTCCACAGGGGATTCAGACATCCTTTCGTCTTGGGAGATGCAAGACGAGCCTGCATTCAAGTCACTGCAGGGATATCCGGCCTTATTTCGAAGCAGGGCATAGCGGTGTCCATTTCACTTGAGGCTGCAAACTCAGGGTTCCTCTCACATACCTAGAGCTGAGAGAAGCCTCCTCTTGAGGTGCTTGTGGTAAGATGGTATTTCTCTAGAGTCGAAGCCAGGGACTAACCCCTCATCTGGAGTTGATTTTTGGTCCACAGGGCTCTTTCGTGTTGCTACAGTCACCTCAGGATCCCTCTAGCCTTGAAACAGTGTTCTTGGGGTTTCTCTGGAGTGCCATCAAGGAAATCAAGGCTCCTTTCATGTGTGATGTGCAACACGGAATTGCTCTGCACGCAGTGCAGGGGAATCGGGCCTCACCTCGCGGCGAGGGGGAAGTCCCATGGTTTTTCTCGAGTTGCGGCGGGATCCTGGGGTATATTCTCGAGTTACGACGGGGATGGTCCTTCCACACACGTGTTTGTTCAGTGACGTCAGAACTTCTGCCTAGTTGCGAGGGACAACTCGGGATTCTCCTCGAGGCTTGGCAGGGCAATTGGGACGCCTCTCCAGCTGAGGCGGTAAACCAAGGGTCCCTTTCCACGTGCCACAGGAATCCTGGGACTCCTATCAAGTTTCACGAGAAGTCAGGCATCGTCTCCTTTGGAGGTACGGATCTCTGCGTACCTCTGGATTTATCAAAGGATGTGAGGCCTCCGGTCGCGATGAGGTGGGGAACTAGGTCTTTCTCTGTGGTCTCCACCGGGGATTCAGACATCCTTTCATCTTGGTAGATGCAAGACGAGCCTGCATTCAAGTCACTGCTGGGATATCCGGCCTTATTTCGAGTCAGGGCATCGCGGTGTCCATTCCACTTGAGGCCCCAAACTCAAGGTCCCTCTCACATACCTAAAGCTGCGAGAAGCCTCCTCTTGAGGTGCTTGTGGTAAGGTGGTATTCCTCTGGAGTCGAAGTTAGGGACTAACCTCTCATCTCGAGTTGATTTTTGGTCCACAGAGCTCTTTCTTGTTGCTACAGTGACCTCAGGATCCCTGTAGCCTTGAAACAGTGTTCTTGGGGTTTCTCTGGAGTGCCATCAAGGAAATCAAGGCTCCTTTCATGTGTGATGTGCAACACGGAAATGCTCCGCACGCAGTGCAGCGGAATCGGTCCTGATCTCGCGGCGAGGGGGAAGTCTCATGGTTTTTCTCGAGTTGCGGCGGGAACCTGCGGTATATTCTCGAGTTACGATGGGGATGGCCCTTCCACACACGTGTTTGTTCAGCGACGTTAGGACTCCTGCCTAGTTGCAAGGAACAACTCGGGATTCTCCTCGAGGCTTGGCAGGGCAACTGGGACGCCTCTCCGGCTGAGGCGGGAGACCAAGGTTCCCTTTCCACGTGCCACAGGAATCCTGGGACTCCTATCAAATTTCACGAGGAGGCAGGCATCGTCTCCTTTGGAGGCACTGATCTCTGCGTACCTCTGGGGTTTTCAAAGGATGTGAGGCCTCCGGTCGCGATGAGGTGGGGAACTAAGTCTTTCTCTGTGGTCTCCACAGGGGATTCAGTCAACCTTTCGTCTTGGAAGATGCAAGACGAGCCTGCATTCAAGTCACTGCAGGGATATCCGGCCTTATTTCGAGTCAGGGCATCACGGTGTCCATTCCACTTGAGGCCGCAAACTCAGGGTCCCTCTCACATACCTAAAGCTGCGAGTAGCCTCCTCTTGAGGTGCTTGTGGTAAGGTGGTATTCCTCTGGAGTCGAAGCCAGGGACTAACCTCTCATCTCGAGTTGATTTTTGGTCCACGGAGCTCTTTCGTGTTACTACAGTGACCTCAGTATCCCTCTAGCCTTTAAACAGTGTTCTTGGGGTTTCTCTGAAGTGCCATCAAGGAAATCAAGGCTCCTTTCATGTCTGATGTGCAACACGGAATTGCTCTGCACGCAGTGCAGCGGAATCGGGCCTGATCTCGCGGCGAGGGGGAAGTCTCATGGTTTTTCTCGAGTTGCGGCGGGAACCTGGGGTATATTCTCGAGTTACGACGGGGATGGCCCTTCCACCCACGGGTTTGTTCAGCGACGTCAGGACTCCTGCCTATTTGCGAGGGACAACTCGGGATTCTCCTTGAGGCTTGGCAGGGCAATTGGGACACCTCTCCAGCTGAGGCGGGAGACCAAGGGTCCCTTTCCACGTGCCACAGGAATCCTGGGACTCCTATCAACTTTCACGAGCAGTCAGTCATCGTCTCGTTTGGAGGCACTGATGTCCGCGTACCTCTGGAGTTTTCAAAGGATGTGAGGCCTCTGGTCCCCATGAAGTGGGGAACTAGGTCTTTCTCTGTGGTCTCCACAGGGGATTCAGACATCCTTTCATCTTGGGAGATGCAAGACGAGCCTGCATTCAAGTCACTGCAGGGATATCCGGCCTTATTTCGCGTCAGGGCATCGCAGTGTCCATACCACTTGAGGCCGCAAACTCAGGGTCCCTCTCACATAGCTAGAGCTGAGAGAAGCCTCCTCTTGAGGTGCTTGTGGTAAGATGGTATTCCTCTGGAGTCGAAGCCAGGGACTAACCTCTCATCTCGAGTTGATTTTTGGTCTACGGAGCTCTTTCGTGTTGCTACAGTGACCTCAGGATCCCTCTAGCCTTGAAACAGTGTTCTTGGGGTTTCTCTGGAGTGCCCTGAAGGAAATCAAGGCTCCTTTCATGTGGGATGTGCAACACGGAATTGCTCTGCACGCAGTGCTGGGGAATCGGGCCTCATCTCGCGGCGAGGGGGAAGTCTCATGGTTTTTCTCGAGTTGCGGCGGGAACCTGGGGTATATTCTCGAGTTACGACGGGGATGGCCCTTCCACCCACGGGTTTGTTCAGCGACGTCAGGACTCCTGCCTATTTGCGAGGGACAACTCGGGATTCTCCTTGAGGCTTGGCAGGGCAATTGGGACACCTCTCCAGCTGAGGCGGGAGACCAAGGGTCCCTTTCCACGTGCCACAGGAATCCTGGGACTCCTATCAACTTTCACGAGCAGTCAGTCATCGTCTCGTTTGGAGGCACTGATGTCCGCGTACCTCTGGAGTTTTCAAAGGATGTGAGGCCTCTGGTCCCCATGAAGTGGGGAACTAGGTCTTTCTCTGTGGTCTCCACAGGGGATTCAGACATCCTTTCATCTTGGGAGATGCAAGACGAGCCTGCATTCAAGTCACTGCAGGGATATCCGGCCTTATTTTGCGTCAGGGCATCGCAGTGTCCATACCACTTGAGGCCGCAAACTCAGGGTCCCTCTCACATACCTAGAGCTGAGAGAAGCCTCCTCTTGAGGTGCTTGTGGTAAGATGGTATTCCTCTGGAGTCGAAGCCAGGGACTAACCTCTCATCTCGAGTTGATTTTTGGTCTACGGAGCTCTTTCGTGTTGCTACAGTGACCTCAGGATCCCTCTAGCCTTGAAACAGTGTTCTTGGGGTTTCTCTGGAGTGCCCTGAAGGAAATCAAGGCTCCTTTCATGTGGGATGTGCAACACGGAATTGCTCTGCACGCAGTGCTGGGGAATCGGGCCTCATCTCGCGGCGAGGGGGAAGTCTCATGGTTTTTCTCGAGTTGCGGCGGGAACCTGGGGTATATTCTCGAGTTACGACGGGGATGGCCCTTCCACCCACGTGTTTGTTCAGCGACCTCAGGACTCCTGCCTAGTTGCGAGGGACAACTCGGGATTCTCCTCGAGGCTTGGCAGGGCAATTGGGACGCCTCTCCAGCTGAGGCGGGAGACCAAGTGTCCCTTTCCACGTGCCACAGGAATCCTGGGACTCCTATCAAGTTTCACGAGGAGTCAGGCATCGTCTCCTTTGGAGGCACTGATGTCCGCGTACCTCTGGAGTTTTCAAAGGATGTGAGGCCTCCGGTCGCGATGAGGTGGGGAACTAGGTCTTTCTCTGTGGTCTCCACAGGGGATTCAGACATCCTTTCGTCTTGGGAGATGCAAGACGAGCCTGCATTCAAGTCACTGCAGGGATATCCGGCCTTATTTCGAGTCAGGGCATCGCGGTGTCCATTCCACTTGAGGCCGCAAACTCAGGATCCCTCTCACATACCTAGAGCTGAGAGAAGCCTCCTCTTGAGGTGCTTGTGGTAAGGAGGTATCCTCTGGAGTCGAAGCCAGGGACTAACCTCTCATCTCGAGTTGATTTTTGGTCCACGGAGCTCTTTCTTGTTGCTACAGTGACCTCAGGATCCCTCTAGCCTTGAAAGAGTGTTCTTGGGGTTTCTCTGGAGTGCCATCAAGGAAATCAAGGCTCCTTTCATGTGTGATGTGCAACACGGAATTGCTCTGCACGCAGTGCAGGGGAATCGGGCCTCATCTCGCGGCGAGGGGGAAGTCTCATGGTTTTTCTCGAGTTGCGGCGAGAACCTGGGGTATATTCTCGAGTTACGACGGGGATGGCCCTTCCACACACGTGTTTGTTCAGCGACGTCAGGACTCCTGACTAGTTGCGAGGGACAACTCGGGATTCTCCTTGAGGCTTTGCAGGGCAATTGGGACGCTTCTCCAGTGAGGCGGGAGACCAAGGGTCCCTTTCCACGTGCCACAGGAATCCTGCGACTCCTATCAAGTTTCACGAGCAGTCAGTCATCGTCTCGTTTGGAGGCACTGATGTCCGCGTACCTATGGAGTTTTCAAAGGATGTGAGGCCTCTGGTCGCCATGAAGTGGGGAACTAGGTCTTTCTCTGTGGTCTCCACAGGGGATTCAGACATCCTTTCATCTTGGGAGATGCAAGACGAGCCTGCATTCAAGTCACTGCAGGGATATCCGGCCTTATTTCGCGTCAGGGCATCGCAGTGTCCATTCCACTTGAGGCCGCAAACTCAGGGTCCCCTCACATAGCTAGAGCTGAGAGAAGTCTCCTCTTGAGGTGCTTGTGGTAAGATGGTATTCCTCTGGAGTCGAAGCCAGGGACTAACCTCTCATCTCGAGTTGATTTTTGGTCCACGGAGTTCTTTCGTGTTGCTACAGTGACCTCAGGATCCATCAAGCCTTGAAACAGTGTTCTTGGGGTTTCTCTGGAGTGCCATCAAGGAAATCAAGGCTCCTTTCATGTTTGATGTGCAACACGGAATTGCTCTGCATGCAGTGCAGGGGAATCGGGCCTTATCTCATGGCGAGGGGGAAGACTCATGGTTTTTCTCAAGTTGCGGCGAGAACCTGGGGTATATTCTCGAGTTACGACGGGGATGGCCCTTCCACCCACGTGTTTATTCAGCGACGTCAGGACTCCTGCCTAGTTGCGAGGGACAACTCGGGATTCTCCTCGAGGCTTGGCAGGGCAATTGGAACGCCTCTCCAGCTGAGGCAGGAGACCAAGGGTCCCTTTGCACGTGCCACAGGAATCCTGGGACTCCTATCAAGTTTCACGAGGAGTCAGGCATCGTCTCCTTTGGAGGCACTGATCTCCGCGTACCTCTGGAGTTTTCAAAGGATGTGAGGCCTCCGGTCGCGATAAGGTGGGGAACTAGGTCTTTCTCTGTGGTCTCCACAGGGGATTCAGACATCCTTTCGTCTTGGGAGATGCAAGACGAGCCTGCATTCAAGTCACTGCAGGGATATCCGGCCTTATTTCGAGTCAGGGCATCGCGGTGTCCATTCCACTTGAGGCCGCAAAATCAGGGTCCCTCTCACATACCTAGAGCTGAGAGAAGCCTCCTCTTGAGGTGCTTGTGGTAAGGTGGTATTCCTCTGGAGTCGAAGCCAGGGACTAACCTCTCATCTCGTGTTGATTTTTGGTCCACGGAGCTCTTTCTTGTTGCTACAGTGACATCAGGATCCCTCTAGCCTTGAAAGAGTGTTCTTGGGGTTTCTCTGGAGTGCCATCAAGGAAATCAAGGCTCCTTTCATGTGTGATGTGCAAGACGAAATTGCTCTGCACGCAGTGCAGGGGAATCGGGCCTCATCTCAAGGCGAGGGGGAAGTCTCATGGTTTTTCTCGAGTTGCGGCGGGAACCTGGGGTATATTCTCGAGTTACGAAGGGCATGGCCCTTCCACCCACGTGTTTGTTCAGCGACCTCAGGACTCCTGCCTAGTTGCGAGGGACAACTCGGGATTCTCCTTGAGGCTTGGCAGGGCAATTGGGACGCTTCTCCAGCTGAGGCGGGAGACCAAGAGTCCCTTTCCACGTGCCACAGGAATCCAGGGACTCCTATCAACTTTCACGAGCAGTCAGTCATCGTCTCCTTTGGAGGCACTGATGTCCGCGTACCTCTGGAGTTTTCAAAGGATGTGAGGCCTCTGGTCGCCATGAAGTGGGGAACTAGGTCTTTCTCTGTGGTCTCCACAGGGGATTCAGACATCCTTTCATCTTGGGAGATGCAAGACGAGCCTGCATTCAAGTCACTGCAGGGATAACCGGCCTTATTTCGCGTCAGGGCATCGCAGTGTCCATTCCACTTGAGGCCGCAAACTCAGGGTCCCTCTCACATAGCTGGAGCTGAGAGAAGCCTCCTCTTGAGGTGCTTGTGGTAAGATGGTATTCCTCTGGAGTCGAAGCCAGGGACTAACCTCTCATCTCCAGTTGATTTTTGGTCCACGGAGCTCTTTCGTGTTGCTACAGTGACCTCAGGATCCATCAAGCCTTGAAACAGTGTTCTTGGGGTTTCTCTGGAGTGCCATCAAGGAAATCAAGGCTCCTTTCATGTTTGATGTGCAACACGGAATTGCTCTGCACGCAGTGCAGGGGAATCGGGCCTCACCTCGCGGCGAGTGGGAAGTCTCATGGTTTTTCTCGAGTTGCGGCGGGATCCTGGGGTATATTCTCGAGTTACGACGGGGATGGTCTTTCCACACACGTGTTTGTTCAGTGACGTCAGAACTTCTGCCTAGTTGCGAGGGACAACTCGGGATTCTCCTCGAGGCTTGGAAGGGCAATTGGGATGCCTCTCCAGCTGAGGCTGCAAACCAAGGGTCCCTTTCCACGTGCCACAGAAATCCTGGGACTCCTATCAAGTTTCACTAGGAGTCAGGCATCGTCTCCTTTGGAGGCACGGATCTCTGCGTACCTCTGGATTTATCAAAGGATGTGAGGCCTCCGGTCGCGATGAGGTGGGGAACTAAGTCTTTCTCTGTGGTCTCCACAGGGGATTCAGACATCCTTTCATCTTGGTAGATGCAAGACGAGCCTGCATTCAAGTCACTGCAGGGATATCCGGCCTTATTTCGCGTCAGGGCATCGCGGTGTCCATTCCACTTGAGGCCGCAAAATCAGGGTCCCTCTCACATACCTAAAGCTGCGAGAAGCCTCCTCTTGAGGTGCTTGTGGTAAGGTGGTATTCCTCTGGAGTCGAAGTTAGGGACTAACCTCTCATCTCGAGTTGATTTTTGGTCCACAGAGCTCTTGCTTGTTGCTACAGTGACCTCAGTATCCCTACAGCCTTGAAACAGTGTTCTTGGGGTTTCTCTGGAGTGCCATCAAGGAAATCAAGGCTCCTTTCATGTGTGATGTGCAACACGGAAATGCTCCACACGCAGTGCAGCGGAATCGGTCCTGATCTCGCGGCGAGGGGGAAGTCTCATGGTTTTTCTCGAGTTGCGGTGGGAACCTGGGGTATATTCTCGAGTTATGACGGGGATGGCCCTTCCACACACGTGTTTGTTCAGGGACGTCAGGACTTATGCCTTGTTGCACGGAACAACTCGGGATTCTCCTCGAGGCTTGGCAGGGCAACTGGGACGCCTCTCCGGCTGAGGCGGGAGGCCAAGGTTCCCTTTCCACGTGCCACAGGAATCCTGGGACTACTATCAAGTTTCACGAGGAGGCAGGCATCGTCTCCTTTGGAGGCACTGATCTCTGCGTACCTCTGGAGTTTTCAAAGGATGTGAGGCCTCCGGTCGCGATGAGGTGGGGAACTAAGTCTTTCTCTGTGGTCTCCACAGGGGATTCAGTCAACCTTTCGTCTTGGAAGATGCAAGACGAGCCTGCATTCAAGTCACTGCAGGGATATCCGGCCTTATTTCGAGTCAGGGCATCGCGGTGTCCATTCCACTTGAGGCCGCAAACTCAGGGTCCCTCTCACATACCTAAAGCTGCGAGAAGCCTCCTCTTGAGGTGCTTGTGGTAAGGTGGTATTCCTCTGGAATCGAAGTTAGGGACTAACCTCTCATCTCGAGTTGATTTTTGGTCCACGGAGCTTTTTCGTGTTGCTACAGTGACCTCAGGATCCCTCTAGCCTTGAAACAGTGTTCTTGGGGTTTCTCTGGAGTGCCATCATGGAAATCAAGTCTCCTTTCATGTGTGATGTGCAAGACGGAATTGCTCTGCACGCAGTGCAGGGGAATCGGGCCTCATCTAGCGGCGAGGGGGAAGTCTCATGGTTTTTCTCGAGTTGCGGCGGGAACCTGGGGTATATTCTCGAGTTTCGACGGGAATGGCCCTTCCACCCACGTGTTTGTTCAGCGACGTCAGGACTCCTGCCTAGTTGCGAGGGACAACTCGGGATTCTCCTTGAGGCTTGGCAGGGCAATTGGGACGCCTCTCCAGCTGAGGCGGGAGACCAAGGGACCCTTTCCACGTGCCACAGTAATCCTGGGACTCCTATCAAGTTTCACGAGGAGTCAGGCATCGTCTCCTTTGGAGGCACTGATTTCCGCATACCTCTGGAGTTTTCAAAGGATTTGAGGCCTCCGGTCGCGATGAGGTGGGGAACTAGGTCTTTCTCTGTGGTCTCCACAGGGGATTCAGACATCCTTTCGTCTTAGGAGATGCAAGACGATCCTGCATTCAAGTCACTACAGGAATATCTGGCCTTTTTTCGAGTCAGGGCATAGCGGTGTCCATTCGACTTGAGGCTGCAAATTCAGGATCCCTCTCACATACCTAGAGCTGAGAGAAGTCTCCTCTTGAGGTGCTTGTGGTAAGGTGGTATTCCTCTGGAGTCGAAGTCAGGGACTAACCCCTCATCTCGAGTTGATTTTTGGTCCACAGAGCTCTTTCGTGTTGCTACAGTGACCTCAGGATCCCTCTAGCCTTGAAACAGTGTTCTTGGGGTTTCTCTGGAGTGCCATCAAGGACATCAAGGCTCCTTTCATGTGTGATGTGCAACACGGAATTGCTCTGCACGCAGTGCAGGGGAATCGGGCCTCATCTCGCGGTGAGGGGGAAGTCTCATGGTTTTTCTCGAGTAGCGGCGGGAACCTGGGGTATATTCTCGAGTTACGACGGGGATGGCCCTTCCACCCACGTGTTTGTTCAGCGACGTCAGGACTCCTGCCTAGTTGCGAGGGACAACTCGGGATTCTCCTTGAGGCTTGGCAGGGCAATTGGGACGCCTCTCCAGCTGAGGCGGGAGACCAAGAGTCCCTTTCCACGTGCCACAGGAATCCTGGGACTCCTATCAAGTTTCACGAGGAGTCAGGCATCGTCTCGTTTGGAGGCACTGATGTCCGCGTACCTCTGGAGTTTTCAAAGGATGTGAGGCCTCCGGTCGCGATGAGGTGGGGAACTAGGTCTTTCTCTGTGGTCTCCACAGGGGATTCAGACATCCTTTCGTCTTGGGAGATGCAAGACGAGCCTGCATTCAAGTCACTGCAGGGATATCCGGCCTTATTTCGAGTCAGGGCATCGCGGTGTCCATTCCACTTGAGGCCGCAAACTCAGGGTCCCTCTCACATACCTAGAGCTGAGAGAAGCCTCCTCTTGAGGTGCTTGTGGTAAGGAGGTATTCCTCTGGAGTCGAAGCCAGGGACTAACCTCTCATCTCGTGTTGATTTTTGGTCCACGGAGCACTTTCTTGTTGCTACAGTGACCTCAGGATCCCTCTAGCCTTGAAAGAGTGTTCTTGGGGTTTCTCTGGAGTGCCATCAAGGAAATCAAGGCTCCTTTCATGTGTGATGTGCAACACGGAATTGCTCTGCACGCAGTGCAAGGAAATCGGGCCTCATCTAGCGGCGAGGGGGAAGTCTCATGGTTTTTCTCGAGTTGCGGCGGGAACCTGGGGTATATTCTCGAGTTACGACGGGGATGGCCCTTCCACCCACGTGTTTGTTCAGCCACGTCAGGACTCCTGACTAGTTGCGAGGGACAACTCGGGATTCTCCTTGAGGCTTGGCAGGGCAATTGGGACGCTTCTCCAGCTGAGGCGGGAGACCAAGGGTCCCTTTCCACGTGCCACAGGAATCCTGGGACTCCTATCAACTTTCATGAGCAGTCAGTCATCGTCTCCTTTGGAGGCACTGATGTCCGCGTACCTCTGGAGTTTTCAAAGGATGTGAGGCCTCTGGTCCCCATGAAGTGGGGAACTAGGTCTTTCTCTGTGGTCTCCACAGGGGATTCAGACATCCTTTCATCTTGGGAGATGCAAGACGAGCCTGCATTCAAGTCACAGCAGGGATATCCGGCCTTATTTCGCGTCAGGGCATCGCAGTGTCCATTCCACTTGAGGCCGCAAACTCAGGGTCCCTCTCACATAGCTAGAGCTGAGAGAAGCCTCCTCTTGAGGTGCTTGTGGTAAGATGGTATTCCTCTGGAGTCGAAGCCAGGGACTAACCTCTCATCTCGAGTTGATTTTTGGTCCACGGAGCTCTTTCGTATTGCTACAGTGACCTCAGGATCCCTCTAGCCTTGAAACAGTGCTCTTGGGGTTTCTCTGGAGTGCCATCAAGGAAATCAAGGCTCCTTTTATGTTTGATGTGCAACACGGAATTGCTCTGCATGCAGTGCAGGGGAATCGGGCCTCATCTCACGGCGAGGGGGAAGACTCATGGTTTTTCTCGAGTTGCGGCGAGAACCTGGGGTATATTCTCGAGTTACGACGGGGATGGCCCTTCCAACCACGTGTTTATTCAGCGACGTCAGGACTCCTGCCTAGTTGCGAGGGAGAACTCAGGATTCTCTTCGAGGCTTGGCAGGGCAATTGGGACGCCTCTCCAGCTGAGGCGGGAGACCAAGGGTCCCTTTCCACGTGCCACAGGAATCCTGGGACTCCTATCAAGTTTCACGAGGAGTCAGGCATCGTCTCCTTTGGAGGCACTGATCTCCGCGTACCTTTGGAGTTTTCAAAGGATGTGAGGCCTCCGGTCGCGATGAGGTGGGGAACTAGGTCTTTCTCTGTGGTCTCCACAGGGGATTCAGACATCCTTTCATCTTGGGAGATGCAAGACGAGCCTGCATTCAAGTCACTGCAGGGATATCCGGCCTTATTTCGAGTCAGGGCATCGCGGTGTCCATTCCTCTTGAGGCCGCAAACTCAGGGTCCCTCTCACATACCTAGAGCTGAGAGAAGCCTCCTCTTGAGGTGCTTGTGGTAAGGTGGTATTCCTGTGGAGTCGAAGCCAGGGACTAACCTCTCATCTCGAGTTGATTTTTGGTCCACGGAGGTCTTTCTTGTTGCTACAGTGACCTCAGGATCCCTCTAGCCTTGAAAGAGTGTTCTTGGGGTTTCTCTGGAGTGCCATCAAGGAAATCAAGGCTCCTTTCATGTGTGATGTGCAAGACGGAATTGCTCTGCACGCAGTGCAGGGGAATCGGGCCTCATCTAGCGGCGAGGGGGAAGTCTCATGGTTTTTCTCGAGTTGCGGCGGGAACCTGGGGTATATTCTCGAGTTACGACGGGGATGGCCCTTCCACCCACGTGTTTGTTCAGCGACGTAAGGACTCCTGCCTAGTTGCGAGGGACAACACGGGATTCTCCTTGAGGCTTGGCAGGGCAATTGGGACGCTTCTCCAGCTGAGGCGGGAGACCAAGGGTCCCTTTCCACGTGCCACAGGAATCCTGGGACTCCTATCAACTTTCACGAGCAGTCAGTCATCGTCTCCTTTGGAGGCACTGATGTCCGCGTACCTCTGGAGTTTTCAAAGGATGTGAGGCCTCTGGTCGCCATGAAGTGGGGAACTAGGTCTTTCTCTGTGGTCTCCACAGGGGATTCAGACATCCTTTCATCTTGGGAGATGCAAGACGAGCCTGCATTCAAGTCACTGCAGGGATAACCGGCCTTATTTCGCGTCAGGGCATCGCAGTGTCCATTCCACTTGAGGCCGCAAACTCAGGGTCCCTCTCACATAGCTGGAGCTGAGAGAAGCCTCCTCTTGAGGTGCTTGTGGTAAGATGGTATTCCTCTGGAGTCGAAGCCAGGGACTAACCTCTCATCTCCAGTTGATTTTTGGTCCACGGAGCTCTTTCGTGTTGCTACAGTGACCTCAGGATCCCTCTAGCCTTGAAACAGTGTTCTTGGGGTTTCTCTGGAGTGCCATCAAGGAAATCAAGGCTCCTTTCATGTTTGATGTGCAACACGGAATTGCTCTGCATGCAGTGCAGGGGAATCGGGCCTCTTCTCACGGCGAGGGGGAAGACTCATGGTTTTTCTCGAGTTGCGGCGAGAACCTGGGGTATATTCTCGAGTTACGACGGGGATGGCCCTTCCACCCACGTGTTTATTCAGCGACGTCAGGACTCCTGCCTAGTTGCGAGGGACAACTCGGGATTCTCCTCGAGGCTTGGCAGGGCAATTGGGACGCCTCTCCAGCTGAGGCGGGAGACCAAGGGTCCCTTTCCACGTGCCACAGGAATCCTGGGACTCCTATCAAGTTTCACGAGAAGTCAGGCATCGTCTCCTTTGGAGGCACTGATCTCCGCGTACCTCTGGAGTTTTCAAAGGATGTGAGGCCTCCGTTCGCGATAAGGTGGGGAACTAGGTCTTTCTCTGTGGTCTCCACAGGGCATTCAGACATCCTTTCGTCTTGGGACATGCAAGATGAGCCTGCATTCAAGTCACTGCAGGGATATCCGGCCTTATTTCGAGTCAGGGCATTGCGGTGTCCATTCCTCTTGAGGCCGCAAACTCAGGGTCCCTCTCACATACCTAAAGCTGCGAGAAGCCTCCTCTTGAGGTGCTTGTGGTAAGGTGGTATTCCTCTGGAGTCGAAGCCAGGGACTAACCTCTCATCTCGAGTTGATTTTTGGTCCACGGAGCTCTTTCTTGTTGCTACAGTGACCTCAGGATCCCTCTAGCCTTGAAACAGTGTTCTTGGGGTTTCTCTGGAGTGCCATCAAGGAAATCAAGGCTCCTTTCATGTGTGATGTGCAACACGGAATTGCTCTGCACGCAGTGCACGGGAATCGGGCCTCACCTCGCTGCGAGTGGGAAGTCTCATGGTTTTTCTCGAGTTGCGGCGGGATCCTGGGGTATATTCTCGAGTTACGACGGGGATGGTCTTTCCACACACGTGTTTGTTCAGTGACGTCAGAACTTCTGCCTAGTTGCGAGGGACAACTCGGGATTCTCCTCGAGGCTTGGAAGGGCAATTGGGATGCCTCTCCAGCTGAGGCTGCAAACCAAGGGTCCCTTTCCACGTGCCACAGAAATCCTGGGACTCCTATCAAGTTTCACTAGGAGTCAGGCATCGTCTCCTTTGGAGGCCCGGATCTCTGCGTACCTCTGGATTTATCAAAGGATGTGAGGCCTCCGGTCGCGATGAGGTGGGGAACTAAGTCTTTCTCTGTGGTCTCCACAGGGGATTCAGACATCCTTTCATCTTGGTAGATGCAAGACGAGCCTGCATTCAAGTCACTGCAGGGATATCCGGCCTTATTTCGCGTCAGGGCATCGCGGTGTCCATTCCACTTGAGGCCCCAAACTCAGGGTCCCTCTCACATACCTAAAGCTGCGAGAAGCCTCCTCTTGAGGTGCTTGTGGTAAGGTGGTATTCCTCTGGAGTCGAAGTTAGGGACTAACCTCTCATCTCGAGTTGATTTTTGGTCCACAGAGCTCTTGCTTGTTGCTACAGTGACCTCAGTATCCCTACAGCCTTGAAACAGTGTTCTTGGGCTTTCTCTGGAGTGCCATCAAGGAAATCAAGGCTCCTTTCATGTGTGATGTGCAACACGGAAATGCTCCGCACGCAGTGCAGCGGAATCGGTCCTGATCTCGCGGCGAGGGGGAAGTCTCATGGTTTTTCTCGAGTTGCGGTGGGAACCTGGGGTATATTCTCGAGTTACGATGGGGATGGCCCTTCCACACACGTGTTTGTTCAGCGACGTCAGGACTCCTGCCTTGTTGCACGGAACAACTCGGGATTCTCCTCGAGGCTTGGCAGGGCAACTGGGACGCCTCTCCGGCTGAGGCGGGAGGCCAAGGTTCCCTTTCCACGTGCCACAGGAATCCTGGGACTTCTATCAAGTTTCACGAGGAGGCAGGCATCGTCTCCTTTGGAGGCACTGATCTCTGCGTACCTCTGGAGTTTTCAAAGGATGTGAGGCCTCCGGTCGCGATGAGGTGGGGAACTAAGTCTTTCTCTGTGGTCTCCACAGGGGATTCAGTCAACCTTTCGTCTTGGAAGATGCAAGACGAGCCTGCATTCAAGTCACTGCAGGGATATCCGGCCTTATTTCGAGTCAGGGCATCGCGGTCTCCATTCCACTTGAGGCCACAAACTCAGGGTCCCTCTCACATACCTAAAGCTGCGAGAAGCCTCCTCTTGAGGTGCTTGTGGTAAGGTGGTATTCCTCTGGAGTCGAAGTTAGGGACTAACCTCTCATCTCGAGTTGATTTTTGGTCCACGGAGCTTTTTCGTGTTGCTACAGTGACCTCAGGATCCCTCTAGCCTTGAAACAGTGTTCTTGGGGTTTCTCTGGAGTGCCATCATGGAAATCAAGGCTCCTTTCATGTCTGATGTGCAACACGGAATTGCTCTGCACGCAGTGTAGCGGAATCGGTCCTGATCTCGCGGCGAGGGGGAAGTCTCATGGTTTTTCTCGAGTTGCGGCGGGAACCTGGGGTATATTCTCGAGTTACGACGGGGATGGCCCTTCCACACACTTGTTTGTTCAGCGACATCAGGCCTCCTGCCTTGTTGCTCGGGACAACTCGGGATTCTCCTCGAGGCTTGGCAGGGCAATTGGGATGCCTCTCCAGCTGAGGCATGAGACCAAGGGTCCCTTTCCACGTGCCACAAGAATCCTGGGACTCCTATCAAGTTTCATGAGGAGTCAGGCATCGTCTCCTTTGGAGGCGCGGATCTCTGCGTACCTCTGGAGTTATCAAAGGATGTGAGGCCTCCGGTCGCGATGAGGTGGGGAACTAGGTCTTTCTCTGTGGTCTCCACAGGGGATTCAGAAATCCTTTCGTCTTGGGAGATGCAAGACGAGCCTGCATTCAAGTCACTGCAGGGATATCCGGCCTTATTTCGAGTCAGGACATCCCGGTGTCCAATCGACTAGAGGCTGCAAACTCAGGGTCCCTCTCACATACTAGAGCTGAGAGATGCCTCCTCTTGAGGTGCTTGTGGTAAGTTGGTATTCCTCTGGAGTCGAAGCCAGGGACTAATCTCATCTCGAGTTGATTTTTGGTCCACGGAGCTCTTTCGTGTTGCTACAGTGACCTCAGGATCCCTCTTGCCTTGTAACAGTGTTCTTGGGGTTTCTCTGGAGTGCCATGAAGGAAATCAAGGCTCCTTTCATGTGTGATGTGCAACACAGAATTGCTCTGCACACAGTGCAGGGGAATCGGGCCTCATCTCGCGGCGAGGGGGAAGTCTCATGGTTTTTCTCGAGTTGCGGCAGGGACCTGGGGTATATTCTCGAGTTACGACGGGGATGGCCGTTCCACCCACGTGTTTGTTCAGCGACGTCAGGACTCCTGACTAGTTGCGAGGGACAACTCGGGATTCTCCTTGAGGCTTGGCAGGGCAATTGGGACGCTTCTCCAGCTGAGGCGGGAGACCAAGGGTCCCTTTCCACGTGCCACAGGAATCCAGGGACTCCTATCAACTTTCACGAGCAGTCAGTCATCGTCTCGTTTGGAGGCACTGATGTCCGCGTACCTCTGGAGTTTTCAAAGGATGTGAGGCCTCCAGTCGCGATGAGGTGGGGAACTAGGTCTTTCTCTGTGGTCTCCACAGGGGATTCAGACATCCTTTCATCTTGGTAGATGCAAGACGAGCCTGCATTCAAGTCACTGCAGGGATATCCGGCCTTATTTCCAGTCAGGGCATCGCGGTGTCCATTCCACTTGAGGCCCCAAACTCAGGGTCCCTCTCACATACCTAAAGCTGCGTGAAGCCTCCTCTTGAGGTGCTTGTGGTAAGGTGGTATTCCTCTGGAGTCGAAGTTAGGGACTAACCTCTCATCTCGAGTTGATTTTTGGTCCACGGAGCTCTTTCGTGTTGCTACAGTGACCTCAGGATCCCTCTAGCCTTGAAACAGTGTTCTTGGGGTTTCTCTGGAGTGCCATCATGGAAATCAAGGCTCCTTTCATGTGTGATGTGCAACACGGAATTGCTCTGCACGCAGTGCAGCGGAATCGGGCCTGATCTCGCAGCGAGGGGGAAGTCTCATGGTTTTTCTCGAGTTGCGGCGGGAACCTGGGGTATATTCTCGAGTTACGACGGGGATGGCCCTTCCATACACTTGTTTGTTCAGCGACGTCAGGCCTCCTGCCTTGTTGCTCGGGACAACTCGGGATTCTCCTCGAGGCTTGGCAGGGCTATTGGGATGCCTCTCCAGCTGAGGCATGAGACCAAGGGTCCCTTTCCACGTGCCACAAGAATCCTGGGACTCCTATCAAGTTTCATGAGGAGTCAGGCATCGTCTCCTTTGGAGGCGCGGATCTCTGCGTACCTCTGGAGTTTTCAAAGGATGTGAGGCCTCCGGTCGCGATGAGGTGGGGAACTAGGTCTTTCTCTGTGGTCTCCACAGGGGATTCAGAATTCCTTTCGTCTTGGGAGATGCAAGACGAGCCTGCATTCAAGTCACTGCAGGGATATCCGGCCTTATTTCGAGTCAGGGCATCGCGGTGTCCATTCCTCTTGAGGCCGCAAACTCAGGGTCCCTCTCACATACCTAGAGCTGAGAGAAGCCTCCTCTTGAGGTGCTTGTGGTAAGGAGGTATTCCTCTGGAGTCGAAGCCAGGGACTAACCTCTCATCTCGAGTTGATTTTTGGTCCACGGAGCTCTTTCTTGTTGCTACAGTGACCTCAGGATCCCTCTAGCCTTGAAAGAGTGTTCTTGGGGTTTCTCTGGAGTGCCATCAAGGAAATCAAGTCTCCTTTCATGTGTGATGTGCAAGACGGAATTGCTCTGCACGCAGTGCAGGGGAATCGGGCCTCATCTAGCGGCGAGGGGGAAGTCTCATGGTTTTTCTCGAGTTGCGGCGGGAACCTGGGGTATATTCTCGAGTTTCGACGGGAATGGCCCTTCCACCCACGTGTTTGTTCAGCGACGTCAGGACTCCTGCCTAGTTGCGAGGGACAACTCGGGATTCTCCTTGAGGCTTGGCAGGGCAATTGGGACGCCTCTCCAGCTGAGGCGGGAGACCAAGGGACCCTTTCCACGTGCCACAGTAATCCTGGGACTCCTATCAAGTTTCACGAGGAGTCAGGCATCGTCTCCTTTGGAGGCACTGATTTCCGCATACCTCTGGAGTTTTCAAAGGATGTGAGGCCTCCGGTCGCGATGAGGTGGGGAACTAGGTCTTTCTCTGTGGTCTCCACAGGGGATTCAGACATCCTTTCGTCTTAGGAGATGCAAGACGATCCTGCATTCAAGTCACTACAGGAATATCTGGCCTTTTTTCGAGTCAGGGCATAGCGGTGTCCATTCGACTTGAGGCTGCAAATTCAGGATCCCTCTCACATACTAGAGCTGAGAGATGCCTCCTCTTGAGGTGCTTGTGGTAAGGTGGTATTCCTCTGGAGTCGAAGCCAGGGACTAACCCCTCATCTCGAGTTGATTTTTGGTCCACAGAGCTCTTTCGTGTTGCTACAGTGACCTCAGGATCCCTCTAGCCTTGAAACAGTGTTCTTGGGGTTTCTCTGGAGTGCCATCAAGGACATCAAGGCTCCTTTCATGTGTGATGTGCAACACGGAATTGCTCTGCACGCAGTGCTGGGGAATCGGGCCTCATCTCGCGGCGAGGGGGAAGTCTCATGGTTTTTCTCGAGTAGCGGCGGGAACCTGGGGTATATTCTCGAGTTACGACGGGGATGGCCCTTCCACCCACGTGTTTGTTCAGCGACGTCAGGACTCCTGCCTAGTTGCGAGGGACAACTCGGGATTCTCCTTGAGGCTTGGCAGGGCAATTGGGACGCCTCTCCAGCTGAGGCGGGAGACCAAGTGTCCCTTTCCACGTGCCACAGGAATCCTGGGACTCCTATCAAGTTTCACGAGGAGTCAGGCATCGTCTCCTTTGGAGGCACTGATGTCCGCGTACCTCTGGAGTTTTCAAAGGATGTGAGGCCTCCGGTCGCGATGAGGTGGGGAACTAGGTCTTTCTCTGTGGTCTCCACAGGGGATTCAGACATCCTTTCGTCTTGGGAGATGCAAGACGAGCCTGCATTCAAGTCACTGCAGGGATATCCGGCCTTATTTCGAGTCAGGGCATCGCGGTGTCCATTCCACTTGAGGCCGCAAACTCAGGGTCCCTCTCACATACCTAGAGCTGAGAGAAGCCTCCTCTTGAGGTGCTTGTGGTAAGGAGGTATTCCTCTGGAGTCGAAGCCAGGGACTAACCTCTCATCTCGTGTTGATTTTTGGTCCACGGAGCACTTTCTTGTTGCTACAGTGACCTCAGGATCCCTCTAGCCTTGAAAGAGTGTTCTTGGGGTTTCTCTGGAGTGCCATCAAGGAAATCAAGGCTCCTTTCATGTGTGATGTGCAAGACGGAATTGCTCTGCACGCAGTGCAAGGAAATCGGGCCTCATCTAGCGGCGAGGGGGAAGTCTCATGGTTTTTCTCGAGTTGCGGCGGGAACCTGGGGTATATTCTCGAGTTACGACGGGGATGGCCCTTCCACCCACGTGTTTGTTCAGCCACGTCAGGACTCCTGACTAGTTGCGAGGGACAACTCGGGATTCTCCTTGAGGCTTGGCAGGGCAATTGGGACGCTTCTCCAGCTGAGGCGGGAGACCAAGGGTCCCTTTCCACGTGCCACAGGAATCCTGGGACTCCTATCAACTTTCACGAGCAGTCAGTCATCGTCTCCTTTGGAGGCACTGATGTCCGCGTACCTCTGGAGTTTTCAAAGGATGTGAGGCCTCTGGTCCCCATGAAGTGGGGAACTAGGTCTTTCTCTGTGGTCTCCACAGGGGATTCAGACATCCTTTCATCTTGGGAGATGCAAGACGAGCCTGCATTCAAGTCACAGCAGGGATATCCGGCCTTATTTCGCGTCAGGGCATCGCAGTGTCCATTCCACTTGAGGCCGCAAACTCAGGGTCCCTCTCACATAGCTAGAGCTGAGAGAAGCCTCCTCTTGAGGTGCTTGTGGTAAGATGGTATTCCTCTGGAGTCGAAGCCAGGGACTAACCTCTCATCTCGAGTTGATTTTTGGTCCACGGAGCTCTTTCGTATTGCTACAGTGACCTCAGGATCCCTCTAGCCTTGAAACAGTGCTCTTGGGGTTTCTCTGGAGTGCCATCAAGGAAATCAAGGCTCCTTTTATGTTTGATGTGCAACACGGAATTGCTCTGCATGCAGTGCAGGGGAATCGGGCCTCATCTCACGGCGAGGGGGAAGACTCATGGTTTTTCTCGAGTTGCGGCGAGAACCTGGGGTATATTCTCGAGTTACGACGGGGATGGCCCTTCCAACCACGTGTTTATTCAGCGACGTCAGGACTCCTGCCTAGTTGCGAGGGACAACTCGGGATTCTCCTCGAGGCTTGGCAGGGCAATTGGGACGCCTCTCCAGCTGAGGCGGGAGACCAAGGGTCCCTTTCCACGTGCCACAGGAATCCTGGGACTCCTATCAAGTTTCACGAGGAGTCAGGCATCGTCTCCTTTGGAGGCACTGATCTCCGCGTACCTTTGGAGTTTTCAAAGAATGTGAGGCCTCCGGTCGCGATGAGGTGGGGAACTAGGTCTTTCTCTGTGGTCTCCACAGGGGATTCAGACATCCTTTCATCTTGGGAGATGCAAGACGAGCCTGCATTCAAGTCACTGCAGGGATATCCGGCCTTATTTCGAGTCAGGGCATCGCGGTGTCCATTCCTCTTGAGGCCGCAAACTCAGGGTCCCTCTCACATACCTAGAGCTGAGAGAAGCCTCCTCTTGAGGTGCTTGTGGTAAGGTGGTATTCCTGTGGAGTCGAAGCCAGGGACTAACCTCTCATCTCGAGTTGATTTTTGGTCCACGGAGGTCTTTCTTGTTGCTACAGTGACCTCAGGATCCCTCTAGCCTTGAAAGAGTGTTCTTGGGGTTTCTCTGGAGTGCCATCAAGGAAATCAAGGCTCCTTTCATGTGTGATGTGCAAGACGGAATTGCTCTGCACGCAGTGCATGGGAATCGGGCCTCATCTAGCGGCGAGGGGGAAGTCTCATGGTTTTTCTCGAGTTGCGGCGGGAACCTGGGGTATATTCTCGAGTTACGACGGGGATGGCCCTTCCACCCACGTGTTTGTTCAGCGACGTCAGGACTCCTGCCTAGTTGCGAGGGACAACTCGGGATTCTCCTTGAGGCTTGGCAGGACAATGGGAACGCTTCTCCAGCTGAGGCGGGAGACCAAGGGTCCCTTTCCACGTGCCACAGGAATCCTGGGACTCCTATCAACTTTCACGAGCAGTCAGTCATCGTCTCCTTTGGAGGCACTGATGTCCGCGTACCTCTGGAGTTTTCAAAGGATGTGAGGCCTCTGGTCGCCATGAAGTGGGGAACTAGGTCTTTCTCTGTGGTCTCCACAGGGGATTCAGACATCCTTTCATCTTGGGAGATGCAAGACGAGCCTGCATTCAAGTCACTGCAGGGATATCCGGCCTTATTTCGCGTCAGGGCATCGCAGTGTCCATTCCACTTGAGGCCGCAAACTCAGGGTCCCTCTCACATAGCTAGAGCTGAGAGAAGCCTCCTCTTGAGGTGCTTGTGGTAAGATGGTATTCCTCTGGAGTCGAAGCCAGGGACTAACCTCTCATCTCCAGTTGATTTTTGGTCCACGGAGCTCTTTCGTGTTGCTACCGTGACCTCAGGATCCCTCTAGCCTTGAAACAGTGTTCTTGGGGTTTCTCTGGAGTGCCATCAAGGAAATCAAGGCTCCTTTCATGTGTGATGTGCAACACGAAATTGCTCTGCATGCAGTGCAGGGGAATCGGGCCTCATCTCACGGCGAGGGGGAAGACTCATGGTTTTTCTCGAGTTGCGGCGAGAACCTGGGGTATATTCTCGAGTTACGACGGGGATGGCCCTTCCACCCACGTGTTTATTCAGCGACGTCAGGACTCCTGCCTAGTTGTGAGGGACAACTCGGGATTCTCCTCGAGGCTTGGCAGGGCAATTGGAACGCCTCTCCAGCTGAGGCGGGAGACCAAGCGTCCCTTTCCACATGCCACAGGAATCCTGGGACTCCTATCAAGTTTCACGAGGAGTCAGGCATCGTCTCCTTTGGAGGCACTGATGTCCGCGTACCTCTGGAGTTTTCAAAGGATGTGAGGCCTCTGGTCGCCATGAAGTGGGGAACTAGGTCTTTCTCTGTGGTCTCCACAGGGGATTCAGACATCCTTTCATCTTGGGAGACGCAAGACGAGCCTGCATTCAAGTCACTGCAGGGATATCCGGCCTTATTTTGCGTTAGGGCATCGCAGTGTCCATTCCACTTGAGGCCGCAAACTCAGGGTCCCTCTCACATAGCTAGAGCTGAGAGAAGCCTCCTCTTGAGGTGCTTGTGGTAAGATGGTATTCCTCTGGAGTCGAAGCCAGGGACTAACCTCTCATCTCGAGTTGACTTTTGGTCCACGGAGCTCTTTCGTGTTGCTACAGTAACCTCAGGATCCCTCTAGCCTTGAAAGAGTGTTCTTGGGGTTTCTCTGGAGTGCCATCAAGGAAATCAAGGCTCCTTTCATGTGTGATGTGCAAGACGGAATTGCTCTGCACGCAGTGCATGGGAATCGGGCCTCATCTAGCGGCGAGGGGGAAGTCTCATGGTTTTTCTCGAGTTGCGGCGGGAACCTGGGGTATATTCTCGAGTTACGACGGGGATGGCCCTTCCACCCACGTGTTTGTTCAGCGACGTAAGGACTCCTGCCTAGTTGCGAGGGACAACTCGGGATTCTCCTTGAGGCTTGGCAGGACAATGGGAACGCTTCTCCAGCTGAGGCGGGAGACCAAGGGTCCCTTTCCACGTGCCACAGGAATCCTGGGACTCCTATCAACTTTCACGAGCAGTCAGTCATCGTCTCCTTTGGAGGCACTGATGTCCGCGTACCTCTGGAGTTTTCAAAGGATGTGAGGCCTCTGGTCGCCATGAAGTGGGGAACTAGGTCTTTCTCTGTGGTCTCCACAGGGGATTCAGACATCCTTTCATCTTGGGAGATGCAAGACGAGCCTGCATTCAAGTCACTGCAGGGATATCCGGCCTTATTTCGCGTCAGGGCATCGCAGTGTCCATTCCACTTGAGGCCGCAAACTCAGGGTCCCTCTCACATAGCTAGAGCTGAGAGAAGCCTCCTCTTGAGGTGCTTGTGGTAAGATGGTATTCCTCTGGAGTCGAAGCCAGGGACTAACCTCTCATCTCCAGTTGATTTTTGGTCCACGGAGCTCTTTCGTGTTGCTACCGTGACCTCAGGATCCCTCTAGCCTTGAAACAGTGTTCTTGGGGTTTCTCTGGAGTGCCATCAAGGAAATCAAGGCTCCTTTCATGTGTGATGTGCAACACGGAATTGCTCTGCATGCAGTGCAGGGGAATCGGGCCTCATCTCACGGCGAGGGGGAAGACTCATGGTTTTTCTCGAGGTGCGGCGAGAACCTGGGGTATATTCTCGAGTTACGACGGGGATGGCCCTTCCACCCACGTGTTTATTCAGCGACGTCAGGACTCCTGCCTAGTTGTGAGGGACAACTCGGGATTCTCCTCGAGGCTTGGCAGGGCAATTGGAACGCCTCTCCAGCTGAGGCGGGAGACCAAGGGTCCCTTTCCACATGCCACAGGAATCCTGGGACTCCTATCAAGTTTCACGAGGAGTCAGGCATCGTCTCCTTTGGAGGCACTGATGTCCGCGTACCTCTGGAGTTTTCAAAGGATGTGAGGCCTCTGGTCGCCATGAAGTGGGGAACTAGGTCTTTCTCTGTGGTCTCCACAGGGGATTCAGACATCCTTTCATCTTGGGAGACGCAAGACGAGCCTGCATTCAAGTCACTGCAGGGATATCCGGCCTTATTTCGCGTTAGGGCATCGCAGTGTCCATTCCACTTGAGGCCGCAAACTCAGGGTCCCTCTCACATAGCTAGAGCTGAGAGAAGCCTCCTCTTGAGGTGCTTGTGGTAAGATGGTATTCCTCTGGAGTCGAAGCCAGGGACTAACCTCTCATCTCGAGTTGACTTTTGGTCCACGGAGCTCTTTCGTGTTGCTACAGTAACCTCGGGATCCATCTAGCCTTGAAACAGTGTTCTTGGGGTTTCTCTGGAGTGCCATCAAGGAAATCAAGGCTCCTTTCATGTTTGATGTGCAACACGGAATTGCTCTGCATGCAGTGCAGGGGAATCGGGCCTCCTCTCACGGCGAGGGGGAAGACTCATGGTTTTTCTCGAGTTGCGGCGAGAACCTGGGGTATATTCTCGAGTTACGACGGGGATGGCCCTTCCACCCACGTGTTTATTCAGCGACGTCAGGACTCCTGCCTAGTTGCGAGGGACAACTCGGGATTCTCCTCGAGGCTTGGCAGGGCAATAGGGACGCCTCTCCAGCTGAGGCGGGAGACCAAGGGTCCCTTTCCACGTGCCACAGGAATCCTGGGACTCCTATCAAGTTTCACGAGGAGTCAGGCATCGTCTCCTTTGGAGGCACTGATCTCCGCGTACCTCTGGAGTTTTCAAAGGATGTGAGGCCTCCGGTCGCGATAAGGTGGGGAACTAGGTCTTTCTCTGTGGTCTCCACAGGGGATTCAGACATCCTTTCATCTTGGGAGATGCAAGACGAGCCTGCATTCAAGTCACTGCAGGGGTATCCGGCCTTATTTCGAGTCAGGGCATCGCGGTGTCCATTCCTCTTGAGGCCGCAAACTCAGGGTCCCTCTCACATACCTAAAGCTGCGAGAAGCCTCCTCTTGAGGTGCTTGTGGTAAGGTGGTATTCCTCTGGAGTCGAAGTTAGGGACTAACCTCTCATCTCGAGTTGATTTTTGGTCCACAGAGCTCTTGCTTGTTGCTACAGTGACCTCAGTATCCCTACAGCCTTGAAACAGTGTTCTTGGGCTTTCTCTGGAGTGCCATCAAGGAAATCAAGGCTCCTTTCATGTGTGATGTGCAACACGGAAATGCTCCGCACGCAGTGCAGCGGAATCGGTCCTGATCTCGCGGCGAGGGGGAAGTCTCATGGTTTTTCTCGAGTTGCGGTGGGAACCTGGGGTATATTCTCGAGTTACGATGGGGATGGCCCTTCCACACACGTGTTTGTTCAGCGACGTCAGGACTCCTGCCTTGTTGCACGGAACAACTCGGGATTCTCCTCGAGGCTTGGCAGGGCAACTGGGACGCCTCTCCGGCTGAGGCGGGAGGCCAAGGTTCCCTTTCCACGTGCCACAGGAATCCTGGGACTTCTATCAAGTTTCACGAGGAGGCAGGCATCGTCTCCTTTGGAGGCACTGATCTCTGCGTACCTCTGGAGTTTTCAAAGGATGTGAGGCCTCCGGTCGCGATGAGGTGGGGAACTAAGTCTTTCTCTGTGGTCTCCACAGGGGATTCAGTCAACCTTTCGTCTTGGAAGATGCAAGACGAGCCTGCATTCAAGTCACTGCAGGGATATCCGGCCTTATTTCGAGTCAGGGCATCGCGGTCTCCATTCCACTTGAGGCCACAAACTCAGGGTCCCTCTCACATACCTAAAGCTGCGAGAAGCCTCCTCTTGAGGTGCTTGTGGTAAGGTGGTATTCCTCTGGAGTCGAAGTTAGGGACTAACCTCTCATCTCGAGTTGATTTTTGGTCCACGGAGCTTTTTCGTGTTGCTACAGTGACCTCAGGATCCCTCTAGCCTTGAAACAGTGTTCTTGGGGTTTCTCTGGAGTGCCATCATGGAAATCAAGGCTCCTTTCATGTCTGATGTGCAACACGGAATTGCTCTGCACGCAGTGTAGCGGAATCGGTCCTGATCTCGCGGCGAGGGGGAAGTCTCATGGTTTTTCTCGAGTTGCGGCGGGAACCTGGGGTATATTCTCGAGTTACGACGGGGATGGCCCTTCCACACACTTGTTTGTTCAGCGACATCAGGCCTCCTGCCTTGTTGCTCGGGACAACTCGGGATTCTCCTCGAGGCTTGGCAGGGCAATTGGGATGCCTCTCCAGCTGAGGCATGAGACCAAGGGTCCCTTTCCACGTGCCACAAGAATCCTGGGCCTCCTATCAAGTTTCATGAGGAGTCAGGCATCGTCTCCTTTGGAGGCGCGGATCTCTGCGTACCTCTGGAGTTATCAAAGGATGTGAGGCCTCCGGTCGCGATGAGGTGGGGAACTAGGTCTTTCTCTGTGGTCTCCACAGGGGATTCAGAAATCCTTTCGTCTTGGGAGATGCAAGACGAGCCTGCATTCAAGTCACTGCAGGGATATCCGGCCTTATTTCGAGTCAGGACATCCCGGTGTCCAATCGACTAGAGGCTGCAAACTCAGGGTCCCTCTCACATACTAGAGCTGAGAGATGCCTCCTCTTGAGGTGCTTGTGGTAAGTTGGTATTCCTCTGGAGTCGAAGCCAGGGACTAATCTCATCTCGAGTTGATTTTTGGTCCACGGAGCTCTTTCGTGTTGCTACAGTGACCTCAGGATCCCTCTTGCCTTGTAACAGTGTTCTTGGGGTTTCTCTGGAGTGCCATGAAGGAAATCAAGGCTCCTTTCATGTGTGATGTGCAACACAGAATTGCTCTGCACACAGTGCAGGGGAATCGGGCCTCATCTCGCGGCGAGGGGGAAGTCTCATGGTTTTTCTCGAGTTGCGGCAGGGACCTGGGGTATATTCTCGAGTTACGACGGGGATGGCCGTTCCACCCACGTGTTTGTTCAGCGACGTCAGGACTCCTGACTAGTTGCGAGGGACAACTCGGGATTCTCCTTGAGGCTTGGCAGGGCAATTGGGACGCTTCTCCAGCTGAGGCGGGAGACCAAGGGTCCCTTTCCACGTGCCACAGGAATCCAGGGACTCCTATCAACTTTCACGAGCAGTCAGTCATCGTCTCGTTTGGAGGCACTGATGTCCGCGTACCTCTGGAGTTTTCAAAGGATGTGAGGCCTCCAGTCGCGATGAGGTGGGGAACTAGGTCTTTCTCTGTGGTCTCCACAGGGGATTCAGACATCCTTTCATCTTGGTAGATGCAAGACGAGCCTGCATTCAAGTCACTGCAGGGATATCCGGCCTTATTTCCAGTCAGGGCATCGCGGTGTCCATTCCACTTGAGGCCCCAAACTCAGGGTCCCTCTCACATACCTAAAGCTGCGTGAAGCCTCCTCTTGAGGTGCTTGTGGTAAGGTGGTATTCCTCTGGAGTCGAAGCCAGGGACTAACCTCTCATCTCGAGTTGATTTTTGGTCCACGGAGCTCTTTCGTGTTGCTACAGTGACCTCAGGATCCCTCTAGCCTTGAAACAGTGTTCTTGGGGTTTCTCTGGAGTGCCATCATGGAAATCAAGGCTCCTTTCATGTGTGATGTGCAACACGGAATTGCTCTGCACGCAGTGCAGCGGAATCGGGCCTGATCTCGCAGCGAGGGGGAAGTCTCATGGTTTTTCTCGAGTTGCGGCGGGAACCTGGGGTATATTCTCGAGTTACGACGGGGATGGCCCTTCCATACACTTGTTTGTTCAGCGACGTCAGGCCTCCTGCCTTGTTGCTCGGGACAACTCGGGATTCTCCTCGAGGCTTGGCAGGGCTATTGGGATGCCTCTCCAGCTGAGGCATGAGACCAAGGGTCCCTTTCCACGTGCCACAAGAATCCTGGGACTCCTATCAAGTTTCATGAGGAGTCAGGCATCGTCTCCTTTGGAGGCGCGGATCTCTGCGTACCTCTGGAGTTTTCAAAGGATGTGAGGCCTCCGGTCGCGATGAGGTGGGGAACTAGGTCTTTCTCTGTGGTCTCCACAGGGGATTCAGAATTCCTTTCGTCTTGGGAGATGCAAGACGAGCCTGCATTCAAGTCACTGCAGGGATATCCGGCCTTATTTCGAGTCAGGGCATCGCGGTGTCCATTCCTCTTGAGGCCGCAAACTCAGGGTCCCTCTCACATACCTAGAGCTGAGAGAAGCCTCCTCTTGAGGTGCTTGTGGTAAGGAGGTATTCCTCTGGAGTCGAAGCCAGGGACTAACCTCTCATCTCGAGTTGATTTTTGGTCCACGGAGCTCTTTCTTGTTGCTACAGTGACCTCAGGATCCCTCTAGCCTTGAAAGAGTGTTCTTGGGGTTTCTCTGGAGTGCCATCAAGGAAATCAAGTCTCCTTTCATGTGTGATGTGCAAGACGGAATTGCTCTGCACGCAGTGCAGGGGAATCGGGCCTCATCTAGCGGCGAGGGGGAAGTCTCATGGTTTTTCTCGAGTTGCGGCGGGAACCTGGGGTATATTCTCGAGTTTCGACGGGAATGGCCCTTCCACCCACGTGTTTGTTCAGCGACGTCAGGACTCCTGCCTAGTTGCGAGGGACAACTCGGGATTCTCCTTGAGGCTTGGCAGGGCAATTGGGACGCCTCTCCAGCTGAGGCGGGAGACCAAGGGACCCTTTCCACGTGCCACAGTAATCCTGGGACTCCTATCAAGTTTCACGAGGAGTCAGGCATCGTCTCCTTTGGAGGCACTGATTTCCGCATACCTCTGGAGTTTTCAAAGGATGTGAGGCCTCCGGTCGCGATGAGGTGGGGAACTAGGTCTTTCTCTGTGGTCTCCACAGGGGATTCAGACATCCTTTCGTCTTAGGAGATGCAAGACGATCCTGCATTCAAGTCACTACAGGAATATCTGGCCTTTTTTCGAGTCAGGGCATAGCGGTGTCCATTCGACTTGAGGCTGCAAATTCAGGATCCCTCTCACATACCTAGAGCTGAGAGAAGTCTCCTCTTGAGGTGCTTGTGGTAAGGTGGTATTCCTCTGGAGTCGAAGCCAGGGACTAACCCCTCATCTCGAGTTGATTTTTGGTCCACAGAGCTCTTTCGTGTTGCTAAAGTGACCTCAGGATCCCTCTAGCCTTGAAACAGTGTTCTTGGGGTTTCTCTGGAGTGCCATCAAGGACATCAAGGCTCCTTTCATGTGTGATGTGCAACACGGAATTGCTCTGCACGCAGTGCTGGGGAATCGGGCCTCATCTCGCGGCGAGGGGGAAGTCTCATGGTTTTTCTCGAGTAGCGGCGGGAACCTGGGGTATATTCTCGAGTTACGACGGGGATGGCCCTTCCACCCACGTGTTTGTTCAGCGACGTCAGGACTCCTGCCTAGTTGCGAGGGACAACTCGGGATTCTCCTTGAGGCTTGGCAGGGCAATTGGGACGCCTCTCCAGCTGAGGCGGGAGACCAAGTGTCCCTTTCCACGTGCCACAGGAATCCTGGGACTCCTATCAAGTTTCACGAGGAGTCAGGCATCGTCTCCTTTGGAGGCACTGATGTCCGCGTACCTCTGGAGTTTTCAAAGGATGTGAGGCCTCCGGTCGCGATGAGGTGGGGAACTAGGTCTTTCTCTGTGGTCTCCACAGGGGATTCAGACATCCTTTCGTCTTGGGAGATGCAAGACGAGCCTGCATTCAAGTCACTGCAGGGATATCCGGCCTTATTTCGAGTCAGGGCATCGCGGTGTCCATTCCACTTGAGGCCGCAAACTCAGGGTCCCTCTCACATACCTAGAGCTGAGAGAAGCCTCCTCTTGAGGTGCTTGTGGTAAGGAGGTATTCCTCTGGAGTCGAAGCCAGGGACTAACCTCTCATCTCGTGTTGATTTTTGGTCCACGGAGCACTTTCTTGTTGCTACAGTGACCTCAGGATCCCTCTAGCCTTGAAAGAGTGTTCTTGGGGTTTCTCTGGAGTGCCATCAAGGAAATCAAGGCTCCTTTCATGTGTGATGTGCAAGACGGAATTGCTCTGCACGCAGTGCAAGGAAATCGGGCCTCATCTAGCGGCGAGGGGGAAGTCTCATGGTTTTTCTCGAGTTGCGGCGGGAACCTGGGGTATATTCTCGAGTTACGACGGGGATGGCCCTTCCACCCACGTGTTTGTTCAGCCACGTCAGGACTCCTGACTAGTTGCGAGGGACAACTCGGGATTCTCCTTGAGGCTTGGCAGGGCAATTGGGACGCTTCTCCAGCTGAGGCGGGAGACCAAGGGTCCCTTTCCACGTGCCACAGGAATCCTGGGACTCCTATCAACTTTCACGAGCAGTCAGTCATCGTCTCCTTTGGAGGCACTGATGTCCGCGTACCTCTGGAGTTTTCAAAGGATGTGAGGCCTCTGGTCCCCATGAAGTGGGGAACTAGGTCTTTCTCTGTGGTCTCCACAGGGGATTCAGACATCCTTTCATCTTGGGAGATGCAAGACGAGCCTGCATTCAAGTCACAGCAGGGATATCCGGCCTTATTTCGCGTCAGGGCATCGCAGTGTCCATTCCACTTGAGGCCGCAAACTCAGGGTCCCTCTCACATAGCTAGAGCTGAGAGAAGCCTCCTCTTGAGGTGCTTGTGGTAAGATGGTATTCCTCTGGAGTCGAAGCCAGGGACTAACCTCTCATCTCGAGTTGATTTTTGGTCCACGGAGCTCTTTCGTATTGCTACAGTGACCTCAGGATCCCTCTAGCCTTGAAACAGTGCTCTTGGGGTTTCTCTGGAGTGCCATCAAGGAAATCAAGGCTCCTTTTATGTTTGATGTGCAACACGGAATTGCTCTGCATGCAGTGCAGGGGAATCGGGCCTCATCTCACGGCGAGGGGGAAGACTCATGGTTTTTCTCGAGTTGCGGCGAGAACCTGGGGTATATTCTCGAGTTACGACGGGGATGGCCCTTCCAACCACGTGTTTATTCAGCGACGTCAGGACTCCTGCCTAGTTGCGAGGGACAACTCGGGATTCTCCTCGAGGCTTGGCAGGGCAATTGGGACGCCTCTCCAGCTGAGGCGGGAGACCAAGGGTCCCTTTCCACGTGCCACAGGAATCCTGGGACTCCTATCAAGTTTCACGAGGAGTCAGGCATCGTCTCCTTTGGAGGCACTGATCTCCGCGTACCTTTGGAGTTTTCAAAGAATGTGAGGCCTCCGGTCGCGATGAGGTGGGGAACTAGGTCTTTCTCTGTGGTCTCCACAGGGGATTCAGACATCCTTTCATCTTGGGAGATGCAAGACGAGCCTGCATTCAAGTCACTGCAGGGATATCCGGCCTTATTTCGAGTCAGGGCATCGCGGTGTCCATTCCTCTTGAGGCCGCAAACTCAGGGTCCCTCTCACATACCTAGAGCTGAGAGAAGCCTCCTCTTGAGGTGCTTGTGGTAAGGTGGTATTCCTGTGGAGTCGAAGCCAGGGACTAACCTCTCATCTCGAGTTGATTTTTGGTCCACGGAGGTCTTTCTTGTTGCTACAGTGACCTCAGGATCCCTCTAGCCTTGAAAGAGTGTTCTTGGGGTTTCTCTGGAGTGCCATCAAGGAAATCAAGGCTCCTTTCATGTGTGATGTGCAAGACGGAATTGCTCTGCACGCAGTGCATGGGAATCGGGCCTCATCTAGCGGCGAGGGGGAAGTCTCATGGTTTTTCTCGAGTTGCGGCGGGAACCTGGGGTATATTCTCGAGTTACGACGGGGATGGCCCTTCCACCCACGTGTTTGTTCAGCGACGTCAGGACTCCTGCCTAGTTGCGAGGGACAACTCGGGATTCTCCTTGAGGCTTGGCAGGACAATGGGAACGCTTCTCCAGCTGAGGCGGGAGACCAAGGGTCCCTTTCCACGTGCCACAGGAATCCTGGGACTCCTATCAACTTTCACGAGCAGTCAGTCATCGTCTCCTTTGGAGGCACTGATGTCCGCGTACCTCTGGAGTTTTCAAAGGATGTGAGGCCTCTGGTCGCCATGAAGTGGGGAACTAGGTCTTTCTCTGTGGTCTCCACAGGGGATTCAGACATCCTTTCATCTTGGGAGATGCAAGACGAGCCTGCATTCAAGTCACTGCAGGGATATCCGGCCTTATTTCGCGTCAGGGCATCGCAGTGTCCATTCCACTTGAGGCCGCAAACTCAGGGTCCCTCTCACATAGCTAGAGCTGAGAGAAGCCTCCTCTTGAGGTGCTTGTGGTAAGATGGTATTCCTCTGGAGTCGAAGCCAGGGACTAACCTCTCATCTCCAGTTGATTTTTGGTCCACGGAGCTCTTTCGTGTTGCTACCGTGACCTCAGGATCCCTCTAGCCTTGAAACAGTGTTCTTGGGGTTTCTCTGGAGTGCCATCAAGGAAATCAAGGCTCCTTTCATGTGTGATGTGCAACACGAAATTGCTCTGCATGCAGTGCAGGGGAATCGGGCCTCATCTCACGGCGAGGGGGAAGACTCATGGTTTTTCTCGAGTTGCGGCGAGAACCTGGGGTATATTCTCGAGTTACGACGGGGATGGCCCTTCCACCCACGTGTTTATTCAGCGACGTCAGGACTCCTGCCTAGTTGTGAGGGACAACTCGGGATTCTCCTCGAGGCTTGGCAGGGCAATTGGAACGCCTCTCCAGCTGAGGCGGGAGACCAAGCGTCCCTTTCCACATGCCACAGGAATCCTGGGACTCCTATCAAGTTTCACGAGGAGTCAGGCATCGTCTCCTTTGGAGGCACTGATGTCCGCGTACCTCTGGAGTTTTCAAAGGATGTGAGGCCTCTGGTCGCCATGAAGTGGGGAACTAGGTCTTTCTCTGTGGTCTCCACAGGGGATTCAGACATCCTTTCATCTTGGGAGACGCAAGACGAGCCTGCATTCAAGTCACTGCAGGGATATCCGGCCTTATTTTGCGTTAGGGCATCGCAGTGTCCATTCCACTTGAGGCCGCAAACTCAGGGTCCCTCTCACATAGCTAGAGCTGAGAGAAGCCTCCTCTTGAGGTGCTTGTGGTAAGATGGTATTCCTCTGGAGTCGAAGCCAGGGACTAACCTCTCATCTCGAGTTGACTTTTGGTCCACGGAGCTCTTTCGTGTTGCTACAGTAACCTCAGGATCCCTCTAGCCTTGAAAGAGTGTTCTTGGGGTTTCTCTGGAGTGCCATCAAGGAAATCAAGGCTCCTTTCATGTGTGATGTGCAAGACGGAATTGCTCTGCACGCAGTGCATGGGAATCGGGCCTCATCTAGCGGCGAGGGGGAAGTCTCATGGTTTTTCTCGAGTTGCGGCGGGAACCTGGGGTATATTCTCGAGTTACGACGGGGATGGCCCTTCCACCCACGTGTTTGTTCAGCGACGTAAGGACTCCTGCCTAGTTGCGAGGGACAACTCGGGATTCTCCTTGAGGCTTGGCAGGACAATGGGAACGCTTCTCCAGCTGAGGCGGGAGACCAAGGGTCCCTTTCCACGTGCCACAGGAATCCTGGGACTCCTATCAACTTTCACGAGCAGTCAGTCATCGTCTCCTTTGGAGGCACTGATGTCCGCGTACCTCTGGAGTTTTCAAAGGATGTGAGGCCTCTGGTCGCCATGAAGTGGGGAACTAGGTCTTTCTCTGTGGTCTCCACAGGGGATTCAGACATCCTTTCATCTTGGGAGATGCAAGACGAGCCTGCATTCAAGTCACTGCAGGGATATCCGGCCTTATTTCGCGTCAGGGCATCGCAGTGTCCATTCCACTTGAGGCCGCAAACTCAGGGTCCCTCTCACATAGCTAGAGCTGAGAGAAGCCTCCTCTTGAGGTGCTTGTGGTAAGATGGTATTCCTCTGGAGTCGAAGCCAGGGACTAACCTCTCATCTCCAGTTGATTTTTGGTCCACGGAGCTCTTTCGTGTTGCTACCGTGACCTCAGGATCCCTCTAGCCTTGAAACAGTGTTCTTGGGGTTTCTCTGGAGTGCCATCAAGGAAATCAAGGCTCCTTTCATGTGTGATGTGCAACACGGAATTGCTCTGCATGCAGTGCAGGGGAATCGGGCCTCATCTCACGGCGAGGGGGAAGACTCATGGTTTTTCTCGAGGTGCGGCGAGAACCTGGGGTATATTCTCGAGTTACGACGGGGATGGCCCTTCCACCCACGTGTTTATTCAGCGACGTCAGGACTCCTGCCTAGTTGTGAGGGACAACTCGGGATTCTCCTCGAGGCTTGGCAGGGCAATTGGAACGCCTCTCCAGCTGAGGCGGGAGACCAAGGGTCCCTTTCCACATGCCACAGGAATTCTGGGACTCCTATCAAGTTTCACGAGGAGTCAGGCATCGTCTCCTTTGGAGGCACTGATGTCCGCGTACCTCTGGAGTTTTCAAAGGATGTGAGGCCTCTGGTCGCCATGAAGTGGGGAACTAGGTCTTTCTCTGTGGTCTCCACAGGGGATTCAGACATCCTTTCATCTTGGGAGACGCAAGACGAGCCTGCATTCAAGTCACTGCAGGGATATCCGGCCTTATTTCGCGTTAGGGCATCGCAGTGTCCATTCCACTTGAGGCCGCAAACTCAGGGTCCCTCTCACATAGCTAGAGCTGAGAGAAGCCTCCTCTTGAGGTGCTTGTGGTAAGATGGTATTCCTCTGGAGTCGAAGCCAGGGACTAACCTCTCATCTCGAGTTGACTTTTGGTCCACGGAGCTCTTTCGTGTTGCTACAGTAACCTCAGGATCCATCTAGCCTTGAAACAGTGTTCTTGGGGTTTCTCTGGAGTGCCATCAAGGAAATCAAGGCTCCTTTCATGTTTGATGTGCAACACGGAATTGCTCTGCATGCAGTGCAGGGGAATCGGGCCTCCTCTCACGGCGAGGGGGAAGACTCATGGTTTTTCTCGAGTTGCGGCGAGAACCTGGGGTATATTCTCGAGTTACGACGGGGATGGCCCTTCCACCCACGTGTTTATTCAGCGACGTCAGGACTCCTGCCTAGTTGCGAGGGACAACTCGGGATTCTCCTCGAGGCTTGGCAGGGCAATAGGGACGCCTCTCCAGCTGAGGCGGGAGACCAAGGGTCCCTTTCCACGTGCCACAGGAATCCTGGGACTCCTATCAAGTTTCACGAGGAGTCAGGCATCGTCTCCTTTGGAGGCACTGATCTCCGCGTACCTCTGGAGTTTTCAAAGGATGTGAGGCCTCCGGTCGCGATAAGGTGGGGAACTAGGTCTTTCTCTGTGGTCTCCACAGGGGATTCAGACATCCTTTCATCTTGGGAGATGCAAGACGAGCCTGCATTCAAGTCACTGCAGGGGTATCCGGCCTTATTTCGAGTCAGGGCATCGCGGTGTCCATTCCTCTTGAGGCCGCAAACTCAGGGTCCCTCTCACATACCTAGAGCTGAGAGAAGCCTCCTCTTGAGGTGCTTGTGGTAAGGTGGTATTCCTCTGGAGTCGAAGCCAGGGACTAACCTCTCATCTCGAGTTGATTTTTGGTCCACGGAGCTCTTTCTTGTTGCTACAGTGACCTCAGGATCCCTCTAGCCTTGAAAGAGTGTTCTTGGGGTTTCTCTGGAGTGCCATCAAGGAAATCAAGGCTCCTTTCATGTGTGATGTGCAAGACGGAATTGCTCTGCACGCAGTGCAGGGGAATCGGGCCTCATCTAGCGGCGAGGGGGAAGTCTCATGGTTTTTCTCGAGTTGCGGCGGGAACCTGGGGTATATTCTCGAGTTACGACGGGGATGGCCCTTCCACCCAAGTGTTTGTTCAGCGACGTAAGGACTCCTGCCTAGTTGCGAGGGACAACTCGGGATTCTCCTTGAGGCTTGGCAGGGCAATTGGGACGCTTCTCCAGCTGAGGCGGGAGACCAAGGGTCCCTTTCCACGTGCCACAGGAATCCTGGGACTCCTATCAACTTTCACGAGCAGTCAGTCATCGTCTCCTTTGGAGGCACTGATGTCCGCGTACCTCTGGAGTTTTCAAAGGATGTGAGGCCTCTGGTCGCCATGAAGTGGGGAACTAGGTCTTTCTCTGTGGTCTCCACAGGGGATTCAGACATCCTTTCATCTTGGGAGATGCAAGACGAGCCTGCATTCAAGTCACTGCAGGGATATCCGGCCTTATTTCGCGTCAGGGCATCGCAGTGTCCATTCCACTTGAGGCCGCAAACTCAGGGTCCCTCTCACATAGCTAGAGCTGAGAGAAGCCTCCTCTTGAGGTGCTTGTGGTAAGATGGTATTCCTCTGGAGTCGAAGCCAGGGACTAACCTCTCATCTCCAGTTGATTTTTGGTCCACGGAGCTCTTTCGTGTTGCTACCGTGACCTCAGGATCCCTCTAGCCTTGAAACAGTGTTCTTGGGGTTTCTCTGGAGTGCCATCAAGGAAATCAAGGCTCCTTTCATGTGTGATGTGCAGCACGGAATTGCTCTGCATGCAGTGCAGGGGAATCGGGCCTCATCTCACGGCGAGGGGGAAGACTCATGGTTTTTCTCGAGGTGCGGCGAGAACCTGGGGTATATTCTCGAGTTACGACGGGGATGGCCCTTCCACCCACGTGTTTATTCAGCGACGTCAGGACTCCTGTCTAGTTGCGAGGGACAACTCGGGATTCTCCTCGAGGCTTGGCAGGGCAATTGGAACGCCTCTCCAGCTGAGGCGGGAGACCAAGGGTCCCTTTCCACGTGCCACAGAAATCCTGGGACTCCTATCAAGTTTCACGAGGAGTCAGGCATCGTCTCCTTTGGAGGCACTGATGTCCGCGTACCTCTGGAGTTTTCAAAGGATGTGAGGCCTCTGGTCGCCATGAAGTGGGGAACTAGGTCTTTCTCTGTGGTCTCCACAGGGGATTCAGACATCCTTTCATCTTGGGAGACGCAAGACGAGCCTGCATTCAAGTCACTGCAGGGATATCCGGCCTTATTTCGCGTTAGGGCATCGCAGTGTCCTTTCCACTTGAGGCCGCAAACTCAGGGTCCCTCTCACATAGCTAGAGCTGAGAGAAGCCTCCTCTTGAGGTGCTTGTGGTAAGATGGTATTCCTCTGGAGTCGAAGCCAGGGACTAACCTCTCATCTCGAGTTGACTTTTGGTCCACGGAGCTCTTTCGTGTTGCTACAGAAACCTCAGGATCCATCTAGCCTTGAAACAGTGTTCTTGGGGTTTCTCTGGAGTGCCATCAAGGAAATCAAGGCTCCTTTCATGTTTGATGTGCAACACGGAATTGCTCTGCATGCAGTGCAGGGGAATCGGGCCTCCTCTCACGGCAAGGGGGAAGACTCATGGTTTTTCTCGAGTTGCGGCGAGAACCTGGGGTATATTCTCGAGTTACGACGGGGATGGCCCTTCCACCCACGTGTTTATTCAGCGACGTCAGGACTCCTGCCTAGTTGCGAGGGACAACTCGGGATTCTCCTCGAGGCTTGGCAGGGCAATAGGGACGCCTCTCCAGCTGAGGCGGGAGACCAAGGGTCCCTTTCCACGTGCCACAGGAATCCTGGGACTCCTATCAAGTTTCACGAGGAGTCAGGCATCGTCTCCTTTGGAGGCACTGATCTCCGCGTACCTCTGGAGTTTTCAAAGGATGTGAGGCCTCCGGTCGCGATGAGGTGGGGAACTAGGTCTTTCTCTGTGGTCTCCACAGGGGATTCAGACATCCTTTCATCTTGGGAGATGCAAGACGAGCCTGCATTCAAGTCACTGCAGGGGTATCCGGCCTTATTTCGAGTCAGGGCATCGCGGTGTCCATTCCTCTTGAGGCCGCAAACTCAGGGTCCCTCTCACATACATAGAGCTGAGAGAAGCCTCCTCTTGAGGTGCTTGTGGTAAGGTGGTATTCCTCTGGAGTCGAAGCCAGGGACTAACCTCTCATCTCGAGTTGATTTTTGGTCCACGGAGCTCTTTCTTGTTGCTACAGTGACATCAGGATCCCTCTAGCCTTGAAAGAGTGTTCTTGGGGTTTCTCTGGAGTGCCATCAAGGAAATCAAGGCTCCTTTCATGTGTGATGTGCAAGACGGAATTGCTCTGCACGCAGTGCAGGGGAATCGGGCCTCATCTAGCGGCGAGGGGGAAGTCTCATGGTTTTTCTCGAGTTGCGGCGGGAACCTGGGGTATATTCTCGAGTTACGACGGGGATGGCCCTTCCACCCACGTGTTTGTTCAGCGACGTAAGGACTCCTGCCTAGTTGCGAGGGACAACTCGGGATTCTCCTTGAGGCTTGGCAGGGCAATTGGGACGCTTCTCCAGCTGAGGCGGGAGACCAAGGGTCCCTTTCCACGTGCCACAGGAATCCTGGGACTCCTATCAACTTTCACGAGCAGTAAGTCATCGTCTCCTTTGGAGGCACTGATGTCCGCGTACCTCTGGAGTTTTCAAAGGATGTGAGGCCTCTGGTCGCCATGAAGTGGGGAACTAGGTCTTTCTCTGTGGTCTCCACAGGGGATTCAGACATCCTTTCATCTTGGGAGATGCAAGACGAGCCTGCATTCAAGTCACTGCAGGGACATCCGGCCTTATTTCGCGTCAGGGCATCGCAGTGTCCATTCCACTTGAGGCCGCAAACTCAGGGTCCCTCTCACATAGCTAGAGCTGAGAGAAGCCTCCTCTTGAGGTGCTTGTGGTAAGATGGTATTCCTCTGGAGTCGAAGCCAGGGACTAACCTCTCATCTCCAGTTGATTTTTGGTCCACGGAGCTCTTTCGTGTTGCTACAGTGACCTCAGCATCCATCTAGCCTTGAAACAGTGTTCTTGGGGTTTCTCTGGAGTGCCATCAAGGAAATCAAGGCTCCTTTCATGTTTGATGTGCAACACGGAATTGCTCTGCATGCAGTGCAGGGGAATCGGGCCTCATCTCACGGCGAGGGGGAAGACTCATGGTTTTTCTCGAGTTGCGGCGAGAACCTGGGGTATATTCTCGAGTTACGACGGGGATGGCCCTTCCACCCACGTGTTTATTCAGCGACGTCAGGACTCCTGCCTAGTTGCGAGGGACAACTCGGGATTCTCCTCGAGGCTTGGCAGGGCAATTGGAACGCCTCTCCAGCTGAGGCGGGAGACCAAGGGTCCCTTTCCACATGCCACAGGAATCCTGGGACTCCTATCAAGTTTCACGAGGAGTCAGGCATCGTCTCCTTTGGAGGCACTGATCTCCGCGTACCTCTGGAGTTTTCAAAGGATGTGAGGCCTCCGGTCGCGATAAGGTGGGGAACTAGGTCTTTCTCTGTGGTCTCCACAGGGGATTCAGACATCCTTTCGTCTTGGGAGATGCAAGACGAGCCTGCATTCAAGTCACTGCAGGGATATCCGGCCTTATTTCGAGTCAGGGCATCGCGGTGTCCATTCCACTTGAAGCCGCAAATTCAGGGTCCCTCTCACATACCTAGAGCTGAGAGAAGCCACCTCTTGAGGTGCTTGTGGTAAGGATGTATTCCTCTGGAGTCGAAGCCAGGGACTAACCTCTCATCTCGAGTTGATTTTTGGTCCACGGAGCTCTTTCGTGTTGCTACAGTAATCTCAGGATCCCTCTAGCCTTGAAAGAGTGTTCTTGGGGTTTCTCTGGAGTGCCATCAAGGAAATCAAGGCTCCTTTCATGTGTGATGTGCAAGACGGAATTGCTCTGCACGCAGTGCAGGGGAATCGGGCCTCATCTAGCGGCGAGGGGGAAGTCTCATGGTTTTTCTCGAGTTGCGGCGGGAACCTGGGGTATATTCTCGAGTTACGCCGGGGATGGCCCTTCCACCCACGTGTTTGTTCAGCGACGTTAGAACTCCTGCCTAGTTGCGAGGGACAACTCGGGATTCTCCTTGAGGCTTGGCAGGGCAATTGGGACGCTTCTCCAGCTGAGGCGGGAGACCAAGGGTCCCTTTCCACGTGCCACAGGAATCCTGGGACTCCTATCAACTTTCACGAGCCGTCAGTCATTGTCTCCTTTGGAGGCACCGATGTCCGCGTACCTCTGGAGTTTTCAAAGGATGTGAGGCCTCCGGTCGCCATGAAGTGGGGAACTAGGTCTTTCTCTGTGGTCTCCACAGGGGATTCAGACATCCTTTCATCTTGGGAGATGCAAGACGAGCCTGCATTCAAGTCACTGCAGGGTTATCCGGCCTTATTTCGCGTCAGGGCATCGCAGTGTCCATTCCACTTGGGGCCGCAAACTCAGGGTCCCTCTCACATAGCTAGAGCTGAGAGAAGCCTCCTCTTGAGGTGCTTGTGGTAAGATGGTATTCCTCTGCATTCGAAGCCAGGGACTAACCTCTCATCTCGAGTTGACTTTTGGTCCACGGAGCTCTTTCGTGTTGCTACAGTGACCTCAGGATCCATCTAGCCTTGAAACAGTGTTCTTGGGGTTTCTCTGGAGTGCCATTAAGGAAATCAAGGCTCCTTTCATGTTTGATGTGCAACACGGAATTGCTCTGCATGCAGTGCAGGGGAATCGGGCCTCATCTCAAGGCGAGGGGGAAGACTCATGGTTTTTCTCGAGTTGCGGCGAGAACCTGGGGTATATTCTCGAGTTACGACGGGGATGGCCCTTCCACCCACGTGTTTATTCAGCGACGTCAGGACTCCTGCCTAGTTGCGAGGGACAACTCGGGATTCTCCTCGAGGCTTGGCAGGGCAATTGGGACGCCTCTCCAGCTGAGGCGGGAGACCAAGGGTCCCTTTCCACGTGCCACAGGAATCCTGGGACTCCTATCAAGTTTCACGAGGAGTCAGGCATCGTCTCCTTTGGAGGCACTGATCTCCGCGTACCTCTGGAGTTTTCAAAGGAGGTGAGGCCTCCGGTCGCGATAAGGTGGGGAACTAGGTCTTTCTCTGTGGTCTCCACAGGGTATTCAGACATCCTTTCATCTTGGGAGATGCAAGACGAGCCTGCATTCAAGTCACTGCAGGGATATCCGGCCTTATTTCGAGTCAGGGCATCGCGGTGTCCATTCCTCTTGAGGCCGCAAACTCAGGGTCCCTCTCACATACCTAGAGCTGAGAGAAGCCTCCTCTTGAGGTGCTTGTGGTAAGGTGGTATTCCTCTGGAGTCGAAGCCAGGGACTAACCTCTCATCTCGAGTTGATTTTTGGTCCACGGAGCTCTTTCTTGTTGCTACAGTGACCTCAGGATCCCTCTTGCCTTGTAACAGTGTTCTTGGGGTTTCTCTGGAGTGCCATGAAGGAAATCAAGGCTCCTTTCATGTGTGATGTGCAACACAGAATTGCTCTGCACGCAGTGCAGGGGAATCGGGCCTCATCTCGCGGCGAGGGGGAAGTCTCATGGTTTTTCTCGAGTTGCGGCAGGGACCTGGGGTATATTCTCGAGTTACGACGGGGATGGCCGTTCCACCCACGTGTTTGTTCAGCGACGTCAGGACTCCTGACTAGTTGCGAGGGACAACTCGGGATTCTCCTTGAGGCTTGGCAGGGCAATTAGGACGCTTCTCCAGCTGAGGCGGGAGACCAAGGGTCCCTTTCCACGTGCCACAGGAATCCAGGGACTCCTATCAACTTTCACGAGCAGTCAGTCATCGTCTCGTTTGGAGGCACTGATGTCCGCGTACCTCTGGAGTTTTCAAAGGATGTGAGGCCTCCGGTCGCGATGAGGTGGGGAACTAGGTCTTTCTCTGTGGTCTCCACAGGGGATTCAGACATCCTTTCATCTTGGTAGATGCAAGACGAGCCTGCATTCAAGTCACTGCAGGGATATCCGGCCTTATTTCGAGTCAGGGCATCGCGGTGTCCATTCCACTTGAGGCCCCAAACTCAGGGTCCCTCTCACATACCTAAAGCTGCGTGAAGCCTCCTCTTGAGGTGCTTGTGGTAAGGTGGTATTCCTCTGGAGTCGAAGTTAGGGACTAACCTCTCATCTCGAGTTGATTTTTGGTCCACGGAGCTCTTTCGTGTTGCTACAGTGACCTCAGGATCCCTCTAGCCTTGAAACAGTGTTCTTGGGTTTTCTCTGGAGTGCCATCAAGGAAATCAAGGCTCCTTTCATGTGTGATGTGCAACACGGAATTGCTCTGCACGCAGTGCAGCGGAATCGGGCCTGATCTCGCAGCGAGGGGGAAGTCTCATGGTTTTTCTCGAGTTGCGGCGGGAACCTGGGGTATATTCTCGAGTTACGACGGGGATGGCCCTTCCACACACTTGTTTGTTCAGCGACGTCAGGCCTCCTGCCTTGTTGCTCGGGACAACTCGGGATTCTCCTCGAGGCTTGGCAGGGCTATTGGGATGCCTCTCCAGCTGAGGCATGAGACCAAGGGTCCCTTTCCACGTGCCACAAGAATCCTGGGACTCCTATCAAGTTTCATGAGGAGTCAGGCATCGTCTCCTTTGGAGGCGCGGATCTCTGCGTACCTCTGGAGTTTTCAAAGGATGTGAGGCCTCCGGTCGCGATGAGGTGGGGAACTAGGTCTTTCTCTGTGGTCTCCACAGGGGATTCAGAATTCCTTTCGTCTTGGGAGATGCAAGACGAGCCTGCATTCAAGTCACTGCAGGGATATCCGGCCTTATTTCGAGTCAGGGCATCGCGGTGTCCATTCCTCTTGAGGCCGCAAACTCAGGGTCCCTCTCACATACCTAGAGCTGAGAGAAGCCTCCTCTTGAGGTGCTTGTGGTAAGGAGGTATTCCTCTGGAGTCGAAGCCAGGGACTAACCTCTCATCTCGAGTTGATTTTTGGTCCACAGAGCTCTTTCTTGTTGCTACAGTGACCTCAGGATCCCTCTAGCCTTGAAAGAGTGTTCTTGGGGTTTCTCTGGAGTGCCATCAAGGAAATCAAGTCTCCTTTCATGTGTGATGTGCAAGACGGAATTGCTCTGCACGCAGTGCAGGGGAATCGGGCCTCATCTAGCGGCGAGGGGGAAGTCTCATGGTTTTTCTCGAGTTGCGGCGGGAACCTGGGGTATATTCTCGAGTTTCGACGGGAATGGCCCTTTCACCCACGTGTTTGTTCAGCGACGTCAGGACTCCTTCCTAGTTGCGAGGGACAATTCGGGATTCTCCTGGAGGCTTGGCAGGGCGATTGGGACGCCTCTCCAGCTGAGGCGGGAGACCAAGGGTCCCTTTCCACGTGCCATAGGATTCCTGGGACTCCTATCAAGTTTCACGAGGAGTCAGGCATCGTCTCCTTTGGAGGCACTGATCTCCGCGTACCTCTGGAGTTTTCAAAAGATGTGAGGCCTCCGGTCACGATGAGGTGGGGAACTAGGTCTTTCTCTGTGGTCTCCACGGGGGATTCAGACATCCTTTCGTCTTGGGAGATGCAAGACGAGCCTGCATTCAAGTCACTGCAGGGATATCCGGCGTTATTTCCAGTCAGGGCATCGCGGTGTCCATTCCACTTGTGGCCGCAAACTCAGGGACCCTCTCACATACCTAGATCTGAGAGATGCCTCTTCTTGAGGTGCTTGTGGTAAGGTGGTATTCCTCTGGAGTCGAAGCCAGGGACTAACCTCTCATCTCGAGTTGATTTTTGGTCCACGGAGCTCTTTCGTGTGGCTACAGTGACCTCAGGATCCCTCTAGCCTTGAAAGAGTGTTCTTGGGGTTTCTCTGGAGTGCCATCAAGGAAATCAAGGCTCCTTTCATGTGTGATGTGCAAGACGGAATTGCTCTGCACGCAGTGCAGGGGAATCGGGCCTCATCTAGCGGCGAGGGGGAAGTCTCATGGTTTTTCTCGAGTTGCGGCGGGAACCTGGGGTATATTCTCGAGTTACGACGGGGATGGCCCTTCCACCCACGTGTTTGTTCAGCGACGTAAGGACTCCTGCCTAGTTGCGAGGGACAACTCGGGATTCTCCTCGAGGCTTGGCAGGGCAATTGGGACGCTTCTCCAGCTGAGGCGGGAGACCAAGGGTCCCTTTCCACGTGCCACAGGAATCCTGGGACTCCTATCAACTTTCACGAGCAGTCAGTCATCGTCTCCTTTGGAGGCACTGATGTCCGCGTACCTCTGGAGTTTTCAAAGGATGTGAGGCCTCTGGTCGCCATGAAGTGGGGAACTAGGTCTTTCTCTGTGGTCTCCACAGGGGATTCAGACATCCTTTCATCTTGGGAGATGCAAGACGAGCCTGCATTCAAGTCACTGCAGGGATATCCGGCCTTATTTCGCGTCAGGGCATCGCAGTGTCCATTCCACTTGAGGCCGCAAACTCAGGGTCCCTCTCACATAGCTAGAGCTGAGAGAAGCCTCCTCTTGAGGTGCTTGTGGTAAGATGGTATTCCTCTGGAGTCGAAGCCAGGGACTAACCTCTCATCTCCAGTTGATTTTTGGTCCACGGAGCTCTTTCGTGTTGCTACAGTGACCTCAGGATCCATCTAGCCTTGAAACAGTGTTCTTGGGGTTTCTCTGGAGTGCCATCAAGGAAATCAAGGCTCCTTTCATGTTTGATGTGCAACACGGAATTGCTCTGCATGCAGTGCAGGGGAATCGGGCCTCCTCTCACGGCGAGGGGGAAGACTCATGGTTTTTCTCGAGTTGCGGCGAGAACCTGGGGTATATTCTCGAGTTACGACGGGGATGGCCCTTCCACCCACGTGTTTATTCAGCGACGTCAGGACTCCTGCCTAGTTGCGAGGGACAACTCGGGATTCTCCTCGAGGCTTGGCAGGGCAATAGGGACGCCTCTCCAGCTGAGGCGGGAGACCAAGGGTCCCTTTCCACGTGCCACAGGAATCCTGGGACTCCTATCAAGTTTCACGAGGAGTCAGGCATCGTCTCCTTTGGAGGCACTGATCTCCGCGTACCTCTGGAGTTTTCAAAGGATGTGAGGCCTCCGGTCGCGATAAGGTGGGGAACTAGGTCTTTCTCTGTGGTCTCCACAGGGGATTCAGACATCCTTTCATCTTGGGAGATGCAAGACGAGCCTGCATTCAAGTCACTGCAGGGACATCCGGCCTTATTTCGCGTCAGGGCATCGCAGTGTCCATTCCACGTGTGGCCGCAAACTCAGGGTCCCTCTCACATACCTAGAGCTGAGAGAAGCCACCTCTTGAGGTGCTTGTGGTAAGGATGTATTCCTCTGGAGTCGAAGCCAGGGACTAACCTCTCATCTCGAGTTGATTTTTGGTCCACGAAGCTCTTTCTTGTTGCTACAGTAATCTCAGGATCCCTCTAGCCTTGAAAGAGTGTTCTTGGGGTTTCTCTGGAGTGCCATCAAGGAAATCAAGGCTCCTTTCATGTGTGATGTGCAAGACGGAATTGCTCTGCACGCAGTGCAGGGGAATCGGGCCTCATCTAGCGGCGAGGGGGAAGTCTCATGGTTTTTCTCGAGTTGCGGCGGGAACCTGGGGTATATTCTCGAGTTACGCCGGGGATGGCCCTTCCACCCACGTGTTTGTTCAGCGACGTTAGAACTCCTGCCTAGTTGCGAGGGACAACTCGGGATTCTCCTCGAGGCTTGGCAGGGCAATTGGGACGCTTCTCCAGCTGAGGCGGGAGACCAAGGGTCCCTTTCCACGTGCCACAGGAATCCTGGGACTCCTATCAACTTTCACGAGCCGTCAGTCATTGTCTCCTTTGGAGGCACCAATGTCCGCGTACCTCTGGAGTTTTCAAAGGATGTGAGGCCTCTGGTCGCCATGAAGTGGGGAACTAGGTCTTTCTCTGTGGTCTCCACAGGGGATTCAGACATCCTTTCATCTTGGGAGATGCAAGACGAGCCTGCATTCAAGTCACTGCAGGGTTATCCGGCCTTATTTCGCGTCAGGGCATCGCAGTGTCCATTCCACTTGAGGCCGCAAACTCAGGGTCCCTCTCACATAGCTAGAGCTGAGAGAAGCCTCCTCTTGAGGTGCTTGTGGTAAGGTGGTATTCCTCTGGAGTCGAAGCCAGGGACTAACCTCTCATCTCGAGTTGACTTTTGGTCCACGGAGCTCTTTCGTGTTGCTACAGTGACCTCAGGATGCCTCCAGCCTTGAAACAGTGTTCTTGGGGTTTCTCTGGAGTGCCATTAAGGAAATCAAGGCTCCTTTCATGTTTGATGTGCAACACGGAATTGCTCTGCATGCAGTGCAGGGGAATCGGGCCTCATCTCAAGGCGAGGGGGAAGACTCATGGTTTTTCTCGAGTTGCGGCGAGAACCTGGGGTATATTCTCGAGTTACGACGGGGATGGCCCTTCCACCCACGTGTTTATTCAGCGACGTCAGGACTCCTGCCTAGTTGCGAGGGACAACTCGGGATTCTCCTCGAGGCTTGGCAGGGCAATTGGGACGCCTCTCCAGCTGAGGCGGGAGACCAAGGGTCCCTTTCCACGTGCCACAGGAATCCTGGGACTCCTATCAAGTTTCACGAGGAGTCAGGCATCGTCTCCTTTGGAGGCACTGATCTCCGCGTACCTCTGGAGTTTTCAAAGGAGGTGAGGCCTCCGGTCGCGATAAGGTGGGGAACTAGGTCTTTCTCTGTGGTCTCCACAGGGTATTCAGACATCCTTTCATCTTGGGAGATGCAAGACGAGCCTGCATTCAAGTCACTGCAGGGATATCCGGCCTTATTTCGAGTCAGGGCATCGCGGTGTCCATTCCTTTTGAGGCCGCAAACTCAGGGTCCCTCTCACATACCTAGAGCTGAGAGAAGCCTCCTCTTGAGGTGCTTGTGGTAAGGTGGTATTCCTCTGGAGTCGAAGCCAGGGACTAACCTCTCATCTCGAGTTGATTTTTGGTCCACGGAGCTCTTTCTTGTTGCTACAGTGACCTCAGGATCCCTCTTGCCTTGTAACAGTGTTCTTGGGGTTTCTCTGGAGTGCCATGAAGGAAATCAAGGCTCCTTTCATGTGTGATGTGAAACACAAAACTGCTCTGCACGCAGTGCAGGGGAATCGGGCCTCATCTCGCGGCGAGGGGGAAGTCTCATGGTTTTTCTCGAGTTGCGGCAGGGACCTGGGGTATATTCTCGAGTTACGACGGGGATGGCCGTTCCACCCACGTGTTTGTTCAGCGACGTCAGGACTCCTGACTAGTTGCGAGGGACAACTCGGGATTCTCCTTGAGGCTTGGCAGGGCAATTAGGACGCTTCTCCAGCTGAGGCGGGAGACCAAGGGTCCCTTTCCACGTGCCACAGGAATCCAGGGACTCCTATCAACTTTCACGAGCAGTCAGTCATCGTCCCGTTTGGAGGCACTGATGTCCGCGTACCTCTGGAGTTTTCAAAGGATGTGAGGCCTCCGGTCGCGATGAGGTGGGGAACTAGGTCTTTCTCTGTGGTCTCCACAGGGGATTCAGACATCCTTTCATCTTGGTAGATGCAAGACGAGCCTGCATTCAAGTCACTGCAGGGATATCCGGCCTTATTTCGAGTCAGGGCATCGCGGTGTCCATTCCACTTGAGGCCCCAAACTCAGGGTCCCTCTCACATACCTAAAGCTGCGTGAAGCCTCCTCTTGAGGTGCTTGTGGTAAGGTGGTATTCCTCTGGAGTCGAAGTTAGGGACTAACCTCTCATCTCGAGTTGATTTCTGGTCCACGGAGCTCTTTCGTGTGGCTACAGTGACCTCAGGATCCCTCTAGCCTTGAAACAGTGTTCTTGGGGTTTCTCTGGAGTGCCATCATGGAAATCAAGGCTCCTTTCATGTGTGATGTGCAACACGGAATTGCTCTGCACGCAGTGCAGCGGAATCGGGCCTGATCTCGCAGCGAGCGGGAAGTCTCATGGTTTTTCTCGAGTTGCGGCGGGAACCTGGGGTATATTCTCGAGTTACGACGGGGATGGCCCTTCCACACACTTGTTTGTTCAGCGACGTCAGGCCTCCTGCCTTGTTGCTCGGGACAACTCGGGATTCTCCTCGAGGCTTGGCAGGGCTATTGGGATGCCTCTCCAGCTGAGGCATGAGACCAAGGGTCCCTTTCCACGTGCCACAAGAATCCTGGGACTCCTATCAAGTTTCATGAGGAGTCAGGCATCGTCTCCTTTGGAGGCGCGGATCTCTGCGTACCTCTGGAGTTTTCAAAGGATGTGAGGCCTCCGGTCGCGATGAGGTGGGGAACTAGGTCTTTCTCTGTGGTCTCCACAGGGGATTCAAACATCCTTTCGTCTTGGGAGATGCAAGACGAGCCTGCATTCAAGTCACTGCAGGGATATCCGGCCTTATTTCGAGTCAGGGCATCGCGGTGTCCATTCCTCTTGAGGCCGCAAACTCAGGGTCCCTCTCACATAGCTAGAGCTGAGAGAAGCCTCCTCTTGAGGTGCTTGTGGTAAGGAGGTATTCCTCTGGAGTCGAAGCCAGGGACTAACCTCTCATCTCGAGTTGATTTTTGGTCCACGGAGCTCTTTCTTGTTGCTACAGTGACCTCAGGATCCCTCTAGCCTTGAAAGAGTGTTCTTGGGGTTTCTCTGGAGTGCCATCAAGGAAATCAAGTCTCCTTTCATGTGTGATGTGCAAGACGGAATTGCTCTGCACGCAGTGCAGGGGAATCGGGCCTCATCTAGCGGCGAGGGGGAAGTCTCATGGTTTTTCTCGAGTTGCGGCGGGAACCTGGGGTATATTCTCGAGTTTCGACGGGAATGGCCCTTCCACCCACGTGTTTGTTCAGCGACGTCAGGACTCCTTCCTAGTTGCGAGGGACAATTCGGGATTCTCCTGGAGGCTTGGCAGGGCGATTGGGACGCCTCTCCAGCTGAGGCGGGAGACCAAGGGTCCCTTTCCACGTGCCATAGGATTCCTGGGACTCCTATCAAGTTTCACGAGGAGTCAGGCATCGTCTCCTTTGGAGGCACTGATCTCCGCGTACCTCTGGAGTTTTCAAAAGATGTGAGGCCTCCGGTCACGATGAGGTGGGGAACTAGGTCTTTCTCTGTGGTCTCCACGGGGGATTCAGACATCCTTTCGTCTTGGGAGATGCAAGACGAGCCTGCATTCAAGTCACTGCAGGGATATCCGGCCTTATTTCGAGTCACGGCATCGCGGTGTCCATTCCACTTGAGGCCGCAAACTCAGGGTCCCTCTCACATACCTAGAGCCGAGAGCAGCCTCCTCTTGAGGTGCTTGTGGTAAGGAGGTATTCCTCTGGAGTCGAAGCCAGTGACTACCCTCTCATCCCGAGTTGATTTTTGGTCTACGGAGCTCTTTCGTGTTGCTACAGTGACCTCAGGATTCTTCTAGCCTTGAAAGAGTGTTCTTGGGGTTTCTCTGGAGTGCCACCAAGGAAATCAAGGCTCCTTTCATGTGTGATGTGCAACACGGAATTGCTCTGCACGCAGTGCAGGGGAATCGGGCCTCATCTCGCGGCGAGGGGGAAGTCTGATGGTTTTTCTCGAGTTGCTGCGGGAACCTGGGGTATATTCTCGAGTTACGACGGGGATGGCCCTTCCACACACGTGTTTGTTCAGCGACGGCAGGACTCCTGCCTAGTTGCGAGGGACAACCCGGGATTCTCCTCGAGGCTTGGCAGAGCAATTGGGACGCCTCTCCAGCTGAGGCGGGAGACCAAGGGTCCCTTTCCAAGTGCCACAGGAATCCTGGGACTCCTATCAAGTTTCACGAGGAGTCAGGCATCGTCTCCTTTGGAGGCACTGATCTCCGCGTACCTCTGGAGTTTTCAAAGGATGTGAGGCCTCCGGTCGCGATGAGGTGGGGAACTATGTCTTTCTCTGTGGTCTCCACAGGGGATTCAGACATAATTTCGTCTTGGGAGATGCAAGACGAGGCTGCATTCAAGTCACTGCAGGGATATCCGGCCTTATTTCGAGTCAGGGCATTGCGGTGTCCATTCCACTTGAGACCACAAATTCAGGGCCCCTCTCACATACTTAGAGCTGAGAGAAGCCTCCTCTTGAGGTGCTTGTGGTAAGGTGGTATTCCTCTGGAGTCAAAGCCAGGGACGAAACTCTCATCTCGAGTTGATTTTTGGTCCACGGAGCTCTTTCGTGTTGCTAAAGTTACCTCAGGATCCTTCTAGCCTTGAAACAGTGTTCTTGGGGTTTCTCTGGAGTGCCACCAAGGAAATCAAGGCTCCTTTCATGTGTGATGTGCAACACGGAATTGCTCTGCACGCAGTGCAGGGGAATCGGGCCTCATCTCGCGGCGAGGGGGAAGTCTCATGGTTTTTCTCGAGTTGCGGCGGGAACCTGGGGTATATTCTCGAGTTACGACGGGGATGGCCCTTCCACACACGTGTTTGTTCAGCGACGTCAGGACTCCTGCCTAGTTGCGAGGGACAACTCGGGATTCTCCTCGAGGCTTGGCAGGGCAATTGGGACGCCTCTCCAGCTGAGGCGGGAGACCAAGTGTCCCTTTCCATGTGCCACAGGAATCCTGGGACTCCTATCAAGTTTCACGAGGAGTCAGGCATCGTCTCCTTTGGAGGCACTGATATCCGCGTACCTCTGGAGTTTTCAAAGGATGTGAGGCCTCCGGTCGCGATGAGGTGGGGAACTAGGTCTTTCTCTGTGGTCTCCACAGGGGATTCAGACATCCTTTCGTCTTGGGAGATGCAAGACGAGCCTGCATTCAAGTCACTGCAGGGATATCCGGCCTTTTTTCGAGTCAGGGCATCGCGGTGTCCATTCCACTTGAAGCCGCAAACTCAGGGTCCCTCTCACATACCTAGAGCTGAGAGATGCCTCCTCTTGAGGTGCTTGTGGTAAGGTGGTATTCCTCTGGAGTCGAAGCCAGGGACTAACCTCTCATCTCGAGTTGATTTTTGGCCCATGGAGTTCTTTCGTGTTGCTACAGTGACCTCAGGATCCCTCTAGCCTTGAAAGAGTGTTCTTGGGGTTTCTCTGGAGGGCCATCAAGGAAATCAAGGCTCCTTTCATGTGTGATGTGCAACACGGAATTGCTCTGCACGCAGTGCAGGGGAATTGGGCCTCATATCGCGGCGAGGGGAAAGTCTCATGGTTTTTCTCGAGTTGCGGCGGAAACCTGGGATATATTCTCGAGTTACGACGGGGATGGCCCTTTCAACCACGTGTTTGTTCAGCGACGTCAGGACTCCTGCCTAGTTGCGAGGGACAACTCGGGATTCTCCTCGAGGCTTGGCAGGGCAATTGGGACTCCTCTCCAGCTGAGGCGGGAGACCAAGGGTCCCTATCCACGTAACAGGAATCCTGGGACTCTTATCAAGTTTTACGAGGAGTCAGGCATCGTCTCCTTTGGAGGCACTGATCTCCGTGTACCTCTGGAGTTTTCAAAGGATGTGAGGCCTCCGGTCGCGATGAGGTGGGGAACTAGGTCTTTCTCTGTGGTCTCCACAGGGGATTCAGACATCCTTTCGTCTTGGGAGATGCAAGACGAGCCTGCATTCAAGTCACTGCAGGGATATCCGGCCTTATTTCGAGTCAGGGCATCGCGGTGTCTATTCCACTTGAGGCCGCAAACTCTGGGTCCCTCTCACATACCTAGAGCTGAGAGAAGCCTCCACTTGAGGTGCTTGTGATAAGGTGGTTTTCCTCTGGAGTCGAAGCCAGGGACTAACCTCTCATCTCGAGTTGATTTTTGTTCCATGGAGCTCTTTCATGTTGCTACAGTGACCTCAGGATCCATCTAGCCTTGAAACAGTGTTCTTGGGGTTTCTCTGGAGTGCCATCAAGGAAATCAAGGCTCCTTTCATGTGTGATGTGCAACACGGAATTGCTCTGCACGCAGTGCAGGGGAATCGGGCCTCATCTCGCGGTGAGGGGGAAGTCTCATGGTTTTTCTCGAGTTCCGGCGGGAACCTGGGTTATATTTTCGAGTTACGACGGGGATGGCCCTTCCACCCACGTGTTTCTTCTGCGACGGCAGGACTCCTGCCTAGTTGCGAGGGACAACTCGGGATTCTCCTCGAGGCTTGGCAGGGCAATTGGGACGCCTCTCCAGCTGAGGCGGGAGACCAAGGGTCCCTTTCCACGTGCCACAGGAATCCTGGGACTCCTATCAAGTTTCACGAGGAGTCAGGCATCGTCTCCTTTGGAGGCACTGATCTCCGCGTACCTCTGGAGTTTTCAAAGGATGTGAGGCCTCCGGTCGCGATGAGGTCGGGAACTAGGTCTTTTTCTGTTGTCTCCACAGGGGATTCAGACATACTTTCATCTTGGGAGATGCAAGACGTGCCTGCATTCAAGTCACTGCAGGGATATCCGGCCTTATTTCGAGTCAGGGCATCGCGGTGTCCATTCCACTTGAGGCCGCAAACTCAGGGTCCCTCTCACATACCTAGAGCTGAGAGAAGCCTCCTCTTGAGGTGCTTGTGGTAAGGTGGTATTCCTGTGGAGTCGAAGCCAGGACTAACCTCTCATCTCGAGCTGATTTTTGGTCCACGGAGCTCTTTCATGTTGCTACAGTGACCTCAGGATCCCTCTAGCCTTGAAACAGTTTTCTTGGGGTTTCTCTGCAGTGCCATCAAGGAAATCAAGGTTCCTTTCATGTGTGATGTGCAACACGGAATTGCTCTGCACGCAGTGCAGGGGAATCGGGCCTCATGTCGCGGCGAGGGGAAAGTCTCATGGTTTTTCTCGAGTTGCGGCGGGAACCTGGGGTATATTCTCGAGTTACGACGGGGATGGCCCTTTCAACCACGTGTTTGTTCAGCGACGTCAGGACTCCTGCCTAGTTGCGAGGGACAACTCGGGATTCTCCTCGAGGCTTGGCAGGGCAATTGGGACGCCTCTCCAGCTGAGGCGGGAGACAAAGGGTCCCTTTCCACGTGCCACAGAAATCCTGGGACTCCTATCAAGTTTCACGAGGAGTCAGGCATCGTCTCCTTTGGAGGCACTTATGTTCGCGTACCTCAGGAGTTTTCAAAGGATGTGAGGCCTCCGGTCGCGATGAGGTGTGGAACTAGGTCTTTCTCTGTGGTCTCCACAGGGGATTCAGACATCCTTACGTCTTGGGAGATGCAAGACGAGCCTGCATTCAAGTCACTGCAGGGATATCGGGCCTTATTTCGAGTCAGGGCATCGCGGTGTTCTTTCCACTTGAGGCCGCAAACTCAGGGTCCCTCTCACATACCTAGAGCTGAGAGAAGCCTCCTCTTGAGGTGCTTGTGGTAAGGTGGTATTCCTCTGGAGTCGAAGCCAGGGACTAACCTCTAATCTCCAGTTGACTTTTGGTCCACGGAGCTCTTTCGTGTTGCTACAGTGACCTCAGGATCCCTCTAGCCTTGAAACAGTGTTCTTGGGGATTCTCTGGAGGGCCATCAAGGAAATCAAGGCTCCTTTCATGTTTGATGTGCAACACGGAATTGCTCTGCACGCAGTGCAGGGGAATCGGGCCTCATCTCGCGGCGAGGGGGAAGTCTCATGGTTTTTCTCGAGTTGCGGCGGGGCCCTGGGGTATATTCTCGAGTTAAGACGGGGATGGCCCTTCCACACACGTTTTTGTTCAGCGACGTCAGGACTCCTGACTAGTTGTGAGGGACAACTCGGGATTCTCCTCGAGGCTTGGCAGGGCAATTGGGACGCCTCTCCAGCTGAGACGGGAGACCAAGGGTCCCTTTCCACGTGCCACAGGAATCCTGGGACTCCTATCAAGTTTCACGAGGAGTCAGGCATCGTCTCCTTTGGAGGCACTGATCTCCGTGTACCTCTGGAGTTTTCAAAGGATGTGAGGCCTCCGGTCGCGATGAGGTGGGGAACTAGGTCTTTCTCTGTGGTCTCCACAGGGGATTCACACATCCTTTCATCTTGGGAGATGCAAGACGAGCCTGCATTCAAGTCACTGCAGGGACATCCGGCCTTATTTCCCGTCAGGGCATCGCAGTGTCCATTCCATTTGAGGCCGCAAAATCAGGGTCCCTGTCACATACCTAGACCTGAGAGAAACCTCCTCTTGAGGTGCTTGTGATAAAGTGGTATTCCTCTGGAGTCGAAGCCAGGGACTAACCTCTCATCTCGAGTTGATTTTTGGTCCACGGAGCTCTTTCGTGTTGCTACAGTGACCTCAGGATCCCTCTAGCCTTGAAACAGTGTTCATGGGGATTCTCTGGAGGGCCATCAAGGAAATCAAGGCTCCTTTCATGTGTGATGTGCAACACGGAATTGCTCTGCACGCAGTGCAGGGGAATCGGGCCTCATCTCGCGGCGAGGGGGAAGTCTCATGGTTTTTCTCGAGTTGCGGCGGGAACCTGGGGTATATTCTCGAGTTACGACGGGGATGGCCCTTCCACCCACGTGTTTGTTCAGTGACCTCAGGACTCCTGCCTAGTTGCGAGGGACAACTCGGGATTCTCCTCGAGGCTTGGCAGGGCAATTGGGACGCCTCTCCAGCTGAGGCGGGAGACCAAGGGTCCCTTTCCACGTGCCACAGAAATCCTGGGACTCCTATCAAGTTTCACGAGAAGTCAGGCATCGTCTCCTTAGGAGGCACTGATCTCCGCGTACCTCTGGAGTTTTCAAAGGATGTGAGGCCTCCGGTCGCCATGAAGTGTGGCACTAGGTCTTTCTCTGTGGTCTCCACAGGGGATTCAGACATCCTTTCGTCTTGGGAGATGCAAGACGAGCCTGCATTCAAGTCACTGCAGGTATATCCGGCCTTATTTCCAGTCAGGGCATCGCGGTGTCCATTCCACTTGAGGCCGCAAACTCAGGGCCCCTCTCACATACCTAGAGCTGAGAGAAGCCTCCTCTTGAGGTGCTTGTGGTAAGGTGGTTTCCTCTGGAGTCGAAGCCAGGGACTAACCTCTCATCTCGAGTTGATTTTTGGTCCACGGAGCTCTTTCGTGTTGCTACAGTGACCTCAGGATCCCTCTAGCCTTGAAACAGTGTTCTTGGGGTTTCTCTGGAGTGCCATCAAGGAAATCAAGGCTCCTTTCATGTGTGATGTGCAAGACGGAATTGCTCTGCACGCAGTGCAGGGGAATCGGGCCTCATCTCGCGGCGAGGGGGAAGTCTCATGGTTTTTCTCGAGTTGCGGCGGGAACCTGGGGTATATTCTCGAGTTATGACGGGGATGGCCCTTCCACCCACGTGTTTGTTCAGCATCATCAGGACTCCTGCCTAGTTGCTAGGGAAAACTCGGGATTCTCCTCGAGGCTTGGCAGGGCAATTGGGACGCCTCTCCAGCTGAGGCGGAAGACCAAGGGTCCCTTTCCACATGCCACAGGAATCCTGGGACTCCTATCAAGTTTCACGAGGAGTCAGGCATCGTCTCCTTTGGAGGCACTGATCTCCGCGTACCTCTGGAGTTTTCAAAGGATGTGAGGCCTCCAGTCACGATGAGGTGGGGAACTAGGTCTTTCTCTGTGGTCTCCACAGGGGATTCAGACATCCTTTCGTCTTGGGAGATGCAAGACAAACCTGCATTCAAGTCACTGCAGGGATATCCAGCCTTATTTCGAGTCAGGTCATCGCGGTGTCCATTCCACTTGTGGCCGCAAACTCAGGGTCCCTCTCACATACCTAGAGCTGAGAGAAGCCTCCTCTTGAGGTGCTTGTGGTAAGGTGGTATTCCTCTGGAGTCGAAGCCAGGGACTAACCTCTAATCTCCAGTTGATTTATGATCCACGGAGCTCTTTCGTGTTGCTACAGTGACCTCAGGATCCCTTTAGCCTTGAAACAGTGTTCTTGGGGTTTCTCTGGAGTGCCATCAAGGACATCAAGGCTCCTTTCATGTGTGATGTGCAACACGGAATTGCTCTGCACGCAGTGCAGGGGAATCGGGCCTCATCTCGCGGCGAGGGGGAAGTCTCATGGTTTTTCTCGAGTTGCGGCGGGAACCTGGGGTAAATTCTCGAGTTACGTCGGGGATGGCCCTTCCACACACGTGTTTGTTCAGCGACGTCAGGACTCCTGCCTAGGTGCGAGGGACAACTCGGGATTCTCCTCGAGGCTTGGCAGGGCAATTGGGACGCGTCTCCAGCTGAGGCGGGAGACCAAGGGTCCCTTTCCACGTGCCACAGGAATCCTGGGACTCCTGTGAAGTTTCACGAGGAGTCAGGCATCGTCTCCTTTGGAGGCACTGATCTCCGCGTACGTCTGGAGTTTTCAAAGGATGTGAGGCCTCCGGTCGCGATGAGGTGGGGAACTAGGTCTTTCTCTGTGGTCTCCACAGGGGATTCAGACATCCTTTCTTCTTGGGAGATGCAAGACGAGCCTGCATTCAAGTCACTGCAGGGACATCCGGCCTTATTTCCCGTCAGGGCATCGCAGTGTCCATTCCACTTGAGGCCGCAAACTCAGGGTCCCTCTCACATACCTAGAGCTGAGAGAAGCCTCCTTTTGAGGTGCTTGTGGTAAGGTGGTATTCCTCTGGAGTCGAAGCCAGGGACTAACCTCTAATCTCCAGTTGACTTTTGGTCCACGGAGCTCTTTCGTGTTGCTACAGTGACCTCAGGATCCCTCTAGCCTTGAAACAGTGTTCTTGGGGATTCTCTCGAGGGCCATCAAGGAAATCAAGGCTCCTTTCATGTGTGATGTGCAACACGGAATTGCTCTGCCCGCAGTGCAGGTTAATCGGGCCTCATCTCGCGGCGAGGGGGAAGTCTCATGGTTTTTCTCGAGTTGCGGCGGGAACCTGGGGTATATTCTCGAGTTACGACGGGGATGGCCCTTCCACACACGTGTTTGTTCAGCGACGTCAGGACTCCTGCCTAGTTGCGAGGGACAACTCGGGATTCTCCTCGAGGCTTGGCAGGGTAATTGGGACGCCTCTCCAGCTGAGGCGGGAGACCAAGGGTCCCTTTCCACGTGCCACAGGAATCCTGGGACTCCTATCAAGTTTCACGAGGAGTCAGGCATCGTCTCCTTTGGAGGCACTGATCTCCGCGCACCTCTGGAGTTTTCAAAGGATGTGAGGCCTCCGGTCGCCATGAAGTGTGGCACTAGGTCTTTCTCTGTGGTCTCCACAGGGGATTCAGACATCCTTTCGTCTTGGGAGATGCAAGACGAGCTGCATTCAAGTCACTGCAGGCATATCCGGCCTTATTTCGAGTCAGGGCATCGCGGTGTCCATTCCACTTGAGGCCGCAAACTCAGCGTCCCTCTTACATACCTAGAGCTGAGAGAAGCCTCCTCTTGAGGTGCTTGTGGTAAGGTGGTATTCCTCTGGAGTCGAAGCCAGGGACTAACCTCTCATCTCGAGTTGACTTTTGGTCCACGGAGCTCTTTCGTGTTGCTACAGTGACCTCAGGATCCCTCTAGCCTTGAAACAGTGTTCTTGGGGATTCTCTGGAGGGCCATCAAGGAAATCAAGGCTCCTTTCATGTTTGATGTGCAACACGGAATTGCTCTGCCCGCAGTGCAGGGGAATCGGGCCTCATCTCGCGGCGAGGGGGAAGTCTCATGGTTTTTCTCGAGTTACGGCGGGAACCTGGGGTATATTCTCGAGTTAAGACGGGGATGGCCCTTCCACACACGTTTTTGTTCAGCGACGTCAGGACTCCGGCTTAGTTGTGAGGGACAACTCGGGATTCTCCTCGAGGCTTGGCAGGGCAATTGGGACGCCTCTCCAGCTGAGACGGGAGACCAAGGGTCCCTTTCCACGTGCCACAGGAATCCTGGGACTCCTATCAAGTTTCACGAGGAGTCAGGCATCGTCTCCTTTGGAGGCACTGATCTCCGCGTACCTCTGGAGTTTTCAAAGGATGTGAGGCCTCCGGTCGCCATGAAGTGTGGCACTAGGTCTTTCTCTGTGGTCTCCACAGGGGATTCAGACATCCTTTCGTCTTGGGAGATGCAAGACGAGCTGCATTCAAGTCACTGCAGGGATATCCGGCCTTATTTCGAGTCAGGGCATCGCGGTCTCCATTTCACTTGAGGCCGCAAACTCAGCGTCCCTCTTACATACCTAGAGCTGAGGGAAGCCTCCTCTTGAGGTGCTTGTGGTAAGGTGGTATTCCTCTGGAGTCGAACCAGGGACTAACCTCTCATCTCGAGTTGATTTTTGGTCCACGGAGCTCTTTCGTGTTGCTACAGTGACCTCAGGATGCCTCTAGCCTTGAAACAGTGTTCTTGGGGTTTCTCGGGAGTGCCATCAAGGAAATCAAGGCTCCTTTCATGTTTGATGTGCAACACGGAATTGCTTTGAATGCAGTGCAGGGGAATCGGGCCTCATCTTGCGGCGAGGGGGAAGTCTCATGGTTTTTCTCGAGTTGCGGTGGGAACCTGGGGTATATTCTCGAGTTATGACGGGGATGGCCCTTCCACCCACGTGTTTGTTCAGCGACGTCAGGCCTCCTGCCTAGTTGCGAGGGACAACTCGGGATTCTCCTCGAGGCTTGGCAGGGCCATTGGGACGCCTCTCCAGCTGAGGCAGGAGACCAAGTGTCCCTTTCCACGTGCCACGGGAATCCTGGGACTCCTATCAAGTTTCACGAGGAGTCAGGCATCGTCTCCTTTGGAGGCACTGATCTCCGCGTACCTCTGGAGTTTTCAAAGGATGTGAGGCCTCCGGTCGCAATGAGGTGGGGAACTAGGTTTTCTCTGTGGTCTCCACAGGGGATTCACACATCCTTTCATCTTGGGAGATGCAAGACAAGCCTGCATTCGAGTCACTGCAGGGACATCCGGCCTTATTTCCCGTCAGGGCATTGCAGTGTCCATTCCACTTGAGGCCGCAAACTCAGGGTCCCTCTCACATACATAGAGCTGAGAGAAGCCTCCTCTTGAGGTGCTTGTGGTAAGGTGGTATTCCTCTGGAGTCGAAGCCAGGGACAAACCTCTCATCTCGAGTTGACTTTTGGTCCACGGAGCTCTTTCGTGTTGCTACAGTGACCTCAGGATCCCTCTAGCCTTGGAACAGTGTTCTTGGGGATTCTCTGGAGGGCCATCAAGGAAATCAAGGCTCCTTTCATGTGTGATGTGCAACACGGAATTGCTCTGCACGCAGTGCAGGGGAATCGGGCCTCATCTCGCGGCGAGGGGGAAGTCTCATGGTTTTTCTCGAGTTGCGGCGGGAACCTGGGGTATATTCTCGAGCTACGACGGGGATGGCCCTTCCACCCACGTGTTTGTTCAGCGATCTCAGGACTCCTGCCTAGTTGCGAGGGACAACTCGGGATTCTCCTCGAGGCTTGGCAGGGCAATTGGGACGCCTCTCCAGCTGAGGCGGAAGACCAAGGGTCCCTTTCCACGTGCCACAGGAATCCTGGGACTCCTATCAAGTTTCACGAGAAGTCAGGCATCGTCTCCTTTGGAGGCACTGATCTCCGCGTACCTCTGGAGTTTTCAAAGGATGTGAGGCCTCCGGTCGCCATTAAGTGTGGCACTAGGTCTTTCTCTGTGGTCTCCACAGGGGATTCAGACATCCTTTCGTCTTGGGAGATGCAAGACGAGCTGCATTCAAGTCACTGCAGGGATATTCGGCCTTATTTCGAGTCAGGGCATCGCGGTCTCCATTCCACTTGAGGCCGCAAACTCAGCGTCCCTCTTACATACCTAGAGCTGAGAGAAGCCTCCTCTTGAGGTGCTTGTGGTAAGGTGGTATTCCTCTGGAGTCGAAGCCAGGGACTAACCTCTCATCTCGAGTTGATTTTTGGTCCACGGAGCTCTTTCGTGTGGCTACAATGACCTCAGGATGCCTCTAGCCTTGAAACAGTGTTCTTGGGGTTTCTCTGGAGTGCCATCAAGGAAATCAAGGCTCCTTTCATGTTTGATGTGCAACACGGAATTGCTTTGAATGCAGTGCAGGGGAATCGGGCCTCATCTTGCGGTTAGTGGGAAGTCTCATGGTTTTTCTCGAGTTGCGGTGGAACCTGGGGTATATTCTCGAGTTACGACGGGGATGGCCCTTCCACCCACGTGTTTGTTCAACGATGTCAGGACTCCTGCCTAGTTGCGAGGGACAACTCGGGATTCTCCTCGAGGCTTGGCAGGGCAATTGGGATGCCTCTCCAGCAGAGGCGGGAGACCAAGGGTCCCTATCCACGTGAAACAGGAATCCTGGGACTCCTATCAAGTTTCACGAGGAGTCAGGCATCGTCTCCTTTGGAGGCACTGATCTCAGTGTACCTATGGAGTTTTCAAAGTATGTGAGGCCTCCGGTCACGATGAGGTGGGGAACTAGGTCTTTCTCTGTGGTCTCCACAGGGGATTCAGACATCCTTTCGTCTTGGGAGATGCAAGACGAGCCTGCATTCAAGTCACTGCAGGGATATCCGGCCTTATTTCCAGTCAGGGCATCGCGGTGTCCATTCCACTTGAGGCCGCAAACTCAGGGCCCCTCTCACATACCTAGAGCTGAGAGAAGCCTCCTCTTGAGGTGCTTGTGGTAAGGTGGTTTCCTCTGTAGTCGAAGCCAGGGACTAACCTCTCATCTCGAGTTGATTTTTGGTTCACGGAGCTCTTTCGTGTTACTACAGTGACCTCAGAATCCCTCTAGCCTTGAAACAGTGTTCTTGGGGTTTCTCTGGAGTGCCATCAAGGAAATCAAGGCTCCTTTCATGTGTGATGTGCAAGACGGAATTGCTCTGCACGCAGTGCAGGGGAATCGGGCCTCATCTCGCGGCGAGGGGGAAGTCTCATGGTTTTTCTCGAGTTGCGGCGGGAACCTGGGGTATAATCTCGAGTTATGACGGGGATGGCCCTTCCACCCACGTGTTTGTTCAGCATCGTCAGGACTCCTGCCTAGTTGCTAGGGAAAATTCGGGATTCTCCTCGAGGCTTGGCAGGGCAATTGGGACGCCTCTCCAGCTGAGGCGGAAGACCAAGGGTCCCTTTCCACATGCCACAGGAATCCTGGGACTCCTATCAAGTTTCACGAGGAGTCAGGCATCGTCTCCTTTGGAGGCACTGATCTCCACGTACCTCTGGAGTTTTCAAAGGATGTGAGGCCTCCAGTCACGATGAGGTGGGGAACTAGGTCTTTCTCTGTGGTCTCCACAGGGGATTCAGACATCCTTTCGTCTTGGGAGATGCAAGACGAACCTGCATTCAAGTCACTGCAGGGATATCCGGCCTTATTTCGAGTCAGGTCATCGCGGTGTCCATTCCACTTGTGGCCGCAAACTCAGGGTCCCTCTCACATACCTAGAGCTGAGAGAAGCCTCCTCTTGAGGTGCTTGTGGTAAGGTGGTATTCCTCTGGAGTCGAAGCCAGGGACTAACCTCTAATCTCCAGTTGATTTATGATCCACGGAGCTCTTTCGTGTTGCTACAGTGACCTCAGGATCCCTTTAGCCTTGAAACAGTGTTCTTGGGGTTTCTCTGGAGTGCCATCAAGGACATCAAGGCTCCTTTCATGTGTGATGTGCAACACGGAATTGCTCTGCACGCAGTGCAGGGGAATCGGGCCTCATCTCGCGGCGAGGGGGAAGTCTCATGGTTTTTCTCGAGTTGCGGCGGGAACCTGGGGTATATTCTCGAGTTACGACGGGGATGGCCCTTCCACACACGTGTTTGTTCAGCGACGTCAGGACTCCTGCCTAGTTGCGAGGGACAACTCGGGATTCTCCTCGAGGCTTGGCAGGGCAATTGGGACGCCTCTCCAGCTGAGGCGGGAGACCAAGGTTCCCTTTCCACGTGCCACAGGAATCCTGGGACTCCTATCAAGTTTCACGAGGAGTCAGGCATCGTCTCCTTTGGAGGCACTGATCTCAGTGTACCCCTGGAGTTTTCAAAGTATGTGAGGCCTCCGGTCACGATGAGGTGGGGAACTAGGTCTTTCTCTGTGGTCTCCACAGGGGATTCAGACATCCTTTCGTCTTCGGAGATGCAAGACGAACCTGCATTCAAGTCACTGTAGGGATATCCGGCCTTATTTCGAGTCAGGGCATCGCGGTGTCCATTCCACTTGTGGCCGCAAACTCAGGGTCCCTCTCACATACCTAGAGCTGAGAGAAGCCTCCTCTTGAGGTGCTTGTGGTAAGGTGGTATTCCTCTGGAGTCGAAGCCATGGACTAACCTCTCATCTCCAGTTGATTTGTGGTCCACGGACCTCTTTCGTGTTGCTACAGTGACCTCAGGAACCGTCTAGCCTTGAAACACTCTTCTTGCTGTTTCTCTGGAGTGCCATCAAGGAAATCAAGGCTCCTTTCATGTGTGATGTGCAACACGGAATTGCTCTGCACGCAGTGCTGGGGAATCGGGCCTCATCTCGCGGCGAGGGGGAAGTCTCATGGTTTTTCTCGAGTTGCGGCGGGAACCTGGGGTATATTCTCGAGTTACGACGGGGCTGGCCCTTCCACACACGTGTTTGTTCAGCGACGTCAGGACTCATGCCTAGTTGCGAGGGACAACTCGGGATTCTCCTCGAGGCTTGGCAGGGCAATTGGGACGCCTCTCCAGCTGAGGCGGGAGACCAAGGGTCCCTTTCCACGTGCCACAGGAATCCTGGGACTCCTATCAAGTTTCACGAGGAGTCAGGCATCGTCTCCTTTGGAGGCACTGATTTCCGCGTACCTCTTGAGTTTTCAAAGGATGTGAGGCCTCCGGTCGCCATGAGGTGGGGAACTAGGTCTTTCTCTGTGGTCTCCACAGGGGATTCAGACATCCTTTCATCTTGGGAGATGCAAGACGAGCCTGCATTCAAGTCACTGCAGGGATATCCGGCGTTATTTCCCGTCAGGGCATCGCAGTGTCCATTCCACTTGTGGCCGCAAACTCAGGGTCCCTCTCACATAGCTAGAGCTGGGAGAAGCCTCCTCTTGAGGTGCTTGTGGTAAGATGGTATTCCTCTGGAGTCGAAGCCAGGGACTAACCTCTCATCTCGAGTTGATTTTTGGTCCACGGAGCTCTTTCTTGTTACTACAGTGACCTCAGGATTCCTCTAGCCTTGAAACAGTGTTCTTGGGGTTTCTCTGGAGTGCCATCAAGGAAATCAAGGCTCCTATCATGTTTGTTGTGCAACACGGAATTGCTTTGAATGCAGTGCAGGGGAATCGGGCCTCACTTGCGGCAAGGGGGAACTCTCATGGTTTTTCTCGAGTTGCGGCGGGAACCTGGGGTATATTCTCGAGTTACGACGGGGATGGCCCTGCCACACACGTGTTTGTTCAGCGACGTCAGGACTCCTGCCTAGTTGCGAGGGACAACTCGGGATTCTCCTCGAGGCTTGGCAGGGCAATTGGGAAGCCTCTCCAGCTGAGGCGGGAGACCAAGGTTCCCTTTCCACGTGCCACAGGAATCCTGGGACTCCTATCAAGTTTCACGAGGAGTCAGGCATCGTCTCCTTTAGAGGCACTGATCTCCGCGTACCTCTGGAGTTTTCAAAGAATGTGAGGCCTCCGGTCGCGATGAGGTGGGGAACTAGGTGTTCCTCTGTAGTCTCCACAGGGGATTCAGACATCCTTTCGTCTTGGGAGATGCAAGACGAGCCTGCATTCAAGTCACTGCAGGGATATCCGGCCTTATTTCGAGTCAGGGCATAGCGGTGTCCATTCCACTTGAGGCTGCAAACTCAGGGTCCCTCTCACATACCTAGAGCTGAGAGAAGCCTCCTCTTGAGGTGCTTGTGGTTAGGTGGTATTCCTCTGGAGTCGAACCAGGGACTAACCTCTCATCTCGAGTTGATTTTTGGTCCACGGAGCTCTTTCGTGTTGCTACAGTGACCTCAGGATCCCTCTAGCCTTGAAACAGTGTTCTTGGGGTTTCTCTGGAGAGCCATCAAGGACATCAAGGCTCCTTTCATGTGTCATGTGCAATACAGAATTACTCTGCACGCAGTGCAGGGGAATCGGGCCTCATATCGCGGCGAGGGGGAAGTCTCATGGTTTTTCTCGAGTTACGGCGGGAACCTGGGGTATATTCTCGAGTTACCACAGGGCTGGCCCTTCCACACACGTGTTTCTTCAGCGACGTCAGGACTCCTGCCTAGTTGCGAGGGACAACTCGGGATTCTCTTCGAGGCTTGGCAGGGCAATTGGGACGCCTCTCCAGCTGAGGCGGGAGACAAAGGGTCCCTTTCCACGTGCCACAGGAATCCTAGGACATGTAAGAAGTTTCACGAGGAGTCAGGCATCGTCTCCTTTGGAGGCACTGATCTCCGCGTACCTCTGGAGTTTTCAAAGGATGTGAGGCCTCCGGTCGCGATGAGGTGGGGAACTAGGTCTTTCTCTGTGGTCTCCACAGGGGATTCACGCATCCTTTCGTCTTGGGAGATGCAAGACGAGCCTGCATTCAAGTCACTGCAGGGATATCCGGCCTTATTTCGAGTCAGGGCATCGCGGTGTCCATTCCACTTGAGGCCGCAAACTCAGGGTCCCTCTCACATACCTAGAGCTGAGAGAAGCCTCCTCTTGAGGTGCTTGTGGTAAGGTGGTTTCCTCTGGAGTCGAAGCCAGGGACTAACCTCTCATCTCGAGTTGACTTTTGGTCCACGGAGCTCTTTCTTGTTGTTACAGTGACCTCAGGATTCCTCTAGCCTTGAAACAGTGTTCTTGGGGTTTCCCTGGAGTGCCATCAAGGAAATCAAGGCTCCTTTCATGTGTGATGTGCAACACGGAATTGCTCTGCACGCAGTGCAGGAGAATCGGGCCTCATCTCGCGGCGAAGGGGGAGTCTCATGGTTTTTCTCGAGTGGCGGCGGGAATCTGGGGTATATTCTCGAGTTATGACGGGGATGGCCCTTCCACACACGTGTTTGTTCAGCGTCGTCAGGACTCCTGCCTAGTTGCGAGGGACAACTCGGGATTCTCCTCGAGGCTTGGCAGGGCAATTGGGACGCCTCTCCAGCTGAGGCTGAAGACCAAGGGTCCCTTTCCACGTGCCACAGGAATTCTGGGACTCCTATCAAGTTTCACGAGGAGTCAGGCATCGTCTCCTTTGGAGGCACTGATCTCCGCGTACCTCTGGAATTTTCAAAGGATGTGAGGCCTCCGGTCGCGATGAGGTGGGGAACTAGGTCTTTCTCTGTGGTCTCCACAGGGGATTCAGACATCCTTTCATCTTGGGAGATGCAAGACGAGCCTGCATTCAAGTCACTGCAGGGATATCCAGCGTTATTTCCCGTCAGGGTATCGCAGTGTCCATTCCACTTGAGGCCGCAAACTCAGGGTCCCTCTCACATACCTAGAGCTGAGAGAAGCCTCCTCTTGAGGTGCTTGTGGTAAGGTGGTATTCCTCTGGAGTCGAAGCCAGGGACTAACCTCTCATCTCGAGTTGATTTCTGGTCCACGGAGCTCTTTCGTGTTGCTACAGTGACCTCAGGATCCCTCTAGCCTTGAAACAGTGTTCTTGGGGTTTCTCTGGAGTGCCATCAAGGAAATCAAGGCTCCTTTCATGTTTGATGTGCAACAAGGAATTGCTTTGAATGCAGTGCAGGGGAATCGGGCCTCTCTTGCGGCGAGGGGGAAGTCTCATGGTTTTTTCGAGTTGCGGCGGGAACGTGGGGTATATTCTCGAGTTACGACGGGGATGGCCCTGCCACACACGTGTTTGTTCAGCGACGTCAGGACTCCTGCCTAGTTGCGAGGGACAGTTCGGGATTCTCCTCGAGGCTTGGCAGGGCAATTGGGACGCCTCTCCAGCTGAGGCGGGAGACCAAGGGTCCCTTTCCACGTTCCACAGGAATCCTGGGACATCTAAGAAGTTTCACGAGGAGTCAGGCATCGTCTCCTTTGGAGGCACTGATCTCCGCATACCTCTGGAGTTTTCAAAGGATGTGAGGCCTCCGGTCGCGATGAGGTGGGGAACTAGGTCTTTCTCTGTAGTCTCCACAGGGGATTCAGACATCCTTTCGTCTTGGGAGATGCAAGACGAGCCTGCATTCAAGTCACTGCAGGGATATCCGGCCTTATTTCGAGTCAGGGCATAGCGGTGTCCATTCCATTTGAGGCTGCAGACTCAGGGTCCCTCTCACATAGCTAGAGCTGAGAAAAGCCTCCTCTTGAGGTGCTTGTGATTAGGTGGTATTCCTCTGGAGTCGAACGAGGGACTAACCTCTCATCTCGAGTTGATTTTTGGTCCACGGAGCTCTTTCGTGTTGCTACAGTGACCTCAGGATGCCTCTAGCCTTGAAACAGTGTTCTTGGGGTTTCTCTGGAGTGCCATCAAGGAAATCAAGGCTCCTTTCATGTTTGATGGGCAACACGGAATTGCTTTGAATTCAGTGCAGGGGAATCGGGCCTCATCTTGCCGCGAGGGGGAAGTCTCATGGTTTTTCTCGAGTTGCGGTGGGAACCTGGGGTATATTCTCGAGTTACGACGGGGATGGCCCTTCCACCCACGTGTTTGTTCAGCGACGTCAGGACTCCTGCCTAGTTGCGAGGGACAACTCGGGATTCTCCTCGAGGCTTGGCAGGGCAATTGGGATGCCTCTCCAGCTGAGGCGGGAGACCAAGGGTCCCTATCCACGTGCCACAGGAATCCTGGGACTCCTATCAAGTTTCACGAGGAGTCAGGCATCGTCTCCTTTGGAGGCACTGATCTCAGTGTACCTCTGGAGTTTTCAAAGTATGTGAGGCCTCCGGTCACGATGTGGTGGGGAACTAGGTCTTTCTCTGTGGTCTCCACAGGGGATTCAGACATCCTTTCGTCTTGGGAGATGCAAGACGAGCCTGCATTCAAGTCACTGCAGGGATATCCGGCATTATTCCCAGTCAGGGCATCGCGGTGTCCATTCCACTTGAGGCTGCAAACTCAGGGTCCCTCTCACATACCTAGAGCTGCGAGAAGCCTCCTCTTGAGGTGCTTGTGGTAAGGTGGTATTCCTCTGGATTCGAAGTCAGGGACTAACCTCTAATCTCCAGTTGATTTATGGTCCACGGAGCTCTTTCGTGTTGCTACAGTGACCTCAGGATCCCTCTAGCCTTGAAACAGTGTTCTTGGGGTTTCTCTGGAGTGCCATTAAGGACATCAAGGCTCCTTTCATGTGTGATGTGCAACACGGAATTGCTCTGCACGCAGTGCAGGGCAATCGGGCCTCATCTCGCGGCGAGGGGGAAGTCTCATGGTTTTTCTCGAGTTGCGGCGGGAACCTGGGGTATATTCTCGAGTTACGACGGGGATGGCCCTACCACACACGTGTTTGTTCAGCGACGTCAGGACTCCTGCCTAGTTGCGAGGGACAACTCGGGATTCTCCTCGAGGCTTGGCAGGGCAATTGGGACGCCTCTCCAGCTGAGGCGGGAGACCAAGTGTCCCTTTCCACGTGCCACAGGAATCCTGGGACTCCTATCAAGTTTCACGAGGAGTCAGGCATCGTCTCCTTTGGAGGCACTGATCTCAGTGTACCCCTGGAGTTTTCAAAGTATGTGAGGCCTCCGGTCACGATGAGGTGGGGAACTAGGTCTTTCTCTGTGGTCTCCACAGGGGATTCAGACATCCTTTCGTCTTCGGAGATGCAAGACGAACCTGCATTCAATTCACTGTAGGTATATCCGGCCTTATTTCGAGTCAGGGCATCGCGGTGTCCATTCCACTTGTGGCCGCAAACTCAGGGTCCCTTTCACATACCTAGAGCTGAGAGAAGCCTCCTCTTGAGGTGCTTGTGGTAAGGTGGTATTCCTCTGGAGTCGAAGCCATGGACTAACCTCTCATCTCCAGTTGATTTGTGGTCCACGGACCTCTTTCGTGTTGCTACAGTGACCTCAGGAACCCTCTAGCCTTGAAACACTCTTCTTGCTGTTTCTCTGGAGTGCCATCAAGGAAATCAAGGCTCCTTTCATGTGTGATGTGCAACACGGAATTGCTCTGCACGCAGTGCTGGGGAATCGGGCCTCATCTCGCGGCGAGGGGGAAGTCTCATGGTTTTTCTCGAGTTGCGGCGGGAACCTGGGGTATATTCTCGAGTTACGACGGGGCTGGCGCTTCCACACACGTGTTTGTTCAGCGACGTCAGGACTCCTGCCTAGTTGCGAGGGACAACTCGGGATTCTCCTCGAGGCTTGGCAGGGCAATTGGGACGCCTCTCCAGCTGAGGCGGGAGACCAAGGGTCTTCCACGTGCCCACAGGAATCCTGGGACTCCTATCAAGTTTCACGAGGAGTCAGGCATCGTCTCCTTTGGAGGCACTGATCTCCGCGTACCTCTTGAGTTTTCAAAGGATGTGAGGCCTCCGGTCGCCATGAGGTGGGGAACTAGGTCTTTCTCTGTGGTCTCCACAGGGGATTCAGACATCCTTTCATCTTGGGAGATGCAAGACGAGCCTGCATTCAAGTCACTGCAGGGATATCCGGCGTTATTTCCCGTCAGGGCATCGCATGTGTCCATTCCACTTGTGGCCGCAAACTCAGGGTCCCTCTCACATAGCTAGAGCTGGGAGAAGCCTCCTCTTGAGGTGCTTGTGGTAAGGTGGTATTCCTCTGGAGTCGAAGCCAGGGACTAACCTCTCATCTCGAGTTGATTTTTGGTCCACGGAGCTCTTTCGTGTTACTACAGTGACCTCAGGAATTCCTCTAGCCTTGAAACAGTGTTCTTGGGTTTCTCTGGAGTGCCATCAAGGAAATCAAGGCTCCTATCATGTTTGTTTGTGCAACACGGAATTGCTTTGAATGCAGTGCAGGGGAATCGGGCCTCACTTGCGGGCAAGGGGGAAGTCTCATGGTTTTTCTCGAGTTGCGGCGGGAACCTGGGGTATATTCTCGAGTTACGACGGGGATGGCCCTGCCACACACGTGTTTGTTCAGCGACGTCAGGACTCCTGCCTAGTTGCGAGGGACAACTCGGGATTCTCCTCGAGGCTTGGCAGGGCAATTGGGACGCCTCTCCAGCTGAGGCGGGGAGACCAAGGGTCCCTTTCCACGTGCCACAGGAATCCTGGGACTCCTTATCAAGTTTCACGAGGAGTCAGACATCGTCTCCTTTTAGAGGACACTGATCTCCGCGTACCTCTGGAGTTTTCAAAGAATGTGAGGCCTCCGGTCGCGATGAGGTGGGGGAACTAGGTGTTCCTCTGTAGTCTCCACAGGGGGATTCAGACATCCTTTCGTCTTGGGAGATGCAAGACGAGCCTGCATTCAAGTCACTGCAGTGGATATCCGGCCCTTATTTCGAGTCAGGGCATAGCGGTGTCCATTCCACTTGAGGCTGCAAACTCAGGGTCCCTCTCACATACCTAGAGCTGAGAGAAGCCTCCTCTTGAGGTGCTTGTGGTTAGGTGGGTATTCCTCTGGAGTCGAACCAGGGACTAACCTCTCATCTCGAGTTGATTTTTGGTCCACGGAGCTCTTTCGTGTTGCTACAGTGACCTCAGGATCCCTCTAGCCTTGAAACAGTGTTCTTGGGGTTTCTCTGGAGTGCCATCAAGGACATCAAGGCTCCTTTCATGTGTCATGTGCAATACAGAATTACTCTGCACGCAGTGCAGGGGAATCGGGCCTCATATCGCGGCGAGGGGGAAGTCTCATGGTTTTTCTCGAGTTACGGCGGGAACCTGGGGTATATTCTCGAGTTACGACAGGGCTGGCCCTTCCACACACGTGTTTCTTCAGCGACGTCAGGACTCCTGCCTAGTTGCGAGGGACAACTCGGGATTCTCCTCGAGGCTTGGCAGGGCAATTGGGACGCCTCTCCAGCTGAGGCGGGAGACAAAGGGTCCCTTTCCACGTGCCACAGGAATCCTAGGACATGTAAGAAGTTTCACGAGGAGTCAGGCATCGTCTCCTTTGGAGGCACTGATCTCCGCGTACCTCTGGAGTTTTCAAAGGATGTGAGGCCTCCGGTCGCGATGAGGTGGGGAACTAGGTCTTTCTCTGTGGTCTCCACAGGGGATTCACGCATCCTTTCGTCTTGGGAGATGCAAGACGAGCCTGCATTCAAGTCAATGCAGGGATATCCGGCCTTATTTCGAGTCAGGGCATCGCGGTGTCCATTCCACTTGAGGCCGCAAACTCAGGGTCCCTCTCACATACCTAGAGCTGAGAGAAGCCTCCTCTTGAGGTGCTTGTGGTAAGGTGGTTTCCTCTGGAGTCGAACCAGGGACTAACCTCTCATCTCGAGTTGACTTTTGGTCCACGGAGCTCTTTCTTGTTGTTACAGTGACCTCAGGATTCCTCTAGCCTTGAAACAGTGTTCTTGGGGTTTCCCTGGAGTGCCATCAAGGAAATCAAGGCTCCTTTCATGTGTGATGTGCAACACGGAATTGCTCTGCACGCAGTGCAGGAGAATCGGGCCTCATCTCGCGGCGAAGGGGGAGTCTCATGGTTTTTCTCGAGTTGCGGCGGGAATCTGGGGTATATTCTCGAGTTATGACGGGGATGGCCCTTCCACACACGTGTTTGTTCAGCGTCGTCAGGACTCCTGCCTAGTTGCGAGGGACAACTCGGGATTCTCCTCGAGGCTTGGCAGGGCAATTGGGACGCCTCTCCAGCTGAGGCTGAAGACCAAGGGTCCCTTTCCACGTGCCACAGGAATTCTGGGACTCCTATCAAGTTTCACGAGGAGTCAGGCATCGTCTCCTTTGGAGGCACTGATCTCCGCGTACCTCTGGAATTTTCAAAGGATGTGAGGCCTCCGGTCGCGATGAGGTGGGGAACTAGGTCTTTCTCTGTGGTCTCCACAGGGGATTCAGACATCCTTTCATCTTGGGAGATGCAAGACGAGCCTGCATTCAAGTCACTGCAGGGATATCCAGCGTTATTTCCCGTCAGGGTATCGCAGTGTCCATTCCACTTGAGGCCGCAAACTCAGGGTCCCTCTCACATACCTAGAGCTGAGAGAAGCCTCCTCTTGAGGTGCTTGTGGTAAGGTGGTATTCCTCTGGAGTCGAAGCCAGGGACTAACCTCTCATCTTGAGTTGATTTCTGGTCCACGGAGCTCTTTCGTGTTGCTACAGTGACCTCAGGATCCCTCTAGCCTTGAAACAGTGTTCTTGGGGTTTCTCTGGAGTGCCATCAAGGAAATCAAGGCTCCTTTCATGTTTGATGTGCAACAAGGAATTGCTTTGAATGCAGTGCAGGGGAATCGGGCCTCTCTTGCGGCGAGGGGGAAGTCTCATGGTTTTTTCGAGTTGCGGCGGGAACGTGGGGTATATTCTCGAGTTACGACGGGGATGGCCCTGCCACACACGTGTTTGTTCAGCGACGTCAGGACTCCTGCCTAGTTGCGAGGGACAGTTCGGGATTCTCCTCGAGGCTTGGCAGGGCAATTGGGACGCCTCTCCAGCTGAGGCGGGAGACCAAGGGTCCCTTTCCACGTTCCACAGGAATCCTGGGACATCTAAGAAGTTTCACGAGGAGTCAGGCATCGTCTCCTTTGGAGGCACTGATCTCCGCATACCTCTGGAGTTTTCAAAGGATGTGAGGCCTCCGGTCGCGATGAGGTGGGGAACTAGGTGTTTCTCTGTAGTCTCCACAGGGGATTCAGACATCCTTTCGTCTTGGGAGATGCAAGACGAGCCTGCATTCAAGTCACTGCAGGGATATCCGGCCTTATTTCGAGTCAGGGCATAGCGGTGTCCATTCCATTTGAGGCTGCAAACTCAGGGTCCCTCTCACATAGCTAGAGCTGAGAAAAGCCTCCTCTTGAGGTGCTTGTGATTAGGTGGTATTCCTCTGGAGTCGAACGAGGGACTAACCTCTCATCTCGAGTTGATTTTTGGTCCACGGAGCTCTTTCGTGTTGCTACAGTGACCTCAGGATGCCTCTAGCCTTGAAACAGTGTTCTTGGGGTTTCTCTGGAGTGCCATCAAGGAAATCAAGGCTCCTTTCATGTTTGATGGGCAACACGGAATTGCTTTGAATTCAGTGCAGGGGAATCGGGCCTCATCTTGCCGCGAGGGGGAAGTCTCATGGTTTTTCTCGAGTTGCGGTGGGAACCTGGGGTATATTCTCGAGTTACGACGGGGATGGCCCTTCCACCCACGTGTTTGTTCAGCGACGTCAGGACTCCTGCCTAGTTGCGAGGGACAACTCGGGATTCTCCTCGAGGCTTGGCAGGGCAATTGGGATGCCTCTCCAGCTGAGGCGGGAGACCAAGGGTCCCTATCCACGTGCCACAGGAATCCTGGGACTCCTATCAAGTTTCACGAGGAGTCAGGCATCGTCTCCTTTGGAGGCACTGATCTCAGTGTACCTCTGGAGTTTTCAAAGTATGTGAGGCCTCCGGTCACGATGTGGTGGGGAACTAGGTCTTTCTCTGTGGTCTCCACAGGGGATTCAGACATCCTTTCGTCTTGGGAGATGCAAGACGAGCCTGCATTCAAGTCACTGCAGGGATATCCGGCATTATTCCCAGTCAGGGCATCGCGGTGTCCATTCCACTTGAGGCTGCAAACTCAGGGTCCCTCTCACATACCTAGAGCTGTGAGAAGCCTCCTCTTGAGGTGCTTGTGGTAAGGTGGTATTCCTCTGGATTCGAAGTCAGGGACTAACCTCTAATCTCCAGTTGATTTATGGTCCACGGAGCTCTTTCGTGTTGCTACAGTGACCTCAGGATCCCTCTAGCTTTGAAACAGTGTTCTTGGGGTTTCTCTGGAGTGCCATCAAGGACATCAAGGCTCCTTTCATGTGTGATGTGCAACACGGAATTGCTCTGCACGCAGTGCAGGGCAATCGGGCCTCATCTCGCGGCGAGGGGGAAGTCTCATGGTTTTTCTCGAGTTGCGGCGGGAACCTGGGGTATATTCTCGAGTTACGACGGGGATGGCCCTTCCACACACGTGTTTGTTCAGCGACGTCAGGACTCCTGCCTAGTTGCGAGGGACAACTCGGGATTCTCCTCGAGGCTTGGCAGGGCAATTGGGACGCCTCTCCAACTGAGGCGGGAGACCAAGTGTCCCTTTCCACGTGCCACAGGAATCCTGGGACTCCTATCAAGTTTCACGAGGAGTCAGGCATCGTCTCCTTTGGAGGCACTGATCTCAGTGTACCCCTGGAGTTTTCAAAGTATGTGAGGCCTCCGGTCACGATGAGGTGGGGAACTAGGTCTTTCTCTGTGGTCTCCACAGGGGATTCAGACATCCTTTCGTCTTCGGAGATGCAAGACGAACCTGCATTCAAGTCACTGTAGGTATATCCGGCCTTATTTCGAGTCAGGGCATCGCGGTGTCCATTCCACTTGTGGCCGCAAACTCAGGGTCCCTTTCACATACCTAGAGCTGAGAGAAGCCTCCTCTTGAGGTGCTTGTGGTAAGGTGGTATTCCTCTGGAGTCGAAGCCATGGACTAACCTCTCATCTCCAGTTGATTTGTGGTCCACGGACCTCTTTCGTGTTGCTACAGTGACCTCAGGAACCCTCTAGCCTTGAAACACTCTTCTTGCTGTTTCTCTGGAGTGCCATCAAGGAAATCAAGGCTCCTTTCATGTGTGATGTGCAACACGGAATTGCTCTGCACGCAGTGCTGGGGAATCGGGCCTCATCTCGCGGCGAGGGGGAAGTCTCAGGGTTTTTCTCGAGTTGCGGCGGGAACCTGGGGTATATTCTCGAGTTACGACGGGGCTGGCGCTTCCACACACGTGTTTGTTCAGCGACGTCAGGACTCCTGCCTAGTTGCGAGGGACAACTCGGGATTCTCCTCGAGGCTTGGCAGGGCAATTGGGACGCCTCTCCAGCTGAGGCGGGAGACCAAGGGTCCCTTTCCACGTGCCACAGGAATCCTGGGACTCCTATCAAGTTTCACGAGGAGTCAGGCATCGTCTCCTTTGGAGGCACTGATCTCCGCGTACCTCTTGAGTTTTCAAAGGATGTGAGGCCTCCGGTCGCCATGAGGTGGGGAACTAGGTCTTTCTCTGTGGTCTCCACAGGGGATTCAGACATCCTTTCATCTTGGGAGATGCAAGACGAGCCTGCATTCAAGTCACTGCAGGGATATCCGGCGTTATTTCCCGTCAGGGCATCGCAGTGTCCATTCCACTTGTGGCCGCAAACTCAGGGTCCCTCTCACATAGCTAGAGCTGGGAGAAGCCTCCTCTTGAGGTGCTTGTGGTAAGGTGGTATTCCTCTGGAGTCGAAGCCAGGGACTAACCTCTCATCTCGAGTTGATTTTTGGTCCACGGAGCTCTTTCGTGTTACTACAGTGACCTCAGGATTCCTCTAGCCTTGAAACAGTGTTCTTGGGGTTTCTCTGGAGTGCCATCAAGGAAATCAAGGCTCCTATCATGTTTGTTGTGCAACACGGAATTGCTTTGAATGCAGTGCAGGGGAATCGGGCCTCACTTGCGGCAAGGGGGAAGTCTCATGGTTTTTCTCGAGTTGCGGCGGGAACCTGGGGTATATTCTCGAGTTACGACGGGGATGGCCCTGCCACACACGTGTTTGTTCAGCGACGTCAGGACTCCTGCCTAGTTGCGAGGGACAACTCGGGATTCTCCTCGAGGCTTGGCAGGGCAATTGGGACGCCTCTCCAGCTGAGGCGGGAGACCAAGGGTCCCTTTCCACGTGCCACAGGAATCCTGGGACTCCTATCAAGTTTCACGAGGAGTCAGGCATCGTCTCCTTTGGAGGCACTGATCTCCGCGTACCTCTGGAGTTTTCAAAGGATGTGAGGCCTCCGGTCGCGATGAGGTGGGGAACTAGGTGTTTCTCTGTAGTCTCCACAGGGGATTCAGACATCCTTTCCTCTTGGGAGATGCAAGACGAGCCTGCATTCAAGTCACTGCAGGGATATCCGGCCTTATTTCGAGTCAGGGCATTGCGGTGTCCATTCCACTTGAGGCTGCAAACTCAGGGTCCCTCTCACATACCTAGAGCTGAGAGAAGCCTCCTCTTGAGGTGCTTGTGGTTAGGTGGTATTCCTCTGGAGTCGAACCAGGGACTAACCTCTCATCTCGAGTTGATTTTTGGTCCACGGAGCTCTTTCGTGTTGCTACAGTGACCTCAGGATCCCTCTAGCCTTGAAACAGTGTTCTTGGGGTTTCTCTGGAGTGCCATCAAGGACATCAAGGCTCCTTTCATGTGTCATGTGCAATACAGAATTACTCTGCACGCAGTGCAGGGGAATCGGGCCTCATATCGCGGCGAGGGGGAAGTCTCATGGTTTTTCTCGAGTTACGGCGGGAACCTGGGGTATATTCTCGAGTTACGACAGGGCTGGCCCTTCCACACACGTGTTTCTTCAGCGACGTCAGGACTCCTAGCTAGTTGCGAGGGACAACTCGGGATTCTCCTCGAGGCTTGGCAGGGCAATTGGGACGCCTCTCCAGCTGAGGCGGGAGACAAAGGGTCCCTTTCCACGTGCCACAGGAATCCTAGGACATGTAAGAAGTTTCACGAGGAGTCAGGCATCGTCTCCTTTGGAGGCACTGATCTCCGCGTACCTCTGGAGTTTTCAAAGGATGTGAGGCCTCCGGTCGCGATGAGGTGGGGAACTAGGTCTTTCTCTGTGGTCTCCACAGGGGATTCACACATCCTTTCGTCTTGGGAGATGCAAGACGAGCCTGCATTCAAGTCAATGCAGGGATATCCGGCCTTATTTCGAGTCAGGGCATCGCGGTGTCCATTCCACTTGAGGCCGCAAACTCAGGGTCCCTCTCACATACCTAGAGCTGAGAGAAGCCTCCTCTTGAGGTGCTTGTGGTAAGGTGGTTTCCTCTGGAGTCGAAGCCAGGGACTAACCTCTCATCTCGAGTTGACTTTTGGTCCACGGAGCTCTTTCGTGTTGCTACAGTGACCTCAGGATCCCTCCAGCCTTGAAACAGTGTTCTTGGGGTTTCCCTGGAGTGCCATCAAGGAAATCAAGGCTCCTTTCATGTGTGATGTGCAACACGGAATTGCTCTGCACGCAGTGCAGGAGAATCGGGCCTCATCTCGCGGCGAGGGGGGAGTCTCATGGTTTTTCTCGAGTTGCGGCGGGAACCTGGGGTATATTCTCGAGTTATGACGGGGATGGCCCTTCCACACACGTGTTTGTTCAGCGTCGTCAGGACTCCTGCCTAGTTGCGAGGGACAACTCGGGATTCTCCTCGAGGCTTGGCAGGGCAATTGGGACGCCTCTCCAGCTGAGGCTGAAGACCAAGGGTCCCTTTCCACGTGCCACAGGAATTCTGGGACTCCTATCAAGTTTCACGAGGAGTCAGGCATCGTCTCCTTTGGAGGCACTGATCTCCGCGTACCTCTGGAGTTTTCAAAGGATGTGAGGCCTCCGGTCGCGATGAGGTGGGGAACTAGGTCTTTCTCTGTGGTCTCCACAGGGGATTCAGACATCCTTTCATCTTGGGAGATGCAAGACGAGCCTGCATTCAAGTCACTGCAGGGATATCCAGCGTTATTTCCCGTCAGGGCATCGCAGTGTCCATTCCACTTGAGGCCGCAAACTCAGGGTCCCTCTCACATACCTAGAGCTGAGAGAAGCCTCCTCTTGAGGTGCTTGTGGTAAGGTGGTATTCCTCTGGAGTCGAAGCCAGGGACTAACCTCTCATCTCGAGTTGATTTCTGGTCCACGGAGCTCTTTCGTGTTGCTACAGTGACCTCAGGATCCCTCTAGCCTTGAAACAGTGTTCTTGGGGTTTCTCTGGAGTGCCATCAAGGAAATCAACACTCCTTTCATGTTTGATGTGCAACAAGGAATTGCTTTGAATGCAGTGCAGGGGAATCGGGCCTCACTTGCGGCGAGGGGGAAGTCTCATGGTTTTTTCGAGTTGCGGCGGGAACGTGGGGTATATTCTCGAGTTACGACGGGGATGGCCCTGCCACACACGTGTTTGTTCAGCGACGTCAGGACTCCTGCCTAGTTGCGAGGGACAGTTCGGGATTCTCCTCGAGGCTTGGCAGGGCAATTGGGACGCCTCTCCAGCTGAGGCGGGAGACCAAGGGTCCCTTTCCACGTTCCACAGGAATCCTGGGACATCTAAGAAGTTTCACGAGGAGTCAGGCATCGTCTCCTTTGGAGGCACTGATCTCCGCATACCTCTGGAGTTTTCAAAGGATGTGAGGCCTCCGGTCGCGATGAGGTGGGGAACTAGGTGTTTCTCTGTAGTCTCCACAGGGGATTCAGACATCCTTTCGTCTTGGGAGATGCAAGACGAGCCTGCATTCAAGTCACTGCAGGGATATCCGGCCTTATTTCGAGTCAGGGCATAGCGGTGTCCATTCCATTTGAGGCTGCAACCTCAGGGTCCCTCTCACATAGCTAGAGCTGAGAAAAGCCTCCTCTTGAGGTGCTTGTGATTAGGTGGTATTCCTCTGGAGTCGAACGAGGGACTAACCTCTCATCTCGAGTTGATTTTTGGTCCACGGAGCTCTTTCGTGTTGCTACAGTGACCTCAGGATGCCTCTACCCTTGAAACAGTGTTCTTGGGGTTTCTCTGGAGTGCCATCAAGGAAATCAAGGCTCCTTTCATGTTTGATGGGCAACACGGAATTGCTTTGAATGCAGTGCAGGGGAATCGGGCCTCATCTTGCCGCGAGGGGGAAGTCTCATGGTTTTTCTCGAGTTGCGGTGGGAACCTGGGGTATATTCTCGAGTTACGACGGGGATGGCCCTTCCACCCACGTGTTTGTTCAGCGACGTCAGGCCTCCTGCCTAGTTGCGAGGGACAACTCGGGATTCTCCTCGAGGCTTGGCAGGGCAATTGGGATGCCTCTCCAGCTGAGGCGGGAAACCAAGGGTCCCTATCCACGTGCCACAGGAATCCTGGGACTCCTATCAAGTTTCACGAGGAGTCAGGCATCTTCTCCTTTGGAGGCACTGATCTCAGTGTACCTCTGGAGTTTTCAAAGTATGTGAGGCCTCCGGTCACGATGAGGTGGGGAACTAGGTCTTTCTCTGTGGTCTCCACAGGGGATTCAGACATCCTTTCGTCTTGGGAGATGCAAGACGAGCCTGCATTCAAGTCACTGCAGTGATATCCGGCATTATTCCCAGTCAGGGCATCGCGGTGTCCATTCCACTTGAGGCTGCAAACTCAGGGTCCCTCTCACATACCTAGAGCTGCGAGAAGCCTCCTCTTGAGGTGCTTGTGGTAAGGTGGTATTCCTCTGGAGTCGAAGTCAGGGACTAACCTCTAATCTCCAGTTGATTTATGGTCCACGGAGCTCTTTCGTGTTGCTACAGTGACCTCAGGATCCCTCTAGCCTTGAAACAGTGTTCTTGGGGTTTCTCTGGAGTGCCATCAAGGACATCAAGGCTCCTTTCATGTGTGATGTGCAACACGGAATTGCTCTGCACGCAGTGCAGGGGAATCGGGCCTCATCTTGCGGTGAGTGGGAAGTCTCATGGTTTTTCTCGAGTTGCGGTGGGAACCTGGGGTATATTCTCGAGTTACGACGGGGATGGCCCTTCCACCCACGTGTTTGTTCAGCGACTTCAGGACTCCTGCCTAGTTGCGAGGGACAACTCGGGATTCTCCTCGAGGCTTGGCAGGGCAATTGGGACGCCTCTCCAGCTGAGGCGGGAGACCAAGGGTCCCTATCCACGTGCCACAGGAATCCTGGGACTCCTATCAAGTTTCACGAGGAGTCAGGCATCGTCTCCTTTGGAGGCACTGATCTCAGTGTACCTCTGGAGTTTTCAAATATTTGAGGCCTCCGGTCACGATGGGGTGGGGAACTAGGTCTTTCTCTGTGGTCTCCACAGGGGATTCAGACATCCTTTCGTCTTGGGAGATGCAAGACGAGCCTGCATTCAAGTCACTGCAGGGTATCCGGCCTTATTTCGAGTCAGGGCATCGCGGTGTCCATTCCACTTGAGGCCGCAAACTCAGGGTCCCTCTCACATACCTAGAGCTGAGAGAAGCCTCCTCTTGAGGTGCTTGTGGTAAGGTGGTTTCCTCTGGAGTCGAAGCCAGGGACTAACCTCTCATCTCGAGTTGATTTTTGGTCCACGGAGCTCTTTCGTGTTGCTACAGTGATCTCAGGATCCCTCTAGCCTTGAAACAGTGTTCTTGGTGTTTCTCTGGAGTGCCATCAAGGAAATCAAGGCTCCTTTCATCTGTGATGTGCAACACGGAATTGCTCTGCACGCAGTGCAAGGGAATCGGGCCTCATCTCGCGGCGAGGGGGACGTCTCATGGTTTTTCTCGAGTTGCGGTGGGAACCTGGGGTATATTCTCGAGTTATGACGGGGATGTCCCTTCCACCCACGTGTTTGTTCAGCGTCGTCAGGACTCCTGCCTAGTTGCGAGGGACAACTCGGGATTCTCCTCGAGGCTTGGCAGGGCAATTGGGACGCCTCTCCAGCTGAGGTGAGAGACCAAGGGTCCCTTTCCACGTGCCACAGGAATCCTGGGACTCCTATCAAGTTTCACGAGGAGTCAGGCATCGTCTCCTTTGGAGGCACTGATCTCCGCGTACCTCTGGAGTTTTCAAAGGATGTGAGGCCTCCAGTCACGATGAGGTGGGGAACTAGGTCTTTCTCTGTGGTCTCCACAGGGGATTCAGACATCCTTTCGTCTTGGGAGATGCAAGACGAACCTGCATTCAAGTCACTGCAGGGATATCCGGCATTATTCCCAGTCAGGGCATCGCGGTGTCCATTCCACTTGAGGCCGCAAACTCAGGGTCCCTCTCACATACCTAGAGCTGAGAGAAGCCTCCTCTTGAGGTGCTTGTGGTAAGGTGGTATTCCTCTGGAGTCGAAGCCAGGGACTAACCTCTAATCTCCAGTTGATTTTTGGTCCACGGAGCTCTTTCGTGTTGCTACAGTGACCTCACGATCCCTCTAGCCTTGAAACAGTGTTCTTGGGGTTTCTCTGGAGTGCCATCAAGGACATCAAGGCTCCTTTCATGTGTGATGTGCAACACGGAATTGCTCTGCACGCAGTGCAGGGGAATCGGGCCTCATCTCGCGGCGAGGGGGAAGTCTCATGGTTTTTCTCGAGTTGCGGCGGGAACCTGGCGTATATTCTCGAGTTATGACGGAGATGGCCCTTCCACACACGTGTTTGTTCAGCGACGTAAGGACTCCTGCCTAGTTGCGAGGGACAACTCGTGATTCTCCTCGAGGCTTGGCAGGGCAATTGGGACGCCTCTCCAGCTGAGGCGGGAGACCAAGGGTCCCTTTCCACGTGCCACAGGAATCCTGGGACTCCTAAGAAGTTTCACGAGGAGTCAGGCATCGTCTCCTTTGGAGGCACTGATCTCCGCGTACCTCTGGAGTTTTCAAAGGATGTGAGACCTCCGGTCGCGATGAGGTGGGGAACAAGGTCTTTCTCTGTGGTCTCCACAGGGAATTCAGACATCCTTTCATATTGGGAGATGCAAGATGAGCCTGCATTCAAGTCACTGCAGGGATATCCGGCGTTATTTCCCGTCAGGGCATCGCAGTGTCCATTTCACTTGAGGCCGCAAACTCAGGGTCCCTCTCACATACCTAGAGCTGAGAGAAGCCTCCTCTTGAGGTGCTTGTGGTAAGGTGGTATTCCTCTGGAGTCGAAGCCAGGGACTAACCTCTCATCTTGAGTTGATTTCTGGTCCACGGAGCTCTTTCGTGTTGCTACAGTGACCTCAGGATCCCTCTAGCCTTGAAACAGTGTTCTTGGGGTTTCTCTGGAGTGCCATCAAGGAAATCAAGGCTCCTTTCATGTTTGATGTGCAACAAGGAATTGCTGTGAATGCAGTGCAGGGGAATCGGGCCTCACTTGCGGCGATGGGGAAGTCTCATGGTTTTTTCGAGTTGCGGCGGGAACCTGGGGTATATTCTCGAGTTACGACGGGGATGGTCCTGCCACACACGTGTTTGTTCAGCGACGTCAGGACTCCTGCCTAGTTGCGAGGGACAATTCTGGATTCTCCTCGAGGCTTGGCAGGGCAATTGGGACGCCTCTCAAGCTGAGGCGGGAGACCAAGGGTCCCTTTCCACGTGCCACAGGAATCCTGGGACTCCTATCAAGTTTCACGAGGAGTCAGGCATCGTCTCCTTTAGAGGCACTGATCTCCGCGTACCTCTGGAGTTTTCAAAGGATGTGAGGCCTCCGGTCGCGATGAGGTGGGGAACTAGGTGTTTCTCTGTAGTCTCCACAGGGGATTCAGACATCCTTTCGTCTTGGGAGAGGCAAGACGAACCTGCATTCAAGTCACTGCAGGGATATCCGGCATTATTCCCAGTCAGGGCATCGCGGTGTCCATTCCACTTGAGGCCGCAAACTCAGGGTCCCTCTCACATACCTAGAGCTGAGAGAAGCCTTCTCTTGAGGTGCTTGTGGTAAGGTGGTATTCCTCTGGAGTCGAAGCCAGGGACTAACCTCTAATTTCCAGTTGATTTATGGTCCACGGAGCTCTTTCGTGTTGCTACAGTGACCTCAGGATCCCTCTAGCCTTGAAACAGTGTTCTTGGGGTTTCTCTGGAGTGCCATCAAGGACATCAAGGCTCCTTTCATGTGTGATGTGCAACACGGAATTGCTCTGCACGCAGTGCAGGGGAATCGGGCCTCATCTCGCGGCGAGGGGGAAGTCTCATGGTTTTTCTCGAGTTGCGGCGGGAACCTGGGGTATATTCTCGAGTTACGACGGGGATGGCCCTTCCACCCAAGTGTTTGTTCAGCGACGTCAGGACTCCTGCCTAGTTGCGAGGGACAACTCGGGATTCTCCTCGAGGCTTGGCAGGGCAATTGGGAAACCTCTCCTGCTGAGGCCGAAGACCAAGAGTCCCGTTCCACGTGCCACAGGAATCCTGGGACTCCTATCAAGTTTCACGAGGAGTCAGGCATCGTCTCCTTTGGAGGCACTGATCTCCGCGTACCTCTGGAGTTTTCAAGGATGTGAGGCCTCCAGTCACGATGAGGTGGGGAACTAGGTCTTTCTCTGTGGTCTCCACAGGGGATTCAGACATCCTTTCATCTTGGGAGATGAAAGACGAGCCTGCATTCAAGTCACTGCAGGGATAACCGGCCTTATTTCGAGTCAGGGCATAGCGGTGTCCATTCCACTTGAGGCTGCAAACTCAGGGTCCCTCTCACATACCTAGAGCTGAGAGAAGCCTCCTCTTGAGGTGCTTGTGGTAAGGTGGTATTCCTCTGGAGTCGAAGCCAGGGACTAACCTCTCATCTTGAGTTGATTTCTTGTCCACGGAGCTCTTTCGTGTTGCTACAGTGACCTCAGTATCCCTCTAGCCTTGAAACAGTTTTCCTGGGGTTTCTCTGGAGTGCCATCAAGGAAATCAAGGCTCCTTTCATGTTTGATGTGCAACAAGGAATTGCTTTGAATGCAGTGCAGGGGAATAGGGCCTCACTTGTGGCGAGGGGGAAGTCTCATGGTTTTTTCGAGTTGCGGCGGGAACCTGGGGTATATTCTCGAGTTACGATGGGGATGGCCCTGCCACACACGTGTTTGTTCAGCCACGTCAGGACTCCTGCCTAGTTGCGAGGGACAACTCGGGATTCTCCTCGAGGCTTGGCAGGGCAATTGGGACGCCTCTCCAGCTGAGGCGGGAGACCAAGGGTCCCTTTCCACGTGCCACAGGAATCCTGGGACTCCTAAGAAGTTTCACGAGGAGTCAGTCATCGTCTCGTTTGGAGGCACTGATGTCCGCGTACCTCTGGAGTTTTCAAAGGATGTGAGGCCTCTGGTCGCCATGAAGTGGGGAACTAGGTCTTTCTCTGTGGTCTCCACAGGGGATTCAGACATCAGTTCGTCTTGGGAGATGCAAGACGAGCCTGCATTCAAGTCACTCCAGGGATATCCGGCCTTATTTCGAGTCAGGGCATCGCGGTGTCCATTCCACTTGAGGCCGCAAACTCAGGGTACTCTCACATACCGAGAGCTGAGAGAAGCCTCCTCTTGAGGTGCTTGTGTTAAGGTGGTATTCCTCTGGAGTCGAAGCCAGGGACTAACCTCTCATCTCGAGTTGATTTTTGGTCCACGGAGCTCTTTCGTGTTGCTACAGTGACCTCAGGATCCCTCTAGCCTTGAAAGAGTGTTCTTGGGGTTTCTCTGGAGTGCCATCAAGGAAATCAAGGCTCCTTTCATGTGTGATGTGCAACACGGAATTGCTTTGCACGCAGTGCAGGGGATTCGGGCCTCATCTCGCGGCGAGGGGAAAGTCTCATGGTTTTTCTCGAGTTGCGGCGGGAACCTGGGGTATATTCTCGGGTTACGACGGGGATGGCCCTTCCACCCACGTGTTTGGTCATCGACGTCAGGACTCCTGCCTAGTTGCGAGGGACAACTCGGGATTCTCCTCGAGGCTTGGCAGGGCAATTGGGACGCCTCTCCAGCTGAGGCGGGAGACCAAGGGTCCCTTTCCACGTGCCACAGGAATCCTGGGACTCCTAAGAAGTTTCACGAGGAGTCAGGCATAGTCTCCTTTGGAGGCACTGATCTCCGCGTACCTCTGGAGTTTTCAAAGGATGTGAGGCCTCCGGTCGCGATGAGGTGGGGAACTAGGTCTTTCTCTGTGGTCTCCACAGGGGATTCAGACATCCTTTCGTCTTGGGAGATGCAAGACGAGCCTGCATTCAAGTCACTGCAGGGATATCCGGCCTTATTTCGAGTCAGGGCATCGCGGTGTCCATTCCACTTGAGGCCGCAAACTCAGGGTCCCTCTCACATACCTAGAGCTGAGAGAAGCCTCCTCTTGAGGTGCTTGTGGTAAGGTGGTTTCCTCTGGAGTCGAAGCCAGGGACTAACCTCTCATCTCGTGTTGATTTTTGGTCCACGGAGCTCTTTCGTGTTGCTACAGTGACCTCAGGATCCCTCTAGCCTTGAAACAGTGTTCTTGGGGTTTCTCTGGAGTGCCATCAAGGAAATCAAGGCTCCTTTCATGTGTGATGTGCAACACGGAATTGCTCTGCACGCAGTGTAGAGGAATCGGGCCTCATCTCGCGGCGAGGGGGGCGTCTCATGGTTTTTCTCGAGTTGCGGCGGGAACCTGGGGTATATTCTCGAGTTATGACGGGGATGGCCCTTCCACATACGTGTTTGTTCAGCGTCGTCAGGACTCCTGCCTAGTTGCGAGGGACAACTCGGGATTCTCCTCGAGGTTTGGCAGGGCAATTGGGACGCTTCTCCAGCTGAGGCGGAAGACCAAGGGTCCCTTTCCACGTGCCACAGGAATCTTGGGACTTCTATCAAGTTTCACGCGGAGTCAGGCATCGTCTCCTTTGGAGGCACTGATCTCCGCGTACCTCTGGAGTTTTCAAAGGATGTGAGGCCTCCAGTCACGATGAGGTGGGGAACTAGGTCTTTCTCTGTGGTCTCCACAGGGGATTCAGACATCCTTTCGTCTTGGGAGATGCAAGACGAACCTGCATTAAAGTCACTGCAGGGATATTCGGCATTATTTCCAGTCAGGGCATCGCGGTGTCCATTCCACGTGTGGCCGCAAACTCAGGGTCCCTCTCACATACCTAGAGCTGAGAGAAGCCTCCTCTTGAGGTGCTTGTGGTAAGGTGGTATTCCTCTGGAGTCGAAGCTAGGGACTAACCTCAAATCTCCAGTTGATTTATGGTCCACGGAGCTCTTTCGTGTTGCTACAGTGACCTCAGGATCCCTCTAGCCTTGAAACAGTGTTCTTGGGGTTTCTCTGGAGTGCCATCAAGGACATCAAGGCTCCTTTCATGTGTGATGTGCAACACGGAATTGCTCTGCACGCAGTGCAGGGGAATCGGGCCTCATCTCGCGGCGAGGGGGAAGTCTCATGGTTTTTCTCGAGTTGCGGCGGGAACCTGGGGTATATTCTCGAGTTACGACGGGGATGGCCCTTCCACACACGTGTTTGTTCAGCGACGTCAGGACTCCTGCCTAGTTGCGAGGGACAACTCGGGATTCTCCTCGAGGCTTGGCAGGGCAATTGGGACGCCTCTCCAGCTGAGGCGGGAGACCAAGGGTCCCTTTCCACGTGCCACAGAAATCCTGGGACTCCTAAGAAGTTTCACGAGGAGTCAGGCATCGTCTCCTTTGGAGGCACTGATCTCCGCGTACCTCTGGAGTTTTCAAAGGATGTGAGGCCTCCGGTCGCGATGAGGTGGGGAACTAGGTCTTTCTCTGTGGTCTCCACAGGGGATTCAGACATCCTTTCATCTTGGGAGATGCAAGACGAGCCTGCATTCAAGTCACTGCAGGGATATCCGGCGTTATTTCCCGTCAGGGCATCGCAGTGTCCATTCCATTTGAGGCCGCAAATTCAGGGTCCCTCTCACATACCTATAGCTGAGAGAAGCCTCCTCTTGAGGTGCTTGTGGTAAGGTGGTATTCCTCTGGAGTCGAAGCCAGGGACTAACCTCTCATCTTGAGTTGATTTTTGGTCCACGGAGCTCTTTCGTGTTGCTACAGTGACCTCAGGATCCCTCTAGCCTTGAAACAGTGTTCTTGGGGTTTCTCTGGAGTGCCATCAAGGAAATCAAGGCTCCTTTCATGTTTGATGTGCAACAAGGAATTGCTTTGAATGCAGTGCAGGGGAATCAGGCCTCACTTGCGGCGAGGGGGAAGTCTCATGGTTTTTTCGAGTTGCGGTGGGAACGTGGGGTATATTCTCGAGTTACGACGGGGATGGCCCTGCCACACACGTGTTTGTTCAGCGACGTCAGGATTCCTGCCTAGTTGCGAGGGACAACTCGGGATTCTCCTCGAGGCTTGGCAGGGCAATTGGGACGCCTCTCCAGCTGAGGCGGGAGACCAAGGGTCCCTTTCCACCTGCCACAGGAATCCTGGGACTCCTAAGAAGTTTCACGAGGAGTCAGGCATCGTCTCCTTTGGAGGCACTGATCTCCGCGTACCTCTGGAGTTTTCAAAGGATGTGAGGCCTCCGGTCGCGATGAGGTGGGGAACTAGGTGTTTCTCTGTAGTCTCCATAGGGGATTCAGACATCCTTTCGTCTTGGGAGATGCAAGACGAGCCTGCATTCAAGTCACTGCAGGGATATCCGGCCTTATTTCGAGTCACGGCATAGCGGTGTCCATTCCACTTGAGGCTGCAAACTCAGGGTCCCTCTCACATAGCTAGAGCTGAGAGAAGCCTCCTCTTGAGGTGCTTGTGGTAAGGTGGTATTCCTCTGGAGTCGAAGCCAGGGACTAACCTCTCATCTCGAGTTGATTTTTGGTCCACGGAGCTCTTTCTTGTTGCTACAGTGACCTCAGGATGCCTCTAGCCTTGAAACAGTGTTCTTGGGGTTTCTCTGGAGTGCCATCAAGGAAATCAAGGCTCCTTTCATGTTTGATGTGCAACACGGAATTGCTTTGAATGCAGTGCAGGGGAATCGGGCGTCATCTTGCGGTGAGTGGGAAGTCTCATGGTTTTTCTCGAGTTGCGGTGGGAACCTGGGGTATATTCTCGAGTTACGACGGGGATGGCCCTTCCACCCACGTGTTTGTTCAGCGACGTGAGGACTCCTGCCTAGTTGCGAGGGATAACTCGGGATTCTCCTCGAGGCTTGGCAGGGCAATTGGGATGCCTCTCCAGCTGAGGCGGGAGACCAAGGTTCCCTATCCACGTGCCACAGGTATCCTGGGACTCCTATCAAGTTTCACGAGGAGTCAGGCATCGTCTCCTTTGGAGGCAATGATCTCAGTGTACCTCTGGAGTTTTCAAAGTATTTGAGGCCTCCGGTCACGATGAGGTGGGGAACTAGGTCTTTCTCTGTGGTCTCCACAGGGGATTCAGACATCCTTTCGTCTTGGGAGATGCAAGACGAGCCTGCATTCAAGTCACTGCAGGGATATCCGGCCTTATTTCGAGTCAGGGCATCGCGGTGTCCATTCCACTTGAGGCCGCAAACTCAGGGTCCCTCTCACATACCTAGAGCTGAGAGAAGCCTCCTCTTGAGGTGCTTGTGGTAAGGTGGTTTCCTCTGGAATCGAACCAGGGACTAACCTCTCATCTCGAGTTGATTTTTGGTCCACGGAGCTCTTTCGTGTTGCTACAGTGACCTCAGGATCCCTCTAGCCTTGAAACAGTGTTCTTGGTGTTTCTCTGGAGTGCCATTAAGGAAATCAAGGCTCCTTTCATGTGTGATGTGCAACACGGAATTGCTCTGCAAGCAGTGCAGGGGAATCGGTCCTGATCTCGCGGCGAGGGGGAAGTCTCATGGTTTTTCTCGAGTTGCGGCGGGAACCTGGGGTATATTCTCGAGTTACGACGGGGATGGCCCTTTCAACCACGTGTTTGTTCAGCGACGTCAGGACTCCTGCCTAGTTGCGAGGGACAACTCGGGATTCTCCTCGAGGCTTGGCAGGGCAATTGGGACGCCTCTCCAGCTGAGGCGGGAGACCAAGGTTCCCTTTCCACGTGCCACAGGAATCCTGGGACACCTAAGAAGTTTCACGAGGAGTCAGGCATCGTCTCCTTTGGAGGCACTGATCTCCGCATACCTCTGGAGTATTCAAAGGATGTGAGGCCTCCGGTCGCGATGAGGTGGGGAACTAGGTCTTTCTCTGTGGTCTCCACAGGGGATTCAGACATCCTTTCGTCTTGGGAGATGCAAGACGAGCCTGCATTCAAGTCACTGCAGGGATATCCGGCCTTATTTCAAGTCAGGGAATCGCGGTGCGCATTCCACTGGAGGCCGCAAACTCAGGGTCCCTCTCACATACCTAGAGCTGAGAGAAGCCTCCTCTTGAGGTGCTTGTGGTAAGGTGGTATTCCTCTGGATTCGAAGCCAGGGACTAACCTCTCATCTCGAGTTGATTTTTGGTCCACGGAGCTCTTTTGTGTTACTACAGTGACCTCAGGATCCCTCTAGCCTTGAAACAGTGTTCCTGGGGTTTCTCTGGAGTGCCATCAAGGAAATCAAGGCTCCTTTCATGTTTGATGTGCAACACGGAATTGCTTTGAATGCAGTGCAGGGGAATCGGGCCTCATCTTGCGGTGAGTGGGAAGTATCATGGTTTTTCTAGAGTTGCGGTGGGAACCTGGGGTATATTCTCGAGTTACGACGGGGATGGCCCTTCCACCCACGTGTTTGTTCAGCGACGTCAGGACTCTGCCTAGTTGCGAGGGACAACTCGGGATTCTCCTCGAGGCTTGGCAGGGCAATTGGGATGCCTCTCCAGCTGAGGCGGAAGACCAAGAGTCCCTATCCACGTGCCACAGGAATCCTGGGACTCCTATCAAGTTTCACGATGAGTCAGGCATCGTCTCCTTTGGAGGCACTGATCTCAGTGTACCTCTGGAGTTTTCAAAATATTTGAGGCTTCCGGTCACGATGAGGTGGGGTGCTAGGTCTTTCTCTGTGGTCTCCACAGGGGATTCAGACATCCTTTCGTCTTGGGAGATGCAAGACGAGCCTGCATTCAAGTCACTGCAGGGATATCCGGCCTTATTTCGAGTCAGGGCATCGCGGTGTCCATTCCACTTGAGGCCGCAAACTCAGGGTTCCTCTCACATACCTAGAGCTGAGAGAAGCCTCCTCTTGAGGTGCTTGTGGTAAGGTGGTTTCCTCTGGAGTCGAAGCCAGGGACTAACCTCTCATCTCGAGTTGATTTTTGGTCCACCTAGCTCTTTCGTGTTGCTACAGTTACCTCAGGATCCCTCTAGCCTTGAAACAGTGTTCTTGGTGTTTCTCTGGAGTGCCATCAAGGAAATCAAGGCTCCTTTCATGTGTGATGTGCAACACGGAATTGCTCTGCACGCAGTGCAGGGGAATCGGGCCTCATCTCGCGGCGAGGGGGAAGTCTCATGGTTTTTCTCGAGTTGCGGCGGGAACCTGGGGTATATTCTCGAGTTATGACGGGGATGGCCCTTCCACACACGTGTTTGTTCAGCGTTGTCAGGACTCCTGCCTAGTTGCGAGGGACAACTCGGGATTCTCCTCGAGGCTTGGCAGGGCAATTGGAACGCCTCTCCAGCTGAGGTGAGAGACCAAGGGTCCCTTTCCACGTGCCACAGGAATCCTGGGACTCCTATCAAGTTTCACGAGGAGTCAGGCATCGTCTCCTTTGGAGGCACTGATCTCCGCGTACCTCTGGAGTTTTCAAAGGATGTGAGGCCTCCAGTCACGATGAGGTGGGGAACTAAGTCTTTCTCTGTGGTCTCCACAGGGGATTCAGACATCCTTTCGTCTTGGGAGATGCAAGACGAACCTGCATTCAAGTCACTGCAGGGATATCCGGCATTATTCCCAGTCAGGGCATCACGGTGTCCATTCCACTTGTGGCCGCAAACTCAGGGTCCCTCTCACATACCTAGAGCTGAGAGAAGCCTCCTCTTGAGGTGCTTGTGGTAATTTGGTATTCCTCTGGAGTCGAAGCCAGGGACTAACCTCTAATCTCCAGTTGATTTATGGTCCACGGAGCTCTTTCGTGTTGCTACAGTGACCTCAGGATCCCTCTAGCCTTGAAACAGTGTTCTTGGGGTTTCTCTGGAGTGCCATCAAGGACATCAAGGCTCCTTTCATGTGTGATGTGCAACACGGAATTGCTCTGCACGCAGTGCAGGGGAATCGGGGATCATCTCGCGGCGAGGGGGAAGTCTCATGGTTTTTCTCGAGTTGCGGCGGGAACCTGGGGTATATTCTCGAGTTACGACGGGGATGGCCCTTCCACACACGTGTTTGTTCAGCGACGTTAGGACTCCTGCCTAGTTGCGAGGGACAACTCGGGATTCTCCTCGAGGCTTGGCAGGGCAATTGGGACGCCTCTCCAGCTGAGGCGGGAGACCAAGGTTCCCTTTCCACGTGCCACAGGAATCCTGGGACACCTAAGAAGTTTCACGAGGAGTCAGGCATCGTCTCCTTTGGAGGCACTGATCTCCGCGTACCTCTGGAGTATTCAAAGGATGTGAGGCCTCCGGTCGCGATGAGGTGGGGAACTAGGTCTTTCTCTGTGGTCTCCACAGGGGATTCAGACATCCTTTCGTCTTGGGAGATGCAAGACGAGCCTGCATTCAAGTCACTGCAGGGATATCCGGCCTTATTTCGAGTCAGGGCATCGCGGTGCGCATTCCACTGGAGGCCGCAAACTCAGGGTCCCTCTCACATACCTAGAGCTGAGAGAAGCCTCCTCTTGAGGTGCTTGTGTTAAGGTGGTATTCCTTTGGATTCGAAGCCAGGGACTAACCTCTCATCTCGAGTTGATTTTTGGTCCACGGAGCTCTTTCGTGTTGCTACAGTGACCTCAGGATCCCTCTAGCCTTGAAACAGTGTTCTTGGGGTTTCTCTGGAGTGCCATCAAGGAAATCAAGGCTCCTTTCATGTTTGATGTGCAACACGGAATTGCTTTGATTGCAGTGCAGGGGAATCGGGCCTCACTTGCGGCGAGGGGGAAGTCTCATGGTTTTTCTCGAGTTGCGGCGGGAACCTGGGGTATATTCTCGAGTTACGACGGGGATGGCCCTTCCACCCACGTGTTTGTTCAGCGACGTCAGGACTCCTGCCTAGTTGCGAGGGACAACTCGGGATTCTCCTCGAGGCTTGGCAGGGCAATTGGGACGCCTCTCCAGCTGAGGTGAGAGACCAAGGGTCCCTTTCCACGTGCCACAGGAATCCTGGGACTCCTATCAAGTTTCACGAGGAGTCAGGCATCGTCTCCTTTGGAGGCACTGATCTCCGCGTACCTCTGGAGTTTTCAAAGGATATGAGGCCTCCAGTCACGATGAGGTGGGGAACTAAGTCTTTCTCTGTGGTCTCCACAGGGGATTCAGACATCCTTTCGTCTTGGGAGATGCAAGACGAACCTGCATTCAAGTCACTGCAGGGATATCCGGCATTATTCCCAGTCAGGGCATCGCGGTGTCCATTCCACTTGTGGCCGCAAACTCAGGGTCCCTCTCACATACCTAGAGCTGAGAGAAGCCTCCTCTTGAGGTGCTTGTGGTAATTTGGTATTCCTCTGGAGTCGAAGCCAGGGACTAACCTCTAATCTCCAGTTGATTTATGGTCCACGGAGCTCTTTTGTGTTGCTACAGTGACCTCAGGATCCCTCTAGCCTTGAAACAGTGTTCTTGGGGTTTCTCTGGAGTGCCATCAAGGACATCAAGGCTCCTTTCATGTGTGATGTGCAACACGGAATTGCTCTGCACGCACTGCAGGGGAATCGGGCCTCATCTCGCGGCGAGGGGGAAGTCTCATGGTTTTTCTCGAGTTGCGGCGGGAACCTGGGGTATATTCTCGAGTTACGACGGGGATGGCCCTTCCACACACGTGTTTGTTCAGCGACGTCAGGACTCCTGCCTAGTTGCGAGGGACAACTCGGCATTCTCCTCGAGGCTTGGCAGGGCAATTGGGACGCCTCTCCAGCTGAGGCGGGAGACCAAGGTTCCCTTTCCACGTGCCACAGGAATCCTGGGACACCTAAGAAGTTTCACGAGGAGTCAGGCATCGTCTCCTTTGGAGGCACTGATCTCCGCGTACCTCTGGAGTATTCAAAGGATGTGAGGCCTCCGGTCGCGATGAGGTGGGGAACTAGGTCTTTCTCTGTGGTCTCCACAGGGGATTCAGACATCCTTTCGTCTTGGGAGATGCAAGACGAGCCTGCATTTAAGTCACTGCAGGGATATCCGGCCTTATTTCGAGTCAGGGCATCGCGGTGCGCATTCCACTGGAGGCCGCAAACTCAGGGTCCCTCTCACATACCTAGAGCTGAGAGAAGCCTCCTCTTGAGGTGCTTGTGGTAAGGTGGTATTCCTCTGGAGTCGAAGCCAGGGACTAACCTCTCATCTCGAGTTGATTTTTGGTCCACGGAGCTCTTTCGTGTTGCTACAGTGACCTCAGGATCCCTCTAGCCTTGAAACAGTGTTCTTGGGGTTTCTCTGGAGTGCCATCAAGGAAATCAAGGCTCCTTTCATGTTTGATGTGCAACACGGAATTGCTTTGATTGCAGTGCAGGGGAATCGGGCCTCACTTGCGGCGAGGGGGAAGTCTCATGGTTTTTCTCGAGTTGCGGCGGGAACCTGGGGTATATTCTCGAGTTACGACGGGGATGGCCCTTCCACCCACGTGTTTGTTCAGCGACGTCAGGACTCCTGCCTAGTTGCGAGGGACAACTCGGGATTCTCCTCGAGGCTTGGCAGGGCAATTGGGACGCCTCTCCAGCTGAGGTGAGAGACCAAGGGTCCCTTTCCACGTGCCACAGGAATCCTGGGACTCCTATCAAGTTTCACGAGGAGTCAGGCATCGTCTCCTTTGGAGGCACTGATCTCCGCGTACCTCTGGAGTTTTCAAAGGATATGAGGCCTCCAGTCACGATGAGGTGGGGAACTAAGTCTTTCTCTGTGGTCTCCACAGGGGATTCAGACATCCTTTCGTCTTGGGAGATGCAAGACGAACCTGCATTCAAGTCACTGCAGGGATATCCGGAATTATTCCCAGTCAGGGCATCGCGGAGTCCATTCCACTTGTGCCCGCAAACTCAGGGTCCCTCTCAAATACCTAGAGCTGAGAGAAGCCTCCTCTTGAGGTGCTTGTGGTAATTTGGTATTCCTCTGGAGTCGAAGCCAGGGACTAACCTCTAATCTCCAGTTGATTTATGGTCCACGGAGCTCTTTTGTGTTGCTACAGTGACCTCAGGATCCCTCTAGCCTTGAAACAGTGTTCTTGGGGTTTCTCTGGAGTGCCATCAAGGACATCAAGGCTCCTTTCATGTGTGATGTGCAACACGGAATTGCTCTGCACGCAGTGCAGGGGAATCGGGCCTCATCTCGCGGCGAGGGGGAAGTCTCATGGTTTTTCTCGAGTTGCGGCGGGAACCTGGGGTATATTCTCGAGTTATGACGGGGATGGCCCTTCCACACACGTGTTTGTTCAGCGACGTCAGGACTCCTGCCTAGTTGCGAGGGACAACTCGGGATTCTCCTCGAGGCTTGGCAGGGCAATTGGGACGCCTCTCCAGCTGAGGCGGGAGACCAAGGTTCCCTTTCCACGTGCCACAGGAATCCTGGGACACCTAAGAAGTTTCACGAGGAGTCAGGCATCGTCTCCTTTGGAGGCACTGATCTCCGCGTACCTCTGGAGTACTCAGAGGATGTGAGGCCTCCGGTCGCGATGAGGTGGGGAACTATGTCTTTCTCTGTGTTCTCCACAGGGGATTCAGACATCCTTTCGTCTTGGGAGATGCAAGACGAGCCTGCATTCAAGTCACTGCAGGGATATCCGGCCTTATTTCGAGTCAGGGCATCGCGGTGCGCATTCCACTGGAGGCCGCAAACTCAGGGTCCCTCTCACATACCTAGAGCTGAGAGAAGCCTCCTCTTGAGGTGCTTGTGGTAAGGTGGTATTCCTCTGGATTCGAAGCCAGGGACTAACCTCTAATCTCGAGTTGATTTTTGGTCCACGGAGCTCTTTCGTGTTGCTACAGTGACCTCAGGATCCCTCTAGCCTTGAAACAGTGTTCTTGGGGTTTCTCTGGAGTCCCATCAAGGAAATCAAGGCACCTTTCATGTGTAATGTGCAAGACGGTATTGCTCTGCACGCAGTGCAGGGGAATTGGGCCTCATCTCGCGGCGAGGGGGAAGTCTAATGGTTTTTCTCGAGTTGCGGCGGGAACCTGGGGTATATTCTCGAGTTACGACGGGGATGGCCCTTCCACCCACGTGTTTGTTCAGCGACGTCAGGACTCCTGCCTAGTTGCGAGGGACACCTCGGGATTCTCCTCGAGTCTTGGCAGGGCAATTGGGACGCCTCTCCAGCTGAGGCGGGAGATCAAGTGTCCCTTTCCACGTGCCACAGGAATCCTGGGACTCCTATCAAGTTTCACGAGGAGTCAGGCATCGTCTCCTTTGGAGGCACTGATCTCCGCGTACCTCTGGAGTTTTCAAAGGATGTGAGGTCTCCAGTCACAATGAGGTGGGGAACTAGGTTTTTCTCTGTGGTCTCCACAGGGGATTCAGACATCCTTTCGTCTTGGGAGATGCAAGACGAACCTGCATTCAAGTCACTGCAGGGATATCCGGCATTATTTCCAGTCAGGGCATCGCGGTGTCCATTCCACGTGTGGCCGCAAACTCAGGGTCCCTCTCACATACCTAGAGCTGAGAGAATCCTCCTCTTGAGGTGCTTGTGGTAAGGTGGTATTCCTCTGGAGTCGAAGCCAGGGACTAACCTCTCATCTCGAGTTGATTTTTGGTCCACGGAGCTCTTTCGTGTTGCTACAGTGACCTCAGGATGCCTTCAGCCTTGAAACAGTGTTCTTGGGGTTTCTCTGGAGTGCCATCAAGGAAATCAAGGCTCCTTTCATGTGTGATGTGCAAGACGGAATTGCTCTGCACGCAGTGCAGGGGAATCGGGCCTCATCTCCCGGCGAGGGGGAAGTCTCATGGTTTTCCTCGAGTTGCGGCGGGAACCTGGGGTATATTCTCGAGTTACGACGGGGATGGCCCTTCCACCCACGTGTTTGTTCAGCGACCTCAGAACTCCTGCCTAGTTGCGAGGGACAACTCGGGATTCTCCTCGAGGCTTGGCAGGACAATTGGAACACCTCTCCAGCTGAGGCGGGAGACCAAGTGTCCCTTTCCACGTGCCAGAGGAATCCTGGGACTCCTATCAAGTTTCACGAGGAGTCAGGCATCGTCTCCTTTGGAGGCACTGATCTCCGCGTACCTCTGGAATTTTCAAAGCATGTGAGGCCTCCGGACGCGATGAAGTGGGAAACTGGGTCTTTCTCTGTGGTCTCCACAGGGGATTCAGACATCCTTTCGTCTTGGGAGATGCAAGACGAGCCTGCATTCAAGTCACTGCAGGGATATCCGGCATTATTTTGTGTCAGGGCATCGCGGTGTCCATTCCACTTGAGGCCGCAAACTCAGGGTCCCTCTCACATACCTAGAGCTGAGAGAAGCCTCCTCTTGAGGTGCTTGTGGTAAGGTGGTTTCCTCTGGAGTCGAAGCCAGGGACTAACCTCTCATCTCGAGTTGATTTTTGGTCCACGGAGCTCTTTCGTGTAGCTACAGTGACCTCAGGATCCCTCTAGCCTTGAAACAGTGTTCTTGGGGTTTCTCTGGAGTGCCATCAAGGAAATCAAGGCTCCTTTCATGTGTGATGTGCAGCACGGAATTGCTCTGCACGCAGTGCCGGGGAATCGGGCCTCATCTCGCGGCGAGGGGGAAGTCTCATGGTTTTTCTCGAGTTGCTGCGGGAACCTGGGGTATATTCTCGGGTTACGACGGGGATGGCCCTTCCACCCACGAGTTTGTTCAGCGACGTCTGGACTCCTGCCTAGTTGCGAGGGACAACTTGGGATTCTCCTCGAGGCTTGGCAGGGCAATTGGGACGCCTCTCCAGCTGAGGCGGGAGACCAAGGGTCCCTTTCCACGTGCCACAGGAATCCTGGGACTCCTAAGAAGTTTCACGAGGAGTCAGGCAATGTCTCCTTTGGAGGCACTGATCTCCGCATACCTCTGGAGTATTCAAAGGATGTGAGGCCTCCGGTCGCGATGAGGTGGGGAACTAGGTCTTTCTCTGTGGTCTCCACAGGGGATTCAGACATCCTTTCGTCTTGGGAGATGCAAGACGAACCTGCATTCAAGTCACTGCAGGGATATCCGGCCTTATTTCGAGTCAGGGCATCGCGGTGTCCATTCCACTTGAGGCCGCAAACTCAGGGTCCCTCTCACATAGCAAGAGCAGAGAGAAGCCTCGTCTTGACGTGCTTGTGGTAAGTTGGTATTCCTCTGGAGTCGAAGCCAGGGACTAACTTCTCATCTCGAGTTGATTTTTGGTCCACGGAGCTCTTTTGTGTTGCTACAGAGACCTCAGGATCCCTCTAGCCTTGAAACAGTGTTCTTGGGGATTCTCTGGAGTGCCATCAAGGAAATCAAGGCTCCTTTCATGTGTGATATGCAACACGGAATTGGCTCTGCACGCAGTGCAGGGGAATCGGGCCTCATCTAGCGGCGAGGGGGAAGTCTCATGGTTTTTCTCGAGTTGCCGCGGGAACCTGGGGTATATTCTCGAGTTACGATGGGGATGGACCTTCCACCCACGTGTTTGTTCAGCGACGTCAGGACTCCTGCCTAGTTGTAAGGGACACCTCGGGATTCTCCTCGAGGCTTGGCAGGGCAATTGGGACGCCTCTCCAGATGAGGCGGGAGACCAAGAGTCTCTTTCCACGTGCCACAGGAATCCTGGGACTCCTGTCAGGTTTCACGAGGAGTCAGGCATCGTCTCCTTTGGAGGCACTGATCTCAGTGTACCTCTGGAGTTTTCAAAGTATGTGAGGCCACCGGTCGCGATGAGGTGGGGAACTAGGTCTTTCTCTGTGGTCTCCACAGGGGATTCAGACATCCTTTCGTCTTGGGAGATGCAAGACGAGCCTGCATTCAAGTCACTGCAGGGATATCCGGCCTTATTTCGTGTCAGGGCATCGCGGTGTCCATTCCACTTGAGGCCGCAAACTCCGGGTCCCTCTCACATACCTAGAGCTGAGAGAAGCCTCCTCTTGAGGTGCTTGTGGTTAGGTGGTATTCCTCTGGAGTCGAATCCAGGGACTAACCTCTCATCTCGAGTTGATTTTTGGTCCACGGAGCTCTTTCGTGTTGCTACAGTGACCTCAGGATGCCTCCAGCCTTGAAAAGGTGTTCTTGGGGTTTCTCTGGAGTGCCATCAAGGACATCAAGGCTCCTTTCATGTGTGATGTGCAAGACGGAATTGCTCTGCACGCAGTGCAGGGGAATCGGGCCTCATCTCGCGGCGAGGGGGAAGTCTCATGGTTTTTCTCGAGTTGCGGCGGGAACCTGGGGTATATTCTCGAGTTACGACGGGGATGGCCCTTCCACCCACGTGTTTGTTCAGCGACCTCAGGACTCCTGCCTAGTTGCGAGGGACAACTCGGGATTCTCCTCGAGGCTTGGCAGGACAATTGGAACACCTCTCCAGCTGAGGCGGGAGACCAAGAGTCCCTTTCCACGTGCCACAGGAATCCTGGCACTCCTATCAAGTTTCACGAGGAGTCAGGCATCGTCTCCTTTGGATGCACTGATCTCCGCGTACCTCTGGAATTTTCAAAGCATGTGAGGCCTCCGGACGCGATGAAGTGGGAAACTGGGTCTTTCTCTGTGGTCTCCACAGGGGATTCAGACATCCTTTCGTCTTGGGAGATGCAAGACGAGCCTGCATTCAAGTCACTGCAGGGATATCCGGCCTTATTTTGTGTCAGGGCATCGCGGTGTCCATTCCACTTGAGGCCGCAAACTCAGGGTCCCTCTCACATACCTAGAGCTGAGAGAAGCCTCCTCTTGAGGTGCTTGTGGTAAGGTGGTTTCCTCTGGAGTCGAAGCCAGGGACTAACCTCTCATCTCGAGTTGATTTTTGGTCCACGGAGCTCTTTCCTGTAGCTACAGTGACCTCAGGATCCCTCTAGCCTTGAAACAGTGTTCTTGGGGTTTCTCTGGAGTGCCATCAAGGAAATCAAGGCTCCTTTCATGTGTGATGTGCAGCACGGAATTGCTCTGCACGCAGTGCCGGGGAATCGGGCCTCATCTCGCGGCGAGTGGGAAGTCTCATGGTTTTTCTCGAGTTGCTGCGGGAACCTGGGGTATATTCTCGGGTTACGACGGGGATGGCCCTTCCACCCACGAGTTTGTTCAGCGACGTCTGGACTCCTGCCTAGTTGCGAGGGACAACTTGGGATTCTCCTTGAGGCTTGGCAGGGCAATTGGGACGCCTCTCCAGCTGAGGCGGGAGACCAAGGGTCCCTTTCCACGTGCCACAGGAATCCTGGGACTCCTATCAAGTTTCACGAGGAGTCAGGCAATGTCTCCTTTGGAGGCACTGATCTCCGCATACCTCTGGCGTATTCAAAGGATGTGAGGCCTCCGGTCGCGATGAGGTGGGGAACTAGGTCTTTCTCTGTGGTCTCCACAGGGGATTCAGACATCCTTTCGTCTTGGGAGATGCAAGACGAACCTGCATTCAAGTCACTGCAGGGATATCCGGCCTTATTTCGAGTCAGGGCATCGCGGTGTCCATTCCACTTGAGGCCGCAAACTCAGGGTCCCTCTCACATAGCAAGAGCAGAGCGAAGCCTCGTCTTGACGTGCTTGTGGTAAGTTGGTATTCCTCTGGAGTCGAAGCCAGGGACTAACTTCTCATCTCGAGTTGATTTTTGGTCCACGGAGCTCTTTTGTGTTGCTACAGAGACCTCAGGATCCCTCTAGCCTTGAAACAGTGTTCTTGGGGATTCTCTGGAGTGCCATCAAGGAAATCAAGGCTCCTTTCATGTGTGATATGCAACACGGAATTGCTCTGCACGCAGTGCAGGGGAATCGGGCCTCATCTAGCGGCGAGGGGGAAGTCTCATGGTTTTTCTCGAGTTGCGGCGGGAACCTGGGGTATATTCTCGAGTTACGACGGGGATGGCCCTTCCACCCACGTGTTTGTTCAGCGACGTCAGGACTCCTGCCTAGTTGCGAGGGACACCTCGGGATTCTCCTCGAGGCTTGGCAGGGCAATTGGGACGCCTCTCCAGCTGAGGCGGGAGACCAAGAGTCCCTTTCCACGTGCCACAGGAATCCTGGGACTCCTGTCAAGTTTCACGAGGAGTCAGGCATCGTCTCCTTTGGAGGCACTGATCTCAGTGTACCTCTGGAGTATTCAAAGGATGTGAGGCCTCCGGTCGCGATGAGGTGGGGAACTAGGTCTTTCTCTGTGGTCTCCACAGGGGATTCAGACATCCTTTTGTCTTGGGAGATGCAAGACGAGCCTGCATTCAAGTCACTGCAGGGATATCCGGCCTTATTTCGAGTCAGGGCATCGCGGTGTCCATTCCACTTGAGGCCGCAAACTCAGGGTCCCTCTCACATAGCAAGAGCAGAGAGAAGCCTCGTCTTGACGTGCTTGTGGTAAGTTGGTATTTCTCTGGAGTCGAAGCCAGGGACTAACTTCTCATCTCGAGTTGATTTTTGGTCCACGGAGCTCTTTTGTGTTGCTACAGAGACCTCAGGATCCCTCTAGCCTTGAAACAGTGTTCTTGGGGTTTCTCTGGAGTGCCATCAAGGAAATCAAGGCTCCTTTCATGTGTGATATGCAACACGGAATTGCTCTGCACGCAGTGCAGGGGAATCGGGCCTCATCTAGCGGCGAAGGGGAAGTCTCATGGTTTTTCTCGAGTTGCGGCGGGAACCTGGGGTATATTCTCGAGTTACGACGGGGATGGCCCTTCCACACACGTGTTTGTTCAGCGACGTCAGGACTCCTGCCTAGTTGCGAGGGACACCTTGGGATTCTCCTCGAGGCTTGGCAGGGCAATTGGGAGGCCTCTCCATCTGAGGCGGGAGACCAAGAGTCCCTTTCCACGTGCCACAGGAATCCTGGGACTCCTGTCAAGTTTCACGAGGAGTCAGGCATCGTCTCCTTTGGAGGCACTGATCTCAGTGTACCTCTGGAGTTTTCAAAGTATGTGAGGCCACCGGTCGTGATGAGGTGGGGAACTAGGTCTTTCTCTGTGGTCTCCACAGGGGATTCAGACATCCTTTCGTCTTGGGAGATGCAAGACGAGCCTGCATTCAAGTCACTGCAGGGATATCCGGCCTTATTTCGTGTCAGGGCATCGCGGTGTCCATTCCACTTGAGGCCGCAAACTCCGGGTCCCTCTCACATACCTAGAGCTGAGAGAAGCCTCCTCTTGAGGTGCTTGTGGTTAGGTGGTATTCCTCTGGAGTCGAAGCCAGGGACTAACCTCTCATCTCGAGTTGATTTTTGGTCCACGGAGCTCTTTCGTGTTGCTACAGTGACCTCAGGATGCCTCCAGCCTTGAAACAGTGTTCTTGGGGTTTCTCTGGAGTGCCATCAAGGACATCAAGGCTCCTTTCATGTGTGATGTGCAAGACGGAATTGCTCTGCAGGCAGTGCAGGGGAATCGGGCCTCATCTCCCGGCGAGGGGGAAGTCTCATGGTTTTTCTCGAGTTGCGGCGGGAACCTGGGGTATATTCTCGAGTTACGACGGGGATGGCCCTTCCACCCATGTGTTTGTTCAGCGACCTCAGGACTCCTGCCTAGTTGCGAGGGACAACTCGGGATTCTCCTCGAGGCTTGGCAGGACAATTGGAACACCTCTCCAGCTGAGGCGGGAGACCAAGAGTCCCTTTCCACGTGCCACAGGAATCCTGGCACTCCTATCAAGTTTCACGAGGAGTCAGGCATCGTCTCCTTTGGATGCACTGATCTCCGCGTGCCTCTGGAATTTTCAAAGCATGTGAGGCCTCCGGTCGCGATGAAGTGGGAAACTGGGTCTTTCTCTGTGGTCTCCACAGGGGATTCAGACATCCTTTCGTCTTGGGAGATGCAAGACGAGCCTGCATTCAAGTCACTGCAGGGATATCCGGCCTTATTTTGTGTCAGGGCATCGCGGTGTCCATTCCACTTGAGGCCGCAAACTCAGGGTCCCTCTCACATACCTAGAGCTGAGAGAAGCCTCCTCTTGAGGTGCTTGTGGTAAGGTGGTTTCCTCTGGAGTCGAAGCCAGGGACTAACCTCTCATCTCGAGTTGATTTTTGGTCCACGGAGCTCTTTCGTGTAGCTACAGTGACCTCAGGATCCCTCTAGCCTTGAAACAGTGTTCTTGGGGTTTCTCTGGAGTGCCATCAAGGAAATCAAGGCTCCTTTCATGTGTGATGTGCAGCACAGAATTGCTCTGCACGCACTGCAGGGGAATCTGGCCTCATCTCGCGGCGAGGGGGACATCTCATGGTTTACCTCGAGTTGCAGGGGGAACCTGGGGTATATTCTCGCGTTACGACGGGGATGGCCCTTCCACACACGTGTTTGTTCAGCGACGCCAGGACTCCTGCCTAGTTGCGAGGGACAACTCGGGATTCTCCTCGAGGCTTGGCAGGGCAATTGGGACGCCTCTCCAGCTGAGGCGGGAGACCAAGGGTCCCTTTCCACGTTCCAAAGGAATCCTGGGACTCCTATCAAGTTTCACGAGGAGTCAGGCATCGTCTCCTTTGGAGGCACTAATCTCCGCGTACCTCTGTAGTTTTCAATTGATGTGAGGCCTCCGGTCGCGATGAGGTGGGGAACTAGGTCTTTCTCTGTGGTCTCCACAGGGGATTCAGACATCCTTTCATCTTGGGAGATGCAAGACGAGCCTGCATTCAAGTCACTGCAGGGATATCCGGCCTTATTTCGCGTCAGGGCATCGCAGGGTCCATTCCACTTGAGGCCGAAAAATTAGGGTCCCTCTCACATACCTAGAGCTGAGAGAAGCCTCCTCTTGAGGTGCTTATGGTATGGTGGTATTCCTCTGGAGTCGAAGCCAGGGACTAACTTCTCATCTCGAGTTGATTTTTGGTCCACGGAGCTCTTTTGTGTTGCTACAGAGACCTCAGGATCCCTCTAGCCTTGAAACAGTGTTCTTGGGGATTCTCTGGAGTGCCATCAAGGAAATCAAGGCTCCTTTCATGTGTGATATGCAACACGGAATTGCTCTGCACGCAGTGCAGGGGAATCGGGCCTCATCTAGCGGCGAGGGGGAAGTCTCATGGTTTTTCTCGAGTTGCGGCGGGAACCTGGGGTATATTCTCGAGTTACGACGGGGATGGCCCTTCCACCCACGTGTTTGTTCAGCGACGTCAGGACTCCTGCCTAGTTGCGAGGGACACCTCGGGATTCTCCTCGAGGCTTGGCAGGGCAATTGGGACGCCTCTCCAGCTGAGGCGGGAGACCAAGAGTCCCTTTCCACGTGCCACAGGAATCCTGGGACTCCTGTCAAGTTTCACGAGGAGTCAGGCATCGTCTCCTTTGGAGGCACTGATCTCAGTGTACCTCTGGAGTATTCAAAGGATGTGAGGCCTCCGGTCGCGATGAGGTGGGGAACTAGGTCTTTCTCTGTGGTCTCCACAGGGGATTCAGACATCCTTTTGTCTTGGGAGATGCAAGACGAGCCTGCATTCAAGTCACTGCAGGGATATCCGGCCTTATTTCGAGTCAGGGCATCGCGGTGTCCATTCCACTTGAGGCCGCAAACTCAGGGTCCCTCTCACATAGCAAGAGCAGAGAGAAGCCTCGTCTTGACGTGCTTGTGGTAAGTTGGTATTTCTCTGGAGTCGAAGCCAGGGACTAACTTCTCATCTCGAGTTGATTTTTGGTCCACGGAGCTCTTTTGTGTTGCTACAGAGACCTCAGGATCCCTCTAGCCTTGAAACAGTGTTCTTGGGGTTTCTCTGGAGTGCCATCAAGGAAATCAAGGCTCCTTTCATGTGTGATATGCAACACAGAATTGCTCTGCACGCAGTGCAGGGGAATCGGGCCTCATCTAGCGGCGAAGGGGAAGTCTCATGGTTTTTCTCGAGTTGCGGCGGGAACCTGGGGTATATTCTCGAGTTACGACGGGGATGGCCCTTCCACACACGTGTTTGTTCAGCGACGTCAGGACTCCTGCCTAGTTGCGAGGGACACCTCGGGATTCTCCTCGAGGCTTGGCAGGGCAATTGGGACGCCTCTCCAGCTGAGGCGGGAGACCAAGAGTCCCTTTCCACGTGCCACAGGAATCCTGGGACTCCTGTCAAGTTTCACGAGGAGTCAGGCATCGTCTCCTTTGGAGGCACTGATCTCAGTGTACCTCTGGAGTTTTCAAAGTATGTGAGGCCACCGGTCGTGATGAGGTGGGGAACTAGGTCTTTCTCTGTGGTCTCCACAGGGGATTCAGACATCCTTTCGTCTTGGGAGATGCAAGACGAGCCTGCATTCAAGTCACTGCAGGGATATCCGGCCTTATTTCGTGTCAGGGCATCGCGGTGTCCATTCCACTTGAGGCCGCAAACTCCGGGTCCCTCTCACATACCTAGAGCTGAGAGAAGCCTCCTCTTGAGGTGCTTGTGGTTAGGTGGTATTCCTCTGGAGTCGAAGCCAGGGACTAACCTCTCATCTCGAGTTGATTTTTGGTCCACGGAGCTCTTTCGTGTTGCTACAGTGACCTCAGGATGCCTCCAGCCTTGAAACAGTGTTCTTGGGGTTTCTCTGGAGTGCCATCAAGGACATCAAGGCTCCTTTCATGTGTGATGTGCAAGACGGAATTGCTCTGCACGCAGTGCAGGGGAATCGGGCCTCATCTGCCGGCGAGGGGGAAGTCTCATGGTTTATCTCGAGTTGCGGCGGGAACCTGCGGTATATTCTCGAGTTACGACGGGGATGGCCCTTCCACCCACGTGTTTGTTCAGCGACCTCAGGACTCCTGCCTAGTTGCGAGGGACAACTCGGGATTCTCCTCGAGGCTTGGCAGGACAATTGGAACACCTCTCCAGCTGAGGCGGGAGACCAAGAGTCCCTTTCCACGTGCCACAGGAATCCTGGCACTCCTATCAAGTTTCACGAGGAGTCAGGCATCGTCTCCTTTGGATGCACTGATCTCCGCGTGCCTCTGGAATTTTCAAAGCATGTGAGGCCTCCGGTCGTGATGAAGTGGGAAACTGGGTCTTTCTCTGTGGTCTCCACAGGGGATTCAGACATCCTTTCGTCTTGGGAGATGCAAGACGAGCCTGCATTCAAGTCACTGCAGGGATATCCGGCCTTATTTTGTGTCAGGGCATCGCGGTGTCCATTCCACTTGAGGCCGCAAACTCAGGGTCCCTCTCACATACCTAGAGCTGAGAGAAGCCTCCTCTTGAGGTGCTTGTGGTAAGGTGGTTTCCTCTGGAGTCGAAGCCAGGGACTAACCTCTCATCTCGAGTTGATTTTTGGTCCACGGAGCTCTTTTGTGTAGCTACAGTGACCTCAGGATCCCTCTAGCCTTGAAACAGTGTTCTTGGGGTTTCTCTGGAGTGCCATCAAGGAAATCAAGGCTCCTTTCATGTGTGATGTGCAGCACGGAATTGCTCTGCACGCAGTGCCGGGGAATCGGGCCTCATCTCTCGGCGAGGGGGAAGTCTCATGGTTTTTCTCGAGTTGCTGCGGGAACCTGGGGTATATTCTCGGGTTACGACGGGGATGGCCCTTCCACCCACGAGTTTGTTCAGCGACGTCTGGACTCCTGCCTAGTTGCGAGGGACAACTTGGGATTCTCCTCGAGGCTTGGCAGGGCAATTGGGACGCCTCTCCAGCTGAGGCGGGAGACCAAGGGTCCCTTTCCACGTGCCACAGGAATCCTGGGACTCCTATCAAGTTTCACGAGGAGTCAGGCAATGTCTCCTTTGGAGGCACTGATCTCCGCATACCTCTGGAGTATTCAAAGGATGTGAGGCCTCCGGTCGCGATGAGGTGGGGAACTAGGTCTTTCTCTGTGGTCTCCACAGGGGATTCAGACATCCTTTCGTCTTGGGAGATGCAAGACGAACCTGCATTCAAGTCACTGCAGGGATATCCGGCCTTATTTCGAGTCAGGGCATCGCGGTGTCCATTCCACTTGAGGCCGCAAACTCAGGGTCCCTCTCACATAGCAAGAGCAGAGCGAAGCCTCGTCTTGACGTGCTTGTGGTAAGTTGGTATTCCTCTGGAGTCGAAGCCAGGGACTAACTTCTCATCTCGAGTTGATTTTTGGTCCACGGAGCTCTTTTGTGTTGCTACAGAGACCTCAGGATCCCTCTAGCCTTGAAACAGTGTTCTTGGGGATTCTCTGGAGTGCCATCAAGGAAATCAAGGCTCCTTTCATGTGTGATATGCAACACGGAATTGCTCTGCACGCAGTGCAGGGGAATCGGGCCTCATCTAGCGGCGAGGGGGAAGTCTCATGGTTTTTCTCGAGTTGCGGCGGGAACCTGGGGTATATTCTCGAGTTACGACGGGGATGGCCCTTCCACCCACGTGTTTGTTCAGCGACGTCAGGACTCCTGCCTAGTTGCGAGGGACACCTCGGGATTCTCCTCGAGGCTTGGCAGGGCAATTGGGACGCCTCTCCAGCTGAGGCGGGAGACCAAGAGTCCCTTTCCACGTGCCACAGGAATCCTGGGACTCCTGTCAAGTTTCACGAGGAGTCAGGCATCGTCTCCTTTGGAGGCACTGATCTCAGTGTACCTCTGGAGTATTCAAAGGATGTGAGGCCTCCGGTCGCGATGAGGTGGGGAACTAGGTCTTTCTCTGTGGTCTCCACAGGGGATTCAGACATCCTTTTGTCTTGGGAGATGCAAGACGAGCCTGCATTCAAGTCACTGCAGGGATATCCGGCCTTATTTCGAGTCAGGGCATCGCGGTGTCCATTCCACTTGAGGCCGCAAACTCAGGGTCCCTCTCACATAGCAAGAGCAGAGAGAAGCCTCGTCTTGACGTGCTTGTGGTAAGTTGGTATTTCTCTGGAGTCGAAGCCAGGGACTAACTTCTCATCTCGAGTTGATTTTTGGTCCACGGAGCTCTTTTGTGTTGCTACAGAGACCTCAGGATCCCTCTAGCCTTGAAACAGTGTTCTTGGGGTTTCTCTGGAGTGCCATCAAGGAAATCAAGGCTCCTTTCATGTGTGATATGCAACACGGAATTGCTCTGCACGCAGTGCAGGGGAATCGGGCCTCATCTAGCGGCGAAGGGGAAGTCTCATGGTTTTTCTCGAGTTGCGGCGGGAACCTGGGGTATATTCTCGAGTTACGACGGGGATGGCCCTTCCACACACGTGTTTGTTCAGCGACGTCAGGACTCCTGCCTAGTTGCGAGGGACACCTTGGGATTCTCCTCGAGGCTTGGCAGGGCAATTGGGAGGCCTCTCCATCTGAGGCGGGAGACCAAGAGTCCCTTTCCACGTGCCACAGGAATCCTGGGACTCCTGTCAAGTTTCACGAGGAGTCAGGCATCGTCTCCTTTGGAGGCACTGATCTCAGTGTACCTCTGGAGTTTTCAAAGTATGTGAGGCCACCGGTCGTGATGAGGTGGGGAACTAGGTCTTTCTCTGTGGTCTCCACAGGGGATTCAGACATCCTTTCGTCTTGGGAGATGCAAGACGAGCCTGCATTCAAGTCACTGCAGGGATATCCGGCCTTATTTCGATTCAGGGCATCGCGGTGTCCATTCCACTTGAGGCCGCAAACTCCGGGTCCCTCTCACATACCTAGAGCTGAGAGAAGCCTCCTCTTGAGGTGCTTGTGGTTAGGTGGTATTCCTCTGGAGTCGAAGCCAGGGACTAACCTCTCATCTCGAGTTGATTTTTGGTCCACGGAGCTCTTTCGTGTTGCTACAGTGACCTCAGGATGCCTCCAGCCTTGAAACAGTGTTCTTGGGGTTTCTCTGGAGTGCCATCAAGGACATCAAGGCTCCTTTCATGTGTGATGTGCAAGACGGAATTGCTCTGCACGCAGTGCAGGGGAATCGGGCCTCATCTCCCGGCGAGGGGGAAGTCTCATGGTTTTTCTCGAGTTGCGGCGGGAACCTGGGGTATATTCTCGAGTTACGACGGGGATGGCCCTTCCACCCATGTGTTTGTTCAGCGACCTCAGGACTCCTGCCTAGTTGCGAGGGACAACTCGGGATTCTCCTCGAGGCTTGGCAGGACAATTGGAACACCTCTCCAGCTGAGGCGGGAGACCAAGAGTCCCTTTCCACGTGCCACAGGAATCCTGGCACTCCTATCAAGTTTCACGAGGAGTCAGGCATCGTCTCCTTTGGATGCACTGATCTCCGCGTGCCTCTGGAATTTTCAAAGCATGTGAAGCCTCCGGTCGTGATGAAGTGGGAAACTGGGTCTTTCTCTGTGGTCTCCACAGGGGATTCAGACATCCTTTCGTCTTGGGAGATGCAAGACGAGCCTGCATTCAAGTCACTGCAGGGATATCCGGCCTTATTTTGTGTCAGGGCATCGCGGTGTCCATTCCACTTGAGGCCGCAAACTCAGGGTCCCTCTCACATACCTAGAGCTGAGAGAAGCCTCCTCTTGAGGTGCTTGTGGTAAGGTGGTTTCCTCTGGAGTCGAAGCCAGGGACTAACCTCTCATCTCGAGTTGATTTTTGGTCCACGGAGCTCTTTCGTGTAGCTACAGTGACCTCAGGATCCCTCTAGCCTTGAAACAGTGTTCTTGGGGTTTCTCTGGAGTGCCATCAAGGAAATCAAGGCTCCTTTCATGTGTGATGTGCAGCACAGAATTGCTCTGCACGCACTGCAGGGGAATCTGGCCTCATCTCGCGGCGAGGGGGACATCTCATGGTTTACCTCGAGTTGCAGGGGGAACCTGGGGTATATTCTCGCGTTACGACGGGGATGGCCCTTCCACACACGTGTTTGTTCAGCGACGCCAGGACTCCTGCCTAGTTGCGAGGGACAACTCGGGATTCTCCTCGAGGCTTGGCAGGGCAATTGGGACGCCTCTCCAGCTGAGGCGGGAGACCAAGGGTCCCTTTCCACGTTCCAAAGGAATCCTGGGACTCCTATCAAGTTTCACGAGGAGTCAGGCATCGTCTCCTTTGGAGGCACTGATCTCCGAGTACCTCTGGAGTTTTCAATTGATGTGAGGCCTCCGGTCGCGATGAGGTGGGGAACTAGGTCTTTCTCTGTGGTCTCCACAGGGGATTCAGACATCCTTTCGTCTTGGGAGATGCAAGACGAACCTGCATTCAAGTCACTGCAGGGATATCCGGCCTTATTTCGAGTCAGGGCATCGCGGTGTCCATTCCACTTGAGGCCGCAAACTCAGGGTCCCTCTCACATAGCAAGAGCAGAGAGAAGCCTCGTCTTGACGTGCTTGTGGTAAGTTGGTATTCCTCTGGAGTCGAAGCCAGGGACTAACTTCTCATCTCGAGTTGATTTTTGGTCCACGGAGCTCTTTTGTGTTGCTACAGAGACCTCAGGATCCCTCTAGCCTTGAAACAGTGTTCTTGGGGTTTCTCTGGAGTGCCATCAAGGAAATCAAGGCTCCTTTCATGTGTGATATGCAACACGGAATTGCTCTGCACGCAGTGCAGGGGAATCGGGCCTCATCTAGCGGCGAAGGGGAAGTCTCATGGTTTTTCTCGAGTTGCGGCGGGAACCTGGGGTATATTCTCGAGTTACGACGGGGATGGCCCTTCCACCCACGTGTTTGTTCAGCGACGTCAGGACTCCTGCCTAGTTGCGAGGGACACCTCGGGATTCTCCTCGAGGCTTGGCAGGGCAATTGGGACGCCTCTCCAGCTGAGGCGGGAGACCAAGAGTCCCTTTCCACGTGCCACAGGAATCCTGGGACTCCTGTCAAGTTTCACGAGGAGTCAGGCATCGTCTCCTTTGGAGGCACTGATCTCAGTGTACCTCTGGAGTTTTCAAAGTATGTGAGGCCACCGGTCGTGATGAGGTGGGAAAGTAGGTCTTTCTCTGTGGTCTCCACAGGGGATTCAGACATCCTTTCGTCTTGGGAGATGCAAGACGAGCCTGCATTCAAGTCACTGCAGGGATATCCGGCCTTATTTCGTGTCAGGGCATCGCGGTGTCCATTCCACTTGAGGCCGCAAACTCCGGGTCCCTCTCACATACCTAGAGCTGAGAGAAGCCTCCTCTTGAGGTGCTTGTGGTTAGGTGGTATTCCTCTGGAGTCGAAGCCAGGGACTAACCTCTCATCTCGAGTTGATTTATGGTCCACGGAGCTCTTTCGTGTTGCTACAGTGACCTCAGGATGCCTCCAGCCTTGAAACAGTGTTCTTGGGGTTTCTCTGGAGTGCCATCAAGGAAATCAAGGCTCCTTTCATGTGTGATGTGCAACACGGAATTGCTCTGCACGCAGTGCAGGGGAATCGGGCCTCATCTCCCGGCGAGGGGGAAGTCTCATGGTTTTTCTCGAGTTGCGGCGGGAACCTGGGGTATATTCTCGAGTTACGACGGGGATGGCCCTTCCATCCACGTGTTTGTTCAGCGACCTCAGGACTCCTGCCTAGTTGCGAGGGACAACTCGGGATTCTCCTCGAGGCTTGGCAGGACAATTGGAACACCTCTCCAGCTGAGGCGGGGGACCAAGAGTCCCTTTCCACGTGCCACAGGAATCCTGGCACTCCTATCAAGTTTCACGAGGAGTCAGGCATCGTCTCCTTTGGATGCACTGATCTCCGCGTGCCTCTGGAATTTTCAAAGCATGTGAGGCCTCCGGTCGTGATGAAGTGGGAAACTGGGTCTTTCTCTGTGGTCTCCACAGGGGATTCAGACATCCTTTCGTCTTGGGAGATGCAAGACGAGCCTGCATTCAAGTCACTGCAGGGATATCCGGCCTTATTTTGTGTCAGGGCATCGCGGTGTCCATTCCACTTGAGGCCGCAAACTCAGGGTCCCTCTCACATACCTAGAGCTGAGAGAAGCCTCCTCTTGAGGTGCTTGTGGTAAGGTGGTTTCCTCTGGAGTCGAAGCCAGGGACTAACCTCTCATCTCGAGTTGATTTTTGGTCCACGGAGCTCTTTCCTGTAGCTACAGTGACCTCAGGATCCCTCTAGCCTTAAAACAGTGTTCTAGGGGTTTCTCTGGAGTGCCATCAAGGAAATCAAGGCTCCTTTCATGTGTGATGTGCAGCACGGAATTGCTCTGCACGCAGTGCCGGGGAATCGGGCCTCATCTCGCGGCGAGTGGGAAGTCTCATGGTTTTTCTCGAGTTGCTGCGGGAACCTGGGGTATATTCTCGGGTTACGACTGGGATGGCCCTTCCACCCACGAGTTTGTTCAGCGACGTCTGGACTCCTGCCTAGTTGCGAGGGACAACTTGGGATTCTCCTCGAGGCTTGGCAGGGCAATTGGGACGCCTCTCCAGCTGAGGCGGGAGACCAAGGGTCCCTTTCCACGTGCCACAGGAATCCTGGGACTCCTAAGAAGTTTCACGATGAGTCAGGCAATGTCTCCTTTGGAGGCACTGATCTCCGCATACCTCTGGAGTATTCAAAGGATGTGAGGCCTCCGGTCGCGATGAGGTGGGGAACTAGGTCTTTCTCTGTGGTCTCCACAGGGGATTCAGACATCCTTTCGTCTTGGGAGATGCAAGACGAACCTGCATTCAATTCACTGCAGGGATATCCGGCCTTATTTCGAATCAGGGCATCGCGGTGTCCATTCCACTTGAGGCCGCAAACTCAGGGTCCCTCTCACATAGCAAGAGCAGAGAGAAGCCTCGTCTTGACGTGCTTGTGGTAAGTTGGTATTCCTCTGGAGTCGAAGCCAGGGACTAACTTCTCATCTCGAGTTGATTTTTGGTCCACGGAGCTCTTTTGTGTTGCTACAGAGACCTCAGGATCCCTCTAGCCTTGAAACAGTGTTCTTGGGGATTCTCTGGAGAGCCATCAAGGAAATCAAGGCTCCTTTCATGTGTGATATGCAACACGGAATTGCTCTGCACGCAGTGCAGGGGAATCGGGCCTCATCTAGCGGCGAGGAGGAAGTCTCATGGTTTTTCTCGAGTTGCGGCGGGAACCTGGGGTATATTCTCGAGTTACGACGGGGATGGCCCTTCCACCCACGTGTTTGTTCAGCGACGTCAGGACTCCTGCCTAGTTGCGAGGGACACCTCGGGATTCTCCTCGAGGCTTGGCAGGGCAATTGGGACGCCTCTCCAGCTGAGGCGGGAGACCAAGGGTCCCTTTCCACGTGCCACAGGAATCCTGGGACTCCTGTCAAGTTTCACGAGGAGTCAGGCATCGTCTCCTTTGGAGGCACTGATCTCTGCGTACCTCTGGAGTTTTCAAAGGATGTGAGGCCTCCGGTCGCGATGAGGTGGGGAACTAGATCTTTCTCTGAGGTCTCCACAGGGGATTCAGACATCCTTTCGTCTTGGGAGATGCAAGACGAGCCTGCATTCAAGTCACTGCAGGGATATCCGGCCTTATTTCGAGTCAGGGCATCGCGGTGTCCATTCCACTTGAGGCCGCAAACTCAGGGTCCCTCTCACATACCTAGAGCTGAGAGAAGCCTCCTCTTGAGGTGCTTGTGGTAAGGTGGTATTCCTCTGGAGTCGAAGCCAGGGACTAACCTCTCATCTCGAGTTGATTTTTGGTCCACGGAGCTCTTTCGTGTTGCTACAGTGACCTCAGGATCCCTCTAGCCTTGAAACAGTGTTCTTGGGGTTTCTCTGGAGTGCCATCAAGGAAATCAAGGCTCCTTTCATATGTGATGTGCAACACGGAATGACTCTGTATGCAGTATAGGGGAATCGAGCCTCATCTCAGGCGAGGGGGAAGTCTCATGGTTTTTCTCGAGTTGCGGCGGGAACCTGGGGTATATTCTCGAGTTACGACGGGGATGGCCCTTCCACCCACGTGTTTGTTAAGCCACGTCAGGACTCCTGCCTAGTTGCGAGGGACAACTCGGGATTCCCCTCGAGGCTTGGCAGGGCAATTGGGACGCCTCTCCAGCTGAGGCGGGAGACCAAGGTTCCCTTTCCACGTGCCACAGAAATCCTGGGACTCCTATCAAGTTTCACGAGGAGTCAGGCATCGTCTCCTTTGGAGGCACTGATCTCCGCGTACCTCTGAAGTTTTCAAAGGATGTGAGGCCTCCGGTCGCGATGAGGTGCGGAAGTCGGTCTTTCTCTGTGGTCTCCACAGGGGATTCAGACATCCTTTCATCTTGGGAGATGCATGACGAGCCTGCATTCAATTCACTGCAGGGATATCCGGCCTTATTTCGCGTCAGGGCATCGCAGTGTCCATTACACTTGAGTCCGCAAAATCAGGGTCCCTCTCACATACCTAGAGCTGAGAGAAGCCTCCTCTTGAGGTGCTTGTGGTAAGGTGGTATTCCTCTGGAGTCGAAGCCAGGGACTAACCTCTTATCTCGAGTTGATTTTTCGTCCACGGACCTCTTTCGTGTTGCTACAGTAACCTCAGGATCCCTCTAGCCGTGAAACAGTGTTCTTGGGGTTTCTCTGGAGTGCCATCAAGGAAATCAAGGCTCCTTTCCTGTTTGATGTGCAACACGGAATTGCTCTGCATGCAGTGCAGGAGAATCGAGCCTCATCTCGCGGCGAGGGGGAAGTCTCATGGTTTTTCTCGAGTTGCGGCGGGACCCTGGGGTATATTCTCGAGTTACGACGGGGATGGCCCTTCCACCCACGTGATTGTTCAGCGACGTCAGGACTCCTGCCTAGTTGCGAGGGACAACTCGGGATTCTCCTCGAGGCTTGGCAGGGCAATTGGGACGCCTCTCCAGCTGTGGCGGGAGACCAAGGGTCCCTTTCCACGTGCCACAGGAATCCTGGGACTCCTATCAAGTTTCACGAGGAGTCAGGCATCGTCTCCTTTGGAGGCACTGATCTCCATGTACCTCTGAAGTTTTCAAAGGACGTGAGGCCTCCGGTCGCGATGAGGTGGGGAACTAGGTCTTTTTCTGTGGTCTCCACAGGGGATTCAGACATCCTTTCGTCTTGGGAGATGCAAGACGAGCCTGCATTCAAGTCACTGCAGGGATATCCACCCTTATTTCAGGTCAGGACATCGCGGTGTCCATTCCACTTGAGACCGCAAACTCAGCACGTAGCTAGAGCTGAGAGAAGCCTCCTCTTGAGGTGCTTGTGGTAAGGTGGTATTCCCCTGGAGTCGAAGCCAGGGACTAACCTCTCATCTCGAGTTGATTGTTGGTCCACGGAGCTCTTTCGTGTTGCTACAGTGACCTCAGGATCCCTCTAGCCTTGAAACAGTGTTCTAGGTGTTTCTCTGGAGTGCCATCAAGGAAATCAAGGCTCCTTTCATGTGTGATGTGCAACACGGAATTGCTCTGCACGCAGTGCAGGGGAATCGGGCCTCATCTCGAGGCGAGGGGGAAGTCTCATGGTTTTCCTCGAGTTGCAGCGGAAACCTGGGGTATATTCTCGAGTTAAGACAGGGATGGCTCTTCGAGCCACGTGTTTGTTCAGCGACGTCAGGACTCCTGCCTAGTTGCGAGGGACAACTCGGATTCTCCTCGAGGCTTGGCAGGGCAATTGGGACGCCTCTCCAGCGGAGGCGGGAGACCAAGGGTCCCTTTCCACGTGCCACAGGAATCCTGGGACTCCTATCAAGTTTCACGAGGAGTCAGGCATCGTCTCCTTTGGAGGCACTGATCTCCGCGTACCTCTGGAGTTTTCAAAGGATGTGAGGCCTCCGGTCGTGATGAGGTGGGGAACTAGGTCTTTCTCTGTGGTCTCCACAGGGGATTCAGACATCCTTTCATCTTGGGAGATGCAAGTCGAGCCTTCATTCAAGTCACTGCAGGGATATCCGGCCTTATTTCGAGTCCGGGCATCGCGGTGTCCATTCCCCTTGAGGCCGCAAACTCAGCACATAGCTAGAGCTGAGAGAAGCCTCCTCTTGAGGTGCTTGTGGTAAGGTGTTATTCCTCTGGAGTCGAAGTTAGGGACTAACCTCTCATCTCGAGTTGATTTTTGGTCCACGGAGCTCTTTCGTGTTGCTACAGTGACCTCAGGATCCCTCTAGCCTTGAAACAGTGTTCTTGGTGTTTCTCTGGAGTGCCCTGAAGGAAATCAAGGCTCCTTTCATGTTTAATGTGCAACAAGGAATTGCTTTGAATGCAGTGCAGGGGAATCAGGCCTCACTTGCGGCGAGGGGGAAGTCTCATTGTTTTTTCGAGTTGCGGTGGGAACCTGGGGTATATTCTCGAGTTACGACGGGGATGGCCCTGCCACACACGTGTTTGTTCAGCGACGTCAGGATTCCTGCCTAGTTGCGAGGGACAACTCGGGATTCTCCTCGAGGCTTGGCAGGGCAATTGGGACGCCTCTCCAGCTGAGGCGGGAGACCAAGGGTCCCTTTCCACGTGCCACAGGAATCCTGGGACTCCTAAGAAGTTTCACGAGGAGTCAGGCATCGTCTCCTTTGGAAGCACTGATCTCCGCGTACCTCTGGAGTTTTCAAAGGATGTGATGCCTCCGGTCGCGATGAGGTGGGGAACTAGGTCTTTCTCTGTGGTCTCCACAGGGGATTCAGACATCCTTTCGTCTTGGGAGATGCAAGACGAGCCTGCATTCAAGTCACTGCAGGGATATCCGGCATTATTCCCAGTCAGGGCATCGCGGTGTCCATTCCACTTTTGGCCGCAAACTCAGGGTCCCTCTCACATACCTAGAGCTGAGAGAAGCCTCCTCTTGAGGTGCTTGTTGTAATTTGATATTCCTCTGGAGTCGAAGCCAGGGACTAACCTCTAATCTCCAGTTGATTTATGGTCCACGGAGCTCTTTCGTGTTGCTACAGTGACCTCAGGATCCCTCTAGCCTTGAAACAGTGTTCTTGGGGTTTCTCTGGAGTGCCATCAAGGACATCAAGGCTCCTTTCATGTGTGATGTGCAACACGGAATTGCTCTGCACGCAGTGCAGGGGAATCGGGGATCATCTTGCGGCGAGGGGGAAGTCTCATGGTTTTTCTCGAGTTGCGGCGGGAACCTGGGGTATATTCTCGAGTTACGACGGGGATGGCCCTTCCACACACGTGTTTGTTCAGCGACGTCAGGACTCCTGCCTAGTTGCGAGGGACAACTCGGGATTCTCCTCGAGGCTTGGCAGGGCAATTGGGACGCCTCTCCAGCTGAGGCGGGAGACCAAGGTTCCCTTTCCACGTGCCACAGGAATCCTGGGACACCTAAGAAGTTTCACGAGGAGTCAGGCATCGTCTCCTTTGGAGGCACTGATATCCGCGTACCTCTGGAGTATTCAAAGGATGTGAGGCTTCCGGTCGCGATGAGGTGGGGAACTAGGTCTTACTCTGAGGTCTCCACAGGGGATTCAGACATCCTTTCGTCTTTGGAGATGCAAGACGAGCCTGCATTCAAGTCACTGCAGGGATATCCGGCCTTATTTCGAGTCAGGGCATCGCGGTGCGCATTCCACTGGAGGCCGCAAACTCAGGGTCCCTCTCACATACCTAGAGCTGAGAGAAGCCTCCTCTTGAGGTGCTTGTGTTAAGGTGGTATTCCTCTGTATTCGAAGCCAGGGACTAACCTCTCATCTCGAGTTGATTTTTGGTCCACGGAGCTCTTTCGTGTTGCTACAGTGACCTCAGGATCCCTCTAGCCTTGAAACAGTGTTCTTGGGGTTTCTCTGGAGTGCCATCAAGGAAATCAAGGCTCCTTTCATGTTTGATGTGCAACACGGAATTGCTTTGATTGCAGTGCAGGGGAATCGGGCCTCACTTGCGGCGAGGGGGAAGTCTCATGGTTTTTCTCGAGTTGCGGCGGGAACCTGGGGTATATTCTCGAATTACGACGGGGATGGCCCTTCCACCCACGTGTTTGTTCAGCGACGTCAGGACTCCTGCCTAGTTGCGAGGGACAACTCGGGATTCTCCTCGAGGCTTGGCAGGGCAATTGGTACGCCTCTCCAGCTGAGGTGAGAGACCAAGGGTCCCTTTCCACGTGCCACAGGAATCCTGGGACTCCTATCAAGTTTCACGAGGAGTCAGGCATCGTCTCCTTTGGAGGCACTGATCTCCGCGTACCTCTGGAGTTTTCAAAGGATATGAGGCCTCCAGTCACGATGAGGTGGGGAACTAAGTCTTTCTCTGTGGTCTCCACAGGGGATTCAGACATCCTTTCGTCTTGGGAGATGCAAGACGAACCTGCATTCAAGTCACTGCAGGGATATCCGGCATTATTTCGAGTCAGAGCATCGCGGTGTCCATTCCACTTGTGGCCGCAAACTCAGGGTCCCTCTCACATACCTAGAGCTGAGAGAAGGCTCCTCTTGAGGTGCTTGTGGTAATTTGGTATTCCTCTGGAGTCGAAGCCAGGGACTAACCTCTAATCTCCGGTTGATTTATGGTCCACGGAGCTCTTTCGTGTTGCTACAGTGACCTCAGGATCCCTCTAGCCTTGAAACAGTGTTCTTGGGGTTTCTCTGGAGTGCCATCAAGGACATCAAGGCTCCTTTCATGTGTGATGTGCAACACGGAATTGCTCTGCATGCAGTGCTGGGGAATCGGGCCTCATCTCGCGGCGAGGGGGAAGTCTCATGGTTTTTCTCGAGTTGCGGCGGGAACCTGGGGTATATTCTCGAGTTACGACGGGGATGGCCCTTCCACACACGTGTTTGTTCAGCGACGTCAGGACTCCTGCCTAGTTGCGAGGGACAACTCGGGATTCTCCTCGAGGCTTGGCAGGGCAATTGGGACGCCTCTCCAGCTGAGGCGGGAGACGAAGGGTCCCTTTCCACGTGCCACAGGAATCCTGGGACACCTAAGAAGTTTCACGAGGAGTCAGGCATCGTCTCCTTTGGAGGCCCAAATCTCCGCGTACCTCTGGAGTTTTCAAAGGATGTGAGGCCTCCGGTCGCGATGAGGTGGGGAACTAGGTCTTTCTCTGTGGTCTCCACAGGGGATTCAGACATCCTTTCATCTTGGGAGATGCAAGACGAGCCTGCATTCAAGTCACTGCAGGGATATCCGGCCTTATTTCGAGTCAGGGCATCGCGGTGTCCATTCCACTTGTGGCTGCAAACTCAGGGTCCCTCTCACATAACAAGAGCAGAGAGAAGCCTCTTCTTGACGTGCTTGTGGTAAGTTGGTATTCCTCTGGAGTCGAAGCCAGGGACTAACTTCTCATCTCGAGTTGATTTTTGGTCCACGGAGCTCTTTTGTGTTGCTACAGTGACCTCAGGATCCCTCTAGCCTTGAAACAGTGTTCTTGGGGTTTCTCTGGAGTGCCATCAAGGAAATCAAGGCTCCTTTCATGTGTGATGTGCAACACGGAATTGCTCTGCACGCAGTGCCGGGGAATCGGGCCTCATCTCGCGGCGAGGGGGAAGTCTCATGGTTTTTCTCGAGTTGCGGCGGGAACCTGGGGTATATTCTCGGGTTACGACGGGGATGGCCCTTCCACCCACGAGTTTGTTCAGCGACGTCAGGACTCCTGCCTAGTTGCGAGGGACATCTTGGGATTCTCCTCGAGGCTTGGCAGGGCAATTGGGACGCCTCTCCAGCTGAGGCGGGAGACCAAGGGTCCCTTTCCACGTGCCACAGGAATCCTGGGACTCCTGTCAAGTTTCACGAGGAGTCAGGCATCGTCTCCTTTGGAGGCACTGATCTCCGCGTACCTCTGGAGTATTCAAAGGATGTGAGGCCTCCGGTCGCGATGAGGTGGGGAACTAGGTCTTTCTCTGTGGTCTCCACAGGGGATTCAGACATCCTTTCGTCTTGGGAGATGCAAGACGAACCTGCATTCAAGTCACTGCAGGGATATTCGGCATTATTTCCAGTCAGGGCATCGCGGTGTCCATTCCACGTGTGGCCGCAAACTCAGGGTCCCTCTCACATACCTAGAGCTGAGAGAAGCCTCCTCTTGAGGTGCTTGTGGTAAGGTGGTATTCCTCTGGAGTCGAAGCCAGGGACTAACCTCTCATCTCGAGTTGATTTTTGGTCCACGGAGCTCTTTCGTGTTGCTACAGTGACCTCAGGATGCCTCCAGCCTTGAAACAGTGTTCTTGGGGTTTCTCTGGAGTGCCATCAAGGAAATCAAGGCTCCTTTCATGTGTGATGTGCAAGACGGAATTGCTCTGCACGCAGTGCAGGGGAATCGGGCCTCATCTCCCGGCGAGGGGGAAGTCTCATGGTTTTCCTCGAGTTGCGGCGGGAACCTGGGGTATATTCTCGAGTTACGACGGGGCTGGCCCTTCCACCCACGTGTTTGTTCAGCGACCTCAGGACTCCTGCCTAGTTGCGAGGGACAACTCGGGATTCTCCTCGAGGCTTGGCAGGACAATTGGAACACCTCTCCAGCTGAGGCGGGAGACCAAGGGTCCCTTTCCACGTGCCACAGGAATCCTGGGACTCCTATCAAGTTTCACGAGGAGTCAGGCATCGTCTCCTTTGGATGCACTGATCTCCGCGTACCTCTGGAATTTTCAAAGCATGTGAGGCCTCCGGACGCGATGAAGTGGGAAACTGGGTCTTTCTCTGTGGTCTCCACAGGGGATTCAGACATCCTTTCGTCTTGGGAGATGCAAGACGAACCTGCATTCAAGTCACTGCAGGGTTATCCGGCCTTATTTCGAGTCAGGGCATCGCGGTGTCCATTCCACTTGAGGCCGCAAACTCAGGGTCCCTCTCACATAGCAAGAGCAGAGAGAAGCCTCGTCTTGACGTGCTTGTGGTAAGTTGGTATTCCTCTGGAGTCGAAGCCAGGGACTAACTTCTCATCTCGAGTTGATTTTTGGTCCACGGAGCTCTTTTGTGTTGCTACAGAGACCTCAGGATCCCTCTAGCCTTGAAACAGTGTTCTTGGGGATTCTCTGGAGTGCCATCAAGGAAATCAAGGCTCCTTTCATGTGTGATATGCAACACGGAATTGCTCTGCACGCAGTGCAGGGGAATCGGGCCTCATCTAGCGGCGAGGGGGAAGTCTCATGGTTTTTCTCGAGTTGCGGCGGGAACCTGGGGTATATTCTCGAGTTACGACGGGGATGGCCCTTCCACCCACGTGTTTGTTCAGCGACGTCAGGACTCCTGCCTAGTTGCGAGGGACACCTCGGGATTCTCCTCGAGGATTGGCAGGGCAATTGGGACGCCTCTCCAGCTGAGGCGGGAGACCAAGTTTCCCTTTCCACGTGCCACAGGAATCCTGGGACACCTAAGAAGTTTCACGAGGAGTCAGGCATCGTCTCCTTTGGAGGCACTGATCTAAGTGTACCTCTGGAGTTTTCAAAGTATGTGAGGCCACCGGTCGCAATGAGGTGGGGAACTAGGTCTTTCTCTGTGGTCTCCACAGGGGATTCAGACATCCTTTCGTCTTGGGAGATGCAAGACGAGCCTGCATTCAAGTCACTGCAGGGATATCCGGCCTTATTTCGAGTCAGGGCATCGCGGTGTCCCATTCCACTTGAGGCCGCAAACTCAGGGTCCCTCTCACATAGCAAGAGCAGAGAGAAGCCTCGTCTTGACGTGCTTGTGGTAAGTTGGTATTCCTCTGGAGTCGAAGCCAGGGACTAACTTCTCATCTCGAGTTGATTTTTGGTCCACGGAGCTCTTTTGTGTTGCTACAGAGACCTCAGGATCCCTCTAGCCTTGAAACAGTGTTCTTGGGGTTTCTCTGGAGTGCCATCAAGGAAATCAAGGCTCCTTTCATGTGTGATATGCAACACGGAATTGCTCTGCACGCAGTGCAGGGGAATCGGGCCTCATCTAGCGGCGAAGGGGAAGTCTCATGGTTTTTCTCGAGTTGCGGCGGGAACCTGGGGTATATTCTCGAATTACGACGGGGATGGCCCTTCCATACACGTGTTTGCTCAGCGACGTCAGGACTCCTGCCTAGTTGCGAGGGACACCTCGGGATTCTCCTCGAGGCTTGGCAGGGCAATTGGGACGCCTCTCCAGCTGAGGCGGGAGACCAAGAGTCCCTTTCCACGTGCCACAGGAATCCTGGGACTCCTGTCAAGTTTCACGAGGAGTCAGGCATCGTCTCCTTTGGAGGCACTGATCTCAGTGTACCTCTGGAGTTTTCAAAGTATGTGAGGCCACCGGTCGTGATGAGGTGGGGAACTAGGTCTTTCTCTGTGGTCTCCACAGGGGATTCAGACATCCTTTCGTCTTGGGAGATGCAAGACGAGCCTGCATTCAAGTCACTGCAGGGATATCCGGCCTTATTTCGTGTCAGGGCATCGCGGTGTCCATTCCACTTGAGGCCGCAAACTCCGGGTCCCTCTCACATACCTAGAGCTGAGAGAAGCCACCTCTTGAGGTGCTTGTGGTTAGGTGGTATTCCTCTGAAGTCGAAGCCAGGGACTAACCTCTCATCTCGAGTTGATTTTTGGTCCACGGAGCTCTTTCGTGTTGCTACAGTGACCTCAGGATGCCTCCAGCCTTGAAACAGTGTTCTTGGGGTTTCTCTGGAGTGCCATCAAGGACATCAAGGCTCCTTTCATGTGTGATGTGCAAGACGGAAATTGCTTCTGCACGCAGTGCAGGGGAATCGGGCCTCATCTCCCGGCGAGGGGGAAGTCTCATGGTTTTTCTCGAGTTGCGGCGGGAAACCTGGGGTATATTCTCGAGTTACGACGGGGATGGCCCTTCCACCCACGTGTTTGTTCAGCGACCCTCAGGACTCCTGCCTAGTTGTGAGGGGACAACTCGGGATTCTCCTCGAGGCTTGGCAGGACAATTGGAACACCTCTCCAGCTGAGGCGGGAGACCAAGAGTCCCCTTTCCACGTGCCACAGGAATCCTGGCACTCCTATCAAGTTTCACGAGGAGTCAGGCATCGTCTCCTTTGGATGCACTGATCTCCGCGTGCCTCTGGAATTTTCAAAGCATGTGAGGCCTCCGGTCGTGATGAAGTGGCAAACTGGGTCTTTCTCTGTGGTCTCCACAGGGGATTCAGACATCCTTTCGTCTTGGGAGATGCAAGACGAGCCTGCATTCAAGTCACTGCAGGGATATCCGGCCTTATTTTGTGTCAGGGCATCGCGGTGTCCATTCCACTTGAGGCCGCAAACTCAGGGTCCCTCTCACATACCTAGAGCTGAGAGAAGCCTCCTCTTGAGGTGCTTGTGGTAAGGTGGTTTCCTCTGGAGTCGAAGCCAGCGACTAACCTCTCATCTCGAGTTGATTTTTGGTCCACGGAGCTCTTTCCTGTAGCTACAGTGACCTCAGGATCCCTCTAGCCTTGAAACAGTGTTCTTGGGGTTTCTCTGGAGTGCCATCAAGGACATCAAGGCTCCTTTCATGTGTGATGTGCAGCACGGAATTGCACTGCACGCAGTGCCGGGGAATCGGGCCTCATCTCGCGGCGAGTGGGAAGTCTCATGGTTTTTCTCGAGTTGCTGCGGAAACCTGGGGTATATTCTCGGGTTACGGACGGGATGGCCCTTCCACCCACGAGTTTGTTCAGCGACGTCTGGACTCCTGCCTAGTTGCGAGGGACAACTTGGGATTCTCCTCGAGGCTTGGCAGGGAAATTGGGACGCCTCTCCAGCTGAGGCGGGAGACCAAGGGTCCCTTTCCACGTGCCACAGGAATCCTGGGACTCCTAAGAAGTTTCACGATGAGTCAGGCAATGTCTCCTTTGGAGGCACTGATCTCCGCATACCTCTGGAGTATTCAAAGGATGTGAGGCCTCCGGTCGCGATGAGGTGGGGAACTAGGTCTTTCTCTGTGGTCTCCACAGGGGATTCAGACATCCTTTCGTCTTGGGAGATGCAAGACGAACCTGCATTCAAGTCACTGCAGGGATATCCGGCCTTATTTCGAGTCAGGGCATCGCGGTGTCCATTCCACTTGAGGCCGCAAACTCAGGGTCCCTCTCACATAGCAAGAGCAGAGAGAAGCCTCGTCTTGACGTGCTTGTGGTAAGTTGGTATTCCTCTGGAGTCGAAGCCAGGGACTAACTTCTCATCTCGAGTTGATTTTTGGTCCACGGAGCTCTTTTGTGTTGCTACAGAGACCTCAGGATCCCTCTAGCCGTGAAACAGTGTTCTTGGGGATTCTCTGGAGTGCCATCAAGGAAATCAAGGCTCCTTTCATGTGTGATATGCAACACGGAATTGCTCTGCATGCTGTGCAGGGGAATCGGGCCTCATCTAGCGGCGAGGGGGAAGTCTCATGGTTTTTCTCGAGTTGCGGCGGGAACCTGGGGTATATTCTCGAGTTACGACGGGGATGGCCCTTCCACCCACGTGTTTGTTCAGCGACGTCAGGACTCCTGCCTAGTTGCGAGGGACACCTCGGGATTCTCCTCGAGGCTTGGCAGGGCAATTGGGACGCCTCTCCAGCTGAGGCGGGAGACCAAGAGTCCCTTTCCACGTGCCACAGGAATCCTGGGACTCCTGTCAAGTTTCACGAGGAGTCAGGCATCGTCTCCTTTGGAGGCACTGATCTCAGTGTACCTCTGGAGTTTTCAAAGTATGTGAGGCCACCGGTCGCGATGAGGTGGGGAACTAGGTCATTCTCTGTGGTCTCCACAGGGGATTCAGACATCCTTTCGTCTTGGGAGATGCAAGACGAGCCTGCATTCAAGTCACTGCAGGGATATCCGGCCTTATTTCGAGTCAGGGCATCGCGGTGTCCATTCCACTTGAGGCCGCAAACTCAGGGTCCCTCTCACATAGCAAGAGCAGAGAGAAGCCTCGTCTTGACGTGCTTGTGGTAAGTTGGTATTCCTCTGGAGTCGAAGCCAGGGACTAACTTCTCATCTCGAGTTGATTTTTGTTCCACGGAGCTCTTTTGTGTTGCTACAGAGACCTCAGGATCCCTCTAGCCTTGAAACAGTGTTCTTGGGGTTTCTCTGGAGTGCCATCAAGGAAATCAAGGCTCCTTTCATGTGTGATATGCAACACGGAATTGCTCTGCACGCAGTGCAGGGGAATCGGGCCTCATCTAGCGGCGAAGGGGAAGTCTCATGGTTTTTCTCGAGTTGCGGCGGGAACCTGGGGTATATTCTCGAGTTACGACGGGGATGGCCCTTCCACCCACGTGTTTGTTCAGCGACGTCAGGACTCCTGCCTAGTTGCGAGGGACACCTCGGGATTCTCCTCGAGGCTTGGCAGGGCAATTGGGACGCCTCTCCAGCTGAGGCGGGAGACCAAGAGTCCCTTTCCACGTGCCACAGGAATCCTGGGACTCCTGTCAAGTTTCACGAGGAGTCAGGCATCGTCTCCTTTGGAGGCACTGATCTCAGTGTACCTCTGGAGTTTTCAAAGTATGTGAGGCCAGCGGTCGTGATGAGGTGGGGAACTAGGTCTTTCTCTGTGGTCTCCACAGGGGATTCAGACATCCTTTCGTCTTGGGAGATGCAAGACGAGCCTGCATTCAAGTCACTGCAGGGATATCCGGCCTTATTTCGTGTCAGGGCATCGCGGTGTCCATTCCACTTGAGGCCGCAAACTCCGGGTCCCTCTCACATACCTAGAGCTGAGAGAAGCCTCATCTTGAGGTGCTTGTGGTTAGGTGGTATTCCTCTGGAGTCGAAGCCAGGGACTAACCTCTCATCTCGAGTTGATTTTTGGTCCACGGAGCTCTTTCGTGTTGCTACAGTGACCTCAGGATGCCTCCAGCCTTGAAACAGTGTTCTTGGGGTTTCTCTGGAGTGCCATCAAGGACATCAAGGCTCCTTTCATGTGTGATGTGCAAGACGGAATTGCTCTGCACGCAGTGCAGGGGAATCGGGCCTCATCTCCCGGCGAGGGGGAAGTCTCATGGTTTTTCTCGAGTTGCGGCGGGAACCTGGGGTATATTCTCGAGTTACGACGGGGATGGCCCTTCCACACACGTGTTTGTTCAGCGACCTCAGGACTCCTGCCTAGTTGCGAGGGACAACTCGGGATTCTCCTCGAGGCTTGGCAGGACAATTGGAACACCTCTCCAGCTGAGGCGGGAGACCAAGGGTCCCTTTCCACGTGCCACAGGAATCCTGGCACTCCTATCAAGTTTCACGAGGAGTCAGGCATCGTCTCCTTTGGATGCACTGATCTCCGCGTGCCTCTGGAATTTTCAAAGCATGTGAGGCCTCCGGTCGTGATGAAGTGGGAAACTGGGTCTTTCTCTGTGGTCTCCACAGGGGATTCAGACATCCTTTCGTCTTGGGAGATGCAAGACGAGCCTGCATTCAAGTCACTGCAGGGATATCCGGCCTTATTTTGTGTCAGGACATCGCGGTGTCCATTCCACTTGAGGCCGCAAACTCAGGGTCCCTCTCACATACCTAGAGCTGAGAGAAGCCTCCTCTTGAGGTGCTTGTGGTAAGGTGGTTTCCTCTGGAGTCGAAGCCAGGGACTAACCTCTCATCTCGAGTTGATTTTTGGTCCACGGAGCTCTTTCGTGTAGCTACAGTGACCTCAGGATCCCTCTAGCCTTGAAACAGTGTTCTTGGGGTTTCTCTGGAGTGCCATCAAGGAAATCAAGGCTCCTTTCATGTGTGATGTGCAGCACGGAATTGCTCTGCACGCACTGCAGGGGAATCTGGCCTCATCTCGCGGCGAGGGGGACATCTCATGGTTTACCTCGAGTTGCAGGGGGAACCTGGGGTATATTCTCGCGTTACGACGGGGATGGCCCTTCCACACACGTGTTTGTTCAGCGACGCCAGGACTCCTGCCTAGTTGCGAGGGACAACTTGGGATTCTCCTCGAGGCTTGGCAGGGAAATTGGGACGCCTCTCCAGCTGAGGCGGGAGACCAAGGGTCCCTTTCCACGTGCCACAGAAATCCTGGGACTCCTGTCAAGTTTCACGAGAAGTCAGGAATCGTCTCCTTTGGAGGCACTGATCTCCGCGTACGTCTGGAGCTTTCAAAGGATGTGAGGCCTCCGGTCGCGATGAGGTGGGGAACTAGGTCTTTCTCTGTGGTCTCCACAGGGGATTCAGACATCCTTTCGTCTTGAGAGCTGCAAGACGTGCCTGCATTCAAGTCACTGCAGTTATATCCTGCCTTATTTCGAGTCAGGGCATCGCGGTGTCCATTCGACTTGAGGCCGCAAACTCAGGGTCCCTCTCACATACCTAGAGCTGGGAGAAGCCTCCTCTTGAGGTGCTTGTGGTAAGGTGGTATTCCTCTGGAGTTGAAGCCAGGGACTAACCTCTCATCTCCAGTTGATTTGTGGTCCACGGAGCTCTTTCGTGTTGCTACAGTGACCTCAGGATCCCTCTAGCCTTGAAACACTGTTCTTAGGCTTTCTCTGGAGTGCCATCAAGGAAATCAAGGCTCCTTTTATGTTTGATGTGCAATACGGAATTGCTTTGAATGCAGTGCAGGGGAATCGGGCCTCATCTTGCGGCGAAGGGGAAGTCTCATGGTTTTTCTCGAGTTGCAGCGGGAACCTGGGGTATATTCTCGAGTTACGACGGGGATGGCCCTGCCACCCACGTGTTTGTTCAGCGACGTCAGGACTCCTGCCTAGTTGCGAGGGACAACTCGGGATTCTCCTCGAGGCTTGGCAGGGCAATTGGGACGCCTCTCCAGCTGAGGCGGGAGACGAAGTGTCCCTTTCCACGTGCCACAGGAATCCTGGGACTCCTATCAAGTTTCACGAGGAGTCAGGCATCGTCTCCCTTGGAGGCACTGATCTCAGTGTACCTCTGGAATTTTCAAAGTATGTGAAGCCTCCGGTCGCGATGAGGTGGGGAACTAGGTCTTTCTCTGTGGTCTCCACAGGGGATTCAGACATCCTTTCGTCTTGGGAAATGCAAGACGAGCCTGCATTCAAGTCACTGCAGGGGTATCCGGCCTTATTTCGAGTCAGGGCATGGCGGTGTCCATTCCACTTGAGGCCGCAAACTCAGGGTCCCTCTCACATACCTAGAGCTGAGAGAAGCCTCCTCTTGAGGTGCTTGTGGTAAGGTGGTTTCCTCTGGACTCGAAGCCAGGGACTAACCTCTCATCTCGAGTTGATTTTTGGTCCACGGAGCTCTTTTGTGGAGCTACAGTGAACTCAGGATCCCTCTAGCCTTGAAACAGTGTTCTTGGGGATTCTCTGGAGTGCCATCAAGGAAATCAAGGCTCCTTTCATGTGTGATGTGCAACACGGAATTACTCTGCATGCAGTGTAGGGGAATCGGGCCTCATCTCGCGGCGAGGTGGAAGTTTCAAAGTTTTTCTCGAGTTGCGGCGGGAACCTGGGGTATATTCTCGAGTTACGACGGGGATGGCCCTTCCACCCACGTGTTTGTTCAGCGACGTCAGAACTCCTGCCTAGTTGCGAGGGACAACTCGGGATTCTCCTCGAGTCTTGGCAGGGCAATTGGGACGCCTCTCCAGCTGAGGCGGGGACCAAGGGTCCCTTTCCACGTGCCACAGGAATCCTGGGACTCCTATCAAGTTTCACGAGGAGTCAGGCATCGTCTCCTTTGGAGGCACTGATCTCCGCATACCTCTGGAGTTTTCAAAGGATGTGAGGCCTCCGGTCGCGATGAGGTGGGGAACTAGGTCTTTTCCTCTGGTCTCCACAGGGGATTCAGACATCCTTTCGTCTTGGGAGATGCAAGACGAGCCTGCATTCAAGTCACTTCAGGGATATCCGGCCTTATTTCGAGTCAGGGCATCGCGGTGTCCATTCCACTTGAGGCCGCAAACTCAGGGTCCCTCTCACATACCTAGAGCTGAGAGAAGCCTCCTCTTGAGGTGCCTTTGGTAAGGTGGTATTCCTCTGGAGTCGAAGCCAGGGACTAACCTTTCATCTCGAGTTGATTTTTGGTCCACGGAGCTCTTTCGTGCTGCTACAGTGACCTCAGGATCCCTCTAGCCTTGAAACAGTGTTCTTGGGGTTTCTCTGGAGTGCCATCAAGAAAATCAAGGCTCCTTTCATGTGTGATGTGCAACACGGAATTGCTCTGCACGCAGTGCAGGGGAATCGGACCTCATCTCGCGGCGAGGGGGAAGTCTCATGGTTTTCCTCGAGTTGCGGCGGGAACCTGGGGTATATTCTCGAGTTACGACGGGGATGTCCCTTTCAACCACGTGTTTGTTCAGCCACGTCAGGACTCCTGCCTAGTTGCGAGGGACAACTCGGGATTCTCCTCGAGGCTTGGCAGGGCAATTGGGATGCCTCTCCAGCTGAGGCGGGAGACCAAGGGTCCCTTTCCACGTGCACAGGAATCCTGGGACTCCTATCAAGTTTCACGAGGAGTCAGGCATCGTCTCCTTTGGAGGCACTGATCTCCGTGTTCCTCTGAAGTTTTCAAAGGATGTGAGGCCTCCGGTCGCGATGAGGTGGGGAACAAGGTCTTTCTCGGTGGTCTTCACAGGGGATTCAGATATCCTTTCGTCTTGGGAGATGCAAGACGAGCCTGCATTCAAGTCACTGCAGGGATATCCGGCCTTATTTCGAGTCAGGGCATCGCGGTGTCCATTCCACTTGAGGCCGCAAACTCAGGGTCCCTCTCACATACCTAGAGCTGAGAGAAGCCTCCTATTGAGGTGCTTGTGGTAAGGTGGTATTCCTCTGGAGTCGAAGCCAGGGACTAACCTCTCATCTCGAGTTGATTTTTGGTCCACGGAGCTCTTTCGTGTTGCTACAGTGACCTCAGGATCCCTCTAGCCTTGAAACAGTGTTCTTGGGGTTTCTCTGGAGTGCCATCAAGGAAATTAAGGCTCCTTTCATGTGTGATGTGCAACACGGAATTGCTCTGCACACAGTGCAGGGGAATCGGGCCTCATCTCGCGGCGAGGGGGAAGTCTCATGGTTTTTCTCGAGTTGCGGCGGGAACCTGGGGTATATTCTCGAGTTACGACGGGGATGGCCCTTCCACCCACTTGTTTGTTCAGCGACGTCAGGACTCCTGCCTAGTTGCGAGGGACAACTCGGAATTCTGCTCGAGGCTTGGCAGAGCAATTGGGACACCTCTCCAGCTGAGGCGGGAGACCAAGGGTCCCTTTCCACGTGCCACAGTAATCCTGGGACTCCTATCAAGTTTCATGAGGAGTCAGGCATCGTCTCCTTCGGAGGCACTGATCTCCGCATACCTCTGAAGTTTTCAAAGGATGTGAGGCCTCCGGTCGCGATGAGGTGGGGAAGTAGGTCTTTCTCTGTGGTCTCCACAGGGGATTCAGACATCCTTTCGTCTTGGTAGATGCATGACGAGCCTGCATTCAATTCACTGCAGGGATATCAGGCCTTATTTCGCGTCAGGGCATCGCAGTGTCCATTCCACTTGAGTCCGCAAAATTAGGGTCCCTCTCACATACCTACAGCTGAGAGAAGCCTTCTCTTGAGGTGCTTGTGGTAAGGTGGTATTCCTCTGGAGTCGAAGCCAGGGACTAACCTTTCATCTCGAGTTGATTTTTGGTACACGGAGCTCTTTCGTGTTGCTACAGTAACCTCAGGATCCCTCTAGCCGTGAAACAGTGTTCTTGGAGTTTCTCTGGAGTGCCATCAAGGAAATCAAGGCTCCTTTCATGTTTGATGTGCAACACGGTATTGCTCTGCAGGCAGTGCAGGAGAATCGAACCTCATCTCGCGGCGAGGGGGAAGTCTCATGGTTTTTCTCGAGTTGCGGCGGGAACCTGGGCTATATTCTCGAGATACGACGGGGATGGCCCTTCCACCCACGTGTTTGTTCAGGGACGTCAGGACTCCTGCCTAGTTGCGAGGGACAACTCGGGATTCTCCTCGAGGCTTGGCAGGGCAATTGGGACGCCTCTCCAGCTGAGGCGGGAGACCAAGGGTCCCTTTTCACGTGCCACAGTAATCCTGGGACTCCTATCAAGTTTCACGAGGAGTCAGGCATCGTCTCCTTTGGAGGCACTGATCTCTGCGTACCTCTGGAGTTTTCAAAGGATGTGAGACCTCCGGTCGCGATGAGGTGGGGAACTAGATCTTTCTCTGAGGTCTCCACAGGGGATTCAGACATCCTTTCGTCTTGGGAGATGCAAGACGAGCCTGCATTCAAGTCACTGCAGGGATATCCGGCCTTATTTCGAGTCAGGGCATCGCGGTGTCCATTCCACTTGAGGCCGCAAACTCAGGGTCCCTCTCACATACCTAGAGCTGAGAGAAGCCTCCTCTTGAGGTGCCTTTGGTAAGGTGGTATTCCTCTGGAGTCGAAGCCAGGGACTAACCTCTCATCTCGAGTTGATTTTTGGTCCACGGAGCTCTTTCGTGTTGCTACAGTGACCTCAGGATCCCTCTAGCCTTGAAACAGTGTTCTTGGGGTTTCTCTGGAGTGCCATCAAGGACATCAAGGCTCCTTTCACGTGTGATGTGCAACACTGAATTGCTCTGCATGCAGTGCAGGGGAATCGGGCCTCATCTTGCGGCGAGGGGGAAGTCTCATGGTTTTCCTCGAGTTGCAGCGGAAACCTGGGGTATATTCTCGAGGTAAGACAGGGATGGCCCTTCCACCCACGTGTTTGTTCAGCGACGTCAGGACTCCTGCCTAGTTCCGAGGGACAACTCGGGATTCTCCTCGAGGCTTGGCAGGGCAATTAGGACGCCTCTCCAGCTGAGGCGGGAGACCAAGGGTCCCTTTCCACGTGCCACAGGAATCCTGGGACTCCTATCAAGTTTCACGAGGAGTCAGGCATCGTCTCCTTTGGAGGCACTGATCTCCGCGTACCTCTGGAGTTTTCAAAGGATGTGAGGCCTATGGTCGCGATGAGGTGGGGAACTAGGTCTTTCTCTGTGGTCTCCACAGGGGATTCAGACATCCTTTCATCTTGGGAGATGCAAGACGAGCCTGCATTCAAGTCACTGCAGGGATATCCGGCCTTATTTCGAGTCAGGGCATCGCGGTGTCCATTCCACTTGAGGCCGCAAACTCAGCACATAGCTAGAGCTGAGAGAAGCCTCCTCTTGAGGTGCTTGTGGTAAGGTGTTATTCCTCTGGAGTCGAAGTTAGGGACTAACCTCTCATCTCGAGTTGATTTTGGTCCACGGAGCTCTTTCGTGTTGCTACAGTGACCTCAGGATCCCTCTAGCCTTGAAACAGTGTTCTTGGGGTTTCTCTGGAGTGCCATCAAGGAAATCAAGGCTCCTTTCATGTGTGATGTGCAACACGGAATGACTCTGCATGCAGTATAGGGGAATCGAGCCTCATCTCAGGCGAGGGGGAAGTCTCATGGTTTTTCTCGAGTTGCGGCGGGAACCTGGGGTATATTCTCGAGTTACGAAGGGAATGGCCCTTCCACCCACGTGTTTGTTAAGCCACGTCAGGACTCCTGCCTAGTTGCGAGGGACAACTCGGGATTCTCCTCGAGGCTTGGCAGGGCAATTGGGACGCCTCTCCAGCTGAGGCGGGAGACCAAGGTTCCCTTTCCACGTGCCACAGAAATCCTGGGACTCCTATCAAGTCATGAAGAGTCAGGCATCATCTCCTTTGGAGGCACTGATCTCCGCGTACCTCTGAAGTTTTCAAAGGATGTGAGGTCTCCGGTCGCGATGAGGTGGGGAAGTCGGTCTTTCTCTGTGGTCTCCACAGGAGATTCAGACATCCTTTCATCCTGGGAGATGCATGACGAGCCTGCATTCAATTCACTGCAGGGATATCCGGCCTTATTTCGCGTCAGGGCATCGCAGTGTCCATTACACTTGAGTCCGCAAAATCAGGGTCCCTCTCACATACCTAGAGCTGAGAGAAGCCTCCTCTTGAGGTGCTTGTGGTAAGGTGGTATTCCTCTGGAGTCGAAGCCAGGGACTAACCTCTTATCTCGAGTTGATTTTTCGTCCACGGACCTCTTTCGTGTTGCTACAGTAACCTCAGGATCCCTCTAGCCGTGAAACAGTGTTCTTGGGGTTTCTCTGGAGTGCCATCAAGGAAATCAAGGCTCCTTTCCTGTTTGATGTGCAACACGGAATTGCTCTGCATGCAGTGCAGGAGAATCGAGCCTCATCTCGCGGCGAGGGGGAAGTCTCATGGTTTTTCTCGAGTTGCGGCGGGAACCTGGGCTATATTCTCGAGATACGACGGGGATGGCCCTTCCACCCACGTGTTTGTCAGCGACGTCAGGACTCCTGCCTAGTTGCGAGGGACAACTCGGGATTCTCCTCGAGGCTTGGCAGGGCAATTGGGACGCCTCTCCAGCTGAGGCGGGAGACCAAGGGTCCCTTTCCACGTACCACAGGAATCCTGGGACTCCTATCAAGTTTCACGAGGAGTCAGGCATCGTCTCCTTTGGAGGCACTGATCTCTGCGTACCTCTGGAGTTTTCAAAGGATGTGAGGCCTCCGGTCGCTATGAGGTGGGGAACTAGATCTTTCTCTGAGGTCTCCACAAGGGATTCAGACATCCTTTCGTCTTGGGAGATGCAAGACGAGCCTGCATTCAAGTCACTGCAGGGATATCCGGCCTTATTTCGAGTCAGGGCATCGCGGTGTCCATTCCACTTGAGGCCGCAAACTCAGGGTCCCTCTCACATACCTAGAGCTGAGAGAAGCCTTCTCTTGAGGTGCTTGTGGTAAGGTGGTATTCCTCTGGAGTCGAAGCCAGGGACTAACCTCTCATCTCGAGTTGATTTTTGGTCCACGGAGCTCTTTCGTGTTGCTACAGTGACCTCAGGATCCCTCTAGCCTTGAAACAGTGTTCTTGGGGTTTCTCTGGAGTGCCATCAAGGAAATCAAGGCTCCTTTCATGTGTGATGTGCAACACGGAATGACTCTGCATGCAGTATAGGGGAATCGAGCCTCATCTCAGGCGAGGGGGAAGTCTCATGGTTTTTCTCGAGTTGCGGCGGGAACCTGGGGTATATTCTCGAGTTACGACGGGGATGGCCCTTCCACCCACGTGTTTGTTAAGCCACGTCAGGACTCCTGCCTAGTTGCGAGGGACAACTCGGGATTTTCCTCGAGGCTTGGCAGGGCAATTGGGACGCCTCTCCAGCTGAGGCGGGAGACCAAGGTTCCCTTTCCACGTGCCACAGAAATCCTGGGACTCCTATCAAGTTTCATGAAGAGTCAGGCATCGTCTCCTTTGGAGGCACTGATCTCCGCGTACCTCTGAAGTTTTCAAAGGATGTGAGGCCTCCGGTCGCGATGAGGTGGGGAACTAGGTCTTTCTCTGTGGTCTCCTCAGGGGATTCAGACATCCTTTCAATTTGGGAGATGCATGACGAGCCTGCATTCAATTCACTGCAGGGATATCCGGCCTTATTTCGCGTCAGGGCATCGCAGTGTCCATTACACTTGAGTCCGCAAAATCAGGGTCCCTCTCACATACCTAGAGCTGAGAGAAGCCTCCTCTTGAGGTGCTTGTGGTAAGGTGGTATTCCTCTGGAGTCGAAGCCAGGGACTAACCTCTTATCTCGAGTTTATTTTTCGTCCACGGACCTCTTTCGTGTTGCTACAGTAACCTCAGGATCCCTCTAGCCGTGAAACAGTGTTCTTGGGGTTTCTCTGGAGTGCCATCAAGGAAATCAAGGCTCCTTTCCTGTTTGATGTGCAACACGGAATTGCTCTGCATGCAGTGCAGGAGAATTGAGCCTCATCTCGCGGCGAGGGGGAAGTCTCATGGTTTTTCTCGAGTTGCGGCGGGACCCTGGGGTATATTCTCGAGTTATGACGGGGATGGCCCTTCCAGCCACGTGTTTGTTCAGCGACGTCAGGACTCCTGCCTAATTGCGAGGGACAACTCGGGATTCTCCTCAAGGCTTGGCACGGCAATTGGGACGCCTCTCCAGCTGAGGCGGGAGACCAAGGGTCTCTTTCCACGTGCCACAGGAATCCTGGGACTCCTATCAAGTTTCACGAGGAGTCAGGCATCGTCTCCTTTGGAGGCACTGATCTCCGCGTACCTCTGGAGTTTTCAAAGGATGTGAGGCCTCCGGTCGCGATGAGGTGGGGAACTAGGTCTTTCTCTGTGGTCTCCACAGGGGATTCAGACATCCTTTCATCTTGGGAGATGCAAGACGAGCCTGCATTCAAGTCACTGCAGGGATATCCGGCCTTATTTCGAGTCAGGGCATCGCGGTGTCCATTCCCCTTGAGGCCGCAAACTCAGGGTCCCTCTCACATACCTAGAGCTGAGAGAAGCCTCCTCTTGAGGTGCTTGTGGAAAGGTGGTATTCCTCTGGAGTCGAAGCCAGGGACTAACCTCTCATCTCGAGTTGATTTTTGGTCCACGGAGCTCTTTCGTGTTGCTACAGTGACCTCAGGATCCCTCTAGCCTTGAAACAGTGTTCTTGGTGTTTCTCTGGAGTGCCCTGAAGGAAATCAAGGCTCCTTTCATGTGTGATGTGCAACACGGAATTACTCTGCATGCAGTGTAGGGGAATCGGGCCTCATCTCGCGGCGAGGGGGAAGTCTCATGGTTTTTCTCGAGTTGCGGCGGGAACCTGGGGTATATTCTCGAGTTACGACGGGGATGGCCCTTCCACCCACGTGTTTGTTCAGCGACGTCAGGACTCCTGCCTAGTTGCGAGGGAAAACTCGGGATTCTCCTCGAAGCTTGGCAGGGCAATTGGGACGCCTCTCCATCTGAGGCGGGAGACAAAGCGTCCCTTTCCACGTGCCACAGGAATCCTGGGACTCCTATGAAGTTTCACGAAGAGTCAGGCATCGTCTCCTTTGGAGGCACTGATCTCCGCGTACCTCTGGAATTTTCAAAGGATGTGAGGCCTCCGGTCGCGATGAGGTGTGGAACTAGGTCTTTCTCTGTGGTCTCCACAGGGGATTCAGACATGCTTTCATCTTGGGAGATGCAAGACGTGCCTGCATTCAATTCACTGCAGGGATACCCGGCCTTATTTCGAGTCAGGGCATCGCAGTGTCAATTCCACTTGAGTCCGCAAAATCAGGGTACCTCTCACATACCTAGAGCTGAGAGAAGCCTCCTCTTGAGGTGCTTGTGGTAAGGTGGTATTCCTCTGGAGTCGAAGCCAGGGACTAACCTCTCATCTCGAGTTGATTTTTGGTCCACGGAGCTCTTTCGTGTTGCTACAGTAACCTCAGGATCCCTCTAGCCGTGAAACAGTGTTCTTGGGGTTTCTCTGGAGTGCCATCAAGGAAATCAAGGCTCCTTTCATGTTTGATGTGCAACACGGAATTGCTCTGCAGGCAGTGCAGGAGAATCGAGCCTCATCTCGCGGCGAGGGGGAAGTCTCATGGTTTTTCTCGAGTTGCGGCGGGAACCTGGGCTATATTCTCGAGATACGACGGGGATGGCCCTTCCACCCACGTGTTTGTTCAGCGACGTCAGGACTCCTGCCTAGTTGCGAGGGACAACTCGGGATTCTCCTCGAGGCTTGGCAGGGCAATTGGGACGCCTCTCCAGCTGAGGCGGGAGACCAAGGGTCCCTTTCCACGTACCACAGGAATCCTGGGACTCCTATCAAGTTTCACGAGGAGTCAGGCATCGTCTCCTTTGGAGGCACTGATCTCCGCGTACCTCTGGAGTTTTCTAAGGATGTGAGGCCTCCGGTCGCGATGAGGTGGGGAACTAGATCTTTCTCTGAGGTCTCCACAGGGGATTCAGACATCCTTTCGTCTTGGGAGATGCAAGACGAGCCTGCATTCAAGTCACTGCAGGGATATCCGGCCTTATTTCGAGTCAGGGCATCGCGGTGTCCATTCCACTTGAGGCCGCAAACTCAGGGTCCCTCTCACATACCTAGAGCTGAGAGAAGCCTCCTCTTGAGGTGCTTGTGGTAAGGTGTTATTCCTCTGGAGTCGAAGTTAGGGACTAACCTCTCATCTCGAGTTGATTTTGGTCCACGGAGCTCTTTCGTGTTGCTACAGTGACCTCAGGATCCCTCTAGCCTTGAAACAGTGTTCTTGGGGTTTCTCTGGAGTGCCCTGAAGGAAATCAAGGCTCCTTTCATGTGTGATGTGCAACACGGAATGACTCTGCATGCAATATAGGGGAATCGAGCCTCATCTCGCGGCGAGGGGGAAGTCTCATGGTTTTTCTCGAGTTGCGGCGGGAACCTGGGGTATATTCTCGAGTTACGACGGGGATGGCCCTTCCACACACGTGTTTGTTAAGCCACGTCAGGACTCCTGCCTAGTTGCGAGGGACAACTCGGGATTCTCCTCGAGGCTTGGCAGGGCAATTGGGACGCCTCTCCAGCTGAGGCGGGAGACCAAGGTTCCCTTTCCACGTGCCACAGAAATCCTGGGACTCCTATCAAGTTTCATGAAGAGTCAGGCATCGTCTCCTTTGGAGGCACTGATCTCCGCGTACCTCTGAAGTTTTCAAAGGATGTGAGGCCTCCGGTCGCGATGAGGTGGGGAAGTCGGTCTTTCTCTCTGGTCTCCACAGGGGATTCAGACATCCTTTCATCTTGGGAGATGCATGACGAGCCTGCATTCAATTCACTGCAGGGATATCCGGCCTTATTTCGCGTCAGGGCATCGCAGTGTCCATTACACTTGAGTCCGCAAAATCAGGGTCCCTCTCACATACCTAGAGCTGAGAGAAGCCTCCTCTTGAGGTGCTTGTGGAATGGTGGTATTCCTCTGGAGTCGAAGCCAGGGACTAACCTCTTATTTCGAGTTGATTTTTCGTCCACGGACCTCTTTCGTGTTGCTACAGTAACCTCAGGATCCCTCTAGCGGTGAAACAGTGTTCTTGGGGGTTCTCTGGAGTGCCATCAAGGAAATCAAGGCTCCTTTCCTGTTTGATGTGCAACACGGAATTGCTCTGCATGCAGTGCAGGAGAATCGAGCCTCATCTCGCGGCGAGGGGGAAGTCTCATGGTTTTTCTCGAGTTGCGGCGGGACCCTGGGGTATATTCTCGAGTTATGACGGGGATGGCCCTTCCAGCCACGTGTTTGTTCAGCAACGTCAGGACTCCTGCCTAGTTGCGAGGGACAACTCGGGATTCTCCTCAAGGCTTGGCACGGCAATTGGGACGCCTCTCCAGCTGAGGCGGGAGACCAAGGGTCTCTTTCCACGTGCCACAGGAATCCTGGGACTCCTATCAAGTTTCACGAGGAGTCAGGCATCGTCTCCTTTGGAGGCACTGATCTCTGCGTACCTCTGGAGTTTTCAAAGGATGTGAGGCCTCCGGTCGCGATGAGGTGGGGAACTAGGTCTTTCTCTGTGGTCTCCACAGGGGATTCAGACATCGTTTCATCTTGGGAGATGCAAGACGAGCCTGCATTCAAGTCACTGCAGGGATATCCGGCCTTATTTCGAGTCAGGGCATCGCGGTGTCCATTCCACTTGAGACCGCAAACTCAGCACATAGCTAGTGCTGAGAGAAGCCTCCTCTGGAGGTGCTTGTGGTAAGGTGGTATTCCTCTGAAGTCGAAGCCAGGGACTAACCTCTCATCTCGAGTTGATTTTTGGTCCACGGAGCTCTTTCTTGTTGCTACAGTGACCTCAGGATCCCTCTAGCCTTGAAACAGTGTTCTTGGGGTTTCTCTGGAGTGTCATCAAGGAAATCAAGGCTCCTTTCATGTGTGATGTGCAACACGGAATTGCTCTCCACGCAGTGCAGGGTATCGGGCCTTATTTTGCGACAAGGGGGAAGTCTCATGGTTTTTCTCGAGTTGCGGCGGAAACCTGGGGTATATTCTCGAGTTACGACGGGGATGTCCCTTCCACCCACGTGTTTGTTCAGCGACGTCAGACTCCTGCCTAGTTGCGACGGACACCTCGGGATTCTCCTCGAGGCTTGGCAGGGCAATTGGGACGCCTCTCCAGCTGAGGCGGGAGACCAAGGGTCCCTTTCCACGTGCCACAGGAATCCTGAGAATCCTATCAAGTTTCACGAGGAGTCAGGCATCGTCTCCTTTGGAGGCACTGATCTCCGCGTACCTCTGGAGTTTTCAAAGGATGTGAGGCCTCCGGTCGCGATGAGGTGGGGAACTAGGTCTTTCTCTGCGGTCTCCACAGGGGATTCAGACATCCGTTCATCTTGGGAGATGCAAGACGAGCCTGCATTCAAGTCACTGCAGGGATATCCGGCCTTATTTTGCGTCACGGCATTGTAGTGTCCATTCCACTTGAGGCCGCAAAATCAGGGTCCCTCTCACATACCTAGAGCTGAGAGAAGCCTCCTCTTGAGGTGCTTGTGGTAAGGTGGTATTCCTCTGGAGTCGAAGCCAGGGACTAATCTCTCATCTCGAGTTGATTCTGGTCCACGGAGCTCTTTCGTGTTGCTACAGTGACCTCAGGATCCCTCTAGCCTTGAAACAGTGTTCTTTAGGTTTGTCTGGAGTGCCATCAAGGAAATCAAGGCTCCTTTCATTTGTGGTGTGCAACACGGAATTGCTCTGCACGCAGTGCAGGGGAATCGGGCCTCATCTCGCGGCGAGGGGGAAGTCTCATGGTTTTTCTCGAGTTGCGGTGGGAACCTGGGGTATATTCTCGAGTTACAACGGTGATGGCCCTTCCACCCACGTGTTTGTTCAGTGACGTCAGACTCCTGCCTAGTTGCGAGGACAACTCGGGATTCTCCTCGAGGCTTGGCAGGGCAATTGGGACGCCTCTCCAGCTGAGGCGGGAGACCAAGTGTCCCTTTCCACGTGCCACAGAAATCCTGGGACTCCTATCAAGTTTCACGAGGAGTCAGGCATCGTCTCCTTTGGAGGCACTGATCTCCGCATACCTCTGGAGTTTTCAAAGGACGTGAGGCCTCCGGTCGCGATGAGGTGGGGAACTAGGTCTTTTTCTGTGGTCTCCACAGGGGATTCAGACATCCTTTCGTCTTGGGAGATGCAAGACGAGCCTGCATTCAAGTCACTGCAGGGATATCCACCCTTACTTCGAGTCAGGACATCGCGGTGTCCATTCCACTTGAGACCGCAAACTCAGCACGTAGCTAGAGCTGAGAGAAGCCTCCTCTTGAGGTGCTTGTGGTAAGGTGGTATTCCCCTGGAGTCGAAGCCAGGGACTAACCTCTCATCTCGAGTTGATTGTTGGTCCACGGAGCTCTTTCGTGTTGCTACAGTGACCTCAGGATCCCTCTAGCCTTGAAACAGTGTTCTTGGGGTTTCTCTGGAGTGCCATCAAGGAAATCAAGGCTCCTTTCATGTGTGATGTGCAACACGGAATTGCTCTGCACGCAGTGCAGGGGAATCGGGCCTCATCTCGCGGCGAGGGGGAAGTCTCATGGTTTTTCTCGAGTTGCGGCGGGAACCTGGGTTATATTTTCGAGTTACGACGGGCATGGCCCTTCCAACCACGTGTTTGTTCAGTGACGTCAGGACTCCTGCCTAGTTGCGAGGGACAACTCGGGATTCTCCTCGAGGCTTGGCAGGGCAATTGGGACGCCTCTCCAGCTGAGGTGGGAGACCAAGGGTCCCTTTCCACGTGCCACAGGAATCCTGGGACTCCAATCAAGTTTCACGAGGAGTCAGGCATCGTCTCCTTTGGAGGCACAAATCTCCGCGTACCTCTTTAGTTTTCAAAGGATGTGAGGCCTCCGGTCGAGATGAGGTGGTGAACTAGGTCTTTCTCTGTGGTCTCCACAGGGGATTCAGACATCCTTTCGTCTTGGGAGATGCAAGACGAGCCTGCATTCAAGTCACTGCAGGGATATCCGGCCTTATTTCGAGTCAGGGCATCGCGGTGTCCATTCCACTTGACGCCGCAAACTCAGGGTCCCTCTCACATACATAGAGCTGAGAGAAGCCTCCTCTTGAGGTGCTTGTGGTAAGGTGGTATTCCTCTGGAGTCGAAGCCAGGGACTAACCTCTCATCTCGAGTTGATTTTTGGTCCACGGAGCTCTTTCGTGTTGCTACAGTGACCTCAGGATCCCTCTAGCCTTGAAACAGTGTTCTTGGGGTTTCTCTGGAGTGCCATCAAGGAAATCAAGGCTCCTTTCATGTGTGATGTGCAACACTGAATTGCTCTGCACGCAGTGCAGGGGAATCGGGCCTCATCTCGCGGCGAGGGGGAAGTCTCATGGTTTTCCTCGAGTTGCAGCGGAAACCTGGGGTATATTCTCGAGTTAAGACAGGGATGGCTCTTCCAGCCACGTGTTTGTTCAGCGACGTCAGGACTCCTGCCTAGTTGCGAGGGACAACTCGGGATTCTCCTCGAGGCTTGGCAGGGCAATTGGGACGCCTCTCCAGCTGAGGCGGGAGACCAAGGGTCCCTTTCCACGTGCCACAGGAATCCTGGGACTCCTATCAAGTTTCACGAGGAGTCAGGCATCGTCTCCTTTGGAGGCACTGATCTCCGCGTACCTCTGGAGTTTTCAAAGGATGTGAGGCCTCCGGTCGCCATGAGGTGGGGAACTAGGTCTTTCTCTGTGGTCTCCACAGGGGATTCAGACATCCTTTCATCTTGGGAGATGCAAGTCGAGCCTGCATTCTAGTCACTGCAGGGATATCCGGCCTTATTTCGAGTCCGGGCATCGCGGTGTCCATTCCACTTGAGGCCGCAAACTCAGCACATAGCTAGAGCTGAGAGAAGCCTCCTCTTGAGGTGCTTGTGGTAAGGTGTTATTCCTCTGGAGTCGAACTTAGGGACTAACCTCTCATCTCGAGTTGATTTTTGGTCCACGGAGCTCTTTCGTGTTGCTACAGTGACCTCAGGATCCCTCTAGCCTTGAAACAGTGTTCTTGGTGTTTCTCTGGAGTGCCCTGAAGGAAATCAAGGCTCCTTTCATGTGTGATGTGCAACACGGAATTACTCTGCATGCAGTGTAGGGGAATCGGGCCTCATCTCGCGGCGAGGGGAAAGTCTCATGGTTTTTCTCGAGTTGCGGCGGGAACCTGGGGTATATTCTCGAGTTACGACGGGGATGGCCCTTCCACCCACCTGTTTGTTCAGCGACGTCAGGACTCCTGCCTAGTTGCGAGGGAAAACTCGGGATTCTCCTCGAGGCTTGGCAGGGCAATTGGGACGCCTCTCCATCTGAGGCGGGAGACAAAGCGTCCCTTTCCACGTGCCACAGGAATCCTGGGACTCCTATGAAGTTTCACGAGGAGTCAGGCATCGTCTCCTTTGGAGGCACTGATCTCCGCGTACCTCTGGAATTTTCAAAGGATGTGAGGCCTCCGTTCGCGACGAGGTGGGGAACTAGGTCTTTCTCTGTGGTCTCCACAGGGGATTCAGACATGCTTTCATTTTGGGAGATGCAAGACGTGCCTGCATTCAATTCACTGCAGGGATACCGGGCCTTATTTCGAGTCAGGGCATCGCGGTCTCCATTCCACTTGAGTCCGCAAAATCAGGGTACCTCTCACATACCTAGAGCTGAGAGAAGCCTCCTCTTGAGGTGCTTGTGGTAAGGTGGTATTCCTCTGGAGTCGAAGCCAGGGACTAACCTCTCATCTCGAGTTGATTTTTGGTCCACGGACCTCTTTCGTGTTTCTACAGTGACCTCAGGATCCCTCTAGCCTTGAAACAGTGTTCTTGGGGTTTCTCTGGAGTGCCATCAAGGAAATCAAGGCTCCTTCCATGTTTGATGTGCAACACGGAATTGCTCTGCATGCAGTGCAGGAGAATCGAGCCTCATCTCGCGGCGAGGGGGAAGTCTCATGGTTTTTCTCGAGTTGCGGCGGGAACCTGGGGTATATTCTCGAGTTACGACGGGGATGGCCCTTCCAGCCACGTGTTTGTTCAGCGACGTCAGGACTCCTGCCTAGTTGCGAGGGACAACTCGGGATTATCCTCGAGGCTTGGCAGGGCAATTGGGACGCCTCTCCAGCTGAGGAGGGAGACCAAGGGTCCCTTTCCATGTGCCACAGGAATCCTGGGACTCCTATCAAGTTTCACGAGGAGTCAGGCATCGTCTCCTTTGGAGGCACTGATCTCCGCGTACCTCTGGAGTTTTCAAAGGATGTGAGGCCTCCGGTCGCGATGAGGTGGGCAACTAGATCTTTCTCTGAGGTCTCCACAGGCGATTCAGACATCCTTTCATCTTGGGAGATGCAAGACGAGCCTGCATTCAAGTCACTGCAGGGATATCCGGCCTTATTTCGAGTCAGGGCATCGCGGTGTCCATTCCACTTGAGGCCGCAAACTCAGGGTCCCTCTCACATACCTAGAGCTGAGAGAAGCCTCCTCTTGAGGTGCTTGTGGTAAGGTGGTATTCCTCTGGAGTCGAAGCCAGGGACTAATCTCTCATCTCGAGTTGATTCTGGTCCACGGAGCTCTTTCGTGTTGCTACAGTGACCTCAGGATCCCTCTAGCCTTGAAACAGTGTTCGTTAGGTTTGTCTGGAGTGCCATCAAGGAAATCAAGGCTCCTTTCATGTGTGGTGTGCAACACGGAATTGCTCTGCACGCAGTGCAGGGGAATCGGGCCTCATCTCGCGGCGAGGGGGAAGTCTCATGGTTTTTCTCGAGTTGCGGCGGGAACCTGGGGTATATTCTCGAGTTACGACGGGGATGGCCCTTCCACACACGTGTTTGTTCAGCGACATCAGGACTCCTGCCTAGTTGCGAGAGACAACTCGGGATTCTCCTCGAGGCTTGGCAGGGCAATTGGGACGCCTCTCCAGCTGAGGCGGGAGACCAAGGGTCCCTTTCCACGTGCCACAGGAATCCTGGGACTCCTATCAAGTTTCACGAGGAGTCAGGCATCGTCTCCTTTGGAGGCACTGATCTCCGCGTACCTCTCGAGTTTTCAAAGGACGTGAGGCCTCCGGTTGCGATGAGGTGGGGAACTAGGTCTTTTTCTGTGGTCTCCACAGGGGATTCAGACATCCTTTCGTCTTGGGAGATGCAAGACGAGCCTGCATTCAAGTCACTGCAGGGATATCCGGCCTTATTTCGAGTCAGGACATCGCGGGGTCCATTCCACTTGAGACCGCAAACTCAGCACATAGCTAGAGCTGAGAGAAGCCTCCTCTTGAGGTGCTTGTGTTAAGGTGGTATTCCCCTGGAGTCGAAGCCAGGGACTAACCTCTCATCTCGAGTTGATTGTTGGTCCACGGAGCTCTTTCGTGTTGCTACAGTGACCTCAGGATCCCTCTAGCCTTGAAACAGTGTTCTTGGGGTTTCTCTGGAGTGCCATCAAGGAAATCAAGGCTCCTTTCATGTGTGATGTGCAACACGGAATTGCTCTGCACGCAGTGCAGGGGAATCGGGCCTCATCTCGCGGCGAGGGGGAAGTCTCATGGTTTTCCTCGAGTTGCGGCTGGAACCTGGGGTATATTTTCGAGTTACGACGGGGATGGCCCTTCCACCCACGTGTTTGTTCAGTGACGTCAGGACTCCTGCCTAGTTGCGAGGGACAACTCGGGATTCTCCTCGAGGCTTGGCAGGGCAATTGGGACGCCTCTCCAGCTGAGGTGGGAGACCAAGGGTCCCTTTCCACGTGCCACAGGAATCCTGGGACTCCAATCAAGTTTCACGAGGAGTCAGGCATCGTCTCCTTTGGAGGCACTGATCTCCGCGTACCTCTGGAGTTTTCAAAGGATGTGAGGCCTCCGGTCGCGATGAGGTGGTGAACTAGGTCTTTCTCTGTGGTCTCCACAGGGGATTCAGACATCCTTTCGTCTTGGGAGATGCAAGACGAGCCTGCATTCAAGTCACTGCAGGGATATCCCGCCTTATTTCGAGTCAGGGCATCGCGGTGTCCATTCCACTTGACGCCGCAAACTCAGGGTCCCTCTCACATACATAGAGCTGAGAGAAGCCTCCTCTTGAGGTGCTTGTGGTAAGGTGGTATTCCTCTGGAGTCGAAGCCAGGGACTAACCTCTCATCTCGAGTTGATTTTTGGTCCACGGAGCTCTTTCGTGTTGCTACAGTGACCTCAGGATCCCTCTAGCCTTGAAACAGTGTTCTTGGGGTTTCTCTGGAGTGCCATCAAGGAAATCAAGGCTCCTTTCATGTGTGATGTGCAACACTGAATTGCTCTGCACGCAGTGCAGGGGAATCGGGCCTCATCTTGCGGTGAGGGGGAAGTCTCATGGTTTTCCTCGAGTTGCAGCGGAAACCTGGGGTATATTCTCGAGTTAAGACTGGGATGGCTCTTCCAGCCACGTGTTTGTTCAGCGACGTCAGGACTCCTGCCTAGTTGCGAGGGACAACTCGGGATTCTCCTCGAGGCTTGGCAGGGCAATTGGGACGCCTCTCCAGCTGAGGCGGGAGACCAAGGGTCCCTTTCCACGTGCCACAGGAATCCTGGGAATCCTATCAAGTTTCACGAGGAGTCAGGCATCGTCTCCTTTGGAGGCACTGATCTCCGCGTACCTCTGGAGTTTTCAAAGGATGTGAGGCCTCCGGTCGCGATGAGGTGGGGAACTAGGTCTTTCTCTGTGGTCTCCACAGGGGATTCAGACATCCTTTCATCTTGGGAGATGCAAGACGAGCCTGCATTCAAGTCACTGCAGGGATATCCGGCCTTATTTCGAGTCAGGGCATCGCGGTGTCCATTCCACTTGAGGCCGCAAACTCAGCACATAGCTAGAGCTGAGAGAAGCCTCCTCTTGAGGTGCTTGTGGTAAGGTGTTATTCCTCTGGAGTCGAAGTTAGGGACTAACCTCTCATCTCGAGTTGATTTTTGGTCCACGGAGCTCTTTCGTGTTGCTACAGTGACCTCAGGATCCCTCTAGCCTTGAAACAGTGTTCTTGGTGTTTCTCTGGAGTGCCCTGAAGGAAATCAAGGCTCCTTTCATGTGTGATGTGTAACACGGAATTACTCTGCATGCAGTGCAGGGGAATCGAGCCTCATCTCGCGGCGAGGGGGAAGTCTCATGGTTTTTCTCGAGTTGCGGCGGGAACCTGGGGTATATTCTCGAGTTACGACGGGGATGGCCCTTCCACCCACCTGTTTGTTCAGCGACGTCAGGACTCCTGCCTAGTTGCGAGGGACAACTCGGGATTATCCTAGAGGCTTGGCAGGGCAATTGGGACGCCTCTTCAGCTGAGGCGGGAGACCAAGTGTCCCTTTCCACGTGCCACAGGAATCCTGGGACTCCTATCAAGTTTCACGAGGAGTCAGGCATCGTCTCCTATGGAGGCACTGATCTCCGCGTACCTCTGGAGTTTTCAAAGGATGTGAGGCCTCCGGTCGCCATGAGGTGCGGAACTAGGTCTTTCTCTGTGGTCTCCACAGGGGATTCAGACATCCTTTCATCTTGGGAGATGCAAGACGAGCCTGCATTCAAGTCACTGCAGGGATATCCGGCCTTATTTCGAGTCAGGGCATCGCGGTGTCCATTCCAATTGAGGACGCAAGCTCAGGGTCCCTCTCACATACCTAGAACTGAGAGAAGCCTCCTCTTGAGGTGCTTGTGGTAAGGTGGTATTCCTCTGGAGTCGAAGCCAGGGACTAACCTCTCATCTCGAGTTAATTTTTGGTCCATGGAGCTCTTTCGTGTTGCTACAGTAACCTCAGGATCCCTCTAGCCTTGAAACAGTGTTCTTGGGGTTTCTCTGGAGTGCCGTCAAGGAAATCAAGGCTCCTTTCATGTTTGATGTGCAACACGGAATAGCTCTGCATGCAGTGCAGGAGAATCGAGCCTCATCTCGGGGCGAGGGGGAAGTCTCATGGTTTTTCCCGAGTTGCGGCGGGACCCTGGGGTATATTCTCGAGTTATAACGGGGATGGCCCTTCCAGCCACGTGTTTGTTCAGCGACGTCAGGACTCCTGCCTAGTTGCGAGGGACAACTCGGGATTCTCCTCGAGGCTTGGCAGGGCAATTGGGACGCCTCTCCATCTGAGGCGGGAGACAAAGGGTCCCTTTCCACGTGCCACAGGAATCCTGGGACTCCTATGAAGTTTCACGAGGAGTCAGGTATCGTTTCCTTTGGAGGCACTGATCTCCGCGTACCTCTGGAATTTTCAAAGGATGTGAGGCCTCCGGTCGCGATGAGGTGGGGAACTAGGTCTTTCTCTGTGGTCTCCACAGGGGATTCAGACATGCTTTCATCTTGGGAGATGCAAGACGTGCCTGCATTCAATTCACTGCAGGGATACCCGGCCTTATTTCGAGTCAGGGCATCGCAGTGTCCATTCCACTTGAGTCCGCAAACTCAGGGTCCCTCTCACATACCTAGAGCTGAGAGAAGCCTCCTCTTGAGGTGCTTGTGGTAAGGTGGTATTCCTCTGGAGTCGAAGCCAGGGACTAACCTTTCATCTCGAGTTGATTTTTGGTCCACGGAGCTCTTTCGTGTTGCTACAGTAACCTCAGGATCCCTCTAGCCGTGAAACAGTGTTCTTGGGGTTTCTCTGGAGTGCCATCAAGGAAATCAAGGCTCCTTTCATGTTTGATGTGCAACACGGAATTGCTCTGCAGGCAGTGCAGGAGAATCGAGCCTCATCTCGCGGCGAGGGGGAAGTCTCATGGTTTTTCTCGAGTTGCGGCGGGAACCTGGGCTATATTCTCGAGATACGACGGGGATGGCCCTTCCACCCACGTGTTTGTTCAGCGACGTCAGGACTCCTGCCTAGTTGCGAGGGACAACTCGGGATTCTCCTCGAGGCTTGGCAGGGCAATTGGGACGCCTCTCCAGCTGAGGCGGGAGACCAAGGGTCCCTTTCCACGTACCACAGGAATCCTGGGACTCCTATCAAGTTTCACGAGGAGTCAGGCATCGTCTCCTTTGGAGGCACTGATCTCTGCGTACCTCTGGAGTTTTCAAAGGATGTGAGGCCTCCGGTCGCTATGAGGTGGGGAAATAGATCTTTCTCTGAGGTCTCCACAGGGGATTCAGACATCCTTTCGTCTTGGGAGATGCAAGACGAGCCTGCATTCAAGTCACTGCAGGGATATCCGGCCTTATTTCGAGTCAGGGCATCGCGGTGTCCATTCCACTTGAGGCCGCAAACTCAGGGTCCCTCTCACATACCTAGAGCTGAGAGAAGCCTCCTCTTGAGGTGCTTGTGGTAAGGTGGTATTCCTCTGGAGTCGAAGCCAGGGACTAACCTCTCATCTCAAGTTGATTTTTGGTCCACGGAGCTCTTTCGTGTTGCTACAGTGACCTCAGGATCCCTCTAGCCTTGAAACAGTGTTCTTGGGGTTTCTCTGGAGTGCCATCAAGGAAATCAAGGCTCCTTTCATGTGTGATGTGCAACACGGAATGACTCTGCATGCAGTATAGGGGAATCGAGCCTCATCTCAGGCGAGGGGGAAGTCTCATGGTTTTTCTCGAGTTGCGGCGGGAACCTGGGGTATATTCTCGAGTTACGACGGGGATGGCCCTTCCACCCACGTGTTTGTTAAGCCACGTCAGGACTCCTGCCTAGTTGCGAGGGACAACTCGGGATTCTCCTCGAGGCTTGGCAGGGAAATTGGGACGCCTCTCCAGCTGAGGCGGGAAACCAAGGTTCCCTTTCCACGTGCCACAGAAATCCTGGGACTCCTATCAAGTTTCATGAAGAGTCAGGCATCGTCTCCTTTGGAGGCACTGATCTCCGCGTACCTCTGAAGTTTTCAAAGGATGTGAGGCCTCCGGTCGCGATGAGGTGGGGAAGTCGGTCTTTCTCTGTGGTCTCCTCAGGGGATTCAGACATCCTTTCAACTTGGGAGATGCATGACGAGCCTGCATTCAATTCACTGCAGGGATATCCGGCCTTATTTCGCGTCAGGGCATCGCAGTGTCCATTACACTTGAGTCCGCAAAATCAGGGTCCCTCTCACATACCTAGAGCTGAGAGAAGCCTCCTCTTGAGGTGCTTGTGGTAAGGTGGTATTCCTCTGGAGTCGAAGCCAGGGACTAACCTCTTATCTCGAGTTTATTTTTCGTCCACGGACCTCTTTCGTGTTGCTACAGTAACCTCAGGATCCCTCTAGCCGTGAAACAGTGTTCTTGGGGTTTCTCTGGAGTGCCATCAAGGAAATCAAGGCTCCTTTCCTGTTTGATGTGCAACACGGAATTGCTCTGCATGCAGTGCAGGAGAATCGAGCCTCATCTCGCGGCGAGGGGGAAGTCTCATGGTTTTTCTCGAGTTGCGGCGGGACCCTGGGGTATATTCTCGAGTTATGACGGGGATGGCCCTTCCAGCCACGTGTTTGTTCAGCGACGTCAGGACTCCTGCCTAGTTGCGAGGGACAACTCGGGATTCTCCTCAAGGCTTGGCACGGCAATTGGGACGCCTCTCCAGCTGAGGCGGGAGACCAAGGGTCTCTTTCCACGTGCCACAGGAATCCTGGGACTCCTATCAAGTTTCACGAGGAGTCAGGCATCGTCTCCTTTGGAGGCACTGATCTCCGCGTACCTCTGGAGTTTTCAAAGGATGTGAGGCCTCCGGTCGCGATGAGGTGGGGAACTAGGTCTTTCTCTGTGGTCTCCACAGGGGATTCAGACATCCTTTCATCTTGGGAGATGCAAGACGAGCCTGCATTCAAGTCACTGCAGGGATATCCGGCCTTATTTCGAGTCAGGGCATTGCGGTGTCCATTCCCCTTGAGGCCGCAAACTCAGGGTCCCTCTCACATACCTAGAGCTGAGAGAAGCCTCCTCTTGAGGTGCTTGTGGTAAGGTGGTATTCCTATGGAGTCGAAGCCAGGGACTAACCTCTCATCTCGAGTTGACTTTTGGGCCACGGAGCTCTTTCGTGTGGCTACAGTCACCTCAGGATCCCTCTAGCCTTGAAACAGTGTTCTTGGGGTTTCTCTGGAGTGCTATCAAGGAAATCAAGGCTCCTTTCATGTGTGATGTGCATCACTGAATTGCTCTTCACGCAGTGCAGGGGAATCGGGCCTCATCTCGCGGCGAGGGGGAAGTCTCATGGTTTTTCTCGAGTTGCGGCGGGAACCTGGGGTATATTCTCGAGTTACGACGGGGATGGCCCTTCCACCCACGTGATTGTTCAGCGACGTCAGGACTCCTGCCTAGTTGCGAGGGACAACTCGGGATTCTCCTCGAGGCTTGGCAGGGCAATTGGGACGCCTCTCCAGCTGTGGCGGCAGACCAAGTGTCCCTTTCCACGTGCCACAGGAATCCTGGGACTCCTATCAAGTTTCACGAGGAGTCAGGCATCGTCTCCTTTGGAGGCACTGATCTCCGCGTACCTCTGTAGTTTTCAAAGGACGTGAGGCCTCCGGTCGCGATGAGGTGGGGAACCAGGTCTTTTTCTGTGGTCTCCACAGGGGATTCAGACATCCTTTCGTCTTGGGAGATGCAAGACGAGCCTGCATTCAAGTCACTGCAGGGATATCCACCCTTATTTCGAGTCAGGACATCGCGGTGTCCATTCCACTTGAGACCGCAAACTCAGCACGTAGCTAGAGCTGAGAGAAGCCTCCTCTTGAGGTGCTTGTGGTAAGGTGGTATTCCCCTGGAGTCGAAGCCAGGGACTAACCTCTCATCTCGAGTTGATTGTTTGTCCACGGAGCTCTTTCGTGTTGCTACAGTGACCTCAGGATCCCTCTAGCCTTGAAACAGTGTTCTAGGGGTTTCTCTGGAGTGCCATCAAGGAAATCAAGGCTCCATTCATGTGTGATGTGCAACACGGAATTGCTCTGCAAGCAGTGCAGGGGAATCGGGCCTCATCTCGCGGCGAGGGGGAAGTCTCATGGTTTTTCTCGAGTTGCGGCGGGAACCTGGGTTATATTTTCGAGTTACGACGGGCATGGCCCTTCCACCAACGTGTTTGTTCAGTGACGTCAGGACTCCTGCCTAGTTGCGAGGGACAACTCGGGATTCTCCTCGAGGCTTGGCACGGCAATTGGGACGCCTCTCCAGCTGAGGTGGAAGACCAAGGGTCCCTTTCCACGTGCCACAGGAATCCTGGGACTCCAATCAAGTTTCACGAGGAGTCAGGCATCGTCTCCTTTGGAGGCACAAATCTCCGCGTACCTCTGGAGTTTTCAAAGGATGTGAGGCCTCCGGTCGCGATGAGGTGGTGAACTAGGTCTTTCTCTGTGGTCTCCACAGGGGATTCAGACATCCTTTCGTCTTGGGAGATGCAAGACGAGCCTGCATTCAAGTCACTGCAGGGATATCCCGCCTTATTTCGAGTCAGGGCATCGCGGTGTCCATTCCACTTGACGCCGCAAACTCAGGGTCCCTCTCACATACATAGAGCTGAGAGAAGCCTCCTCTTGAGGTGCTTGTGGTAAGGTGGTATTCCTCTAGAGTCGAAGCCAGGGACTAACCTCTCATCTCGAGTTGATTTTTGGTCCACGGAGCTCTTTCGTGTTGCTACAGTGACCTCAGGATCCCTCTAGCCTTGAAACAGTGTTCTTGGGGTTTCTCTGGAGTGCCATCAAGGAAATCAAGGCTCCTTTAATGTGTGATGTGCAACACTGAATTGCTCTGCACGCAGTGCAGGGGAATCGGGCCTCATCTCGCGGCGAGGGGGAAGTCTCATGGTTTTCCTCGAGTTGCAGCGGAAACCTGGGGTATATTCTCGAGTTAAGACAGGGATGGCTCTTCCAGCCACGTGTTTGTTCAGCGACGTCAGGACTCCTGCCTAGTTGCGAGGGACAACTCGGGATTCTCCTCGAGGCTTGGCAGGGCAATTGGGACGCCTCTCCAGCTGAGGCGGGAGACCAAGGGTCCCTTTCCACGTGCCACAGGAATCCTGGGACTCCTATCAAGTTTCACGAGGAGTCAGGCATCGTCTCCTTTGGAGGCACTGATCTCCGCGTACCTCTGGAGTTTTCTAAGGATGTGAGGCCTCCGGTCGCGATGAGGTGGGGAACGAGGTCTTTCTCTGTGGTCTCCACAGGGGATTCAGACATCCTTTCATCTTGGGAGATGCAAGTCGAGCCTGCATTCAAGTCACTGCAGGGATATCCGGCCTTATTTCGAGTCCGGGCATCGCGGTGTCCATTCCACTTGAGGCCGCAAACTCAGCACATAGCTAGAGCTGAGAGAAGCCTCCTCTTGAGGTGCTTGTGGTAAGGTGTTATTCCTCTGGAGTCGAAGTTAGGGACTAACCTCTCATCTCGAGTTGATTTTTGGTCCACGGAGCTCTTTCGTGTTGCTACAGTGACCTCAGGATCCCTCTAGCCTTGAAACAGTGTTCTTGGTGTTTCTCTGGAGTGCCCTGAAGGAAATCAAGGCTCCTTTCATGTGTGATGTGCAACACGGAATTACTCTGCATGCAGTGTAGGGGAATCGGGCCTCATCTCGCGGCGAGGGGGAAGTCTCATGGTTTTTCTCGAGTTGCGGCGGGAACCTGGGGTATATTCTCGAGTTACGACGGGGATGGCCCTTCCACCCACGTGTTTGTTCAGCGACGTCAGGACTCCTGCCTAGTTGCGAGGGAAAACTCGGGATTCTCCTCGAAGCTTGGCAGGGCAATTGGGACGCCTCTCCATCTGAGGCGGGAGACAAAGCGTCCCTTTCCACGTGCCACAGGAATCCTGGGACTCCTATGAAGTTTCACGAGGAGTCAGGCATCGTCTCCTTTGGAGGCACTGATCTCCGCATACCTCTGGAATTTTCAAAGGATGTGAGGCCTCCGGTCGCGATGAGGTGGGGAACTAGGTCTTTCTCTGTGGTCTCCACAGGGGATTCAGACATGCTTTCATCTTGGGAGATGCAAGACGTGCCTGCATTCAATTCACTGCAGGGATACCCGGCCTTATTTCGAGTCAGGGCATCGCAGTGTCCATTCCACTTGAGTCCGCAAAATCAGGGTACCTCTCACATACCTAGAGCTGAGAGAAGCCTCCTCTTGAGGTACTTGTGGTAAGGTGGTATTCCTCTGGAGTCGAAGCCAGGGACTAACCTTTCATCTCGAGTTGATTTTTGGTCCACGGAGCTCTTTCGTGTTGCTACAGTAACCTCAGGATCCCTCTAGCCGTGAAACAGTGTTCTTGGGGTTTCTCTGGAGTGCCATCAAGGAAATCAAGGCTCCTTTCATGTTTGATGTGCAACACGGAATTGCTCTACAGGCAGTGCAGGAGAATCGAGCCTCATCTCGCGGCGAGGGGGAAGTCTCATGGTTTTTCTCGAGTTGCGGCGGGAACCTGGGCTATATTCTCGAGATACGACGGGGATGGCCCTTCCACCCACGTGTTTATTCAGCGACGTCAGGACTCCTGCCTAGTTGCGAGGGACAACTCGGGATTCTCCTCGAGGCTTGGCAGGGCAATTGGGACGCCTCTCCAGCTGAGGCGGGAGACCAAGGGTCACTTTCCACGTACCACAGGAATCCTGGGACTCCTATCAAGTTTCACGAGGAGTCAGGCATCGTCTCCTTTGGAGGCACTGATCTCTGCGTACCTCTGGAGTTTTCTAAGGCTGTGAGGCCTCCGGTCGCGATGAGGTGGGGAACTAGATCTTTCTCTGAGGTCTCCACAGGGGATTCAGACATCCTTTCGTCCTGGGAGATGCAAGACGAGCCTGCATTCAAGTCACTGCAGGGATATCCGGCCTTATTTCGAGTCAGGGCATCGCGGTGTCCATTCCACTTGAGGCCGCAAACTCAGGGTCCCTCTCACATACCTAGAGCTGAGAGAAGCCTCCTCTTGAGGTGCTTGTGGTAAGGTGGTATTCCTCTGGAGTCGAAGCCAGGGACTAACCTCTAATCTCGAGTTGATTTTTGGTCCACGGAGCTCTTTCGTGTTGCTACAGTGACCTCAGGATCCCTCTAGCCTTGAAACAGTGTTCTTGGGGTTTCTCTGGAGTGCCATCAAGGACATCAAGGCTCCTTTCACGTGTGATGTGCAACACTGAATTGCTCTGCACGCAGTGCAGGGGAATCGCGCCTCATCTTGCGGCGAGGGGGAAGTCTCATGGTTTTCCTCGAGTTGCAGCGGAAACCTGGGGTATATTCTCGAGGTAAGACAGGGATGGCCCTTCCAGCCACGTGTTTGTTCAGCGACGTCAGGACTCCTGCCTAGTTGCTTGGGACAACTCGGGATTCTCCTCGAGGCTTGGCAGGGAAATTAGGACGCCTCTCCAGCTGAGGCGGGAGACCAAGGGTCCCTTTCCACCTGCCACAGGAATCCTGGGACTCCTATCAAGTTTCACGAGGAGTCAGGCATCGTCTCCTTTGGAGGCACTGATCTCCGCGTACCTCTGGAGTTTTCAAAGGATGTGAGGCCTCCGGTCGCGATGAGGTGGGGAACTAGGTCTTTCTCTGTGGTCTCCACAGGGGATTCAGACATCCTTTCATCTTGGGAGATGCAAGACGAGCCTGCATTCAAGTCACTGCAGGGATATCCGACCTTATTTCGAGTCAGGGCATCGCGGTGTACATTCCACTTGAGGCCGCAAACTCAGCACATAGCTAGAGCTGAGAGAAGCCTTCTCTTGAGGTGCTTGTGGTAAGGTGTTATTACTCTGGAGTCGAAGTTAGGGACTAACCTCTCATCTCGAGTTGATTTTGGTCCACGGAGCTCTTTCGTGTTGCTACAGTGACCTCAGGATCCCTCTAGCCTTGAAACAGTGTTCTTGGGGTTTCTCTGGAGTGCCCTGAAGGAAATCAAGGCTCCTTTCATGTGTGATGTGCAACACGGAATGACTCTGCATGCAGTATAGGGGAATCGAGCCTCATCTCGCGGCGAGGGGGAAGTCTCATGGTTTTTCTCGAGTTGCGGCGGGAACCTGGGGTATATTCTCGAGTTACGACGGGGATGGCCCTTCCACACACGTGTTTGTTAAGCCACGTCAGGACTCCTGCCTAGTTGCGAGGGACAACTCGGGATTCTCCTCGAGGCTTGGCAGGGCAATTGGGACGCCTCTCCAGCTGAGGCGGGAGACCAAGGTTCCCTTTCCACGTGCCACAGAAATCCTGGGACTCCTATCAAGTTTCATGAAGAGTCAGGCATCGTCTCCTTTGGAGGCACTGATCTCCGCGTACCTCTGAAGTTTTCAAAGGATGTGAGGCCTCCGGTCGCGATGAGGTGGGGAAGTCGGTCTTTCTCTCTGGTCTCCACAGGGGATTCAGACATCCTTTCATCTTGGGAGATGCATGACGAGCCTGCATTCAATGCACTGCAGGGATATCCGGCCTTATTTCGCGTCAGGGCATCGCAGTGTCCATTACACTTGAGTCCGCAAAATCAGGGTCCCTCTCACATACCTAGAGCTGAGAGAAGCCTCCTCTTGAGGTGCTTGTGGTATGGTGGTATTCCTCTGGAGGCGAAGCCAGGGACTAACCTCTTATCTCGAGTTGATTTTTCGTCCACGGACCTCTTTCGTGTTGCTACAGTAACCTCAGGATCCCTCTAGCGGTGAAACAGTGTTCTTGGGGGTTCTCTGGAGTGCCATCAAGGAAATCAAGGCTCCTTTCCTGTTTGATGTGCAACACGGAATTGCTCTGCATGCAGTGCAGGAGAATCGAGCCTCATCTCGCGGCGAGGGGGAAGTCTCATGGTTTTTCTCGAGTTGCGGCGGGACCCTGGGGTATATTCTCGAGTTATGACGGGGATGGCCCTTCCAGCCACGTGTTTGTTCAGCGACGTCAGGACTCCTGCCTAGTTGCGAGGGACAACTCGGGATTCTCCTCAAGGCTTGGCACGGCAATTGGGACGCCTCTCCAGCTGAGGCGGGAGACCAAGGGTCTCTTTCCACGTGCCACAGGAATCCTGGGACTCCTATCAAGTTTCACGAGGAGTCAGGCATCGTCTCCTTTGGAGGCACTGATCTCCGCGTACCTCTGGAGTTTTCAAAGGATGTGAGGCCTCCGGTCGCGATGAGGTGGGGAACTAGGTCTTTCTCTGTGGTCTCCACAGGGGATTCAGACATCCTTTCATCTTGGGAGATGCAAGACGAGCCTGCATTCAAGTCACTGCAGGGATATCCGGCCTTATTTCGAGTCAGGGCATCGCGGTGTCCATTCCCCTTGAGGCCGCAAACTCAGGGTCCCTCTCACATACCTAGAGCTGAGAGAAGCCTCCTCTTGAGGTGCTTGTGGTATGGTGGTATTCCTCTGGAGTCGAAGCCAGGGACTAACCTCTCATCTCGAGTTGATTTTTGGGCCACGGAGCTCTTTCGTGTGGCTACAGTGACCTCAGGATCCCTCTAGCCTTGAATCAGTGTTCTTGGGGTTTCTCTGGAGTGCTATCAAGGAAATCAAGGCTCCTTTCATGTGTGATGTGCATCACTGAATTGCTCTTCACGCAGTGCAGGGGAATCGGGCCTCATCTCGCGGCGAGGGGGAAGTCTCATGGTTTTTCTCGAGTTGCGGCGGGAACCTGGGGTATATTCTCGAGTTACGACGGGGATAGCCCTTCCACCCACGTGATTGTTCAGCGACGTCAGGACTCCTGCCTAGTTGCGAGGGACAACTCGGGATTCTCCTCGAGGCTTGGCAGGGCAATTGGGACGCCTCTCCAGCTGTGGCGAGAGACCAAGGGTCCCTTTCCACGTGCCACAGGAATCCTGGGACTCCTATCAAGTTTCACGAGGAGTCAGGCATCGTCTCCTTTGGAGGCACTGATCTCCGCGTACCTCTGGAGTTTTCAAAGGACGAGAGGCCTCCGGTCGCGATGAGGTGGGGAACTAGGTATTTTTCTGTGGTCTCCACAGGGGATTCAGACATCCTTTCGTCTTGGGAGATGCAAGACGAGCCTGCATTCAAGTCACTGCAGGGATATCCACCCTTATTTCGAGTCAGGACATCGCGGTGTCCATTCCACTTGAGGCCGCAAACTCAGCACGTAGCTAGAGCTGAGAGAAGCCTCCTCTTGAGGTGCTTGTGGTAAGGTGGTATTCCCCTGGAGTCGAAGCCAGGGACTAACCTCTCATCTCGAGTTGATTGTTGGTCCACGGAGCTCTTTCGTGTTGCTACAGTGACCTCAGGATCCCTTTAGCCTTGAAACAGTGTTCTTGGGGTTTCTCTGGAGTGCCATCAAGGAAATCAAGGCTCCTTTCATGTGTGATGTGCAACACGGAATTGCTCTGCACGCAGTGCAGGGGAATCGGGCCTCATCTCGCGGCGAGGGGGAAGTCTCATGGTTTTTCTCGAGTTGCGGCGGGAACCTGGGTTATATTTTCGAGTTACGACGGGCATGGCCCTTCCACCCACGTGTTTGTTCAGTGACGTCAGGACTCCTGCCTAGTTGCGAGGGACAACTCGGGATTCTCCTCGAGGCTTGGCAGGGCAATTGGGACGCCTCTCCAGCTGAGGTGGGAGACCAAGGGTCCCTTTCCACGTGCCACAGGAATCCTGGGACTCCAATCAAGTTTCACGAGGAGTCAGGCATCGTCTCCTTTGGAGGCACAAATCTCCGCGTACCTCTGGAGTTTTCAAAGGATGTGAGGCCTCCGGTCGAGATGAGGTGGTGAACTAGATCTTTCTCTGTGGTCTCCACAGGGGATTCAGGCATCCTTTCGTCTTGGGAGATGCAAGACGAGCCTGCATTCAAGTCACTGCAGGGATATCCCGCCTTATTTCGAGTCAGGGCATCGCGGTGTCCATTCCACTTGACGCCGCAAACTCAGGGTCCCTCTCACATACATAGAGCTGAGAGAAGCCTCCTCTTGAGGTGCTTGTGGTAAGGTGGTATTCCTCTGGAGTCGAAGCCAGGGACTAACCTCTCATCTCGAGTTGATTTTTGGTCCACGGAGCTCTTTCGTGTTGCTACAGTGACCTCAGGATCCCTCTAGCCTTGAAACAGTGTTGTTGGGGTTTCTCTGGAGTGCCATCAAGGAAATCAAGGCTCCTTTCATGTGTGATGTGCAACACTGAATTGCTCTGCACGCAGTGCAGGGGAATCGGGCCTCATCTCGCGGCGAGGGGGAAGTCTCATGGTTTTCCTCGAGTTGCAGCGGAAACCTGGGGTATATTCTCGAGTTAAGACAGGGATGGCTCTTCCAGCCACGTGTTTGTTCAGCGACGTCAGGACTCCTGCCTAGTTGCGAGGGACAACTCGGGATTCTCCTCGAGGCTTGGCAGGGCAATTGGGACGCCTCTCCAGCTGAGGCGGGAGACCAAGGGTCCCTTTCCACGTGCCACAGGAATCCTGGGACTCCTATCAAGTTTCACGAGGAGTCAGGCATCGTCTCCTTTGGAGGCACTGATCTCCGCGTACCTCTGGAGTTTTCAAAGGATGTGAGGCCTCCGGTCGCGATGAGGTGGGGAACTAGGTCTTTCTCTGTTGTCTCCACAGGGGATTCAGACATCCTTTCATCTTGGGAGATGCAAGTCGAGCCTGCATTCAAGTCACTGCAGGGATATCCGGCCTTATTTCGAGTCCGGGCATCGCGGTGTCCATTCCACTTGAGGCCGCAAACTCAGCACATAGCTAGAGCTGAGAGAAGCCTCCTCTTGAGGTGCTTGTGGTAAGGTGTTATTCCTCTGGAGTCGAAGTTAGGGACTAACCTCTCATCTCGAGTTGATTTTTGGTCCACGGAGCTCTTTCGTGTTGCTACAGTGACCTCAGGATCCCTCTAGCCTTGAAACAGTGTTCTTGGTGTTTCTCTGGAGTGCCCTGAAGGAAATCAAGGCTCCTTTCATGTGTGATGTGCAACACGGAATTACTCTGCATGCAGTGTAGGGGAATCGGGCCTCATCTCGCGGCGAGGGGGAAGTCTCATGGTTTTTCTCGAGTTGCGGCGGGAACCTGGGGTATATTCTCGAGTTAAGACGGGGATGGCCCTTTCACCCACGTGTTTGTTCAGCGACGTCAGGACTCCTGCCTAGTTGCGAGGGAAAACTCGGGATTCTCCTCGAGGCTTGGCAGGGCAATTGGGACGCCTCTCCATCTGAGGCGGGAGACAAAGCGTCCCTTTCCACGTGCCACAGGAATCCTGGGACTCCTATCAAGTTTCACGAGGAGTCAGGCATCGTCTCCTTTGGAGGCACTGATCTCCGCGTACCTCTGGAATTTTCAAAGCATGTGAGGCCTCAGTTCGCGATGAGGTGGGGAACTAGGTCTTTCTCTGTGGTCTCCACAGGGGATTCAGACATGATTTCATCTTGGGAGATGCAAGACGTGCCTGCATTCAATTCACTGCAGGGATACCCGGCCTTATTTCGAGTCAGGGCATCGCAGTGTCCATTCCACTTGAGTCCGCAAAATCAGGGTACCTCTCACATACCTAGAGCTAAGAGAAGCCTCCTCTTGAGGTGCTTGTGGTAAGGTGGTATTCCTCTGGAGTCGAAGCCAGGGACTAACCTCTCATCTCGAGTTGATTTCTGGGCCACGGAGCTGTTTCGTGTTGCTACAGTGACCTCAGGATCCCTCTAGCCTTGAAACAGTGTTCTTGGGGTTTCTCTGGAGTGCTATCAAGGAAATCAAGGCTCCTTTCATGTGTGATGTGCATCACTGAATTGCTCTTCACGCAGTTCAGGGGAATCGGGCCTCATCTCGCGGCGAGGGGGAAGTCTCATGGTTTTTCTCGAGTTGCGGCGGGAACCTGGGGTATATTCTCGAGTTACGACGGGGATGGCCCTTCCACCCACGTGTTTGTTCAGCGACGTCAGGACTCCTGCCTAGTTGCGAGGGACAACTCGGGATTCTCCTCGAGGCTTGGCAGGGCAATTGGGACGCCTCTCCAGCTGAGGCGGGAGACCAAGGGTCCCTTTCCACGTGCCACAGGAATCCTGGGACTCCTATCAAGTTTCACGAGGAGTCAGGCATCGTCTCCTTTGAAGGCACTGATCTCCGCGTACCTCTGGAGTTTTCAAAGGACGTGAGGCCTCCGGTCGCGATGAGGTGGGAAACTAGGTCTTTTTCTGTGGTCTCCACAGGGGATTCAGACATCCTTTCGTCTTGGGAGATGCAAGACGAGCCTGCATTCAAGTCACTGCAGGGATATCCGGCCTTATTTCGAGTCAGGGCATCGCGGTGTCCATTCCACTTGAGGCCGCAAACTCAGCACATAGCTAGAGCTGAGAGAAGCCTCCTCTGGAGGTGCTTGTGGTAAGGTGGTATTCCTCTGGAGTCGAAGCCAGGGACTAACCTCTCATCTCGAGTTGATTTTTGGTCCACGGAGCTCTTTCGTGTTGCTACAGTGACCTCAGGATCCCTCTAGCCTTGAAACAGTGTTCTTGGGGTTTCTCTGGAGTGCCATCAAGGAAATCAAGGCTCCTTTCATGTGTGATGTGCAACACGGAATTGCTCTCCACGCAGTGCAGGGTATCGGGCCTTATTTTGCGACAAAGGGGAAGTCTCATGGTTTTTCTCGAGTTGCGGCGGGAACCTGGGTTATATTTTCGAGTTACGACGGGCATGGCCCTTCCACCCACGTGTTTGTTCAGTGACGTCAGGACTCCTGCCTAGTTGCGAGGGACAACTCGGGATTCTCCTCAAGGCTTGGCACGGCAATTGGGACGCCTCTCCAGCTGAGGTGGGAGACCAAGGGTCCCTTTCCACGTGCCACAGGAATCCTGGGACTCCAATCAAGTTTCACGAGGAGTCAGGCATCGTCTCCTTTGGAGGCACAAATCTCCGCGTACCTCTTTAGTTTTCAAAGGATGTGAGGCCTCCGGTCGAGATGAGGTGGTGAACTAGGTCTTTCTCTGTGGTCTCCACAGGGGATTCAGACATCCTTTCGTCTTGGGAGATGCAAGACGAGCCTGCATTCAAGTCACTGCAGGGATATCCGGCCTTATTTCGAGTCAGGGCATCGCGGTGTCCATTCCACTTGACCCCGCAAACTCAGGGTCCCTCTCACATACATAGAGCTGAGAGAAGCCTCCTCTTGAGGTGCTTGTGGTAAGGTGGTATTCCTCTGGAGTCGAAGCCAGGGACTAACCTCTCATCTCGAGTTGATTTCTGGTCCACGGAGCTCTTTTGTGTTGCTACAGTGACCTCAGGATCCCTCTAGCCTTGAAACAGTGTTCTTGGGGTTTCTCTGGAGTGCCATCAAGGAAATCAAGTCTCCTTTCATGTGTGATGTGCAACACTGAATTGCTCTGCACGCAGTGCAGGGGAATCGGGCCTCATCTCGCGGCGAGGGGGAAGTCTCATGGTTTTTCTCGAGTTGCGGCGGGAACCTGGGGTATATTCTCGAGTTACGACGGGGATGGCCCTTCCACCCACCTGTTTGTTCAGCGACGTCAGGACTCCTGCCTAGTTGCGAGGGAAAACTCGGGATTCTCCTCGAGGCTTGGCAGGGCAATTGGGACGCCTCTCCATCTGAGGCGGGAGACAAAGCGTCCCTTTCCACGTGCCACAGGAATCCTGGGACTCCTATGAAGTTTCACGAGGAGTCAGGCATCGTCTCCTTTGGAGGCACTGATCTCCGCGTACCTCTGGAATTTTCAAAGGATGTGAGGCCTCCGTTCGCGACGAGGTGGGGAACTAGGTCTTTCTCTGTGGTCTCCACAGGGGATTCAGACATGCTTTCATTTTGGGAGATGCAAGACGTGCCTGCATTCAATTCACTTCAGGGATACCCGGCCTTATTTCGAGTCAGGGCATCGCGGTCTCCATTCCACTTGAGTCCGCAAAATCAGGGTACCTCTCACATACCTAGAGCTGAGAGAAGCCTCCTCTTGAGGTGCTTGTGGTAAGGTGGTATTCCTCTGGAGTCGAAGCCAGGGACTAACCTCTCATCTCGAGTTGATTTTTGGTCCACGGACCTCTTTCGTGTTTCTACAGTGACCTCAGGATCCCTCTAGCCTTGAAACAGTGTTCTTGGGGTTTCTCTGGAGTGCCATCAAGGAAATCAAGGCTCCTTCCATGTTTGATGTGCAACACGGAATTGCTCTGCATGCAGTGCAGGAGAATCGAGCCTCATCTCGCGGCGAGGGGGAAGTCTCATGGTTTTTCTCGAGTTGCGGCGGGACCCTGTGGTATATTCTCGAGTTATGACGGGGATGGCCCTTCCAGCCACGTGTTTGTTCAGCGACGTCAGGACTCCTGCCTAGTTGCGAGGGACAACTCGGGATTATCCTCGAGGCTTGGCAGGGCAATTGGGACGCCTCTCCAGCTGAGGAGGGAGACCAAGGGTCCCTTTCCATGTGCCACAGGAATCCTGGGACTCCTATCAAGTTTCACGAGGAGTCAGGCATCGTCTCCTTTGGAGGCACTGATCTCCGCGTACCTCTGGAGTTTTCAAAGGATGTGAGGCCTCCGGTCGCGATGAGGTGGGCAACTAGGTCTTTCTCTGAGGTCTCCACAGGCGATTCAGACATCCTTTCATCTTGGGAGATGCAAGACGAGCCTGCATTCAAGTCACTGCAGGGATATCCGGCCTTATTTCGAGTCAGGGCATCGCGGTGTCCATTCCACTTGAGGCCGCAAACTCAGGGTCCGTCTCACATACCTAGAGCTAAGAGAAGCCTCCTCTTGAGGTGCTTGTGGTAAGGTGGTATTCCTCTGGAGTCGAAGCCAGGGACTAACCTCTCATCTCGAGTTGATTTTTGGGCCACGGAGCTGTTTCGTGTTACTACAGTGACGTCAGGATCCCTCTAGCCTTGAAACAGTGTTCTTGGGGTTTCTCTGGAGTGCTATCAAGGAAATCAAGGCTCCTTTCATGTGTGATGTGCATCACTGAATTGCTCTTCACGCAGTGCAGGGGAATCGGGCCTCATCTCGCGGCGAGGGGGAAGTCTCATGGTTTTTCTCGAGTTGCGGCGGGAACCTGGGGTATATTCTCGAGTTACGACGGGGATGGCCCTTCCACCCACGTGTTTGTTCAGTGACGTCAGGACTCCTGCCTAGTTGCGAGGGACAACTCGGGATTCTCCTCGAGGCTTGGCAGGGCAATTGGGACGCCTCTCCAGCTGAGGCGGGAGACCAAGGGTCCCTTTCCACGTGCCACAGGAATCCTGGGACTCCTATCAAGTTTCACGAGGAGTCAGGCATCGTCTCCTTTGGAGGCACTGATCTCCGCGTACCTCTGGAGTTTTCAAAGGACGTGAGGCCTCCGGTCGCGATGAGGTGGGGAACTAGGTCTTTTTCTGTGGTCTCCACAGGGAATTCAGACATCCTTTCGTCTTGGGAGATGCAAGACGAGCCTGCATTCAAGTCACTGCAGGGATATCCGGCCTTATTTCGAGTCAGGGCATCGCGGTGTCCATTCCACTTGAGACCGCAAACTCAGCACATAGCTAGAGCTGAGAGAAGCCTCCTCTTGAGGTGCTTGTGGTAAGGTGGTATTCCTCTGGAGTCGAAGCCAGGGACTAACCTCTCATCTTGAGTTGATTTTTGGTCCACGGAGCTCTTTCGTGTTGCTACAGTGACCTCAGGATCCCTCTAGCCTTGAAACAGTGTTCTTGGGGTTTCTCTGGAGTGACATCAAGGAAATCAAGGCTCCTTTCATGTGTGATGTGCAACACGGAATTGCTCTCCACGCAATGCAGGGTATCGGGCCTTATTTTGCGACAAGGGGGACGTCTCATGGTTTTTCTCGAGTTGCGGCGGGAACCTGGGGTATATTCTCGAGTTACGACGGGGATGTCCCTTCCACCCACGTGTTTATTCAGCGACGTCAGACTCCTGCCTAGTTGCGAGGGACACCTCGGGATTCTCCTCGAGGCTTGGCAGGGCAATTGGGACGCCTCTCCAGCTGAGGCGGGAGACCAAGGGTCCCTTTCCACGTGCCACAGGAATCCTGGGAATCCTATCAAGTTTCACGAGGAGTCAGGCATCGTCTCCTTTGGAGGCACTGATCTCCGCGTACCTCTGGAGTTTTCAAAGGATGTGAGGCCTCCGGTCGCGATGAGGTGGGGAACTAGGTCTTTCTCTGCGGTCTCCACAGGGGATTCAGACATCCGTTCATCTTGGGAGATGCAAGACGAGCCTGCATTCAAGTCACTGCAGGGAATCCGGCCTTATTTTGCGTCAGGGCATTGTAGTGTCCATTCCACTTGAGGCCGCAAAATCAGGGTCCCTCTCACATACCTAGAGCTGAGAGAAGCCTCCTCTTGAGGTGCTTGTGGTAAGGTGGTATTCCTCTGGAGTCGAAGCCAGGGACTAATCTCTCATCTCGAGTTGATTCTGGTCCACGGAGCTCTTTCGTGTTGCTACAGTGACCTCAGGATCCCTCTAGCCTTGAAACAGTGTTCTTTAGGTTTGTCTGGAGTGCCATCAAGGAAATCAAGGCTCCTTTCATGTGTGGTGTGCAACACGGAATTGCTCTGCACGCAGTGCAGGGGAATCGGGCCTCATCTCGCGGCGAGGGGGAAGTCTCATGGTTTTTCTCGAGTTGCGGCGGGAACCTGGGGTATATTCTCGAGTTACGACGGTGATGGCCCTTCCACCCACGTGTTTGTTCAGTGACGTCAGACTCCTGCCTAGTTGCGAGGGACAACTCGGGATTCTCCTCGAGGCTTGGCAGGGCAATTGGGACGCCTCTCCAGCTGAGGCGGGAGACCACGTGTCCCTTTCCACGTGCCACAGGAATCCTGGGACTCCTATCAAGTTTCACGAGGAGTCAGGCATCGTCTCCTTTGGAGGCACTGATCTCCGCGTAACTCTGGAGTTTTCAAAGGATGTGAGGCCTCCGGTCGCGATGAGGTGGGGAACTAGGTCGTACTCTGAGGTCTCCACAGGGGATTCAGAAATCCTTTATCTTGGGAGATGCAAGACGAGCCTGCATTCAAGTCACTGCAGGGATATCCGGCCTTATTTCGAGTCAGGGCATCGCGGTTCCATTCCACTTGAGGCCGCAAACTCAGGGTCCCTCTCACATGCCTAGAGCTGAGAGAAGGTTCCTCTTGAGGTGCTTGTGGTAAGGTGGTATTCCTCTGGAGTCGAAGCCAGGGACTAACCTCTCATCTCGAGTTGATTTTTGGGCCAGGGAGCTCTTTCGTGTGGCTACAGTGACCTCAGGATCCCTCTAGCCTTGAAACAGTGTTCTTGGTGTTTCTCTGGAGTGCCCTGAAGGAAATCAAGGCTCCTTTCATGTGTGATGTGCAACACGGAATTACTCTGCATGCAGTGTAGGGGAATCGGGCCTCATCTCGCGGCGAGGGGGAAGTCTCATGGTTTTTCTCGAGTTGCGGCGGGAACCTGGGGTATATTCTCGAGTTACAACGGGGATGGCCCTTCCACCCACCTGTTTGTTCAGCGACGTCAGGACTCCTGCCTAGTTGCGAGGGAAAACTCGGGATTCTCCTCGAGGCTTGGCAGGGCAATTGGGACGCCTCTCCATCTGAGGCGGGAGACAAAGCGTCCCTTTCCACGTGCCACAGGAATCCTGGGACTCCTATGAAGTTTCACGAGGAGTCAGGCATCGTCTCCTTTGGAGGCACTGATCTCCGCGTACCTCTGGAATTTTCAAAGGATGTGAGGCCTCCGTTCGCGACGAGGTGGGGAACTAGGTCTTTCTCTGTGGTCTCCACAGGGGATTCAGACATGCTTTCATTTTGGGAGATGCAAGACGTGCCTGCATTCAATTCACTGCAGGGATACCCGGCCTTATTTCGAGTCAGGGCATCGCGGTCTCTATTCCACTTGAGTCCGCAAAATCAGGATACCTCTCACATACCTAGAGCTGAGAGAAGCCTCCTCTTGAGGTGCTTGTGGTAAGGTGGTATTCCTCTGGAGTCGAAGCCAGGGACTAACCTCTCATCTCGAGTTGATTTTTGGTCCACGGACCTCTTTCGTGTTTCTACAGTGACCTCAGGATCCCTCTAGCCTTGAAACAGTGTTCTTGGGGTTTCTCTGGAGTGCCATCAAGGAAATCAAGGCTCCTTCCATGTTTGATGTGCAACACGGAATTGCTCTGCATGCAGTGCAGGAGAATCGAGCCTCATCTCGCGGCGAGGGGGAAGTCTCATGGTTTTTCTCGAGTTGCGGCGGGACCCTGCGGTATATTCTCGAGTTATGACGGGGATGGCCCTTCCAGCCACGTGTTTGTTCAGCGACGTCAGGACTCCTGCCTAGTTGCGAGGGACAACTCGGGATTATCCTCGAGGCTTGGCAGGGCAATTGGGACGCCTCTCCAGCTGAGGAGGGAGACCAAGGGTCCCTTTCCATGTGCCACAGGAATCCTGGGACTCCTATCAAGTTTCACGAGGAGTCAGGCATCGTCTCCTTTGGAGGCACTGATCTCCGCGTACCTCTGGAGTTTTCAAAGGATGTGAGGCCTCCGGTCGCGATGAGGTGGGCAACTAGGTCTTTCTCTGAGGTCTCCACAGGCGATTCAGACATCCTTTCATCTTGGGAGATGCAAGACGAGCCTGCATTCAAGTCACTGCAGGGATATCCGGCCTTATTTCGAGTCAGGGCATCGCGGTGTCCATTCCACTTGAGGCCGCAAACTCAGGGTCCGTCTCACATACCTAGAGCTAAGAGAAACCTCCTCTTGAGGTGCTTGTGGTAAGGTGGTATTCCTCTGGAGTCGAAGCCAGGGACTAACCTCTCATCTCGAGTTGATTTTTGGGCCACGGAGCTGTTTCGTGTTACTACAGTGACCTCAGGATCCCTCTAGCCTTGAAACAGTGTTCTTGGGGTTTCTCTGGAGTGCTATCAAGGAAATCAAGGCTCCTTTCATGTGTGATGTGCATCACTGAATTGCTCTGCACGCAGTGCAGGGGAATCGGGCCTCATCTCGCGGCGAGGGGGAAGTCTCATGGTTTTTCTCGAGTTGCGGCGGAAACCTGGGGTATATTCTCGAGTTACGACGGGGATGGCCCTTCCACCCACGTGTTTGTTCAGCGACGTCAGGACTCCTGCCTAGTTGCGAGGGACAACTCGGGATTCTCCTCGAGGCTTGGCAGGGCAATTGGGACACCTCTCCAGCTGAGGCGGGAGACCAAGGGTCCCTTTCCACGTGCCACAGGAATCCTGGGACTCCTATCAATTTCACGAGGAGTCAGGCATCGTCTCCTTTGGAGGCACTGATCTCCGCGTACCTCTGGAGTTTTCAAAGGACGTGAGGCCTCCGGTCGCGATGAGGTGGGAAACTAGGTCTTTTTCTGTGGTCTCCACAGGGGATTCAGACATCCTTTCGTCTTGGGAGATGCAAGACGAGCCTGCATTCAAGTCACTGCAGGGATATCCGGCCTTATTTCGAGTCAGGACATCGCGGGGTCCATTCCACTTGAGACCGCAAACTCAGCACATAGCTAGAGCTGAGAGAAGCCTCCTCTTGAGGTGCTTGTGTTAAGGTGGTATTCCCCTGGAGTCGAAGCCAGGGACTAACCTCTCATCTCGAGTTGATTGTTGGTCCACGGAGCTCTTTCGTGTTGCTACAGTGACCTCAGGATCCCTCTAGCCTTGAAACAGTGTTCTTGGGGTTTCTCTGGAGTGCCATCAAGGAAATCAAGGCTCCTTTCATGTGTGATGTGCAACACGGAATTGCTCTGCACGCAGTGCAGGGGAATCGGGCCTCATCTCGCGGCGAGGGGGAAGTCTCATGGTTTTTCTCGAGTTGCAGCTGGAACCTGGGGTATATTTTCGAGTTACGACGGGGATGGCCCTTCCACCCACGTGTTTGTTCAGTGACGTCAGGACTCCTTCCTAGTTGCGAGGGACAACTCGGGATTATCCTCGAGGCTTGGCAGGGCAATTGGGACGCCTCTCCAGCTGAGGTGGGAGACCAAGGGTCCCTTTCCACGTGCCACAGGAATCCTGGGACTCCAATCAAGTTTCACGAGGAGTCAGGCATCGTCTCCTTTGGAGGCACTGATCTCCGCGTACCTCTGGAGTTTTCAAAGGATGTGAGGCCTCCGGTCGCGATGAGGTGGTGAACTAGGTCTTTCTCTGTGGTCTCCACAGGGGATTCAGACATCCTTTCGTCTTGGGAGATGCAAGACGAGCCTGCATTCAAGTCACTGCAGGGATATCCCGCCTTATTTCGAGTCAGGGCATCGCGGTGTCCATTCCACTTGACGCCGCAAACTCAGGGTCCCTCTCACATACATAGAGCTGAGAGAAGCCTCCTCTTGAGGTGCTTGTGGTAAGGTGGTATTCCTCTGGAGTCGAAGTCAGGGACTAACCTCTCATCTCGAGTTGATTTTTGGTCCACGGAGCTCTTTCGTGTTGCTACAGTGACCTCAGGATCCCTCTAGCCTTGAAACAGTGTTCTTGGGGTTTCTCTGGAGTGCCATCAAGGAAATCAAGGCTCCTTTCATGTGTGATGTGCAACACTGAATTGCTCTGCACGCAGTGCAGGGGAATCGGGCCTCATCTTGCGGTGAGGGGGAAGTCTCATGGTTTTCCTCGAGTTGCAGCGGAAACCTGGGGTATATTCTCGAGTTAAGACTGGGATGGCTCTTCCAGCCACGTGTTTGTTCAGCGACGTCAGGACTCCTGCCTAGTTGCGAGCGACAACTCGGGATTCTCCTCGAGGCTTGGCAGGGCAATTGGGACGCCTCTCCAGCTGAGGCGGGAGACCAAGGGTCCCTTTCCACGTGCCACAGGAATCCTGGGAATCCTATCAAGTTTCACGAGGAGTCAGGCATCGTCTCCTTTGGAGGCACTGATCTCCGCGTACCTCTGGAGTTTTCAAAGGATGTGAGGCCTCCGGTCGCGATGAGGTGGGGAACTAGGTCTTTCTCTGTGGTCTCCACAGGGGATTCAGACATCCTTTCATCTTGGGAGATGCAAGACGAGCCTGCATTCAAGTCACTGCAGGGATATCCGGCCTTATTTCGAGTCAGGGCATCGCGGTGTCCATTCCACTTGAGGCCGCAAACTCAGCACATAGCTAGAGCTGAGAGAAGCCTCCTCTGGAGGTGCTTGTGGTAAGGTGTTATTCCTCTGGAGTCGAAGTTAGGGACTAACCTCTCATCTCGAGTTGATTTTTGGTCCACGGAGCTCTTTCGTGTTGCTACAGTGACCTCAGGATCCCTCTAGCCTTGAAACAGTGTTCTTGGTGTTTCTCTGGAGTGCCCTGAAGGAAATCAAGGCTCCTTTCATGTGTGATGTGTAACACGGAATTACTCTGCATGCAGTGTGGGGAATCGAGCCTCATCTCGCGGCGAGGGGGAAGTCTCATGGTTTTTCTCGAGTTGCGGCGGGAACCTGGGGTATATTCTCGAGTTACGACGGGGATGGCCCTTCCACCCACCTGTTTGTTCAGCGACGTCAGGACTCCTGCCTAGTTGCGAGGGACAACTCGGGATTCTCCTCGAGGCTTGGCAGGGCAATTGGGACGCCTCTCCAGCTGAGGCGGGAGACCAAGGGTCCCTTTCCATGTGCCACAGGAATCCTGGGACTCCTATCAAGTTTCACGAGGAGTCAGGCATCGTCTCCTATGGAGGCACTGATCTCCGCGTACCTCTGGAGTTTTCAAAGGATGTGAGGCCTCCGGTCGCCATGAGGTGCGGAACTAGGTCTTTCTCTGTGGTCTCCACAGGGGATTCAGACATCCTTTCATCTTGGGAGATGCAAGACGAGCCTGCATTCAAGTCACTGCAGGGATATCCGGCCTTATTTCGAGTCAGGGCATCGCGGTGTCCATTCCAATTGAGGACGCAGGCTCAGGGTCCCTCTCACATACCTAGAACTGAGAGAAGCCTCCTCTTGAGGTGCTTGTGGTAAGGTGGTATTCCTCTGGAGTCGAAGCCAGGGACTAACCTCTCATCTCGAGTTGATTTTTGGTCCATGGAGCTCTTTCGTGTTGCTACAGTAACCTCAGGATCCCTCTAGCCTTGAAACAGTGTTCTTGGGGTTTCTCTGGAGTGCCGTCAAGGAAATCAAGGCTCCTTTCATGTGTGATGTGCAACACGGAATAGCTCTGCATGCAGTGCAGGAGAATCGAGCCTCATCTCGGGGCGAGGGGGAAGTCTCATGGTTTTTCCCGAGTTGCGGCGGGACCCTGGGGTATATTCTCGAGTTATAACGGGGATGGCCCTTCCAGCCACGTGTTTGTTCAGCGACGTCAGGACTCCTGCCTAGTTGCGAGGGACAACTCGGGATTCTCCTCGAGGCTTGGCAGGGCATTTGGGATGCCTCTCCAGCTGAGGCGGGAGACCAAGGGTCCCTTTCCATGTGCCACAGGAATCCTGGAACTCCTATCAAGTTTCACGAGGAGTCAGGCATCGTCTCCTTTGGAGGCACTGATCTCCGCATACCTCTGGAGTTTTCAAAGGATGTGAGGCCTCCGGTCGTGATGAGGTGGGGAACTAGATCTTTCTCTGAGGTCTCCACAGGGGATTCAGACATCCTTTCGTCTTGGGAGATGCAAGACGAGCCTGCATTCAAGTCACTGCAGGGTTACCTGGCCTTATTTCGAGTCAGGGCATCGCGGTGTCCATTCCACTTGAGGCCGCAAACTCAGGGTCCCTCTCACATACCTAGAGCTGAGAGAAGCCTTCTCTTGAGGTGCTTGTGGTAAGGTGGTATTCCTCTGGAGTCGAAGCCAGGGACTAACCTCTCATCTCGAGTTGATTTTTGGTCCACGGAGCTCTTTCGTGTTGCTACTGTGACCTCAGGATCCCTCTAGCCTTGAAACAGTGTTCTTGGGGTTTCTCTGGAGTGCCATCAAGGAAATCAAGGCTCCTTTCATGTGTGATGTGCAACACTGAATTGCTCTGCACGCAGTGCAGGGGAATCCGGCCTCATCTCGCGGCGAGGGGGAAGTCTCATGGTTTTCCTCGAGTTGCGGCGGAAACCTGGGGTATATTCTCGAGTTACGACGGGGATGGCCCTTACACCCACGTGTTTGTTCAGCTACGTCAGGACTCCTGCCTAGTTGCGAGGGACAACTCGGGATTCTCCTCGAGGCTTGGCAGGGCAATTGGGACGCCTCTCCAGCTGAGGCGTGAGACCAAGGGTATCTTTCCACGTTCCACAGGAATCCTGGGACTCCTATCAAGTTTCACGAGGAGTCAGGCATCGTCTCCTTTGGAGGCACTGATCTCCGCGTACCTCTGGAGTTTTCAAAGGATGTGAGGCCTCCGGTCGCGATGAGGTGGGGAACTAGGTCTTTCTCTGTGGTCTCCACAGGGGATTCAGACATCCTTTCGTCTTGGGAGATGCAGGACGAGCCTGCATTCAAGTCACTGCAGGGATATCCGGCCTTATTTCGAGCCAGGGCATTGCGGTGTCCATTCCACTTGAGGCCGCAAACTCAGCACATAGCTAGAGCTGAGAGAAGCCTCCTCTTGAGGTGCTTGTGGTAAGGTGCTTTTCCTCTGGAGTCGAAGCCAGGGACTAACATCTCATCTCGTGTTGATTGTTGGTCCATGGAGCTCTTTCCTGTTGCTACAGTGACCTCAGGATCCCTCTAGCCTTGAAACAGTGTTCTTGGGGTTTCTCTGGAGTGCCATCAGGGAAATCAAGGCACCTTTCATGTGTGATGTGCAAGACGGTATTGCTCTGCACGCAGTGCAGGGGAATCGGGCCTCATCTCGCGGCGAGGGGGAAGTCTCATGGTTTTTCTCGAGTTGCGGCGGGAACCTGGGGTATATTCTCGAGTTACGACGGGGATGGCCCTTCCACCCACGTGTTTGTTCAGCGACGTCAGGACTCCTGCCTAGTTGCGAGGGACAACTCGGGATTCTCCTCGAGGCTTGGCAGGGCAATTGGGACGCCTCTCCATCTGAGGCGGGAGACAAAGCGTCCCTTTCCACGTGCCACAGGAATCCTGGGACTCCTATGAAGTTTCACGAGGAGTCAGGCATCGTCTCCTTTGGAGGCACTGATCTCCGCGTACCTCTGGAGTTTTCAAAGGATGTGAGGCCTCCGGTCGCCATGAGGTGGGGAACTAGGTCTTTCTCTGTGGTCTCCACAGGGGATTCAGACATCCTTTCATCTTGGGAGATGCAAGACGAGCCTGCATTCAAGTTACTGCAGGGATATCCGGCCTTATTTCGAGTCAGGGCATCGCGGTGTCCATTCCACTTGAGGCCGCAAGCTCAGGGTCCCTCTCACATACCTAGAGCTGAGAGAAGCCTCTTTTTGAGGTGCTTGTCGTAAGGTGGTATTCCTCTGGAGTCGAAGCAGGGACTAACCTCTTATCTCGAGTTGATTTTTCTTCCACGGAGCTCTTTCGTGTTGCTACTGTAACCTCACGATCCCTCTAGCCGTGAAACAGTGTTCTTGGGGTTTCTCTGGAGTGCCATCAAGGAAATCAAGGCTCCTTTCCTGTTTGATGTGCAACACGTAATTGCTCTGCATGCAGTGCAGGAGAATCGAGCCTCATCTCGCGGCGAGGGGGAAGTCTCATGGTTTTTCTCGAGTTGCGGCGGGACCCTGGGGTATATTCTCGAGTTATGACGGGGATGGCCCTTCCAGCCACGTGTTTGTTCAGCGACGTCAGGACTCCTGCCTAGTTGCGAGGGACAACTCGGGATTCTCCTCGAGGCTTGGCACGGCAATTGGGACGCCTCTCCAGCTGAAGCGGGAGACCAAGTGTCTCCTTCCACGTGCCACAGGAATCCTGGGACTCCTATCAAGTTTCACGAGGAGTCAGGCATCGTCTCCTTTGGAGGCACTGATCTCCGCATACCTCTGGAGTTTTCAAAGGATGTGAGGCCTCCGGTCGCGATGAGGTGGGGAACTAGAACTTTCTCTGAGGTCTCCACAGGGGATTCAGACATCCTTTCGTCTTGGGAGATGCAAGACGAGCCTGCATTCAAGTCACTGCAGGGATATCCGGCCTTATTTCGAGTCAGGGCATCGCGGTGTCCATTCCACTTGAGGCCGCAAACTCAGGGTCCCTCTCACATACCTAGAGCTGAGAGAAGCCTCCTCTTGAGGTGCTTGTGGTAAGGTGGTATTCCTCTGGAGTCGAAGCCAGGGACTAACCTCTCATCTCGAGTTGATTTTTGGTCCACGGAGCTCTTTCGTGTTGCTACAGTGACGTCAGGATCCCTCTAGCCTTGAAACAGTGTTCTTGGGGTTTCTCTGGAGTGCCATCAGGGAAATCAAGGCACCTTTCATGTGTGATGTGCAAGACGGTATTGCTCTGCACGCAGTGCAGGGGAATCGGGCCTCATCTCGCGGCGAGGGGGAAGTCTCATGGTTTTTCTCGAGTTGCGGCGGGAACCTGGGGTATATTCTCGAGTTATGACGGGGATGGCCCTTCCACCCAAGTGTTTGTTCAGCGACGTCAGGACTCCTGCCTAGTTGCGAGGGACAACTCGGGATTCTCCTCGAGGCTTGGCAGGGCAATTGGGACGCCTCTCCATCTGAGGCGGGAGACAAAGCGTCCCTTTCCACGTGCCACAGGAATCCTGGGACTCCTATCAAGTTTCACGAGGAGTCAGGCATCGTCTCCTTTGGAGGCACTGATCTCCACATACCTCTGGAATTTTCAAAGGATGTGAGGCCTCCGGTCGCGATGAGGTGGGGAACTAGGTCTTTCTCTGTGGTCTCCACAGGGGAATCAGACATGCTTTCATCTTGGGAGATGCAAGACGAGCCTGCATTCAATTCACTGCAGGGATACCCGGCCTTATTTCGAGTCAGGGCATCGCAGTGTCCATTCCACTTGAGTCCGCAAAATCAGGGTCCCTCTCACATACCTAGAGCTGACAAAAGCCTCCTCTTGAGGTGCTTGTGGTAAGGTGGTATTCCTCTGGAGTTGAAGCCAGGGACTAACCTCTCATCTCGAATTGATTTTTGGTCCACGGACCTCTTTCGTGTTGCTACAGTAACCTCAGGATCCCTTTAGCCTTGAAACAGTGTTCTTGAGGTTTCTCTGGAGTGCCATCAAGGAAATCAAGGCTCCTTCCATGTGTGATGTGCAACACGGAATTGCTCTGCACGCAGTTCATGGGAATCGGGCCTCATCTCGCGGCGAGGGGTAAGTCTCATGGTTTTTCTCGAGTTGCGGCGGGAACCTGGGGTATATTCTCGAGTTACGACGGGGATGGCCCTTCCACCCACGTGTTTGTTCAGTGACGTCAGGACTCCTGCCTAGTTGCGAGGGACAACTCGGGATTCTCCTCGAGGCTTGGCAGGGCAATTGGGACGCCTCTCCAGCTGAGGTGGGAGACCAAGGGTCCCTTTCCACGTGCCACAGGAATCCTGGGACTCCAATCAAGTTTCACGAGGAGTCAGGCATCGTCTCCTTTGGAGGCACTGATCTCCGCGTACCTCTGGAGTTTTCAAAGGATGTGAGGCCTCCGGTCGCCATGAGGTGGGGAACTAGGTCTTTCTCTGTGGTCTCCACAGGGGATTCAGACATCCTTTCGTCTTGGGAGATGCAAGACGAGCCTGCATTCAAGTCACTGCAGGGATATCCGGCTTTATTTCGAGTCAGGGCATCGCGGTGTCCATTCCACTTGATGCCGCAAACTCAGGGTCCCTCTCACATACATAGAGCTGAGAGAAGCCTCCTCTTGAGGTGCTTGTGGTAAGGTGGTATTCCTCTGGAGTCGAAGCCAGGGACTAACCTCTCATCTCGAGTTGATTTTTGGTCCACGGAGCTCTTTCGTGTTGCTACAGTGACCTCAGGATCCCTCTAGCCTTGAAACAGTGTTCTTGGGGTTTCTCTGGAGTGCCATCAAGGAAATCAAGGCTCCTTTCATGTGTGATGTGCAACACGGAATTGCTCTGCACGCAGTGCAGGGCAATCAGGCCTCATCTCGCGGCGAGGGGGAACTCTCATGGTTTTTCTCGAGTTGAGGCGGGAACCTGGGGTATATTCTCGAGGTACGACGGGGATGGCCCTTCCACCCACGTGTTTGTTCAGCGACGTCAGGACTCCTGCCTAGTTGCGAGGGACAACTCGGGATTCTCCTCGAGGCTTGGCAGGGCAATTGGGACGCCTCTCCAGCTGAGGCGGGAGACCAAGGTTCCCTTTCCACGAGCCACAGGATTCCTGGGACTCCTATCAAGTTTCCCGAGGAGTCAGGCATCGTCTCCTTTGGAGGCACTGATCTCCGCGTACCTCTGGAGTTTTCAAAGGATGTGAGGCCTCCGGTCGCGATGATGTGGGGAACTAGGTCTTTCTCTGTGATCTCCACAGGGGATTCAGACATCCTTTCGTCTTGGGAGATGCAAGACGAGCCTGCATTCAAGTCACTGCAGGGATATCCGGCCTTATTTCGAGTCAGAGCATCGCGGTGTCCATTCCAATTGAGGACGCAAGCTCAGGGTCCCTCTCACATACCTAGAGCTGAGAGAAGCCTCCTCTTGAGGTGCTTGTGGTAAGGTGGTATTCCTCTGGAGTCGAAGCCAGGGGCTAACCTCTCATCTCGAGTTGATTTTTGGTACATGGAGCTCTTTCGTGTTGCTACAGTAACCTCAGGATCCCTCTAGCCTTGAAACAGTGTTCTTGGGGTTTCTCTGGAGTGCCGTCAAGGAAATCAAGGCTCCTTTCATGTTTGATGTGCAACACGGAATTGCTCTGCACGCAGTGCAGGGGAATCGGGCCTCATCTCACGGCGAGGGGGAAGTCTCATGGTTTTTCTCGAGTTGCGGCGGGAACCTGGGGTATATTCTCGAGTTACGACGGGGATCGTCCTTCCACCCACGTGTTTGTTCATCGACGTCAGGACTCCTGCCTAGTTGCGAGGGACAACTCGGAATTCTGCTTGAGGCTTGGCAGAGCAATTGGGACGCCTCTCCAACTGAGGCGGGAGACCAAGGGTCTCCTTCCACGTGCCACAGGAATCCTGGGACTCCTATCAAGTTTCACGAGGAGTCAGGCATCGTCTCCTTTGGAGGCACTGATCTCCGCGTACCTGTGGAGTTTTCAAAGAATGTTAGGCCTCCGGTCGCCATGAGGTGGGGAACTAGATCTTTCTCTGAGGTCTCCACAGGGGATTCAGACATCCTTTCGTCTTGGGAGATGCAAGACGAGCCTGCATTCAAGTCACTGCAGGGATATCCGGCCTTATTTCGAGTTAGGGCATCGCGGTGTCCATTCCACTTGAGGCCGCAAACTCAGGGTCCCTCTCACATACCTAGAGCTGAGAGAAGCCTCCTCTTGAGGTGCTTGTGGTAAGGTGGTATTCCTCTGGAGTCGAAGCCAGGGACTAACCTCTCATCTCGAGTTGATTTTTGGTCCACGGAGCTCTTTCGTGTTGCTACAGTGACGTCAGGATCCCTCTAGCCTTGAAACAGTGTTCTTGGGGTTTCTCTGGAGTGCCATCAAGGAAATCAAGGCTCCTTTCATGTGTGATGTGCAACACTGAATTGCTCTGCACGCAGTGCAGGGGAATCCGGCCTCATCTCGCGGCGAGGGGGAAGTCTCATGGTTTTCCTCGAGTTGCGGCGGAAACCTGGGGTATATTCTCGAGTTACGACGGGGATGGCCCTTACACCCACGTGTTTGTTCAGCGACGTCAGGACTCCTGCCTAGTTGCGAGGGACAACTCGGGATTCTCCTCGAGGCTTGGCAGGGCAATTGGGACGCCTCTCCAGCTGAGGCGGAAGACCAAGGGTATCTTTCCACGTTCCACAGGAATCCTGGGACTCCTATCAAGTTTCACGAGGAGTCAGGCATCGTCTCCTTTGGAGGCACTGATCTCCGCGTACCTCTGGAGTTTTCAAAGGATGTGAGGCGTCCGGTCGCGATGAGGTGGAGAACTAGGTCTTTCTCTGTGGTCTCCACAGGGGATTCAGACATCCTTTCATCTTGGGAGATGCAAGACAAGCCTGCATTCAAGTCACTGCAGGGATATCCGGCCTTATTTCGCGTCAAGACATCGCAGTGTTCATTCCAATTGAGGCCGCAAAATCAGGGTCCCTCTCACATACCTAGAGCTGAGAGAAGCCTCCTCTTGAGGTGCTTGTGATAAGGTGGTATTCCTATGGAGTCGAAGTTAGGGACTAACCTCTCATCTCGAGTTGATTTTTGGTCCACGGAGCTCTTTCGTGTTGCTACAGTGACGTCAGGATCCCTCTAGCCTTGAAACAGTGTTCTTGGGGTTTCTCTGGAGTGCCATCAAGGAAATCAAGGCTCCTTTCATGTGTGATGTGCAACACGGAATTGCTCTGCACGCAGTGCAGGGGAATTAGACCTCATCCCGCGGCGAGGGGGAAGTCTCATGGTTTTTCTCGAGTTGCGGCGGGAACCTGAGGTATATTCTCGAGTTAAGAAGGGGATGGCCCTTCTACACACGTGTTTGTTCAGCGATGGCAGGACTCCTGCCTAGTTGCGAGGGACAACTCGGGATTCTCCTCGAGGCTTGGCAGAGAAATTGGGACGCCTCTTCAGCCGAGGAGGGAGACCAAGGGTCCCTTTCCACGTGCCACAGGAATCCTGGGACTCGTATCAAGTTTCACGAGGAGTCAGGCATCGTCTCCTTTGGAGGCACTGATCTCCGCGTACCTCTGGAGTTTTCAAAGGATGTGAGGACTCCGGTCGCCATAAGGTGGGGAACTAGGTCTTTCTCTGTGGTCTCCTACGGGGATTCAGACATCCTTTCATCTTGGGAGATGCAAGACGAGCCTGCATTCAAGTCACTGCAGGGATATCCGGCCTTATTTCGCGTCAGGGCATCGCAGTGTCCATTCCACTTGAGGCCGCAAACTCAGGGTCCCTCTCAGATACCTAGAGCTGAGAGAAGCCTCCTCTTGAGGTGCTTGTGGTAAGCTGGTATTCCTCTGGAGTCGAAGTTAGGGACTAACCTCTCATCTCGAGTTGATTCTTGGGCCACGGAGCTCTTTCGTGTTGCTACAGTGACCTCAGGATCCCTCTAGCCTTGAAACAGTGTTCTTGGGGTTTCTCTGGAGTGCCATCAAGGAAATCAAGGCTCCTTTCATGTGTGACGTGCAACACGGAATTGCTCTGCACGCAGTGCAGGGGAATCGGGCCTCATCTCGCGGCGAGGGGGAAGTCTCATGGTTTTTCTCGAGTTGCGGCGGGAACCTGGGGTATATTCTCGAGTTACGACGGGGATGGCCCTTCCATCCACGTGTTTGTTCAGCGACGTCAGGACTCCTGCCTAGTTGCGAGGGACAACTCGGGATTCTCCTCGAGGCTTGGCAGGGCAATTGGGACGCCTCTCCATCTGAGGCGGGAGACCAAGGGTCCCTTTCCACGTGCCACAGGAATCCTGGGACTCCTATCAAGTTTCACGAGGAGTCAGGCATCGTCTCCGTTGGAGGCACTGATCTCCGCGTACCTCTGGAGTTTTCAAAGGATGTGAGGCCTCAGGTCGCGATGAGGTGGGGAACAAAGTCTATCTCTGTGGTCTCCACAGGGGATTCAGACATCCTTGCGTCTTGGGAGATGCAAGACGAGCTGGCATTCAAGTCACTGCAGGGATATCCGGCCTTATTTCGAGTCAGGGCATCGCGGTGTCCATTCCACTTGAGGCCGCAAACTCAGGGTCCCTCTCACATAGCTAGAGCTGAGAAAAGCCTCCTGTTGAGCTGCTTGTGGTAAGGTGGCATTCCTCTGGAGTCGAAGCCAGGGACTAACCTCTCATCTCGAGTTGATTTCTGGTCCACGGAGCTCTTTCGTGTTGCTACAGTGACCTCAGGATCCCTCTAGCCTTGAAACAGTGTTCTTGGGGATTCTCTGGAGTGCCACCATGGAAATCAAGGCTCCTTTCATGTGTGATGTGCAACACGGAATTGCTCTGCACGCAGTGCAGGGGAATCGGGCCTCATCTCGCGGCGAGGGGGAAGTCTCATGGTTTTCTCGAGTTGCGGCGTTAACCTGGGGTATATTCTCGAGTTACGACGGGGATGGCCCTTCCACCCACGTGTTTGTTCAGCGACGTCAGGACTCCTGCCTAGTTGCGAGGGACAACTCGGGATTCTCCTCGAGGCTTGGCAGGGCAATTCGGACGCATCTTTAGCTGAGGCGGGAGACCAAGGGTCCCTTTCCATGTGCCAAAGGAATCCTGGGACTCCTATAAAGTTTCACGAGGAGTCAGGCATCGTCTCCTTTGGAGGCACTGATCTCTGCGTACCTCTGGAGTTTTCCAAGGATGTGAGGCCTCCGGTCGCCATGAGCTGGGGAACTAGGTCTTTCTCTGTGGTCTCCACAGGGGATTCAGACATCCTTTCATCTTGGGAGATGCAAGACGAGCCTGCATTCAAGTCACTGCAGGGATATCCGGCCTTATTTCGCGTCAGTGCATCGCGGTGTCCATTCCACTTGGGGCCACAAAATCAGGGTCCCTCTCACATACCTAGAGCTGAGAGAAGCCTCCTCTTGAGGTGCTTGTGGTAAGGTGGTATTCCTCTGGAGTCGAACCAGGGACTAACCTCTCATCTCGAGTTGATTTTTGGTCCACGGAGCTCTTTCGTGTTGCTACAGTGACCTCAGGATCCCTCTAGCCTTGAAATAGTGTTCTTGGGGTTTCTCTGGAGTGCCATCAAGGAAATCAAGGCTCCTTTCATGTGTGATGTGCAACACGAATTGCTCTGCACGCAGTGCAGGGGAATCGGGCCTCATCTCGCGGCGAGGGGGGAGTCTCATGGTTTTCCTCGAGTTGCGGCGGAAACCTGGGGTATATTCTCGAGTTACGACGGGGATGGCCCTTCCAGCCACGTGTTTGTTCAGCGATGTCAGGACTCCTGCCTAGATGCGAGGGACAACTCGGGATTCTCCTCGAGGCTTGGCAGGGCAATTGGGACGCCTCTCCAGCTGAGGCGGGAGACCAACGGTCCCTTTCCACGTGCCACAGGAATCCTGGGACTCCTATCAAGTTTCACGAGGAGTCAGGCATCGTCTCCTTTGGAGGCACTGATCTCCGCGTACCTCTGGAGTTTTCAAAGGATGTGAGGCCTCCGGTCAATTTGAGGTGGGGAACTAGGTCTTTTTCTGTGGTCTCCACAGGGGATTCAGACATCCTTTCGTCTTGGGAGATGCAAGACGAGCCTGCATTCAAGTCACTGCAGGGATTTCCGGCCATATTTCGAGTCAGGGCATCACGGTATCCATTCCACTTGAGGCCGCAAACTCAGCACATTGCTAGAGCTGAGAGAAGCCTCCTCTTGAGGTGCTTGTGGTAAGGTGGTATTCCTCTGGAGTCGAAGCCAGGGACTAACCTCTCATCTCGAGTTGATTGTTGGTGAACGGAGCTCGTTCATGTTGCTACAGTGACCTCAGGATCCCTCTAGCCTTGAAACAGTGTTCTTGGGGTTTCTCTGGAGGGCCATCAAGGAAATCAAGCCTCCTTTCATGTGTGATGTGCAACACGGAACTGCTCTGGACGCAGGGCAGGGGAATCAGGCCTCATCTCGGGGCGAGGGGGAAGTCTCATGGTTTTTCTCGACTTGCGGCGGGAACCTGGGGTATATTCTCGAGTTACGACGGGGATGGTCCTTCCACACACGTGTTTCTTCAGCGACGTCAGGACTCCTGCCTAGTTGCGAGGGACAACTCGGGATTCTCCTCGAGGCTTGGCAGGGCAATTGGGACGCCTCTCCAGCTGAGGCGGGAGACCAAGGGTCCCTTTCCACGTGCCACAGGAATCCTGGGACTCCTATCAAGTTTCACGAGGAGTCAGGCATCGTCTCCGTTGGAGGCACTGATCTCCGCGTACCTCTGGAGTTTTCAAAGGATGTGAGGCCTCCGGTCGCGATGAGGTGGGGAACTAGGTCTTTCTCTGTGGTCTCCACAGGGGATTCAGACACCCTTTCGTCTTGGGAGATGCAACACGAGCCTGCATTCAATTCACTGCAGGGATATCCGGCCCTATTTAGCGTCAGGGCATCGCAGTGTCCATTCCATTTGAGGCTGCAAAATCAGGGTCCCTCTCACATACCTAGAGCTGAGAGAAGCCTCCTCTTGAGGTGCTTGTGGTAAGGTGGTATTCCTCTGGAGTCGAAGCCAGGGACTAACCTCTCATCTCGAGTTGATTTTTGGTCCACGGAGCTCTTTCGTGTTGCTACAGTGACCTCAGGATCCCTCTAGCCTTGAAACAGTGTTCTTGGGGTTTCTCTGGAGTGCCATCAAGGAAATCAAGGCTCCTTTCATGTTTGATGTGCAACACGGAATTGCTCTGCATGCAGTGCCGGAGAATCGAGCCTCATCTCGCGGCGAGGGGGAAGTCTCATGGTTTTCCTCGAGTTGCGGCGGAAACCTGGGGTATATTCTCGAGTTACGACGGGGATGGCCCTTACACCCACGTGTTTGTTCAGCGACGTCAGGACTCCTGCCTAGTTGCGAGGGACAACTCGGGATTCTCCTCGAGGCTTGGCAGGGCAATTGGGACGCCTCTCCAGCTGAGGCGGAAGACCAAGGGTATCTTTCCACGTTCCACAGGAATCCTGGGACTCCTATCAAGTTTCACGAGGAGTCAGGCATCGTCTCCTTTGGAGGCACTGATCTCCGCGTACCTCTGGAGTTTTCAAAGGATGTGAGGCGTCCGGTCGCGATGAGGTGGAGAACTAGGTCTTTCTCTGTGGTCTCCACAGGGGATTCAGACATCCTTTCATCTTGGGAGATGCAAGACAAGCCTGCATTCAAGTCACTGCAGGGATATCCGGCCTTATTTCGCGTCAAGACATCGCAGTGTTCATTCCAATTGAGGCCGCAAAATCAGGGTCCCTCTCACATACCTAGAGCTGAGAGAAGCCTCCTCTTGAGGTGCTTGTGATAAGGTGGTATTCCTATGGAGTCGAAGTTAGGGACTAACCTCTCATCTCGAGTTGATTTTTGGTCCACGGAGCTCTTTCGTGTTGCTACAGTGACGTCAGGATCCCTCTAGCCTTGAAACAGTGTTCTTGGGGTTTCTCTGGAGTGCCATCAAGGAAATCAAGGCTCCTTTCATGTGTGATGTGCAACACGGAATTGCTCTGCACGCAGTGCAGGGGAATTAGACCTCATCCCGCGGCGAGGGGGAAGTCTCATGGTTTTTCTCGAGTTGCGGCGGGAACCTGAGGTATATTCTCGAGTTAAGAAGGGGATGGCCCTTCTACACACGTGTTTGTTCAGCGATGGCAGGACTCCTGCCTAGTTGCGAGGGACAACTCGGGATTCTCCTCGAGGCTTGGCAGAGAAATTGGGACGCCTCTTCAGCCGAGGAGGGAGACCAAGGGTCCCTTTCCACGTGCCACAGGAATCCTGGGACTCGTATCAAGTTTCACGAGGAGTCAGGCATCGTCTCCTTTGGAGGCACTGATCTCCGCGTACCTCTGGAGTTTTCAAAGGATGTGAGGACTCCGGTCGCCATAAGGTGGGGAACTAGGTCTTTCTCTGTGGTCTCCTACGGGGATTCAGACATCCTTTCATCTTGGGAGATGCAAGACGAGCCTGCATTCAAGTCACTGCAGGGATATCCGGCCTTATTTCGCGTCAGGGCATCGCAGTGTCCATTCCACTTGAGGCCGCAAACTCAGGGTCCCTCTCAGATACCTAGAGCTGAGAGAAGCCTCCTCTTGAGGTGCTTGTGGTAAGCTGGTATTCCTCTGGAGTCGAAGTTAGGGACTAACCTCTCATCTCGAGTTGATTCTTGGGCCACGGAGCTCTTTCGTGTTGCTACAGTGACCTCAGGATCCCTCTAGCCTTGAAACAGTGTTCTTGGGGTTTCTCTGGAGTGCCATCAAGGAAATCAAGGCTCCTTTCATGTGTGACGTGCAACACGGAATTGCTCTGCACGCAGTGCAGGGGAATCGGGCCTCATCTCGCGGCGAGGGGGAAGTCTCATGGTTTTTCTCGAGTTGCGGCGGGAACCTGGGGTATATTCTCGAGTTACGACGGGGATGGCCCTTCCATCCACGTGTTTGTTCAGCGACGTCAGGACTCCTGCCTAGTTGCGAGGGACAACTCGGGATTCTCCTCGAGGCTTGGCAGGGCAATTGGGACGCCTCTCCATCTGAGGCGGGAGACCAAGGGTCCCTTTCCACGTGCCACAGGAATCCTGGGACTCCTATCAAGTTTCACGAGGAGTCAGGCATCGTCTCCGTTGGAGGCACTGATCTCCGCGTACCTCTGGAGTTTTCAAAGGATGTGAGGCCTCAGGTCGCGATGAGGTGGGGAACAAAGTCTATCTCTGTGGTCTCCACAGGGGATTCAGACATCCTTGCGTCTTGGGAGATGCAAGACGAGCTGGCATTCAAGTCACTGCAGGGATATCCGGCCTTATTTCGAGTCAGGGCATCGCGGTGTCCATTCCACTTGAGGCCGCAAACTCAGGGTCCCTCTCACATAGCTAGAGCTGAGAAAAGCCTCCTGTTGAGCTGCTTGTGGTAAGGTGGTATTCCTCTGGAGTCGAAGCCAGGGACTAACCTCTCATCTCGAGTTGATTTCTGGTCCACGGAGCTCTTTCGTGTTGCTACAGTGACCTCAGGATCCCTCTAGCCTTGAAACAGTGTTCTTGGGGATTCTCTGGAGTGCCACCATGGAAATCAAGGCTCCTTTCATGTGTGATGTGCAACACGGAATTGCTCTGCACGCAGTGCAGGGGAATCGGGCCTCATCTCGCGGCGAGGGGGAAGTCTCATGGTTTTCTCGAGTTGCGGCGTTAACCTGGGGTATATTCTCGAGTTACGACGGGGATGGCCCTTCCACCCACGTGTTTGTTCAGCGACGTCAGGACTCCTGCCTAGTTGCGAGGGACAACTCGGGATTCTCCTCGAGGCTTGGCAGGGCAATTCGGACGCATCTTTAGCTGAGGCGGGAGACCAAGGGTCCCTTTCCATGTGCCAAAGGAATCCTGGGACTCCTATAAAGTTTCACGAGGAGTCAGGCATCGTCTCCTTTGGAGGCACTGATCTCTGCGTACCTCTGGAGTTTTCCAAGGATGTGAGGCCTCCGGTCGCCATGAGCTGGGGAACTAGGTCTTTCTCTGTGGTCTCCACAGGGGATTCAGACATCCTTTCATCTTGGGAGATGCAAGACGAGCCTGCATTCAAGTCACTGCAGGGATATCCGGCCTTATTTCGCGTCAGTGCATCGCGGTGTCCATTCCACTTGGGGCCACAAAATCAGGGTCCCTCTCACATACCTAGAGCTGAGAGAAGCCTCCTCTTGAGGTGCTTGTGGTAAGGTGGTATTCCTCTGGAGTCGAACCAGGGACTAACCTCTCATCTCGAGTTGATTTTTGGTCCACGGAGCTCTTTCGTGTTGCTACAGTGACCTCAGGATCCCTCTAGCCTTGAAATAGTGTTCTTGGGGTTTCTCTGGAGTGCCATCAAGGAAATCAAGGCTCCTTTCATGTGTGATGTGCAACACGAATTGCTCTGCACGCAGTGCAGGGGAATCGGGCCTCATCTCGCGGCGAGGGGGGAGTCTCATGGTTTTCCTCGAGTTGCGGCGGAAACCTGGGGTATATTCTCGAGTTACGACGGGGATGGCCCTTCCAGCCACGTGTTTGTTCAGCGATGTCAGGACTCCTGCCTAGATGCGAGGGACAACTCGGGATTCTCCTCGAGGCTTGGCAGGGCAATTGGGACGCCTCTCCAGCTGAGGCGGGAGACCAACGGTCCCTTTCCACGTGCCACAGGAATCCTGGGACTCCTATCAAGTTTCACGAGGAGTCAGGCATCGTCTCCTTTGGAGGCACTGATCTCCGCGTACCTCTGGAGTTTTCAAAGGATGTGAGGCCTCCGGTCAATTTGAGGTGGGGAACTAGGTCTTTTTCTGTGGTCTCCACAGGGGATTCAGACATCCTTTCGTCTTGGGAGATGCAAGACGAGCCTGCATTCAAGTCACTGCAGGGATTTCCGGCCATATTTCGAGTCAGGGCATCACGGTATCCATTCCACTTGAGGCCGCAAACTCAGCACATTGCTAGAGCTGAGAGAAGCCTCCTCTTGAGGTGCTTGTGGTAAGGTGGTATTCCTCTGGAGTCGAAGCCAGGGACTAACCTCTCATCTCGAGTTGATTGTTGGTGAACGGAGCTCGTTCATGTTGCTACAGTGACCTCAGGATCCCTCTAGCCTTGAAACAGTGTTCTTGGGGTTTCTCTGGAGGGCCATCAAGGAAATCAAGCCTCCTTTCATGTGTGATGTGCAACACGGAACTGCTCTGGACGCAGGGCAGGGGAATCAGGCCTCATCTCGGGGCGAGGGGGAAGTCTCATGGTTTTTCTCGACTTGCGGCGGGAACCTGGGGTATATTCTCGAGTTACGACGGGGATGGTCCTTCCACACACGTGTTTCTTCAGCGACGTCAGGACTCCTGCCTAGTTGCGAGGGACAACTCGGGATTCTCCTCGAGGCTTGGCAGGGCAATTGGGACGCCTCTCCAGCTGAGGCGGGAGACCAAGGGTCCCTTTCCACGTGCCACAGGAATCCTGGGACTCCTATCAAGTTTCACGAGGAGTCAGGCATCGTCTCCGTTGGAGGCACTGATCTCCGCGTACCTCTGGAGTTTTCAAAGGATGTGAGGCCTCCGGTCGCGATGAGGTGGGGAACTAGGTCTTTCTCTGTGGTCTCCACAGGGGATTCAGACACCCTTTCGTCTTGGGAGATGCAACACGAGCCTGCATTCAATTCACTGCAGGGATATCCGGCCCTATTTAGCGTCAGGGCATCGCAGTGTCCATTCCATTTGAGGCTGCAAAATCAGGGTCCCTCTCACATACCTAGAGCTGAGAGAAGCCTCCTCTTGAGGTGCTTGTGGTAAGGTGGTATTCCTCTGGAGTCGAAGCCAGGGACTAACCTCTCATCTCGAGTTGATTTTTGGTCCACGGAGCTCTTTCGTGTTGCTACAGTGACCTCAGGATCCCTCTAGCCTTGAAACAGTGTTCTTGGGGTTTCTCTGGAGTGCCATCAAGGAAATCAAGGCTCCTTTCATGTTTGATGTGCAACACGGAATTGCTCTGCATGCAGTGCCGGAGAATCGAGCCTCATCTCGCGGCGAGGGGGAAGTCTCATGGTTTTTCTCGAGTTGCGGCGGGAACCTGCGGTATATTCTCGAGTTATGACGGGGATGGCCCTTCCAGTCACGTGTTTGTTCAGCGACGTCAGGACTCCTGCCTAGTTGCGAGGGCCAACTCGGGATTCTCCTCGAGGCTTGGCAGGGCAATTGGGCCGCCTCTCCAGCTGAGGCGGGAGACCAAGGGTCCCTTTCCACGTGCCACAGGAATCCTGGGACTCCTATCAAGTTTCACGAGGAGTCAGGCATAGTCTCCTTTGGAGGCACTGATCTCCGCCTACCTCTGGAGTTTTCAAAGGATGTGAGGCCTCCGGTCGCCATGATGTGGGGAAGTAGGTCTTTCTCTGTGGGCTCCACAGGGGATTCAGACATCCTTTCGTCTTGGGAGATGCAAGACAAGCCTGCATTCAAGTCACTGCAGGGATATCCGGCCTTATTTCGAGTCAGGGCATCGCGTTGTCCATTCCACTTGAGGCCCCAAACTCAGGGTCCCTCTCACATACCTAGAGCTGAGAGAAGCCTCCTCTTGAGGTGCTTCTGTTAAGGTGTTATTCCTCTGGAGTCGAAGCCAGGGACTAACCTCTCATCTCGAGTTGATTTGTGGTCCACGGAACTATTTTGTGTGGCTACAGTGACCTCAGGATCCCTCTAGCGTTGAAACAGTGTTCTTGGGGTTTCTCTGGATTGCCTTCAAGGAAATCAAGGCTCCTTTCATGTGTGATGTGCAACACTAAAATGCTCTGCACGCAGTGCAGGGGAATCGGGCCTCATCTCGGGGCGAGGGGGAAGTCTCATGGTTTTCCTCGAGTTGCGGCGGAAACCTGGGGTACATTCTCGAGTTACGACAGGGATGGCCCTTCCAGCCACGTGTTTGTTCAGCGACGTTAGGACTCCTGCCTAGTTGCGAGGGACAACTCGGGATTCTCCTCGAGGCTTGGCAGGGCAATTGGGACGCCTCTCCAAATGAGGCAGGAGACCAAGGGTCCCTTTCCACGTGCCACAGGAATCCTGGGACTCCTATCAAGTTTCACGAGGAGTCAGGCATTGTCTCCTTTGGAGGCACTGATCTCCGTGTACCTCTGGAGTTTTCAAAGGATGTGAGGCCTCCGGTCACTATGAGGTGGGGAACTAGGTCTTTCTCTGTGGTCTCCACAGGGGATTCAGACATCCTTTCGTCTTGGGAGATGCAAGACGAGCCTGCATTCAAGTCACTGCAGGGATATCCGGCCTTATTTCGAGTCAGGGCATCGCGGTGTCCATTCCACTTGAGGCCGCAAACTCAGGGTCCCTCTCACATACCTAGAGCTGAGAGAAGCCTCCTCTTGAGGTGCTTGTGGTAAGGTGGTAATCCTCTGGAGTCGAAGCCAGAGACTAACCTCTCATCTCGAGTTGATTTTTGTTCCACGGAGCTCTTTCGTGTTGCAACAGTGACCTCAGGATCCCTCTAGCCTTGAAACAGTGTTCTTGGGGTTTCTCTGGAGTGCCATCAAGGAAATCAAGGCTCCTTTCCTGTTTGATGTGCAACACGGAATTGCTCTGCACGCAGTGCAGGGCAATCGGGCCTCATCTCGCGGCGAGGGGGAAGTCTCATGGTTTTTCTCGAGTTGAGGCGGGAACCTGGGGTATATTCTCGAGGTACGACGGGGATGGCCCTTCCACCCACCTGTTTGTTCAGCGACGTCAGGACTCCTGCCTAGTGGCGAGGGACAACTCAGGATTCTCCTCGAGGCTTGGCAGGGCAATTGGGACGCCTCTCCAGCTGAGGCGGGAGACCAAGTGTCCCTTTCCACGTGCCACAGGAATCCTGGGACTCCTATCAAGTTTCCCGAGGAGTCAGGCATCGTCTCCTTTGGAGGCACTGATCTCCGCGTACCTCTGGAGTTTTCAAAGGATGTGAGGCCTCCGGTCGCCATGAGGTGGGGAACTAGGTCTTTCTCTGTGGTCTCCACAGGGGATTCAGACATCCTTTCATCTTGGGAGATGCAAGACGAGCCTGCATTCAAGTTACTGCAGGGATATCCGGCCTTATTTCGAGTCAGGGCATCGCGGTGTCCATTCCACTTGAGGCCGCAAGCTCAGGGTCCCTCTCACATACCTAGAGCTGAGAGAAGCCTCTTTTTGAGGTGCTTGTCGTAAGGTGGTATTCCTCTGGAGTCGAAGCCAGGGACTAACCTCTTATCTCGAGTTGATTTTTCTTCCACGGAGCTCTTTCGTGTTGCTACTGTAACCTCACGATCCCTCTAGCCGTGAAACAGTGTTCTTGGGGTTTCTCTGGAGTGCCATCAAGGAAATCAAGGCTCCTTTCCTGTTTGATGTGCAACACGTAATTGCTCTGCATGCAGTGCAGGAGAATCGAGCCTCATCTCGCGGCGAGGGGGAAGTCTCATGGTTTTTCTCGAGTTGCGGCGGGACCCTGGGGTATATTCTCGAGTTATGACGGGGATGGCCCTTCCAGCCACGTGTTTGTTCAGCGACGTCAGGACTCCTGCCTAGTTGCGAGGGACAACTCGGGATTCTCCTCGAGGCTTGGCACGGCAATTGGGACGCCTCTCCAGCTGAAGCGGGAGACCAAGTGTCTCCTTCCACGTGCCACAGGAATCCTGGGACTCCTATCAAGTTTCACGAGGAGTCAGGCATCGTCTCCTTTGGAGGCACTGATCTCTGCGTACCTCTGGAGTTTTCAAAGGATGTGAGGCCTCCGGTCGCGATGAGGTGGGGAACTAGAACTTTCTCTGAGGTCTCCACAGGGGATTCAGACATCCTTTCGTCTTGGGAGATGCAAGACGAGCCTGCATTCAAGTCACTGCAGGGATATCCGGCCTTATTTCGAGTCAGGGCATCGCGGTGTCCATTCCACTTGAGGCCGCAAACTCAGGGTCCCTCTCACATACCTAGAGCTGAGAGAAGCCTCCTCTTGAGGTGCTTGTGGTAAGGTGGTATTCCTCTGGAGTCGAAGCCAGGGACTAACCTCTCATCTCGAGTTGATTTTTGGTCCACGGAGCTCTTTCGTGTTGCTACAGTGACGTCAGGATCCCTCTAGCCTTGAAACAGTGTTCTTGGGGTTTCTCTGGAGTGCCATCAGGGAAATCAAGGCACCTTTCATGTGTGATGTGCAAGACGGTATTGCTCTGCACGCAGTGCAGGGGAATCGGGCCTCATCTCGCGGCGAGGGGGAAGTCTCATGGTTTTTCTCGAGTTGCGGCGGGAACCTGGGGTATATTCTCGAGTTACGACGGGGATGGCCCTTCCACCCACGTGTTTGTTCAGCGACGTCAGGACTCCTGCCTAGTTGCGAGGGACAACTCGGGATTCTCCTCGAGGCTTGGCAGGGCAATTGGGACGCCTCTCCATCTGAGGCGGGAGACAAAGCGTCCCTTTCCACGTGCCACAGGAATCCTGGGACTCCTATCAAGTTTCACGAGGAGTCAGGCATCGTCTCCTTTGGAGGCACTGATCTCCACATACCTCTGGAGTTTTCAAAGGATGTGAGGCCTCCGGTCGCGATGAGGTGGGGAACTAGGTCTTTCTCTGTGGTCTCCACAGGGGAATCAGACATGCTTTCATCTTGGGAGATGCAAGACGTGCCTGCATTCAATTCACTGCAGGGATATCCGGCCTTATTTCGCGTCAGGGCATCGCAGTGTCCATTCCACTTGAGTCCGCAAAATCAGGGTCCCTCTCACATACCTAGAGCTGACAAAAGCCTCCTCTTGAGGTGCTTGTGGTAAGGTGGTATTCCTCTGGAGTTGAAGCCAGGGACTAACCTCTCATCTCGAATTGATTTTTGGTCCACGGACCTCTTTCGTGTTGCTACAGTAACCTCAGGATCCCTTTAGCCTGGAAACAGTGTTCTTGAGGTTTCTCTGGAGTGCCATCAAGGAAATCAAGGCTCCTTCCATGTGTGATGTGCAACACGGAATTGCTCTGCACGCAGTTCATGGGAATCGGGCCTCATCTCGCGGCGAGGGGTAAGTCTCATGGTTTTTCTCGAGTTGCGGCGGGAACCTGGGGTATATTCTCGAGTTACGACGGGGATGGCCCTTCCACCCACGTGTTTGTTCAGTGACGTCAGGACTCCTGCCTAGTTGCGAGGGACAACTCGGGATTCTCCTCGAGGCTTGGCAGGGCAATTGGGACGCCTCTCCAGCTGAGGTGGGAGACCAAGGGTCCCTTTCCACGTGCCACAGGAATCCTGGGACTCCAATCAAGTTTCACGAGGAGTCAGGCATCGTCTCCTTTGGAGGCACTGATCTCCGCGTACCTCTGGAGTTTTCAAAGGATGTGAGGCCTCCGGTCGCGATGAGGTGGGGAACTAGAACTTTCTCTGAGGTCTCCACAGGGGATTCAGACATCCTTTCGTCTTGGGAGATGCAAGACGAGCCTGCATTCAAGTCACTGCAGGGATATCCACCCTTATTTCGAGTCAGGACATCGCGGTGTCCATTCCACTTGAGGCCGCAAACTCAGCACGTAGCTAGAGCTGAGAGAAGCCTCCTCTTGAGGTGCTTGTGGTAAGGTGGTATTCCCCTGGAGTCGAAGCCAGGGACTAACCTCTCATCTCGAGTTGATTGTTGGTCCACGGAGCTCTTTCGTGTTGCTACAGTGACCTCAGGATCCCTTTAGCCTTGAAACAGTGTTCTTGGGGTTTCTCTGGAGTGCCATCAAGGAAATCAAGGCTCCTTTCATGTGTGATGTGCAACACGGAATTGCTCTGCACGCAGTGCTGGGGAATCGGGCCTCATCTCGCGGCGAGGGGGAAGTCTCATGGTTTTTCTCGAGTTGCGGCGGGAACCTGGGTTATATTTTCCAGTTACGACGGGCATGGCCCTTCCACCCACGTGTTTGTTCAGTGACGTCAGGACTCCTGCCTAGTTGCGAGGGACAACTCGGGATTCTCCTCGAGGCTTGGCAGGGCAATTGGGACGCCTCTCCAGCTGAGGTGGGAGACCAAGGGTCCCTTTCCACGTGCCACAGGAATCCTGGGACTCCAATCAAGTTTCACGAGGAGTCAGGCATCGTCTCCTTTGGAGGCACAAATCTCCGCGTACCTCTGGAGTTTTCAAAGGATGTGAGGCCTCCGGTCGAGATGAGGTGGTGAACTAGATCTTTCTCTGTGGTCTCCACAGGGGATTCAGACATCCTTTCGTCTTGGGAGATGCAAGACGAGCCTGCATTCAAGTCACTGCAGGGATATCCCGCCTTATTTCGAGTCAGGGCATCGCGGTGTCCATTCCACTTGACGCCGCAAACTCAGGGTCCCTCTCACATACATAGAGCTGAGAGAAGCCTCCTCTTGAGGTGCTTGTGGTAAGGTGGTATTCCTCTGGAGTCGAAGCCAGGGACTAACCTCTCATCTCGAGTTGATTTTTGGTCCACCGAGCTCTTTCGTGTTGCTACAGTGACCTCAGGATCCCTCTAGCCTTGAAACAGTGTTGTTGGGGTTTCTCTGGAGTGCCATCAAGGAAATCAAGGCTCCTTTCATGTGTGATGTGCAACACTGAATTGCTCTGCACGCAGTGCAGGGGAATCGGGCCTCATCTCGCGGCGAGGGGGAAGTCTCATGGTTTTCCTCGAGTTGCAGCGGAAACCTGGGGTATATTCTCGAGTTAAGACAGGGATGGCTCTTCCAGCCACGTGTTTGTTCAGCGACGTCAGGACTCCTGCCTAGTTGCGAGGGACAACTCGGGATTCTCCTCGAGGCTTGGCAGGGCAATTGGGACGCCTCTCCAGCTGAGGCGGGAGACCAAGGGTCCCTTTCCACGTGCCACAGGAATCCTGGGACTCCTATCAAGTTTCACGAGGAGTCAGGCATCGTCTCCTTTGGAGGCACTGATCTCCGCGTACCTCTGGAGTTTTCAAAGGATGTGAGGCCTCCGGTCGCGATGAGGTGGGGAACTAGGTCTTTCTCTGTTGTCTCCACAGGGGATTCAGACATCCTTTCATCTTGGGAGATGCAAGTCGAGCCTGCATTCAAGTCACTGCAGGGATATCCGGCCTTATTTCGAGTCCGGGCATCGCGGTGTCCATTCCACTTGAGGCCGCAAACTCAGCACATAGCTAGAGCTGAGAGAAGCCTCCTCTGGAGGTGCTTGTGGTAAGGTGGTATTCCTCTGGAGTCGAAGCCAGGGACTAACCTCTCATCTCGAGTTGATTTTTGGTCCACGGAGCTCTTTCGTGTTGCTACAGTGACCTCAGGATCCCTCTAGCCTTGAAACAGTGTTCTTGGGGTTTCTCTGAAGTGCCATCAAGGAAATCAAGGCTCCTTTCATGTGTGATGTGCAACACGGAATTGCTCTCCACGCAGTGCAGGGTATCGGGCCTTATTTTGCGACAAGGGGGAAGTCTCATGGTTTTTCTCGAGTTGCGGCGGGAACCTGGGGTATATTCTCGAGTTACGACGGGGATGTCCCTTCCACCCACGTGTTTGTTCAGCGACGTCAGACTCCTGCCTAGTTGCGAGGGACACCTCGGGATTCTCCTCGAGGCTTGGCAGGGCAATTGGGACGCCTCTCCAGCTGAGGCGGGAGACCAAGGGTCCCTTTCCACGTGCCACAGGAATCCTGGGAATCCTATCAAGTTTCACGAGGAGTCAGGCATCGTCTCCTTTGGAGGCACTGATCTCCGCGTACCTCTGGAGTTTTCAAAGGATGTGAGGCCTCCGGTCGCGATGAGGTGGGGAACTAGGTCTTTCTCTGCGGTCTCCACAGGGGATTCAGACATCCGTTCATCTTGGGAGATGCAAGACGAGCCTGCATTCAAGTCACTGCAGGGATATCCGGCCTTATTTTGCGTCAGGGCATTGTAGTGTCCATTCCACTTGAGGCCGCAAAATCAGGGTCCCTCTCACATACCTAGAGCTGAGAGAAGCCTCCTCTTGAGGTGCTTGTGGTAAGGTGGTATTCCTCTGGAGTCGAAGCCAGGGACTAATCTCTCATCTCGAGTTGATTCTGGTCCACGGAGCTCTTTCGTGTTGCTACAGTGACCTCAGGATCCCTCTAGCCTTGAAACAGTGTTCTTGGGGTTTCTCTGGAGTGCCATCAAGGAAATCAAGGCTCCTTTCATGTGTGGTGTGCAACACGGAATTGCTCTGCACGCAGTGCAGGGGAATCGGGCCTCATCTCGCGGCGAGGGGGAAGTCTCATGGTTTTTCTCGAGTTGCGGCGGGAACCTGGGGTATATTCTCGAGTTACGACGGTGATGGCCCTTTCACCCACGTGTTTGTTCAGTGACGTCAGACTCCTGCCTAGTTGCGAGGGACAACTCGGGATTCTCCTCGAGGCTTGGCAGGGCAATTGGGACGCCTCTCCAGCTGAGGCGGGAGACCAAGTGTCCCTTTCCACGTGCCACAGAAATCCTGGGACTCCTATCAAGTTTCACGAGGAGTCAGGCATCGTCTCCTTTGGAGGCACTGATCTCCGCGTACCTCTGGAGTTTTCAAAGGACGTGAGGCCTCCGGTCGCGATGAGGTGGGGAACTAGGTCTTTTTCTGTGGTCTCCACAGGGGATTCAGACATCCTTTCGTCTTGGGAGATGCAAGACGAGCCTGCATTCAAGTCACTGCAGGGATATCCACCCTTACTTCGAGTCAGGACATCGCGGTGTCCATTCCACTTGAGACCGCAAACTCAGCACGTAGCTAGAGCTGAGAGAAACCTCCTCTTGAGGTGCTTGTGGTAAGGTGGTATTCCCATGGAGTCGAAGCCAGGGACTAACCTCTCATCTCGAGTTGATTGTTGGTCCACGGAGCTCTTTCGTGTTGCTACAGTGACCTCAGGATCCCTCTAGCCTTGAAACAGTGTTCTTGGGGTTTCTCTGGAGTGCCATCAAGGAAATCAAGGCTCCTTTCATGTGTGATGTGCAACACGGAATTGCTCTGCACGCAGTGCAGGGGAATCGGGCCTCATCTCGTGGCGAGGGGGAAGTCTCATGGTTTTTCTCGAGTTGCGGCGGGAACCTGGGTTATATTTTCGAGTTACGACGGGCATGGCCCTTCCACCCACGTGTTTGTTCAGTGACGTCAGGACTCCTGCCTAGTTGCGAGGGACAACTCGTGATTCTCCTCGAGGCTTGGCAGGGCAATTGGGACGCCTCTCCAGCTGAGGTGGGAGACCAAGGGTCCCTTTCCACGTGCCACAGGAATCCTGGGACTCCAATCAAGTTTCACGAGGAGTCAGGCATCGTCTCCTTTGAAGGCACAAATCTCCGCGTACCTCTGGAGTTTTCAAAGGATGTGAGGCCTCCGGTCGAGATGAGGTGGTGAACTAGGTCTTTCTCTGTGGTCTCCACAGGGGATTCAGACATCCTTTCGTCTTGGGAGATGCAAGACGAGCCTGCATTCAAGTCACTGCAGGGATATCCGGCCTTATTTCGAGTCAGGGCATCGCGGTGTCCATTCCACTTGACCCCGCAAACTCAGGGTCCCTCTCACATACATAGAGCTGAGAGAAGCCTCCTCTTGAGGTGCTTGTGGTAAGGTGGTATTCCTCTGGAGTCGAAGCCAGGGACTAACCTCTCATCTCGAGTTGATTTTTGGTCCCCGGAGCTCTTTTGTGTTGCTACAGTGACCTCAGGATCCCTCTAGCCTTGAAACAGTGTTCTTGGGGTTTCTCTGGAGTGCCATCAAGGAAATCAAGTCTCCTTTCATGTGTGATGTGCAACACTGAATTGCTCTGCACGCAGTGCAGGGGAATCGGGCCTCATCTCGCGGCGAGGGGGAAGTCTCATGGTTTTCCTCGAGTTGCAGCGGAAACCTGGGGTATATTCTCGAGTTAAGACAGGGATGGCTCTTCCAGCCACGTGTTTGTTCAGCGACGTCAGGACTCCTGCCTAGTTGCGAGGGACAACTCGGGATTCTCCTCGAGGCTTGGCAGGGCAATTGGGACGCCTCTCCAGCTGAGGCGGGAGACCAAGGGTCCCTTTCCACGTGCCACAGGAATCCTGGGACTCCTATCAAGTTTCACGAGGAGTCAGGCATCGTCTCCTTTGGAGGCACTGATCTCCGCGTACCTCTGAAGTTTTCAAAGGATGTGAGGCCTCCGGTCGCGATGAGGTGGGGAACTAGGTCTTTCTCTGTGGTCTCCACAGGGGATTCAGACATCCTTTCATCTTGGGAGATGCAAGTCGAGCCTGCATTCAAGTCACTGCAGGGATATCCGGCCTTATTTCGAGTCCGGGCATCCCGGTGTCCATTCCACTTGAGGCCGCAAACTCAGCACATATCTAGAGCTGAGAGAAGCCTCCTCTTGAGGTGCTTGTGGTAAGGTGTTATTCCTCTGGAGTCGAAGTTAGGGACTAACCTCTCATCTCGAGTTGATTTTTGGTCCACGGAGCTCTTTCGTGTTGCTACAGTGACCTCAGGATCCCTCTAGCCTTGAAACAGTGTTCTTGGTGTTTCTCTGGAGTGCCCTGAAGGAAATCAAGGCTCCTTTCATGTGTGATGTGCAACACGGAATTACTCTGCATGCAGTGTAGGGGAATCGGGCCTCATCTCGCGGCGAGGGGGAAGTCTCATGGTTTTTCTCGAGTTGCGGCGGGAACCTGGGGTATATTCTCGAGTTACGACGGGGATGGCCCTTCCACCCACCTGTTTGTTCAGCGACGTCAGGACTCCTGCCTAGTTGCGAGGGAAAACTCGGGATTCTCCTCGAGGCTTGGCAGGGCAATTGCGACGCCTCTCCATCTGAGGCGGGAGACAAAGCGTCCCTTTCCACGTGCCACAGGAATCCTGGGACTCCTATGAAGTTTCACGAGGAGTCAGGCATCGTCTCCTTTGGAGGCACTGATCTCCGCGTACCTCTGGAATTTTCAAAGGATGTGAGGCCTCCGTTCGCGACGAGGTGGGGAACTAGGTCTTTCTCTGTGGTCTCCACAGGGGATTCAGACATGCTTTCATTTTGGGAGATGCAAGACGTGCCTGCATTCAATTCACTTCAGGGATACCCGGCCTTATTTCGAGTCAGGGCATCGCGGTCTCCATTCCACTTGAGTCCGCAAAATCAGGGTACCTCTCACATACCTAGAGCTGAGAGAAGCCTCCTCTTGAGGTGCTTGTGGTAAGGTGGCATTCCTCTGGAGTCGAAGCCAGGGACTAACCTCTCATCTCGAGTTGATTTTTGGTCCACGGACCTCTTTCGTGTTTCTACAGTGACCTCAGGATCCCTCTAGCCTTAAAACAGTGTTCTTGGGGTTTCTCTGGAGTGCCATCAAGGAAATCAAGGCTCCTTCCATGTTTGATGTGCAACACGGAATTGCTCTGCATGCAGTGCAGGAGAATCGAGCCTCATCTCGCGGCGAGGGGGAAGTCTCATGGTTTTTCTCGAGTTGCGGCGGGACCCTGCGGTATATTCTCGAGTTATGACGGGGATGGCCCTTCCAGCCACGTGTTTGTTCAGCGACGTCAGGACTCCTGCCTAGTTGCGAGGGACAACTCGGGATTATCCTCGAGGCTTGGCAGGGCAATTGGGACGCCTCTCCAGCTGAGGAGGGAGACCAAGGGTCCCTTTCCATGTGCCACAGGAATCCTGGGACTCCTATCAAGTTTCACGAGGAGTCAGGCATCGTCTCCTTTGGAGGCACTGATCTCCGCGTACCTCTGGAGTTTTCAAAGGATGTGAGGCCTCCGGTCGCGATGAGGTGGGCAACTAGGTCTTTCTCTGAGGTCTCCACAGGCGATTCAGACATCCTTTCATCTTGGGAGATGCAAGACGAGCCTGCATTCAAGTCACTGCAGGGATATCCGGCCTTATTTCGAGTCAGGGCATCGCGGTGTCCATTCCACTTGAGGCCGCAAACTCAGGGTCCGTCTCACATACCTAGAGCTAAGAGAAGCCTCCTCTTGAGGTGCTTGTGGTAAGGTGGTATTCCTCTGGAGTCGAAGCCAGGGACTAACCTCTCATCTCGAGTTGATTTTTGGGCCACGGAGCTGTTTCGTGTTACTACAGTGACGTCAGGATCCCTCTAGCCTTGAAACAGTGTTCTTGGGGTTTCTCTGGAGTGCTATCAAGGAAATCAAGGCTCCTTTCATGTGTGATGTGCATCACTGAATTGCTCTTCACGCAGTGCAGGGGAATCGGGCCTCATCTCGCGGCGAGGGGGAAGTCTCATGGTTTTTCTCGAGTTGCGGCGGGAACCTGGGGTATATTCTCGAGTTACGACGGGGATGGCCCTTCCACCCACGTGTTTGTTCAGTGACGTCAGGACTCCTGCCTAGTTGCGAGGGACAACTCGGGATTCTCCTCGAGGCTTGGCAGGGCAATTGGGACGCCTCTCCAGCTGAGGCGGGAGACCAAGGGTCCCTTTCCACGTGCCACAGGAATCCTGGGACTCCTATCAAGTTTCACGAGGAGTCAGGCATCGTCTCCTTTGGAGGCACTGATCTCCGCGTACCTCTGGAGTTTTCAAAGGACGTGAGGCCTCCGGTCGCGATGAGGTGGGGAACTAGGTCTTTCTCTGTGGTCTCCACAGGGAATTCAGACATCCTTTCGTCTTGGGAGATGCAAGACGAGCCTGCATTCAAGTCACTGCAGGGATATCCGGCCTTATTTCGAGTCAGGGCATCGCGGTGTCCATTCCACTTGACCCCGCAAACTCAGGGTCCCTCTCACATACATAGAGCTGAGAGAAGCCTCCTCTTGAGGTGCTTGTGGTAAGGTGGTATTCCTCTGGAGTCGAAGCCAGGGACTAACCTCTCATCTCGAGTTGATTTTTGGTCCCCGGAGCTCTTTTGTGTTGCTACAGTGACCTCAGGATCCCTCTAGCCTTGAAACAGTGTTCTTGGGGTTTCTCTGGAGTGCCATCAAGGAAATCAAGTCTCCTTTCATGTGTGATGTGCAACACTGAATTGCTCTGCACGCAGTGCAGGGGAATCGGGCCTCATCTCGCGGCGAGGGGGAAGTCTCATGGTTTTCCTCGAGTTGCAGCGGAAACCTGGGGTATATTCTCGAGTTAAGACAGGGATGGCTCTTCCAGCCACGTGTTTGTTCAGCGACGTCAGGACTCCTGCCTAGTTGCGAGGGACAACTCGGGATTCTCCTCGAGGCTTGGCAGGGCAATTGGGACGCCTCTCCAGCTGAGGCGGGAGACCAAGGGTCCCTTTCCACGTGCCACAGGAATCCTGGGACTCCTATCAAGTTTCACGAGGAGTCAGGCATCGTCTCCTTTGGAGGCACTGATCTCCGCGTACCTCTGAAGTTTTCAAAGGATGTGAGGCCTCCGGTCGCGATGAGGTGGGGAACTAGGTCTTTCTCTGTGGTCTCCACAGGGGATTCAGACATCCTTTCATCTTGGGAGATGCAAGTCGAGCCTGCATTCAAGTCACTGCAGGGATATCCGGCCTTATTTCGAGTCCGGGCATCCCGGTGTCCATTCCACTTGAGGCCGCAAACTCAGCACATATCTAGAGCTGAGAGAAGCCTCCTCTTGAGGTGCTTGTGGTAAGGTGTTATTCCTCTGGAGTCGAAGTTAGGGACTAACCTCTCATCTCGAGTTGATTTTTGGTCCACGGAGCTCTTTCGTGTTGCTACAGTGACCTCAGGATCCCTCTAGCCTTGAAACAGTGTTCTTGGTGTTTCTCTGGAGTGCCCTGAAGGAAATCAAGGCTCCTTTCATGTGTGATGTGCAACACGGAATTACTCTGCATGCAGTGTAGGGGAATCGGGCCTCATCTCGCGGCGAGGGGGAAGTCTCATGGTTTTTCTCGAGTTGCGGCGGGAACCTGGGGTATATTCTCGAGTTACGACGGGGATGGCCCTTCCACCCACCTGTTTGTTCAGCGACGTCAGGACTCCTGCCTAGTTGCGAGGGAAAACTCGGGATTCTCCTCGAGGCTTGGCAGGGCAATTGCGACGCCTCTCCATCTGAGGCGGGAGACAAAGCGTCCCTTTCCACGTGCCACAGGAATCCTGGGACTCCTATGAAGTTTCACGAGGAGTCAGGCATCGTCTCCTTTGGAGGCACTGATCTCCGCGTACCTCTGGAATTTTCAAAGGATGTGAGGCCTCCGTTCGCGACGAGGTGGGGAACTAGGTCTTTCTCTGTGGTCTCCACAGGGGATTCAGACATGCTTTCATTTTGGGAGATGCAAGACGTGCCTGCATTCAATTCACTTCAGGGATACCCGGCCTTATTTCGAGTCAGGGCATCGCGGTCTCCATTCCACTTGAGTCCGCAAAATCAGGGTACCTCTCACATACCTAGAGCTGAGAGAAGCCTCCTCTTGAGGTGCTTGTGGTAAGGTGGCATTCCTCTGGAGTCGAAGCCAGGGACTAACCTCTCATCTCGAGTTGATTTTTGGTCCACGGACCTCTTTCGTGTTTCTACAGTGACCTCAGGATCCCTCTAGCCTTAAAACAGTGTTCTTGGGGTTTCTCTGGAGTGCCATCAAGGAAATCAAGGCTCCTTCCATGTTTGATGTGCAACACGGAATTGCTCTGCATGCAGTGCAGGAGAATCGAGCCTCATCTCGCGGCGAGGGGGAAGTCTCATGGTTTTTCTCGAGTTGCGGCGGGACCCTGCGGTATATTCTCGAGTTATGACGGGGATGGCCCTTCCAGCCACGTGTTTGTTCAGCGACGTCAGGACTCCTGCCTAGTTGCGAGGGACAACTCGGGATTATCCTCGAGGCTTGGCAGGGCAATTGGGACGCCTCTCCAGCTGAGGAGGGAGACCAAGGGTCCCTTTCCATGTGCCACAGGAATCCTGGGACTCCTATCAAGTTTCACGAGGAGTCAGGCATCGTCTCCTTTGGAGGCACTGATCTCCGCGTACCTCTGGAGTTTTCAAAGGATGTGAGGCCTCCGGTCGCGATGAGGTGGGCAACTAGGTCTTTCTCTGAGGTCTCCACAGGCGATTCAGACATCCTTTCATCTTGGGAGATGCAAGACGAGCCTGCATTCAAGTCACTGCAGGGATATCCGGCCTTATTTCGAGTCAGGGCATCGCGGTGTCCATTCCACTTGAGGCCGCAAACTCAGGGTCCGTCTCACATACCTAGAGCTAAGAGAAGCCTCCTCTTGAGGTGCTTGTGGTAAGGTGGTATTCCTCTGGAGTCGAAGCCAGGGACTAACCTCTCATCTCGAGTTGATTTTTGGGCCACGGAGCTGTTTCGTGTTACTACAGTGACGTCAGGATCCCTCTAGCCTTGAAACAGTGTTCTTGGGGTTTCTCTGGAGTGCTATCAAGGAAATCAAGGCTCCTTTCATGTGTGATGTGCATCACTGAATTGCTCTTCACGCAGTGCAGGGGAATCGGGCCTCATCTCGCGGCGAGGGGGAAGTCTCATGGTTTTTCTCGAGTTGCGGCGGGAACCTGGGGTATATTCTCGAGTTACGACGGGGATGGCCCTTCCACCCACGTGTTTGTTCAGTGACGTCAGGACTCCTGCCTAGTTGCGAGGGACAACTCGGGATTCTCCTCGAGGCTTGGCAGGGCAATTGGGACGCCTCTCCAGCTGAGGCGGGAGACCAAGGGTCCCTTTCCACGTGCCACAGGAATCCTGGGACTCCTATCAAGTTTCACGAGGAGTCAGGCATCGTCTCCTTTGGAGGCACTGATCTCCGCGTACCTCTGGAGTTTTCAAAGGACGTGAGGCCTCCGGTCGCGATGAGGTGGGGAACTAGGTCTTTTTCTGTGGTCTCCACAGGGAATTCAGACATCCTTTCGTCTTGGGAGATGCAAGACGAGCCTGCATTCAAGTCACTGCAGGGATATCCGGCCTTATTTCGAGTCAGGGCATCGCGGTGTCCATTCCACTTGAGACCGCAAACTCAGCACATAGCTAGAGCTGAGAGAAGCCTCCTCTGGAGGTGCTTGTGGTAAGGTGGTATTCCTCTGGAGTCGAAGCCAGGGACTAACCTCTCATCTTGAGTTGATTTTTGGTCCACGGAGCTCTTTCGTGTTGCTACAGTGACCTCAGGATCCCTCTAGCCTTGAAACAGTGTTCTTGGGGTTTCTCTGAAGTGACATCAAGGAAATCAAGGCTCCTTTCATGTGTGATGTGCAACACGGAATTGCTCTCCACGCAATGCAGGGTATCGGGCCTTATTTTGCGACAAGGGGGAAGTCTCATGGTTTTTCTCGAGTTGCGGCGGGAACCTGGGGTATATTCTCGAGTTACGACGGGGATGTCCCTTCCACCCACGTGTTTGTTCAGCGACGTCAGACTCCTGCCTAGTTGCGAGGGACACCTCGGGATTCTCCTCGAGGCTTGGCAGGGCAATTGGGACGCCTCTCCAGCTGAGGCGGGAGACCAAGGGTCCCTTTCCACGTGCCACAGGAATCCTGGGAATCCTATCAAGTTTCACGAGGAGTCAGGCATCGTCTCCTTTGGAGGCACTGATCTCCGCGTACCTCTGGAGTTTTCAAAGGATGTGAGGCCTCCGGTCGCGATGAGGTGGGGAACTAGGTCTTTCTCTGCGGTCTCCACAGGGGATTCAGACATCCGTTCATCTTGGGAGATGCAAGACGAGCCTGCATTCAAGTCACTGCAGGGATATCCGGCCTTATTTTGCGTCAGGGCATTGTAGTGTCCATTCCACTTGAGGCCGCAAAATCAGGGTCCCTCTCACATACCTAGAGCTGAGAGAAGCCTCCTCTTGAGGTGCTTGTGGTAAGATGGTATTCCTCTGGAGTCGAAGCCAGGGACTAATCTCTCATCTCGAGTTGATTCTGGTCCACGGAGCTCTTTCGTGTTGCTACAGTGACCTCAGGATCCCTCTAGCCTTGAAACAGTGTTCTTTAGGTTTGTCTGGAGTGCCATCAAGGAAATCAAGGCTCCTTTCATGTGTGGTGTGCAACACGGAATTGCTCTGCACGCAGTGCAGGGGAATCGGGCCTCATCTCGCGGCGAGGGGGAAGTCTCATGGTTTTTCTCGAGTTGCGGCGGGAACCTGGGGTATATTCTCGAGTTACGACGGTGATGGCCCTTCCACCCACGTGTTTGTTCAGTGACGTCAGACTCCTGCCTAGTTGCGAGGGACAACTCGGGATTCTCCTCGAGGCTTGGCAGGGCAATTGGGACGCCTCTCCAGCTGAGGCGGGAGACCACGTGTCCCTTTCCACGTGCCACAGGAATCCTGGGACTCCTATCAAATTTCACGAGGAGTCAGGCATCGTCTCCTTTGGAGGCACTGATCTCCGCGTACCTCTGGAGTTTTCAAAGGATGTGAGGCCTCCGGTCGCGATGAGGTGGGGAACTAGGTCGTACTCTGAGGTCTCCACAGGGGATTCAGAAATCCTTTATCTTGGGAGATGCAAGACGAGCCTGCATTCAAGTCACTGCAGGGATATCCGGCCTTATTTCGAGTCAGGGCATCGCGGTGTCCATTCCACTTGAGGCCGCAAACTCAGGGTCCCTCTCACATGCCTAGAGCTGAGAGAAGGTTCCTCTTGAGGTGCTTGTGGTAAGGTGGTATTCCTCTGGAGTCGAAGCCAGGGACTAACCTCTCATCTCGAGTTGATTTTTGGGCCAGGGAGCTCTTTCGTGTGGCTACAGTGACCTCAGGATCCCTCTAGCCTTGAAACAGTGTTCTTGGTGTTTCTCTGGAGTGCCCTGAAGGAAATCAAGGCTCCTTTCATGTGTGATGTGCAACACGGAATTACTCTGCATGCAGTGTAGGGGAATCGGGCCTCATCTCGCGGCGAGGGGGAAGTCTCATGGTTTTTCTCGAGTTGCGGCGGGAACCTGGGGTATATTCTCGAGTTACAACGGGGATGGCCCTTCCACCCACCTGTTTGTTCAGCGACGTCAGGACTCCTGCCTAGTTGCGAGGGAAAACTCGGGATTCTCCTCGAGGCTTGGCAGGGCAATTGGGACGCCTCTCCATCTGAGGCGGGAGACAAAGCGTCCCTTTCCACGTGCCACAGGAATCCTGGGACTCCTATGAAGTTTCACGAGGAGTCAGGCATCGTCTCCTTTGGAGGCACTGATCTCCGCGTACCTCTGGAATTTTCAAAGGATGTGAGGCCTCCGTTCGCGACGAGGTGGGGAACTAGGTCTTTCTCTGTGGTCTCCACAGGGGATTCAGACATGCTTTCATTTTGGGAGATGCAAGACGTGCCTGCATTCAATTCACTGCAGGGATACCCGGCCTTATTTCGAGTCAGGGCATCGCGGTCTCTATTCCACTTGAGTCCGCAAAATCAGGGTACCTCTCACATACCTAGAGCTGAGAGAAGCCTCCTCTTGAGGTGCTTGTGGTAAGGTGGTATTCCTCTGGAGTCGAAGCCAGGGACTAACCTCTCATCTCGAGTTGATTTTTGGTCCACGGACCTCTTTCGTGTTTCTACAGTGACCTCAGGATCCCTCTAGTCTTGAAACAGTGTTCTTGGGGTTTCTCTGGAGTGCCATCAAGGAAATCAAGGCTCCTTCCATGTTTGATGTGCAACACGGAATTGCTCTGCATGCAGTGCAGGAGAATCGAGCCTCATCTCGCGGCGAGGGGGAAGTCTCATGGTTTTTCTCGAGTTGCGGCGGGACCCTGCGGTATATTCTCGAGTTATGACGGGGATGGCCCTTCCAGCCACGTGTTTGTTCAGCGACGTCAGGACTCCTGCCTAGTTGCGAGGGACAACTCGGGATTATCCTCGAGGCTTGGCAGGGCAATTGGGACGCCTCTCCAGCTGAGGAGGGAGACCAAGGGTCCCTTTCCATGTGCCACAGGAATCCTGGGACTCCTATCAAGTTTCACGAGGAGTCAGGCATCGTCTCCTTTGGAGGCACTGATCTCCGCGTACCTCTGGAGTTTTCAAAGGATGTGAGGCCTCCGGTCGCGATGAGGTGGGCAACTAGGTCTTTCTCTGAGGTCTCCACAGGCGATTCAGACATCCTTTCATCTTGGGAGATGCAAGACGAGCCTGCATTCAAGTCACTGCAGGGATATCCGGCCTTATTTCGAGTCAGGGCATCGCGGTGTCCATTCCACTTGAGGCCGCAAACTCAGGGTCCGTCTCACATACTTAGAGCTAAGAGAAACCTCCTCTTGAGGTGCTTGTGGTAAGGTGGTATTCCTCTGGAGTCGAAGCCAGGGACTAACCTCTCATCTCGAGTTGATTTTTGGGCCACGGAGCTGTTTCGTGTTACTACAGTGACCTCAGGATCCCTCTAGCCTTGAAACAGTGTTCTTGGGGTTTCTCTGGAGTGCTATCAAGGAAATCAAGGCTCCTTTCATGTGTGATGTGCATCACTGAATTGCTCTTCACGCAGTGCAGGGGAATCGGGCCTCATCTCGCGGCGAGGGGGAAGTCTCATGGTTTTTCTCGAGTTGCGGCGGAAACCTGGGGTATATTCTCGAGTTACGACGGGGATGGCCCTTCCACCCACGTGTTTGTTCAGCGACGTCAGGACTCCTGCCTAGTTGCGAGGGACAACTCGGGATTCTCCTCGAGGCTTGGCAGGGCAATTGGGACACCACTCCAGCTGAGGCGGGAGACCAAGGGTCCCTTTCCACGTGCCACAGGAATCCTGGGACTCCTATCAAGTTTCACGAGGAATCAGGCATCGTCTCCTTTGGAGGCACTGATCTGCGCGTACCTCTGGAGTTTTCAAAGGACGTGAGGCCTCCGGTCGCGATGAGGTGGGGAACTAGGTCTTTTTCTGTGGTCTCCACAGGGGATTCAGACATCCTTTCGTCTTGGGAGATGCAAGACGAGCCTGCATTCAAGTCACTGCAGGGATATCCGGCCTTATTTCGAGTCAGGACATCGCGGGGTCCATTCCACTTGAGACCGCAAACTCAGCACATAGCTAGAGCTGAGAGAAGCCTCCTCTTGAGGTGCTTGTGTTAAGGTGGTATTCCCCTGGAGTCGAAGCCAGGGACTAACCTCTCATCTCGAGTTGATTGTTGGTCCACGGAGCTCTTTCGTGTTGCTACAGTGACCTCAGGATCCCTCTAGCCTTGAAACAGTGTTCTTGGGGTTTCTCTGGAGTGCCATCAAGGAAATCAAGGCTCCTTTCATGTGTGATGTGCAACACGGAATTGCTCTGCACGCAGTGCAGGGGAATCGGGCCTCATCTCGCGGCGAGGGGGAAGTCTCATGGTTTTTCTCGAGTTGCAGCTGGAACCTGGGGTATATTTTCGAGTTACGACGGGGATGGCCCTTCCACCCACGTGTTTGTTCAGTGACGTCAGGACTCCTTCCTAGTTGCGAGGGACAACTCGGGATTATCCTCGAGGCTTGGCAGGGCAATTGGGACGCCTCTCCAGCTGAGGTGGGAGACCAAGGGTCCCTTTCCACGTGCCACAGGAATCCTGGGACTCCAATCAAGTTTCACGAGGAGTCAGGCATCGTCTCCTTTGGAGGCACTGATCTCCGCGTACCTCTGGAGTTTTCAAAGGATGTGAGGCCTCCGGTCGCGATGAGGTGGTGAACTAGGTCTTTCTCTGTGGTCTCCACAGGGGATTCAGACATCCTTTCGTCTTGGGAGATGCAAGACGAGCCTGCATTCAAGTCACTGCAGGGATATCCAGCCTTATTTCGAGTCAGGGCATCGCGGTGTCCATTCCACTTGACGCCGCAAACTCAGGGTCCCTCTCACATACATAGAGCTGAGAGAAGCCTCCTCTTGAGGTGCTTGTGGTAAGGTGGTATTCCTCTGGAGTCGAAGTCAGGGACTAACCTCTCATCTCGAGTTGATTTTTGGTCCACGGAGCTCTTTCGTGTTGCTACAGTGACCTCAGGATCCCTCTAGCCTTGAAACAGTGTTCTTGGGGTTTCTCTGGAGTGCCATCAAGGAAATCAAGGCTCCTTTCATGTGTGATGTGCAACACTGAATTGCTCTGCACGCAGTGCAGGGGAATCGGGCCTCATCTTGCGGTGAGGGGGAAGTCTCATGGTTTTCCTCGAGTTGCAGCGGAAACCTGGGGTATATTCTCGAGTTAAGACTGGGATGGCTCTTCCAGCCACGTGTTTGTTCAGCGACGTCAGGACTCCTGCCTAGTTGCGAGCGACAACTCGGGATTCTCCTCGAGGCTTGGCAGGGCAATTGGGACGCCTCTCCAGCTGAGGCGGGAGACCAAGGGTCCCTTTCCACGTGCCACAGGAATCCTGGGAATCCTATCAAGTTTCACGAGGAGTCAGGCATCGTCTCCTTTGGAGGCACTGATCTCCGCGTACCTCTGGAGTTTTCAAAGGATGTGAGGCCTCCGGTCGCGATGAGGTGGGGAACTAGGTCTTTCTCTGTGGTCTCCACAGGGGATTCAGACATCCTTTCATCTTGGGAAATGCAAGACGAGCCTGCATTCAAGTCACTGCAGGGATATCCGGCCTTATTTCGAGTCAGGGCATCGCGGTGTCCATTCCACTTGAGGCCGCAAACTCAGCACATAGCTAGAGCTGAGAGAAGCCTCCTCTGGAGGTGCTTGTGGTAAGGTGTTATTCCTCTGGAGTCGAAGTTAGGGACTAACCTCTCATCTCGAGTTGATTTTTGGTCCACGGAGCTCTTTCGTGTTGCTACAGTGACCTCAGGATCCCTCTAGCCTTGAAACAGTGTTCTTGGTGTTTCTCTGGAGTGCCCTGAAGGAAATCAAGGCTCCTTTCATGTGTGATGTGTAACACGGAATTACTCTGCATGCAGTGTGGGGAATCGAGCCTCATCTCGCGGCGAGGGGGAAGTCTCATGGTTTTTCTCGAGTTGCGGCGGGAACCTGGGGTATATTCTCGAGTTACGACGGGGATGGCCCTTCCACCCACCTGTTTGTTCAGCGACGTCAGGACTCCTGCCTAGTTGCGAGGGACAACTCGGGATTATCCTCGAGGCTTGGCAGGGCAATTGGGACGCCTCTCCAGCTGAGGCGGGAGACCAAGGGTCCCTTTCCACGTGCCACAGGAATCCTGGGACTCCTATCAAGTTTCACGAGGAGTCAGGCATCGTCTCCTATGGAGGCACTGATCTCCGCGTACCTCTGGAGTTTTCAAAGGATGTGAGGCCTCCGGTCGCCATGAGGTGCGGAACTAGGTCTTTCTCTGTGGTCTCCACAGGGGATTCAGACATCCTTTCATCTTGGGAGATGCAAGACGAGCCTGCATTCAAGTCACTGCAGGGATATCCGGCCTTATTTCGAGTCAGGGCATCGTGGTGTCCATTCCAATTGAGGACGCAGGCTCAGGGTCCCTCTCACATACCTAGAACTGAGAGAAGCCTCCTCTTGAGGTGCTTGTGGTAAGGTGGTATTCCTCTGGAGTCGAAGCCAGGGACTAACCTCTCATCTCGAGTTGATTTTTGGTCCATGGAGCTCTTTCGTGTTGCTACAGTAACCTCAGGATCCCTCTAGCCTTGAAACAGTGTTCTTGGGGTTTCTCTGGAGTGCCGTCAAGGAAATCAAGGCTCCTTTCATGTGTGATGTGCAACCCGGAATAGCTCTGCATGCAGTGCAGGAGAATCGAGCCTCATCTCGCGGCGAGGGGGAAGTCTCATGGTTTTTCCCGAGTTGCGGCGGGACCCTGGGGTATATTCTCGAGTTATAACGGGGATGGCCCTTCCAGCCACGTGTTTGTTCAGCGACGTCAGGACTCCTGCCTAGTTGCGAGGGACAACTCGGGATTCTCCTCGAGGCTTGGCAGGGCATTTGGGATGCCTCTCCAGCTGAGGCGGGAGACCAAGGGTCCCTTTCCATGTGCCACAGGAATCCTGGGACTCCTATCAAGTTTCACGAGGAGTCAGGCATCGTCTCCTTTGGAGGCACTGATCTCCGCATACCTCTGGAGTTTTCAAAGGATGTGAGGCCTCCGGTCGTGATGAGGTGGGGAACTAGATCTTTCTCTGAGGTCTCCACAGGGGATTCAGACATCCTTTCGTCTTGGGAGATGCAAGACGAGCCTGCATTCAAGTCACTGCAGGGTTACCTGGCCTTATTTCGAGTCAGGGCATTGCGGTGTCCATTCCACTTGAGGCCGCAAACTCAGGGTCCCTCTCACATACCTAGAGCTGAGAGAAGCCTTCTCTTGAGGTGCTTGTGGTAAGGTGGTATTCCTCTGGAGTCGAAGCCAGGGACTAACCTCTCATCTCGAGTTGATTATTGGTCCACGGAGCTCTTCCGTGTTGCTACTGTGACCTCAGGATCCCTCTAGCCTTGAAACAGTGTTCTTGGGGTTTCTCTGGAGTGCCATCAAGGAAATCAAGGCTCCTTTCATGTGTGATGTGCAACACTGAATTGCTCTGCACGCAGTGCAGGGGAATCCGGCCTCATCTCGCGGCGAGGGGGAAGTCTCATGGTTTTCCTCGAGTTGCGGCGGAAACCTGGGGTATATTCTCGAGTTACGACGGGGATGGCCCTTACACCCACGTGTTTGTTCAGCTACGTCAGGACTCCTGCCTAGTTGCGAGGGACAACTCGGGATTCTCCTCGAGGCTTGGCAGGGCAATTGGGACGCCTCTCCAGCTGAGGCGTGAGACCAAGGGTATCTTTCCACGTTCCACAGGAATCCTGGGACTCCTATCAAGTTTCACGAGGAGTCAGGCATCGTCTCCTTTGGAGGCACTGATCTCCGCGTACCTCTGGAGTTTTCAAAGGATGTGAGGCCTCCGGTCGCGATGAGGTGGGGAACTAGGTCTTTCTCTGTGGTCTCCACAGGGGATTCAGACATCCTTTCGTCTTGGGAGATGCAGGACGAGCCTGCATTCAAGTCACTGCAGGGATATCCGGCCTTATTTCGAGCCAGGGCATTGCGGTGTCCATTCCACTTGAGGCCGCAAACTCAGCACATAGCTAGAGCTGAGAGAAGCCTCCTCTTGAGGTGCTTGTGGTAAGGTGCTTTTCCTCTGGAGTCGAAGCCAGGGACTAACATCTCATCTCGTGTTGATTGTTGGTCCATGGAGCTCTTTCCTGTTGCTACAGTGACCTCAGGATCCCTCTAGCCTTGAAACAGTGTTCTTGGGGTTTCTCTGGAGTGCCATCAGGGAAATCAAGGCACCTTTCATGTGTGATGTGCAAGACGGTATTGCTCTGCACGCAGTGCAGGGGAATCGGGCCTCATCTCGCGGCGAGGGGGAAGTCTCATGGTTTTTCTCGAGTTGCGGCGGGAACCTGGGGTATATTCTCGAGTTACGACGGGGATGGCCCTTCCACCCACGTGTTTGTTCAGCGACGTCAGGACTCCTGCCTAGTTGCGAGGGACAACTCGGGATTCTCCTCGAGGCTTGGCAGGGCAATTGGGACGCCTCTCCATCTGAGGCGGGAGACAAAGCGTCCCTTTCCACGTGCCACAGAAATCCTGGGACTCCTATGAAGTTTCACGAGGAGTCAGGCATCGTCTCCTTTGGAGGCACAGATCTCCACATACCTCTGGAATTTTCAAAGGATGTGAGGCCTCCGGTCGCGATGAGGTGGGGAACTATGTCTTTCTCTGTGGTCTCCACAGGGGATTCAGACATGCTTTCATCTTCGGAGATGCAAGACGTGCCTGCATTCAATTCACTGAAGGGATACCCGGCCTTATTTCGAGTCAGGGCATCGCAGTGTCCATTCCACTTGAGTCCGCAAAATCAGGGTCCCTCTCACATACCTAGAGCTGAGAAAAGCCTCCTCTTGAGGTGCTTGTGGTAAGGTGGTATTCCTCTGGAGTTGAAGCCAGGGACTAACCTCTCATCTCGAGTTGATTTTTGGTCCACGGACCTCTTTCGTGTTGCTACAGTAACCTCAGGATCCCTTTAGCCTTCAAACAGTGTTCTTGAGGTTTCTCTGGAGTGCCATCAAGGAAATCAAGGCTCCTTCCATGTGTGATGTGCAACACGGAATTGCTCTGCACGCAGTGCATGGGAATCGGGCCTCATCTCGCGGCGAGGGGGAAGTCTCATGGTTTTTCTCGAGTTGCGGCGGGAACCTGGGGTATATTCTCGAGTTACGACGGGGATGGCCCTTCCACCCACGTTTTTGTTCAGTGACGTCAGGACTCCTGCCTAGTTGCGAGGGACAACTCGGGATTCTCCTCGAGGCTTGGCAGGGCAATTGGGACGCCTCTCCAGCTGAGGTGGGAGACCAAGGGTCCCTTTCCACGTGCCACAGGAATCCTGGGACTCCAATCAAGTTTCACGAGGAGTCAGGCATCGTCTCCTTTGGAGGCACTGATCTCCGCGTACCTCTGGAGTTTTCAAAGGATGTGAGGCCTCCGGTCGCGATGAGGTGGTGAACTAGGTCTTTCTCTGTGGTCTCCACAGGGGATTCAGACATCCTTTCGTCTTGGGAGATGCAAGACGAGCCTGCATTCAAGTCACTGCAGGGATATCCGGCCTTATTTCGAGTCAGGGCATCGCGGTGTCCATTCCACTTGACGCCGCAAACTCAGGGTCCCTCTCACATACATAGAGCTGAGAGAAGCCTCCTCTTGAGGTGCTTGTGGTAAGGTGGTATTCCTCTGGAGTCGAAGCCAGGGACTAACCTCTCATCTCGAGTTGATTTTTGGTCCACGGAGCTCTTTCGTGTTGCTACAGTGACCTCAGGATCCCTCTAGCCTTGAAACAGTGTTCTTGGGGTTTCTCTGGAGTGCCATCAAGGAAATCAAGGCTCCTTTCCTGTTTGATGTGCAACACGGAATTGCTCTGCACGCAGTGCAGGGCAATCGGGCCTCATCTCGCGGCGAGGGGGAAGTCTCATGGTTTTTCTCGAGTTGCGGCGGGAACCTGGGGTATATTCTCGAGGTACGACGGGGATGGCCCTTCCACCCACCTGTTTGTTCAGCGACGTCAGGACTCCTGCCTAGTTGCGAGGGACAACTCAGGATTCTCCTCGAGGCTTGGCAGGGTAATTGGGACGACTCTCCAGCTGAGGCGGGAGACCAAGTGTCCCTTTCCACGTGCCACAGGAATCCTGGGACTCCTATCAAGTTTCCCGAGGAGTCAGGCATCGTCTCCTTTGGAGGCACTGATCTCCGCGTACCTCTGGAGTTTTCAAAGGATGTGAGGCCTCCGGTCGCCATGAGGTGGGGAACTAGGTCTTTCTCTGTGGTCTCCACAGGGGATTCAGACATCCTTTCATCTTGGGAGATGCAAGACGAGCCTGCATTCAAGTTACTGCAGGGATATCCGGCCTTATTTCGAGTCAGGGCATCGCGGTGTCCATTCCACTTGAGGCCGCAAGCTCAGGGTCCCTCTCACATACCTAGAGCTGAGAGAAGCCTCTTTTTGAGGTGCTTGTCGTAAGGTGGTATTCCTCTGGAGTCGAAGCAGGGACTAACCTCTTATCTCGAGTTGATTTTTCTTCCACGGAGCTCTTTCGTGTTGCTACTGTAACCTCACGATCCCTCTAGCCGTGAAACAGTGTTCTTGGGGTTTCTCTGGAGTGCCATCAAGGAAATCAAGGCTCCTTTCCTGTTTGATGTGCAACACGGAATTGCTCTGCATGCAGTGCAGGAGAATCGAGCCTCATCTCGCGGCGAGGGGGAAGTCTCATGGTTTTTCTCGAGTTGCGGCGGGACCCTGGGGTATATTCTCGAGTTATGACGGGGATGGCCCTTCCAGCCACGTGTTTGTTCAGCGACGTCAGGACTCCTGCCTAGTTGCGAGGGACAACTCGGGATTCTCCTCGAGGCTTGGCACGGCAATTGGGACGCCTCTCCAGCTGAAGCGGGAGACCAAGTGTCTCCTTCCACGTGCCACAGGAATCCTGGGACTCCTATCAAGTTTCACGAGGAGTCAGGCATCGTCTCCTTTGGAGGCACTGATCTCCGCATACCTCTGGAGTTTTCAAAGGATGTGAGGCCTCCGGTCGCGATGAGGTGGGGAACTAGAACTTTCTCTGAGGTCTCCACAGGGGATTCAGACATCCTTTCGTCTTGGGAGATGCAAGACGAGCCTGCATTCAAGTCACTGCAGGGATATCCGGCCTTATTTCGAGTCAGGGCATCGCGGTGTCCATTCCACTTGAGGCCGCAAACTCAGGGTCCCTCTCACATACCTAGAGCTGAGAGAAGCCTCCTCTTGAGGTGCTTGTGGTAAGGTGGTATTCCTCTGGAGTCGAAGCCAGGGACTAACCTCTCATCTCGAGTTGATTTTTGGTCCACGGAGCTCTTTCGTGTTGCTACAGTGACGTCAGGATCCCTCTAGCCTTGAAACAGTGTTCTTGGGGTTTCTCTGGAGTGCCATCAGGGAAATCAAGGCACCTTTCATGTGTGATGTGCAAGACGGTATTGCTCTGCACGCAGTGCAGGGGAATCGGGCCTCATCTCGCGGCGAGGGGGAAGTCTCATGGTTTTTCTCGAGTTGCGGCGGGAACCTGGGGTATATTATCGAGTTACGACGGGGATGGCCCTTCCACCCACGTGTTTGTTCAGCGACGTCAGGACTCCTGCCTAGTTGCGAGGGACAACTCGGGATTCTCCTCGAGGCTTGGCAGGGCAATTGGGACGCCTCTCCATCTGAGGCGGGAGACAAAGCGTCCCTTTCCACGTGCCACAGGAATCCTGGGACTCCTATCAAGTTTCACGAGGAGTCAGGCATCGTCTCCTTTGGAGGCACTGATCTCCACATACCTCTGGAATTTTCAAAGGATGTGAGGCCTCCGGTCGCGATGAGGTGGGGAACTAGGTCTTTCTCTGTGGTCTCCACAGGGGAATCAGACATGCTTTCATCTTGGGAGATGCAAGACGAGCCTGCATTCAATTCACTGCAGGGATACCCGGCCTTATTTCGAGTCAGGGCATCGCAGTGTCCATTCCACTTGAGTCCGCAAAATCAGGGTCCCTCTCACATACCTAGAGCTGACAAAAGCCTCCTCTTGAGGTGCTTGTGGTAAGGTGGTATTCCTCTGGAGTTGAAGCCAGGGACTAACCTCTCATCTCGAATTGATTTTTGGTCCACGGACCTCTTTCGTGTTGCTACAGTAACCTCAGGATCCCTTTAGCCTTGAAACAGTGTTCTTGAGGTTTCTCTGGAGTGCCATCAAGGAAATCAAGGCTCCTTCCATGTGTGATGTGCAACACGGAATTGCTCTGCACGCAGTTCATGGGAATCGGGCCTCATCTCGCGGCGAGGGGTAAGTCTCATGGTTTTTCTCGAGTTGCGGCGGGAACCTGGGGTATATTCTCGAGTTACGACGGGGATGGCCCTTCCACCCACGTGTTTGTTCAGTGACGTCAGGACTCCTGCCTAGTTGCGAGGGACAACTCGGGATTCTCCTCGAGGCTTGGCAGGGCAATTGGGACGCCTCTCCAGCTGAGGTGGGAGACCAAGGGTCCCTTTCCACGTGCCACAGGAATCCTGGGACTCCAATCAAGTTTCACGAGGAGTCAGGCATCGTCTCCTTTGGAGGCACTGATCTCCGCGTACCTCTGGAGTTTTCAAAGGATGTGAGGCCTCCGGTCGCCATGAGGTGGGGAACTAGGTCTTTCTCTGTGGTCTCCACAGGGGATTCAGACATCCTTTCGTCTTGGGAGATGCAAGACGAGCCTGCATTCAAGTCACTGCAGGGATATCCGGCTTTATTTCGAGTCAGGGCATCGCGGTGTCCATTCCACTTGATGCCGCAAACTCAGGGTCCCTCTCACATACATAGAGCTGAGAGAAGCCTCCTCTTGAGGTGCTTGTGGTAAGGTGGTATTCCTCTGGAGTCGAAGCCAGGGACTAACCTCTCATCTCGAGTTGATTTTTGGTCCACGGAGCTCTTTCGTGTTGCTACAGTGACCTCAGGATCCCTCTAGCCTTGAAACAGTGTTCTTGGGGTTTCTCTGGAGTGCCATCAAGGAAATCAAGGCTCCTTTCATGTGTGATGTGCAACACGGAATTGCTCTGCACGCAGTGCAGGGCAATCAGGCCTCATCTCGCGGCGAGGGGGAAGTCTCATGGTTTTTCTCGAGTTGAGGCGGGAACCTGGGGTATATTCTCGAGGTACGACGGGGATGGCCCTTCCACCCACGTGTTTGTTCAGCGACGTCAGGACTCCTGCCTAGTTGCGAGGGACAACTCGGGATTCTCCTCGAGGCTTGGCAGGGCAATTGGGACGCCTCTCCAGCTGAGGCGGGAGACCAAGGTTCCCTTTCCACGTGCCACAGGATTCCTGGGACTCCTATCAAGTTTCCCGAGGAGTCAGGCATCGTCTCCTTTGGAGGCACTGATCTCCGCGTACCTCTGGAGTTTTCAAAGGATGTGAGGCCTCCGGTCGCGATGAGGTGGGGAACTAGGTCTTTCTCTGTGGTCTCCACAGGGGATTCAGACATCCTTTCGTCTTGGGAGATGCAAGACGAGCCTGCATTCAAGTCACTGCAGGGATATCCGGCCTTATTTCGAGTCAGAGCATCGCGGTGTCCATTCCAATTGAGGACGCAAGCTCAGGGTCCCTCTCACATACCTAGAGCTGAGAGAAGCCTCCTCTTGAGGTGCTTGTGGTAAGGTGGTATTCCTCTGGAGTCGAAGCCAGGGGCTAACCTCTCATCTCGAGTTGATTTTTGGTACATGGAGCTCTTTCATGTTGCTACAGTAACCTCAGGATCCCTCTAGCCTTGAAACAGTGTTCTTGGGGTTTCTCTGGAGTGCCGTCAAGGAAATCAAGGCTCCTTTCATGTTTGATGTGCAACACGGAATTGCTCTGCACGCAGTGCAGGGGAATCGGGCCTCATCTCACGGCGAGGGGGAAGTCTCATGGTTTTTCTCGAGTTGCGGCGGGAACCTGGGGTATATTCTCGAGTTACGACGGGGATCGTCCTTCCACCCACGTGTTTGTTCATCGACGTCAGGACTCCTGCCTAGTTGCGAGGGACAACTCGGAATTCTGCTTGAGGCTTGGCAGAGCAATTGGGACGCCTCTCCAACTGAGGCGGGAGACCAAGGTTCCCTTTCCACGTGCCACAGTAATCCTGGGACTCCTATCAAGTTTTATGAGGAGTCAGGCATCGTCTCCTTTGGAGGCACTGATCTCCGCGTACCTCTGAAGTTTTCAAAGGATGTGAGGCCTCCGGTCGCGATGAGGTGGGGAACTAGGTCTTTCTCTGTGGTCTCCACAGGGGATTCAGACATCCTTTCATCTTGGGAGATGCATGTCGAGCCTGCATTCAATTCACTGCAGGGATATCCGGCCTTATTTCGCGTCAGGGCATCGCAGTGTCCATTACACTTGAGTCCGCAAAATCAGGTTCCCTCTCACATACCTAGAGCTGAGAGAAGCCTCTTCTTGAGGTGCTTGTGGCAAGGTGTTATTCCTCTGGAGTCGAAGCCAGGGACTAACCTCTTATCTCGAGTTGATTTTTCTTCCACGGAGCTCTTTCGTGTTGCTACTGTAACCTCACGATCCCTCTAGACGTGAAACAGTGTTCTTGGGGTTTCTCTGGAGTGCCATCAAGGAAATCAAGGCTCCTTTCATGTTTGATGTGCAACACGGAATTGCTCTGCATGCAGTGCAGGAGAATCGAGCCTCATCTCGCGGCGAGGGGGAAGTCTCATGGTTTTTCTCGAGTTGCAGCGGAAACCTGGGGTATATTCTCGAGTTATGACGGGGATGGCCCTTCCAGCCACGTGTTTGTTCAGCGACGTCAGGACTCCTGCCTAGTTGCGAGGGACAACTCGGGATTCTCCTCGAGGCTTGACACGGCAATTGGGACGCCTCTCCAGCTGAGGCGGGAGACCAAGGGTCTCCTTCCACGTGCCACAGGAATCCTGGGACTCCTATCAAGTTTCACGAGGAGTCAGGCATCGTCTCCTTTGGAGGCACTGATCTCCGCGTACCTGTGGAGTTTTCAAAGGATGTTAGGCCTCCGGTCGCCATGAAGTGGGGAACTAGATCTTTCTCTGAGGTCTCCACAGGGGATTCAGACATCCTTTCGTCTTGGGAGATGCAAGACGAGCCTGCATTCAAGTCACTGCAGGGATATCCGGCCTTATTTCGAGTTAGGGCATCGCAGTGTCCATTCCACTTGAGGCCGCAAACTCAGGGTCCCTCTCACATACCTAGAGCTGAGAGAAGCCTCCTCTTGAGGTGCTTGTGGTAAGGTGGTATTCCTCTGGAGTCGAAGCCAGGGACTAACCTCTCATCTCGAGTTGATTTTTGGTCCACGGAGCTCTTTCGTGTTGCTACAGTGACGTCAGGATCCCTCTAGCCTTGAAGCAGTGTTCTTGGGGTTTCTCTGGAGTGCCATCAAGGAAATCAAGGCTCCTTTCATGTGTGATGTGCAACACTGAATTGCTCTGCACGCAGTGCAGGGGAATCCGGCCTCATCTCGCGGCGAGGGGGAAGTCTCATGGTTTTCCTCGAGTTGCGGCGGAAACCTGGGGTATATTCTCGAGTTACGACGGGGATGGCCCTTACACCCACGTGTTTGTTCAGCGACGTCAGGACTCCTGCCTAGTTGCGAGGGACAACTCGGGATTCTCCTCGAGGCTTGGCAGGGCAATTGGGACGCCTCTCCAGCTGAGGCGGAAGACCAAGGGTATCTTTCCACGTTCCACAGGAATCCTGGGACTCCTATCAAGTTTCACGAGGAGTCAGGCATCGTCTCCTTTGGAGGCACTGATCTCCGCGTACCTCTGGAGTTTTCAAAGGATGTGAGGCGTCCGGTCGCGATGAGGTGGGGAACTAGGTCTTTCTCTGTGGTCTCCACAGGGGATTCAGACATCCTTTCATCTTGGGAGATGCAAGACAAGCCTGCATTCAAGTCACTGCAGGGATATCCGGCCTTATTTCGCGTCAAGACATCGCAGTGTTCATTCCAATTGAGGCCGCAAAATCAGGGTCCCTCTCACATACCTAGAGCTGAGAGAAGCCTCCTCTTGAGGTGCTTGTGATAAGGTGGTATTCCTATGGAGTCGAAGTTAGGGACTAACCTCTCATCTCGAGTTGATTTTTGGTCCACGGAGCTCTTTCGTGTTGCTACAGTGACGTCAGGATCCCTCTAGCCTTGAAACAGTGTTCTTGGGGTTTCTCTGGAGTGCCATCAAGGAAATCAAGGCTCCTTTCATGTGTGATGTGCAACACGGAATTGCTCTGCACGCAGTGCAGGGGAATTAGACCTCATCCCGCGGCGAGGGGGAAGTCTCATGGTTTTTCTCGAGTTGCGGCGGGAACCTGAGGTATATTCTCGAGTTAAGAAGGGGATGGCTCTTCTACACACGTGTTTATTCAGCGATGGCAGGACTCCTGCCTAGTTGCGAGGGACAACTCGGGATTCTCCTCGAGGCTTGGCAGAGAAATTGGGACGCCTCTTCAGCCGAGGAGGGAGACCAAGGGTCCCTTTCCACGTGCCACAGGAATCCTGGGACTCGTATCAAGTTTCACGAGGAGTCAGGCATCGTCTCCTTTGGAGGCACTGATCTCCGCGTACCTCTGGAGTTTTCAAAGGATGTGAGGACTCCGGTCGCCATAAGGTGGGGAACTAGGTCTTTCTCTGTGGTCTCCTACGGGGATTCAGACATCCTTTCATCTTGGGAGATGCAAGACGAGCCTGCATTCAAGTCACTGCAGGGATATCCGGCCTTATTTCGCGTCAGGGCATCGCAGTGTCCATTCCACTTGAGGCCGCAAACTCAGGGTCCCTCTCAGATACCTAGAGCTGAGAGAAGCCTCCTCTTGAGGTGCTTGTGGTAAGCTGGTATTCCTCTGGAGTCGAAGTTAGGGACTAACCTCTCATCTCGAGTTGATTCTTGGGCCACGGAGCTCTTTCGTGTTGCTACAGTGACCTCAGGATCCCTCTAGCCTTGAAACAGTGTTCTTGGGGTTTCTCTGGAGTGCCATCAAGGAAATCAAGGCTCCTTTCATGTGTGACGTGCAACACGGAATTGCTCTGCACGCAGTGCAGGGGAATCGGGCCTCATCTCGCGGCGAGGGGGAAGTCTCATGGTTTTTCTCGAGTTGCGGCGGGAACCTGGGGTATATTCTCGAGTTACGACGGGGATGGCCCTTCCATCCACGTGTTTGTTCAGCGACGTCAGGACTCCTGCCTAGTTGCGAGGGACAACTCGGGATTCTCCTCGAGGCTTGGCAGGGCAATTGGGACGCCTCTCCATCTGAGGCGGGAGACCAAGGGTCCCTTTCCACGTGCCACAGGAATCCTGGGACTCCTATCAAGTTTCACGAGGAGTCAGGCATCGTCTCCGTTGGAGGCACTGATCTCCGCCTACCTCTGGAGTTTTCAAAGGATGTGAGGCCTCAGGTCGCGATGAGGTGGGGAACAAAGTCTATCTCTGTGGTCTCCACAGGGGATTCAGACATCCTTGCGTCTTGGGAGATGCAAGACGAGCCTGCATTCAAGTCACTGCAGGGATATCCGGCCTTATTTCGAGTCAGGGCATCGCGGTGTCCATTCCACTTGAGGCCGCAAACTCAGGGTCCCTCTCACATAGCTAGAGCTGAGAAAAGCCTCCTCTTGAGGTGCTTGTGGTAAGGTGGTATTCCTCTGGAGTCGAAGCCAGGGACTAACCTCTCATCTCGAGTTGATTATTGGTCCACGGAGCTCTTTCGTGTTGCTACAGTGACCTCAGGATCCCTCTAGCCTTGAAACAGTGTTCTTGGGGATTCTCTGGAGTGCCACCATGGAAATCAAGGCTCCTTTCATGTGTGATGTGCAACACTGAATTGCTCTGCACGCAGTGCAGGGGAATCGGGCCTCATCTCGCGGCGAGGGGGAAGTCTCATGGTTTTCTCGAGTTGCGGCGTTAACCTGGGGTATATTCTCGAGTTACGACGGGGATGGCCCTTCCACCCACGTGTTTGTTCAGCGACGTCAGGACTCCTGCCTAGTTGCGAGGGACAACTCGGGATTCTCCTCGAGGCTTGGCAGGGCAATTCGGACGCATCTTCAGCTGAGGCGGGAGACCAAGGGTTCCTTTCCATGTGCCAAAGGAATCCTGGGACTCCTATAAAGTTTCACGAGGAGTCAGGCATCGTCTCCTTTGGAGGCACTGATCTCTGCGTACCTCTGGAGTTTTCCAAGGATGTGAGGCCTCCGGTCGCCATGAGCTGGGGAACTAGGTCTTTCTCTGTGGTCTCCACAGGGGATTCAGACATCCTTTCATCTTGGGAGATGCAAGACGAGCCTGCATTCAAGTCACTGCAGGGATATCCGGCCTTATTTCGCGTCAGTGCATCGCGGTGTCATTTCCACTTGGGGCCACAAAATCAGGGTCCCTCTCACATACCTAGAGCTGAGAGAAGCCTCCTCTTGAGGTGCTTGTGGTGAGGTGGTATTCCTCTGGAGTCGAACCAGGGACTAACCTCTCATCTCGAGTTGATTTTTGGTCCACGGAGCTCTTTCGTGTTGCTACAGTGACCTCAGGATCCCTCTAGCCTTGAAATAGTGTTCTTGGGGTTTCTCTGGAGTGCCATCAAGGAAATCAAGGCTCCTTTCATGTGTGATGTGCAACACGAATTGCTCTGCACGCAGTGCAGGGGAATCGGGCCTCATCTCGCGGCGAGGGGGGAGTCTCATGGTTTTCCTCGAGTTGCGGCGGAAACCTGGGGTATATTCTCGAGTTACGACGGGGATGGCCCTTCCAGCCACGTGTTTGTTCAGCGATGTCAGGACTCCTGCCTAGATGCGAGGGACAACTCGGGATTCTCCTCGAGGCTTGGCAGGGCAATTGGGACGCCTCTCCAGCTGAGGCGGGAGACCAAGGGTCCCTTTCCACGTGCCACAGGAATCCTGGGACTCCTATCAAGTTTCACGAGGAGTCAGGCATAGTCTCCTTTGGAGGCACTGATCTCCGCCTACCTCTGGAGTTTTCAAAGGATGTGAGGCCTCCGGTCGCGATGAGGTGGGGAAGTAGGTCTTTCTCTGTGGTCTCCACAGGGGATTCAGACATCCTTTCATCTTGGGAGATGCAAGACGAGCCTGCATTCAATTCACTGCAGGGATATCCGGCCTTATTTCGAGTCAGGGCATCGCGGTGTCCATTCCACTTGAGGCCGCAAACTAAGGGTCCCTCTCACATACTTAAAGCTGTGAGAAGCCTCTTCTTGAGGTGCTTGTGGTAAGGTGGTATTCCTCTGGAGTCGAAGTTAGGGACTAACCTCTCATCTCGAGTTGATTTTTGGTCCACGGAGCTCTTTCGTGTTGCTACAGTGACCTCAGGATTCCTGTAGCCTTGAAAGAGTGTTCTTGGGGTTTCTCTGGAGTGCCATCAAGGAAATCAAGGCTCCTTTCATGTGTGATGTGCAACACGGAATTACTCTGCATGCAGTGCAGGGGAATCGGGCCTCATCTCGCGGCGAGGGGGAAGTCTCATGGTTTTTCTCGAGTTGCGGCGGGATCCTGGGCTATATTCTCGAGTTACGATGGGGATGGCCCTTCGACCCACGTGTTTGTTCAGCGACGTCAGGACTCCTGCCTAATTTCGAGGGACAACTCGGGATCCTCCTCGAGGCTTGGCAGGGCAATTGGGACGCCTCTCCAGCTGAGGTGGGAGACCAAGGGTCCCATTCCACGTGCCACAGGAATCCTGGGACTCCAATCAAGTTTCACGAGGAGTCAGGCATCGTCTGCTTTGGAGGCACTGATCTCCGCATACCTCTGGAGTTTTCAAAGGATGTGAGGCCTCCGGTTGCGATGAGGTGGGGAACTAGGTCTTTCTCTGTGGGCTCCACAGGGGATTCAGACATCCTTTCGTCTTGGGAGATGCAAGACAAGCCTGCATTCAAGTCACTGCAGGGATATCCTGCCTTATTTCGAGTCAGGGCATCGCGTTGTCCATTCCACTTGAGGCCCCAAACTCAGGGTCCCTCTCACATACCTAGAGCTGAGAGAAGCCTCCTCTTGAGGTGCTTCTGTTAAGGTGTTATTCCTCTGGAGTCGAAGCCAGGGACTAACCTCTCATCTCGAGTTGATTTGTGGTCCACGGAACTCTTTTGTGTGGCTACAGTGACCTCAGGATCCCTCTAGCGTTGAAACAGTGTTCTTGGGGTTTCTCTGGATTGCCTTCAAGGAAATCAAGGCTCCTTTCATGTGTGATGTGCAACACTGAAATGCTCTGCACGCAGTGCAGGGGAATCGGGCCTCATCTCGGGGCGAGGGGGAAGTCTCATGGTTTTCCTCGAGTTGCGGCGGAAACCTGGGGTACATTCTCGAGTTACGACAGGGATGGCCCTTCCAGCCACGTGTTTGTTCAGCGACGTTAGGACTCCTGCCTAGTTGCGAGGGACAACTCGGGATTCTCCTCGAGGCTTGGCAGGGCAATTGGGACGCCTCTCCAAATGAGGCAGGAGACCAAGGGTCCCTTTCCACGTGCCACAGGAATCCTGGGACTCCTATCAAGTTTCACGAGGAGTCAGGCATTGTCTCCTTTGGAGGCACTGATCTCCGTGTACCTCTGGAGTTTTCAAAGGATGTGAGGCCTCCGGTCACTATGAGGTGGGGAACTAGGTCTTTCTCTGTGGTCTCCACAGGGGATTCAGACATCCTTTCGTCTTGGGAGATGCAAGACGAGCCTGCATTCAAGTCACTGCAGGGATATCCGGCCTTATTTCGAGTCAGGGCATCGCGGTGTCCATTCCACTTGAGGCCGCAAACTCAGGGTCCCTCTCACATACCTAGAGCTGAGAGAAGCCTCCTCTTGAGGTGCTTGTGGTAAGGTGGTAATCCTCTGGAGTCGAAGCCAGGGACTAACCTCTCATCTCGAGTTGATTTTTGTTCCACGGAGCTCTTTCGTGTTGCAACAGTGACCTCAGGATCCCTCTAGCCTTGAAACAGTGTTCTTGGGGTTTCTCTGGAGTGCCATCAAGGAAATCATGGCTCCTTTCCTGTTTGATGTGCAACACGGAATTGCTCTGCACGCAGTGCAGGGCAATCGGGCCTCATCTCGCGGCGAGGGGGAAGTCTCATGGTTTTTCTCGAGTTGAGGCGGGAACCTGGGGTATATTCTCGAGGTACGACGGGGATGGCCCTTCCACCCACCTGTTTGTTCAGCGACGTCAGGACTCCTGCCTAGTGGCGAGGGACAACTCAGGATTCTCCTCGAGGCTTGGCAGGGCAATTGGGACGCCTCTCCAGCTGAGGCGGGAGACCAAGTGTCCCTTTCCACGTGCCACAGGAATCCTGGGACTCCTATCAAGTTTCCCGAGGAGTCAGGCATCGTCTCCTTTGGAGGCACTGATCTCCGCGTACCTCTGGAGTTTTCAAAGGATGTGAGGCCTCCGGTCGCCATGAGGTGGGGAACTAGGTCTTTCTCTGTGGTCTCCACAGGGGATTCAGACATCCTTTCGTCTTGGGAGATGCAAGACGAGCCTGCATTCAAGTTACTGCAGGGATATCCGGCCTTATTTCGAGTCAGGGCATCGCGGTGTCCATTCCACTTGAGGCCGCAAGCTCAGGGTCCCTCTCACATACCTAGAGCTGAGAGAAGCCTCTTTTTGAGGTGCTTGTCGTAAGGTGGTATTCCTCTGGAGTCGAAGCCAGGGACTAACCTCTTATCTCGAGTTGATTTTTCTTCCACGGAGCTCTTTCGTGTTGCTACTGTAACCTCACGATCCCTCTAGCCGTGAAACAGTGTTCTTGGGGTTTCTCTGGAGTGCCATCAAGAAAATCAAGGCTCCTTTCCTGTTTGATGTGCAACACGTAATTGCTCTGCATGCAGTGCAGGAGAATCGAGCCTCATCTCGCGGCGAGGGGGAAGTCTCATGGTTTTTCTCGAGTTGCGGCGGGACCCTGGGGTATATTCTCGAGTTATGACGGGGATGGCCCTTCCAGCCACGTGTTTGTTCAGCGACGTCAGGACTCCTGCCTAGTTGCGAGGGACAACTCGGGATTCTCCTCGAGGCTTGGCACGGCAATTGGGACGCCTCTCCAGCTGAAGCGGGAGACCAAGTGTCTCCTTCCACGTGCCACAGGAATCCTGGGACTCCTATCAAGTTTCACGAGGAGTCAGGCATCGTCTCCTTTGGAGGCACTGATCTCTGCGTACCTCTGGAGTTTTCAAAGGATGTGAGGCCTCCGGTCGCGATGAGGTGGGGAACTAGAACTTTCTCTGAGGTCTCCACAGGGGATTCAGACATCCTTTCGTCTTGGGAGATGCAAGACGAGCCTGCATTCAAGTCACTGCAGGGATATCCGGCCTTATTTCGAGTCAGGGCATCGCGGTGTCCATTCCACTTGAGGCCGCAAACTCAGGGTCCCTCTCACATACCTAGAGCTGAGAGAAGCCTCCTCTTGAGGTGCTTGTGGTAAGGTGGTATTCCTCTGGAGTCGAAGCCAGGGACTAACCTCTCATCTCGAGTTGATTTTTGGTCCACGGAGCTCTTTCGTGTTGCTACAGTGACGTCAGGATCCCTCTAGCCTTGAAACAGTGTTCTTGGGGTTTCTCTGGAGTGCCATCAGGGAAATCAAGGCACCTTTCATGTGTGATGTGCAAGACGGTATTGCTCTGCACGCAGTGCAGGGGAATCGGGCCTCATCTCGCGGCGAGGGGGAAGTCTCATGGTTTTTCTCGAGTTGCGGCGGGAACCTGGGGTATATTCTCGAGTTACGACGGGGATGGCCCTTCCACCCACGTGTTTGTTCAGCGACGTCAGGACTCCTGCCTAGTTGCGAGGGACAACTCGGGATTCTCCTCGAGGCTTGGCAGGGCAATTGGGACGCCTCTCCATCTGAGGCGGGAGACAAAGCGTCCCTTTCCACGTGCCACAGGAATCCTGGGACTCCTATCAAGTTTCACGAGGAGTCAGGCATCGTCTCCTTTGGAGGCACTGATCTCCACATACCTCTGGAATTTTCAAAGGATGTGAGGCCTCCGGTCGCGATGAGGTGGGGAACTAGGTCTTTCTCTGTGGTCTCCACAGGGGAATCAGACATGCTTTCATCTTGGGAGATGCAAGACGTGCCTGCATTCAATTCACTGCAGGGATACCCGGCCTTATTTCGAGTCAGGGCATCGCAGTGTCCATTCCACTTGAGTCCGCAAAATCAGGGTCCCTCTCACATACCTAGAGCTGACAAAAGCCTCCTCTTGAGGTGCTTGTGGTAAGGTGGTATTCCTCTGGAGTTGAAGCCAGGGACTAACCTCTCATCTCGAATTGATTTTTTGTCCACGGACCTCTTTCGTGTTGCTACAGTAACCTCAGGATCCCTTTAGCCTTGAAACAGTGTTCTTGAGGTTTCTCTGGAGTGCCATCAAGGAAATCAAGGCTCCTTCCATGTGTGATGTGCAACACGGAATTGCTCTGCACGCAGTTCATGGGAATCGGGCCTCATCTCGCGGCGAGGGGTAAGTCTCATGGTTTTTCTCGAGTTGCGGCGGGAACCTGGGGTATATTCTCGAGTTACGACGGGGATGGCCCTTCCACCCACGTGTTTGTTCAGTGACGTCAGGACTCCTGCCTAGTTGCGAGGGACAACTCGGGATTCTCCTCGAGGCTTGGCAGGGCAATTGGGACGCCTCTCCAGCTGAGGTGGGAGACCAAGGGTCCCTTTCCACGTGCCACAGGAATCCTGGGACTCCAATCAAGTTTCACGAGGAGTCAGGCATCGTCTCCTTTGGAGGCACTGATCTCCGCGTACCTCTGGAGTTTTCAAAGGATGTGAGGCCTCCGGTCGCGATGAGGTGGGGAACTAGAACTTTCTCTGAGGTCTCCACAGGGGATTCAGACATCCTTTCGTCTTGGGAGATGCAAGACGAGCCTGCATTCAAGTCACTGCAGGGATATCCGGCCTTATTTCGAGTCAGGGCATCGCGGTGTCCATTCCACTTGAGGCCGCAAACTCAGGGTCCCTCTCACATACCTAGAGCTGAGAGAAGCCTCCTCTTGAGGTGCTTGTGTTAAGGTGGTATTCCTCTGGAGTCGAAGCCAGGGACTAACCTCCCATCTCGAGTTGATTTTTGGTCCACGGAGCTCTTTCGTGTTGCTACAGTGACCTCAGGATCCCTCTAGCCTTGAAACAGTGTTCTTGGGGTTTCTCTGGAGTGCCATCAGGGAAATCAAGGCACCTTTCATGTGTGATGTGCAAGACGGTATTGCTCTGCACGCAGTGCAGGGGAATCGGGCCTCATCTCGCGGCGAGGGGGAAGTCTCATGGTTTTTCTCGAGTTGCGGCGGGAACCTGGGGTATATTCTCGAGTTACGACGGGGATGGCCCTTCCACCCACGTGTTTGTTCAGCGACGTCAGGACTCCTGCCTAGTTGCGAGGGACAACTCGGGATTCTCCTCGAGGCTTGGCAGGGCAATTGGGACGCCTCTCCATCTGAGGCGGGAGACAAAGCGTCCCTTTCCACGTGCCACAGGAATCCTGGGACTCCTATCAAGTTTCACGAGGAGTCAGGCATCGTCTCCTTTGGAGGCACTGATCTCCACCTACCTCTGGAATTTTCAAAGGATGTGAGGCCTCCGGTCGCGATGAGGTGGGGAACTAGGTCTTTCTCTGTGGTCTCCACAGGGGAATCAGACATGCTTTCATCTTGGGAGATGCAAGACGTGCCTGCATTCAATTCACTGCAGGGATACCCGGCCTTATTTCGAGTCAGGGCATCGCAGTGTCCATTCCACTTGAGTCCGCAAACTCAGGGTCCCTCTCACATAGCTAGAGCTGAGAGAAGCCTCCTCTTGAGGTGCTTGTGGTAAGATGGTATTCCTCTGGAGTTGAAGCCAGGGACTAACCTCTCATCTCGAATTGATTTTTGGTCCACGGACCTCTTTCGTGTTGCTACAGTAACCTCAGGATCCCTTTAGCCTTGAAACAGTGTTCTTGAGGTTTCTCTGGAGTGCCATCAAGGAAATCAAGGCTCCTTCCATGTGTGATGTGCAACACGGAATTGCTCTGCACGCAGTTCATGGGAATCGGGCCTCATCTCGCGGCGAGGGGTAAGTCTCATGGTTTTTCTCGAGTTGCGGCGGGAACCTGGGGTATATTCTCGAGTTACGACGGGGATGGCCCTTCCACCCACGTGTTTGTTCAGTGACATCAGGACTCCTGCCTACTTGCGAGGGACAACTCGGGATTCTCCTCGAGGCTTGGCAGGGCAATTGGGACGCCTCTCCAGCTGAGGTGGGAGACCAAGGGTCCCTTTCCACGTGCCACAGGAATCCTGGGACTCCAATCAAGTTTCACGAGGAGTCAGGCATCGTCTCCTTTGGAGGCACTGATCTCCGCGTACCTCTGGAGTTTTCAAAGGATGTGAGGCCTCCGGTCGCCATGAGGTGGGGAACTAGGTCTTTCTCTGTGGTCTCCACAGGGGATTCAGACATCCTTTCGTCTTGGGAGATGCAAGACGAGCCTGCATTCAAGTCACTGCAGGGATATCCGGCTTTATTTCGAGTCAGGGCATCGCGGTGTCCATTCCACTTGATGCCGCAAACTCAGGGTCCCTCTCACATACATAGAGCTGAGAGAAGCCTCCTCTTGAGGTGCTTGTGGTAAGGTGGTATTCCTCTGGAGTCGAAGCCAGGGACTAACCTCTCATCTCGAGTTGATTTTTGGTCCACGGAGCTCTTTCGTGTTGCTACAGTGACCTCAGGATCCCTCTAGCCTTGAAACAGTGTTCTTGGGGTTTCTCTGGAGTGCCATCAAGGAAATCAAGGCTCCTTTCATGTGTGATGTGCAACACGGAATTGCTCTGCACGCAGTGCAGGGCAATCGGGCCTCATCTCGCGGCGAGGGGGAACTCTCATGGTTTTTCTCGAGTTGAGGCGGGAACCTGGGGTATATTCTCGAGGTACGACGGGGATGGCCCTTCCTCCCACGTGTTTGTTCAGCGACGTCAGGACTCCTGCCTAGTTGCGAGGGACAACTCGGGATTCTCCTCGAGGCTTGGCAGGGCAATTGGGACGCCTCTCCAGCTGAGGCGGGAGACCAAGGTTCCCTTTCCACGTGCCACAGGATTCCTGGGACTCCTATCAAGTTTCACGAGGAGTCAGGCATCGTCTCCTTTGGAGGCACTGATCTCCGCGTACCTCTGGAGTTTTCAAAGGATGTTAGGCCTCCGGTCGCCATGAGGTGGGGAACTAGATCTTTCTCTGAGGTCTCCACAGGGGATTCAGACATCCTTTCGTCTTGGGAGATGCAAGACGAGCCTGCATTCAAGTCACTGCAGGGATATCCGGCCTTATTTCGAGTCAGGGCATCGCGGTGTCCATTCCACTTGAGGCCGCAAACTCAGGGTCCCTCTCACATACCTAGAGCTGAGAGAAGCCTCCTCTTGAGGTGCTTGTGGTAAGGTGGTATTCCTCTGGAGTCGAAGCCAGGGACTAACCTCTCATCTCGAGTTGATTTTTGGTCCACGGAGCTCTTTCGTGTTGCTACAGTGACGTCAGGATCCCTCTAGCCTTGAAACAGTGTTCTTGGGGTTTCTCTGGAGTGCCATCAAGGAAATCAAGGCTCCTTTCATGTGTGATGTGCAACACTGAATTGCTCTGCACGCAGTGCAGGGGAATCGGGCCTCATCTCGCGGCGAGGGGGAAGTCTCATGGTTTTCCTCGAGTTGCGGCGGAAACCTGGGGTATATTCTCGAGTTACGACGGGGATGGCCCTTACACCCACGTGTTTGTTCAGCGACGTCAGGACTCCTGCCTAGTTGCGAGGGACAACTCGGGATTCTCCTCCAGGCTTGGCAGGGCAATTGGGACGCCTCTCCAGCTGAGGCGGAAGACCAAGGGTATCTTTCCACGTTCCACAGGAATCCTGGGACTCCTATCAAGTTTCACGAGGAGTCAGGCATCGTCTCCTTTGGAGGCACTGATCTCCGCGTACCTCTGGAGTTTTCAAAGGATGTGAGGCGTCCGGTCGCCATGAGGTGGGGAACTAGGTCTTTCTCTGTGGTCTCCACAGGGGATTCAGACATCCTTTCATCTTGGGAGATGCAAGACAAGCCTGCATTCAAGTCACTGCAGGGATATCCGGCCTTATTTCGCGTCAAGACATCGCAGTGTTCATTCCAATTGAGGCCGCAAAATCAGGGTCCCTCTCACATACCTAGAGCTGAGAGAAGCCTCCTCTTGAGGTGCTTGTGATAAGGGGGTATTCCTATGGAGTCGAAGTTAGGGACTAACCTCTCATCTCGAGTTGATTTTTGGTCCACGGAGCTCTTTCGTGTTGCTACAGTGACGTCAGGATCCCTCTAGCCTTGAAACAGTGTTCTTGGGGTTTCTCTGGAGTGCCATCAAGGAAATCAAGGCTCCTTTCATGTGTGATGTGCAACACGGAATTGCTCTGCACGCAGTGCAGGGGAATTAGACCTCATCCCGCGGCGAGGGGGAAGTCTCATGGTTTTTCTCGAGTTGCGGCGGGAACCTGGGGTATATTCTCGAGTTAAGAAGGGGATGGCCCTTCTACACACGTGTTTGTTCAGCGATGGCAGGACTCCTGCCTAGTTGCGAGGGACAACTCGGGATTCTCCTCGAGGCTTGGCAGAGAAATTGGGACGCCTCTTCAGCCGAGGAGGGAGACCAAGGGTCCCTTTCCACGTGCCACAGGAATCCTGGGACTCGTATCAAGTTTCACGAGGAGTCAGGCATCGTCTCCTTTGGAGGCACTGATCTCCGCGTACCTCTGGAGTTTTCAAAGGATGTGAGGACTCCGGTCGCCATAAGGTGGGGAACTAGGTCTTTCTCTGTGGTCTCCTAAGGGGATTCAGACATCCTTTCATCTTGGGAGATGCAAGACGAGCCTGCATTCAAGTCACTGCAGGGATATCCGGCCTTATTTCGCGTCAGGGCATCGCAGTGTCCATTCCACTTGAGGCCGCAAACTCAGGGTCCCTCTCAGATACCTAGAGCTGAGAGAAGCCTCCTCTTGAGGTGCTTGTGGTAAGCTGGTATTCCTCTGGAGTCGAAGTTAGGGACTAACCTCTCATCTCGAGTTGATTCTTGGGCCACGGAGCTCTTTCGTGTGGCTACAGTGACCTCAGGATCCCTCTAGCCTTGAAACAGTGTTCTTGGGGTTTCTCTGGAGTGCCATCAAGGAAATCAAGGCTCCTTTCATGTGTGACGTGCAACACGGAATTGCTCTGCACGCAGTGCAGGGGAATCGGGCCTCATCTCGCGGCGAGGGGGAAGTCTCATGGTTTTTCTCGAGTTGCGGCGGGAACCTGGGGTATATTCTCGAGTTACGAAGGGGATGGCCCTTCCATCCACGTGTTTGTTCAGCGACGTCAGGACTCCTGCCTAGTTGCGAGGGACAACTCGGGATTCTCCTCGAGGCTTGGCAGGGCAATTGGGACGCCTCTCCATCTGAGGCGGGAGACCAAGGGTCCCTTTCCACGTGCCACAGGAATCCTGGGACTCCTATCAAGTTTCACGAGGAGTCAGGCATCGTCTCCTTTGGAGGCACTGATCTCCGCGTACCTCTGGAGTTTTCAAAGGATGTGAGGCCTCAGGTCGCGATGAGGTGGGGAACAAAGTCTATCTCTGTGGTCTCCACAGGGGATTCAGACATCCTTGCGTCTTGGGAGATGCAAGACGAGCCTGCATTCAAGTCACTGCAGGGATATCCGGCCTTATTTCGAGTCAGGGCATCGCGGTGTCCATTCCACTTGAGGCCGCAAACTCAGGGTCCCTCTCACATAGCTAGAGCTGAGCAAAGCCTCCTCTTGAGCTGCTTGTGGTAAGGTGGTATTCCTCTGGAGTCGAAGCCAGGGACTAACCTCTCATCTCGAGTTGATTATTGGTCCACGGAGCTCTTTCGTGTTGCTACAGTGACCTCAGGATCCCTCTAGCCTTGAAACAGTGTTCTTGGGGATTCTCTGGAGTGCCACCATGGAAATCAAGGCTCCTTTCATGTGTGATGTGCAACACGGAATTGCTCTGCACGCAGTGCAGGGGAATCGGGCCTCATCTCGCGGCGAGGGGGAAGTCTCATGGTTTTCTCGAGTTGCGGCGTTAACCTGGGGTATATTCTCGAGTTACGACGGGGATGGCCCTTCCACCCACGTGTTTGTTCAGCGACGTCAGGACTCCTGCCTAGTTGCGAGGGACAACTCGGGATTCTCCTCGAGGCTTGGCAGGGCAATTCGGACGCATCTTCAGCTGAGGCGGGAGACCAAGGGTCCCTTTCCATGTGCCAAAGGAATCCTGGGACTCCTATCAAGTTTCACGAGGAGTCAGGCATCGTCTTCTTTGGAGGCACTGATCTCTGCGTACCTCTGGAGTTTTCCAAGGATGTGAGGCCTCCGGTCGCCATGAGCTGGGGAACTAGGTCTTTCTCTGTGGTCTCCACAGGGGATTCAGACATCCTTTCATCTTGGGAGATGCAAGACGAGCCTGCATTCAAGTCACTGCAGGGATATCCGGCCTTATTTCGCGTCAGTGCATCGCGGTGTCCATTCCACTTGGGGCCACAAACTCAGGGTCCCTCTCACATACCTAGAGCTGAGAGAAGCCTCCTCTTGAGGTGCTTGTGGTAAGGTGGTATTCCTCTGGAGTCGAACCAGGGACTAACCTCTCATCTCGAGTTGATTTTTGGTCCACGGACCTCTTTCGTGTTGCTACAGTGACCTCAGGATCCCTCTAGCCTTGAAATAGTGTTCTTGGGGTTTCTCTGGAGTGCCATCAAGGAAATCAAGGCTCCTTTCATGTGTGATGTGCAACACGAATTGCTCTGCACGCAGTGCAGGGGCATCGGGCCTCATCTCGCGGCGAGGGGGGAGTCTCATGGTTTTCCTCAAGTTGCGGCGGAAACCTGGGGTATATTATCGAGTTACGACGGGGATGGCCCTTCCAGCCACGTGTTTGTTCAGCGATGTCAGGACTCCTGCCTAGATGCGAGGGACAACTCGGGATTCTCCTCGAGGCTTGGCAGGGCAATTGGGACGCCTCTCCAGCTGAGGCGGGAGACCAAGGGTCCCTTTCCACGTGCCACAGGAATCCTGGGACTCCTATCAAGTTTCACGAGGAGTCAGGCATCGTCTCCTTTGGAGGCACTGATCTCCGCGTACCTCTGGAGTTTTCAAAGGATGTGAGGCCTCCGGTCAATTTGAGGTGGGGAACTAGGTCTTTTTCTGTGGTCTCCACAGGGGATTCAGACATCCTTTCGTCTTGGGAGATGCAAGACGAGCCTGCATTCAAGTCACTGCAGGGATTTCCGGCCATATTTCGAGTCAGGGCATCACGGTATCCATTCCACTTGAGGCCGCAAACTCAGCACATTGCTAGAGCTGAGAGAAGCCTCCTCTTGAGGTGCTTGTGGTAAGGTGGTATTCCTCTGGAGTCGAAGCCAGGGACTAACCTCTCATCTCGAGTTGATTGTTGGTGAACGGAGCTCTTTCATGTTGCTACAGTGACCTCAGGATCCCTCTAGCCTTGAAACAGTGTTCTTGGGGTTTCTCTGGAGGGCCATCAAGGAAATCAAGGCTCCTTTCATGTGTGATGTGCAACACGGAACTGCTCTGGACGCAGGGCAGGGGAATCAGGCCTCATCTAACGGCGAGGGGGAAGTCTCATGGTTTTTCTCGACTTGCGGCGGGAACCTGGGGTATATTCTCGGGTTACGACGGGGATGGTCCTTCCACACACGTGTTTCTTCAGCGACGTCAGGACTCCTGCCTAGTTGCGAGGGACAACTCGGGATTCTCCTCGAGGCTTGGCAGGGCAATTGGGACGCCTCTCCAGCTGAGCCGGGAGACCAAGGGTCCCTTTCCACGTGCCACAGGAATCCTGGGACTCCTATCAAGTTTCACGAGGAGTCAGGCATCGTCTCCGTTGGAGGCACTGATCTCCGCGTACCTCTGGAGTTTTCAAAGGATGTGAGGCCTCCGGTCGCGATGAGGTGGGGAACTAGGTCTTTCTCTGTGGTCTCCACAGGGGATTCAGACACCCTTTCGTCTTGGGAGATGCAACACGAGCCTGCATTCAATTCACTGCAGGGATATCCGGCCTTATTTAGCGTCAGGGCATCGCAGTGTCCATTCCATTTGAGGCTGCAAAATCAGGGTCCCTCTCACATACCTAGAGCTGAGAGAAGCCTCCTCTTGAGGTGCTTGTGGTAAGGTGGTATTCCTCTGGAGTCGAAGCCAGGGACTAACCTCTCATCTCGAGTTGATTTTTGGTCCACGGAGCTCTTTCGTGTTGCTACAGTGACCTCAGGATCCCTCTAGCCTTGAAACAGTGTTCTTGGGGTTTCTCTGGAGTGCCATCAAGGAAATCAAGGCTCCTTTCATGTCTGATGTGCAACACGGAATTGCTCTGCATGCAGTGCCGGAGAATCGAGCCTCATCTCGCGGCGAGGGGGAAGTCTCATGGTTTTTCTCGAGTTGCGGCGGGAACCTGCGGTATATTCTCGAGTTATGACGGGGATGGCCCTTCCAGCCACGTGTTTGTTCAGCGACGTCAGGACTCCTGCCTAGTTGCGAGGGCCAACTCGGGATTCTCCTCGAGGCTTGGCAGGGCAATTGGGCCGCCTCTCCAGCTGAGGTGGAGACCAAGGGTCCCTTTCCACGTGCCACAGGAATCCTGGGACTCCTATCAAGTTTCACGAGGAGTCAGGCATAGTCTCCTTTGGAGGCACTGATCTCCGCCTACCTCTGGAGTTTTCAAAGGATGTGAGGCCTCCGGTCGCCATGATGTGGGGAAGTAGGTCTTTCTCTGTGGTCTCCACAGGGGATTCAGACATCCTTTCATCTTGGGAGATGCAAGACGAGCCTGCATTCAATTCACTGCAGGGATATCCGGCCTTATTTCGAGTCAGGGCATCGCGGTGTCCATTCCACTTGAGGCCGCAAACTAAGGGTCCCTCTCACATACTTAAAGCTGTGAGAAGCCTCTTCTTGAGGTGCTTTTGGTAAGGTGGTATTCCTCTGGAGTCGAAGTTAGGGACTAACCTCTCATCTCGAGTTGATTTTTGGTCCACGGAGCTCTTTCGTGTTGCTACAGTGACCTCAGGATCCCTCTAGCCTTGAAAGAGTGTTCTTGGGGTTTCTCTGGAGTGCCATCAAGGAAATCAAGGCTCCTTTCATGTGTGATGTGCAACACGGAATTACTCTGCATGCAGTGTAGGGGAATCGGGCCTCATCTCGCGGCGAGGGGGAAGTCTCATGGTTTTTCTCGAGTTGCGGCGGGATCCTGGGCTATATTCTCGAGTTACGATGGGGATGGCCCTTCGACCCACGTGTTTGTTCAGCGACGTCAGGACTCCTGCCTAATTTCGAGGGACAACTCGGGATCCTCCTCGAGGCTTGGCAGGGCAATTGGGACGCCTCTCCAGCTGAGGTGGGAGACCAAGGGTCCCATTCCACGTGCCACAGGAATCCTGGGACTCCAATCAAGTTTCACGAGGAGTCAGGCATCGTCTGCTTTGGAGGCACTGATCTCCGCATACCTCTGGAGTTTTCAAAGGATGTGAGGCCTCCGGTCGCGATGAGGTGGGGAACTAGGTCTTTCTCTGTGGGCTCCACAGGGGATTCAGACATCCTTTCGTCTTGGGAGATGCAAGACAAGCCTGCATTCAAGTCACTGCAGGGATATCCGGCCTTATTTCGAGTCAGGGCATCGCGGTGTCCATTCCACTTGAGGCCCCAAACTCAGGGTCCCTCTCACATACCTAGAGCTGAGAGAAGCCTCCTCTTGAGGTGCTTCTGTTAAGGTGTTATTCCTCTGGAGTCGAAGCCAGGGACTAACCTCTCATCTCGAGTTGATTTGTGGTCCACGGAACTCTTTTGTGTGGCTACAGTGACCTCAGGATCCCTCTAGCGTTGAAACAGTGTTCTTGGGGTTTCTCTGGATTGCCTTCAAGGAAATCAAGGCTCCTTTCATGTGTGATGTGCAACACTGAAATGCTCTGCACGCAGTGCAGGGGAATCGGGCCTCATCTCGGGGCGAGGGGGAAGTCTCATGGTTTTCCTCGAGTTGCGGCGGAAACCTGGGGTATATTCTCGAGTTACAACAGGGATGGCCCTTCCAGCCACGTGTTTGTTCAGCGACGTTAGGACTCCTGCCTAGTTGCGAGGGACAACTCGGGATTCGCCTCGAGGCTTGGCAGAGCAATTGGGACGCCTCTCCAAATGAGGCAGGAGACCAAGGGTCCCTTTCCACGTGCCACAGGAATCCTGGGACTCCTATCAAGTTTCACGAGGAGTCAGGCATTGTCTCCTTTGGAGGCACTGATCTCCGTGTACCTCTGGAGTTTTCAAAGGATATGAGGCCTCCGGTCACTATGAGGTGGGGAACTAGGTCTTTCTCTGTGGTCTCCACAGGGGATTCAGACATCCTTTCGTCTTGGGAGATGCAAGACGAGCCTGCATTCAAGTCACTGCAGGGATATCCGGCCTTATTTCGAGTCAGGGCATCGCGGTGTCCATTCCACTTGAGGCCGCAAACTCAGGGTCCCTCTCACATACCTAGAGCTGAGAGAAGCCTCCTCTTGAGGTGCTTGTGGTAAGGTGGTAATCCTCTGGAGTCGAAGCCAGGGACTAACCTCTCATCTCGAGTTGATTTTTGTTCCACGGAGCTCTTTCGTGTTGCAACAGTGACCTCAGGATCCCTCTAGCCTTGAAACAGTGTTCTTGGGGTTTCTCTGGAGTGCCATCAAGGAAATCAAGGCTCCTTTCATGTGTGATGTGCAACACGGAATTGCTCTGCATGCAGTGCAGGAGAATCGAGCCTCATCTAGCGGCGAGGGGGGAGTCTCATGGTTTTTCTCGAGTTGCGGCGGGACCCTGGGGTATATTCTCGAGTTATGACGGGGATGGCCCTTCCAGCCACGTGTTTGTTCAGCGTCGTCAGGACTCCTGCCTAGTTGCGAGGGACAACTCGGGATTCTCCTCGAGGCTTGGCAGGGCAATTGGGACGCCTCTCCAGCTGAGGCGGGAGACCAAGGGTCCCTTTCCACGTGCCACAGGAATCCTGGGACTCCTATCAAGTTTCACGAGGAGTCAGGCATCGTCTCCTTTGGAGGCACTGATCTCCGCGTACCTCTGAAGTTTTCAAAGGATGTGAGGCCACCGGTCGCGATGAGGTGGGGAACTAGGTCTTTCTCTGTGGTCTCCACAGGGAATTCAGACATCCTTTCGTCTTGGTAGATGCAAGACGAGCCTGCATTCAAGTCACTGCAGGGATATCCGGCCTTATTTCGAGTCAGGGCATCGCGGTGTCCATTCCACTTGAGGCCGCAAACTCAGGGTCCCTCTCACATACCTAGAGCTGAGAGAAGCCTCCTCTTGAGGTGCTTGTGGTAAGGTGGCATTCCTCTGGAGTCGAAGCCAGGGACTAACCTCTCATCTCGGGTTGATTTTTGGTCCATGGAGCTCTTTCGTGTTGCTACAGTCACCTCAGTTTCCCTCTAGCCTTGAAACAGTGTTCTTGGGGTTTCTCTGGAGTGCCATCAAGGAAATCAAGGCTCCTTTCATGTGTGATGTGCAACACGGAATTGCTCTGCACGCAGTGCAGGGGAATCGGGCCTCATCTCGCGGCGAGGGGGAACTCTCATGGTTTTTCTCGAGTTCCGGCGGGAACCTGGAGTATATTCTCGAGTTACGACGGGAATGGCCCTTCCACCCACGTGTTTGTTCATCGACGTCAGGACTCCTGCCTAGTTGCGAGGTACAACTCTAGATTCTCCTCGAGGCATGGCAGGGCAATTGGGACGCCTCTCCAGCTGAGGCGGGAGACCAAGGGTCCCTTTCCACGTGCCACAGGAATCCGGGGACTCCTATCAGGTTTCACGAGGCGTCAGGCATCGTCTCCTTTGGAGGCACTGATGTCTGCGTACCTCTGGAGTTTTCAAAGGATGTGAGGCCTCCGGTCGCGATGAGGTGGGGAACTAGGTCTTTCTCTGTGGTCTCCACAGGGGATTCAGACATCCTTTCGTCTTGGGAGATGCAAGACGAGCCTGCATTCAAGTCACTGCAGGGATATCCGGCCTTATTTCGAGTCAGGGCATCGCGATGTCCATTCCACTTGAGGCCGCAAACTCAGGGTCCCTCTCACATACCTAGAGCTGAGAGAAGCCTCCTCTTGAGGTGCTTGTGGTAAGGTGGTATTCCTCTGGAGTCGAAGCCAGGGACTAACCTCTCATCTCCAGTTGATTTTTGGTCCACGGAGCTCTTTTGTGTTGCTACAGTGACCTCAGGATCCCTCTAGCCTTGAAACAGTGTTCTTGGGGTTTCTCTGGAGTGCCATCAAGGAAATTAAGGCTCCGTTCATGTGTGATGTGCAACACGGAATTGCTCTGCACGCAGTGCAGGGGAATCGGGCCTCATCTCGGTGCGAGGGGGAAGTCTCATGGTTTTTCTCGAGTTGCGGCGGGAACCTGGGGTATATTCTCGAGTTATGACGGGGATGGCCCTTCCAGCCACGTGTTTGTTCAGCGATGTCAGGACTCCTGCCTAGTTGCGAGGGACAACTCGGGATTCTCCTCGAGGCTTGGCAGGGCATTTGGGACGCCTCTCCAGCTGAGGCGGGAGACCAAGGGTCCCTTTCCATGTGCCACAGGAATCCTGGGACTCCTATCAAGTTTCATGAGGAGTCAGGCATCGTCTCCTTTGGAGACACTGATCTCCGCGTACCTCTGGAGTTTTCAAAGGATGTGAGGCCTCCGGTCGCGATGAGGTGGGGAACTAGATCTTTCTCTGTGGTCTCCACAGGGGATTCAGACATCCTTGCGTCTTGGGAGATGCAAGACGAGCCTGCATTCAAGTCACTGCAGGGATATCCGGCCTTATTTCGAGTCAGGGCATCGCGGTGTCCATTCCACTTGAGGCCGCAAACTCAGGGTCCCTCTCACATACCTAGAGCTGAGAGAAGCCTCCTCTTGAGGTGCTTGTGGTAAGGTGGTATTCCTCTGGAGTCGAAGCCAGGGACTAACCTCTCATCTCGAGTTGATTTTTGGTCCACGGAGCTCTTTCGTGTTGCTACAGTGACCTCAGGATCCCTCTAGCCTTGAAACAGTGTTCTTGGGGTTTCTCTGGAGTGCCCTGAAGGAAATCAAGGCTCCTTTCATGTGAAATGTGCAACACGGAATTGCTCTGCACACAGGGCAGGGGAATCAGGCCTCATCTCGCGGCGAGGGGGGAGTCTCATGGTTTTTCTCGAGTTGCGGCGGGAACCTGGGGTATATTCTCGAGTTACGACGGGAATGGCCCTTCCACCCACGTGTTTGTTCAGCGACGTCAGGACTCCTGCCTAGTTGCGAGGGACAACTCGGGATTCTCCTCGAGACTTGGCAGGGCAATTGGGACGCCTCTCCATCTGAGGTGGGAGACCAAGGGTCCCTTTCCACGTGCCACAGGAATCCTGGTACTCCTATCAAGTTTCACGAGGAGTCAGGCATCGTCTCCGTTGGAGGCACTGATCTCCGCTTACCTCTGGAGTTTTCAAAGGATGTGAGGCCTCCGGTCGCGATGAGGTGGGGAACTAGGTCTTTCTCTGTGGTCTCCACAGGGGATTCAGACATCCTTTCATCTTGGGAGATGCAAGACGAGCCTGCATTCAAGTCACTGCACGGATATCCGGCCTTATTTCGAGTCAGGGCATCGCGGTGTCCATTCCACTTGAGTCCGCAAACTCAGGGTCCCTCTCACATACCTAGAGCTGAGAGAAGCCTCCTCTTGAGGTGCTTGTGGTAAGGTGGTATTCCTCTGGAGTCGAAGCCAGTGAATAACCTCTCATCTCCAGTTGATTTTTGGTCCACGGAGCTCTTTCGTGTGGCTACAGTGACCTCAGGATCCCTCTAGCCTTGAAAGAGTGTTCTTGGGGTTTCTCTGGAGTGCCATCAAGGAAATCAAGGCTCCTTTCATGTTTGATGTGCAACACGAAATTGCTCTGCATGCAGTGCCGGAGAATCGAGCCTCATCTCGCGGCGAGGGGGAAGTCTCATGGTTTTTCTCGAGTTGCGGCGGGACCCTGCGGTATATTCTCGAGTTATGACGGGGATGGCCCTTCCACCCACGTGTTTGTTTAGTGACGTCAGGACTCCTGCCTAGTTGCGAGGGCCAACTCGGGATTCTCCTCGAGGCTTGGCAGGGAAATTGGGCCGCCTCTCCAGCTGAGGCGGGAGACCAAGGGTCCCTTTCCACGTGCCACAGGAATCCTGGGACTCCTATCAAGTTTCACGAGGAGTCAGGCATCGTCTCCTTTGGAGGCACTGATCTCCGCGTACCTCTGGAGTTTTCAAAGGATGTGAGGCCTCCGGTCGCGATGAGGTGGGGAACTAGGTCTTTCTCTGTGGTCTCCACAGGGGATTCAGACATCCTTTCATCTTGGGAGATGCAAGACGAGCCTGCATTCAATTCACTGCAGGGATATCCGGCCTTATTTCGAGTCAGGGCATCGCGGTGTCCATTGCACTTGAGGCTGCAAACTCAGGGTCCCTCTCACATACCTAGAGCTGAGAGAAGCCTCCTCTTGAGGTGCTTGTGGTAAGGTAGTTTTCCTCTGGAGCCGAAGCCAGGGACTAACCTCTCATCTCGAGTTGATTTTTGGTCCACGGAGCTCTTTCGTGTTGCTACAGTGACCTCAGGATCCCTCTAGCCTTGAAACAGTGTTCTTGGGGTTTCTCTGGAGTGCCATCAAGGAAATCAAGGCTCCTTTCATGTTTGATGTGCAACACGGAATTGCTCTGCATGCAGTGAAGGAGAATCGAGCCTCATCTAGCGGCGAGGGGGAAGTCTCATGGTTTTGCTCGAGTTGCGGCGGGAACCTGGGGTATATTCTCGAGTTATGACGGGGATGGCCCTTCCAGCCACATGTTTGTTCAGCGATGGCAGGACTCCTGCCTAGTTGCGAGGGACAACTCGGGATTCTCTTCGAGGCTTGGCAGGGCAATTGGGACGCCTCTCCAGCTGAGGCAGGAGACCAAGTGTCCCTTTCCACGTGCCACAGGAATCCTGGGACTCCTATCAAATTTCACGAGGAGTCAGGCATCGTCTCCTTTGGAGGCACTGATCTCCGCGTACCTCTGGAGTTTCCAAAGGATATGAGGCCTCCGGTCGCGATGAGGTGGGGACTAGGTCTTTCTCTGTGGTCTCCACAGGGGATTCAGACATCCTTTCGTCTTGGGAGATGCAAGACGAGCCTGCATTCAAGCCACTGCAGGGATATCCGGCCTTATTTCGAGTCAGGGCATCGCGGTTTCCATTCTACTTGAGGCCGCAAACTCAGGGTCCCTCTCACATACCTAGAGCTGAGAGAAGCCTCCTCTTGAGGTGCTTGTGGTAAGGTGGTATTCCTCTGGAGTCGAAGCCAGGGACTAACCTCTCATCTCCAGTTGATTTTTGGTCCACGGAGCTCTGTCGTGTTGCTACAGTGACCTCAGGATCCCTCCAGCCTTGAAACAGTGTTCTTGGGGTTTCTCTGGAGTGCCATCAAGGAAATCAAGGCTCCGTTCATGTGTGATGTGCAACACGGAATTGCTCTGCACGCAGTGCAGGGGAATCGGGCCTCATCTCGGTGCGAGGGGGAAGTCTCATGGTTTTTCTCGAGTTGCGGCGGGAACCTGGGGTATATTCTCGAGTTATGACGGGGATGGCCCTTCCACCCACGTGTTTGTTCAGCGACGTCAGGACTCCTGCCTAGTTGCGAGGGACAACTCGGGATTCTCCTCGAGGCTTGGCAGGGCATTTGGGACGCCTCTCCAGCTGAGGCGGGAGACCAAGGGTCCCTTTCCATGTGCCACAGGAATCCTGGGACTCCTATCAAGTTTCATGAGGAGTCAGGCATCGTCTCCTTTGGAGGCACTGATCTCCGCGTACCTCTGGAGTTTTCAAAGGATGTGAGGCCTCCGGTCGCGATGAGGTGGGGAACTAGATCTTTCTCTGTGGTCTCCACAGGGGATTCAGACATCCTTTCATCTTGGGGGATGCAAGACGAGCCTGCATTCAAGTCACTGCAGGGATATCCGGCCTTATTTCGAGTCAGGGCATCGCGGTGTCCATTCCACTTGAGGCCGCAAACTCAGGGTCCCTCTCACATACCTAGAGCTGAGAGAAGCCTCCTCTTGAGGTGCTTGTGGTAAGGTGGTATTCCTCTGGAGTCGAAGCCAGGGACTAACCTCTCATCTCGAGTTAATTTCTGGGCCACGGAGCTCTTTCGTGTGGCTACAGTAACGTCAGGATCCCTCTAGCCTTGAAACAGTGTTCTTGGGTTTTCTCTGGAGTGCTATCAAGGAAATCAAGGCTCCATTCATGTGTGATGTGCAACACGGAATTGCTCTGCACGCAGTGCCGGGGAATCGGGCCTCATCTCGGGGCGAGGGGGAAGTCTCATTGTTTTTCTCGAGTTGCGGCGGGAACCTGGGGTATATTCTCGAGTTACGACGGGGATGGCCCTTCCACACACGTGTTTGTTCAGCCACGTCAGGACTCCTGCCTAGTTGCGAGGGACAACTCGGGATTCTCCTCGAGGCTTGGCAGGGCAATTGGGACGCCTCTCCAGCTGAGGCGGGAGACCAAGGGTCCCTTTCCACGTGCCACAGGAATCCTGGGACTCCTATCAAGTTTCACGAGGAGTCAGGCATCGTCTCCTTTGGAGGCACTGATCTCCGCGTACCTCTGGAGTTTTCAAAGGATGTGAGGCCTCCGGTCGCGATGATGTGGGGAACTAGGTCTTTTTCTGTGGTCTCCACAGGGGATTCAGACATCCTTTCGTCTTGGGAGATGCAAGACGAGCCTGCATTCAAGTCACTGCAGGGATATCCGGCCTTATTTCGAGTCAGGGCATCGCGGTGTCCATTCCACTTGAGGCCGCAAACTCAGGGTCCCTCTCACATACCTAGAGCTGAGAGAAGCCTCCTCTTGAGGTGCTTGTGGTAAGGTGGTATTCCTCTGGAGTCGAAGCCAGGGACTAACCTCTCATCTCGAGTTGATTGTTGGTCCACGGAGCTCTTTTGTGTTGCTACAGTGACCTCAGGATCCCTCTAGCCTTGAAACAGTGTTCTTGGGGTTTCTCTGGAGTGCCATCAAGGAAATCAAGGCTCCTTTCATGTGTGATGTGCAACACGGAATTGCTCTGCATGTAGTGGGGGGGAATCCGGCCTCATCTCGCGGCGAGGGGGAAGTCTCATGGTTTTTCTCGAGGTGAGGCGGGAACCTGGGCTATATTCTTGAGTTACGACGGGAATGGCCCTTCCACACACGCGTTTGTTCAACAACGGCAGGACTCCTGCCTAGTTGCGAGGGACAACTCGGGATTCTCCTCGAGGATTGGCAGGGCAATTGGGACGCCTCTCCAGCTGAGGCGGGAGACCAAGGGTCCCTTTCCACGTGCCACAGGAATCCTGGGACTCCTATCAGGTTTCACGAGGCGTCAGGCATCGTCTCCTTTGGAGGCACTGATCTCTGCGTACCTCTGGAGTTTTCAAAGGATGTGAGGCCTCCGGTCGCGATGAGGTGGGGAACTAGGTCTTTCTCTGTGGTCTCCTCAGGGGATTCAGACATCCTTTCGTCTTGGGAGATGCAAGACGAGCCAGTATTCAAGTCACTGCAGGGATATCCGGCCTTATTTTGAGTCAGGGCATCGCGGTGTCCATTCCACTTGAGGCTGCAAACTCAGGGTCCCTCTCACATACCTAGAGCTGAGAGAAGCCTCCTCTTGAGGTGCTTGTGGTAAGGTGGTATTCCTCTGGAGTCGAAGCCAGGGACTAACCTCTCATCTCCAGTTGATTTTTGGTCCACGGAGCTCTTTTGTGTTGCTACAGTGACCTCAGGATCCCTCTAGCCTTGAAATAGTGTTCTTGGGGTTTCTCTGGAGTGCCACCAAGGAAGTCAAGGCTCCTTTCATGTGTGATGTGCAACACGGAATTTCTGTGTACGCAGTGCAGGGGAATCGGGCCTCATCTCGCGGCGAGGGGGAAGTCTCATGGTTTTCCTCGAGTTGCAGCGGGAACCTGGTGTATATTCTCGAGTTACGACGGGGATGGCCCTTCCACCCACGTGTTTGTTCAGCGACGTCAGGATTCCTGCCTAGTTGCGAGGGACAACTCGGGATTCTCCTCGAGGCTTGGCAGGGCAATTGGGAAGCCTCTCCAGCTGAGGTGGGAGACCAAGGGTCCCTTTCCGTGTGCCACAGGAATCCTGGGACTCCTATCAAGTTTCACGAAGAGTCAGGCATCGTCTCCTTTGGAGCCACTGATCTCCGCGTACCTCTGGAGTTTTCAAAGGATGTGAGGCCTCCAGTCGCGATGAGGTGGGGAACTAGGTCTTTCTCTGTGCTCTCCACAGGGGATTCAGACATCCTTTCGTCTTGGGAGATGCAAGACGAGCCTGCATTCAAGTCACTGCAGGGATATCCGGCCTTATTTCGCGTCAGGGGATCGCAGTGTCCATTCCACTTGAGGCCGCAAACTCAGGGTCCCTCTCACATACCTAGAGCTGAGAGAAGCCTCCTCGTGAGGTGCTTGTGGTAAGGTGGTATACCTCTGAAGTCGAAGCCAGGTACTAACCTCTCATCTCGAGTTGATTCTTGGTCCACGGAGCTCTTTCGTGTTGCTACAGTGACCTCAGGATCCCTCTAGCCTTGAAACAGTGTTCTTGGGGTTTCTCTGGAGTACCATCAAGGAAATCAAGGCTCCTTTCATGTGTGATGTGGAACAAGGAATTGCTCTGCACGCAGTGCAGGGGAATCGGGCCTCATCTCGCGGCGAGGGGGAAGTCTCATTGTTTTTCTCGAGTTGCGGCGGGAACCTGGGGTATATTCTCGAGTTATGACGGGGATGGCCCTTCCACACACGTGTTTGTTCAGCCACGTCAGGACTCCTGCCTAGTTGCGAGGGACAACTTGGGATTCTCCTCGAGGCTTGATAGGGCAATTGGGAAGCCTCTCCAGCTGAGGCGGGAGACCAAGGGTCCCTTTCTACGTGCCACAGGAATCCTGGGACTCCTATCAAGTTTCACGAGGAGTCAGGCATCGTCTCCTTTGGAGGCACTGATCTCCAGGTACCTCTGGAGTTTTCAAAGGATGTGAGGCCTCCGGTCACGATGATGTGGGGAACTAGGTCATTTTCTGTGGTCTCCACAGGGGATTCAGACAGCCTTTCATCTTGGGAGATGCAAGACGAGCCTGCATTCAAGTCACTGCAGGGATATCCGGCCTTATTTCGAGTCAGGGCATCGCGGTTTCCATTCCACTTGAGGCCGCAAACTCAGGGTCCCTCTCACATACCTAGAGCTGAGAGAAGCCTCCTCTTGAGGTGCTTGTGGTAAGGTGGTATTCCTCTGGAGTCGAAGCCAGGGACTAACCTCTCATCTCGAGTTGATTGTTGGTCCACGGAGCTCTTTCGTGCTGCTACAGTGACCTCATTACCCCTCTAGCCTTGAAACAGTTTTCTTGGGGTTTCTCTGGAGTGCCATCAAGGAAATCAAGGCTCCTTTCATGTGTGATGTGCAACACGGAATTGCTCTGCACGCAGTGCAGGGGAATCGGACCTCATCTCGCGGCGAGGGTGAAGTCTCATGGTTTTTCTCGAGTTGCGGCGGGAACCTGGGGTATATTCTCGAGTTGCGACGGGGATGGCCCTTCCACCCACTTGTTTGTTCAGCGAAGTCAGGACTCCTGCCTAGTTGCGAGGGACAACTCGAGATTGGCCTCGAGGCTTGGCAGGGCAATTGGGACGCCTCTCCAGCTGAGGCCGGAGACCAAGGGTCCCTTTCCACGTGCCACAGGAATCCTGGGACTCCTATCAAGTTTCACGAGCAGTCAGGCATCGTCTCCTTTGGAGGCACTGATCTCCGCGTACCTCTGGAGTTTTCAAAGGATGTGAGGCCTCCGGTCGCCATGAGGTGGGGAACTAGGTATTTTTCTGTGGTCTCCACAGGGGATTCAGACATCCTTTCGTCTTGGGAGATGCAAGACGAGCCTGCATTCAAGTCACTTCAGGGATATCCGGCCTTATTTCGAGTCAGGGCATCGCGGTGTCCATTCCACTTGAGGCCGCAAACTCAGGGTCCCTCTCACATACCTAGAGCTGAGAGAAGCCTCCTCTTGAGGTGCTTGTGGTTAGGTGGTATTCCTCTGGAGTCGAAGCCAGGGACTAACCTCTCATCTCGAGTTGATTTTTGGTCCACGGAGCTCTTTCGTGTTGCTACAGTGACCTCAGGACCCCTCTAGCCCTGAAACAGTTTTCTTGGGGTTTCTCTGGAGTGCCATCAAGGAAATCAAGGCTCCTTTCATGTTTGATGTGCAAGACGGAATTGCTCTGCACGCAGTGCAGGGGAATCGGGCCTCATCTCGCAGCGAGGGGGAAGTCTCATGGTTTTTCTCGAGTTGCGGCGGGAACCTGGGGTATATTCTCGAGTTACGACGGGGATGGCCCTTCCACCCACGTGTTTGTTCAGCGACGTCAGGACTCCTGCCTAGTTGCGAGGGACAACTCGGGATTCTCCTCGAGGCTTGGCAGGGCAATTGGGACGCCTCTCCAGCTGAGGCGGGAGACCAAGGTTCCCTTTCCACGTGCCACAGGAATCCTGGGACTCCTATCAAGTTTCACGAGGAGTCAGGCATCGTCTCCTTTGGAGGCACTGATCTCCGCGTACCTCTGGAGTTTTCAAAGGATGTGAGGCCTCCGGTCGCGATGAGGTGGGGAACTAGGTCTTTCTCTGTGGTCTCCACAGGGGATTCAGACATCCTTTCGTCTTGGGAGATGCAAGACGAGCCTGCATTCAAGTCACTGCAGGGATATCCGGCCTTATTTCGAGTCAGAGCATCGCGGTGTCCATTCCACTTGAAGCCGCAAACTTAGGGTCCCTCTCACATACCTAGAGCTGAAAGAAGCCTCCTCTTGAGGTGCTTGTGGTAAGGTGGTATTCCTCTGGAGTCGAAGCCAGGGACTAACCTCTCATCTCGAGTTGATTGTTGGTCCACGGAGCTCTTTCGTGCTGCTACAGTGACCTCATTACCCCTCTAGCCTTGAAACAGTTTTCTTGGGGTTTCTCTGGAGTGCCATCAAGGAAATCAAGGCTCCTTTCATGTGTGATGTGCAACACGGAATTGCTCTGCACGCAGTGCAGGGGAATCGGACCTCATCTCGCGGCGAGGGTGAAGTCTCATGGTTTTTCTCGAGTTGCGGCGGGAACCTGGGGTATATTCTCGAGTTGCGACGGGGATGGCCCTTCCACCCATGTGTTTGTTCAGCGACGTCAGGACTCCTGCCTAGTTGCGAGGGACAACTCGGGATTCTCCTCGAGGCTTGGCAGGGCAATTGGGATGCCTCTCCAGCTGAGGCAGGAGACCAAGGGTCCCTTTCCACGTGCCACAGGAATCCTGGGACTCCTATCAAGTTTCACGAGGAGTCAGGCATCGTCTCCTTTGGAGGCACTGATCTCCGCGTACCTCTGGAGTTTTCAAAGGATGTGAGGCCTCTGGTCGCGATGAGGTGGGGAACTAGGTCTTTCTCTGTGGTCTCCACAGGGGATTCAGACATCCTTTCGTCTTGGGAGATGCAAGACGAGCCTGCATTCAAGTCACTGCAGGGATATCCGGCCTTATTTCGAGTCAGGGCATCGCGGTGTCCATTTCACTTGAGGCCGCAAACTCAGGGTCCCTCTCACATACCTAGAGCTGAGAGAAGCCTCCTCTTGAGGTGCTTGTGGTAAGGTGGTATTCCTCTGGAGTCGAAGCCAGGAACTAACCTCACATCTCGAGTTGATTTTTGGTCCACGGAGCTCTTTCGTGTTGCTACAGTGACCTCAGGATCCCTTTAGCCTTGAAACAGTGTTCTTGGGGTTTCTCTGGAGTGTCATCAAGGAAGTCAAGTCTCCTTTCATGTGTGATGTGCAACACGGAATTGCTCTGCACGCAGTGCAGGGAAATCGGGCCTCATCTCGCGGCGAGGGGGAAGTCTCATGGTTTTTCTCGAGTTGCGGCGGGAACCTGGGGTATATTCTCGAGTTACGACGGGGATGGCCCTTCCATCCACGTGTTTGTTCAGCGACGTCAGGACTATTGCCTAGTTGCGAGGGACAACTCGGGATTCTCCTCGAGGCTTGGCAGTGCAATTGTGACGCCTGTTCAGCTGAGGCGGGAGACCAAGGGTCCCTTTCCACGTGCCACAGGAATCCTGGGACTCCTATCAAGTTTCACGAGGAGTCAGGCATCGTCTCCTTTGGAGGCACTGATCTCCGCGTACCTCTGGAGTTTTCAAAGGATGTGAGGCCTCCGGTCGAGATGAGGTGGGGAACTAGGTCTTTCTCTGTGGTCTCCACAGGGGATTCAGACATCCTTTCGTCTTGGCATATGCAAGACGAGCCTGCATTCAAGTCACTGCAGGGATATCCGGGCTTATTTCGAGTCAGGGCATCGCGGTGTCCATTCCACTTGAGGCCGCAAACTCAGGGTCCCTCTCACATACCTAGAGCTGAGAGAAGCCTCCTCTTGAGGTGCTTGTGGTAAGGTGGAATTCCTCTGGAGTCGAAGCCAGGGACTAACCTCTCATCTCGAGTTGATTTTTGGTCCACGGAGCTCTGTCGTGTTGCTACAGTGACCTCAGGATCCCTCCAGCCTTGAAACAGTGTTCTTGGGGTTTCTCTGGAGTGCCATCAAGGAAATCAAGGCTCCTTTCATGTGTGATGTGCAACACGGAATTGCTCTGCACGCAGTGCAGGGAAATCGTGCCTCATCTCGCGGCGAGGGGGAAGTCTCATGGTTTTTCTCGAGTTGCGGCGGGAACCTGGGGTATATTCTCGAGTTACGACGGGAATGGCCCTTCCACACACGTGTTTGTTCAACAACGGCAGGACTCCTGCCTAGTTGCGAGGGACAACTCGGGATTCTCCTCGAGGCTTGGCAGGGCAATTGGGACGCCTCTCCAGCTGAGGCGGGAGACCAAGGGTCGCTTTCCACGTGCCACAGGAATCCGGGGACTCCTATCAGGTTTCACGAGGCGTCAGGCATCGTCTCCTTTGGAGGCACTGATCTCTGCGTAACTCTGGAGTTTTCAAAGGATGTGAGGCCTCCGGTCGCGATGAGGTGGGGAACTAGGTCTTTCTCTGTGGTCTCCACAGGGGATTCAGACATCCTTTCGTCTTGGGAGATGCAAGACTAGCCTGCATTCAAGTCACTGCAGGGATATGCGACCTTATTTCGCGTCAGAGCATCGCGGTGTCCCTTCCACTTGAGACCGCTAACCCAGGGTCCCTCTCACATACCTAGAGCTGAGAGAAGCCTCCTCTTGAGGTGCCTGTGGTAAGGTGGTTTTCCTCTGGAGTCGAAGCCAGGGACTAACCTCTCATCTCCAGTTGATTTTTGGTCCACGGAGCTCTTTTGTGTTGCTACAGTGACCTCAGGATCCCTCTAGCCTTGAAACAGTGTTCTTGGGGTTTCTCTGGAGTGCCATCAAGGAAATTAAGGCTCCGTTCATGTGTGATGTGCAACACGGAATTGCTCTGCACGCAGTGCAGGGGAATCGGGCCTCATCTCGGTGCGAGGGGGAAGTCTCATGGTTTTTCTCGAGTTGCGGCGGGAACCTGGGGTATATTCTCGAGTTATGACGGGGATGGCCCTTCCACCCACGTGTTTGTTCAGCCACGTCAGGACTCCTGCCTAGTTGCGAGGGACAACTCGGGATTCTCCTCGAGGCTTGGCAGGGCAATTGGGACGCCTCTCCAGCTGAGGCGGGAGACCAAGGGTCCCTTTCCACGTGCCACAGGAATCCTGGGACTCCTATCAAGTTTCACGAGGAGTCAGGCATCGTCTCCTTTGGAGGCACTGATCTCCGCGTACCTCTGGAGTTTTCAAAGGATGTGAGGCCTCCGGTCGCGATGATGTGGGGAACTAGGTCTTTTTCTGTGGTCTCCACAGGGGATTCAGACATCCTTTCATCTTGGGAGATGCAAGATGAGCCTGCATTCAAGTCACTGCAGGGATATCCGGCCTCATTTCGAGTCAGGGCATCGCGGTGTCCATTCCACTTGAGGCCGCAAACTCAGGGTCCCTCTCACATACCTAGAGCTGAGAGAAGCCTCCTCTTGAGGTGCTTGTGGTAAGGTGGTATTCCTCTGGTGTCGAAGCCAGGAACTAACCTCTCATCTCGAGTTGATTGTTGGTCCACGGAGCTCTTTCGTGCTGCTACAGTGACCTCAGTTTCCCTCTAGCCTTGAAACAGTTTTCTTGGGGTTTCTCTGGAGTGCCATCAAGGAAATCAAGGCTCCTTTCATGTGTGATGTGCAACACGGAATTGCTCTGCACGCAGTGCAGGGGAATCGGACCTCATCTCGCGGCGAGGGGGAAGTCTCATGGTTTTTCTCGAGTTGCGGCGGGAACCTGGGGTATATTCTCGAGTTGCGACGGGGATGGCCCTTCCACCCACTTGTTTGTTCAGCAACGTCAGGACTCCTGCCTAGTTGCGAGGGACAACTCGAGATTCTCCTCGAGGCTTGGCAGGGCAATTGGGACGCCTCTCCAGCTGAGGCCGGAGACCAAGGGTCCCTTTCCACGTGCCACAGGAATCCTGGGACTCCTATCAAGTTTCACGAGGAGTCAGGCATCGTCTCCTTTGGAGGCAGTGATCTCCGCGTACCTCTGGAGTTTTCAAAGGATGTGAGGCCTCCGGTCGCCATAAGGTGGGGAACTAGGTATTTTTCTGTGGTCTCCACAGGGGATTCAGACATCCTTTCGTCTTGGGAGATGCAAGACGAGCCTGCATTCAAGTCACTGCAGGGATATCCGGCCTTATTTCGAGTCAGGGCATCGCGGTGTCCATTCCACTTGAGGCCGCAAACTCAGGGTCCCTCTCACATACCTAGAGCTGAGAGAAGCCTCCTCTTGAGGTGCTTGTGGTAAGGTGGTATTCCTCTGGAGTCGAAGCCAGGGACTAACCTCTCATCTCGAGTTGATTGTTGGTCCACGGAGCTCTTTTGTGTTGCTACAGTGACCTCAGGATCCCTCTAGCCTTGAAACAGTGTTCTTGGGGTTTCTCTGGAGTGCCATCAAGGAAATCAAGGCTCCTTTCATGTGTGATGTGCAACACGGAATTGCTCTGCATGCAGTGGGGGGGAATCCGGCCTCATCTCGCGGCGAGGGGGAAGTCTCATGGTTTTTCTCGAGTTGCGGTGGGAACCTGGGGTATATTCTCGAGTTACGACGGGGATGGCCCTTCCAGCCACGTGTTTGTTCAGCGACGTCAGGACTCCTGCCTAGTTGCGAGGGACAACTCGGGATTCTCCTCGAGGCTTGGCAGGGCAATTGGGACGCCTCTCCAGCTGAGACGGGAGACCAAGGGTCCCTTTCCACGTGCCACAGGAATCCTGGGACTCCTATCAAGTTTCACGAGAAGTCAGGCATCGTCTCCTTTGGAGGCACTGATCTCCGCGTACCTCTGGAGTTTTCAAAGGATGTGAGGCCTCCGGTCGCGATGAGGTGGGGAACTAGGTATTTCTCTGTGGTCCCCACAGGGGATTCAGACATCCTTTCTTCTTGGGAGATGCAAGACGAGCCTGCATTCAAGTCACTGCAGGGATATCCGGCCTTATTTCGCGTCAGGGCATCGCAGTGTCCATTCCACTTGAGGCCGCAAACTCAGGGTCCCTCTGACATACCTAGAGCTGAGAGAAGCCTCCTCTTGAGGTGCTTGTGGTAAGGTGGTATTCCTCTGGAGTCGAAGCCAGGGACTAACCTCTCATCTCGAGTTGATTCTTGGTCCACGGAGCTCTTTCCTGTAGCTACACTGACCTCAGGATCCCTCTAGCCTTGAAACAGTGTTCTTGGGGTTTCTCTGGAGTGCCATTAAGGAAATCAAGGCTCCTTTCATGTGTGATGTGCAAGACAGAATTGCTCTGCACGCAGTGCAGGGGAACCGGGCCTCATTTCGCGGCGAGGTGGAAGTCTCATGGTTTTTCTCGAGGTGCGGCGGGAACCTGGGCTATATTCTTGAGTTACGACGGGAATGGCCCTTCCACACACGCGTTTGTTCAACAACGGCAGGACTCCTGCCTAGTTGCGAGGGACAACTCGGGATTCTCCTCGAGGATTGGCAGGGCAATTGGGACGCCTCTCCAGCTGAGGCGGGAGACCAAGGGTCCCTTTCCACGTGCCACAGGAATCCTGGGACTCCTATCAGGTTTCACGAGGCGTCAGGCATCGTCTCCTTTGGAGGCACTGATCTCTGCGTACCTCTGGAGTTTTCAAAGAATGTGAGGCCTCTGGTCGCGATGAGGTGGGGAACTAGGTCTTTCTCTGTGGTCTCCACAGGGGATTCAGACATCCTTTCGTCTTGGGAGATGCAAGACGAGCCTGCATTCAAGTCACTGCAGGGATATCCGGCCTTATTTCGAGTCAGGGCATCGCGGTGTCCATTCCACTTGAGGCTGCAAACTCAGGGTCCCTCTCACATACCTAGAGCTGAGAGAAGCCTCCTCTTGAGGTGCTTGTGGTAAGGTGGTATTCCTCTGGAGTCGAAGCCAGGGACTAACCTCTCATCTCCAGTTGATTTTTGGTCCACGGAGCTCTTTTGTGTTGCTACAGTGACCTCAGGATCCCTCTAGCCTTGAAATAGTGTTCTTGAGGTTTCTCTGGAGTGCCACCAAGGAAGTCAAGGCTCCTTTCATGTGTGATGTGCAACACGGAATTTCTGTGTACGCAGTGCAGGGGAATCGGGCCTCATCTCGCGGCGAGGGGGAAGTCTCATGTTTTTTCTCGAGTTGCAGCGGGAACCTGGTGTATATTCTCGAGATTCTACGGGGATGGCCCTTCCACCCACGTGTTTGTTCAGCGACGTCAGGATTCCTGCCTAGTTGCGAGGGACAACTCGGGATTCTCCTCGAGGCTTGGCAGGGCAATTGGGAAGCCTCTCCAGCTGAGGTGGGAGACCAAGGGTCCCTTTCCGTGTGCCACAGGAATCCTGGGACTCCTATCAAGTTTCACGAAGAGTCAGGCATCGTCTCCTTTGGAGCCACTGATCTCCGCGTACCTCTGGAGTTTTCAAAGGATGTGAGGCCTCCAGTCGCGATGAGGTGGGGAACTAGGTCTTTCTCTGAGTTCTCCACAGGGGATTCAGACATCCTTTCATCTTGGGAGATGCAAGACGAGCCTGCATTCAAGTCACTGCTGGGATATCCGGCCTTATTTCGAGTCAGGGCATCGCGGTGTCCATTCCACTTGAGGCCGCAAACTCAGGGTCCCTCTCACATACCTAGAGCTGAGAGAAGCCTCCTCTTGAGGTGCTTGTGGTAAGGTGGTATTCCTCTGGAGTCGAAGCCAGGGACTAACCTCTCATCTCGAGTTGATTTCTGGGCCACGGAGCTCTTTAGTGTGGCTACAGTAACGTCAGGATCCCTCTAGCCTTGAAACAGTGTTCTTGGGGTTTCTCTGGAGTGCTATCAAAGAAATCAAGGCTCCATTCATGTGTGATGTGCAACACGGAATTGCTCTGCACGCAGTGCAGGGGAATCGGGCCTCATCTCGCGGCGAGGGGGAAGTCTCATGGTTTTTCTCGAGTTGCGGCGGGAACCTGGGGTATATTCTCGAGTTATGACGGGGATGGCCCTTCCACACACGTGTTTGTTCAGCCACGTCAGGACTCCTGCCTAGTTGCGAGGGACAACTTGGGATTCTCCTCGAGGCTTGGCAGGGCAATTGGGACGCCTCTCCAGCTGAGGCGGGAGACCAAGGGTCCCTTTCTACGTGCCACAGGAATCCTGGGACTCCTATCAAGTTTCACGAGGAGTCAGGCATCGTCTCCTTTGGAGGCACTGATCTCCAGGTACCTCTGGAGTTTTCAAAGGATGTGAGGCCTCCGGTCACGATGATGTGGGGAACTAGGTCATTTTCTGTGGTCTCCACAGGGGATTCAGACAGCCTTTCATCTTGGGAGATGCAAGACGAGCCTGCATTCAAGTCACTGCAGGGATATCCGGCCTTATTTCGAGTCAGGGCATCGCGGTGTCCATTCCACTTGAGGCCGCAAACTCAGGGTCCCTCTCACATACCTAGAGCTGAGAGAAGCCTCCTCTTGAGGTGCTTGTGGAAAGGTGGTATTCCTCTGGAGTCGAAGCCAGGGACTAACCTCTCATCTCGAGTTGATTGTTGGTCCAAGGAGCTCTTTCGTGCTGCTACAGTGACCTCAGGATCCCTCTAGCCTTGAAACAGTTTTCTTGGGGTTTTTCTGGAGTGCCATCAAGGAAATCAAGGCTCCTTTCATGTGTGATGTGCAACACGGAATTGCTCTGCACGCAGTGCAGGGGAATCGGACCTCATCTCGCGGCGAGGGTGAAGTCTCATGGTTTTTCTCGAGTTGCGGCGGGAACCTGGGGTATATTCTCGAGTTGCGACGGGGATGGCCCTTCGACCCACTTGTTTGTTCAGCGAAGTCAGGACTCCTGCCTAGTTGCGAGGGACAACTCGAGATTCGCCTCGAGGCTTGGCAGGGCAATTGGGACGCCTCTCCAGCTGAGGCCGGAGACCAAGGGTCCCTTTCCACGTGCCACAGGAATCCTGGGACTCCTATCAAGTTTCACGAGCAGTCAGGCATCGTCTCCTTTGGAGGCACTGATCTCCGCGTACCTCTGGAGTTTTCAAAGGATGTGAGGCCTCCGGTCGCCATGAGGTGGGGAACTAGGTATTTTTCTGTGGTCTCCACAGGGGATTCAGACATCCTTTCGTCTTGGGAGATGCAAGACGAGCCTGCATTCAAGTCACTGCAGGGATATCTGGCCTTATTTCGAGTCAGGGCATCGCGGTGTCCATTCCACTTGAGGCCGCAAACTCAGGGTCCCTCTCACATACCTAGAGCTGAGAGAAGCCTCCTCTTGAGGTGCTTGTGGTAAGGTGGTATTCCTCTGGAGTCGAAGCCAGGGAATAACCTCTCATCTCGAGTTGATTTTTGGTCCACGGAGCTCTTTCGTGTTGCTACAGTGACCTCAGGACCCCTCTAGCCCTGAAACAGTTTTCTTGGGGTTTCTCTGGAGTGCCATCAAGGAAATCAAGGCTCCTTTCATGTTTGATGTGCAAGACGGAATTGCTCTGCACGCAGTGCAGGGGAATCGGGCCTCATCTCGCAGCGAGGGGGAAGTCTCATGGTTTTTCTCGAGTTGCGGCGGGAACCTGGGGTATATTCTCGAGTTACGACGGGGATGGCCCTTCCACCCACGTGTTTGTTCAGCGACGTCAGGACTCCTGCCTAGTTGCGAGGGACAACTCGGGATTCTCCTCGAGGCTTGGCAGGGCAATTGGGACGCCTCTCCAGCTGAGGCGGGAGACCAAGGTTCCCTTTCCACGTGCCACAGGAATCCTGGGACTCCTATCAAGTTTCACGAGGAGTCAGGCATCGTCTCCTTTGGAGGCACTGATCTCCGCGTACCTCTGGAGTTTTCAAAGGATGTGAGGCCTCCGGTCGCGATGAGGTGGGGAACTAGGTCTTTCTCTGTGGTCTCCACAGGGGATTCAGACATCCTTTCGTCTTGGGAGATGCAAGACGAGCCTGCATTCAAGTCACTGCAGGGATATCCGGCCTTATTTCGAGTCAGAGCATCGCGGTGTCCATTCCACTTGAAGCCGCAAACTTAGGGTCCCTCTCACATACCTAGAGCTGAGAGAAGCCTCCTCTTGAGGTGCTTGTGGTAAGGTGGTATTCCTCTGGAGTCGAAGCCAGGGACTAACCTCTCATCTCGAGTTGATTGTTGGTCCACGGAGCTCTTTCGTCTGCTACAGTGACCTCATTACCCCTCTAGCCTTGAAACAGTTTTCTTGGGGTTTCTCTGGAGTGCCATCAAGGAAATCAAGGCTCCTTTCATGTGTGATGTGCAACACGGAATTGCTCTGCACGCAGTGCAGGGGAATCGGACCTCATCTCGCGGCGAGGGTGAAGTCTCATGGTTTTTCTCGAGTTGCGGCGGGAACCTGGGGTATATTCTCGAGTTGCGACGGGGATGGCCCTTCAACCCATGTGTTTGTTCAGCGACGTCAGGACTCCTGCCTAGTTGCGAGGGACAACTCGGGATTCTCCTCGAGGCTTGGCAGGGCAATTGGGATGCCTCTCCAGCTGAGGCAGGAGACCAAGGGTCCCTTTCCACGTGCCACAGGAATCCTGGGACTCCTATCAAGTTTCACGAGGAGTCAGGCATCGTCTCCTTTGGAGGCACTGATCTCCGCGTACCTCTGGAGTTTTCAAAGGATGTGAGGCCTCTGGTCGCGATGAGGTGGGGAACTAGGTCTTTCTCTGTGGTCTCCACAGGGGATTCAGACATCCTTTCGTCTTGGGAGATGCAAGACGAGCCTGCATTCAAGTCACTGCAGGGATATCCGGCCTTATTTCGCGTCAGAGCATCGCGGTGTCCATTCCACTTGAGGCCGCAAACTCAGGGTCCCTCTCACATACCTAGAGCTGAGAGAAGCCTCCTCTTGAGGTGCTTGTGGTAAGGTGGTATTCCTCTGGAGTCGAAGCCAGGAACTAACCTCACATCTCGAGTTGATTTTTGGTCCACGGAGCTCTTTCGTGTTGCTACAGTGACCTCAGGATCCCTTTAGTCTTGAAACAGTGTTCTTGGGGTTTCTCTGGAGTGCCATCAAGGAAGTCAAGTCTCCTTTCATGTGTGATGTGCAACACGGAATTGCTCTGCACGCAGTGCAGGGGAATCGGGCCTCATCTCGCGGCGAGGGGGAAGTCTCATGGTTTTTCTCGAGTTGCGGCGGGAACCTGGGGTATATTCTCGAGTTACGACGGGGATGGCCCTTCCACCCACGTGTTTGTTCAGCGACGTCAGGACTATTGCCTAGTTGCGAGGGACAACTCGGGATTCTCCTCGAGGCTTGGCAGTGCAATTGGGACGCCTGTCCAGCTGAGGCGGGAGACCAAGGGTCCCTTTCCACGTGCCACAGGAATAATGGGACTCCTATCAAGTTTCACGAGGAGTCAGGCATCGTCTCCTTTGGAGGCACTGATCTCCGCGTACCTCTGGAGTTTTCAAAGGATGTGAGGCCTCCGGTCGAGATGAGGTGGGGAACTAGGTCTTTCTCTGTGGTCTCCTACGGGGATTCAGACATCCTTTCATCTTGGGAGATGCAAGACGAGCCTGCATTCAAGTCACTGCAGGGATATCCAGCCTTATTTCGAGTCAGGGCATCGCGGTGTCCATTCCACTTGAGGCCGCAAACTCAGGGTCCCTCTCACATACCTAGAGCTGAGAGAAGCCTCCTCTTGAGGTGCTTGTGGTAAGGTGGAATTCCTCTGGAGACGAAGCCAGGGACTACCCTCTCATCTCGAGTTGATTTTTGGTCCACGGAGCCCTTTCGTGTTGCTACAGTGACCTCAGGATCCCTCTAGCCTTGAAACAGTGTTCTTGGGGTTTCTCTGGAGTGCCATCAAGGAAATCAAGGCTCCTTTCATGTGTGATGTGCAACACGGAATTGCTCGGCACGCAGTGCAGGGGAATCGGGCCTCATCTCGCGGCGAGGGGGCAGTCTCATGGTTTTTCTCGAGTTGCGGCGGGAACCTGGGGTATATTCTCGAGATACTACGGGGATGGCCCTTTCACAATCGTGCTTGTTCTGCGACGTCAGGTCTCCTGCCTAGTTTCGAGGGACAACTCGGGATTCTCCTCGGGTCTGGCCAGGGCAATGGGGACGCCTCTCCATCTGAGGCAGAAGAACAAGGGTCCCTTTCCACGTGCCACAGAAATCCTGGGACTCCAATCAAGTTTGACGAGGAGTCAGGCATCGTCTCCTTTGGAGGCACTCATCTCCGCGTACCTCTGGAGTTTTCAAAGGATATGAGGCTTCCGGTCGCGATGGGGTGGGGAACTAGGTCTTTCTCTGTGGTCTCCACAGGGGATTCAGACATCCTTTCGTCTTGGGAGACGCAAGACGAACCTGCATTCTAGTCACTGTAGGGATATCCGACCTTACTTCGAGTCAGGGCATCGCGGTGTCCATTCCACTGGAGGCCGCAAACTCAGGGTCCCTCTCACATACCTAGAGCTGAGAGAAGCCTCCTCTTGAGGTGCTTGTGGTAAGGTGGAATTCCTCTGGAGTCGAAGCCAGGGACTAACCTCTCATCTCGAGTTGATTTTTGGTCCACGGAGCTCTTTCGTGTTGCTACAGTGACCTCAGGATCCCTCTAGCCTTGAAACAGTGTTCTTGGGGTTTCTCTGGAGTGCCATCAAGGAAATCAAGGCTCCTTTCATGTGTGATGTGCAACACGGAATTGCTCTGCACGCAGTGCAGGGGAATCGGGCCTCATCTCGCGGCGAGGGGGAAGTCTCATGGTTTTTCTTGAGTTGCGGCGGGAACATGGGGTATATTCTAGAGTTACGACGGGGATGGCACTTCCACCCACCTGTTTGTTCAGCGACGTCAGGACTCCTGCCTAGTTGCGAGGGACAACTCGGGATTCTCTTGAGGCTTGGCAGGGCAATTGGGACGCCCTTCCAGCTGAGGCGGGAGAGCAAGTGTCCCTTTCCACGTGCCACAGGAATCCTGGGACTCCTATCAAGTTTCACGAGGAGTCAGGCATCGTCTCCTTTGGAGGCACTGATCTCCGCGTACCTCTGGAGTTTTCAAAGGATGTGAGGCCTCCGGTCGCCATGAGGTGGGGAACTAGGTCTTTCTCTGTGGTCTCCACAGGGGATTCAGACATCCTTTCGTCTTGGGAGATGCAAGACGAGCCTGCATTCAAGTCACTGCAGGGATATCCGGCCTTATTTCGAGTCAGGGCATCGCGGTGTCCATTCCACTTGAGGCCGCAAACTCAGGGTCCCTCTCACATACCTAGAGCTGAGAGAAGCCTCCTCTTGAGGTGCTTGTGGTAAGGTGGTATTCCTCTGGAGTCGAAGCCAGGGACTAACCTCTCATCTCGAGTTGATTTTTGGTCCACGGAGCTCTTTCGTGTTGCTACAGTGACCTCAGGATCCCTCTAGCCTTGAAACAGTGTTCTTGGGGTTTCTCTGGAGTGCCATCAAGGAAATCAAGGCTCCTTTCATGTGTGATGTGCAACACGGAATTGCTCTGCACGCAGTGCAGGGGAATCAGGCCTCATCTCGCGGCGAGGGGGAAGTCTCATGGTTTTTCCGGAGTTGCGGCGGGAACCTGGGGTATATTCTCGAGATTCTACGGGGATGGCCCTTTCACAAACGTGCTTGTTCTGCGACGTCAGGTCTCTTGCCTAGTTGCGAGGGACAACTCGGGATTTTCCTCGGGGCTGGCCAGGGCAATGGGGACGCCTCTCCATCTGAGGCGGAAGACCAAGGGTCCCTTTCCACGTGCCACAGGAATCCTGGGACTCCTATCAAGTTTGACGAGGAGTCAGGCATCGTCTCCTTTGGAGGCACTGATCTCCGCGTACCTCTGGAGTTTTAAAAGGATGTGAGGCCTCCGGTCGCCATAAGGTGGGGAACTAGGTCTTTCTCTGCGGTCTCCACAGGGGATTCAGACATCCTTTCGTCTTGGGAGATGCAAGACGAGCCTGCATTCAAGTCACTGCAGGGATATCCAGCATTATTTCGAGTCAGGGCATCGCGGTGTCCATTCCACTTGAGGCCACAAACTCAGGGTCCCTCTCACATACCTAGAGCTGAGAGAAGCCTCCTCTTGAGGTGCTTGTGGTAAGGTGGTAGTCCTCTGCAGTCGAAGCCAGGGACTAACCCCTCATCTCGAGTTGATTTTTGGTCCACGGAGCTCTTTCGTGTTGCTAAATGACCTCAGGATCCCTCTAGCCTTGAAACAGTATTCTTGAGGTTTCGCTGGAGTGCCAATCAGGAAATCAAAGCTCCTTTCATGTGTGATGTGCAACACGGAATTGCTCTGCATGCAGTGCAGGGGAATCGGGCCTCATCTCGCGGCGAGGGGGAAGTCTCATGGTTTTTCTCGAGTTGCGGCGGGAACCTGGGGTACATTCTCGAGTTACGACGGGGATGGCCCTTCCACCCACGTGTTTGTTCAGGGACGTCAGGATTCCAGCCTAGTTGCGAGCGACAACTCGGGATTCTCCTCGAGGCTTGGCAGGGCAATTGGGACGCCTCTCCAGCTGAGGGGGGAGACCAAGGGTCCCTTTCCACGTGCCACAGGAATCCTGGGACTCCAATCAAGTTTCACGAGGAGTCAGGCATCGTCTCCTTTGGAGGCACTGATCTCCGGGTTCCTCTGGAGTTTTCAAAGGATGTGAGGCCTCCAGTGGCGATGAGGTGGGGAACTAGGTCTTTCTCTGTGGTCTCCACAGGGGATTCAGACATCCTTTCGTCTTGGAATATGCATGACGAGCCTGCATTCAAGTTACTGCATGGATATCCGGCCTTATTTCGAGTCAGGGCATCGCGGTGTCCATTCCACTTGAGGCCGCAAACTCAGGGTCCCTCTCACATACCTAGAGCTGAGAGAAGCCTCCTCTTGAGGTGCTTGTGGTAAGGTGGAATTCCTCTGGAGAGGAAGCCAGGGACTAACCTCTCATCTCGAGTTGATTTTTGGTCCACGGAGCTCTTTCGTGTTGCTACAGTGACCTCAGGTTCACTCTAGCCTTGAAACAGTGTTCTTGGGGTTTCTCTGGAGTGCCATCAAGGAAATCAAGGCTCCTTTCATGTGTGATGTGCAACACGGAATTGCTCTGCACGCAGTGCAGGGTATCGGGCCTCATATTCCGGCGAGGGGGCAGTCTCATGGTTTTTCTCGAGTTGCGGCGGGAACCTGGGGTATATTTTCGAGTTACGACGAGGATGGCCCTTCCACACACGTGTTTCTTCAGCGACGTCAGGACTCCTGCCTAGTTGCGAGGGACAACTCGGGATTCTCCTCGAAGCTTAGCTGGGCAATTGGGACGCCTCTCCAGCTGAGGCGGGAGACCAAGGGTCCCTTTCCACGTGCCACAGAAATCCTGGGACTCCTATCAAGTTTCACGAGGAGTCAGGCATCGTCTCCTTTGGAGGCACTGATCTCCGCGTTCCTCTGGAGTTTTCAAAGGATGTGAGGCCTCCGGTCGCCATGAGGTGGGAAACTAGTTCTTTCTCTGTGGTCTCCACAGGGGATTCAGACATCCTTTCGTCTTGGGAGATGCAAGACAAGCCTGCATTCAAGTCACTGCAGGGATATCCGGCCTTATTTCGAGTCAGGGCATCGCGGTGTCCATTCCACTTGAGGCCGCAAACTCAGGGTCCCTCTCACATACCTAGAGCTGAGAGAAGCCTCCTCTTGAGGTGCTTGTGGTAAGGTGGTAGTTCTCTGCAGTCGAAGCCAGGGACTAACCTTTCATCTCGAGTTGATTTTTGGTCCACGGAGTTCTTTCTTGTTGCTACAGTGACCTCAGGATCCCTCTAGCCTTGAAACAGTGTTCTTGGGGTTTCTCTGGAGTGCCATCAAGGAAATAAAAGCTCCTTTCATGTGTGATGTGCAACACGGAATTGCTCTGCACGCAGTGAAGGGGAATCGGGCCTCATCTCGCGGCGAGGGGAAGTCTCATGGTTTTTCTCGAGTTGCGGTGGGAACCTGGGGTATATTCTCGAGTTACGGCGGGGATGGTTCTTCCACACACGTGTTTGTTCAGCGTCGTCAAGACGCCTGCCTAGTTGCGAGGGACAACTCGGGATTCTCCTCGAGGCTTGGCAGGGCAATTGGGAGCCTCTCCAGCTGAGGCGGGAGACCAAGGGTCCCTTTCCACGTGCCACAGGAATCCTGGGACTCCTATCAAGTTTCACGAGGAGTCAGGCATCGTCCCTTTTGGAGGCACTGATTTCCGCGTACCTCTGGAGTTTTCAAAGGATTTGAGGCCTCCGGTCGCGATGAGGTGGGGAACAAGGTCTTTCTCTGTGGTCTCCACAGGGGATTCAGACATCCTTTCTTCTTGGGAGATGCAAGACGAGCTGGCATTCAAGTCACTGCAGGGATATCCGGCCTTCTTTCGAGTCAGGGCATCGCGGTGTCCATTCCACTTGAGGCCGCAAACTCAGGGTCCCTCTCACATACCTAGAGCTGAGAGAAGCCTCCTCTTGAGGTGCTTGTGGTAAGTTGGTATTCCTCTGGAGTCGAAGCCAGGTACTAACCTCTCATCTCGAGTTGATTCTTGGTCCACGGAGCTCTTTCGTGTTGCTACAGTGACCTCAGGATCCCTCTAGCCTTGAAACAGTGTTCTTGGGGTTTCTCTGGAGTGCCATCAAGGAAATCAAGGCTCCTTTCATGTGTGATGTGCAACACGGAATTGCTCTGCACGCAGTGCAGGGGAATCGGGCCTCATTTCGCGGTGAGGGGGAAGTCTCATGGTTTTTCTCGAGTTGCGGCGGGAACCTGGGGTATATTCTCGAGTTACGACGGGATGTACCTTCCACCCACGTGTTTGTTCAGCGACGTCAGGACTCCTGCCTAGTTGCGAGGGACAACTCAGGATTCTCCTCGAGGCTTGGCAGGGCAATTGGGACGCCTCTCCAGCTGAGGCGGGAGACCAAGTTTCCCTTTCCACGTGCCACAGGAATCCTGGGACTCTTATCAAGTTTCACGAGGAGTCAGGCATCGTCTCCTTTGGAGGCACTGATCTCCGCGTACCTCTGAAGTTTTCAAAGGATGTGAGGCCTCCGGTCGCGATGAGGTGGGAAACTAGGTCTTTTTCCGTGGTCTCCACAGGGGATTCAGACATCCTTTCGTCTTGGGAGATGCAAGACGAGCCTGCATTCAAGTCACTGCAGGGATAACCGGCCTTATTTCGAGTCAGGGCATCGCGGTGTCCATTCCACTTGAGGCCGCAAACTCAGGGTACCTCTCACATACCTAGAGCTGAGAGAAGCCTCCTCTTGAGGTGCTTGTGGTAAGGTGGTATTCCTCTGGAGTCGAAGCCAGGGACTAACCTCTCATCTCGAGTTGATTTTTGGTCCACGGAGCTCTTTCGTGTTGCTACAGTGACCTCAGGATCCCTCTAGCCTTGAAACAGTGTTCTTGGGGTTTCTCTGGAGTGCCATCAAGGAAATCAAGGCTCCTTTCATGTGTGATGTGCAACACGGAATTGCTCTGCACGCAGTGCAGGGTATCGGACCTCATTTTGCGGCGAGCGGGAAGTCTCATGGTTTTTCTCGAGTTGCGGTGGGAAGCTGGGGTATATTCTCGAGTTACGACGGGGATGGCCCTTCCACCCACGTGTTTGTTCAGCGACGGTAGGATTCCTGCCTAGTTGCGAGGGACAACTCGGGATTCTCCTCGAGGCTTGGCAGAGCAATTGGAACGCATCTCCAGGTGAGGCGTGAGACCAAGTGTCCCTTTCCACGGGCCACAGGAATCCTGGGACTCCTATCAAGTTTCACGAGGAGTCAGGCATCGTCTCCTTTGGAGGCACTGATCTCCGCGTACCTCTGGAGTTTTCAAAGGACGTGAGGCCTCCGGTAGCGATGAGCTGGGGAACTAGGTCTTTCTCTGTGGTCTCCACAGGGGATTCAGACATCCTTTCGTCTTGGGAGATGCAAGACCAGCCTGCATTCAAGTCACTGCGGGGATATCCGGCCTTATTTCGAGTCAGGGCATCGCGGTGTCCATTCCACTTGAGGACGCAAACTCAGGGTCCCTCTCACATACCTAGAGCTGAGAGAAGCCTCCTCTTGAGGTGCTTGTGGTAAGGTGGAATTCCTCTGGAGTCGAAGCCAGGGACTAACCTCTCATCTCGAGTTGATTTTTGGTCCAAGGAGCTCTTTCGTGTTGCTACAGTGACCTCAGGATCCCTCTAGCCTTGAAACAGTGTTCTTGGGGTTTCTCTGGAGTTCCATGAAGGAAATCAAGGCTCCTTTCATGTGTGATGTGCAACACGGAATTGCTCTGCACGCAGTGCAGGGGAATCGGACCCCATCTCGCGGCGAGGGGGAAGTCTCATGGTTTTTCTCGAGTTGCAGCGGGAACCTGGGGTATAATCTCGAGTTACGACGGGGATGGCCCTTCCACACACGTGTTTGTTCAGCGACGTCAGGACTCCTGCCTAGTTGCGAAGGACAACTCGGGATTCTCCTCGAGGCTTGGCAGGGCATTTGGGACGCCTCTCCAGCTGAGGCGGGATACCAAGGTTCCCTTTCACGTGCCACAGGAATCCTGGGACTCCTATCAAGTTTCAAGAGGAGTCAGGCATCGTCTCCTTTGGAGGCACTGATCTCCGCGTACCAATGGAGTTTTCAAAGGATGTGAGGCCTCCGGTCGCGATGAGGTGGGGAACTAGGTCTTTTTCTGTGGTCTCCACAGGGGATTCAGACATCCTTTCGTCTTGGGAGATGCAAGACGAGCCTGCATTCAAGTCACTGCAGGGATATCCGGCATTATTTCGAGTCAGGGCATCGCGGTGTCCATTCCACTTGAGGCCTCAAACTCAGGGTCCCTCTCATACCTAGAGCTGAGAGAAGCCTCCTCTTAAGGTGCTTGTGGTAAGGTGGTAGTCCTCTGCAGTCGAAGCCAGGGACTAACCTCTCATCTCGAGTTGATTCTTGGTCCACGGAGCTCTTTTGTGTTGCTACAGTGACATCTGAATCCCTCTAGCCTTAAAACAGTGTTCTTGGGGTTTCTCTGGAGTGCCATCAAGGAAATCAAGGCTCCTTTCATGTGTGATGTGCAACACGGAATTGCTCTGCACACGGAGCAGAGGAATCGGAGCTCATCTCGCGGCGAGGGGGAAGTCTCATGGTTTTTCTCGAGTTGCGGCGGGAACCTGGGGTATATTCTTGAGATACGACGGGGATAGCCCTTTCACACACGTGCTTGTTCTGCGACGTCAGGACTCCTGCCTAGTTGCGAGGGACAACTCAGGATTCTCCTTGAGGCTTGGCAGGGCAATTGGGACGCCTCTCCAGCTAAGGCGGGAGACCAAGTTTCCCTTTCCACGTTCCACAGGAATCCTGGGACTCTTATCAAGTTTCACGAGGAGTCAGGCATCGTCTCCTTTGGAGGCACTGATCTCCGCGTACCTCTGAAGTTTTCAAAGGATGTGAGGCCTCCGGTCGCGATGAGGTGGGAAACTAGGTCTTTCTTCGTGGTCTCCACAGGGGATTCAGACATCCTTTCGTCTTGGGAGATACAAGACGAGCCTGCATTCAAGTCACTGCAGGGATATCCGGCCTCATTTTGAGTCAGGGCATCGCGGTGTCCATTCCACTTGAGGCCGCAAAGCCAGGGTCCCTCTCAAATACCTAGAGCTGAGAGAAGCCTCCTCATGAGGTGCTTGTGGTAAGGTGGTATTCCTCTGGAGTCAAAAACAGGGAGTAACATCTCATCTCGAGTTGATTTGTGGTCCACGGAGCTCTTTCGTGTTGCTACAGTGACCTCAGGATCCCTCTAGCCTTGAAACAGTGTTCTTGGGTTTTCTCTGGAGTGCCATCAAGGAAATCAAGGCTCCTTTCATATGTGATGTGCAACACGGAATTGCTCTGCACGCAGTGCAGGGAAATCGGGCGTCATCTCGCGGCGAGGGGGAAGTCTCATGGTTTTTCTCGAGTTGCGGCGGGAACCTGGGGTATATTCTCGAGTTACGACGGGGATGGCCCTTCCACACACGTGTTTGTTCAGCGACGTCAGGACTCCTGCCTAGTTGCGAGGGACATCTTGGGATTCTCTTCGAGGCTTGGCAGGGCAATTGGGACGCCTCTCCAGCTGAGGCGGGAGACCAAGGGTCCCTTTCCACGTGCCACAGGATTCCTGGGACTCCTATCAAGTTTCACGAGGAGTCAGGCATCATCTCCTTTGGAGGCACTGATCTCCGCGTACCTCTGGAGTTTTCAAAGGATGTGAGGCCTCCGATCGCGATGTGGTAGGACACTAGGTCTTTCTCTGTGGTCTTCACAGGGGATTCAGACATCCTTTCGTCTTGGGAGATGCAAAACGAGCCTGCATTCAAGTCACTGCAGGGATAACCGGCCTTATTTCGAGTCAGGGCATCGCGGTGTCCATTCCACTTGAGGCCGCAAACTCAGGGTCCCTCTCACATACCTAGAGCTGAGAGAAGCCTCCTCTTGAGGTGCTTGTGGTAAGATGGTATTCCTCTGGAGTCGAAGCCAGGGACTAACCTCTCATCTCGAGTTGATTCTTGGTCCACGGAGCTCTTTCGTGTTGCTACAGTGACCTCAGGATCCCTCTAGCCTTGAAACAGTGTTCTTGGGGTTTCTCTGGAGTGCCATCAAGGAAATCAAGGCTCCTTTCATGTGTGATGTGCAACACGGAATTGCTCTGCACGCAGTGCAGGGGAATTGGGCCTCATTTCGCGGCGAGGGGGAAGTCTCATGGTTTTTCTCGAGTTGCGGCGGGAACCTGGGGTATATTCTCGAGTTACGACGGGGATGGCCCTTCCACCCACGTGTTTGTTCAGGGACGTCAGGATTCCAGCCTAGTTGCGAGGGACAACTCGGGATTCTCCTCGAGGCTTGGCAGGGCAATTGGAACGCCTCTCCAGCTGAGGCGGGAGACCAAGTGTCCCTTTCCACGTGCCACAGGAATCCTGGGACTCCGATCAAGTTTCAAGAGGAGTCAGGCATCGTCCCTTTTGGAGGCACTGATCTCTGCGTACCTCTGGAGTTTTCAAAGGATTTGAAGCCTCCGGTTGCGATGAGGTGGGGAACTAGGTCTTTCTCTGTGGTCTCCACAAGGGTTTCAGACATCCTTTCATCTTGGGAGATGCAAGACGAGCTGGCATTCAAGTCACTGCAGAGATATCCGGCCTTATTTCGAGTCAGGGCATCGCGGTGTCCATTCCACTTGAGGCCGCAAACTCAGGGTCCCTCTCACATACCTAGAGCTGAGAGAAGCCTCCTCATGAGGTGCTTGTGGTAAGATGGTATTCCTCTGGAGTCGAAGCCAGGGACTAACCTCTCATCTCGAGTTGATTCTTGGTCCACGGAGCTCTTTCGTGTTGCTACAGTGACCTCAGGATCCCTCTAGCCTTGAAACAGTGTTCTTGGGGTTTCTCTGGAGTGCCATCAAGGAAATCAAGGCTCCTTTCATCTGTGATGTGCAACACGGAATCGCTCTGCACGCAGTGCAGGGAAATCGGGCCTCATCTAGCGACGAGGGGGAAGTTTCATGGTTTTTCTTGAGTTGAGGCGGGAACCTGGGGTATATTCTCGAGTTACGACGGGGATGGCCCTTCCACCCACGTGTTTGTTCAGTGACGTCAGGACTCCTGCCTAGTTGCGAGGGACAACTCGGGATTCTCCTCGAGGCTTGGCAGGGCAATTGGGATGCCTCTCCAAGTGAGGCGGGAGACCAAGTGTCCCTTTCCACGTGCCACAGGAATCCTGGGACTCTTATCAAATATCTCGAGGAGTCAGGCATCGTCTCCTTTGGAGGCACTGATCTCCGCGTACCTCGGGAGTTTTCAAAGGATGTGAGGCCTCCGGTCCCCATGAGGTGGGGAACTAGGTCTTTGTCTGTGGTCTCCACAGGGGTTTCAGACATCCTTTCGTCTTGGGAGATGCAAGACGAGCCTGCATTCAAGTCACTGCAGGGATATCCGGCCTTATTTCGAGTCAGGACATCGCGGTGTCCATTCGACTTGAGGCCGCAAACTCAGGGTCCCTATCACATACATAGAGCTGAGAGAAGCCTCCTCTTGAGGTGCTTGTGGTAAGGTGGTATTCCTCTGGAGTTGAAGCCAGGGACTAACCTCTCATCTCGAGTTGATTTGTGGTCCACGGAGCTCTTTCGTGTTGCTACAGTGACCTCAGGATCCCTCTAGCCTTGAAACAGTGTTCTTGGGTTTTCTCTGGAGTGCCATCAAGGAAATCAAGGCTCCTTTCATATGTGATGTGCAACACGGAATTGCTCTGCACGCAGTGCAGGGGAATCGGGCGTCATCTCGCGGCGAGGGGGAATTCTCATGGTTTTTCTCGAGTTGCGGCGGGAACCTGGGGTATATTCTCGAGTTACGACGGGGATGGCCCTTCCACACACGTGTTTGTTCAGCGACGTCAGGACTCCTGCCTAGTTGCGAGGGACATCTTGGGATTCTCCTCGAGGCTTGGCAGGGCAATTGGGACGCCACTCCAGCTGAGGCGGGAGACCAAGGGTCCCTTTCCACGTGCCACAGGATTCCTGGGACTCCTATCAAGTTTCACGAGGAGTCAGGCATCATCTCCTTTGGAGGCACTGATCTCCGCGTACCTCTGGAGTTTTCAAAGGATGTGAGGCCTCCGATCGCGATGTGGTAGGACACTAGGTCTTTCTCTGTGGTCTTCACAGGGGATTCAGACATCCTTTCGTCTTGGGAGATGCAAAACGAGCCTGCATTCAAGTCACTGCAGGGATAACCGGCCTTATTTCGAGTCAGGGCATCGCGGTGTCCATTCCACTTGAGGCCGCAAACTCAGGGTCCCTCTCACATACCTAGAGCTGAGAGAAGCCTCCTTTTGAGGTGCTTGTGGTAAGATGGTATTCCTCTGGAGTCGAAGCCAGGGACTAACCTCTCATCTCGAGTTGATTCTTGGTCCACGGAGCTCTTTCGTGTTGCTACAGTGACCTCAGGATCCCTCTAGCCTTGAAACAGTGTTCTTGGGGTTTCTCTGGAGTGCCATCAAGGAAATCAAGTCTCCTTTCATGTGTGATGTGCAACACGGAATTGCTCTGCACGCAGTGCAGGGGAATCGGGCCTCATCTCGCGGCGAGGGGAAAGTCTCATGGTTTTTCTCGAGTTGCGGCGGGAACCTGGGGTATATTCTCGAGTTACGACGGGGATGGCCCTTCCACACACGTGTTTGTTCAGCGACGGCAGGACTCCTGCCTAGTTGCAAGGGACAACTCGGGATTCTCCTCGAGGCTTGGCAGGGCAATTGGGACGCCTCTCCAGCTGAGGCGGAGACCAAGGATCCCTTTCCACGTGCCACAGGAATCCTGGGACTCATATGAAGTTTCACGAGGAGTCAGGCATCGTCTCTTTTGAAGGCACTGATCTCCGCGTACCTCTGGAGTTTTCAAAGGATGTGAGGCCTCCGGTCGCGATGAGGTGGGGATCTAGGTCTTTCTCTGTGGTCTCCACAGGGGATTCAGACATCCTTTCGTCTTGGGAGATGCAAGACGAACCTGCATTCAAGTCACTGCGGGGATATCCGGCCTTATTTCGAGTCAGGGCATCGCGGTGTCCATTCCACTTGAGGCCGCAAACTCAGGGTCCCTCTCACATACCTAGAGCTGAGAGAAGCCTCCTCTTGAGGTGCTTGTGGTAAGGTGGTATTCCTCTGGAGTCGAAGCCAGGGACTAACCTCACATCACGAGTTGATTTTTGGTCCACGGAGCTCTTTCGTGTAGCTACAGTGACCTCAGGATCCCTCTAGCCTTGAAACAGTGTTCTTGGTGTTTCTCTGGAGTGCCATCAAGGAAATCAAGGCTCCTTTCATGTGTGATGTGCAACACGGAATTGCTCTGCACGCAGTGCAGGGGAATCGGGCCTCATCTCGCGGCGAGGGGGAAGTCTCATGGTTTTTCTCGAGTTGCGGCGGAAACCTGGGGTATATTCTCGAGTTACGATGGGGAGGTCCCTTCCACCCACGTGTTTGTTCAGCGACGTCAGGACTCCTGCTTAGTTGCGAGGGACAACTCGGGATTCTCCTCGAGGATTGGCAGGGCAATTGGGACGCCTCTCCAGCTGAGGCGGGAGACCAAGGGTCCCTTTCCACGTGCCACAGGAATCCTGGGACTCCTATCAAGTTTCACGAGGAGTCAGGCATCGTCTCCTTTGGAGGCACTGATCTCCGCGTACCTCTGGAGTTTTAAAAGGATGTGAGGCATCCGGTCGCAATGAGGTGGGGAAATAGGTCTTTCTCTGTGGTCTCCACAGGGGATTCAGACATCCTTTCGTCTTGGGAGATGCAAGACGAGCCTGCATTCAATCACTGCAGGGATATCCGGCCTTATTTCGAGTCAGGGCATCACGGTGTCCATTCCACTTGAGGCCGCAAACTCAGGGTCCCTCTCACATACCTAGAGCTGAGAGAAGCCTCCTCTTGAGGTGCTTGTGGTAAGGTGGTATTCCTCTGGAGTCGAAGCCAGGGACTAACCTCTCATCTCGAGTTGATTTTTGGTCCACGGAGCTCTTTCGTGTTGCTACAGTGACCTCAGGATCCCTCTAGCCTGGAAACAGTGTTCTTGGGGTTTCTCTGGAGTGCCATCAAGGAAATCAAGGCTCCTTTCATGTGTGATGTGCAACACGGAATTGCTCTGCACGCAGTGGAGGGGAATCGGGCCTCATCTCGCGGCGAGGGGGAAGTCTCATGGTTTTTCTCGAGTTGCGGCGGGAACCTGGGGTATATTCTCGAGTTACGACGGGGATGGCCCTTCCACCCACGTGTTTGTTCAGCCATGTCAGGATTCCTGCCTAGTTGCGAGGGACAACTCGGGATTCTCCTCGAGGCTTGGCAGAGCAATTGGGACGCCTCTCCAGCTGAGGCGGGAGACCAAGTGTCCCTTTCCACGTGCCACAGGAATCCTGGGACTCCTATCAATTTTCACGAGGAGTCAGGCATCGTCTCCTTTGGAGGCACTGATCTCCGCGTACCTCTGGAGTTTTCAAAGGATGTGAGGCCTCCGGTCGCCATGAGGTGGGGAACTAGGTCTTTCTCTGTGGTCTCCACAGGGAATTCAGATATCCATTCATCTTGGGAGATGCAAGACCAGCCTGCATTCAAGTCACTGCAGGGATATCCGGCCTTATTTCGCGTCAGGGCATCGCGGTGTCCATTCCACTTGAGGACGCAAACTCAGGTTCCCTCTCACATACCTAGAGCTGAGAGAAGCCGCCTCTTGAGGTGCTTGTGGTAAGGTGGTATTCCTCTGGAGTCGAAGCCAGGGACTAACCTCTCATCTCGAGTTGATTTTTGGTCCAAGGAGCTCTTTCTTGTTGCTACAGTGACCTCAGGATCCCTCTAGCCTTGAAACAGTGTTCTTGGGGTTTCTCTGGAGTGCCATGAAGGAAACCAAGGCTCCTTTCATTTGTGATGTGCAACACGGAATTGCTCTGCACGCAGTGCAGGGGAATCGGACCCCATCTTGCGGCGAGGGGGAAGTCTCATGGTTTTTCTCGAGTTGCAGCGGGAACCTGGGGTATATTCTCGAGTTACGACGGGGATGGCCCTTCCACACACGTGTTTGTTCAGCGACGGCAGGACTCCTGCCTAGTTTCGAAGTACAACTCGAGATTCTCCTCGAGGCTTGGCAGGGCAATTCGGACGCCTCTCCAGCTGAGGCGGGAGACCAAGGTTCCCTTTCCACGTGCCACAGGAATCCTGGGACTCCTATCAAGTTTCACGAGGAGTCAGGCATCGTCTCCCTTGGAGGCACTGATCTCCGCGTACCTCTGGAGTTTTCAAAGGATGTGAGGCCTCCGGTCGCGATGAGGTGGGGAACTAGGTCTTTCTCTGTGGTCTCCACAGGGGATTCAGACATCCTTTCGTCTTGGGAGATGCAAGACGAGCCTGCATTCAAGTCACTGCAGGGATATCCGGCCTTATTTCGAGTCAGGGCATCACAGTGTTCATTCCACTTGAGGCCGCAAATAAGGATCCCTCTCACATACATAGAGCTGAGAGAAGCCTCCTCTTGAGGTGCTTGTGGTAAGGTGGTATTCCTCTGGAATCGAAGCCAGGGACTAACCTCTCATCTCGAGTTGATTTTTGGTCCACGGAGCTCTTTCGTGTTGCTACAGTGACCTCAGGATCCCCCTAGCCTTGAAACAGTGTTCTTGGGGTTTCTCTGGAGTGCCATCAAGGAAATCAAGGCTCCTTTCATATGTGATGTGCAACACGGAATTGTTCTACACACAGTGCAGCGGAATCGGGCCTCATCTCGCGGCGAGGGGGAAGTCTCATGGTTTTTCTCGAGTTACGGCAGGAACCTGGGGTATATCCTCGAGTTACGACGGGGATGGCCCTTCTACCCACGTGTTTGTTCAGCGACGTAAGGACTCCTGCCTAGTTGCGAGGGACAACTCGGGATTCTCCTCGAGGCTTGGCAGGGCAATTGGGATGCCTCTCCAACTGAGGTGGGAGATCAAGGGTCCCTTTCCACGTGCCACAGGAATCCTGGGACTTCTATCAAGTTTCACGAGGAGTCAGGCATCGTCTCCTTTGGAGGCACTGATCTCCGTGTACCTCTGGAGTTTTCAAAGGATGTGAGGCCTCCGGTCGCGATGAGGTGGGGAACTAGGTCTTTCTCTGCGGTCTCCACAGGAGATTCAGACATCCTTTCGTCTTGGGAGATGCAAGACGAGCCTGCATTCAAGTCACTGCAGGGATATCCGGCCTTATTTCGAGTCAGGGCCTCGCGGTGTCCATTCCACTTGAGGCCTCAAACTCAGGGTCCCTCTCATACCTAGAGCTGAGAGAAGCCTCCTCTTCAGGTGCTTGTGGTAAGGTGGTAGTCCTCTGCAGTCGAAGCCAGGAACTAACCTCTCATCTCGAGTTGATTTTTGGTCCACGGAGCTCTTTCGTGTTGCTACAGTGACCTCAGGATCCCTCTAGCCTTGAAACAGTGTTCTTGAGGTTTCTCTGGAGTAACATCAAGAAATCAAAGCTCCTTTCATGTGTGATGTGCAACACGGAATTGCTCTGCATGCAGTGCAGGGGAATCGGGCCTCATCTCGCGGCGAGGGGGAAGTCTCATGGTTTTTCTCGAGTTGTGGCGGGAACCTGGGGTACATTCTCGAGTTACGACGGGGATGGCCCTTCCTCCCACGTGTTTGTTCAGGGACGTCAGGATTCCATCCTAGTTGCGAGCGACAACTCGGAATTCTCCTCAAGGCTTGGCAGGGCAATTGGGACGCCTCTCCAGCTGAGGCGGGAGACCAAGGGTCCCTTTCCACGTGCCACAGGAATCCTGGGACTCCAATCAAGTTTCACGAGGAGTCAGGCATCGTCTCCTTTGGAGGCACTGATCTCCGCGTACCTCTGGAGTTTTCAAAGGATGTGAGGCCTCCGGTCGCGATGAGGTGGGGAACTAGGTCTTTCTCTGTGGTCTCCACAGGGGATTCAGACATCCTTTCGTCTTGGGAGATGCAAGACGAGCCTGCATTCAAGTCACTGCAGGGATATCCGGCCTTATTACGAGTCAGGGCATCGCGGTGTCCATTCCACTTGAGGCCGCAAACTCAGGGTCCCTCTCACATACCTAGAGCTGAGAGAAGCCTCCTCTTGAGGTGCTTGTGGTAAGGTGGTATTCCTCTGGAAACGAAGCCAGGGACTAACCTCTCATCTCGAGTTGATTTTTGGTCCACGGAACTCTTTCGTGTTGCTACAGTGACCTCAGGTTCACTCTAGCCTTGAAACAGTGTTCTTGGGGTTTCTCTGGAGTGCCATCAAGGAAATCAAGTCTCCTTTCATGTGTGATGTGCAACACGGAATTGCTCTGCATGCAGTGCAGGGTATCGGGCCTCATATTCCGGCGAGGGGGAAGTCTCATGGTTTTTCTCGAGTTGCGGCGGGAACCTGGGGTATATTCTCGAGATAAGACGGGGATGGCCCTTCCACCCACGTGTTTGTTCAGCGACGACAGGACTCCGGCCTAGTTACCAGGGACAACTCGGGATTCTCCTCGAGGCTTGGCAGGGCAATTGGGACGCCTCTCCAGCTGAGGCGGGAGACCAAGTGTCCCTTTCCACGTGCCACAGGAATCCTGGGACTCCTATCAAGTTTCAAGAGGAGTCAGGCGTCGTCCCTTTTGGAGGCACTGATCTCCGCGTACCTCTGGAGTTTTCAAAGCATTTGAGGCCTCCGGTCGAGATGAGGTGGGGAACTAGGTCTTTCTCTGTGGTCTCCACAGGGGTTTCAGACATCCTTTCATCTTGGGAGATGCAAGACGAGCTGGCATTCAAGTCACTGCAGAGATATCTGGCCTTATTTCGAGTCAGGGCATCGCGGTGTCCATTCCACTTGAGGCCGCAAACTCAGGGTCCCTCTCACATACCTAGAGCTGAGAGAAGCCTCCTCTTGAGGTGCTTGTGGTAAGGTGGTAGTTCTCTGCAGTCGAAGCCAGGGAGTAACCTCTCATCTCGAGTTGATTTTTGGTCCACGGAGCTCTTTCGTGTTGCTACAGTGACCTCAGGATCCCTCTAGCCTTGAAACAGTGTTCTTGGGGTTTCTCTGGAGTTCCATCAAGGAAATCAAATCTCCTTTCATGCGTGATGTGCAACACGGAATTGCTCTGCATGCAGTGCAGGGGAATCGGGCCTCATCTCGCGGCGAGGGGGAAGTCTCATGGTTTTTCTCGAGTTGCGGCGGGAACCTGGGGTACATTCTCGAGTTACGACGGGGATGGCCCTTTCACCCACGTGATTGTTCAACCTCGTCAGGACTCCTGCCTAGTTGCGAGGGACAACTCTGGATTCTCCTCGAGGCTTGGCAGGGCAATTGGGACGCCTCTCCAGCTGAGGCGGGAGACCAAGGGTCCCTTTCCACGTGCCACAGGAATCCTGGGACTCCTATCAAGTTTCACGAGGAGTCAGGCATCGTCTCCTTTGGAGGCACTGATCTCCGCGTACCTCTGGAGTTTTCAAAGGATGTGAGGCATCCGGTCGCGATGAGGTGGGGAACTAGGTCTTTCTCTGTGGTCTCCACAGGGGATTCAGACATCCTTTCATCTTGGGAGATGCAAGACGAGCCTGCATTCAAGTCACTGCAGGGATATCCGGCCTTATTTCGAGCCAGGTCATCGCGGTGTCCATTCCACTTGAGGCCGCAAACTCAGGGTCCCTCTCACATACCTAGAGCTGAGAGAAGCCTCCTGTTGAGGTGCTTGTGGTAAGGTGGTATTCCTCTAAAGTCGAAGCCAGGAACTATCCTCACATCACGAGTTGATTTTTGGTCCACGGAGCCCTTTCTTGTAGCTACAGTGACCTCAGGATCCCTCTAGCCTTGAAACAGTGTTCTTGGGGTTTCTCTGGAGTGCCATCAAGGAAATCAAGGCTCCTTTCATGTGTGATGTGCAACACGGAATTGCTTTGCACGCAGTGCAGGGGAATCGGGCCTCATCTCGCGGCGAGGGGAAAGTCTCATGGTTTTTCTTGAGTTGCGGCGGGAACCTGGGGTATATTCTCGAGTTACGATGGGGATGGCATTTCCACCCACGTGTTTCTTCAGCGACGTCAGGACTCCTGCCTAGTTGCGAGGGACAACTCGGGATTTTCCTTGAGGCTTGGCAGGGCAATTGGGACGCCTCTCCAGCTGAGGCGGGAGACCAAGGGTCCCTTTCCACGTGCCACAGGAATCCTGGGACTCCTATCAAGTTTCACGAGGAGTCAGGCATCGTCTCCTTTGGAGGCACTGATCTCCGCGTACCTCTGGAGTTTTCAAAGGATGTGAGGCATCCGGTCGCGATGAGGTGGGGAACTAGGTCTTTCTCTGTGGTCTCCACAGGGGATTCAGACATACTTTCGTCTTGGGAGATGCAAGACGAGCCTGCATTCAAGTCACTGCAGGGATATGCGACCTTATTTCGAGTCAGAGCATCGCGGTGTCCCTTCCACTTTAGACCGCTAACCCAGGGTCCCTCTCACATACCTAGAGCTGAGAGAAGCCTCCTCTTGAGGTGCCTGTGGTAAGGTGGTTTTCCTCTGGAGTCGAAGCCAGGGACTAACCTCTCATCTCGAGATGATTTTTGGTCCACGGAGCTCTTTCGTGTTGCTACAGTGACCTCAGGATCCCTCTAGCTTTGAAACAGTATTCTTGAGGTTTCTCTGGAGTGCCATCAAGGAAATCAAAGCTCCTTTCATGTGTGATGTGCAACACGGAATTGCTCTGCATGCAGTGCAGGGGAATCGGGCCTCATCTCGCGGCGAGGGGGAAGTCTCATGGTTTTTCTCGAGTTGCGGCGGGAACCTGGGGTACATTCTCGAGTTACGACGGGGATGGCCCTTCCACCCACGTGTTTGTTCAGGGACGTCAGGATTCCAGCCTAGTTGCGAGCGACAACTCGGGATTCTCCTCGAGGCTTGGTAGGGCAATTGGGACGCCTCTCCAGCTGAGGGGGGAGACCAAGGGTCCCTTTCCACGTGCCACAGGAATACTGGGACTCCAATCAAGTTTCACGAGAGGTCAGGCATCGTCTCCTTTGGAGGCACTGATCTCCGCGTACCTCTGGAGTTTTCAAAGGATGTGAGGCCTCCGGTGGCGATGAGGTGGGGAATTATGTCTTTCTCTGCGGGCTCCACAGGGGATTCAGACATCCTTTCGTCTTGGGAGATGCAAGACGAGCCTGCATTCAAGTCACTGCAGGGATATCCGGCCTTATTTCGAGTCAGAGCATCGCGGTGTCCATTCCACTTGAGGCCTCAAACTCAGGGTCCCTCTCATACATAGAGCTGAGAGAAGCCTCCTCTTGAGGTGCTTGTGGTAAGGTGGTAGTCCTCTGGAGTCGAAGCCAGGAACTAACCTCTCATCTCGAGTTGATTTTTGGTCCACGGAGCTCTTTCGTGTTGCTACAGTGACCTCAGGATCCCTCTAGCCTTGAAACAGTGTTCTTGATGTTTCTCTGGAGTAACATCAAGGAAATCAAAGCTCCTTTCAAGTGTGATGTGCAACACGGAATTGCTCTGCATGCAGTGCAGGGGAATCGGGCCTCATCTCGCGGCGAGGGGGAAGTCTCATGGTTTTTCTCGAGTTGCGGCGCGAACCTGGGGTATATTCTCGAGTTACGACGGGATGGCCCTTCCACCCACGTGTTTGTTCAGCAACGTCAGGACTCCTGCCTAGTTGCGAGGGACAACTCGGGATTCTCCTCGAGGCTTGGCAGGGCAACTGGGATGCCTCTCCAGCTGAGGCGGGAGACCAAGGGTCCCTTTCCACGTGCCACAGGAATCCTGGGACTCCTATCAAGTTTCACGAGGAGTCAGGCATCGTCTCCCTTGGAGGCACTGATCTCCGCGTACGTTTGGAGTTTTCAAAGGATGTGAGGCCTCCGGTCGCGATGAGGTGGCGAACTAGTTCTTTCTCTGTGGTCTCCACAGGGGATTCAGACATCCTTTCGTCTTGGGAGATGCAAGAAGAGCCTGCATTCAAGTCACTGCAGGGATATCCGGCGTTATTTCGCGTCTGGGCATCGCAGTGTCCATTCCACTTGAGGCCTCAAAATCAGGGTCCCTCTAACATACATAGAGCTGAGAGAAGCCTCCTCTTGAGGTGCTTGTGGTAAGGTGGTATTCCTCTGGAGTCGAAGCCAGGGACTAACCTCTCATCTCGAGTTGATTTTTGGTCCACGGAGCTTTTTCGTGTTGCTACAGTGACCTCAGGATCCCTCTAGCCTTGAAACAGTGTTCTTGGGGTTTCTCTGGAGTGCCATCAAGGAAATCAAGGCTCCTTTCATGTGTGATGTGCAATACGGAATTGCTTTGAATGCAGTGCAGGGGAATCGGGCCTCATCACGCGGCGAGGGGGAAGTCTCATGGTTTTTCTCAAGTTGCGGCGGGAACCTGGTGTATATTCTCGAGTTACGACGGGGATGGCCCTTCCACCCACGTGTTTGTTCAGCGACGTCAGGAATCCTGCCTAGTTGCGAGGGACAACTCAGGATTCTCCTCAAGGCTTGGTAGGGCAATTGGGACGCCTCTTCAGCTGAGGGGGGAGACCAAGAGTCCCTTTCCACGTGCCACAGGAATCCTGGGACTCCTATCAAGTTTCACGACGAGTCAGGCATCGTCTCCTTTGGAGGCACTGATCTCAGTGTACCTCTGGAGTTTTCAAAGGATGTGGGGCCTCCGGTCGCGATGAGGTGGGGAACTAGGTCTTTGTCTGTGGTCTCCACAGGGGATTCAGACATCCTTTCGTCTTGGGAGATGCAAGACCAGCCTGCATTCAAGTCACTGCAGGGATATCCGGCCTTAGTTCGAGTCAGGGCATCGCGGTGTCCATTCTACTTGAGGCCGCAAACTCAGGGTCCCTATCACATACCTAGAGCTGAGAGAAGCCTCCTCTTGAGGTGCTTGTGGTAAGGTGGTATTCCTCTGGAGTTGAAGCCAGGGACTAACCTCTCATCTCCAGTTGATTTGTGGTCCACGAAGCTCTTTCGTGTTGCTACAGTGACCTCAGGATCTCTCTAGCCTTGAAACAGTGTTCTTGGGGTTTCTCAGGAGTGCCATCAAGGAAATCAAGGCTCCTTTCATGTGTGATGTGCAACACGGAATTGCTCTGCACGCACTGCAGGGGAATCTGCCCTCATCTCACGGCCAGGGGGACGTCTCATGGTTTTTCTCGAGTTGCGGCCGGAACCTGGGGTATATTCTCGAGTTACGACGCGGATGGCCCTTCCACACACATGTTTGTTCAGCGACGTCAGGACTCCTGCCTAGTTGCGAGGGACAACTCGGGATTCTCCTCGAGGCTTGGCAGGGCAATTGGGACGCCTCTCCAGCTGAGGCGGGAGACCAAGAGTCCCTTTCCACGTGCCACAGGAATCCTGGGACTCCTATCAAGTTTCACGAGGAGTCAGGCATCGTCTCCTTTGGAGGCACTGATCTCCGCGTACATCTGGAGTTTTCAAAGGATGTGAGGCCTCCGGTTGCGATGAGGTGGGGAACTAGGTCTTTCTCTGTGGTCTCCACAGGGGATTCAGACATCCTTTCATCTTGGGAGATGCAAGACGAGCCTGCATTCAAGTCACTGCAGCGATATCCGGCCTTAATTCGCGTCAGGGCATCAAAGTGTCCATTCCACTTGAGGCCGCAAAATTATGGTCCCTCTCACATACCTAGAGCTGAGAGAAGCCTCCTCTTGAGGTGCTTGTGGTAAGGTGGTATTCCTCTGGAATCCAAGCCAGGGACTAACCTCTCATCTCGAGTTGATTTTTGGTCCACGGAGCTCTTTCGTGTGGCTACAGTGACCTCAGGATCCCTCTAGCCTTGAAACAGTGTTCTTGGGGTTTCTCTGGAGTGCCATCAAGGAAATCAAGGCTCCTTTCATGTGTGATGTGCAACACGGAATTGCTCTGCACGCAGTGCAGGGGAATCGGGCCTGATCTCGCCGTGAGGGGGAAGTCTCATGGTTTTTCTCGAGTAGCGGCGGGTACCTGGGTTATATTCTCAAGTTACGACGGGAATGGCCCTTCCACACACGTGTTTGTTCAGTGACGTCAGGACTCCTCCCTAGTTGCGAGGGACAACTCGGGATTTTCCTCGAGGCTTGGCAGGGCAATTGGGACGCCTCTGCAGATGAGGCGGGAGACCAAGGGTCCCTTTCCACGTGCCACAGGAATCCTGGGACTCCTATCAAGTTTCACGAGGAGTCAGGCATCGTCTCCTTTGGAGGCACTGATCTCCGCGTACCTCTGGAGTTTTCAAAGGATGTGAGGCGTCCGGTCGCCATGAAGTGGGGAACTAGGTCTTTCTCTGTGGTCTCCACAGGGGATTCAGACATCCTTTCATCTTGGGAGATGCAAGACGGGCCTGCATTCAAGTCACTGCAGGGATATCCGGCCTTATTTCGTGTCAGGGCAACGCAGTGTTCATTCCACTTGAGGCCGCAAACTCAGGGTCCCTCTCACATACCTGGAGCTCAAAGAAGCCTCCTCTTGAGGTGCTTGTGGTAAGGTGGTATTCCTCTGGAGTCGAAGCCAGGGACTAACCTCTCATCTCGAGTTGATTATTGGTCCACTGAGCTCTTTTGTGTTGCTACAGTTACCTCAGGATCCCTCTAACCTTGAAACAGTGTTCTTGGGGTTTCTCTGGGGTGCCATCAAGGAAATCAAGGCTCCTTTCATGTGTGATGTGCAACACGGAATTGCTCTGCACGCAGTGCAGGGCAATCGGGCCTCATCTCGCGGCGAGGGGGAAGTCTCATGGTTTTTCTTGAGTTGCGGCGGGAACCTGGGGTATATTCTCGAGTTACGACGGGGATGGCCCTTCCACCCACGTGTTTGTTCAGCGACGTCAGGACTCCTGCCTAGTTGCGAGGGACAACTCGGGATTCACCTCGAGGCTTGGCAGGGCAATTGGGACGCCTCTCCAGCTGAAGCGGGAGACCAAGGGTCCCTTTCCACGTGCCACAGGAATCCTGGGACTCCTATCAAGTTTCACGAGGAGTCAGGCATCGTCTCCTTTGGAGGCACTAATCTCCGCGTACCTCTGGAGTTTTCAAAGGATGTGAGGCCTCCGGTCGCGATGAGGTGGGGAACTAGGTTTTTTTCTGTGGTCTCCACAGGGGATTCAGACATCCTTTCGTCTTGGGAGATGCAAGACCAGCCTGCATTCAAGTCACTGCAGGGATATCCAGCCTTATTTCGAGTCAGGGCCTCGCGGTGTCCCTTCCACTTTAGGCCGCAAACCCAGGGTCCCTCTCACATACCTAGAGCTGAAAGAAGCCTCCTCTTGAGGTGCTTGTGGTAAGGTGGAATTCCTCTGCAGACGAAGCCGGGGACTAACCTCTCATCTCGAGTTGATTTTTGGTCCACGGAGCTCTTTTGTGTTGCTACAGTGACCTCAGGATCCCTCTAGCCTTGAAACAGTGTTCTTGGGGTTTCTCTGGAGTGCCATCAAGGAAATCAAGGCTCCTTTCATGTGTGATGTGCAACACGGAATTGCTCTGCATGCAGTGCAGGGGAATCGGGCCTCATCTCGCGGCGAGGGGGAAGTCTCATGGTTTTTCTCGAGTTGTGGCGGGAACCTGGAGTACATTCTCGAGTTACGACGGGGATGGCCCTTCCACCCACGTGTTTGTTCAGGGACGTCAGGATTCCAGCCTAGTTGCGAGCAACAACTCGGGATTCTCCTCGAGGCTTGGCAGGGCAATTGGGACGCCTCTCCAGCTGAGGCGGGAGACCAACGGTCCCTTTCAACGTGCCACAGGAATCCTGGGACTCCTATCAAATTTCACGAGGAGTCAGGCATTGTCCCTTTTGGAGGCACTGATCTCCGCGTACCTCTGGAGTTTTCAAAGGATTTGAGGCCTCCGGTCGCGATGAGGTGGGGAACTAGTTCTTTCTCTGTGGTCTCCACAGGGGTTTCAGACATCCTTTCATCTTGGGAGATGCAAGACGAGCTGGCATTCAAGTCACTGCATAGATATCTGGCCTTATTTCGAGTCAGGGCATCGCGGTGTCCATTCCACTTGAGGCCGCAAACTCAGGGTCCCTCTCAAATACCTAGAGCTGAGAGAAGCCTCCTCTTGAGGTGCTTGTGGTAAGGTGGTAGTTCTCTGCAGTCGAAGCCAGGGACTAACCTCTCATCTCGAGTTGATTTTTGGTCCACGGGGCTCTTTCGTGTTGCTACAGTGACCTCAGGATCCCTCTAGCCTTGAAACAGTGTTCTTGGGGTTTCTCTGGAGTGCCATCAAGGAAATCAAGGCTCCTTTCATGCGTGATGTGCAGCACGGAATTGCTCTGCACGCACTGCAGGGGAATCGGGCCTGATCTCGTGGCGAGGGGGAAGTCTCATGGTTTTCCTCGAGTTGCGGCGGGAATCTGGGGTATATTCTCGAGTTACGACGGGGAAGGCCCTTCCACACACGTGTTTGTTCAGCGACGTCAGGACTCCTGCCTAGTTGCGAGGGACAACTCGGGATTCTCCTCGAGGCTTGGCAGGGCAATTGGGATGCCTCTTCAGCTGAGGTGGGAGACCAAGGGTCCCTTTCCACGTGCCACAGGAATCCTGGGACTCCTATCAAGTTTCACGAGGAGTCAGGCATCGTATCCCTTGGAGACACTGATCTCCGCGTACCTCTGGAGTTTTCAAAGGATGTGAGGCCTCCGGTCGCCATGAGGTGGGGAACTAGGTCTTTCTCTATGGTCTCCACAGGGGATTCAGACATCCTTTCGTCTTGGGAGATGCAAGACGAGCCTGCATTCAAGTCACTGCAGGGATATCCGGCCTTATTTCGAGTCAGGGCATCGCGGTGTCCATTCCACTTGAGGCCGCAAACTCAGGGTCCCTCTCACATACCTAGAGCTTAGAGAAGCTTCCTCTTGAGGTGCTTGTGGTAAGGTGGTTTCCTCTGGAGTCGAAGTCAGGGAATAACCTCTCATCTCGAGTTGATTTTTGGTCCACGGAGCTCTTTCGTGTAGCTACAGTGACCTCAGGATTCCTCTAGCCTTGAAACAGTGTTCTTGGGGTTTCTCTGGAGTGCCATCAAGGAAATCAAGGCTCCTTTCATGTGTGATGTGCAACACGGAATTGCTCTGCACGCACTGCAGGGGAATCTGCCCTCATCTCACGGCCAGGGGGACGTCTCATGGTTTTTCTCGAGTTGCGGCGGGAACCTGGGGTATATTCTCGAGTTACGACGGGGATGGCCCTTCCACACACATGTTTGTTCAGCGACGTCAGGACTCCTGCCTAGTTGCGAGGGACAATTCGGGATTCTCCTCGAGGCTTGGCAGGGCAATTGGGACGCCTCTCCAGCTGAGGCGGGAGACCAAGGGTCCCTTTCCACGTGCCACAGGAATCCTGGGACTCCTATCAAGTTTCACGAGGAGTCAGGCATCGTCTCCTTTGGAGGCACTGATCTCCGCGTACATCTGGAGTTTTCAAAGGATGTGAGGCCTCCGGTTGCGATGAGGTGGGGAACTAGGTCTTTCTCTGTGGTCTCCACAGGGGATTCAGACATCCTTTCATCTTGGGAGATGCAAGACGAGCCTGCATTCAAGTCACTGCAGCGATATCCGGCCTTAATTCGCCTCAGGGCATCGCAGTGTCCATTCCACTTGAGGCCGCAAAATTATGGTCCCTCTCACATACCTAGAGCTGAGAGAAGCCTCCTCTTCAGGTGCTTGTGGTAAGGTGGTATTCCTCTGGAGTCGAAGCCAGGGACTAACCTCTCATTTCGAGTTGATTTTTGGTCCACGGAGCTCTTTTGTGTGGCTACAGTGACCTCAGGATCCCTCTAGCCTTGAAACAGTGTTCTTGGGGTTTCTCTGGAGTGCCATCAAGGAAATCAAGGCTCCTTTCATGTGTGATGTGCAACACGGAATTGCTCTGCACGCAGTGCAGGGGAATCGGGCCTCATCTCGCGGCGAGGGGGAAGTCTCATGGTTTTTCTCGAGTAGCGGCGGGAACCTGGGTTATATTCTCAAGTTACGACGGGAATGGCCCTTCCACACACGTGTTTGTTCAGTGACGTCAGGACTCCTCCCTAGTTGCGAGGGACAACTCGGGATTTTCCTCGAGGCTTGGCAGGGCAATTGGGACGCCTCTGCAGATGAGGCGGGAGACCAAGGGTCCCTTTCCACGTGCCACAGGAATCCTGGGACTCCTATCAAGTTTCACGAGGAGTCAGGCATCGTCTCCTTTGGAGGCACTGATCTCCGCGTACCTCTGGAGTTTTCAAAGGATGTGAGGCCTCCGGTCGCCATGAAGTGGGGAACTAGGTCTTTCTCTGTGGTCTCCACAGGGGACTCAGACATCCTTTCATCTTGGGAGATGCAAGACGAGCCTGCATTCAAGTCACTGCAGGGATATCCGGCCTTATTTCGAGTCAGGGCATCGCGGAGTCCCTTCCACTTGAGACCGCTAACCCAGGGTCCCTCTCACATACCTAGAGCTGAGAGAAGCCTTCTCTTGAGGTGCCTGTGGTAAGGTGGTTTTCCTCTGGAGTCGAAGCCAGGGACTAACCTCTCATCTCGAGTTGATTTTTGGGCCACTGAGCTCTTTTGTGTTGCTACAGTGACCTCAGGACCCCTCTAGCCTTGAAACAGTGTTCTTGGGGTTTCTCTGGAGTGCCATCAAGGAAATCAAGGTTCCTTTCATGTGTGATGTGCAACACGGAATTGCTCTGCACGCAGTGCAGGGGAATCGGGCCTCATCTCACTGCGAGGGGGAAGTCTCATGGTTTTTCTCGAGTTGCGGCGGGAACCTGGGGTATATTCTCGAGTTACGACGGGGATGGCCCTTCCACCCACGTGTTTGTTCAGCGACGACAGGACTCCTGCCTAGTTGCGAGGGACAACTCGGGATTCTCCTCGAGGCTTGGCAGGGCAATTGGGACGCCTCTCCAGCTGAGGCGGGAGACCAAGTGTCCCTTTCCACGTGCCAGAGGATTCCTGGGACTCCTATCAAGTTTCACGAGGAGTCAGGCATCATCTCCTTTGGAGGCACTGATCTCCGCGTACCTCTGCAGTTTTCAAAGGATGTGAGGCATCCGGTCGCGATAAGGTGGGGAACTAGGTCTCTCTCTGTGGTCTCCACAGGGGATTCAGACATCCTTTCGTCTTGGGAGATGCAAGACGAGCCTGCATTCAAGTCACTGCAGGGATATCCGGCCTTATTTCGAGCCAGGTCATCGCGGTGTCCATTCCACTTGAGGCCGCAAACTCAGGGTCCCTCTCACATACCTAGAGCTGAGAGAACCCTCCTCTTGAGGTGCTTGTGGTAAGGTGGTATTCCTCTGGAGTCGAAGCCAGGAGCTAATCTCACATCACGAGTTGATTTTTGGTCCACGGAGCTCTTTCGTGTAGCTACAGTGACCTCAGGATCCCTCTAGCCTTGAAACAGTGTTCTTGGGGTTTCTCTGGAGTGCCATCAAGGAAATCAAGTCTCCTTTCATGTGTGATGTGCAACACGGAATTGCTCTGCACGCAGTGCAGGGGAATCGGGCCTCATCTCGCGGCGAGGGGGAAGTCTCATGGTTTTTCTTTAGTTGCGGCGGGAACCTGGGGTATATTCTCGAGTTACGAAGGGGATGGCACTTCCACCCACGTGTTTGTTCAGCGACGTCAGGACTCCTGCCTAGTTGCGAGGAACAACTCGGGATTCTCCTCGAGGCTTGGCAGGGCAATTGGGACGCCTCTCCAGCTGAGGCGGGAGACCAAGGGTCCCTTTCCACGTGCCACAGGAATCCTGGGACTCCTATCAAGATTCACGAGGAGTCAGGCATCGTCTCCTTTGGAGGCACTGATCTCCGCGTACCTCTGGAGTTTTCAAAGGATGTGAGGCCTCCGGTCGCGATGAGGTGGGGAACTAGGTCTTTCTCTGTGGTCTCCACAGGGGATTCAGACATCCTTTCGTCTTGGGAGATGTAAGACGAGCCTGCATTCATGTCACTGCAGGGATATCCGGCCTTATTTCGCGTCAGGGCATCGCAGTGTCCATTCTACTTGAGGCCGCAAAATCAGGGTCCCTCTCACATACCTAGATCTGAGAGAAGCCTCCTCTTGAGGTGCTTGTGGTAAGGTTGTATTCCTCTGGAGTCAAAGCCAGGGACTAACCTCTCATCTCGAGTTGATTTTTGGTCCACGGATCTCTTTCTTGTTGCTACAGTGACCTCAGGATCCCTCTAGCCTTGAAACAGTGGTCTTGGGGTTTCTCTGGAGTGCCATCAAGGAAATCAAGGCTCCTTTCATGTGTGATGTGCAACATGGAATTGCTCTGCACGCAGTTCAGGGGAATCGGGCCTCATCTCGCGGCGAAGGGGAAGTCTCATGGTTTTTCTCGAGTTGCGGCGGGAACCTGGGGTATATTCTCGAGTTACGATGGGGATGGCCCTTCCACCCACGTGTTTGTTCAGCGACGTCAGGACTCCTGCCTACTTGCGAGGGACAACTCGGGATTCTCCTCGAGGCTTGGCAGGGCAATTGGGACGCCTGTCCAGCTGAGGCGGGAGACCAAGGGTCCCTTTCCACGTGCCACAGGAATCCTGGGACTCCTATCAAGTTTCACGAGGAGTCAGGCATCGTCTCCTTTGGAGGCACTGATCTCCGCGTACCTCTGGAGTTTTCAAAGGATGTGAGGCCTCCGGTCGCCATGAGGTGGGGAACTAGGTCTTTCTCTGTTGTCCCCACAGGGGATTCAGACATACTTTCGTCTTGGGAGATGCAAGACGAGCCAGCATTCAAGTCACTGCAGGGATATCCGGCCTTATTTCGAGTCAGGGCATCGCGGTGATCATTCCACTTGAGGCCGCAAACTCAGGGTCCCTCTCACATACCTAGAGCTGAAAGAAGCCTCCTCTTGAGGTGCTTGTGGTAAGGTGGAATTCCTCTGCAGACGAAGCCGGGGACTAACCTCTCATCTCGAGTTGATTTTTGGTCCACGGAGCTCTTTTGTGTTGCTACAGTGACCTCAGGATCCCTCTAGCCTTGAAACAGTGTTCTTGGGGTTTCTCTGGAGTGCCATCAAGGAAATCAAGGCTCCTTTCATGTGTGATGTGCAACACGGAATTGCTCTGCATGCAGTGCAGGGGAATCGGGCCTCATCTCGCGGCGAGGGGGAAGTCTCATGGTTTTTCTCGAGTTGTGGCGGGAACCTGGAGTACATTCTCGAGTTACGACGGGGATGGCCCTTCCACCCACGTGTTTGTTCAGGGACGTCAGGATTCCAGCCTAGTTGCGAGCAACAACTCGGGATTCTCCTCGAGGCTTGGCAGGGCAATTGGGACGCCTCTCCAGCTGAGGCGGGAGACCAACGGTCCCTTTCAACGTGCCACAGGAATCCTGGGACTCCTATCAAATTTCACGAGGAGTCAGGCATTGTCCCTTTTGGAGGCACTGATCTCCGCGTACCTCTGGAGTTTTCAAAGGATTTGAGGCCTCCGGTCGCGATGAGGTGGGGAACTAGTTCTTTCTCTGTGGTCTCCACAGGGGTTTCAGACATCCTTTCATCTTGGGAGATGCAAGACGAGCTGGCATTCAAGTCACTGCATAGATATCTGGCCTTATTTCGAGTCAGGGCATCGCGGTGTCCATTCCACTTGAGGCCGCAAACTCAGGGTCCCTCTCAAATACCTAGAGCTGAGAGAAGCCTCCTCTTGAGGTGCTTGTGGTAAGGTGGTAGTTCTCTGCAGTCGAAGCCAGGGACTAACCTCTCATCTCGAGTTGATTTTTGGTCCACGGGGCTCTTTCGTGTTGCTACAGTGACCTCAGGATCCCTCTAGCCTTGAAACAGTGTTCTTGGGGTTTCTCTGGAGTGCCATCAAGGAAATCAAGGCTCCTTTCATGCGTGATGTGCAGCACGGAATTGCTCTGCACGCACTGCAGGGGAATCGGGCCTGATCTCGTGGCGAGGGGGAAGTCTCATGGTTTTCCTCGAGTTGCGGCGGGAATCTGGGGTATATTCTCGAGTTACGACGGGGAAGGCCCTTCCACACACGTGTTTGTTCAGCGACGTCAGGACTCCTGCCTAGTTGCGAGGGACAACTCGGGATTCTCCTCGAGGCTTGGCAGGGCAATTGGGATGCCTCTTCAGCTGAGGTGGGAGACCAAGGGTCCCTTTCCACGTGCCACAGGAATCCTGGGACTCCTATCAAGTTTCACGAGGAGTCAGGCATCGTATCCCTTGGAGACACTGATCTCCGCGTACCTCTGGAGTTTTCAAAGGATGTGAGGCCTCCGGTCGCGATGAGGTGGGGAACTAGGTCTTTCTCTATGGTCTCCACAGGGGATTCAGACATCCTTTCGTCTTGGGAGATGCAAGACGAGCCTGCATTCAAGTCACTGCAGGGATATCCGGCCTTATTTCGAGTCAGGGCATCGCGGTGTCCATTCCACTTGAGGCCGCAAACTCAGGGTCCCTCTCACATACCTAGAGCTTAGAGAAGCTTCCTCTTGAGGTGCTTGTGGTAAGGTGGTTTCCTCTGGAGTCGAAGTCAGGGAATAACCTCTCATCTCGAGTTGATTTTTGGTCCACGGAGCTCTTTCGTGTAGCTACAGTGACCTCAGGATTCCTCTAGCCTTGAAACAGTGTTCTTGGGGTTTCTCTGGAGTGCCATCAAGGAAATCAAGGCTCCTTTCATGTGTGATGTGCAACACGGAATTGCTCTGCACGCACTGCAGGGGAATCTGCCCTCATCTCACGGCCAGGGGGACGTCTCATGGTTTTTCTCGAGTTGCGGCGGGAACCTGGGGTATATTCTCGAGTTACGACGGGGATGGCCCTTCCACACACATGTTTGTTCAGCGACGTCAGGACTCCTGCCTAGTTGCGAGGGACAACTCGGGATTCTCCTCGAGGCTTGGCAGGGCAATTGGGACGCCTCTCCAGCTGAGGCGGGAGACCAAGGGTCCCTTTCCACGTGCCACAGGAATCCTGGGACTCCTATCAAGTTTCACGAGGAGTCAGGCATCGTCTCCTTTGGAGGCACTGATCTCCGCGTACATCTGGAGTTTTCAAAGGATGTGAGGCCTCCGGTTGGGATGAGGTGGGGAACTAGGTCTTTCTCTGTGGTCTCCACAGGGGATTCAGACATCCTTTCATCTTGGGAGATGCAAGACGAGCCTGCATTCAAGTCACTGCAGCGATATCCGGCCTTAATTCGCCTCAGGGCATCGCAGTGTCCATTCCACTTGAGGCCGCAAAATTATGGTCCCTCTCACATACCTAGAGCTGAGAGAAGCCTCCTCTTCAGGTGCTTGTGGTAAGGTGGTATTCCTCTGGAGTCGAAGCCAGGGACTAACCTCTCATTTCGAGTTGATTTTTGGTCCACGGAGCTCTTTTGTGTGGCTACAGTGACCTCAGGATCCCTCTAGCCTTGAAACAGTGTTCTTGGGGTTTCTCTGGAGTGCCATCAAGGAAATCAAGGCTCCTTTCATGTGTGATGTGCAACACGGAATTGCTCTGCACGCAGTGCAGGGGAATCGGGCCTCATCTCGCGGCGAGGGGGAAGTCTCATGGTTTTTCTCGAGTAGCGGCGGGAACCTGGGTTATATTCTCAAGTTACGACGGGAATGGCCCTTCCACACACGTGTTTGTTCAGTGACGTCAGGACTCCTCCCTAGTTGCGAGGGACAACTCGGGATTTTCCTCGAGGCTTGGCAGGGCAATTGGGACGCCTCTGCAGATGAGGCGGGAGACCAAGGGTCCCTTTCCACGTGCCACAGGAATCCTGGGACTCCTATCAAGTTTCACGAGGAGTCAGGCATCGTCTCCTTTGGAGGCACTGATCTCCGCGTACCTCTGGAGTTTTCAAAGGATGTGAGGCCTCCGGTCGCCATGAAGTGGGGAACTAGGTCTTTCTCTGTGGTCTCCACAGGGGACTCAGACATCCTTTCATCTTGGGAGATGCAAGACGAGCCTGCATTCAAGTCACTGCAGGGATATCCGGCCTTATTTCGAGTCAGGGCATCGCGGAGTCCCTTCCACTTGAGACCGCTAACCCAGGGTCCCTCTCACATACCTAGAGCTGAGAGAAGCCTTCTCTTGAGGTGCCTGTGGTAAGGTGGTTTTCCTCTGGAGTCGAAGCCAGGGACTAACCTCTCATCTCGAGTTGATTTTTGGGCCACTGAGCTCTTTTGTGTTGCTACAGTGACCTCAGGACCCCTCTAGCCTTGAAACAGTGTTCTTGGGGTTTCTCTGGAGTGCCATCAAGGAAATCAAGGCTCCTTTCATGTGTGATGTGCAACACGGAATTGCTCTGCACGCAGTGCAGGGGAATCGGGCCTCATCTCACTGCGAGGGGGAAGTCTCATGGTTTTTCTCGAGTTGCGGCGGGAACCTGGGGTATATTCTCGAGTTACGACGGGGATGGCCCTTCCACCCACGTGTTTGTTCAGCGACGACAGGACTCCTGCCTAGTTGCGAGGGACAACTCGGGATTCTCCTCGAGGCTTGGCAGGGCAATTGGGACGCCTCTCCAGCTGAGGCGGGAGACCAAGTGTCCCTTTCCACGTGCCAGAGGATTCCTGGGACTCCTATCAAGTTTCACGAGGAGTCAGGCATCATCTCCTTTGGAGGCACTGATCTCCGCGTACCTCTGCAGTTTTCAAAGGATGTGAGGCATCCGGTCGCGATAAGGTGGGGAACTAGGTCTCTCTCTGTGGTCTCCACAGGGGATTCAGACATCCTTTCGTCTTGGGAGATGCAAGACGAGCCTGCATTCAAGTCACTGCAGGGATATCCGACCTTATTTCGAGCCAGGTCATCGCGGTGTCCATTCCACTTGAGGCCGCAAACTCAGGGTCCCTCTCACATACCTAGAGCTGAGAGAACCCTCCTCTTGAGGTGCTTGTGGTAAGGTGGTATTCCTCTGGAGTCGAAGCCAGGAGCTAATCTCACATCACGAGTTGATTTTTGGTCCACGGAGCTCTTTCGTGTAGCTACAGTGACCTCAGGATCCCTCTAGCCTTGAAACAGTGTTCTTGGGGTTTCTCTGGAGTGCCATCAAGGAAATCAAGTCTCCTTTCATGTGTGATGTGCAACACGGAATTGCTCTGCACGCAGTGCAGGGGAATCGGGCCTCATCTCGCGGCGAGGGGGAAGTCTCATGGTTTTTCTTTAGTTGCGGCGGGAACCTGGGGTATATTCTCGAGTTACGAAGGGGATGGCACTTCCACCCACGTGTTTGTTCAGCGACGTCAGGACTCCTGCCTAGTTGCGAGGGACAACTCGGGATTCTCCTCGAGGCTTGGCAGGGCAATTGGGACGCCTCTCCAGCTGAGGCGGGAGACCAAGGGTCCCTTTCCACGTGCCACAGGAATCCTGGGACTCCTATCAAGTTTCACGAGGAGTCAGGCATCGTCTCCTTTGGAGGCACTGATCTCCGCGTACCTCTGGAGTTTTCAAAGGATGTGAGGCCTCCGGTCGCGATGAGGTGGGGAACTAGGTCTTTCTCTGTGGTCTCCACAGGGGATTCAGACATCCTTTCGTCTTGGGAGATGTAAGACGAGCCTGCATTCATGTCACTGCAGGGATATCCGGCCTTATTTCGCGTCAGGGCATCGCAGTGTCCATTCTACTTGAGGCCGCAAAATCAGGGTCCCTCTCACATACCTAGATCTGAGAGAAGCCTCCTCTTGAGGTGCTTGTGGTAAGGTTGTATTCCTCTGGAGTCAAAGCCAGGGACTAACCTCTCATCTCGAGTTGATTTTTGGTCCACGGATCTCTTTCTTGTTGCTACAGTGACCTCAGGATCCCTCTAGCCTTGAAACAGTGGTCTTGGGGTTTCTCTGGAGTGCCATCAAGGAAATCAAGGCTCCTTTCATGTGTGATGTGCAACATGGAATTGCTCTGCACGCAGTTCAGGGGAATCGGGCCTCATCTCGCGGCGAAGGGGAAGTCTCATGGTTTTTCTCGAGTTGCGGCGGGAACCTGGGGTATATTCTCGAGTTACGATGGGGATGGCCCTTCCACCCACGTGTTTGTTCAGCGACGTCAGGACTCCTGCCTACTTGCGAGGGACAACTCGGGATTCTCCTCGAGGCTTGGCAGGGCAATTGGGACGCCTGTCCAGCTGAGGCGGGAGACCAAGGGTCCCTTTCCACGTGCCACAGGAATCCTGGGACTCCTATCAAGTTTCACGAGGAGTCAGGCATCGTCTCCTTTGGAGGCACTGATCTCCGCGTACCTCTGGAGTTTTCAAAGGATGTGAGGCCTCCGGTCGCCATGAGGTGGGGAACTAGGTCTTTCTCTGTTGTCCCCACAGGGGATTCAGACATACTTTCGTCTTGGGAGATGCAAGACGAGCCAGCATTCAAGTCACTGCAGGGATATCCGGCCTTATTTCGAGTCAGGGCATCGCGGTGATCATTCCACTTGAGGCCGCAAACTCAGGGTCCCTCTCACATACCTAGAGCTGAAAGAAGCCTCCTCTTGAGGTGCTTGTGGTAAGGTGGAATTCCTCTGCAGACGAAGCCGGGGACTAACCTCTCATCTCGAGTTGATTTTTGGTCCACGGAGCTCTTTCATGTTGCTACAGTGACCTCAGGATCCCTCTAGCCTTAAAACAGTGTTCTTGGGGTTTCTCTGGAGTGCCATCAAGGAAATCAAGGCTCCTTTCATGTGTGATGTGCAACACGGAATTGCTCTGCATTCAGTGCAGGGGAATCGGGCCTCATCTCGCGGCGAGGGGGAAGTCTCATGGTTTTTCTCGAGTTGTGGCGGGAACCTGGAGTACATTCTCGAGTTACGACGGGGATGGCCCTTCCACCCACGTGTTTGTTCAGGGACGTCAGGATTCCAGCCTAGTTGCGAGCAACAACTCGGGATTCTCCTCGAGGCTTGGCAGGGCAATTGGGACGCCTCTCCAGCTGAGGCGGGAGACCAACGGTCCCTTCCAACGTGCCACAGGAATCCTGGGACTCCTATCAAATTTCACGAGGAGTCAGGCATCGTCCCTTTTGGAGGCACTGATTTCCGCGTACCTCTGGAGTTTTCAAAGGATTTGAGGCCTCCGGTCGCGATGAGGTGGGGAACTAGTTCTTTCTCTGTGGTCTCCACAGGGGTTTCAGACATCCTTTCATCTTGGGAGATGCAAGACGAGCTGGCATTCAAGTCACTGCATAGATATCTGGCCTTATTTCGAGTCAGGGCATCGCGGTGTCCATTCCACTTGAGGCCGCAAACTCAGGGTCCCTCTCAAAAACCTAGAGCTGAGAGAAGCCTCCTCTTGAGGTGCTTGTGGTAAGGTGGTAGTTCTCTGCAGTCGAAGCCAGGGACTAACCTCTCATCTCGAGTTGATTTTTGGTCCACGGGGCTCTTTCGTGTTGCTACAGTGACCTCAGGATCACTCTAGCCTTGAAACAGTGTTCTTGGGGTTTCTCTGGAGTGCCATCAAGGAAATCAAAGCTCCTTTCATGCGTGATGTGCAACACGGAATTGCTCTGCACGCAGTGCAGGGGAATCGGGCCTGATCTCGTGGCGAGGGGGAAGTCTCATGGTTTTCCTCGAGTTGCGGCGGGAACCTGGGGTATATTCTCGAGTTACGACGGGGATGGCCCTTCCACACACGTGTTTGTTCAGCGACGTCAGGACTCCTGCCTAGTTGCGAGGGACAACTCGGGATTCTCCTCGAGGCTTGGCAGGGCAATTGGGATGCCTCTCCAGCTGAGGTGGGAGACCAAGGGTCCCTTTCCACGTGCCACAGAAATCCTGGGACTCCTATCAAGTTTCACGAGGAGTCAGGCATCGTCTCCTTTGGAGGCACTGATCTCCGCGTTCCTCTGGAGTTTTCAAAGGATGTGAGGCCTCCGGTCGCGATGAGGTGGGAAACTAGTTCTTTCTCTGTGGTCTCCACAGGGGATTCAGACATCCTTTCTTCTTGGGAGATGCAAGACAAGCCTGCATTCAAGTCACTGCAGGGATATCCGGCCTTATTTCGAGTCAGGGCATCGCGGTGTCCATTCCACTTGAGGCCGCAAACTCAGGGTCCCTCTCACATACCTAGAGCTGAGAGAAGCCTCCTCTTGAGGTGCCTGTGGTAAGGTGGTTTTCCTCTGGAGTCGAAGCCCGGGACTAACCTCTCATCTCGAGTTGATTCTTGGTCCACGGAGTTCTTTCGTGTTGCTACAGTGACCTTAGGATCCCTCTAGCCTTGAAACAGTGTTCTTGGGGTTTCTCTGGAGTGCCATCAAGGAAATCAAGGCTCCTTTCATGTGTGATGTGCAACACGGAATTGCTCTGCACGCAGTGCAGGGGAATCGGGCCTCATCTCGCGGCGAGGGGGAAGTCTCATGGTTTTTCTCGAGTTGCGGCAGGACCCTGGGGTATATTCTCGAGTTACGACGGGGATGGCCCTTCCACCCACGTGTTTGTTCAGTGACGTCAGGACTCCTGCCTAGTTGCGAGGGACAACTCGGGATTCTCCTCGAGGCTTGGCAGGGCAATTGGGACGCCTGTCCAGCTGAGGCGGGAGACCAAGGGTCCCTTTCCACGTGCCACAGGAATCCTGGGACTCCTATCAAGTTTCACGAGGAGTCAGGCATCGTCTCCTTTGGAGGCACTGATCTCCGCGTACCTCTGGAGTTTTCAAAGGATGTGAGGCCTCCGGTCGCCATGAGGTGGGGAACTAGGTCTTTCTCTGTGGTCTCCACAGGGGATTCAGACATCCTTTCGTCTTGGGAGATGCAAGACGAGCCTGCATTCAAGTCACTGCAGGGATATCCGGCCTTATTTCGAGTCAGGCCATCACGGTGTCCATTCCAATTGAGGCCGCAAACTCAGGGTCCCTCTCACATACCTAGAGCTGAGAGAAGCCTCCTCTTGAGGTGCTTGTGGTAAGGTGGAATTCCTCTGCAGATGAAGCCTGGGACTAACCTCTCATCTCGAGTTGATTTTAGGTCCACGGAGCTCTTTCATGTTGCTACAGTGACCTCAGGATCCCTCTAGCCTTGAAACAGTGTTCTTGGGGTTTCTCTGGAGTGCCATCAAGGAAATCAAGGCTCCTTTCATGTGTGATGTGCAACACGGAATTGCTCTGCACGCAGTGCAGGGGAATCGGGCCTCATCTCGCGGCGAGGGGGAAGTCTCATGGTTTTTCTCGAGTTGCGGCGGGAACCTGGGGTATATTCTTCAGATACTACGGGAATGGCCCTTTCACAAACGTGCTTGTTCTGCGCCGGCAGGTCTCCTGCCTAGTTGTGAGAAACAACTCGGGATTCTCCTCGGGGCTGGCCAGGGCAATGGGGACGCCTCTCCATCTGAGGCGGAAGACCAAGGGTCCCTTTCCACGTGCCACAGGAATCCTGGGACTCCTATCAAGTTTGACGAGGAGTCAGGCATCGTCTCTTTTGGAGGCACTTATCTCCGCGTACCTCTGGAGTTTTCAAAGGATGTGAGGCCTCCGGTCGCGATGAGGTGGGGAACTAGGTCTTTCTCTGTGGTCTCCACAGGGGATTCAGACATCCTTTCGTCTTGGGAGATGCAAGACGAGCCTGCATTCAAGTCACTGCAGGGATATCCGGCATTATTTAGAGTCAGGGCATCGCGGTGTCCATTCCACTTGAGGCCGCAAACTCAGGGTCCCTCTCACATACCTAGAGCTGAGAGAAGCCTCCTCTTGAGGTGCTTGTGGTAAGGTGGTAGTCCTCTGCAGTCGAAGCCAGGGACTAACCTCTCATCTCGAGTTGATTTTTGGTCCACGGAGCTCTCTCGTGTTGCTACAGTGACCTCAGGATCCCTCTAGCCTGGAAACAGTGTTCTTGGTGTTTCTCTGGAGTGCCATCAAGGAAATCAAAGCTCCTTTCACGTGTGATGTGCAACACGGAATTGCTCTGCATGCAGTGCAGGGGAATCGGGCCTCATCTCGCGGCGAGGGGGAAGTCTCATGGTTTTTCTCGAGTTTTGGCGGGAACCTGGGGTACATTCTCGAGTTACGAAGGGGATGGCACTTCCACCCACGTGTTTGTTCAGGGACGTCAGGATTCCAGCCTATTTGCGAGCGACAACTTGGGATTCTCCTCGAGGCTTGGCAGGGCAATTGGGACGCCTCTCCAGCTGAGGCGGGAGACCAACGGTCCCTTTCCACGTGCCACAGGAATCTTGGGACTCCAATCAAGTTTCACGAGGAGTCAGGCATCGTCTCCTTTGGAGGCACTGATCTCCGCGTACCTCTGGAGTTTTCAAAGCATTTGAGGCCTCCGGTCGCGATGAGGTGGGGAACTAGGTCTTTCTCTGTGGTCTCCACAGGGGTTTCAGACATCCTTTCATCTTGGGAGATGCAAGACGAGCTGGCATTCAAGTCACTGCATAGATATCTGGCCTTATTTCGAGTCAGGGCATCGCGGTGTCCATTCCACTTGAGGCCGCAAACTCAGGGTCCCTCTCAAATACCTAGAGCTGAGAGAAGCCTACTCTTGAGGTGCTTGTGGTAAGGTGGTAGTTCTCTGCAGTCGAAGCCAGGGACTAACCTCTCATCTCGAGTTGATTTTTGGTCCACGGAGCTCTTTCGTGTGGCTACAGTGACCTCAGGATCCCTCTAGCCTTGAAACAGTGTTCTTGGAGTTTCTCTGGAGTGCCATCAAGGAAATCAAGGCTTTTTTCATGTTTGATGTGCAACACGGAATTGCTCTGCACGCAGTGCAGGGGAATCGGGCCTGATCTCGCGGCGAGGGGGAAGTCTCATGGTTTTTCTTGAGTTGCGGCGGGAACCTGGGGTATATTCTCGAGTTACGATGGGGATGGCTCTTCCACCCACGTGTTTGTTCAGCGACGTCAGGACTCCTGCCTAGTTGCGAGGGACAACTCGGGATTCTCCTCGAGGCTTGGCAGGGCAATTGGGACGCCTCTCCAGCTGAGGCGGGAGACCAATGGTCCCTTTCACGTGCCACAGGAATCCTGGGACTCCTATCAAGTTTCACGTGGAGTCAGGCATCGTCTCCTTTGGAGGCACTGATCTCCGCGTACCTCTGGAGTTTTCAAAGGATGTGAGGCCTCCGGTCGCGATGAGGTGGGGAACTTGGTTTTTTTCTGTGGTCTCCACCGGGAATTCAGACTTCCTTTCGTCTTGGGAGATGCAAGACCAGCCTGCATTCAAGTCACTGCAGGGATATCCAGCCTTATTTCGAGTCAGGGCATCGCGGTGTCCATTCCACTTGAGGCCGCAAACTCAGGGTCCCTCTCACATACCTAGAGCTGAGAGAAGCCTCCTCTTGAGGTGCCTGTGGTAAGGTGGTTTTCCTCTGGAGTCGAAGCCAGGGACTAACCTCTCATCTCGAGTTGATTCTTGGTCCACGGAGTTCTTTCGTGTTGCTACAGTGACCTTAGGATCCCTCTAGCCTTGAAACAGTGTTCTTGGGGTTTCTCTGGAGTGCCATCAAGGAAATCAAGGCTCCTTTCATGTGTGATGTGCAACACGGAATTGCTCTGCACGCAGTGCAGGGGAATCGGGCCTCATCTCGCGGCGAGGGGGAAGTCTCATGGTTTTTCTCGAGTTGCGGCAGGACCCTGGGGTATATTCTCGAGTTACGACGGGGATGGCCCTTCCACCCACGTGTTTGTTCAGCGACGTCAGGACTCCTGCCTAGTTGCGAGGGACAACTCGGGATTCTCCTCGAGGCTTGGCAGGGCAATTGGGACGCCTGTCCAGCTGAGGCGGGAGACCAAGGGTCCCTTTCCACGTGGCACAGTAATCCTGGGACTCCTATCAAGTTTCACGAGGAGTCAGGCATCGTCTCCTTTGGAGGCACTGATCTCCGCGTACCTCTGGAGTTTTCAAAGGATGTGAGGCCTCCGGTCGCCATGAGGTGGGGAACTAGGTCTTTCTCTGTTGTCCCCACAGGGGATTCAGACATACTTTCGTCTTGGGAGATGCAAGACGAGCCAGCATTCAAGTCACTGCAGGGATATCCGGCCTTATTTCGAGTCAGGGCATCGCGGTGATCATTCCACTTGAGGCCGCAAACTCAGGGTCCCTCTCACATACCTAGAGCTGAAAGAAGCCTCCTCTTGAGGTGCTTGTGGTAAGGTGGAATTCCTCTGCAGACGAAGCCGGGGACTAACCTCTCATCTCGAGTTGATTTTTTGTCCACGGAGCTCTTTTGTGTTGCTACAGTGACCTCAGGATCCCTCTAGCCTTGAAACAGTGTTCTTGGGGTTTCTCTGGAGTGCCATCAAGTAAATCAAGGCTCCTTTCATGTGTGATGTGCAACTCGGAATTGCTCTGCATGCAGTGCAGGGGAATCGGGCCTCATCTCGCGGCGAGGGGGAAGTCTCATGGTTTTTCTCGAGTTGTGGCGGGAAACTGGAGTACATTCTCGAGTTACGACGGGGATGGCCCTTCCACCCACGTGTTTGTTCATGGACGTCAGGATTCCAGCCTAGTTGCGAGCAACAACTCGGGATTCTCCTCGAGGCTTGGCAGGGCAATTGGGACGCCTCTCCAGCTGAGGCGGGAGACCAACGGTCCCTTTCAACGTGCCACAGGAATCCTGGGACTCCTATCAAATTTCACGAGGAGTCAGGCATCGTCCCTTTTGGAGGCACTGATCTCCGCGTACCTCTGGAGTATTCAAAGGATTTGAGGCCTCCGGTCGCGATGAGGTGGAGAACTAGGTTTTTTTCTGTGGTCTCCACAGGGGATTCAGACATCATTTCGTCTTGGGAGATGCAAGACCAGCCTGCATTCAAGTCACTGCAGGGATATCCAGCCTTATTTCGAGTCAGGGCATCGCGGTGTCCCTTCCACTTGAGGCCGCAAACCCAGGGTCCCTCTCACATACCTAGAGCTGAGAGAAGCCTCCTCTTGAGGTGCCTGTGGTAAGGTGGTTTTCCTCTGGAGTCGAAGCCAGGGACTAACCTCTCATCTCGAGTTGATTTTTTGGCCACGGAGTTCTTTCGTGTTGCTACAGTGACCTTAGGATCACTCTAGCCTTGAAACAGTGTTCTTGGGGTTTCTCTGGAGTGCCATCAAGGAAATCAAAGCTCCTTTCATGCGTGATGTGCAACACGGAATTGCTCTGCACGCAGTGCAGGGGAATCGGGCCTGATCTCGTGGCGAGGAGGAAGTCTCATGGTTTTCCTCGAGTTGCGGCGGGAATCTGGGGTATATTCTCGAGTTACGACGGGGATGGCCCTTCCACACACGTGTTTGTTCAGCGACGTCAGGACTCCTGCCTAGTTGCGAGGGACAACTCGGGATTCTCCTCGAGGCTTGGCAGGGCAATTGGGATGCCTCTCCAGCTGAGGTGGGAGACCAAGTGTCCCTTTCCACGTACCACAGGAATCCTGGGACTCCTATCATGTTTCACGAGGAGTCAGGCATCGTATCCCTTGGAGACACTGATCTCCGCGTACCTCTGGAGTTTTCAAAGGATGTGAGGCCTCCGGTCGCGATGAGGTGGGGAACTAGGTCTTTCTCTATGGTCTCCACAGGGGATTCAGACATCCTTTCGTCTTGGGAGATGCAAGACGAGCCTGCATTCAAGTCACTGCAGGGATTTCCGGCCTTATTTCGAGTCAGGGCATCGCGGTGTCCATTCCACTTGAGGCCGCAAACTCAGGGTCCCTCTCACAAACCTAGAGCTTAGAGAAGCTTCCTCTTGAGGTGCTTGTGGTAAGGTGGTTTCCTCTGGAGTCGAAGTCAGGGAATAACCTCTCATCTCGAGTTGATTTTTGGTCCACGGAGCTCTTTCGTGTAGCTACAGTGACCTCAGGATTCCTCTAGCCTTGAAACAGTGTTCTTGGGGTTTCTCTGGAGTGCCATCAAGGAAATCAAGGCTCCTTTCATGTGTGATGTGCAACACGGAATTGCTCTGCACGCACTGCAGGGGAATCTGCCCTCATCTCACGGCCAGGGGGACGTCTCATGGTTTTTCTCGAGTTGCGGCGGGAACCTGGGGTATATTCTCGAGTTACGACGGGGATGGCCCTTCCACACACATGTTTGTTCAGCGACGTCAGGACTCCTGCCTAGTTGCGAGGGACAACTCGGGATTCTCCTCGAGGCTTGGCAGGGCAATTGGGACGCCTCTCCAGCTGAGGCGGGAGACCAAGGGTCCCTTTCCACGTGCCACAGGAATCCTGGGACTCCTATCAAGTTTCACGAGGAGTCAGGCATCGTCTCCTTTGGAGGCACTCATCTCCGCGTACATCTGGAGTTTTCAAAGGATGTGAGGCCTCCGGTTGCGATGAGGTGGGGAACTAGGTCTTTCTCTGTGGTCTCCACAGAGGATTCAGACATCCTTTCATCTTGGGAGATGCAAGACGAGCCTGCATTCAAGTCACTGCAGCGATATCCGGCCTTAATTCGCGTCAGGGCATCGCAGTGTCCATTCCACTTGAGGCCGCAAAATTATGGTCCCTCTCACATACCTAGAGCTGAGAGAAGCCTCCTCTTGAGGTGCTTGTGGTAAGGTGGTATTCCTCTGGAATCGAAGCCAGGGACTAACCTCTCATCTCGAGTTGATTTTTGGTCCACGGAGCTCTTTCGTGTGGCTACAGTGACCTCAGGATCCCTCTAGCCTTGAAACAGTGTTCTTGGGGTTTCTCTGGAGTGCCATCAAGGAAATCAAGGCTCCTTTCATGTGTGATGTGCAACACGGAATTGCTCTGCACGCAGTGCAGGGGAATCGGGCCTGATCTCGCCGTGAGGGGGAAGTCTCATGGTTTTTCTCGAGTAGCGGCGGGAACCTGGGTTATATTCTCAAGTTACGACGGGAATGGCCCTTCCACACACGTGTTTGTTCAGTGACGTCAGGACTCCTCCCTAGTTGCGAGGGACAACTCGGGATTTTCCTCGAGGCTTGGCAGGGCAATTGGGACGCCTCTGCAGATGAGGCGGGAGACCAAGGGTCCCTTTCCACGTGCCACAGGAATCCTGGGACTACTATCAAGTTTCACGAGGAGTCAGGCATCGTCTCCTTTGGAGGCACTGATCTCCGCGTACCTCTGGAGTTTTCAAAGGATGTGAGGCCTCCGGTCGCCATGAAGTGGGGAACTAGGTCTTTCTCTGTGGTCTCCACAGGGGATTCAGACATCCTTTCATCTTGGGAGATGCAAGACGAGCCTGCATTCAAGTCACTGCAGGGATATCCGGTCTTATTTCGTGTCAGGGCAACGCAGTGTTCATTCCACTTGAGGCCGCAAACTCAGGGTCCCTCTCACATACCTGGAGCTCAAAGAAGCCTCCTCTTGAGGTGCTTGTGGTAAGGTGGTATTCCTCTGGAGTCGAAGCCAGGGACTAACCTCTCATCTCGAGTTGATTATTGGTCCACTGAGCTCTTTTGTGTTGCTACAGTTACCTCAGGATCCCTCTAACCTTGAAACAGTGTTCTTGGGGTTTCTCTGGAGTGCCATCAAGGAAATCAAGGCTCCTTTCATGTGTGATGTGCAACACGGAATTGCTCTGCACGCAGTGCAGGGCAATCGGGCCTCATCTCGCGGCGAGGGGGAAGTCTCATGGTTTTTCTTGAGTTGCGGCGGGAACCTGGGGTATATTCTCGAGTTACGACGGGGATGGCCCTTCCACCCACGTGTTTGTTCAGCGACGTCAGGACTCCTGCCTAGTTGCGAGGGACAACTCGGGATTCACCTCGAGGCTTGGCAGGGCAATTGGGACGCCTCTGCAGCTGAAGCGGGAGACCAAGGGTCCCTTTCCACGTGCCACAGGAATCCTGGGACTCCTATCAAGTTTCACGAGGAGTCAGGCATCGTCTCCTTTGGAGGCACTGATCTCCGCGTACCTCTGGAGTTTTCAAAGGATGTGAGGCCTCCGGTCGCCATGAGGTGGGGAACTAGGTCTTTCTCTGTGGTCTCCACAGGGGATTCAGACATCCTTTCGTCTTGGGAGATGCAAGACGAGCCTGCATTCAAGTCACTGCAGGGATATCCAGCCTTATTTCGAGTCAGGGCATCGCTGTGTCCATTCCACTTGAGGCCGCAAATTCAGGGTCCCTCTCACATACCTAGAGCTGAGAGAAGCCTCCTCCTGAGGTGCTTGTGGTAATGTGGAATTCCTCTGGAGACGAAGCCACGGACTAACCTCTCATCTCGAGTTGATTTTTGGTCCACGGAGCTCTTTCGTGTGGCTACAGTGACCTCAGGATCCCTCTAGCCTTGAAACAGTGTTCTTGGGGTTTCTCTGGAGTGCCATCAAGGAAATCATGGCTCCTTTCATGTGTGATGTGCAACACGGAATTGCTCTGCACGTAGTGCAGGGGAATCGGGCTTCATCTCGCGGCGAAGGGGCAGTCTCATGGTTTTTCTCGAGTTGCGGCGGGAACCTGGGGTATATTCTCGAGTTACGATGGGGATGGCACTTCCACCCACGTGTTTGTTCAGCGACGTCAGGACTCCTGCCTAGTTGCGAGGGACAACTCGGGATTCTCCTCGAGGCTTGGCAGGGCAATTGGGACGCCTCTCCAGCTGAGGCGGGAGACCAATGGTCCCTTTCACGTGCCACAGGAATCCTGGGACTCCTATCAAGTTTCACGAGGAGTCAGGCATCGTCTCCTTTGGAGGCACTGATCTCCGCGTACCTCTGGAGTTTTCAAAGGATGTGAGGCCTCCGGTCGCGATGAGGTGGGGAACTAGGTTTTTTTCTGTGGTCTCCACAGGGAATTCAGACATCCTTTCGTCTTGTGAGATGCAAGACCAGCCTGCATTCAAGTCACTGCAGGGATATCCAGCCTTATTTCGAGTCAGGGCATCGCGGTGTCCCTTCCACTTGAGGCCGCAAAACCAGGGTCCCTCTCACATACCTAGAGCTGAGAGAAGCCTCCTCTTGAGGTGCCTGTGGTAAGGTGGTTTTCCTCTGGAGTCGAAGCCAGGGACTAACCTCTCATCTCGAGTTGATTTTTTGGCCACGGAGTTCTTTCGTGTTGCTACAGTGACCTCAGGATCCCTCTAGCCTTGAAACAGTGTTCTTGGGGTTTCTCTGGAGTGCCATCAAGGAAATCAAGGCTCCTTTCATGTGTGATGTGCAACATGGAATTGCTCTGCACGCAGTTCAGGGGAATCGGGCCTCATCTCGCGGCGACGGGGAAGTCTCATGGTTTTTCTCGAGTTGCGGCGGGAACCTGGGGTATATTCTCGAGTTACGACGGGGATGGCCCTTCCACCCACGTGTTTGTTCAGCGACGGCAGGACTCCTGCCTAGTTTCGAGGGACAACTCGGGATTCTCCTCGAGGCTTGGCAGGGCAATTGGGACGCCTCTCCAGCTGAGGCGGGAGACCAAGGGTCCCTTTCCACGTGCCACAGGAATCCTGGGACTCCTATCAAGTTTCACGAGGAGTCAGGCATCGTCTCCTTTGGAGGCACTGATCTCCGCGTACCTCTGGAGTTTTCAAAGGATGTGAGGCCTCCGGTCGCCATGAGGTGGGGAACTAGGTCTTTCTCTGTTGTCCCCACAGGGGATTCAGACATACTTTCGTCTTGGGAGATGCAAGACGAGCCAGCATTCAAGTCACTGCAGGGATATCCGGCCTTATTTCGAGTCAGGGCATCGCGGTGATCATTCCACTTGTGGCCGCAAACTCAGGGTCCCTCTCACATACCTAGAGCTGAAAGAAGCCTCCTCTTGAGGTGCTTGTGGTAAGGTGGAATTCCTCTGCAGACGAAGCCGGGGACTAACCTCTCATCTCGAGTTGATTTTTGGTCCACGGAGCTCTTTTGTGTTGCTACAGTGACCTCAGGATCCCTCTAGCCTTGAAACAGTGTTCTTGGGGTTTCTCTGGAGTGCCATCAAGGAAATCAAGGCTCCTTTCATGTGTGATGTGCAACACGGAATTGCTCTGCATGCAGTGCAGGGGAATCGGGCCTCATCTCGCGGCGAGGGAGAAGTCTCATGGTTTTTCTCGAGTTGTGGCGGGAACCTGGAGTACATTCTCGAGTTACGACGGGGATGGCCCTTCCACCCACGTGTTTGTTCAGGGACGTCAGGACTCCAGCCTAGTTGCGAGCAACAACTCGGGATTCTCCTCGAGGCTTGTCAGGGCAATTGGGACGCCTCTCCAGCTGAGGCGGGAGACCAACGGTCCCTTTCAACGTGCCACAGGAATCCTGGGACTCCTATCAAATTTCACGAGGAGTCAGGCATCGTCCCTTTTGGAGGCACTGATTTCCGCGTACCTCTGGAGTTTTCAAAGGATTTGAGGCCTCCGGTCGCGATGAGATGGGGAACTAGTTCTTTCTCTGTGGTCTCCACAGGGGTTTCAGACATCCTTTCATCTTGGGAGATGCAAGACGAACTGGCATTCAAGTCACTGCAGGGATATCCGGCCTTATTTCGAGTCAGGCCATCACGGTGTCCATTCCACTTGAGGCCGCAAACTCAGGGTCCCTCTCACATACCTAGAGCTGAGAGAAGCCTCCTCTTGAGGTGCTTGTGGTAAGGTGGAATTCCTCTGCAGACGAAGCCTGGGACTAACCTCTCATCTCGAGTTGATTTTTGGTCCACGGAGCTCTTTCATGTTGCTACAGTGACCTCAGGATCCCTCTAGCCTTGAAACAGTGTTCTTGCGGTTTCTCTGGAGTGCCATCAAGGAAATCAAGGCTCCTTTCATGTGTGATGTGCAACACGGAATTGCTCTGCACGCAGTGCAGGGGAATCGGGCCTCATCTCGCGGCGAGGGGGAAGTCTCATGGTTTTTCTCGAGTTGCGGCGGGAACCTGGGGTATATTCTCCAGATACTACGGGAATGGCCTTTTCACAAACGTGCTTGTTCTGCGCCGGCAGGTCTCCTGCCTAGTTGCGAGGGACAACTCGGGATTCTCCTCGGGGCTGGCCAGGGCAATGGGGACGCCTCTCCATCTGAGGCGGAAGACCAAGGGTCCCTTTCCACGTGCCACAGGAATCCTGGGACTCCTATCAAGTTTGACGAGGAGTCAGGCATCGTCTCTTTTGGAGGCACTGATCTCCGCGTACCTCTGGAGTATTCAAAGGATGTGAGGCCTCCGGTCGCGATGAGGTGGGGAACTAGGTCTTTCTCTGTGGTCTCCACAGGGGATTCAGACATCCTTTCGTCTTGGGAGATGCAAGACGAGCCTGCATTCAAGTCACTGCAGGGATATCCGGCCTTATTTCGAGTCAGGGCATCGCGGTGTCCATTCCACTTGAGGCCGCAAACTCAGGGTCCCTCTCACATACCTAGAGCTGAGAGAAGCCTCCTCTTGAGGTGCTTGTGGTAAGGTGGAATTCCTCTGGAGAGGAAGCCAGGGACTAACCTCTCATCTTGAGTTGATTTTTGGTCCACGGAACTCTTTTGTGTTGCTACAGTGACCTCAGGATCACTCCAGCCTTGAAACAGTGTTCTTGGGGTTTCTCTGGAGTGCCATCAAGGAAATCAAGGCTCCTTTCATGTGTGATGTGCAACACGGAATTGCTCTGCACGCAGTTCAGGGTATCGGGCCTCATATTCCGGCGAGGGGGAAGTCTCATGGTTTTTCTCGAGTCGCAGAGGGAACCTTGGGTATATTCTCGTGTTATGACCGGGATGGCCCTTCCACCCACGTGTTTGTTCAGCGACGTCAGGACTCCGGCCTAGTTGCGAGGGACAACTCGGGATTCTCCTCGAGGCTTTGCAGGGCAATTGGGACGCCTCTCCAGCTGAGGCGGGAGACCAAGGGACCCTTTTCACGTGCCACAGGAATCCTGGGACTCCTATCAAATTTCACGAGGAGTCAGGCATCGTCCCTTTTGGAGCCACTGATCTCCGCGTACCTCTGGAGTTTTCAAAGGATGTGAGGCCTCCGGTCGCGATGAGGTGGGGAACTAGGTCTTTCTCTGTGGTCTCCACAGGGGTTTCAGACATCCTTTCATCTTGGGAGATGCAAGACGAGCTGGCATTCAAGTCACTGCATAGATATCTGGCCTTATTTCGAGTCAGGGCATCGCGGTGTCCATTCCACTTGAGGCCGCAAACTCAGGGTCCCTCTCACATACCTAGAGCTGAGAGAAGCCTCCTCTTGAGGTGCTTGTGGTAAGGTGGTAGTTCTCTGCAGTCGAAGTTAGGGACTAACCTCTCATCTCGAGTCGATTTTTGGTCCACGGAGCTCTTTCGTTTTGCTACAGTGACCTCAGGATCCCTCTAGCCTTGAAACAGTGTTCTTGGGGTTTCTCTGGAGTGCCATCAAGGAAATCAAAGCTCCTTTCATGCGTGATGTGCAACACGGAATTGCTCTGCACGCACTGCAGGGGAATCGGGCCTGATCTCGTGGCGAGGGGGAAGTCTCATGGTTTTTCTCGAGTTGCGGCGGAAACCTGGGGTATATTCTCGAGTTACGACGGGGATGGCCCTTCCACACATGTGTTTGTTCAGCGACGTCAGGACGCCTGCCTAGTTGCGAGGGACAACTCGGGATTCTCCTCGAGGCTTGGCAGGGCAATTGGGATGCCTCTCCAGCTGAGGTGGGAGACCAAGGGTCCCTTTCCACGTGCCACAGAAATCCTGGGACTCCTAGCAAGTTTCACGAGGAGTCAGGCATCGTCTCCCTTGGAGGCACTGATCTCCGCGTTCCTCTGGAGTTTTCAAAGGATGTGAGGCCTCCAGTCGCGATGAGGTGGGAAAATAGTTCTTTCTCTGTGGTCTCCACAGGGGATTCAGACATCCTTTCGTCTTGGGAGATGCAAGACAAGCCTGCATTCAAGTCACTGCAGGGATATCCGGCCTTATTTCGAGTCAGGGCATCGCGGTGTCCATTCCACTTGAGGCCGCAAACTCAGGGTCCCTCTCACATACCTAGAGCTGAGAGAAGCCTCCTCTTGAGGTGCTTGTGGTAAAGTGGTAGTTCTCTGCAGTCGAAACCAGGGACTAACCTCTCATCTCGAGTTGATTTTTGGTCCACGGAACTCTTTCGTGTTGCTACAGTGACCTCAGGATCCCTCTAGCCTTGAAACAGTGTTCTTGGGGTTTCTCTGGAGTGCCATCAAGGAAATCAAGGCTCCTTTCATGTGTGATGTGCAACACGGAATTGCTCTGCACGGAGTGCAGGGTATCGGGCCTCATTTTGCGGCGAGCGGGAAGTCTCATGGTTTTTCTCGAGTTGCGGTGGGAACCTGGGGTATATTCTCGAGTTACGACGGGGATGGCCCTTCCACCCACGTGTTTGTTCAGCGACGTCAGGACTCCTACCTAGTTGCAAGGGACAACTCGGGATTCTCCTCGAGGCTTGGCAGGGCAATTGGGACGCCTCTCCAGGTGAGGCGGGAGACCAAGGGTCCCTTTCCACGTGCCACAGGAATCCTGGGACTCCTATCAAGTTTCACGAGGAGTCAGGCATCGTCTCCTTTGGAGGCACTGATCTCCGCGTACCTCTGGAGTTTTCAAAGGATGTGAGGCCTCCGGTCGCGATGAGGTGGGGAACTCGGTCTTTCTCTGTGGTCTCCACAGGGGATTCAGACATCCTTTCGTCTTGGGAGATACAAGACGAGCCTGCATTCAAGTCACTGCAGGGATATCCGGCCTCATTTTGAGTCAGGGCATCGCGGTGCCCATTCCACTTGAGGACGCAAACTCAGGGTCCCTCTCACATACCTAGAGCTGAGAGAACCCTCCTCTTGAGGTGCTTGTGGTAAGGTGGAATTCCTCTGGAATCGAAGCCAGGGACTAACCTCTCATCTCAAGTTGATTTTTGGTCCACGGAGCTCTTTCGTGTTGCTACAGTGACCTCAGGATCCCTCTAGCCTTGAAACAGTGTTCTTGGGGTTTCTCTGGAGTGCCATGAAGGAAACCAAGGCTCCTTTCATGTGTGATGTGCAACACGGAATTGCTCTGCACGCAGTGCAGGTGAATCGGACCTCATCTCGCGGCGAGGGGAAAGTCTCATGGTTTTTCTCGAGTTGCGGCGGGAACCTGGGGTATATTCTCGAGTTACGACGGGGATGGCCCTTACACACACGTGTTTGTTCAGCGACGTCAGGACTCCTCCCTAGTTGCGAAGGACAACTCGTGATTCTCCTCAAGGCTTGGCAGGGCAATTGGGACGCCTCTCCAGCTGAGGCGGGAGACCAAGGTTCCCTTTCCACGTGCCACAGGAATCCTGGGACTCCTATCAAGTTTCACGAGGAGTCAGGCATCGTCTCCCTTGGAGGCACTCATCTCCGCGTACCTCTGGAATTTTCAAAGCATGTGAGGCCTCCGGTCGCGATGAGTTGGGGAACTAGGTCTTTCTCTGTGGTCTCCACAGGGGATTCAGACATCCTTTCGTCTTGGGAGATGCAAGACGAGCCTGCATTCAAGTCACTGCAGGGATATCCGGCGTTATTTCGCGTCAGGGCATCACAGTGTCCATTCCACTTGAGGCCGCAAATCAGGGTCCCTCTCACATACCTAGAGCTGAGAGAAGCCTCCTCTTGAGGTGCTTGTGGTAAGGTGGTATTCCTCTGGAATCGAAGCCAGGGACTAACCTCTCATCTCGAGTGGATTTTTGGTCCACGGAGCTCTTTCGTGTTGCTACAGTGACCTCAGGATCCCTCTAGCCTTGAAACAGTGTTCTTGGGGTTTCTCTGGAGTGCCATCAAGGAAATCATGGCTCCTTTCATATGTGATGTGCAACACGGAATTGCTCTGCACACAGTGCAGCGGAACCGGGCCTCATCTCGCGGCGATGGGGAAGTCTCATGGTTTTTTTCGAGTTGCGGCGGGAACCTGGGGTATATTCTGGAGTTACGACTGGGATGGCCCTTCCACCCACGTGTTTGTTCAGCGACGTAAGGACTCCTGCCTAGTTGCGAGGGACAACTCGGGATTCTCCTTGAGGCTTGGCAGGGCAATTGGGACGCCTCTCCAGCTGAGGCGGGAGACCAAGGGTCCCTTTCTACGTGCCACAGGAATCCTGGGACTCCTATCAAGTTTCACGAGGAGTCAGGCATCATCTCCTTTGGAGACACTGATCTCCGCGTACCTCTGAAGTTTTCAAAGGATGTGAGGCCTCCGGTCGCGATGAGGTGGGGAACTAGGTCTTTCTCTGTCGTCTCCACAGGGGATTCAAAAATCCTTTCATGTTGCAGATGCAAAACGAGTCGGCATTCAATCACTGCAGGGATATCCAGCCTTATTTCGAGTCAGGGCATCGCGGTGTCCATTCCACTTAAGGCCGCAAACTCAGGGTCCCTCTCACATACCTAGAGCTGAGAGAAGCCTCCTCTTGAGGTGCTTATGGTAAGGTGGTATTCCTCTGGAGTCGAAGCCAGGGACTAACCTCTCATCTCGAGTTGATTCTTGGTCCACGGAGCTCTTTCGTGTTACTCCAGTGACATCAGAATCCCTCTAACCTTAAAACAGTGTTCTTGGGGTTTGTCTGGAGTGCCATCAAGGAAATCAAGGCTCCTTTCATGTTTGATGTGCAACACGGAATTGCTCTGCACACGGTGCAGAGGAATCGGAGCTCATCTCGCGGCGAGGGGGAAGTCTCATGGTTTTTCTCGAGTTGCGGCGGGAACCTGGGGTATATTCTCGAGATACGACGGGGATGGCCGTTTCACACACGTGCTTGTTCTGCGACGCCAGGACTCCTGCCTAGTTGCGAGGGACAACTCGGGATTCTCCTCGAGGCTTGGCAGGGCAATTGGGACACCTCTCCAGCTGAGGCGGGAGACCAAGGGTCCCTTTCCACATGCCACAGAAATCCTGGGACTCCTAAGACGATTCACGAGGAGTCAGGCATCGTCTCCTTTGGGGGCACTGAACTCCGAGTACCTCTGGAGTTTTCAAAGGATGTGAGGCCTCAGGTCGCGATGAGGTGGGGAACTAGGTCTTTCTCTGTGGTCTCCACAGGGGATTCAGACATCCTTTCGTCTTGGGAGATGTAGGACGAGCCTGCATTCAAGTCACTGCAGGGATATCCGGCCTTATTTCGAGTCAGGGCATCGCGGTGTCCATTCCACTTGAGGCCGCAAAATCAGGGTCCCTTTCACATACCTAGAGCTGAGAGAAGCCTCCTCTTGAGGTGCTTGTGGTAAGGTGGTATTCCTCTGGAGTCGAAGCCAGGGACTAACATCTCATCTCGAGTTGATTTTTGGCCCACGGAGCTCTTTCGTTTTGCTACAGTGACCTCAGGATCTCTCTAGCCTTGAAACAGTGCTCTTGGGGTTTCTCTGGAGTGCCATCAAGGAAATCAAGGCTCCTTTCATGTGTGATGTGCAGCACGGAATTGCTCTGCATGCAGTGCAGGGGAATCGGGCCTCATCTCACGGCGAGGGGGAAGTCTCATGGATTTTCTCGTGTTGCGACGGGAAACTGGGGTATATTCTCGAGTTACGACGGGGATGGCGCTTCCACCCACGTTTTTGTTCAGCGATGTCATGTCTCCTGCCTAGTTGCGAGGGACAACTCGGGATTCTCCTCGAGGCTTGGCAGGGCAATTGGGACGCCTCTCCAGCTGAGGCGGGAGACCAAGGGTCCCTTTCCACGTGCCACAGGAATCCTGATACTCCTATCAAATTTGACGAGGAGTCAGGCATGGTCTCCTTTGGAGGCACTGATCTCCGCGTACCTCTGGAGTTTTCAAAGGATGTGAGGCCTCCGGTCGCGATGAGGTGGGGAACTAGGTCTTTCTCTGTGGTCTCCACAGGGGATTCAGACATCCTTTCGTCTTGGGAGATGCAAGACGAGCCTGCATTCTAGTCACTGCAGGGATATCCGGCGTTATTTCGCGTCAGGGCATCGCAGTGTCCATTCCACTTGCGGCCGCAAATCAGGGTCCCTCTCACATACATAGAGCTGAAAGAAGCCTCCTCTTGAGGTGCTTGTGGTAAGGTGGTATTCCTCTGGAGTCGAAGCCAGGGACTAACCTCTCATCTCGAGTTGATTTTTGGTCCACGGAGCTCTTTTGTGTTGCTACAGTGACCTCAGGATCCCTCTAGCCTTGAAACAGTGTTCTTGGGGTTTCTCTGGAGTGCCATCAAGGAAATCAAGGCTCCTTTCATGTTTGATGTGCAATACGGAATTGCTTTTAATGCAGTGTAGGGGAATCGGGCCTCATCTTGCGGCGAGGGGGAAGTCTTATGGTTTTTCTCGAGTTGCGGCGGAAACCTGGGGTATATTCTCGAGTTACGACGGGGATGGCCCTTCCACCCACGTGTTTGTTCAGCGACGTCAGGACTCCTGCCTAGTTGCGAGGAACAACTCGGGATTCTCCTCGAGGCTTGGCAGGGCAATTGGGACACCTCTCCAGCTGAGGGGGGAAACCAAGGGTCCCTTTCCACGTGGCACAGGAATCCTGGGACTCCTATCAAGTTTCACGAGGAGTCAGGCATCGTCTCCTTTGGAGGCACTGATCTCAGTGTACCTCTGGAGTTTTCAAAGGATGTGAGGCCTCCGGTCGCGATGAGGTGGGGAACCAAGTCTTTCTCTGTGGTCTCCACAGGGGATTCAGACATCCTTTCGTCTTGGGAGATGCAAGACGAGCCTGCATTCAAGTCACTGCACGGATATCCGGCCTTATTTCGAGTCAGGGCATCGCGGTGTCCATTCCACTTGAGGCCGCAAACTCAGAGTCCCTCTCACATACCTAGCGCTGAGAGAAGCCTTCTCTTGAGGTGCTTGTGGTAAGGTGGTATTCCTCTGGAGTCGAAGCCAGGGACTAACATCTCATCTCGAGTTGATTTTTGGCCCACGGAGCTGTTTCGTGTTGCTACAGTGACCTCAGGATCTCTATAGCCTTGAAACAGTGCTCTTGGGGTTTCTCTGGAGTGCCATCAAGGAAATCAAGGCTCCTTTCATCTGTGATGTGCAACACGGAATCGCTCTGCACGCAGTGCAGGGGAATCGGGCCTCATCTCGTGGCGAGTGGGAAGTCTCATGGTTTTTCTCGAGTTGCGGCGGGATCCTTGGGTATATTCTCGAGTTACGACGGGGATGGCCCTTCCACGCACGTGTTTGTTCAGCGACGTCAGGACTCCTGCCTAGTTGCGAGGGACAACTCGGGATTCTCCTCGAGGCTTGGCAGGGCAATTGGGACGCCTGTCCAGCTGAGGCGGGAGACCAAGGGTCCCTTTCCACGTACCACAGGAATCCTGGGACTCCTATCAAGTTTCACGAGGAGTCAGGCATCGTCTCCTTTGGAGGCACTGATCTCCGCGTACCTCTGGAGTTTTCAAAGAATCTGAGGCCACCGGTAGCGATGAGGTGGGGAACTAGGTCTTTCTCTGTGGTCTCCACAGGGGATTCAGACATCCTTTCGTCTTGGGAGATGCAAGACGAGCCTGCATTCAAGTCACTGCAGGGATATCCGGCCTTATTTCACGTCAGAGCATCGCGGTGTCCATTCCACTTGAGGCCGCAAACTCAGGGTCCCTCTCACATACCTAGAGCTGAGAGAAGCCTCCTCTTGAGGTGCTTGTGGTAAGGTGGTATTCCTCTGGAGTCGAAGCCAGGGACTAACCTCTCATCTCGAGTTGATTTTTGGTCCACGGAGCTCTTTCGTGTTGCTACAGTGACCTCAGGATCCCTCTAGCCTTGAAACAGTGTTCTTGGGGTTTCGTTGGAGTGCCATCAAGGAAATCAAGGCTCCTTTCATCTGTGATGTGCAACACGGAATTGCTCTGCACGCAGTGCAGGGGAATCGGGCCTCATCTCGCGGCGAGGGGGAAGTCTCATGGTTTTTCTCGAGTTGCGGCGGGAACCTGGGTTATATTCTCGAGTTACGACGGGGATGGCCCTTCCACACAGGTGTTTGTTCAGCGACGGCACGACTCCTGCCTAGTTGCGAGGGAAAACTTGGGATTCTCCTCGAGGCTTGGCAGGGCAATTGGGACGCCTCTCCAGCTGAGGCAGGAGACCAAGGGTCCCTTTCCACGTGCCACAGGAATCCTGGGACTCCTATCAAGTTTCACGAGGAGTCAGGCATCGTCTCCCTTGGAGGCACTGATCTCCACGTACGTCTGGAGTTTTAAAAGGATGTAGGCCTCCGGTCGCGATGAGGTGGGGAACTAGGTCTTTCTCTGTGGTCTCCACAGGGGATTCAGATATCCTTTCGTCTTGTGAGATGCAAGACGAGCCTGCATTCAAGTCACTGCAGGGATATCCGGCGTTATTTCGCGTCAGGGCATCGCAGTGTCCATTCCACTTGCGGCCGCAAATCAGGGTCCCTCTCACATACATACAGCTGAAAGAAGCCTCCTCTTGAGGTGCTTGTGGTAAGGTGGTATTCCTCTGGAGTCGAAGCCAGGGACTAACCTGTCATCTCGAGTTGATTTTTGGTCCACGGAGCTCTTTTGTGTTGCTACAGTGACCTCAGGATCCCTCTAGCCTTGAAACAGTGTTCTTGGGGTTTCTCTGGAGTGCCATCAAGGAAATCAAGCCTCCTTTCATGTGTGATGTGCAACACGGAATTGCTCTGCACGCAGTGCAGGGGAATCGGGCCTCATCTCACGGCGAGGGGGAAGTCTCATGGTTTTTCTCGAGTTGCGTCGGGAACCTGGGGTATATTCTCGAGTTACGATGGGGATGGCCCTTCCACACATGTGTTTGTTCAGCGACGTCAGGATTCCAGCCTAGTTGCGAGGGACAACTCGGGATTCTCCTCGAGGCTTGGCAGGGCAATTGGGACGCCTCTCCAGCTGAGGCGGGAGACCAAGGGTCCCTTTCCACGTGCCACAGGAATCCTGGGACTCCTATCAAGTTTCAAGAGGAGTCAGGCATCGTCCCTTTTGGAGGCCCTGATCTCCGCGTACCTCTGGAGTTTTCAAAGGATTTGAGGCCTCCGGTTGCGATGAGGTGGGGAACTAGGTCTTTCTCTGTGGTCTCCACAGGGGTTTCAGATATCCTTTCATCTTGGGAGATGCAAGACGAGCTGGCATTCAAGTCACTGCAGAGATATCCGGCCTTATTTCGAGTCAGGGCATCGCGCTGTCCATTCCACTTTAGGCCGCAAACTCAGGGTACCTCTCACATACCTAGAGCTGAGAAAAGCCTCCTCTTGAGGTGCTTGTGGTAAGATGGTATTCCTCTGGAGTCGAAGCCAGGGACTAACCTCTCAGCTCGAGTTGATTCTTGGTCCACGGAGCTCTTTCGTGTTGCTACAGAGACCTCAGGATCCCTCTAGCCTTGAAACAGTGTTCTTGCGGTTTCTCTGGAGTGCCATCAAGGAAATCAAGGCTCCTTTCATGTGTGATGTGCAACACGGAATTGCTCTGCACGCAGTGCAGGGGAATCGGGCCTCATCTCACGGCGAGGGGGAAGTCTCATGGTTTTTCTCGAGTTGCGGCGGGAACCTGGGGTATATTCTCGAGTTACGACGGGGATGGCCCTTCCACCCATGTGTTTGTTCAGCGACGTCAGGATTCCAGGCTAGTTGCGAGGGACAATTCGGGATTCTCCTCGAGGCTTGGCAGGGCAATTGGGACGCCTCTCCAGCTGAGGCGGGAGACCAAGGGTCCCTTTCCACGTGCCACAGGAATCCTGGGACTCCTATCAAGTTTCAAGAGGAGTCAGGCATCGTCTCCTTTGGAGGCACTGATCTCCGCGTACCTCTGGAGTTTTCAAAGGATTTGAGGCCTCCGGTTGCGATGAGGTGGGGAACTAGGTCTTTCTCTGTGGTCTCCACAGGGGTTTCAGACATCCTTTCGTCTTGGGAGATGCAAGACGAGCCTGCATTCAAGTCACTGCAGGGATATCCGGCCTTATTTCGAGTCAGGGCATCGCAGTGTCCATTCCACATGAGGCCGCAAACTCAGGGTCCCTCTCACATACCTAGAGCTGAGAGAAGCCTCCTCTTGAGGTGCTTGTGGTAAGGTGGTATTCCTCTGGAGTCGAAGCCAGGGACTAACCTCTCATCTCGAGTTGATTCTTGGTCCACGGAGCTCTTTCGTGTTGTTACAGTGACCTCAGGATCCCTCTAGCCTTGAAACAGTGTTCTTGGGGATTCTCTGGAGTGCCATCAAGAAAATCAAGGCTCCTTTCATGTGTGATGTGCAACACGGAATTGCTCTGCACACAGTGCAGGGGAATCGGGCCTCATCTCGCGGCAAGTGGGAAGTCTCATGGTTTTTTTCGAGTTGCGGCGGGAACCTGGGGTATATTCTCGAGTTACGACGGGGATGGCCCCTCCACCCACGTGTTTGTTCAGCGACGGCAGGACTGCTGCCTAGTTGTGAGGAACACCTCGGGATTCTCCTCCAGGCTTGGCAGGGCCATTGGGACGCCTCTCCAGCTGAGGCCGGTGACCAAGTGTCCCTTTCCACGTGCCACAGGAATCCTGGGACTCCTATCAAGTTTCACGAGGAGTCAGGCATCGTCTCCTTTGGAGGCACTGATCTCCGCTTACCTCTGGAGTTTTCAAAGGATGTGAGGCCTCCGGTCGCGATGAGGTGGGGAACTAGGTCTTTCTCTGTGGTCTACACAGGTGATTCAGACATCCTTTCATCTTGGGAGATGCAAGACTAGCCTGCATTCAAGTCACTGCAGGGATATCCGGCCTTATTTCCAGTCAGGGCATCGCGGTGTCCGTTCCACTTGAGGCCGCAAACTCAGGGTCCCTCTCACATACTTAGAGCTGAGAGAAGCCTCCTCTTGAGGTGCTTGTGGTAAGGTGGTGTTCCTCTGGAGTCGAAGCCAAGGACTAACCTGTCATCTCGAGTTGATTTTTGGTCCACGGAGCTCTTTCGTGTGGCTACAGTGACCTCAGGATCCCTCTAGCCTTGAAACAGTGTTCTTGAGGATTCTCTGGAGTGCCATCAAGGAAATCAAAGCTCCTTTCATGCGTGATGTGCAACACGGAATTGCTCTGCATGCAGTGCAGGAGAATTGGGCCTCATCTCGCGGCGAGGGGGAAGTCTCATGGTTTTTCTCGAGTTGTGGCGGGAACCTGGGGTACATTCTCGAGTTACGACTGGGATGGCCCTTCCACCCACGTGTTTGTTCAGCAACGTCAGGATTCCAGCCTAGTTGCAAGGGACAACTCGGGATTCTCCTCGAGGCTTGGCAGGGCAATTGGGACGCCTCTCCAGCTGAGGCGGGAGACCAAGTGTCCCTTTCCACGTGACACAGGAATCCTGGGACTCCTATCAAGTTTCACGAGGAGTCAGGCATCGTCTCCCATGGAGGCACTGATCTCCACGTACGTCTGGAGTTTTAAAAGGATGTGAGGCCTCCGGTCGCGATGAGGTGGGGAACTAGGTCTTTCTCTGTGGTCTCCACAGGGGATTCAGACATCCTTTCGTCTTGGGAGATGCAAGACGAGCCTGCATTCTAGTCACTGCAGGGATATCCGGCGTTATTTCGCGTCAGGGCATCGCAGTGTCCATTCCACTTGCGGCCGCAAATCAGGGTCCCTCTCACATACATAGAGCTGAAAGAAGCCTCCTCTTGAGGTGCTTGTGGTAAGGTGGTATTCCTCTGGAGTCGAAGCCAGGGACTAACCTCTCATCTCGAGTTGATTTTTGGTCCACGGAGCTCTTTTGTGTTGCTACAGTGACCTCAGGATCCCTCTAGCCTTGAAACAGTGTTCTTGGGGTTTCTCTGGAGTGCCATCAAGGAAATCAAGGCTCCTTTCATGTTTGATGTGCAATACGGAATTGCTTTTAATGCAGTGTAGGGGAATCGGGCCTCATCTTGCGGCGAGGGGGAAGTCTTATGGTTTTTCTCGAGTTGCGGCGGAAACCTGGGGTATATTCTCGAGTTACGACGGGGATGGCCCTTCCGCACACGTGTTTGTTCAGCGACGTCAGGACTCCTGCCTAGTTGCGAGGGACAACTCGGGATTCTCCTCGAGGCTTGGCAGGGCAATTGGGACACCTCTCCAGCTGAGGCGGGAAACCAAGGGTCCCTTTCCACGTGGCACAGGAATCCTGGGACTCCTATCATGTTTCACGAGGAGTCAGGCATCGTCTCCTTTGGAGGCACTGATCTCAGTGTACCTCTGGAGTTTTCAAAGGATGTGAGGCCTCCGGTCGCGATGAGGTGGGGAACCAAGTCTTTCTCTGTGGTCTCCACAGGGGATTCAGACATCCTTTCGTCTTGGGAGATGCAAGACGAGCCTGCATTCAAGTCACTGCAGGGATATCCGGCCTTATTTCGAGTCAGGGCATCGCGGTGTCCATTCCACTTGAGGCCGCAAACTCAGAGTCCCTCTCACATACCTAGCGCTGAGAGAAGCCTCCTCTTGAGGTGCTTGTGGTAAGGTGGTATTCCTCTGGAGTCGAAGCCAGGGACTAACATCTCATCTCGAGTTGATTTTTGGCCCACGGAGCTCTTTCGTGTTGCTACAGTGACCTCAGGATCTCTATAGCCTTGAAACAGTGCTCTTGGGGTTTCTCTGGAGTGCCATCAAGGAAATCAAGGCTCCTTTCATCTGTGATGTGCAACACGGAATCGCTGTGCACGCAGTGCAGGGGAATCGGGCCTCATCTTGTGGCGAGTGGGAAGTCTCATGGTTTTTCTCGAGTTGCGGCGGGATCCTTGGGTATATTCTCGAGTTACGACGGGGATGGCCCTTCCACGCACGTGTTTGTTCAGCGACATCAGGAATCCTGCCTAGTTGGGAGGGACAACTCGGGATTCTCCTCGAGGCTTGGCAGGGCAATTGGGACGCCTCTCCAGCTGAGGCGGGAGACCAAGGGTCCCTTTCCACGTGCCACAGGAATCCTGGGACTCCTATCAAGTTTCACGAGGAGTCAGGCATCGTCTCCTTTGGAGGCACTGATCTCCGCGTACCTCTGGAGTTTTCAAAGGATCTGAGGCCACCGGTAGCGATGAGGTGGGGAACTAGGTCTTTCTCTGTGGTCTCCACAGGGGATTCAGACATCCTTTCGTCTTGGGAGATGCAAGACGAGCCTGCATTCAAGTCACTGCAGGGATATCCGGCCTTATTTCACGTCAGAGCATCGCGGTGTCCATTCCACTTGAGGCCGCAAACTCAGGGTCCTTCTCACATACCTAGAGCTGAGAGAAGCCTCCTCTTGAGGTGCTAGTGGTAAGGTGGTATTCCTCTGGAGTCGAAGCCAGGGACTAACCTCTCATCTCAAGTTGATTTTTGGTCCACGGAGCTCTTTCATGTTGCTACAGTGACCTCAGGATCCCTCTAGCCTTGAAACAGTGTTCTTGAGGTTTCGTTGGAGTGCCGTCAAGGAAATCAAGGCTCCTTTCATGTGTGATGTGCAACACGGAATTGCTCTGCACGCAGTGCAGGGGAATCGGGCCTCATCTCGCGGCGAGGGGGAAGTCTCATGGTTTTTCTCGAGTTGCGGCGGTAACCTGGGTTATATTCTCGAGTTACGACGGGGATGGCCCTTCCACACAGGTGTTTGTTCATCGACGGCACGACTCCTGCTTAGTTGCGAGGGAAAACTCGGGATTCTCCTCGAGGCTTGGCAGGGCAATTGGGACGCCTCTCCAGCTGAGGCGGGAGACCAAGGGTCCCTTTCCACGTGCCACAGGAATCCTGGGACTCCTATCAAGTTTCACGAGGAGTCAGGCATCGTCTCCCTTGGAGGCACTGATCTCCACGTACGTCTGGAGTTTTAAAAGGATGTAGGCCTCCGGTCGCGATGAGGTGGGGAACTAGGTCTTTCTCTGTGGTCTCCACAGGGGATTCAGACATCCTTTCGTCTTGGGAGATGCAAGACGAGCCTGCATTCAAGTCACTGCAGGGATATCCGGCGTTATTTCGCGTCAGGGCATCACAGTGTCCATTCCACTTTCGGCCGCAAATCACGGTCCCTCTCACATACATAGAGCTGAAAGAAGCCTCCTCTTGAGGTGCTTGTGGTAAGGTGGTATTCCTCTGGAGTCGAAGCCAGGGACTAACCTCTCATCTCGAGTTGATTTTTGGTCCACGGAGCTCTTTTGTGTTGCTACAGTGACCTCAGGATCCCTCTAGCCTTGAAACAGTGTTCTTGGAGTTTCTCTGGAGTGCCATCAAGGAAATCAAGCCTCCTTTCATGTGTGATGTGCAACACGGAATTGCTCTGCACGCAGTGCAGGGGAATCGGGCCTCGTCTCACGGCGAGGGGGAAGTCTCATGGTTTTTCTCGAGTTGCGGCGGGAACCTGGGGTATATTCTCGAGTTACGACGGGGATGGCCCTTCCACCCACGTGTTTGTTCAGCGACGTCAGGATTCCAGCCTAGTTGTGAGGGACAACTCGGGATTCTCCTCGAGGCTTGGCAGGGCAATTGGGACGCCTCTCCAGCTGAGGCGGGAGACCAAGGGTCCCTTTCCACGTGGCACAGGAATCCTGGGACTCCTATCTAGTTTCAGGAGGAGTCAGGCATCGTCTCCTTTGCAGGCACTGATCTCAGTGTACCTCTGGAGTTTTCAAAGGATGTGAGGCCTCCGGTCGCGATGAGATGGGGAACCAAGTCTTTCTCTGTGGTCTCCACAGGGGATTCAGACATCCTTTCGTCTTGGGAGATGCAAGACGAGCCTGCATTCAAGTCACTGCAGGGATATTCGGCCTTATTTCGAGTCAGGGCATCGCGGTGTCCATTCCACTTGAGGCCGCAAACTCAGGGTCCCTCTCACATACATAGCGCTGAGAGAAGCCTCATCTTGAGGTGCTTGTGGTAAGGTGGTATTCCTCTGGAGTCGAAGCCAGGGACTAACCTCTCATCTCGAGTTGATTTTTGGTCCACGGAGCTCTTTCGTGTTGCTACAGTGACCTCAGGATCCCTCTAGCCTTGAAACAGTGTTCTTGGGGTTTCTCTGGAGTGCCATCAAGGAAATCAAGCCTTCTTTCATGTGTGATGTGCAACACGGAATTGCTCTGCACGCAGTGCAGGGGAATCGGGCCTCATCTCGCGGCGAGGGGGAAGTCTCATGGTTTTTCTCAAGTTGCAGCGGGAACCTGGGGTATATTCTCGAGTTACGACGGGGATGGCCCTTCCACCCACGTGTTTGTTCAGCGACGTCAGGACTCCTGCCTAGTTGCGAGGGACAACTCGGGATTCTCCTCGAGGCTTGGCAGGGCAATTGGGACGCCTCTCCAGCTGAGGCGGGAAACCAAGTGTCCCTTTCCACGTGCCACAGGAATCCTGGGACTCCTATCAAGTTTCACGAGGAGTCAGGCATCGTCTCCTTTGGAGCACTGATCTCCGCGTACCTCTGGAGTTTTCAAAGGATGTGAGGCCTCCGGTCGCCGTCAGGTGGGGAACTAGGTCTTTCTCTGTGGTCTCCACAGGGGATTCAGACATCCTTTCGTCTTGGGAGATGCAAGACGAGCCTGCATTCAAGTCACTGCAGGGATATCCGGCCTTATTTCCAGTCAGGGCATCGCGGTGTCCATTCCACTTGAGGCCGCAAACTCAGGGTCCCTCTCACATACCTAGAGCTGAGAGAAGCCTCCTCTTGAGGTGCTTGTGGTAAGGTGGTATTCCTCTGGAGTCGAAGCCAGGGACTAACCTCTCATCTCGAGTTGATTTTTGGTCCACGGAGCTCTTTCGTGTTGCTACAGTGACCTCAGGATCCCTCTTGCCTTGAAACAGTGTTCTTGGGATTTCTCTGGAGTGCCATCAAGGAAATCAAGGCTCCTTTCATGTGTGATGTGCAACACGGAATTGCTCTGCACGCATTGCAGGGGAATCGGGCCTCATATCGCGGCGAGGGGGAAGTCTCATGGTTTTTCTCGAGTTGCGGCGAGAACCTGGGGTATATTCTCGAGTTACGACGGGGATGGCCTTTCCGCACACGTGTTTGTTCAGCGACGTCAGGACTCCTGCCTAGTTGCGAGGGACAACTCGGGATTCTCCTCGAAGCTTGGCAGGGCAATTGGGACGCCTCTCGAGCTGAGGCGGGAGACCAAGGGTCCGTTTCCACGTGCCACAGGAATCCTGGGACTCCTATCAAGTTTCACGAGGAGTCAGGCATCGTCTCCTTTGGAGGCACTGATCTCCGCGTACCTCTGGAGTTTTCAAAGGATATGAGGCCTCCGGTCGCGATGAGGTGGGGAACTAGGTCTTTCTCTGTGGTCTCCACAGAGGATTCAGACATCCTTTCGTCTTGGGAGATGCAAGACGAGCCTGCATTCAAGTCACTGCAGGGATATCCGGCCTTATTTTGAGTCAGGGCATCGCAGTGTCCATTCCACCTGAGGCCGCAAACTCAGGGTCCCTCTCACATACCTAGAGCTGAGAGAAGCCTCCTCTTGAGGTGCTTGTGGTAAGGTGGAAGTCCTCTGCAGTCGAAGCCAGGGACTAACCTCTCATCTCGAGTTGATTCTTGGTCCACGGAGCTCTTTCGTGTTGCTACAGTGACCTCAGGATCCCTCTAGACTTGAAACAGTGTTCTTGGGGTTTCTCTGGAGTGCCATCAAGGAAATCAAGGCTCCTTTCATGTGTGATGTGCAACACGGAATTGCTCTGCACGCAGTGCAGGGGAATTGGGCCTCATCTCGCGGCTAGGGGGAAGTCTCATGGTTTTTCTTGAGTTGCGGCGGGAACCTTGGGTATATTCTCGATTTAAGACGGGGATGGCCCCTCCACACACGTGTTTGTTCAGCGACGTCAGGACTCCTGCCTAGTTGCGAGGGACAACTCGGGATTCTCCTCGAGGCTTGGCAGAGCAATTGGGATGCCTCTCCAGCTGAGGCGGGAGACCAAGGGTCCCTTTCCACGTGCCACAGGAATCCTGGGACTCCTATCAAGTTTCACGAGGAGTCAGGCATCGTCTCCTTTGGAGGCACTGATCTCCGCGTACCTCTGGAGTTTTCAAAGGATGTGAGGCCTCCAGTCGCGATGAGGTGGGGAACTAGGTCTTTCTCTGTGTTCTCCACAGGGGATTCAGACATCCTTTCGTCTTGGGAGATGCAAGACGAGCCTGCATTCAAGTCACTGCAGGGATATCCGGCCTTATTTCGCGTCAGGGCATCGCAGTGTCCATTCCCCATGAGGCCGCAAACTCAGGGTCCCTCTGACATAGCTAGAGCTGAGAGAAGCCTCCTCTTGAGGTGCTTGTGGTAAGGTGGTATTCCTCTGGAGTCGAAGCCAGGGACTAACCTCTCATCTCGAGTTGATTCTTGGTCCATGGAGCTCTTTCGTGTTGTTACAGTGACCTCAGGATCCCTCTAGCCTTGAAACAGTGTTCTTGGGGATTCTCTGGAGTGCCATCAAGAAAATCAAGGCTCCTTTCATGTGTGATGTGCAACACGGAATTGCTCTGCACGCAGTGCAGGGGAATCGGGCCTCATCTCGCGGCAAGTGGGAAGTCTCATGGTTTTTCTCGAGTTGCGGCGGGAACCTGTGGTATATTCTCGAGTTACGACGGGGATGGCCCCTCCACCCACGTGTTTGTTCAGCGACGGCAGGACTGCTGCCTAGTTGCGAGGAACAACTCGGGATTCTCCTCCAGGCTTGGCAGGGCAATTGGGACGCCTCTCCAGCTGAGGCGGGAGACCAAGTGTCCCTTTCCACGTGCCACAGGAATCCTGGGACTCCTATCAAGTTTCACGAGGAGTCAGGCATCGTCTCCTTTGGAGGCACTGATCTCCGCTTACCTCTGGAGTTTTCAAAGGTTGTGAGGCCTCCGGTCGCGATGAGGTGGGGAACTAGGTCTTTCTCTGTGGTCTACACAGGTGATACAGACATCCTTTCGTCTTGGGAGATGCAAGACTAGCCTGCATTCAAGTCACTGCTGGGATATCCGGCCTTATTTCGAGTCAGTGCATCGCGGTGTCCATTCCACTGAGGCCGCAATCTCAGGGTCCCTCTCACATACCTAGAGCTGAGAGAAGCCTCCTCTTGAGGTGCTTGTGGTAAGGTGGTATTCCTCTGGAGTCGAAGCCAGGGACTAACCTCTCATCTCGAGTTGATTTTTGGTCCACGGAGCTCTTTCGTGTTGCTACAGTGACCTCAGGATCCCTCTAGCCTTGAAACAGTGTTCTTGGTTTTTCTCTGGAGTGCCACCAAGGAAATCAAGACTCCTTTCATGTGTGATGTGCAACACGGAATTGCTCTGCACGCATGCAGGAGAATCGAGCCTCATCTCGCGGCGAGGGGGAAGTCTCATGGTTTTTCTCGAATTGCGGCGGGGCCCTGGGGTATATTCTCGAGTTATGACGGGGATGGGCCTTCCAGCCACGTGTTTGTTCAGCGACTTCAGGACTCCTGCCTAGTTGCGAGGGACAACTCGGGATACTCCTCGAGGCTTGGCAGGGCAATTGGGACGCCTCTCCAGCTGAGGCGGAAGACCAAGGGTACCTTTCCACGTGCCACAGGAATCCTGGGACTCCTATCAAGTTTCACGAGTAGTCAGGCATCGTCTCCCTTGGAGGCACTGATCTCCGCGTACCTCTGGAGTTTTCAAAGGATGTGAGGCCTCCGGGCGTGATGAGGTGGGGAACTAGGTCTTTCTCTGTGGTCTCCACAGGGGATTCAGACATCCTTTCGTCTTGGGAGATGCAAGACAGGCCTGCATTCAAGTCACTGCAGGGATATCCGGCCTTATTTCGCGTCAGGGCATCGCAGTGTCTATTCCACTTAAGGCCGCAAACTCAGGGTCCCTCTCACATACCTAGAGCTGAGAGAAGCCTCCTCTTGAGGTGCTTGTGGTAAGGTGGTATTCCTCTGGAATCGAAGCCAGGGACTAACCTCTCTTCTCGAGTTGATTTTTGGTCCACGGAGCTCTTTCGTGTTGCTACAGTGACCTCAGGTACCCTCTAGCCTTGAGACAGTGTTCTTGGGGTTTCTCTGGAGGGCCATCAAGGAAATCAAGGCTCCTTTCATGTGTGATGTGCAACACGGAATTGCTCTGCACGCAGTGCAGGATATCGCGCCTAATTTTGTGGCGAGGGGGAAGTCTCATGGTTTTTCTCGAGTTGCGGCGGGAACCTGGGGTATATTCTCGAGTTATGACGGGGATGGCCCTTCCACCCACGTGTTTGTTCAGCGACGTCAGGACTCCTGCCTAGTTGCGAGGGACAACTCGGGATTCTCCTCGAGGCTTGGCAGGACAATTGGGACGCCTCTCCAGCTGAGGCGGGAGACCAAGGGTCCCTTTCCACGTGCCACAGGAATCCTGGGACTCCTATCAAGTTTCAAGAGGAGTCAGGCATCGTCTCCTTTGGAGGCACTGATCTCCAATTACCTCTGGAATTTTCAAAGGATGTGAGGCCTCCAGTCGCGATGAGGTGGGGAACTAGGTCTTTCTCTGTGGTCTCCACAGGGGATTCACTCATCCTTTCGTCTTGGGAGATGCAAGACTAGCCTGCATTCAAGTCACTGCAGGGATATCCGGTCTTATTTCGAGTCAGGGCATCGTGGTATGCATTCCACTTGAGGCCGCAAACTCAGGGTCCCTCTCACATACCTAGAACTGCGAGAAGCCTCATCTTGAGGTGCTTGTGGTAAGGTGGTATTCCTCTGGAGTCGAAGCCAGGGACTAACCTCTCATCTCGAGTTGTTTTGTGGTCCACGGAGCTCTTTCATGTTGCTACAGTGACCTCAGGATCCCTCTAGCCTTGAAACAGTGTTCTTGGGGTTTCTCTGGAATGCCACCAAGGAAATCAAGGCTCCTTTCATGTGTGATGTGCAACACGGAATTGCTCTGCATGCAGGGCAGTTGAATCGGGCCTCATCTCGCGGTGAGGGGGAAGTCTCATGGTTTTTCTCGAGTTGCGGCGGGAACCTGGGGTGTATTCTCGAGTTACGACTGGGATGGCCCTTCCACCCACGTGTTTTTTCAGCGACAGCAGGACTCCTGCCTAGTTGCGAGGGACGACTCGGGATTCTCCTCGAGGCTTGGCAGGGCAATTGGGACGCCTCTCCATCCGAGGCGGGAGACCAAGGGTCCCTTTCCACGTGCTCATGAATCCTGGGACTCCTATCAAGTTTCACGAGGAGTCAGGCATCCTCTCCTTTGGAGGCACTGATCTCCGCGTACCTCTGGAGTTTTCAAAGGATATGAGGCTTCCGGTCGCGATGAAGTGGGGAACTAGGTCTTTCTCTGTGGTCTCCATAGGGGATTCAGACATCCTCTCGTCTTGGGAGATGCAAGGCGAGCCTGCTTCAAGTCACTGCAGGGATATCAGGCCTTATTTGGCGTCAGGGCATCGCAGTGTCCATTCCACTTGAGGCCGCAAAATCAGGGTCCCTCTCACATACCTAGAGCTGAGAGAAGCCTCCTCTTGAGGTGCTTGTGGTAAGGCGGTATTCCTCTGGAGTCGAAGCCAGGGACTAACCCCTCATCTCAAGTTGATTTTTGGTCCACGGAGTTCTTTCGTGTTGGTACAGTGACCTCAGGATCGCTCTAGCCTTGAAACAGTGTTCTTGGGGTTTCTCTGGAGTGCCATCAAGGAAATCAAGGCTCCTTTCATGTGTGATGTGCAACACGGAATTGCTCTGCACGCAGTGCAGGGGAATCGGCCCTCATCTCGCAGCGAGGGGGAAGTCTCATGGTTTTTCTCGAGTTGCGGCGGGAACCTGGGGTATATTCTCGAGTTACGACGGGGATGGCCCTTCCACCCACGTGTTTGTTCAGCGACGTCAGGACTCCTGCCTATTTGCGAGGGACAACTCGGGATTCTCCGCGAACCTTGGCAGGGCAATTGGGACGCCTCTCCAGCTGAGGCGGGAGACTAAGGGTAACTTTCCACGTGCCACAGGAATCCTGGGACTCCTAACAAGTTTCACGAGGAGTCAGGCATCGTCTCCTTTGGAGGCACTGATCTCCGCGTACCTCTGGAGTTTTCAAAGGATGTGAGGCCTCCGGTCGCGATGAGGTGGGGAACTAGGTCTTTCTCTGTGGTCTCCACAGGGGATTCAGACATCCTTTCGTCTTGGGAGATGCAAGACGAGCCTGTATTCAAGTCACTGCAAGGATATCCGGCCTTATTTCGCGTCAGTGCTTCGCGGTGTCCATTCCACTTGAGGCTGCAAACTCAGGGTCCCTCTCACATACCTAGAGCTGAGAGAAGCCTCCTCTTGAGGTGCTTGTGTTAAGGTGGTATCCCTCTGGAGTCGAAGCCAGGGACTAACCTCTCATCTCGAGTTGATTTTTGGTCCAAGGAGTGCTTTCGTGTTGCTACAGTGACCTCAGGTTGCCTCTAGCCTTGTAACAGTGTTCTTGGGGTTTCTCTGCAGTGCCATCAAGGAAATCAAGGCTCCTTTCATGTGTGATGTGCAACTCGGAATTGCTCTGCACGCAGTGCAGGGGAATCGGGCCTCATCTCGCGGCGAGGGGAAAGTCTCATGGTTTTTCTCGAGTTGCGACGGGAACCTGGGGTATATTCTCGAGTTGCGACGGGGATGGCCCTTCCACCCACGTGTTTGTTCAGCGACGTCAGGACTCCTGCCTATTTGCGAGGGACAACTCGGGATTCTCCTCGAGGCTGGACAGGGCAATTGGGACGCCTCTTCATCTGTGGCGGTAGACCAAGCGTCCCTTTCCACGTGCCACAGGAATCCTGGGACTCCTATCAAGTTTCACGAGGAGTCAGGCATCGTCTCCTTTGGAGGCACTGATCTCCGCGTACCTCTGGAGTTTTCCAAGAATGTGAGGCCTCCGGTCGCGATGAGGTGGGGAACTAGGTCTTTCTCTGTGGTCTCCACAGGGGATTCAGACATCCTTTCATCTTGGGAGATGCAAGACCAGCCTGCATTCAAGTCACTGCAGGGATATCCGGCCTTATTTCGAGCCAGGGCATCGCGGTGTCCATTCCACTTGAGACCGCAAACTCAGGGTCCCTCTCACATACCTAGAGCTGAGAGAAGCCTCCTCTTGAGGTGCTTGTGGTAAGGTGGTATTCCTCTGGATTCGAAGCCAGGGACTAACCTCTCATCTCGAGTTGATTTTTGGTCCACGGAGCACTTTCGTGTTGCTACAGTGACCTCAGGATCCCTCTAGCCTGGAAACAGTGTTCTTGGGGTTTCTCTGGAGTGCCATCAAGAAAATCAAGGCTCCTTTCATGTTTGCTGTGCAACACGAAATTGCTCTGCATGCAGTGCAGGAGAATCGAGCGTCATCTCGCGGCGAGGGGGAAGTCTCATGGTTTTTCTCGAGTTGCGGCGGGAACCTGGTGTATATTCTCGAGTTATGACGGGGATGGCCCTTCCACCCACGTGTTTGTTCAGCCACGTCAGGACTCCTGCCTAGTAGCGAGGGACAACTCGGAATTGTCCTCGAGGCTTGGCAGGGCAATTGGGACGCCTCTCCAGCTGAGGCGGGAGACCAAGTGTTCCTTTTCACGTGCCACAGGAATCCTGGAACTCCTATCAAGTTTCACGAGGAGTCAGGCATTGGCTCCTTTGGAGGCACTGATCTTCGCGAACCTCTGGAGTTTTCAAAGGATGTGAGGCCTCCGGTCACGATGAGGTGGGGATCTAGGTCTTTCTCTGTGGTCTCCACAGGGGATTCAGACATACTTTCATCTTGGGAGATGCAAGACGAGCCTGCATTCAAGTCACTGCAGGGATATCCGGCCTTATTTCGCGTCAGGGCATCGCAGTGTCCATTCCACTTGAGGCCACAAACTCAGGGTCCCTCTCACATACCTGGAGCTGAGAGAAGCCTCCTCTTGAGGTGCTTGTGGTAAGGTGGTATTCCTCTGGAGTCGAAGCCATGGACAAACCTCTCATCTCGAGTTGATTTGTGGTCCACGGAGCTCTTTCATGTTGCTACAGTGACCTCAGGATCCCTCTAGTCTTGAAAGAATGTTCTTGGGGTTTCTCTGGAGTGCCATCAAGGAAATCAAGGCTCCTTTCATGTTTAATGTGCAACACGGAATTGCTCTGCATGCAGTGCAGCGGAATCGGGCCTCATCTCACGGCAAGGGGGAAGACTCATGGTTTTTCTCGAGTTGCGGCGAGAACCTGGGGTATATTCTCGAGTTACGACGGGGATGGCCCTTCCACACACGTGTTTATTCAGCGACGTCAGGACTCCTTCCTAGTTGCGAGGGACAACTCAGGATTCTCATCGAGGCTTGGCAGGGCAATTGGAACGCCTGTCCAGCTGAGCGGGAGACCAAGGGTCCCTTTCCACGAGCCACAGGAATCCTGGGACTCCTATCAAGTTTCACGAAGAGTCAGGCATCGTCTCCTTTGGAGGCACTGATCTCCGCGTACCTCTGGAGTTTTCAAAGGATGTGAGGCCTCCGGTCGCGATGAGGTTGGAAACTAGGTCTTTCTCTGTGGTCTCCACAGGGGATTCAAACATCCTTTCATCTTGGGAGATGATACACGAGCCTGCATTCAAGTCACTGCAGGGATATCCGGCCTTATTTCCCGTCAGGGCATCACAGTGTCCATTCCACTTGAGGCCGCAAAATCAGGGTACCTATCACATAGCTAGAGCTGAGAGAAGCCTCCTCTTGAGGTGCTTGTGGTAACGTGGTATTCCTCTGGAGTCGAAGCCAGGGACTAACCTCTCATCTCGAGTGGATTTTTGGTCCACGGAGTTCTTTCGTGTTGCTACAGTAACCTCAGGATACCTCTAGCCTTGAAACAGTTTTCTTGGGGTTTCTCTGGAGTGCCATCAAGGAAATCAAGGCTCCTTTCATGTCTGATGTGCAACACGAAATTGCTCTGCATGCAGTGCAGGAGAATCTAGCCTCTTCCCGCGGCGAGGGGGAAGTCTCATGGTTTTTCTCAAGTTGCGGCGGGACCCTGGGGTATATTCTCGAGTTATGACGGGGATGGCCCTTCCAGCCACGTGTTTGTTCAGCGACGTCAGGACTCCTGCCTAGTTGCGAGGGACAACTCAGGATTCTCCTCGAGGCTTGGCAGGGCAATTGGGACGCCTCTCCAGCTGAGGCGGGAGACCAAGGTTCCCTTTCCACGTGCCACAGGAATCCTGGGACTCCTATCAATTTTCACGAGGAGTCAGGCATCGTCTCCTTTGGAGGCACTGATCTCCGCGTACCTCTGGAGTTTTCAAAGGATGTGAGGCCTCCGGTCGCGATGAGGTGGGGAACTAGGTTTTTCTCTGTGGTCTCCACAGGGGATTCAGACATCCTTTCATCTTGGGAGATTCAAGACGAGCCTGCATTCAAGTCACTGCAGGGATATCCGGCCTTATTTTGCGTCAGGGCATCGCAGTGTCCATTCCACTTGAGGCCGCAAAATCAGGGTCCCTCTCACATACCTAGAGCTGAGAGAAGCCTCCGCTTGAGGTGCTTGTGGTAAGGTGGTATTCCTCTGGAGTCTAAGCCAGGGACTAACCTCTCATCTCGAGTTGATTTTTGGTCCACGGAGCTCTTTCGTGTTGCTACAGTGACCTCAGGATCCCTCTAGCTTTGAAACAGTGTTCTTCGGTTTCTCTGGAGTGCCATCAAGGAAATCAAAGCTCCTTTCATGTTTGATATGCAACACGAATTGCTCTGCATGCAGTGCAGGGGAATCGGGCCTCATCTCGCAGCGAAGGGGAAGTCTCATGGTTTTTCGCGAGTTGCGGCGGAAAGCTGGGGTACATTCTCGAGTTTCGACGGGGATGCCCCTTTCACCCACGTGTTTGTTCAGCGACGGCAGGACTCCTGCCTAGTAGCGAGGGACAACTCGGGATTCTCCTCGAGGCTTGGTAGGGCAATTGGGACTCCTCTCCAGCTGAGGCGGGAGACCAAGGGTCCCTTTCCACGAGCCACAGGAATCCTGGAACTCCTATCAAGTTTCACGAGGAGTCAGGCATCGTCTCCTTTGGAGGCACTGATTTCCGCTTACCTCTGGAGTTTTCAAAGGATGTGAGGCCTCCGGTCGCGATGAGGTTGGGAACTAGGACTTTCTCTGTGGTCTCCACAGGGGATTCAGACATCCTTTCGTCTTGGGAGATGCAAGACGAGCCTGCATTCAAGTCACTGCAGGGATATCCGGCCTTATTTCGAGTCAGGCCATCATGGTGTCTATTCGACTGGAGGAGGCAAACTCAGGGTCCCTCTCACATAGCTAGAGCTGAGAGAAGCCTCCTCTTGAGGTGCTTGTGGTAAGGTGGTATTCCTCTGGAGTCGAAGCCAGGGACTAACCCCTCATCTCGAGTTGATTTTTCGTCCACGGAGCTCTTTCGTGTTGCTACAGTGACCTCAGGATCCCTCTAGCCTCGAAGCAGTGTTCTTGGGGTTTCTCTGGAATGCCATCAAGGAAATCACGGCTTCTTTCATGTGTGATGTGCAACACGGAATTGCTCTGCATGCAGTGCAGGGGAATCGGGCCTCATTTCGCAGCAAAGGGGAAGGCTCATGGTTTTTCTCGATTTGCGGCGGGAACCTGGGGTATATTCTCGAGTTACGAAGGGGATGGCCCTTCCACCCACGTGTTTGTTCATCCACGTCAGGACTCCTGCCTAGTTGCGAGGGACAACTCGGGATTCTCCTCGAGGCTTGGCAGGGCAATTGGGACGCCTCTCAATCTGTGGCGGTAGACCAAGGGTCCCTTTCCATGTGCCACAGGAATCCTCGGACTCCTATCAAGTTTCACGAGGAGTCAGGCATCGTCTCCTTTGGAGGCACTGATCTCCGCGTACCTCTGGAGTTTTCAAAGGATGTGAGGCCTCCGGTCGCGATGAGGTATGGAACTAGGTCTTTCTCTGTGGTCTCCACAGGGGATTCAGACATCCTTTCATCTTGGGAGATGCAAGACGAGCCTGCTTTCAAGTCACTACAGGGATATCCGGCCTTATTTCGAGCCAGGGCATCGGGGTGTCCATTCCATTTGAGGCAATAAACTCAGCCTCCCTCTTACATACCTAGAGCTGAGAGAAGCCTCCTCTTGAGGTGCTTGTGGTAAGGTGGTATTCCGCTGGATTCGAAGCCAGGGACTAACCTCTCATCTCGAGTTGATTTTTGGTCCACGGAGCACTTTCGTGTTGCTACAGTGACCTCAGGATCCCTCTAGCCTGGAAACAGGGTTCTTGGGGTTTCTCTAGAGTGCCATCAAGGAAATCAAGGCTATTTTCATGAGTGATGTGCAACACGGAATTGCTCTGCACACAGTGCAGGGCAATCGGGCCTCATCTCGCGGCGAGGGGGAAGTCTCATGGTTTTTCTCGAGTTGCGACGGGAACCTGGGGTATATTCTCGAGTTACGACGGGGATGGCCCTTCCACACACGTGTTTGTTCATCGACGTCAGGACTCATGCCTAGTTGCGAGGGACAACTCAGGATTCTCCTCGAGGCTTGGCAGGGCAATTGGGACGCCTCTCCAGCTGAGGCGGGAGACGAAGGGTCCCTTTCCACGTGCCACAGGAATCCTGGGACTCCTATCAAGTTTCACGAGGAGTCAGGCATCGTCTCCTTTGGAGGCACTGATCTCCGCATACCTCTGGAGTTTTCAAAGGATGTGAGGCTTCCGGTCGCGATGAGGTGGGGAACTAGGTCTTTCTCTCTGGTCTCCACAGGGGATTCAGACATCCTTTCGTCTTGGGAGATGCAAGACGAGCCTGCATTCAAGTCACTGCAGGGATATCCGGCCTTATTTCGAGTCAGGGCATAGCGGTGTCCATTCCACTTGAGGCCGCAAACTCAGGGTCCCTCTCACATACCTAGAGCTTAGAGAAGCCTCCTCTTGAGGTGCTTGTGGTAAGGTGGAATTCCTCTGGAGTCGAAGCCAGGGACTAACCTCTCATCTCGAGTTGATTTTTTTTCCACGGAGCTCTTTTGTGTTGCTACAGTGACCTCAGGATCACTCTAGCCTGGAAACACTGTTTTTGGGTTTTCTCTGTAGTGCCATCAAGGAAATCAAGGCTCCTTTCATGTGTGATGTGCAACACGGAATTGCTCTGCACGCAGTGCAGGGGAATCGGGCCTCACCTCTCGGCGAGGGGGAAGTCTCATGGTTTTTCTCGAGTTTCGGCGGGAACCTGGGGTATATTCTCGAGTTACGACGGGGATGGCCCTTCCAACGACGTGTTTGTTCAGCGACGTCAGGACTCCTGCCTAGTTGTGAGAAACAACTCGGGATTCTCCTCGAGGCTTGGCAGGGCAATTGGGACGCCTCTCCATCCGAGGCGGGAGACCAAGGGTCCCTTTCCACGTGCCACAGGAATCCTGGGACTCCTATCAAGTTTCACGAGGAGTCAGGCATCGTCTCCTTTGGAGGCACTGATCTCCGCGTACCTCTGGAGTTTTCAAAGGATATGAGGCCTCCGGTCGCGATGAAGTGGGGAACTAGGTCTTTCTCTGTGGTCTCCATAGGGGATTCAGACATCCTCTCGTCTTGGGAGATGCAAGACGAGCCTGCTTCAAGTCACTGCAGGGATATCAGGCCTTATTTGGCGTCAGGGAATCGCAGTGTCCATTCCACTTGAGGCCGCAAAATCAGGGTCCCTCTCACATACCTAGAGCTGAGAGAAGCCTCCTCTTGAGGTACTTGTGGTAAGGTGGTATTCCTCTGGAGTCGAAGCCAGGGACTAACCTCTCATCTCGAGTTGATTTTTGGTCCACGGAGCTCTTTCGTGTGGCTACAGTGACCTCAGGATCCCTCTAGCCTTGAAACAGTGTTCTTGGGGTTTCTCTGGAGTGCCATCAAGGAAATCAAGGCTCCTTTCATGTGTGATGTGCAACACGGAATTGCTCTGCACGCAGTGCAGGGGAATCGGGCCTCATCTCGCGGCGAGGGGGAAGTCTCATGGTTTTTCTCGAGTTGCGGCGGGAACCTGGGGTATATTCTCGAGTTACGACGGGGATGGCCCTTCCACCCACGTGTTTGTTCAGCGCCGTCAGGACTCCTGCCTAGTTGCGAGGGACAACTCGGGATTCTCCTCGAGGCTTGGCAGGGCAATTGGGACGCCTCTCCAGCTGAGGCGGGAAACGAAGTGTCCCTTTCCACGTGCCACAGGAATCCTGGGACTCCTATCAAGTTTGACGAGGAGTCAGGCATCCTCTCCTTTGGAGGCACTGATCTCCGCATACCTCTGGAGTTTTCAAAGGATGTGAGGCCTCCGGTCGCGATGAGGTTGGGAACTAGGTCTTTCTCTGTGGTCTCCACAGGGTATTCAAACATCCTTTCGTCTTGGGAGATGCAAGACGAGCCTGCATTCAAGTCACTGCAGGGGTATCCGGCCTTATTTCGCGTCAGGGCTTCGCGGTGTCCATTCCACTTGAGGCCGCAAACTCAGGGTCCCTCTGACAAAGCTAGAGCTGAGAGAAGCCTCCTATTGAGGTGCTTGTGGTAAGGTGGTATTCCTCTGGAGTCTAAGCCAGGGACTAACCTCTCATCTCGAGTTGATTCTTGGTCTACGGAGCTCTTTCGTGTTGCTACAGTGACCTCAGGATCCCTCTAGCCTTGAAACAGTGTTCTTGGGGTTTCTCTGGAGTGCCATCAAGGAAATCAAGGCTCCTTTAATGTGTAATGTGCAACACGGAATTGCTCTGCACGCAGTGTAGGGGAATCGGGCCTCATCTCGCGGCGAGGGGGAAGTCTCATGGTTTTTCTCGAGTCGCGGCGGGAACCTGGGCTATATTATCGAGTTACGATGGGGATGGCCCTTCAACACACGTGTTTGTTCAGCGACGTCAGGACTCCTGCCTAGTGGCGAGGGACAACTCGGGATTCTCCTCAAGGCTTGGCAGGACAATTGGGACGCCTCTCCAGCTGAGGCGGGAGACCAAGGGTCCCTTTCCACGTGCCACAGGAATCCTGGGACTCCTATCAAGTTTCACGAGGAGTCAGGCATCATCTCCTTTGGAGGCACTGATGTCCGCGTACCTCTGGAGTTTTCAAAGGATGTGAGGCCTCTGGTCGCCATGAAGTGGGGAACTAGGTCTTTCTCTGTGGTCTCCACAGGGGATTCAGACATCCTTTCATCTTGGGAGATGCAAGACGAGTCTGCATTCAAGTCATTGCAGGGATATCCGGCCTTATTTTGCGTCAGGGCATCGCAGTGTCCATTCCACTTGCGGCCGCAAACTCAGGGTCCCTCTCACATACCTAGAGCTGAGAGAAGCCTCCTCTTGAGGTGCTTGTGGTAAGGTGGTATTCCTCTGGAGTCGAAGCCAGGGACTAACCTCTCATGTCGAGTTGATTTTTGGTCCACGGAGCTCTTTCGAGTAGCTACAGTGACCTCAGGATCCCTGTAGCCTTGAAACAGTGTTCTTGGGGTTTCTCTGGAGTGCCATCAAGGAAATCAAGTCTCCTTTCATGTGTGATGTGCAACACGGAATTGCTCTACACGCAGTGCAGGGGAATCGGGCCTCATCTTGGGGCGAGCGGGAAGTCTCATGGTTTTTCGCGAGTTGCGGCGGGAACCTGGGGTATATTCTCGAGTTACGACGGGGATGGCCCTTCCACACACGTGTTTGTTCAGTGACGTCAGGACTCCTGCCTAGTTGCGATGGACAACTCGGGATTCTCCTCGAGGCTTGGCAGGGCAATTGTGATGCCTCTCCAACTGAGGCGGGAGACCAAGGGTCCCTTTCCACGTGCCACAGGAATGCTGGGACTCCTAAGAAGTTTCACGAGGAGTCAGGCATCGTCTCCTTTGGAGGCACTGATCTCCGCGTACCTCTGGAGTTTTCAAAGGATGTGATGCCTCCGGTCGCGATGAGGTTGGGAACTAGGTCTTTCTCTGTGGTCTCCACAGGGTATTCAAACATCCTTTCGTCTTGGGAGATGCAAGACGAGCCTGCATTCAAGTCACTGCAGGGGTATCCGGCCTTATTTCGCGTCAGGGCTTCGCGGTGTCCATTCCACTTGAGGCCGCAAACTCAGGGTCCCTCTGACATAGCTAGAGCTGAGAGAAGCCTCCTCTTGAGGTGCTTGTGGTAAGGTGGTATTCCTCTGGAGTCGAAACCAGGGACTAACCTCTCATCTCGAGTTGATTTTTGGTCCACCGAGCTCTTTCGTGTTGCTACAGTGAACTCAGGATCCCTCTAGCCTGGAAACAGTGTTCTTGGGGTTTCTCTGGAGTGCCATCAAGGAAATCAAGGCTCCTTTCATGTGTGATGTGCAACACGGAATTGCTCTGCACGCAGTGCAGGGGAATCGGTCCTCATCTTGCGGAGAGGGAGAAGTCTCATGGTTTTTCTCGAGTTGCGGGGGGAACCTGGGGTATATTCTCGAGTTCCGACGGGGATGGCCATTCCTCCCACGTGTTTGTTCAGTGACGTCAGGACTCCTGCCTAGTTGCGAGGGACAACTCTGGATTCTCCTCGAGGCTTGGTAGGGTAATTGGGACGCCTCTCCAGCTGAGGCGGGAGACCAAGGGTCCCTTTCCACGTGCCACAGGAATCCTGGGACTCCTATCAAGTTTCACGAGGAGTCAGGCATCGTCTCCTTTGGAGGCACTGATCTCCGCGTACCTCTGGAGTTTTCAAAGGATGTGAGGCCTCCGGTCGCGATGAGGTGGGGAACTAGGTCTTTCTCTGTGGTCTCCACAGGGGATTCAGACATCCTTTCGTCTTGGGAGATGCAAGACGAGCCTGTATTCAAGTCACTGCAGGGATATCCGGCCTTATTTCGCGTCAGTGCTTCGCGGTGTCCATTCCACTTGAGGCTGCAAACTCAGGGTCCCTCTCACATACCTAGAGCTGAGAGCAGCCTCCTCTTGAGGTGCTTGTGGTAAGGTGGTATTCCTCTGGAGTCGAAGCCAGGGACTAACCTCTCATCTCGAGTTGATTTTTGGTCCAAGGAGTGCTTTCGTGTTGCTACAGTGACCTCACGTTGCCTCTAGCCTTGTAACAGTGTTCTTGGGGTTTCTCTGCAGTGCCATCAAGGAAATCAAGGCTCCTTTCATGTGTGATGTGCAACTCGGAATTGCTCTGCACGCAGTGCAGGGGAATCGGGCCTCATCTCGCGGCGAGGGGGAAGTCTCATGGTTTTTCTCGAGTTGCGGCGGGAACCTGGGGTATATTCTCGAGTTACGACGGGGATGGCCCTTCCACACACGTGTTTGTTCAGCGACGTCAGGACTCCTGCCTAGTTGTGAGGGACAACTCGGGATTCTCCTCGAGGCTGGGCAGGGCAATTGGGACGCCTCTTCATCTGTGGCGGTAGACCAAGCGTCCCTTTCCACGTGCCACAGGAATCCTGGGACTCCTATCAAGTTTCACGAGGAGTCAGGCATCGTCTCCTTTGGAGGCACTGATCTCCGCGTACCTCTGGAGTTTTCAAAGAATGTGAGGCCTCCGGTCGCGATGAGGTGGGGAACTAGGTTTTTCTCTGTGGTCTCCACAGGGGATTCAGACATCCTTTCATCTTGGGAGATGCAAGACCAGCCTGCATTCAAGTCACTGCAGGGATATCCGGCCTTATTTCGAGCCAGGGCATCGCGGTGTCCATTCCACTTGAGGCCGCAAACTCAGGGTCCCTCTCACATACCTAGAGCTGAGAGAAGCCTCCTCTTGAGGTGCTTGTGGTAAGGTGGTATTCCTCTGGATTCGAAGCCAGGGACTAACCTCTCATCTCGAGCTGATTTTTGGTCCACGGAGCACTTTCGTGTTGCTACAGTGACCTCAGGATCCCTCTAGCCTTGAAACAGTGTTCTTGGGGTTTCTCTGGAGTGCCATCAAGGAAATCAAGGCTCCTTTCATGTTTGATGTGCAACACGGAATTGCTCTGCATGCAGTGCCGGGGAATCGAGCCTCATCTCGCGGCGAGGGGGAAGTCTCATGGTTTTTCTCGAGTTGCGGCGGGAACCTGGTGTATATTCTCGAGTTATGACGGGGATGGCCCTTCCACCCACGTGTTTGTTCAGCCACGTCAGGACTCCTGCCTAGTAGCGAGGGACAACTCGGAATTGTCCTCGAGGCTTGGCAGGGCAATTGGGACGCCTCTCCATCTGAGGCGGGAGACCAAGTGTCCCTTTTCACGTGCCACAGGAATCCTGGAACTCCTATCAAGTTTCACGAGGAGTCAGGCATCGTCTCCTTTGGAGGCACTGATCTTCGCGTACCTCTGGAGTTTTCAAAGGATGTGAGGCCTCCGGTCACGATGAGGTGGGGATCTAGGTCTTTCTCTGTGGTCTCCACAGGGAATTCAGACATCCTTTCGTCTTGGGAGATGCAAGACGAGCCTGCATTGAAGTCACTGCAGGGATATCCGGCCTTATTTCGCGTCAGGGCATCACACTGTCCATTCCACTTGAGGCCGCAAACTCAGGGTCCCTCTCACATACCTAGAGCTGAGAGAAGCCTCCTCTTGAGGTGCTTGTGGTAAGGTGGTATTCCTCTGGAGTCGAAGCCAGGGACTAACCTCACATCTCGAGTAGATTCTTGGTCCACGGAGCTCTTTCCTGTTGGTACAGTGACCTCAGGATCGCTCTAGCCTTGAAACAGTGTTCTTGGGGTTTTTCTGGAGTGCCATCAAGGAAATCAAGGCTCCTTTCATGTGTGATGTGCAACAAGGAATTGCTCTGCACGCAGTGCAGGGGAATCGGCCCTCATCTCGCAGCGAGGGGGAAGTCTCATGGTTTTTCTCGAGTTGAGGCGGGAACCTGGGGTATATTCTCTAGTTACGACGGGGATGGCCCTTCCACCCACGTGTTTGTTCAGCGACGTCAGGACTCCTGCCTAGTTGCGAGGGACAACTCGGGATTCTCCTCGAGGCTTGGCAGGGCAATTGGGACGCCTCTCCAGCTTAGGCGGGAGACCAAGGGTCCCTTTCCACGTGCCACAGGAATCCTGGGACTCCTATCAAGTTTCACGAGGAGTCAGGCATCGTCTCCTTTGGAGGCACTGATCTCCGCGTACCTCTGGAGTTTTCAAAGGATGTGAGGCCTCCGGTCGCGATGAGGTGGGGAACTAGGTCTATCTCTATGGTCTCCACAGGGGATTCAGACATCCTTTCGTCTTGGGAGATGCAAGACAAGCCTGCATTCAAGACACTGTAGGGATATCCGGCCTTATTTCGAGTCAGGGCATCGCGGTGTCCATTCCACTTGAGGCCGCAAACTCAGGGTCCCTCTCACATACCTAGAGCTGAGAGAAGCCTCCACTTGAGGTGCTTGTGGTAAGGTGGTATTCCTCTGGAGTCGAAGCCAGGGCCTAACCTCTCATCTCGAGTTGATTTTTGGTCCACGGAGCTCTTTCGTGTGGCTACAGTGACCTCAGGATTCCTCTAGCCTTAAAACAGTGTTCTTGGGGTTTCTCTGGAGTGCCATCAAGGAAATCAAGGCTCTTTTCATGTGTGATGTGCAACACGGAATTGCTCTGCACGCAGTGCAGGGGAATCGGGCCTCATCTCGCGGCGAGGGGGAAGTCTCATGGTTTTTCTCGCGTTACGGCGGGAACCTGGGGTATATTCTCGAGTTACGACGGGGATGGCCCTTCCACACACATGTTTGTTCAGCGACGGCAGGACTCGTGCCTAGTTGCGAGGGACAACTCGGGATTCTCCTCGAGGCTTGGCAGGGCAATTGGGACGCCTCTCCAGCTGAGGCGGGAGACCAAGGGTCCCTTTCCACGTGCCACAGGAATCCTGGGACTCCTATCAAGTTTCACGAGGAGTCAGGCATCGTCTCCTTTGGAGGCACTGATCTCCGAGTACCTCTGGAGTTTTCAAAGGATGTGAGGCCTCCGGTCGCGATGAGGTGGGGAACTAGGTCTTTTTCTGTGGTCTCCACAGGGGATTCAGGCATCCTTTCGTCTTGGGAGATGCAAGACGAGCCTGCATTCAAGTCACTGCAGGTATATCCGCCCTTATTTCGAGTCAGGGCTTCGCGGTGTCCATTCCACTTGAGACTGCAAACTCAGGGTCCCTCTCACATAGGTAGAGCTGAGAGAAGCCTCCTCTTGAGGTGCTTGTGGTAAGGTGGTATTCCTCTGGATTCGAAGCCAGGGACTAACCCCTCTTCTCGAGTTGATTTTTGGTACACAGAGTTCTTTCGTGTTGCTACAGTGTCTTCAGGATCCCTCTAGCCTTGAAACAGTGTTCTTGGGTTTTCTCTGGAGTGCCATCAAGGAAATCAAGGCTCCTTTCATGTGTGATGTGCAACACGGAATTGCTCTGCACGCAGTGCAGGGGAATCGGGCCTCATCTCGCAGCGAGGGGGAAGTCTCATGGTTTTTCTCGAGTTGCGGCGGGAACCTGGGGTATATTCTCGAGTTACGACGGGGATGGCCCTTCCACACACGTGTTTGTTCAGTGACGTCAGGACTGCTGCCTAGTTGCGAGGGACAACTCGGGATTCTCCTCGAGGCTTGGCAGGGCAATTGGGACGCCTCTCCAGCTGAGGCGGGAGACCAAGGGTCCCTTTCCACGTGCCACAGGAATCCTGGGACTCCTATCAAGTTTCACGAGGACTCAGGCATCGTCTCCTTTGGAGGCACTGATGTCCGCGTACCTCTGGAGTTTTCAAAGGATGTGAGGCCTCTGGTCGCCATGAAGTGTGGAACTAGGTCTTTCTCTGTGGTCTCCACAGGGGATTCAGACATCCTTTCGTCTTGGGAGATGCAAGACGAACCTGTATTCAAGTCACTGCAGGGATATCCGGCCTTATTTCGAGTCAGGGCGTCACGGTGTCCATTCCACTTGAGGCCACAAACTCAGGGACCCTCTCACATACCTAGAGCTGAGAGAAGCCTCCTCTTGAGGTGCTTGTGGTAACGTGGTATTCCTCTGGAGTCGAAGCCAGGGACTAACCTCTCATCTCGAGTTGATTTTTGGTCCACGGAGCTCTTTCGTGTTGCTACAGTGACCTCAGGGTGCCTCTAGCCTTGAAACAGTGTTCTTGGGGTTTCTCTGGATTGCCATCAAGGAAATCAAGGCTCCTTTCATGTGTGATGTGCGACACTGAATTGCTCTGCACGCAGTGCAGGGGAATCGGGCCTCATCTCACGGCGAGGGGGAAGTCTCATGGTTTTTCTCGAGTTGCGGCGGGAACCTGGGGTATATTGTCGAGTTACGACGGGGATGGCCCTTCCACCCACGTGTTTGTTCAGCGACGGCAGGACTCCTGCCTAGTTGCGAGGGACAACTCGGGATTCTCCGCGAGGCTTGGCAGGGCAATTGGGACGCCTCTCCAGCTGAGGCGGGAGACCAAGGGTTCCTTTCCACGTGCCACAGGAATCCTGGGACTCCTATCAAGTTTCACGAGGAGTCAGGCATCGTCTCCTTTGGAGGCACTGATCTCTGCTTACCTCTGGAGTTTTCAAAGGATGTGAGGCCTCCGGTCGCGATGAGGTGGGGAACTAGGTATTTCTCTGTGGTCTCCACAGGGGATTCAGACATCCTTTCGTCTTGGGAGATGCAAGACCAGCCTGCATTCAAGTCACTGCAGGGATATCCAGCCTTATTTCGAGTCAGGGCATCGTGGTGTCCATTCGACTTGAGGCCGCAAACTCAGGGTCCCTCTCACATACCTAGAGCTGAGAGAAGCCTCCTCTTGAGGTGCTTGTGGTAAGGCGGTATTCCTCTGGAGTCGAAGCCAGGGACTAACCCCTCATCTCAAGTTGATTTTTGGTCCACGGAGTTCTTTCGTGTTGGTACAGTGACCTCAGGATCGCTCTAGCCTTGAAACAGTGTTCTTGGGGTTTTTCTGGAGTGCCATCAAGGAAATCAAGGCTCCTTTCATGTGTGATGTGCAACACGGAATTGCTCTGCACGCAGTGCAGGGGAATCGGCCCTCATCTCGCAGCGAGGGGGAAGTCTCATGGTTTTTCTCGAGTTGCGGCGGGAACCTGGGGTATATTCTCTAGTTACGACGGGGATGGCCCTTCCACCCACGTGTTTGTTCAGCGACGTCAGGACTCCTGCCTAGTTGCGAGGGACAACTCGGGATTCTCCTCGAGGCTTGGCAGGGCAATTGGGACGCCTCTCCAACTTAGGCGGGAGACCAAGGGTCCCTTTCCACGTGCCACAGGAATCCTGGGACTCCTATCAAGTTTCACGAGGAGTCAGGCATCGTCTCCTTTGGAGGCACTGATCTCCGCGTACCTCTGGAGTTTTCAAAGGATGTGAGGCCTCCGGTCGCGATGAGGTGGGGAACTAGGTCTATCTCTATGGTCTCCACAGGGGATTCAGACATCCTTTCGTCTTGGGAGATGCAAGACAAGCCTGCATTCAAGACACTGTAGGGATATCCGGCCTTATTTCAAGTCAGGGCATCGCGGTGTCCATTCCACTTGAGGCCGCAAACTCAGGGTCCCTCTCACATACCTAGAGCTGAGAGAAGCCTCCACTTGAGGTGCTTGTGGTAAGGTGGTATTCCTCTGGAGTCGAAGCCAGGGCCTAACCTCTCATCTCGAGTTGATTTTTGGTCCACGGAGCTCTTTCGTGTGGCTACAGTGACCTCAGGATTCCTCTAGCCTTAAAACAGTGTTCTTGGGGTTTCTCTGGAGTGCCATCAAGGAAATCAAGGCTCTTTTCATGTGTGATGTGCAACACGGAATTGCTCTGCACGCAGTGCAGGGGAATCGGGCCTCATCTCGCGGCGAGGGGGAAGTCTCATGGTTTTTCTCGCGTTACGGCGGGAACCTGGGGTATATTCTCGAGTTACGACGGGGATGGCCCTTCCAACGACGTGTTTGTTCAGCGACGTCAGGACTCCTGCCTAGTTGTGAGAAACAACTCGGGATTCTCCTCGAGGCTTGGCAGGGCAATTGGGACGCCTCTCCATCCGAGGCGGGAGACCAAGGGTCCCTTTCCACGTGCCACAGGAATCCTGGGACTCCTATCAAGTTTCACGAGGAGTCAGGCATCGTCTCCTTTGGAGGCACTGATCTCCGCGTACCTCTGGAGTTTTCAAAGGATATGAGGCCTCCGGTCGCGATGAAGTGGGGAACTAGGTCTTTCTCTGTGGTCTCCATAGGGGATTCAGACATCCTCTCGTCTTGGGAGATGCAAGACGAGCCTGCTTCAAGTCACTGCAGGGATATCAGGCCTTATTTGGCGTCAGGGAATCGCAGTGTCCATTCCACTTGAGGCCGCAAAATCAGGGTCCCTCTCACATACCTAGAGCTGAGAGAAGCCTCCTCTTGAGGTACTTGTGGTAAGGTGGTATTCCTCTGGAGTCGAAGCCAGGGACTAACCTCTCATCTCGAGTTGATTTTTGGTCCACGGAGCTCTTTCGTGTGGCTACAGTGACCTCAGGATCCCTCTAGCCTTGAAACAGTGTTCTTGGGGTTTCTCTGGAGTGCCATCAAGGAAATCAAGGCTCCTTTCATGTGTGATGTGCAACACGGAATTGCTCTGCACGCAGTGCAGGGGAATCGGGCCTCATCTCGCGGCGAGGGGGAAGTCTCATGGTTTTTCTCGAGTTGCGGCGGGAACCTGGGGTATATTCTCGAGTTACGACGGGGATGGCCCTTCCACCCACGTGTTTGTTCAGCGCCGTCAGGACTCCTGCCTAGTTGCGAGGGACAACTCGGGATTCTCCTCGAGGCTTGGCAGGGCAATTGGGACGCCTCTCCAGCTGAGGCGGGAAACGAAGTGTCCCTTTCCACGTGCCACAGGAATCCTGGGACTCCTATCAAGTTTGACGAGGAGTCAGGCATCCTCTCCTTTGGAGGCACTGATCTCCGCATACCTCTGGAGTTTTCAAAGGATGTGAGGCCTCCGGTCGCGATGAGGTTGGGAACTAGGTCTTTCTCTGTGGTCTCCACAGGGTATTCAAACATCCTTTCGTCTTGGGAGATGCAAGACGAGCCTGCATTCAAGTCACTGCAGGGGTATCCGGCCTTATTTCGCGTCAGGGCTTCGCGGTGTCCATTCCACTTGAGGCCGCAAACTCAGGGTCCCTCTGACAAAGCTAAAGCTGAGAGAAGCCTCCTATTGAGGTGCTTGTGGTAAGGTGGTATTCCTCTGGAGTCTAAGCCAGGGACTAACCTCTCATCTCGAGTTGATTCTTGGTCTACGGAGCTCTTTCGTGTTGCTACAGTGACCTCAGGATCCCTCTAGCCTTGAAACAGTGTTCTTGGGGTTTCTCTGGAGTGCCATCAAGGAAATCAAGGCTCCTTTAATGTGTAATGTGCAACACGGAATTGCTCTGCACGCAGTGTAGGGGAATCGGGCCTCATCTCGCGGCGAGGGGGAAGTCTCATGGTTTTTCTCGAGTCGCGGCGGGAACCTGGGCTATATTATCGAGTTACGATGGGGATGGCCCTTCAACACACGTGTTTGTTCAGCGACGTCAGGACTCCTGCCTAGTGGCGAGGGACAACTCGGGATTCTCCTCAAGGCTTGGCAGGACAATTGGGACGCCTCTCCAGCTGAGGCGGGAGACCAAGGGTCCCTTTCCACGTGCCACAGGAATCCTGGGACTCCTATCAAGTTTCACGAGGAGTCAGGCATCATCTCCTTTGGAGGCACTGATGTCCGCGTACCTCTGGAGTTTTCAAAGGATGTGAGGCCTCTGGTCGCCATGAAGTGGGGAACTAGGTCTTTCTCTGTGGTCTCCACAGGGGATTCAGACATCCTTTCATCTTGGGAGATGCAAGACGAGTCTGCATTCAAGTCATTGCAGGGATATCCGGCCTTATTTTGCGTCAGGGCATCGCAGTGTCCATTCCACTTGCGGCCGCAAACTCAGGGTCCCTCTCACATACCTAGAGCTGAGAGAAGCCTCCTCTTGAGGTGCTTGTGGTAAGGTGGTATTCCTCTGGAGTCGAAGCCAGGGACTAACCTCTCATGTCGAGTTGATTTTTGGTCCACGGAGCTCTTTCGAGTAGCTACAGTGACCTCAGGATCCCTGTAGCCTTGAAACAGTGTTCTTGGGGTTTCTCTGGAGTGCCATCAAGGAAATCAAGTCTCCTTTCATGTGTGATGTGCAACACGGAATTGCTCTACACGCAGTGCAGGGGAATCGGGCCTCATCTTGGGGCGAGCGGGAAGTCTCATGGTTTTTCGCGAGTTGCGGCGGGAACCTGGGGTATATTCTCGAGTTACGACGGGGATGGCCCTTCCACACACGTGTTTGTTCAGTGACGTCAGGACTCCTGCCTAGTTGCGATGGACAACTCGGGATTCTCCTCGAGGCTTGGCAGGGCAATTGTGATGCCTCTCCAACTGAGGCGGGAGACCAAGGGTCCCTTTCCACGTGCCACAGGAATGCTGGGACTCCTAAGAAGTTTCACGAGGAGTCAGGCATCGTCTCCTTTGGAGGCACTGATCTCCGCGTACCTCTGGAGTTTTCAAAGGATGTGATGCCTCCGGTCGCGATGAGGTTGGGAACTAGGTCTTTCTCTGTGGTCTCCACAGGGTATTCAAACATCCTTTCGTCTTGGGAGATGCAAGACGAGCCTGCATTCAAGTCACTGCAGGGGTATCCGGCCTTATTTCGCGTCAGGGCTTCGCGGTGTCCATTCCACTTGAGGCCGCAAACTCAGGGTCCCTCTGACATAGCTAGAGCTGAGAGAAGCCTCCTCTTGAGGTGCTTGTGGTAAGGTGGTATTCCTCTGGAGTCGAAACCAGGGACTAACCTCTCATCTCGAGTTGATTTTTGGTCCACCGAGCTCTTTCGTGTTGCTACAGTGAACTCAGGATCCCTCTAGCCTGGAAACAGTGTTCTTGGGGTTTCTCTGGAGTGCCATCAAGGAAATCAAGGCTCCTTTCATGTGTGATGTGCAACACGGAATTGCTCTGCACGCAGTGCAGGGGAATCGGTCCTCATCTTGCGGAGAGGGAGAAGTCTCATGGTTTTTCTCGAGTTGCGGGGGGAACCTGGGGTATATTCTCGAGTTCCGACGGGGATGGCCATTCCTCCCACGTGTTTGTTCAGTGACGTCAGGACTCCTGCCTAGTTGCGAGGGACAACTCTGGATTCTCCTCGAGGCTTGGTAGGGTAATTGGGACGCCTCTCCAGCTGAGGCGGGAGACCAAGGGTCCCTTTCCACGTGCCACAGGAATCCTGGGACTCCTATCAAGTTTCACGAGGAGTCAGGCATCGTCTCCTTTGGAGGCACTGATCTCCGCGTACCTCTGGAGTTTTCAAAGGATGTGAGGCCTCCGGTCGCGATGAGGTGGGGAACTAGGTCTTTCTCTGTGGTCTCCACAGGGGATTCAGACATCCTTTCGTCTTGGGAGATGCAAGACGAGCCTGTATTCAAGTCACTGCAGGGATATCCGGCCTTATTTCGCGTCAGTGCTTCGCGGTGTCCATTCCACTTGAGGCTGCAAACTCAGGGTCCCTCTCACATACCTAGAGCTGAGAGCAGCCTCCTCTTGAGGTGCTTGTGGTAAGGTGGTATTCCTCTGGAGTCGAAGCCAGGGACTAACCTCTCATCTCGAGTTGATTTTTGGTCCAAGGAGTGCTTTCGTGTTGCTACAGTGACCTCACGTTGCCTCTAGCCTTGTAACAGTGTTCTTGGGGTTTCTCTGCAGTGCCATCAAGGAAATCAAGGCTCCTTTCATGTGTGATGTGCAACTCGGAATTGCTCTGCACGCAGTGCAGGGGAATCGGGCCTCATCTCGCGGCGAGGGGGAAGTCTCATGGTTTTTCTCGAGTTGCGGCGGGAACCTGGGGTATATTCTCGAGTTACGACGGGGATGGCCCTTCCACACACGTGTTTGTTCAGCGACGTCAGGACTCCTGCCTAGTTGTGAGGGACAACTCGGGATTCTCCTCGAGGCTGGGCAGGGCAATTGGGACGCCTCTTCATCTGTGGCGGTAGACCAAGCGTCCCTTTCCACGTGCCACAGGAATCCTGGGACTCCTATCAAGTTTCACGAGGAGTCAGGCATCGTCTCCTTTGGAGGCACTGATCTCCGCGTACCTCTGGAGTTTTCAAAGAATGTGAGGCCTCCGGTCGCGATGAGGTGGGGAACTAGGTTTTTCTCTATGGTCTCCACAGGGGATTCAGACATCCTTTCATCTTGGGAGATGCAAGACCAGCCTGCATTCAAGTCACTGCAGGGATATCCGGCCTTATTTCGAGCCAGGGCATCGCGGTGTCCATTCCACTTGAGGCCGCAAACTCAGGGTCCCTCTCACATACCTAGAGCTGAGAGAAGCCTCCTCTTGAGGTGCTTGTGGTAAGGTGGTATTCCTCTGGATTCGAAGCCAGGGACTAACCTCTCATCTCGAGCTGATTTTTGGTCCACGGAGCACTTTCGTGTTGCTACAGTGACCTCAGGATCCCTCTAGCCTGGAAACAGTGTTCTTGGGTTTTCTCTGGAGTGCCATCAAGGAAATCAAGGCTCCTTTCATGTTTGATGTGCAACACGGAATTGCTCTGCATGCAGTGCCGGGGAATCGAGCCTCATCTCGCGGCGAGGGGGAAGTCTCATGGTTTTTCTCGAGTTGCGGCGGGAACCTGGTGTATATTCTCGAGTTATGACGGGGATGGCCCTTCCACCCACGTGTTTGTTCAGCCACGTCAGGACTCCTGCCTAGTAGCGAGGGACAACTCGGAATTGTCCTCGAGGCTTGGCAGGGCAATTGGGACGCCTCTCCATCTGAGGCGGGAGACCAAGTGTCCCTTTTCACGTGCCACAGGAATCCTGGAACTCCTATCAAGTTTCACGAGGAGTCAGGCATCGTCTCCTTTGGAGGCACTGATCTTCGCGTACCTCTGGAGTTTTCAAAGGATGTGAGGCCTCCGGTCACGATGAGGTGGGGATCTAGGTCTTTCTCTGTGGTCTCCACAGGGAATTCAGACATCCTTTCGTCTTGGGAGATGCAAGACGAGCCTGCATTGAAGTCACTGCAGGGATATCCGGCCTTATTTCGCGTCAGGGCATCACACTGTCCATTCCACTTGAGGCCGCAAACTCAGGGTCCCTCTCACATACCTAGAGCTGAGAGAAGCCTCCTCTTGAGGTGCTTGTGGTAAGGTGGTATTCCTCTGGAGTCGAAGCCAGGGACTAACCTCACATCTCGAGTTGATTCTTGGTCCACGGAGCTCTTTCCTGTTGGTACAGTGACCTCAGGATCGCTCTAGCCTTGAAACAGTGTTCTTGGGGTTTTTCTGGAGTGCCATCAAGGAAATCAAGGCTCCTTTCATGTGTGATGTGCAACAAGGAATTGCTCTGCACGCAGTGCAGGGGAATCGGCCCTCATCTCGCAGCGAGGGGGAAGTCTCATGGTTTTTCTCGAGTTGAGGCGGGAACCTGGGGTATATTCTCGAGTTACGACGGGGATGGCCCTTCCACCCACGTGTTTGTTCAGCGACGTCAGGACTCCTGCCTAGTTGCGAGGGACAACTCGGGATTCTCCTCGAGGCTTGGCAGGGCAATTGGGACGCCTCTCCAGCTTAGGCGGGAGACCAAGGGTCCCTTTCCACGTGCCACAGGAATCCTGGGACTCCTATCAAGTTTCACGAGGAGTCAGGCATCGTCTCCTTTGGAGGCACTGATCTCCGCGTACCTCTGGAGTTTTCAAAGGATGTGAGGCCTCCGGTCGCGATGAGGTGGGGAACTAGGTCTATCTCTATGGTCTCCACAGGGGATTCAGACATCCTTTCGTCTTGGGAGATGCAAGACAAGCCTGCATTCAAGACACTGTAGGGATATCCGGCCTTATTTCGAGTCAGGGCATCGCGGTGTCCATTCCACTTGAGGCCGCAAACTCAGGGTCCCTCTCACATACCTAGAGCTGAGAGAAGCCTCCACTTGAGGTGCTTGTGGTAAGGTGGTATTCCTCTGGAGTCGAAGCCAGGGCCTAACCTCTCATCTCGAGTTGATTTTTGGTCCACGGAGCTCTTTCGTGTGGCTACAGTGACCTCAGGATTCCTCTAGCCTTAAAACAGTGTTCTTGGGGTTTCTCTGGAGTGCCATCAAGGAAATCAAGGCTCTTTTCATGTGTGATGTGCAACACGGAATTGCTCTGCACGCAGTGCAGGGGAATCGGGCCTCATCTCGCGGCGAGGGGGAAGTCTCATGGTTTTTCTCGCGTTACGGCGGGAACCTGGGGTATATTCTCGAGTTACGACGGGGATGGCCCTTCCACACACATGTTTGTTCAGCGACGGCAGGACTCGTGCCTAGTTGCGAGGGACAACTCGGGATTCTCCTCGAGGCTTGGCAGGGCAATTGGGACGCCTCTCCAGCTGAGGCGGGAGACCAAGGGTCCCTTTCCACGTGCCACAGGAATCCTGGGACTCCTATCAAGTTTCACGAGGAGTCAGGCATCGTCTCCTTTGGAGGCACTGATCTCCGCGTACCTCTGGAGTTTTCAAAGGATGTGAGGCCTCCGGTCGCGATGAGGTGGGGAACTAGGTCTTTTTCTGTGGTCTCCACAGGGGATTCAGGCATCCTTTCGTCTTGGGAGATGCAAGACGAGCCTGCATTCAAGTCACTGCAGGTATATCCGCCCTTATTTCGAGTCAGGGCTTCGCGGTGTCCATTCCACTTGAGACTGCAAACTCAGGGTCCCTCTCACATAGGTAGAGCTGAGAGAAGCCTCCTCTTGAGGTGCTTGTGGTAAGGTGGTATTCCTCTGGATTCGAAGCCAGGGACTAACCCCTCTTCTCGAGTTGATTTTTGGTCCACAGAGTTCTTTCGTGTTGCTACAGTGTCTTCAGGATCCCTCTAGCCTTGAAACAGTGTTCTTGGGTTTTCTCTGGAGTGCCATCAAGGAAATCAAGGCTCCTTTCATGTGTGATGTGCAACACGGAATTGCTCTGCACGCAGTGCAGGGGAATCGGGCCTCATCTCGCAGCGAGGGGGAAGTCTCATGGTTTTTCTCGAGTTGCGGCGGGAACCTGGGGTATATTCTCGAGTTACGACGGGGATGGCCCTTCCACACACGTGTTTGTTCAGTGACGTCAGGACTCCTGCCTAGTTGCGAGGGACAACTCGGGATTCTCCTCGAGGCTTGGCAGGGCAATTGGGACGCCTCTCCAGCTGAGGCGGGAGACCAAGGGTCCCTTTCCACGTGCCACAGGAATCCTGGGACTCCTATCAAGTTTCACGAGGACTCAGGCATCGTCTCCGTTGGAGGCACTGATGTCCGCGTACCTCTGGAGTTTTCAAAGGATGTGAGGCCTCTGGTCGCCATGAAGTGTGGAACTAGGTCTTTCTCTGTGGTCTCCACAGGGGATTCAGACATCCTTTCGTCTTGGGAGATGCAAGACGAGCCTGTATTCAAGTCACTGCAGGGATATCCGGCCTTATTTCGAGTCAGGGCGTCACGGTGTCCATTCCACTTGAGGCCACAAACTCAGGGACCCTCTCACATACCTAGAGCTGAGAGAAGCCTCCTCTTGAGGTGCTTGTGGTAACGTGGTATTCCTCTGGAGTCGAAGCCAGGGACTAACCTCTCATCTCGAGTTGATTTTTGGTCCACGGAGCTCTTTCGTGTTGCTACAGTGACCTCAGGGTGCCTCTAGCCTTGAAACAGTGTTCTTGGGGTTTCTCTGGATTGCCATCAAGGAAATCAAGGCTCCTTTCATGTGTGATGTGCGACACTGAATTGCTCTGCACGCAGTGCAGGGGAATCGGGCCTCATCTCACGGCGAGGGGGAAGTCTCATGGTTTTTCTCGAGTTGCGGCGGGAACCTGGGGTATATTGTCGAGTTACGACGGGGATGGCCCTTCCACCCACGTGTTTGTTCAGCGACGGCAGGACTCCTGCCTAGTTGCGAGGGACAACTCGGGATTCTCCGCGAGGCTTGGCAGGGCAATTGGGACGCCTCTCCAGCTGAGGCGGGAGACCAAGGGTTCCTTTCCACGTGCCACAGGAATCCTGGGACTCCTATCAAGTTTCACGAGGAGTCAGGCATCGTCTCCTTTGGAGGCACTGATCTCTGCTTACCTCTGGAGTTTTCAAAGGATGTGAGGCCTCCGGTCGCGATGAGGTGGGGAACTAGGTATTTCTCTGTGGTCTCCACAGGGGATTCAGACATCCTTTCGTCTTGGGAGATGCAAGACCAGCCTGCATTCAAGTCACTGCAGGGATATCCAGCCTTATTTCGAGTCAGGGCATCGTGGTGTCCATTCGACTTGAGGCCGCAAACTCAGGGTCCCTCTCACATACCTAGAGCTGAGAGAAGCCTCCTCTTGAGGTGCTTGTGGTAAGGCGGTATTCCTCTGGAGTCGAAGCCAGGGACTAACCCCTCATCTCAAGTTGATTTTTGGTCCACGGAGTTCTTTCGTGTTGGTACAGTGACCTCAGGATCGCTCTAGCCTTGAAACAGTGTTCTTGGGGTTTTTCTGGAGTGCCATCAAGGAAATCAAGGCTCCTTTCATGTGTGATGTGCAACACGGAATTGCTCTGCACGCAGTGCAGGGGAATCGGCCCTCATCTCGCAGCGAGGGGGAAGTCTCATGGTTTTTCTCGAGTTGCGGCGGGAACCTGGGGTATATTCTCTAGTTACGACGGGGATGGCCCTTCCACCCACGTGTTTGTTCAGCGACGTCAGGACTCCTGCCTAGTTGCGAGGGACAACTCGGGATTCTCCTCGAGGCTTGGCAGGGCAATTGGGACGCCTCTCCAACTTAGGCGGGAGACCAAGGGTCCCTTTCCACGTGCCACAGGAATCCTGGGACTCCTATCAAGTTTCACGAGGAGTCAGGCATCGTCTCCTTTGGAGGCACTGATCTCCGCGTACCTCTGGAGTTTTCAAAGGATGTGAGGCCTCCGGTCGCGATGAGGTGGGGAACTAGGTCTATCTCTATGGTCTCCACAGGGGATTCAGACATCCTTTCGTCTTGGGAGATGCAAGACAAGCCTGCATTCAAGACACTGTAGGGATATCCGGCCTTATTTCAAGTCAGGGCATCGCGGTGTCCATTCCACTTGAGGCCGCAAACTCAGGGTCCCTCTCACATACCTAGAGCTGAGAGAAGCCTCCACTTGAGGTGCTTGTGGTAAGGTGGTATTCCTCTGGAGTCGAAGCCAGGGCCTAACCTCTCATCTCGAGTTGATTTTTGGTCCACGGAGCTCTTTCGTGTGGCTACAGTGACCTCAGGATTCCTCTAGCCTTAAAACAGTGTTCTTGGGGTTTCTCTGGAGTGCCATCAAGGAAATCAAGGCTCTTTTCATGTGTGATGTGCAACACGGAATTGCTCTGCACGCAGTGCAGGGGAATCGGGCCTCATCTCGCGGCGAGGGGGAAGTCTCATGGTTTTTCTCGCGTTACGGCGGGAACCTGGGGTATATTCTCGAGTTACGACGGGGATGGCCCTTCCACACACATGTTTGTTCAGCGACGGCAGGACTCGTGCCTAGTTGCGAGGGACAACTCGGGATTCTCCTCGAGGCTTGGCAGGGCAATTGGGACGCCTCTCCAGCTGAGGCGGGAGACCAAGGGTCCCTTTCCACGTGCCACAGGAATCCTGGGACTCCTATCAAGTTTCACGAGGAGTCAGGCATCGTCTCCTTTGGAGGCACTGATCTCCGCGTACCTCTGGAGTTTTCAAAGGATGTGAGGCCTCCGGTCGCGATGAGGTGGGGAACTAGGTCTTTTTCTGTGGTCTCCACAGGGGATTCAGGCATCCTTTCGTCTTGGGAGATGCAAGACGAGCCTGCATTCAAGTCACTGCAGGTATATCCGCCCTTATTTCGAGTCAGGGCTTCGCGGTGTCCATTCCACTTGAGACTGCAAACTCAGGGTCCCTCTCACATAGGTAGAGCTGAGAGAAGCCTCCTCTTGAGGTGCTTGTGGTAAGGTGGTATTCCTCTGGATTCGAAGCCAGGGACTAACCCCTCTTCTCGAGTTGATTTTTGGTCCACAGAGTTCTTTCGTGTTGCTACAGTGTCTTCAGGATCCCTCTAGCCTTGAAACAGTGTTCTTGGGTTTTCTCTGGAGTGCCATCAAGGAATTCAAGGCTCCTTTCATGTGTGATGTGCAACACGGAATTGCTCTGCACGCAGTGCAGGGGAATCGGGCCTCATCTCGCAGCGAGGGGGAAGTCTCATGGTTTTTCTCGAGTTGCGGCGGAACCTGGGGTATATTCTCGAGTTACGACGGGGATGGCCCTTCCACACACGTGTTTGTTCAGTGACGTCAGGACTCCTGCCTAGTTGTGAGGGACAACTCGGGATTCCCCTCGAGGCTTGGCAGGGCAATTGGGACGCCTCTCCAGCTGAGGCGGGAGACCAAGGGTCCCTTTCCACGTGCCACAGGAATCCTGGGACTCCTATCAAGTTTCACGAGGAGTCAGGCATCGTCTCCTTTGGAGGCACTGATGTCCGCGTACCTCTGGAGTTTTCAAAGGATGTGAGGCCTCTGGTCGCCATGAAGTGGGGAACTAGGTCTTTCTCTGTGGTCTCCACAGGGGATTCAGACATCCTTTCGTCTTGGGAGATGCAAGACGAGCCTGTATTCAAGTCACTGCAGGGATATCCGGCCTTATTTCGAGTCAGGGCGTCACGGTGTCCATTCCACTTGAGGCCACAAACTCAGGGACCCTCTCACATACCTAGAGCTGAGAGAAGCCTCCTCTTAAGGTGCTTGTGGTAACGTGGTATTCCTCTGGAGTCGAAGCCAGGGACTAACCTCTCATCTCGAGTTGATTTTTGGTCCACGGAGCTCTTTCGTGTTGCTACAGTGACCTCAGGGTGCCTCTAGCCTTGAAACAGTGTTCTTGGGGTTTCTCTGGATTGCCATCAAGGAAATCAAGGCTCCTTTCATGTGTGATGTGCGACACTGAATTGCTCTGCACGCAGTGCAGGGGAATCGGGCCTCATCTCACGGCGAGGGGGAAGTCTCATGGTTTTTCTCGAGTTGCGGCGGGAACCTGGGGTATATTCTCGAGTTACGACGGGGATGGCCCTTCCACCCACGTGTTTGTTCAGCGACGGCAGGACTCCTGCCTAGTTGCGAGGGACAACTCGGGATTCTCCGCGAGGCTTGGCAGGGCAATTGGGACGCCTCTGCAGCTGAGGCGGGAGACCAAGGGTCCCTTTCCACGTGCCACAGGAATCCTGGGACTCCTATCAAGTTTCACGAGGAGTCAGGCATCGTCTCCTTTGGAGGCACTGATCTCTGCTTACCTCTGGAGTTTTCAAAGGATGTGAGGCCTCCGGTCGCGATGAGGTAGGGAACTAGGTCTTTCTCTGTGGTCTCCACATGGGATTCAGACATCCTTTCGTCTTGGGAGATGCAAGACGAGCCTGCATTCAAGTCACTGCAGGGATATCCGGCCTTATTTCGAGTCAGGGCATCGCGGTGTCCATTCCACTTGAGTCCGCAAGCTCAGGGTCCCTCTCACATAGGTAGAGCTGAGAGAAGCCTCCTCTTGAGGTGCTTGTGGTAAGGTGGTATTCCTCTGGAGTCGAAGCCAGGGACTAACCTCTCATCTCGAGTTGATTTTTGGTCCACGGAGCTCTTCCGTGTTGCTACAGTGACCTCAGGATCCCTCTAGCTTTTAAACAGTGTTCTTGGGGTTTCTCTGGAGTGCCATCAAGGAAATCAAGGCTCCTTTCATGTGTGATGTGCAACACGGAATTGCTCTGCACACAGTGCAGGGGAATCGGGCTTCATCTCTCGGCGAGGGGGAAGTCTCATGGTTTTTTTCGAGTTGCGGCGGGAACCTGGTGTATATTCTCGAGTTAAGACGGGGATGGCCCTTCCACCCACGTGTTTGTTCAGCGATGTGAGGACTCCTGCCTAGTTGCGAGGAACAACTCGGGATTCTCCTCGAGGCTTGGCAGGGCAATTGGGACGCCTCACCAGCTGAGGCGGGAGACGAAGGGTCCCTTTCCACGTGCCACAGGAATCCTGGGACTCCTATCAAGTTTCACGAGGAGTCAGGCATCGTCTCCTTTGGAGGCACTGATCTCCGCGTACCTCTGGAGTTTTCAAAGGATGTGAGGCCTCCGGTCGCGATGAGGTGGGGAACTAGGTCTTTCTCTGTGGTCTCCACACGTGATTCAGACATCCTTTCGTCTTGGGAGATGCAAGACGAGCCTGCATTCAAGTCACTGCAGGGATATCCGGCCTTATTTCGAGTCAGGGCATCGCGGTGTCCATTCCACTTGAGGCCGCAAACTCAGGGTCCCTCTCACATACCTAGAGCTGAGAGAAGCCTCCTCTTGAGGTGCTTGTGGTAAGGTGGTATTCCTGTGGAGTCGAAGCCAGGGACTAACCTCTCATCTCGAGTTGATTTTTGGTCCACGGAGCTCTTTCGTGTTGCTACAGTGACCTCAGGATCCCTCTAGCCTTGAAACAGTGTTCTTGGGTTTTCTCTGGAGTGCCATCAAGGAAATCAAGGCTCCTTTCATGTTTCATGTGCAACACGGAATTGCTCTGCACGCAGTGCAGGGGAATCGGGCCTCATCTCGCGGCGAGGGGGAAGTCTCATGGTTTTTCTAGAGTTGCGGCGGGAACATGGGATATACTCTCGAGTTACGACGGGAATGGCCCGTCCACCCACGTGTTTCTTCTGCGACGTCAGGACTCCTGCCTAGTTGCAAGGGACAACTCGGGATTCTCCTCGAGGCTTGGCAGGGCAATTGGGACGCCTCTCCAGCTGAGGCGGGAGACCAAGGGTCCCTTTCCACGTACCACAGGAATCCTGGGACTCCTATCAAGTTTCACGAAGAGTCAGGCATCGTCTCCTTTGGAGGCACTGATCTCCGCGTACCTCTGGAGTTTTCATAGGATGTGAGGCCTCCGGTCGCGATGAGGTGGGGAACTAGGTCTTTCTCTGTGGTCTCCACAGGGGATTCAGACATCCTTTCGTCTTGGGAGATGCAAGACGAGCCTGCATTCAAGTCACTGCAGGGATATCCGGCCTTATTTCGAGTCAGGGCATCGCGGTGTCCATTCCACTTGAGGCCGCAAACTCAGGGTCCCTCTCACATACCTAGAGCTGAGAGAAGCCTCCTCTTGAGGTGCTTGTGGTAAGGTGGTATTCTTCTGGAGTCGAAGCCAGGGACTAACCTCTCATCTCGAGTTGATTTTTGGTCCATGGAGCCCTTTCGAGTTGCTACAGTGACCTCAGGATCCCTCTAGCCTTGAAACAGTGTTCTTGGTGTTTCCCTGGAGTGCCATCAAGGAAATCAAGGCTCCTTTCATGTTAGATGTGCAACACGGAATTGCTCTGCACGCAGTGCAGGGGAATCGGGCCTCATCTCGCGGCGAGGGGGAAGTCTCATGGTTTTTCTAGAGTTGCGGCGGGAACATGGGATATACTCTCGAGTTGCGACGGGAATGGCCCGTCCACCCACGTGTTTCTTCTGCGACGTCAGGACTCCTGCCTAGTTGCGAGGGACAACTCGGGATTCTCCGCGAGGCTTGGCAGGGCAATTGGGACGCCTCTCCAGCTGAGGCGGGAGACCAAGGGTCCCTTTCAACGTGCCACAGGAATCCTGGGACTCCTATCAAGTTTCACACGGAGTCAGGCATCGTCTCCTTTGGAGGCACTGATCCCCGCGTACCTCTGGAGTTTTCAAAAAATGTGAGGCCTCCGGTCGCGATGAGGTGGGGAACTAGGTCTTTTTCTGTTGTCTCCATAGGGGATTCAGACATCCTTTCATCTTGGGAGATGCAAGACGAGCCTGCATTCAAGTCACTGCAGGGATTTCCGGCGTTATTTCCCGTCAGGGTATCGCAGTGTCCATTCCACTTGAGGCCGCAAAATCAGGGTCCCTCTCACATAGCTAGAGCTGAGAGAAGCCTCCTCTTGAGGTGCTTGTGGTAAGGGGGTATTCCTCTGGAGTCGAAGCCAGGGACTAACCTCTCATCTCGAGTGGATTTTTGGTCCACGGAGTTCTTTCGTGTTGCTACAGTGACCTCAGGATCCCTCTAGCCTTGAAACAGTGTTCTTGGGGTTTGTCTGGAGTGCCATCAAGGAAATCAAGGCTCCTTTCATGTTTGATGTGCAACACGAAATTGCTCTGCATGCAGTGCAGGAGAATCGAGCCTCATCTCGCGGCGAGGGGGAAGTCTCATGGTTTTTCTCAAGTTGCGGCGGGACCCTGGGGTATATTCACGAGTTATGACGGGGATGACCCTTCCATACACGTGTTTGTTCAGCGACGTAAGGACTCCTGCCTAGTTGCGAGGGACAACTCGGGATTCTCCTCGAGGCTTGGCAGGGCAATTGGGACGCCTCCCCAGCTGAGGCGGAACACCAAGGGTCCCTTTCCATGTGCCACAGGAATCCTGGGACACCTATCAAGTTTCACGAGGAGTCAGGCATCGTCTCCTTTGGAGGCACTGATCTCCGCGTACCTCTGGAGTTTTCAAAGGATATGAGGCCTCCGGTGGCAATGAGGTTGGGAACTAGATCTTTCTCTGAGGTCTCCACAGGGGATTCAGACATCCTTTCGTCTTGGGAGATGCAAGACGAGCCTGCATTCAAGTCACTTCAGGGATATCCGGCCTTATTTTAAGTCAGGGCATCGCGGTGTCCATTCCACTTGAGGCCGCAAAATCAGGGTCCCTCTCACATACCTAGAACTGAGAGAAGCCTCCTCTTGAGGTGCTTGTGGTAAGGTGGTATTCCTCTGGAGTCGAAGCCAGGGACTAACCTCTCTTCTCGAGTTGATTTTTGGGCCACGGAGCCCTTTCCTGTTGCTACAGTGACCTCAGGATCCCTCTAGCTTTGAAACAGTGTTCTTGGGGTTTCTCTGGAGTGCCATCAAGAAAATCAAGGCTCCTTTCATGTGTGATGTGCAACACGGAATTGCTCTGCACGCAGTGCAGGGGTATCGGACCTCATCTCGCGGCGAGGGGAAAGTCTCATGGTTTTTCTCAAGTTGCGGCGGGAACCTGGGGTATATTCTCGAGTTACGACAGGGATGGCCCTTCCACACACGTGTTTGTTCAGCGACGTCAAGACTCCTGCCTAGTTGCGAGGGACAACTCGGGATTCTCCTCGAGGCTTGGCAGGGCAATTGGGACGCCTCTCCAGCTGAGGCGGGAGACCAAGTGTCCCTTTCCACGTGCCACAGGAATCCTGGGACTCCTATCAAGTTTCACGAGGAGTGAGGCATCGTCTCTTTTGGAGGCACTGATCTCCGCGTACCTCTGGAGTTTTCAAAGGATGTGAGGCCTCCGGTCGCGATGAGGTGGGGAACTAGGTTTTTCTCTGTGGTCTCCACAGGGGATTCAGACATCCTTTCGTTTTGGGAGATGCAAGACGAGCCTGCATTCAAGTCACTGCCGGGATATCCGGCCTTATTTCGAGTCAGGGCATCGCGGTGTCCATTCCACTTGAGGCCACAAACTCAGGGTCCCTCTCACTTAGCTAGAGCTGAGAGAAGCCTCCTCTTGAGGTGCTTGTGGTAAGGTGGTATTCCTCTGGAGTCGAAGCCAGGGACTAACCTCTCATCTCGAGTTGATTTTTGGTCCACGGAGCTCTTTCGTGTTGCTACAGTGACCTCAGGATCCCTTTAGCCTTGAAACAGTGTTCTTGGGGTTTCTCTGGAGTGCCGTCAAGGAAATCAAGACTCCTTTCATGTTTGATGTGCAACTCGGAATTGCTCTGCACACAGTCTAGGGGAATCGGGCCTCATCTCGCGGCGAGGGGGAAGTCTCATGGTTTTTCTCGAGTTGCGGCGGGAACCTGGGGTATATTCTCGAGTTACGAAGGGGATGGACCTTCCACCCACGTGTTTGTTCAGCGACGGTAGAATTCCTGCCTAGTTGCGAGGGACAACTCGGGATTCTCCTCGAGGCTTGGCAGGGCAATTGGGACGCCTCTCCAGCTGAGGCGGGAGACCAAGGGTCCCTTTCCACGTGCCACAGGAATCCTGGAACTCCTATCAAGTTTCACGAGTCAGGCATCGTCTCCTTTGGAGGCACTGATCTCCACGTACCTCTGGAGTTTTCAAAGGATGTGAGGCCTCCGGTCGCGATGAGGTGGGGAACTAGGTCTTTCTCTGAGGTCTCCACATGGGATTCAGACATCCTTTCGTCTTGGGAGATGCAAGACGAGCCTGCATTTAAGTCACTGCAGGGATATCCGGCCTTATTTCGAGTCAGGGCATCGCGGTGTCCATTCCACTTGAGGCCACAAACTCAGGGTCCATCTCACATACCTAGAGCTGAGAGAAGCCTCCTCTTGAGGTGCTTGTGGTAAGGTGGTATTCCTCTGGAGTCGAATCCAGGGACTAACCTCTCTTCTCGAGTTGATTTTTGGGCCACGGAGCTCTTTCGTGTTGCTACAGTGACCTCAGGATCCCTGTAGCCTTGAAACAGTGTTCTTGGGGTTTCTCTGGAATGCCATCAAGGAAATCAAGTCTCCTTTCATGTGTGATGTGCAACACACGTTTGCTCTGCACGCAGTGCAGGGGAATCGGGCCTCATCTCGCAGCGAGGGGGAAGTCTCATGGTTTTTCTCGAGTTGCGGCGGGAACCTGGGGTATATTCTCGAGTAACGACGGGGATGGCCCTTCCACCCACGTGTTTGTTCAGCGACGTCAGGACTCCTGCCTAGTTGCGAGGGACAAGTCGGGATTCTCCTCGAGGCTTGGCAGGGCAATTGGGACGCCTCTCCAGCTGAGGCGGCAGACCAAGGGTCCCTTTCCACGTGCCACAGGAATCCTGGGACTCCTATCAAGTTTCACGAGGAGTCAGGCATCGTCTGCTTTGGAGGCACTGATGTCCGCGTACCTCTGGAGTTTTCAAAGGATGTGAGGCCTCCGGTCGCCATGAGGTGGGGAACTAGGTCTTTCTCTGTGGTCTCCACAGGGGATTCAGACATCCTTTCGTCTTGGGAGATGCAAGACGAGCCTGCATTCAAGTCACTGCAGGGATATCCGGCCTTATTTCGAGTCAGGGCATCGCGGTGTCCATTCCACTTGAGGCCGCAAACTCAGGGTCCCTCTCACATACCTAGAGCTGAGAGAAGCCTCCTCTTGAGGTGCTTGTGGTAAGGTGGTATTCCTCTGGAGTCGAAGCCAGGGACTAACCTCTCATCTCGAGTTGATTTTTGGTCCATGGAGCTCTTTCGTGTTGCTACAGTGACCTCAGGATCCCTCTAGCCTTGAAACAGTGTTCTTGGGGTTTCTCTGGAGTCCCATCAAGGAAATCAAGGCTTCTTTCATGTGTGATGTGCAACACGGAATTGCTCTGCACGCAGTGCAGGGGAATCGGGCCTCATCTCGCGGCGAGGGGGAAGTCTCATGGTTTTTCTCGAGTTGCGGCGGGAACTTGGGGTATATTCTCGAGTTACGACAGGGATGGCCCTTCCACACACGTGTTTGTTCAGCGACCTCAAGACTCCTGCCTAGTTGCGAGGGACAACTCGGGATTCTCCTCGAGGCTTGGCAGGGCAATTGGGACGCCTCTCCAGCTGAGGCGGGAGACCAAGGGTCCCTTTCCACGTGCCACAGGAATCCTGGGACTCCTATCAAGTTTCACGAGGAGTCAGGCATCGTCTCCTTTGGAGGCACTGATCTCCGCGTACCTCTGGAGTTTTCAAAGGATGTGAGGCCTCCGGTCGCGATGAGGTGGGGAACTAGGTCTTTCTCTGAGGTCTCCACAGGGGATTCAAACATCCTTTCGTCTTGGGAGATGCAAGACGAGCCTGCATTCACGTCACTACAGGGATATCCGGCCTTATTTCGAGTCAGGGCATCGCGGTGTCCATTCCACTTGAGGCCGCAAACTCAGGGTCCCTCTCACATACCTAGAGCTGAGAGAAGCCTCCTCTTGAGGTGCTTGTGGTAAGGTGGTAATCCTCTGGAGTCGAAGCCAGGAACTAACCTCTCATCTCGAGTTGATTTTTCGTCCATGGAGCTCTTTCGTGTTGCTACAGTGACCTCAGGATCCCTCTAGCCTTGAAACAGTGTTCTTGGGGTGTCTCTGGAGTGCCATCAAGGAAATCAAGGCTCCTTTCATGTGTGATGTGCAACACGGAATTGCTCTGCACGCAGTGCCGGGGAATTAGGCCTCATCTCACGGCGAGGGGGAAGTCTCATGATTTTTCTCGAGTTGCGGCGGGAACCTGGGGTATATTCTCGAGTTACGACGGGGATAGCCCTTCCACACAGGTGTTTGTTCAGCCACGTCAGGACTCCTGCCTAATTGCGAGGGACAACTCGGGATTCTCCTCGAGGCTTGGCAGGGCAATTGGGACGCCTCTCCAGCTGAGGCGGAATACCAAGGTTCCCTTTCCACGTGCCACAGGAATCCTGGGACTCCTATCAAGTTTCACGAGGAGTCAGGCATCGTCTCCTTTGGAGGCACTGATCTCCGCGTACCTCTGGAGTTTTCAAAGGATATAAAGAATCCGGTCGCGATGAGGTGGGGAACTAGGTCTTTCTCTGTGGTCTCCACAGGGAATTCAGACATCCTTTCGTCTTGGGAGATGCAAGACGAGCCTGCATTCAAGTCACTGCAGGGATATCCGGCCTTATTTCGAGTCAGGGCATCGCGGTGTTCATTCCACTTGAGGCCGCAAACTCAGGGCCCCCCTCACATACCTAGAGCTGAGAAAAGCCTCCTCTTTAGGTGCTTGTGGTAAGGTGGTATTCCTCTGGAGTCGAAGCCAGGGACTAACCTCTCATCTCGAGTTGATTTTTGGTCCACGGAGCTCTTTAGTGTTGCTACAGTGACGTCAGGATTCCTCTAGCCTTGAAACAGTGTTCTTGGGGTTTCTCTGGAGTGCCACCAAGGAAATCAAGGCTCCTTTCATGTGTGATGTGCAACACGGAATTGCTCTGCACGCAGTGCAGGGGAATCGGGCCTCATCTCGCGGCTAGGGGGAAGTCTCATGGTTTTTCTCGAGTTGCGGCGGGAACTTGGGGTATATTCTCGAGTTACGACGGGGATGGCCCTTCCAGACACGTGATTGTTCAGCGACTGCAGGACTCCTGCCTAGTTGCGAGGGACAACTCGGGATTCTCCTCGAGGCTTGGCAGGGCAATTGGGACGCCTCTCCAGCTGAGGCGGGAGACCAAGGGTCCCTTTCCACGTGCCACAGGAATCCTGGGACTCCTATCAAGTTTCACGAGGAGTCAGGCATCGTCTCCTTTGGAGGCACTGATCTCCGCGTACCTCTGGAGTTTTCAAAGGATGTGAGGTCTCCGGTCGCCATGAGGTGGTGAACTATGTCTTTCTCTGTGGTCTCCACAGGGGATTCAGACATCCTTTCGTCTTGGGAGATGCAAGACGAGCCGGCATTCAAGTCACTGCAGGGATATCCGGCCTTATTTCAAGCCAGGGCATCGCGGTGTCCAATCCACTTGAGGCCGCAAAATCAGGGTCCCTCTCACATACCTAGAGCTGAGAGAAGCCTCCTCTTGAGGTGCTTGTGGTAAGGTTGTATTCCTTTGGAGTCGAAGCCAGGGACTAACCTCTCATCTCGAGTTGATTTTTGGTCCACGGAGCTCTTTCTTGTTGCTACAGTGACCTCAGGATCCCTCTAGCCTTGAAACAGTGTTCTTTGGGTTTCTCTGGAGTGCCATCAAGGAAATCAAGGCTCCTTTCATGTGTGATGTGCAACACGGAATTGCTCTGCACGCAGTGCAGGGGAATCAGGCCTAATCTCGTGGCGAGGGGGAAGTCCCATGGCTTTTCTCGAGTTGCGACGGGAACCTGGGGTATATTCTCGAGTTACGACGGGGATGGCCCTTCCACACACGTGTTTCTTCAGCGACTTCAGGACTCCTGCCTAGTTGCGAGGGACAACTCGGGATTCTCCTCGAGGCTTGGCAGGGCAATTGGGACGCCTCTCCAGCTGAGGCGGGAGACCAAGAGTCCCTTTCCACGTGCCACAGGAATCCTGGGACTCCTATCAAGTTTCACGAGGAGTCAGGCATCGTCTCCTTTGGAGGCACTGATCTCCGCGTACCTCTGGAGTTTTCAAAGGATGTGAGGCCTCCGGTCGCGATGAGGTGGGGAACTAGGTCTTTCTCTGTGGTCTCCACAGGGGATTCAGACATCCTTTCGTCTTGGGAAATGCAAGACGAGCCTGCATTCAAGTCATTGCAGGGATATCCGGCCTTATTTTGAGTCAGGGCATCGCGGTGTCCGTTCCACTTGAGGCCGCAAACTCAGGGTCCCTCTCACATACCTAGAACTGAGAGAAGCCTCCTCTGGAGGTGCTTGTGGTAAGGTGGTATTCCTCTGGAGTCGAAGCCAGGGACTAACCTCTCATCTCGTGTTGATTTTTGGTCCACGGAGCTCTTTCCTGTTGCTACAGTGACCTCAGGATCCCTCTAGCTTTGAAACAGTGTTCTTGGGGTTTCTCTGGAGTGCCATCAAGGAAATCAAGGCTCCTTTCATGTGTGATGTGCAACACGGAATTGCTCTGCACGCAGTGCAGGGGAATCGGACCTCATCTCGCGGCGAGGTGGAAGTCTCATGGTTTTTCTCGAGTTGCGGCCGGAACCTGGGGTATTTTCTCGAGTTACGACAGGGATGGCCCTTCCACACACGTTTCTGTTCAACGACGTCAGGACTCCTGCCTAGTTGCGAGGGACAACTCGGGATTCTCCTCGAGGCTTGGCAGGGCAATTGGGACGCCTTTCCAGCTGAGGCGGGAGACCAAGGGTCCCTTTCCACGTGCCACAGGAATCCTGGGACTCCAATCAAGTTTCACGGGGAGTCAGGCATCGTCTCTTTTGGAGGCACTGATCTCGGCGTACCTCTGGAGTTTTCAAAGGATGTGAGGCTTCCGGTCGCGATGGGGTGGGGAACTAGGTTTTTCTCTGTGGTCTCCACAGGGGATTCAGACAACCTTTCGTCTTGGGAGATGCAAGACGAGCCTGCATTCAAGTCACTGCAGGGATATCCGGCCTTATTTCGAGTCAGGGCGTCGTTGTGTCCATTCCACTTGAGGCCGCAAACTCAGGGTCCCTCTCACTTAGCTAGAGCTGAGAGAAGCCTCCTCTTGAGGTGCTTGTGGTAAGGTGGTATTCCTCTGGAGTTTAAGCCAGGGACTAACCTCTCATCTCGAGTTGATTTTTGGTCCATGGAGCTCTTTCGTGTTGCTACAGTGACCTCAGGGTGACTCTAGCCTTGAAACAGTGTTCTTGGGGTGTCTCTGGAGTGCCATCAAGGAAATCAAGGCTCCTTTCATGTGTGATGTGAAACACGGAATTGCTCTGCACGCAGTGCCGGGGAATCAGGCCTCATCTCGCGGCGAGGGGGAAGTCTCATGATTTTTCTCGAGTTAAGGCGGGAACCTGGGGTATATTCTCGAGTTACGACGGGGATGGCCCTTCCACACAGGTGTTTGTTCAGCCACGTCAGGACTCCTGCCTAATTGCGAGGGACAACTCGGGATTCTCCTCGAGGCTTGGCAGGGCAATTGGGACGCCTCTCCAGCTGAGGCGGAATACCAAGGTTCCCTTTCCACGTGCCACAGGAATCCTGGGACTCCTATCAAGTTTCACGAGGAGTCAGGCATCGTCTCCTTTGCAGGCACTGATCTCCGCGTACCTCTGGAGTTTTCAAAGGATGTGAGGTCTCCGGTCGCCATGAGGTGGTGAACTATGTCTTTCTCTGTGGTCTCCACAGGGGATTCAGACATCCTTTCGTCTTGGGAGATGCAAGACGAGCCGGCATTCAAGTCACTGCAGGGATATCCGGCCTTATTTCAAGCCAGGGCATCGCGGTGTCCATTCCACTTGAGGCCGCAAAATCAGGGTCCCTCTCACATACCTAGAGCTGAGAGAAGCCTCCTCTTGAGGTGCTTGTGGTAAGGTTGTATTCCTTTGGAGTCGAAGCCAGGGACTAACCTCTCATCTCGAGTTGATTTTTGGTCCACGGAGCTCTTTCTTGTTGCTACAGTGACCTCAGGATCCCTCTAGCCTTGAAACAGTGTTCTTTGGGTTTCTCTGGAGTGCCATCAAGGAAATCAAGGCTCCTTTCATGTGTGATGTGCAACACGGAATTGCTCTGCACGCAGTGCAGGGGAATCAGGCCTAATCTCGTGGCGAGGGGGAAGTCCCATGGCTTTTCTCGAGTTGCGGCGGGAACCTGGGGTATATTCTCGAGTTACGACGGGGATGGCCCTTCCACACACGTGTTTCTTCAGCGACTTCAGGACTCCTGCCTAGTTGCGAGGGACAACTCGGGATTCTCCTCGAGGCTTGGCAGGGCAATTGGGACGCCTCTCCAGCTGAGGCGGGAGACCAAGAGTCCCTTTCCACGTGCCACAGGAATCCTGGGACTCCTATCAAGTTTCACGAGGAGTCAGGCATCGTCTCCTTTGGAGGCACTGATCTCCGCGTACCTCTGGAGTTTTCAAAGGATGTGAGGCCTCCGGTCGCGATGAGGTGGGGAACTAGGTCTTTCTCTGTGGTCTCCACAGGGGATTCAGACATCCTTTCGTCTTGGGAGATGCAAGACGAGCCTGCATTCAAGTCACTGCAGGGATATCCGGCCTTATTTCGAGCCAGGGCATCGCGGTGTCCATTCCACTTGAGGCCGCAAACTCAGGGTCCCTCTCACATACCTAGAGCTGAGAGAAGCCTCCTCTTGAGGTGCTTGTGGTAAGGTGGTATTCCTCTGGAGTCGAAGCCAGAGACTAACGTCTCATCCCGAGATGATTTTTGGTCCACGGAGCTCTTTCGTGTTGCTACAGTGACCTCAGGGTGCCTCTAGCCTTGAAACAGTGTTCTTCGGGTTTCTCTGGATTGCCATCAAGGAACTCTAGGCTCCTTTCATGTGTGATGTGCAACTCGGAATTGCTCTGGACGCAGTGCAGGGGAATCGGGCTCATCTCGCGGCGAGGGGGAAGTCTCATGGTTTTTCTCGAGTTGCGGCAGGAACCTGGGGTATATTCTCGAGTTACGACGGGGATGGCCCTTCCACACAAGTGTTTGTTCAGCGACGGCAGGACTCCTGCCTAGTTGCGAGGGACAACTCGGGATTCTCCTCGAGGCTTGGCAGGGCAATTGGGACGCCTCTCCACCTGAGGCGGGAGACCAAGAGTCCCTTTCCACGTGCCACAGGAATCCTGGGACTCCTATCAAGTTTCACGAGGAGTCAGGCATCGTCTCCTTTGGAGGCACTGATCTCCGCGTACCTCTGGAGTTTTCAAAGGATGTGAGGCCTCCGGTCGCCATGAGGTGGGGAACTAGGTCTTTCTCTGTGGTCTCCACAGGGGATTCAAACATCCTTTCGTCTTGGGAGATGCAAGACGAGCCTGCATTCAAGTCACTGCAGGGATATCCGGCCTTATTTCGAGCCAGGGCATCGCGGTGTCCATTCCACTTGAGGCCGCAAACTCAGGGCCCCTCTTACAGACATAGAGCTGAGAGAAGCCTCCTCTTGAGGTGCTTGTGGTAAGGTGGTATTCCTCTGGAGTCGAAGCCAGGGACTAACCTCTCATCTCGAGTTGATTTCTGGTCCACGGAGCTCTTTCGTGTGGCTACAGTGACCTCAGGATCCCTCTAGCCTTGAAACAGTGTTCTTGGGGTTTCTCTGGAGTGCCATCAAGGAAATCAAGGCTCCTTTCATGTGTGATGTGCAACACGGAATTGCTCTGCACGCAGTGTAGGGGAATCGGGCCTCATCTCGCGGCGAGGGGGAAGTCTCATGGTTTTTCTCGAGTTGCGGAGGGAACCTGGGGTATATTCTCGAGTTACGATGGGGATGGCCCTTCCACCCACATGTGTGTTCAGCGACGTCAGGACTCCTGCCTAGTTGCGAGGGACAACTCGGGATTCTCCTCGAGGCTTGGCAGGGCAATTGGGACGCCTCTCCAGCTGAGGTGGGAGACCAAGGGTCCCTTTCCACGTGCCACAGGAATCCTGGGACTCCTATCAAGTTTCACGAGGAGTCAGGCATCGTCTCCTTTGGAGGCACTGATCTCCGCGTACCTCTGGAGTTTTCAAAGGATGTGAGGCCTCCGGTCGCCATGAGGTGGGGAACTAGGTCTTTCTCTGTGGTCTCCACAGGGGATTCAGACATACTTTCATCTTGGGAGATGCAAGACGAGCCTGCATTCAAGTCACTGCAGGGATTTCCAGCGTTATTTCCCGTCAGGGCATCGCAGTGTCCATTCCACTTGAGGCCGCAAAATCAGGGTCCCTCTCACATAGCTAGAGCTGAGAGAAGCCTCCTCTTGAGGTGCTTGTGGTAAGGTGGTATTCCTCTGGAGTCTAAGCCAGGGACTAACCTCTCATCTCGAGTGGATTTTTGGTCCACGGAGTTCTTTCGTGTTGCTACAGTAACCTCAGGATCCCTCTAGCCTTGAAACAGTGTTCTTGGGGTTTCTCTGGAGTGCCATCAAGGAAATCAAGGCTCCTTTCATGTTTGATGTGCAACACGAAATTGTTCTGCATGCAGTGCAGGAGAATCGAGCCACATCTCGCGGCGAGGGGGAAGTCTCATTGTTTTTCTCAAGTTGCGGCAGGACCCTGGGGTATATTCTCGAGTTATGACGGGGATTGCCCTTCCATACACGCGTTTGTTCAGCGACGTCAGGACTCCTGCCTAGTTACGAGGGACAACTCGGGATTCTCCTCGAGGCTTGGCAGGGCAATTGGGACGCCTCTCCAGCTGAGGCGGGAGACCAAGTGTCCCTTTCCACGTGCCACAGGAATCCTGGGACACCTATCAAGTTTCACGAGGAGTCAGGCATCGTCTCCTTTGGCGGCACTGATCTCCGCGTACCTCTGGAGTTTTCAAAGGATATGAGGCGTTCGGTCGCGATGAGGTGGGGAACTAGATCTTTCTCTGAGGTCTCCACAGGGGATTCAGACATCCTTTCGTCTTGGGAAATGCAAGACGAGCCTGCATTCAAGTCACTGCAGGGATATCCGGCCTAATTTGAGTCAGGGCATCGCGGTGTCCATTCCACTTGAGGCCGCAAACTCAGGGTCCCTCTCACATACCTAGAACTGAGAGAAGCCTCCTCTTGAGGTGCTTGTGGTAAGGTGGTATTCCTCTGGAGTCGAAGCCAGGGACTAACCTCTCATCTCGTGTTGATTTTTGGTCCATGGAGCTCTTTCGTGTTGCTCCAGTGACCTCAGGATCCCTCTAGCCTTGAAACAGTGTTCTTGGGGTTTCTCTGGAGTGCCATCAAGGAAATCAAGGCTCCTTTCATGTGTGATGTGCAACACGGAATTGCTCTGCACGCAGTGCAGGGGAATCGGGCCTCATCTCCCGGCGAGGGGGAAGTCTCATGGTTTTTCTCGAGTTGCGGCGGGAACTGGGGTATATTCTCGAGTTACGACGGGGATGGCCCTTCCACCCACGTGTTTGTGCAGCAACGTCAGGACTCCTGCCTAGTTGCGAGGGACAAGTCGGGATTCTCCTCGAGGCTTGGCAGATCAATTGGGACGCCTCTCCAGCTGAGGCGGGAGACCAAGGGTCCCTTTCCACCTGCCACAGGAATCCTGGGACGTCTATCAAGTTTCACGAGGAGTCAGGCATCGTCTCTTTTGGAGGCACTGATCTCCGCGTACCTCTGGAGTTTTCAAAGGATGTGAGGCCTCCGGTCGCGATGAGGTGGGGAACTAGGTCTTTCTCTGTGGTCTCCACAGGGGATTCAGACATCCTTTCATCTTGGGAGATGAAAGACGAGCCTGCATTTAAGTCACTGCAGGGATATCCGGCCTTATTTCGTGTCAGGGCATCGCTGTGTCCATTCCACTTGAGTCCGCAAAATCAGGGTCCCTCTCACATACCTAGAGCTGAGAGAAGCCTCCTCTTGAGGTGCTTGTGGTAAGGTGGTATTCCTATGGAGTCGAAGCCAGGGACTAACCTCTCATCTCGAGTTGATTTTTGGTCCATGAAGCTCTTTCGTGTTGCTACAGTAACCTCAGGATCCCTCTAGCCTTGAAACAGTGTTCTTGGGGTTTCTCTGGAGTGCCATCAAGGAAATCAAGGCTCCTTTCATGTCTGATGTGCAACATGGAATTGCTCTGCATGCAGTGCAGGAGAATCGAGCCTCATCTCGGGCGAGGGGGAAGTCTCATGGTTTTTCCCGAGTTGCGGCGGGACCCTTGGGTATATTCTCGAGTTATGACGGGGATGGCCCTTCCAGCCACGTGTTTGTTCAGCGACGTCAGGACTCCTGCCTAGTTGCGAGGGACAACTCGGGATTCTCCTCGAGGCTTGGCAGGGCAATTGGGACGCGTCTCCAGCTGAGGCGGGAGACCAAGGGTCCCTTTCCACGTGCCACAGGAATCCTGGGACTCCTATCAAGTTTCACGAGGAGTCAGGCATCGTCTCCTTTGGAGGCACTGATCTCCGCGTACCTCTGGAGTTTTCAAAGGATGTGAGGCCTCCGGTCGCGATGAGGTGGGGAACTAGATCTTTCTCTGAGGTCTCCACAGGGGATTCAGACATCCTTTCGTCTTGGGAGATGCAAGACGAGCCTGCATTCAATTCACTGCAGGGATATCCGGGCTTATTTCGAGTCAGGGCATCGCGGTGTCCATTCCACTTGAGGCCGCAAAATCAGGGTCCCTCTCACATAGCTAGAGCTGGGAGAAGCCTCCTCTTGAGGTGCTTGTGGTAAGGTGGTATTCCTCTGGAGTCGAAGCCAGGGACTAACCTCTCATCTCGAGTGGATTTTTGGTCCACGGAGTTCTTTCGTGTTTCTACAGTAACCTCAGGATCCCTCTAGCCTTGAAACAGTGTTCTTGGGGTTTCTCTGGAGTGCCATCAAGGAAATCAAGGCTCCTTTCATGTTTGATGTGCAACACGAAATTGCTCTGCATGCAGTGCAGGAGAATCGAGCCTCATCTCGCGGCGAGGGGGAAGTCTCACTGTTTTTCTCAAGTTGCGGCAGGACCCTGGGGTATATTCTCGAGTTATGACGGGGATGGCCCTTCCATACACGTGTTTGTTCAGCGACATCAGGACTCCTGCCTAGTTGCGAGGGACAACTCAGGATTCTCCTCGAGGCTTGGCAGGGCAATTGGGACGCCTCTCCAGCTGAGGCGGGAGACCAAGGGTCCCTTTCCACGTGCCACAGGAATCCTGGGACACCTATCAAGTTTCACGAGGAGTCAGGCATCGTCTCCTTTGGAGGCACTGATCTCCGCGTACCTCTGGAGTTTTCAAAGGATGTGAGGCCTCCGGTCGCGATGAGGTGGGGAACTAGATCTTTCTCTGAGGTCTCCACAGGGGATTCAGACATCCTTTCGTCTTGGGAGATGCAAGACGAGCCTGCATTCAATTCACTGCAGGGATATCCGGGCTTATTTCGAGTCAGGGCATCGCGGTGTCCATTCCACTTGAGGCCGCAAAATCAGGGTCCCTCTCACATAGCTAGAGCTGGGAGAAGCCTCCTCTTGAGGTGCTTGTGGTAAGGTGGTATTCCTGTGGAGTTGAAGCCATGGACTAACCTCTCATCTTGAGTTGATTTTTGGTCCACGGAGCTCTTTCGTGTTCCTACAGTGACCTCAGGATCCCTGTAGCCTTGAAACAGTGTTCTTGGGTTTTCTCTGGAGTGCCACCAAGGAAATCAAGGCTCCTTTCATGTGTGATGTGCAACACGGAATTGCTCTGCACGCAGTGCAGGGGAATCGGGCCTCATCTCGCGGCGAGGGGGAAGTCTCATGGTTTTTCTCGAGTTGCGGCAGGAACCTGGGGTATATTCTCGAGTTACGACGGGGATGGCCCTTCCACCCACGTGATTGGTCAGCGACGTCAGGACTCCTGCCTAGTTGCGAGGGACAACTCGGGATTCTCCTCGAGGCTTGGCAGGGCAATTGGGACGCCTCTCCAGCTGAGGCGGGAGACCAAGGGTCCCTTTCCACGTGCCACAGGAATCCTGGGACTCCTATCAAGTTTCAGGAGGAGTCAGGCATCGTCTCCTTTGGAGGCACTGATCTCCGCGTACCTCTGGAGTTTTCAAAGGATGTGAGGCCTCCGGTCGCGATGAGGTGGGGAACTAGGTCTTTCTCTGTGGTCTCCACAGGGGATTCAGACATCCTTTCGTCTTGGGAGATGCAAGACGAGCCTGCATTCAATTCACTGCAGGAATATCCGGCCTTATTTCGAGTCAGGGCATCGCGGTGTCCATTCCACTTGAGGCCGCAAACTCAGGGTCCCTCTCACATACCTAGAGCTGAGAGAAGCCTCCTCTTGAGGTGCTTGTGGTAAGGTGCTATTCCTCTGAAGTCGAAGTCAGGGACTAACCTCTCATCTCGAGTTGATTTTTGGGCCACGGAGCTCTTTCGTGTTGCTACACTGACCTGAGGATCCCTCTAGCCTTGAAACAGTGTTCTTGGGGTTTCTCTGGAGTGCCACCAAGGAAATCAAGTCTCCTTTCATGTGTGATGTGCAACACGGAATTGCTCTGCACGCAGTGCAGGGGAATCGGGCCTCATCTCGTGGCGAGGGGGAAGTCTCATGGTTTTTCTCGAGTTGCGGCGGGAACCTGGGGTATATTCTCGAGTTACGACGGGGATGTCCCTTCCATACACGTGTTTGTTCAGCGACGGCAGGACTCCTGCCTAGTTGCGAGGGACAACTCGGGATTCTCCTCGAGGCTTGGCAGGGCAATTGGGACGCCTCTCCAGCTGAGGCGGGAGACCAAGGGTCCCTTTCCACCTGCCACAGGAATCCTGGGACTCCTATCAAGTTTCAGGAGGAGTCAGGCATCGTCTCCTTTGGAGGCACTGATCTCCGCGTACCTCTGGAGTTTTCAAAGGATGTGAGGCCTCCGGTCGCGATGAGGTGGGGAACTAAGTCTTTCTCTGTGGTCTCCACAGGGGATTCAGACATTCTTTCGTCTTGGGAGATGCAAGACGAGTCTGCATTCAAGTCACTGCAGGGATATCCGGCCTTATTTCGAGCCAGGGCATCGCGGTGTCCATTCCACTTGAAGCCCCAAACTCAGGGTCCCTCTCACATACCTAGAGCTGAGAGAAGCCTCCTCTTGAGGTGCTTGTGGTAAGGTGATATTCCTCTGGAGTCGAAGCCAGGGACTAACCTCTCATCTCGAGTTGATTTTTGGTCCACGGAGCTCTTTCGTGTTGCTACAGTGACCTCAGGATCCCGCTAGCCTTGAAACAGTGTTCTTGGGGTTTCTCTGGAGTGCCTTAAAGGAAATCAATCCTCCTTTCATGTGTGATGTGCAACACGGAATTGCTCTGCCCGCAGTGCAGGGGAATCGGGCCTCATATAGCGGCGAGGGGGAAGTCTCATGGTTTTTCTCGAGTTGCGGCGGGAACCTGGGGTATAATCTCGAGTTACGACGGGGATGGCCTTTCCACACACGTGTTTGTTCAGCGACGTCAGGACTCCTGCCTAGTTGCGAGGGACAACTCGGGATTCTCTTCGAGGCTTGGCAGGGCAATTGGGACGCCTCTCCAGCTGAGGCGGGAGACCAAGTGTCCCTTTCCACGTGCCACAGGAATCCTCGGACTCCTATCAAGTTTCACGAGGAGTCAGGCATCGTCTCCTTTGGAGGCACTGATCTCCGCGTACCTCTGGAGTTTTCAAAGGATGTGAGGCCTCTGGTCGCCATGAGGTTGGGAACTAGGTCTTTCTCTGTGGTCTCCACAGGGGATTCAGACATCCTTTCGTCTTGGGAGATGCAAGACGAGCCTGCATTCAAGTCACTGCAGGGATATCCGGCCTTATTTCGAGTCAGGGCATCGCGGTGTCCATTTCAATTGAGGCCGCAAACTCAGGGTCCCTCTCACATACCTAGAGCTGAGAGAAGCCTCCTCTTGAGGTGCTTGTGGTAAGCTGGTATTCCTTTGGAGTCGAAGCCAGGGACTAAGCTCTCATCTCGAGTTGATTTTTGGTCCACGGAGCTCTTTCGTGTTGCTACAGTGAATTCAGGATCCCTCTAGCCTTGAAACAGTGTTCTTGGGGTTTCTCTGGAGTGCCACCAAGGAAATCAAGGCTCCTTTCATGTGTGATGTGCAACACGGAATTGCTCTGCACGCAGTGCAGGGGAATCGGGCTTCATCTCGCGGCGAGGGGGAAGTCTCATGGTTTTTCTCGAGTTGCGGCGGGAACCTGGGGTATATTCTCGAGTTACGACGGGGATGGCCCTTCCACACACGTGTTTGTTCAGCGACGTCAGGACTCCTACCTAGTTGCGAGGGACAACTCGGGATTCTCCTCGAGGCTTGGCAGGGCAATTGGGACGCCTCTCCAGCTGAGGCGGGAGACCAAGGGTCCCTTTCCATGTGCCACAGGAATCCTGGGACTCCTTTCAAATTTCACGAGGAGTCAGGCATCGTCTCTTTTGGAGGCACTGATCTCCGCGTACCTCTGGAGTTTTCAAAGGATGTGAGGCCTCCGGTCGCGATGAGGTGGGGAACTAGGTCTTTCTCTGTGGTCTCCACAGGGGATTCAAACATCCTTTCGTCTTGGAAGATGCAAGACGAGCCTGCATTCAAGTCACTGCAGGGATATCCGGCCTTATTTCGAGTCATGGCATCGCGGTGTCCATTCCACTTGAGGCCGCAAACTCAGGGCTCCTCTTACATACCTAGAGCTGAGAGAAGCCTCCTCTTGAGGTGCTTGTGGTAAGGTGGTATTCCTCTGGAGTTGAAGCCAAGGACTAACCTCTCATCTCGAGTTGATTTTTGGTCCACGGAGCTCTTTCGTTTTGCTACAGTGACCTCAGGATCCCTCTAGCCTTGAAACAGTGTTCTTGGTGTTTCTCTGGAATGCCACCAAGGAAATCAACGCTCCTTTCATGTGTGATGTGCAACACGGAATTGCTCTGCACGCAGTGCAGGGGAATCGGGCCTCATCTCGCGGCGAGGGGAAAGTCTCATGGTTTTTCTCGAGTTGCGGCGGGAACCTGGGGTATATTCTCGAGTTACGACGGGGATGGCCCTTTCAACCACGTGTTTGTTCAGCGACATCAGGACTCCTGCCTAGTTGCGAGGGACCACTCGGGATTCTCCTCGAGGCTTTGCAGGGCAATTGGGACGCCTCTCCACCTGAGGCGGGAGACCAAGGGTCCCTTTCCACGTGCCACAGGAATCCTGGGACTCCTATCAAGTTTCACGAGGAGTCAGGCATCGTCTCCTTTGGAGGCACTGATCTCCGTGTACCTCTGGAGTTTTCAAAGGATGTGAGGCCTCCGGTCACGAGGAGGTGGGGAACTAGGTCTTTCTCTGTGGTCTCCACAGGGGATTCAGACATCCTTTCGTCTTCGGAGATGCATGACGAGCCTGCATTCAAGTCACTGCAGGGATATCCGGCCTTATTTCGAGTCAGGGCATCGCAGGGTCCATTCCACTTGAGGCCGCAAACTCAGGGTCCCTCTCACATACCTAGAGCTGAGAGAAACCTCCTCTTGAGGTGTTTGTGGTAAAGTGGTATTCCTCTGGAGTCGAAGCCAGGGACTAACCTCTCATCTCGAGTGGATTTTTGGTCCACGGAGCTCTTTCGTGTTGCTACAATGACCTCAGGATCCCTTTAGCCTTGAAACAGTGTTCTTGGGGTTTCTCTGGAGTGCCATCAAGGAAATCAAGGTTCCTTTCATGTTTGATGTGCAAGACGGAATTGTTCTGCACGCAGTGCTGGGGAGTCGGGCCTCATCTCGCGGCGAGGGGGAAGTCTCATGGTTTTTCTCGAGTTGCGGCGGGAACCTGGGGTGTATTCTCGAGTTACGACGGGGATGGCCCTTCCACCCACGTGTTTCTTCAGCGACTTCAGGACTCCTGCCTAGTTGCGAGGGACACCTCGGGATTCTCCTCGAGGCTTGGCAGGGCAATCGGGACGCCTCTCAAGCTGAGGCGGGAGACCAAGTGTCCCTTTCCACGTGCCACAGGAATCCTGGATCCCCTAAGAAGTTTCACGAGGAGTCAGGCATCGTCTCCTTTGGAGGCACTGATCTCCGAGTACCTCTGGAGTTTTCAAAGGATATAAGGAATCTGGTCGCGATGAGTTGGGAACTAGGTCTTTCTCTGTGGTCTCCACAGGGGATTCAGACATCCTTTCGTCTTGGGAGATGCAAGACGAGCCTGCATTCAAGTCACTGCAGGGATATCCGGCCTTATTTCGAGTCAGGGCATCGCGGTGTCCATTCCACTTGAGGCCGCAAACTCAGGGCCCCCCTCACATACCTAGAGCTGAGAAAAGCCTCCTCTTGAGGTGCTTGTGGTAAGGTGGTATTCCTCTGGAGTCGAAGCCAGGGACTAACCTCTCATCTCGAGTTGATTTTTGGTCCACGGAGCTCTTTCGTGTTGCTACAGTGACGTCAGGATTCCTCTAGCCTTGAAACAGTGTTCTTGGGGTTTCTCTGGAGTGCCACCAAGGAAATCAAGGCTCCTTTCATGTGTGATGTGCAACACGGAATTGCTCTGCACGCAGTGCAGGGGAATCGGGCCTCATCTCGCGGCTAGCGGGAAGTCTCATGGTTTTTCTCGAGTTGCGGCGGGAACCTGGGGTATATTCTCGAGTTACGACGGGGATGGCCCTTCCACCCACGTGTTTGTTCAGCTTCGTCAGGACTCCTGCCTAGTTGCGAGGAACAACACGGGATTCTCCTCGAGGCTTGGCAGGGCAATTGGGACGCCTCTCCAGCTGAGGCGGGAGACCAAGGGTCCCTTTCCACGTGCCACAGGAATCCTGGGACTCCTATCAAGTTTCACGAGGAGTCAGGCATCGTCTCCTTTGGAGGCACTGATCTCCGCGTACCTCTGGAGTTTTCAAAGGATGTGAGGCCCCCTGTTGCGATGAGGTGGGAAACTAGGTCTTTCTCTGTGGTCTACACAGGGGATTCAGACATCCTTTCGTATTGGGAGATGCAAGACGAGCGTACATTCAAGTCACTTCAGGGATATCCGGCCTTATTTCGAGTCAGGGCATCGCGGTGTCCATTCCACTTGAGGCCGCAAACTCAGGGTCCCTCTCACATACCTAGAGCTGAGAGAAGCCTCCTCTTGAGGTGCTTGTGGTTAGGTTCCTCTGGAGTCGAAGCCAAGGATTAACCTCTCATCTCGAGTTGATTTTTGGTCCATGGAGCTTTTTCGTGTTGCTACAGTGACCTCAGGATCCCTCTAGCCTGGAAACAGTGTTCTTGGGGTTTCTCTGGAGTGCCATCAAGGATATCAAGGCTCCTTTCATGTGTGATGTGCAACACGGAATTGCTCTGCACGCAGTGCAGGGGAATCGGGACTCATCTCGCGGCGAGGGGGAAGTCTCATGGTTTTTCTCGAGTTGCGGCGGGAACCTGGTGTATATTCTCGAGTTACGACGGGGATGGCCCTTCCACACACGTGTTTGTTCAGCGACGGCAGGACTCCTGCCTAGTTGCGAGGGACAACTCGGGATTCTCCTCGAGGGTTGGCAGGGCAATTGGGACGCCTCTCCAGCTGAGGCGGGAGACCAAGGGTCCCTTTCCACGTGCCACAGGAATCCTGGGACTCCTATCAAGTTTCACAAGGAGTCAGGCATCGTCTCCTTTGGAGGCACTGATCTCCGCGTACCTCTGGAGTTTTCAGAGGATGTGAGGCCTCCGGTCGCGATGAGGTGGGGAACTAGGTCTTTCTCTGAGGTCTACACAGGGGATTCAGACACCCTTTCGTCTTGGGAGATGCAAGACGAGCCTGCATTCAAGTCACTGCAGAGATATCCAGCCTTATTTCGAGTCAGGGCATCGCGATGTCCATTCCACTTGAGGCCGCAAACTCAGGGTCCCTCTCACATACCTAGAGCTGAGAGAAGCCTCCTCTTGAGGTGCTTGTGGTAAGGTGGTATTCCTCTGGAGTCGAAGCCAGGGACTAACCTCTCATCTCGAGTTGATTTTTGGTCCACGGAGCTCTTTCGTGTGGCTACAGTGACCTCAGGATCCCTCTAGCCTTGAAACAGTGTTCTTGGGTTTTCTCTGGAGTGCCACCAAGGAAATCAATGCTCCTTTCATGTGTGATGTGCAACACGGAATTGCTCTGCACGCAGTGCAGGGGAATCGGGCCTCATCTCGCAGCGAAGGGGAAGTCTCATGGTTTTTCTCGAGTTGCGTCGGGAACCTTGGGTATATTCTCGAGTTACGACAGGGATGGCCCTTCCACCCACGTGATTGTTCAGCGACGTCAGGGCTCCTGCCTAGTTGCGAGGGACAACTCGGGATTCTCCTCGAGGCTTGGCAGGGCAATTGGGACGCCTCTCCAGCTGAGGCGGGAGACCAAGGGTCCCTTTCCACGTGCCACAGGAATCCTGGGACTCCTATCAAGTTTCACGAGGAGTCAGGCATCGTCTCCTTTGGAGGCACTGATCTCCGCGTACCTCTGGAGTTTTCAAAGGATATAAGGAATCCGGTCGCGATGAGGTGGGGAACTAGGTCTTTCTCTGTGGTCTCCACAGGGGATTCAGACATCCTTTCGTCTTGGGAGATGCAAGACGAGCCTGCATTCAAGTCACTGCAGGGATATCCGGCCTTATTTCGAGTCAGGGCATCGCGGTGTCCATTCCACTTGAGGCCGCAAACTCAGGGCCCCCCTCACATACCTAGAGCTGAGAAAAGCCTCCTCTTTAGGTGCTTGTGGTAAGGTGGTATTCCTCTGGAGTCGAAGCCAGGGACTAACCTCTCATCTCGAGTTGATTTTTGGTCCACGGAGCTCTTTAGTGTTGCTACAGTGACGTCAGGATTCCTCTAGCCTTGAAACAGTGTTCTTGGGGTTTCTCTGGAGTGCCACCAAGGAAATCAAGGCTCCTTTCATGTGTGATGTGCAACACGGAATTGCTCTGCACGCAGTGCAGGGGAATCGGGCCTCATCTCGCGGCGAATGGGAAGTCTCATTGTTTTTCTCGAGTTGCGGCGGGAACCTGGGGTATATTCTCGAGTTACGACGGGGATGGCCCTTCCACCCACGTGTTTGTTCAGCGACGTCAGGACTCCTGCCTAGTTGCGATGGACAACTCGGGATTCTCCTCGAGGCTTGGCAGGGCAATTGTGACACCTCTCCAGCTGAGGCGGGAGACCAAGGGTCCCTTTCCACGTGCCACAGGAATCCTGGGACTCCTATCAAGTTTCACGAGGAGTCAGGCATCGTCTCCTTTGGAGGCACTGATCTCCGCGTACCTCTGGAGTTTTCAAAGGATGTAAGGCCTCCGGTCGCGATGAGGTGGGGAACTAGGTCTTTCTCTGTGGTCTCCACAGGGGATTCAGACATCCTTTCATCTTGGGAGATGCAAGACGAGCCTGCATTCAAGTCACTGCAGGGATATCCGGCCTTATTTCGAGTCAGGGCATCGCGGTGTCCATTCCACTTGAGGCCGCAAATTCAGGGTCCCTCCCATATACCTAGAGCTGAGAGAAGCCTCCTCTTGAGGTGCTTGTGGTAAGGTGGTATTCCTCTGGAGTCGAAGCCAGGGATTAACCTCTCATCTCGAGTTGATTTTTGGTCCACGGAGCTCTTTCCTGTTGCTACAGTGACCTCAGGATCCCTGTAGCCTTGAAACAGTGTTCTTGGGGTTTCTCTGGAGTGCCATCAAGGAAATCAAGGCTCCTTTCATGTGTGATGTGCAACACGGAATTGCCTCGCACGCAGTGAAGGAGAATCGGGCCTCATCTCGCGGCGAGGGGGAAGTCTCATGGTTTTTCTCGAGTTGCGGCGGGAACTTGGGGTATATTCTCGAGTTACGACGGGGATGGCCCTTCCACACACGTGTTTGTTCAGCAACGGCAGGACTCCTGCCTAGTTGCGAGGGACTACTCGGGATTCTCCTCGAGGCTTGGCAGGGCAATTGGGACACCTCTCCAGCTGAGGCGGGAGACCAAGGGTCCCTTTCCACGTGCCACAGGAATCCTGGGACTCCTATCAAGTTTCACGAGGAGTCAGGCATCGTCTCCTTTGGAGGCACTGATCTCTGTATACCTCTGGAGTTTTCAAAGGATGTGAGGCCTCCAGTCGTTATGAGGTGGGGAACTAGGTCTTTCTCTGTGGTCTCTACAGGGGATTAAGACATCCTTTCGTCTTGGGAGATGCAAGACGAGCCTGCATTCAAGTCACTGCAGGGATATCCGGCCTTATTTCGAGTCAGGGCATCGCGGTGTCCATTCCACTTGAGGCCGCAAACTCAGGGTACCTCTCACATAGCTAGAGCTGAGAGAAGCCTCCTCTTTAGGTGCTTGTGGTAAGGTGGTATTCCTCTGGAGTCGAAGCCAGGGACTAACCTCTCATCTCGAGTGGATTTTTGGTCCACGGAGCTCTTTCGTGTTGCTACAATGACCTCAGGATCCCTTTAGCCTTGAAACAGTGTTCTTGGGGTTTCTCTGGAGTGCCATCAAGGAAATCAAGGCTCGTTTCATGTGTGATGTGCAAGACGGAATTGTTCTGCACGCAGTGCTGGGGAATCGGGCCTCATCTCGCGGCGAGGGGGAAGTCTCATGGTTTTTCTCGAGTTGCGGCGGGAACCTGGGTTGTATTCTCGAGTTACGACGGGGATGGCCCTTCCACCCACGTGTTTGTTCAGCGACTTCAGGACTCCTGCCTAGTTGCGAGGGACACTTCGGGATTCTCCTCGAGGCTTGGCAGGGCAATCGGGACGCCTCTCCAGCTGAGGCGGGAGACCAAGGGTCCCTTTCCACGTGCCACAGGAATCCTGGATCTCCTAAGAAGTTTCACGAGGAGTCAGGCATCATCTCCTTTGGAGGCACTGATCTCCGCGTACCTCTGGAGTTTTCAAAGGATATAAGGAATCCGGTCGCGATGAGGTGGGGAACTATGTCTTTCTCTGCGGTCTCCACAGGGGATTCAGACATCCTTTCGTCTTGGGAGATGCAAGACGAGCCTGCATTCAAGTCACTGCAGGGATATCCGGCCTTATTTCGAGTCAGGGCATTGCGGTGTCCATTCCACTTGTGGCCGCAAACTCAGGGTCCCTCTCACATACCTAGAGCTGAGAGAAGCCTCCTCTTGAGGTGCTTGTGGTAAGGTGGTATTCCTCTGGAGTCGAAGCCAGGGACTAACCTCTCATCCCGAGTTGATTTTTGGTCCATGGAGCTCTTTCGTGTTGCTACAGTGACCTCAGGATCCCTCTAGCCTTGAAACAGTGTTCTTGGGGTTTCTCTGGAGTGCCATCAAGGAAATCAAGGCTCCTTTCATGTGTGATGTGCAACACGGAATTGCTCTGCACGCAGTGCAGGGGAATCGGGACTCATCTCGCGGCGAGGGGGAAGTCTCATGGTTTTTCTCGAGTTGCGGCGGGAACCTGGTGTATATTCTCGAGTTACGACGGGGATGGCCCTTCCACACACGTGTTTGTTCAGCGAAGGCAGGACTCCTGCCTAGTTGCGAGGGACAACTCGGGATTCTCCTCGAGGCTTGGCAGGGCAATTGGGACGCCTCTCCAGCTGAGGCGGGAGACCAAGTGTCCCTTTCCACGTGCCACAGGAATCCTGGGACTCCTATCAAGTTTCACGAGGAGTCAGGCATCGTCTCCTTTGAAGGCACTGATCTCCGCGTACCTCTGGAGTTTTCATAGGATGTGAGGCCTCCGGTCGCGATGAGGTGGGGAACTAGGTCTTTCTCTGTGGTCTACACAGGGGTTTCAGACACCCTTTCGTCTTGGGAGATGCAAGACGAGCCTGCATTCAAGTCATTGCAGGGATATCCGGCCTTATTTCGTGTCAGGGCATCGCGGTGTCCATTCCACTTGAGGCCGCAAACTCAGGGTCCCTCTCACATACCTATAGCTGAGAGAAGCCTCCTCTTGAGGTGCTTGTGGTAAGGTGGTATTCCTGTGGAGTCGAAGCCAGGGACTAACCTCTCATCTCGAGTTGATTTTTGGTCCACGGAGCTCTTTCGTGTTGCTACAGTGACCTCAGGATCCCTCTAGCCTTGAAACAGTGTTCTTGGGTTTTCTCTGGAGTGCCACCAAGGAAATCAATGCTCCTTTCCTGTGTGATGTGCAACACGGAATTGCTCTGCACGCAGTGCTGGGGAATCACGCCTCATCTCGCGGCGAGGGGGAAGTCTCATGGTTTTTCTCGAGTTGCGTCGGGAACCTGGGGTATATTCTCGAGTTACGACAGGGATGGCCCTTCCACCCACGTGATTGTTCAGCGACGTCAGGACTCCTGCCTAGTTGCGAGGGACAACTCGGGATTCTCCTCGAGGCTTGGCAGGGCAATTGGGACGCCTCTCCAGCTGAGGCGGGAGACCAAGGGTCCCTTTCCACGTGCCACAGGAATCCTGGGACTCCTATCAAGTTTCACGAGGAGTCAGGCATCGTCTCCTTTGGAGGCACTGATCTCCGCGTACCTCTGGAGTTTTCAAAGGATATAAGGAATCCGGTCGCGATGAGGTGGGGAACTAGGTCTTTCTCTGTGGTCTCCACAGGGGATTCAGACATCCTTTCGTCTTGGGAGATGCAAGACGAGCCTGCATTCAAGTCACTGCAGGGATATCCGGCCTTATTTCGAGTCAGGGCATCGCGGTGTCCATTCCACTTGAGGCCGCAAACTCAGGGCCCCCCTCACATACCTAGAGCTGAGAAAAGCCTCCTCTTTAGGTGCTTGTGGTAAGGTGGTATTCCTCTGGAGTCGAAGCCAGGGACTAACCTCTCATCTCGAGTTGATTTTTGGTCCACGGAGCTCTTTCGTGTTGCTACAGTGACGTCAGGATTCCTCTAGCCTTGAAACAGTGTTCTTGGGGTTTCTCTGGAGTGCCCTGAAGGAAATCAAGGCTCCTTTCATGTGTGATGTGCAACACGGAATTGCTCTGCACGCAGTGCAGGGGAATCGGGCCTCATCTCGCGGCTAGCGGGAAGTCTCATGGTTTTTCTCGAGTTGCGGCGGGAACCTGGGGTATATTCTCGAGTTACGACGGGGATGGCCCTTCCACCCACGTGTTTGTTCAGCTTCGTCAGGACTCCTGCCTAGTTGCGAGGAACAACACGGGATTCTCCTCGAGGCTTGGCAGGGCAATTGGGACGCCTCTCCAGCTGAGGCGGGAGACCAAGGGTCCCTTTCCACGTGCCACAGGAATCCTGGGACTCCTATCAAGTTTCACGAGGAGTCAGGCATCGTCTCCTTTGGAGGCACTGATCTCCGCGTACCTCTGGAGTTTTCAAAGGATGTGAGGCCCCCTGTTGCGATGAGGTGGGGAACTAGGTCTTTCTCTGTGGTCTACACAGGGGATTCAGACATCCTTTCGTATTGGGAGATGCAAGACGAGCCTACATTCAAGTCACTTCAGGGATATCCGGCCTTATTTCGAGTCAGGGCATCGCGGTGTCCATTCCACTTGAGGCCGCAAACTCAGGGTCCCTCTCACATACCTAGAGCTGAGAGAAGCCTCCTCTTGAGGTGCTTGTGGTAAGGTGGTATTCCTCTGGAGTCGAAGCCAGGGACTAACCTCTCATCTCGAGTTGATTTTTGGTCCACGGAGCTCTTTCGTGTTGCTACAGGGACCTCAGGATCCCTCTAGCCTTGAAACAGTGTTCTTGGGGTTTCTCTGGAGTGCCACCAAGGAAATCAAGGCTCCTTTCATGTGTGATGTGCAACACGGAATTGCTCTGCACGCAGTGCTGGGGAATCGCGCCTCATCTCGCGGCGAGGGGAAAGTCTCATGGTTTTTCTCGAGTTGCGGCGGGAACCTGGGGTATATTCTCGAGTTATGACGGGGATGGCCCTTTCAACCACGTGTTTGTTCAGCGACATAAGGACTCCTGTCTAGTTGCGAGGGACAACTCGGGATTCTCCTCGAGGCTTGGCAGGGCAATTGGGACGCCTCTCCAGCTGAGGCGGGAGACGAAGGGTCCCTATCCACGTCCACAGGAATCCTGGGACTCCTATCAAGTTTCACGAGGAGTCAGGCATCGTCTCCTTTGGAGGCACTGATCTCCGCGTACCTCTGGAGTTTTCAAAGGATGTGAGGCCTCCGGTCGCGATGAGGTGGGGAACTAGGTCTTTCTCTGTGGTCTCCACAGTGGATTCAGACATCCTTTCGTCTTGGGAGATGCAAGACGAGCCTGCATTCAAGTCACTGCAAGGATATCCGGCCTTATTTCGAGCCAGGGCATCGCGGTGTCCATTCCACTTGAGGCCGCAAACTCAGGGTTCCTCTCACATACATAGAGCTGAGAGAAGCCTTCTCTTGAGGTGCTTGTGGTAAGGTGGTATTCCTCTGGAGTCGAAGCCAGGGACTAACCTCTCATCTCGAGTTGATTTTTCGTCCACGGAACTCTTTCCTGTTGCTACAGTGACCTCAGGATCCCTCTAGCCTTGAAACAGTGTTCTTGGGGTTTCTCTGGAGTGCCATCAAGGAAATCAACGCTCCTTTCATGTGTGATGTGCAACACGGAATTGCTCTGCACGCAGTGCAGGGGAATCTGGCCTCATCTCGCGGCGAGGGGGAAGTCTCATTGTTTTTCTCGAGTTGCGGCGGGAACCTGGGGTATATTCTCGAGTTACGACGGGGATGGCCCTTCCACCCACGTGTTTGTTCAGCGACGTAAGGACTCCTACCTAGTTGCGAGGGACAACTCGGGATTCTCCTCGAGGCTTGGTAGGGCAATTGGGACGCCTCTCCAGCGGAGGCGGGAGACCAAGTGTCCCTTTCCACGTGCCACAGGAATCCTGGGACTCCTATCAAGTTTCACGAGGAGTCAGGCATCGTCTCCTTTGGAGGCACTGATCTCCGCGTACCTCTGAAGTTTTCAAATGATGTGAGGCGTCCGGTCGCGATGAGGTGGGGAACTAGGTCTTTCTCTGTGGTCTCCACAGGGGATTCAGACATCCTTTCGTCTTGGGAGATGCAAGACGAGCCTGCACTCAAGTCACTGCAGGGATATCCGGCCTTCTTTCGTGTCAGTGCATCGCGGTGTCCATTCCACTTGAGGCCGCAAACTCAGGGCCCCTCTCACATACCTAGAGCTGAGAGAAGCCTCCTCTTGAGGTGCTTGTGTTTAGGTTCCTCTGGAGTCGAAGCCAAGGATTAACCTCTCATCTCGAGTTGATTTTTGGTCCATGGAGCTTTTTCGTGTTGCTACAGTGACCTCAGGATACCTCTAGCCTGGAAACAGTGTTCTTGGGGTTTCTCTGGAGTGCCATCAAGGAAATCAATGCTCCTTTCATGTGTGATGTGCCACACGGAATTGCTCTGCACGCAGTGCAGGGGAATCGGGACTCATCTCGCGGCGAGGGGGAAGTCTCATGGTTTTTCTCGAGTTGCGGCGGGAACCTGGTGTATATTCTCGAGTTACGACGGGGATGGCCATTCCACCCACGTGTTTGTTCAGCGACGGCAGGACTCCTGCCTAGTTGCGAGGGACAACTCGGGATTCTCCTCGAGGCTTGGCAGGGCAATTGGGACGCCTCTCCAGCTGAGGCGGGAGACCAAGGGTCCCTTTCCACGTGCCACAGGAATCCTGGGACTCCTATCAAGTTTCACGAGGAGTCAGGCATCGTCTCCTTTGGAGGCACTGATCTCCGCGTACCTCTGGAGTTTTCAAAGGATATAAGGAATCCGGTCGCGATGAGGTGGGGAACTAGGTCTTTCTCTGTGGTCTCCACAGGGGATTCAGACATCCTTTCGTCTTGGGAGATGCAAGACGAGCCTGCATTCAAGTCACTGCAGGGATATCCGGCCTTATTTCGAGTCAGGGCATCGCGGTGTCCATTCCACTTGAGGCCGCAAACTCAGGGCCCCCCTCACATACCTAGAGCTGAGAAAAGCCTCCTCTTTAGGTGCTTGTGGTCAGGTGGTATTCCTCTGGAGTCGAAGCCAGGGACTAACCTCTCATCTCGAGTTGATTTTTGGTCCACGGAGCTCTTTCGTGTTGCTACAGTGACGTCAGGATTCCTCTAGCCTTGAAACAGTGTTCTTGGGGTTTCTCTGGAGTGCCACCAAGGAAATCAATGCTCCTTTCCTGTGTGATGTGCAACACGGAATTGCTCTGCACGCAGTGCTGGGGAATCACGCCTCATCTCGCGGCGAGGGGGAAGTCTCATGGTTTTTCTCGAGTTGCGTCGGGAACCTGGGGTATATTCTCGAGTTACGACAGGGATGGCCCTTCCACCCACGTGATTGTTCAGCGACGTCAGGACTCCTGCCTAGTTGCGAGGGACAACTCGGGATTCTCCTCGAGGCTTGGCAGGGCAATTGGGACGCGTCTCCAGCTGAGGCGGGAGACCAAGGGTCCCTTTCCACGTGCCACAGGAATCCTGGGACTCCTATCAAGTTTCACGAGGAGTCAGGCATCGTCTCCTTTGGAGGCACTGATCTCCGCGTACCTCTGGAGTTTTCAAAGGATATAAGGAATCCGGTCGCGATGAGGTGGGGAACTAGGTCTTTCTCTGTGGTCTCCACAGGGGATTCAGACATCCTTTCGTCTTGGGAGATGCAAGACGAGCCTGCATTCAAGTCACTGCAGGGATATCCGGCCTTATTTCGAGTCAGGGCATCGCGATGTCCATTCCACTTGAGGCCGCAAACTCAGGGCCCCCCTCACATACCTAGAGCTGAGAAAAGCCTCCTCTTTAGGTGCTTGTGGTAAGGTGGTATTCCTCTGGAGTCGAAGCCAGGGACTAACCTCTCATCTCGAGTTGATTTTTGGTCCACGGAGCTCTTTCGTGTTGCTACAGTGACGTCAGGATTCCTCTAGCCTTGAAACAGTGTTCTTGGGGTTTCTCTGGAGTGCCACCAAGGAAATCAAGGCTCCTTTCATGTGTGATGTGCAACACGGAATTGCTCTGCACGCAGTGCAGGGGAATCGGGCCTCATCTCGCGGCTAGCGGGAAGTCTCATGGTTTTTCTCGAGTTGCGGCGGGAACCTGGGGTATATTCTCGAGTTACGACGGGGATGGCCCTTCCACCCACGTGTTTGTTCAGCTTCGTCAGGACTCCTGCCTAGTTGCGAGGAACAACACGGCATTCTCCTCGAGGCTTGGCAGGGCAATTGGGACGCCTCTCCAGCTGAGGCGGGAGACCAAGGGTCCCTTTCCACGTGCCACAGGAATCCTGGGACTCCTATCAAGTTTCACGAGGAGTCAGGCATCGTCTCCTTTGGAGGCACTGATCTCCGCGTACCTCTGGAGTTTTCAAAGGATGTGAGGCCTCCGGTCGCGATGAGGTGGGGAACTAGGTCTTTCTCTGTGGTCTCCACAGTGGATTCAGACATCCTTTCGTCTTGGGAGATGCAAGACGAGCCTGCATTCAAGTCACTGCAGGGATATCCGGCCTTCTTTCGTGTCAGTGCATCGCGGTGTCCATTCCACTTGAGGCCGCAAACTCAGGGCCCCTCTCACATACCTAGAGCTGAGAGAAGCCTCCTCTTGAGGTGCTTGTGTTTAGGTTCCTCTGGAGTCGAAGCCAAGGATTAACCTCTCATCTCGAGTTGATTTTTGGTCCATGGAGCTTTTTCGTGTTGCTACAGTGACCTCAGGATACCTCTAGCCTGGAAACAGTGTTCTTGGGGTTTCTCTGGAGTGCCATCAAGGAAATCAATGCTCCTTTCATGTGTGATGTGCCACACGGAATTGCTCTGCACGCAGTGCAGGGGAATCGGGACTCATCTCGCGGCGAGGGGGAAGTCTCATGGTTTTTCTCGAGTTGCGGCGGGAACCTGGTGTATATTCTCGAGTTACGACGGGGATGGCCATTCCACCCACGTGTTTGTTCAGCGACGGCAGGACTCCTGCCTAGTTGCGAGGGACAACTCGGGATTCTCCTCGAGGCTTGGCAGGGCAATTGGGACGCCTCTCCAGCTGAGGCGGGAGACCAAGGGTCCCTTTCCACGTGCCACAGGAATCCTGGGACTCCTATCAAGTTTCACGAGGAGTCAGGCATCGTCTCCTTTGGAGGCACTGATCTCCGCGTACCTCTGGAGTTTTCAAAGGATATAAGGAATCCGGTCGCGATGAGGTGGGGAACTAGGTCTTTCTCTGTGGTCTCCACAGGGGATTCAGACATCCTTTCGTCTTGGGAGATGCAAGACGAGCCTGCATTCAAGTCACTGCAGGGATATCCGGCCTTATTTCGAGTCAGGGCATCGCGGTGTCCATTCCACTTGAGGCCGCAAACTCAGGGCCCCCCTCACATACCTAGAGCTGAGAAAAGCCTCCTCTTTAGGTGCTTGTGGTAAGGTGGTATTCCTCTGGAGTCGAAGCCAGGGACTAACCTCTCATCTCGAGTTGATTTTTGGTCCACGGAGCTCTTTCGTGTTGCTACAGTGACGTCAGGATTCCTCTAGCCTTGAAACAGTGTTCTTGGGGTTTCTCTGGAGTGCCACCAAGGAAATCAATGCTCCTTTCCTGTGTGATGTGCAACACGGAATTGCTCTGCACGCAGTGCTGGGGAATCACGCCTCATCTCGCGGCGAGGGGGAAGTCTCATGGTTTTTCTCGAGTTGCGTCGGGAACCTGGGGTATATTCTCGAGTTACGACAGGGATGGCCCTTCCACCCACGTGATTGTTCAGCGACGTCAGGACTCCTGCCTAGTTGCGAGGGACAACTCGGGATTCTCCTCGAGGCTTGGCAGGGCAATTGGGACGCGTCTCCAGCTGAGGCGGGAGACCAAGGGTCCCTTTCCACGTGCCACAGGAATCCTGGGACTCCTATCAAGTTTCACGAGGAGTCAGGCATCGTCTCCTTTGGAGGCACTGATCTCCGCGTACCTCTGGAGTTTTCAAAGGATATAAGGAATCCGGTCGCGATGAGGTGGGGAACTAGGTCTTTCTCTGTGGTCTCCACAGGGGATTCAGACATCCTTTCGTCTTGGGAGATGCAAGACGAGCCTGCATTCAAGTCACTGCAGGGATATCCGGCCTTATTTCGAGTCAGGGCATCGCGGTGTCCATTCCACTTGAGGCCGCAAACTCAGGGCCCCCCTCACATACCTAGAGCTGAGAAAAGCCTCCTCTTTAGGTGCTTGTGGTAAGGTGGTATTCCTCTGGAGTCGAAGCCAGGGACTAACCTCTCATCTCGAGTTGATTTTTGGTCCACGGAGCTCTTTCGTGTTGCTACAGTGACGTCAGGATTCCTCTAGCCTTGAAACAGTGTTCTTGGGGTTTCTCTGGAGTGCCACCAAGGAAATCAAGGCTCCTTTCATGTGTGATGTGCAACACGGAATTGCTCTGCACGCAGTGCAGGGGAATCGGGCCTCATCTCGCGGCTAGCGGGAAGTCTCATGGTTTTTCTCGAGTTGCGGCGGGAACCTGGGGTATATTCTCGAGTTACGACGGGGATGGCCCTTCCACCCACGTGTTTGTTCAGCTTCGTCAGGACTCCTGCCTAGTTGCGAGGAACAACACGGCATTCTCCTCGAGGCTTGGCAGGGCAATTGGGACGCCTCTCCAGCTGAGGCGGGAGACCAAGGGTCCCTTTCCACGTGCCACAGGAATCCTGGGACTCCTATCAAGTTTCACGAGGAGTCAGGCATCGTCTCCTTTGGAGGCACTGATCTCCGCGTACCTCTGGAGTTTTCAAAGGATGTGAGGCCTCCGGTCGCGATGAGGTGGGGAACTAGGTCTTTCTCTGTGGTCTCCACAGTGGATTCAGACATCCTTTCGTCTTGGGAGATGCAAGACGAGCCTGCATTCAAGTCACTGCAGGGATATCCGGCCTTATTTCGAGCCAGGGCATCGCGGTGTCCATTCCACTTGAGGCCGCAAACTCAGGGTTCCTCTCACATACATAGAGCTGTGAGAAGCCTTCTCTTGAGGTGCTTGTGGTAAGGTGGTATTCCTCTGGAGTCGAAGCCAGGGACTAACCTCTCATCTCGAGTTGATTTTTCGTCCACGGAACTCTTTCCTGTTGCTACAGTGACCTCAGGATCCCTCTAGCCTTGAAACAGTGTTCTTGGGGTTTCTCTGGAGTGCCATCAAGGAAATCAAGGCTCCTTTCATGTGTGATGTGCAACACGGAATTGCTCTGCATGCAGTGCAGGGGAATCTGGCCTCATCTCGCGGCGAGGGGGAAGTCTCATTGTTTTTCTCGAGTTGCGGCGGGAACCTGGGGTATATTCTCGAGTTACGACGGGGATGGCCCTTCCACCCACGTGTTTGTTCATCGACGTAAGGACTCCTACCTAGTTGCGAGGGACAACTCGGGATTCTCCTCGAGGCTTGGTAGGGCAATTGGGACGCCTCTCCAGCGGAGGCGGGAGACCAAGTGTCCCTTTCCACTTGCCACAGGAATCCTGGGACTCCTATCAAGTTTCACGAGGAGTCAGGCATCGTCTCCTTTGGAGACACTGATCTCCGCGTACCTCTGAAGTTTTCAAATGATGTGAGGCGTCCGGTCGCGATGAGGTGGGGAACTAGGTCTTTCTCTGTGGTCTCCACAGGGGATTCAGACATCCTTTCGTCTTGGGAGATGCAAGACGAGCCTGCACTCAAGTCACTGCAGGGATATCCGGCCTTCTTTCGTGTCAGTGCATCGCGGTGTCCATTCCACTTGAGGCCGCAAACTCAGGGCCCCTCTCACATACCTAGAGCTGAGAGAAGCCTCCTCTTGAGGTGCTTGTGTTTAGGTTCCTCTGGAGTCGAAGCCAAGGATTAACCTCTCATCTCGAGTTGATTTTTGGTCCATGGAGCTTTTTCGTGTTGCTACAGTGACCTCAGGATACCTCTAGCCTGGAAACAGTGTTCTTGGGGTTTCTCTGGAGTGCCATCAAGGAAATCAAGGCTCCTTTCATGTGTGATGTGCAACACGGAATTGCTCTGCACGCAGTGCAGGGGAATCGGGACTCATCTCGCGGCGAGGGGGAAGTCTCATGGTTTTTCTCGAGTTGCGGCGGGAACCTGGTGTATATTCTCGAGTTACGACGGGGATGGCCCTTCCACCCACGTGTTTGTTCAGCGACGGCAGGACTCCTGCCTAGTTGCGAGGGACAACTCGGGATTCTCCTCGAGGCTTGGCAGGGCAATTGGGACGCCTCTCCAGCTGAGGCGGGAGACCAAGGGTCCCTTTCCACGTGCCACAGGAATCCTGGGACTCCTATCAAGTTTCACGAGTAGTCAGGCATCGTCTCCTTTGGAGGCACTGATTTCCGCGTACCTCTGGAGTTTTCAAAGGATATAAGGAATCCGGTCGCGATGAGGTGGGGAACTAGGTCTTTCTCTGTGGTCTCCACAGGGGATTCAGACATCCTTTCGTCTTGGGAGATGCAAGACGAGCCTGCATTTAAGTCACTGCAGGGATATCCGGCCTTATTTCGAGTCAGGGCATCGCGGTGTCCATTCCACTTGAGGCCGCAAACTCAGGGCCCCCCTCACATACCTAGAGCTGAGAAAAGCCTCCTCTTTAGGTGCTTGTGGTAAGGTGGTATTCCTCTGGAGTCGAAGCCAGGGACTAACCTCTCATCTCGAGTTGATTTTTGGTCCACGGAGCTCTTTAGTGTTGCTACCGTGACGTCAGGATTCCTCTAGCCTTGAAACAGTGTTCTTGGGGTTTCTCTGGAGTGCCACCAAGGAAATCAAGGCTCCTTTCATGTGTGATGTGCAACACGGAATTGCTCTGCACGCAGTGCAGGGGAATCGGGCCTCATCTCGCGGCTAGCGGGAAGTCTCATGGTTTTTCTCGAGTTGCGGCGGGAACCTGGGGTATATTCTCGAGTTACGACGGGGATGGCCCTTCCACCCACGTGTTTGTTCACCTTCGTCAGGACTCCTGCCTAGTTGCGAGGAACAACTCGGGATTCTCCTCGAGGCTTGGCAGGGCAATTGGGACGCCTCTCCAGCTGAGGCGGGAGACCAAGGGTCCCTTTCCACGTGCCACAGGAATCCTGGGACTCCTATCAAGTTTCACGAGGAGTCAGGCATCGTCTCCTTTGGAGGCACTGATCTCCGCGTACCTCTGGAGTTTTCAAAGGATGTGAGGCCCCCTGTTGCGATGAGGTGGGGAACTAGGTCTTTCTCTGTGGTCTACACAGGGGATTCAGACATCCTTTCGTATTGGGAGATGCAAGACGAGCCAACATTCAAGTCACTGCAGGGATATCCGGCCTTATTTCGAGTCAGGGCATCGCGGTGTCCATTCCACTTGAGGCCGCAAACTCAGGGTCCCTCTCACATACCTAGAGCTGAGAGAAGCCTCCTCTTGAGGTGCTTGTGGTAAGGTGGTATTCCTCTGGAGTCGAAGCCAGGGACTAACCTCTCATCTCGAGTTGATTTTTGGTCCACGGAGCTCTTTCGTGTTGCTACAGGGACCTCAGGATCCCTCTAGCCTTGAAACAGTGTTCTTGGGGTTTCTCTGGAGTGCCACCAAGGAAATCAAGGCTCCTTTCATGTGTGATGTGCAACACGGAATTGCTCTGCACGCAGTGCTGGGGAATCGCGCCTCATCTCGCGGCGAGGGGAAAGTCTCATGGTTTTTCTCGAGTTGCGGCGGGAACCTGGGGTATATTCTCGAGTTACGACGGGGATGGCCCTTCCACCCACGTGTTTGTTCAGCGACGTCAGGACTCCTGCCTAGTTGCGAGGGACAACTCGGGATTCTCCTCGAGGCTTGGCAGGGCAATTGGGACACCTCTCCAGCTGAGGCGGGAGACCAAGGGTCCCTTTCCACGTGCCACAGGAATCCTGGGACTCCTATCAAGTTTCACGAGGAGTCAGGCATCGTCTCCTTTGGAGGCACTGATCTCCGCGTACCTCTGGAGTTTTCAAAGGATATAAGGAATCCGGTCGCGATGAGGTGGGGAACTAGGTCTTTCTCTGTGGTCTCCACAGGGGATTCAGACATCCTTTCATCTTGGGAGATGCAAGACGAGCCTGCATTCAAGTCACTGCAGGGATATCCGGCCTTATTTCGAGTCAGGGCATCGCGGTGTCCATTCCACTTGAGGCCGCAAATTCAGGGTCCCTCTCATATACCTAGAGCTGAGAGAAGCCTCCTCTTGAGGTGCTTGTGGTAAGGTGGTATTCCTCTGGAGTCGAAGCCAGGGATTAACCTCTCATCTCGAGTTGAATTTTGGTCCTCGGAGCTCTTTCCTGTTGCTACAGTGACCTGAGGATCCCTCTAGCCTTGAAACAGTGTTCTTGGGTTTTCTCTGGAGTGCCATCAAGGAAATCAAGGCTCCTTTCATGTGTGATGTGCAACACGGAATTGCCTCGCACGCAGGGCAGGAGAATCGGGCCTCATCTCGCGGCGAGGGGGAAGTCTCATGGTTTTTCTCGAGTTGCGGCGGGAACTTGGGGTATATTCTCGAGTTACGACGGGGATGGCCCTTCCACACACGTGTTTGTTCAGCAACGGCAGGACTCCTGCCTAGTTGCGAGGGACAACTCGGGATTCTCCTCGAGGCTTGGCAGGGCAATTGGGACGCCTCTCCAGCTGAGGCGGGAGACCAAGGGTCCCTTTCCACGTGCCACAGGAATCCTGGGACTCCTATCAAGTTTCACGAGGAGTCAGGCATCGTCTCCTTTGAAGGCACTGATCTCTGTATACCTCTGGAGTTTTCAAAGGATGTGAGGCCTCCAGTCGTGATGAGGTGGGGAACTAGGTCTTTCTCTGTGGCCTCCACAGGGGATTAAGACATCCTTTCGTCTTGGGAGATGCAAGACGAGCCTGCATTCAAGTCACTGCAGGGATATCCGGCCTTATTTCGAGTCAGGGCATCGCGGTGTCCATTCCACTTGAGGCCGCAAACTCAGGGTACCTCTCACATAGCTAGAGCTGAGAGAAGCCTCCTCTTGAGGTGCTTGTGGTAAGGTGGTATTCCTCTGGAGTCGAAGCCAGGGACTAACCTCTCATCTCGAGTTGATTTTTGGTCCACGGATCTCTTTCGTGTTGCTATAGTGACCTCAGGATCCCTCTAGCCTTGAAACAGTGTTCTTGGGGTTTCACTGGAGTGCCATCAAGGAAATCAAGGCTCCTTTCATGTTTGATGTGCAACACGGAATTACTCTCCATGCAGTGCAGGGGAATCGGGCCTCATCTCGCGGCGAAGGGAAAGTCTCATGGTTTTTCTCGAGTTGCGGCGGGAACCTGGGGTATATTCTCGAGTTACGACGGGGATGGCCCTTCCACCCACGTGTTTGTTCAGCGACGTCAGGACTCCTGCCTAGTTGCGAGGGACAACTCTGGATTCTCCTCGAGGCTTGGCAGGGCAATTGGAACGCCTCTTCAGCTGAGGCGGGAGACCAAGGGACCCTTTCTACGTGCCACAGGAATCCTGGGACTCCTATCAAGTTTCACGAGGAGTCAGGCATCGTCTCCTTTGGAGGCACTGATCTCCGCGTACCTCTGGAGTTTTCAAAGGATGTGAGGCGTCTGGTCGCGATGAGGTGGGGAACTAGGTCTTTCTCTGTGGTCTCCACAGGGGATTCAGACATCCTTTCGTCTTGGGAGATGCAAGACGAGCCTGCATTCAAGTCACTGCAGGGATATCCGGCCTTATTTCAAGTCAGGGCATCGCGGTGTCCATTCCACTTGAGGCCGCAAACTCAGGGTCCCTCTCACATAGCTAGAGCTGAGAGAAGCCTCCTCTTGAGGTGCTTTTGGTAAGGTGGTATTCCTCTGGAGTCGAAGCCAGGGATTAATCTCTCATCTTGAGTTGATTTTGGTCCACGGAGCTCTTTCGTGTTGCTACAGTGACCTCAGGATCCCTCTAGCCTTGAAACAGTGTTCTTGGGGTTTCTCTGGAGTGCCATCAAGGAAATCAAGGCTCCTTTCATGTGTGATGTGCAACACGGAATTGCTATGCACGCAGTGCAGGGGAATCCGGCCTCAACTAGCGGCGAGGGGTAAGTCTCATGGTTTTTCTCTAGTTGCGGTGGTAACCTGGGGTATATTCTCGAGTTACGACGGGAATGGACCTTCCACCAACGTGTTTCATCAGCGACGTCAGGACTCCTGCCTAGTTGAGAGGGACAACTCGGGATTCTCCTCGAGGCTTGGCAGGGCAATTGGGACGCTTATCCAGCTGAGGCGGGAGACCAAGTGTCCCTTTCCACGAGCCACAGGAATCCTGGGACTCCTATCAAGTTTCACGAGGAGTCAGGCATGGTCTCCTTTGGAGGCACTGATCTCTGTGTACCTCTGGAGTTTTCAAAGGATGTGAGGCCTCCGGTCGCGATGAGGTGGGGAACTAGGTCTTTTTCTGTGGTCTCCACAGGGGATTCAGACATCCTTTCGTCTTGGGAGATGCAAGACGAGCCTGCATTCAAGTCACTGCAGGGGTATCCGGCCTTATTTCGAGTCAGGGCATCGCGGTGTCCATTCCACTTGAGGCCGCAAACTCAGGGTCCCTCTCACATACCTAGAGCTGAGAGAAGCCTCCTCTTGAGGTGCTTGTGGTAAGGTGGTATTCCTCTGGAGTCGAAGCCAGGGACTATCCTCTCATCTCGAGTTGATTTTTGGGCCACGGAGCTCTTTCGTGTTGCTACAGTGACCTCAGGATCCCTCTAGCCTTGAAACAGTTTTCTTGGGGTTTCTCTGGAGTGCCATCAAGGAAATCAAGGCTCCTCTCATGTGTGATGTGCAACACGGAATTTCTCTGCACGCAGTGCAGGGGAATCGGGCCTCATCTCGTGGCGAGGGGGAAGTCTCATGGTTTTTCTCGAGTTGCGGCGGGAACCTGGGGTATATTCTCGAGTTACGACGGGGATGGCCCTTCCACCCACGTGTTTGTTCAGCGACGTCAGGACTCCTGCCTAGTTGCGAGGGACAACTCGGGATTCTCCTTGAGGCTTGGCAGAGCAATTGGAACGCCTCTCCAGCTGAGGCGGGAGACCAAGGGTCCCTTTCTACGTGCCACAGGAATCCTGGGACTCCTAGCAAGTTTCACGAGGAGTCAGGCATCGTCTCCTTTGGAGGCACTGATCTCCGCATACCTCTGGAGTTTTCAAAGGATGTGAGGCCTCCGGTCGCGATGAGGTGGGGAACTAGGTCTTTCTCTGTGGTCTCCACAGGGGATTCAGACATCCTTTCGTCTTGGGAGATACAAGACGAGCCTGCATTCAAGTCACTGCAGGGATATCCGGCCTTATTTCGAGTCAAGGCATCGCGGTGACCATTCCACTTGAGGCCGCAAACTCTGGGTCCCTATCACATACCTAGAGCTGAGAGAAGCCTTCTCGTGAGGTGCTTGTGGTAAGGTGGTATTCCTCTGGAGTCGAAGCCAGGGACTAACCTCTCATCTCGAGTTGATTTTTGGTCCACGGAGCTCTTTCATGTTGCTACAGTGACCTCAGGATCCCTCTATCCTTGAAAGAGTGTTCTTGGGGTTTCTCTGGAGTGCCATCAAGGAAATCAAGGCTCCTTTCATGTGTGATGTGCAACACGGAATTGCTCTGCACGCAGTGCAGGGGAATCTGGCCTCATCTCGCGGCGAGGGGGAAGTCTCATGGTTTTTCTCGAGTTGCGTCGGGCACCTGGGGTATATTCTCGAGTTACGACAGGGATGGCCCTTCCACCCACGTGATTGTTCAGCGACGTCAGGACTCCTGCCTAGTTGCGAGGGACAACTCGGGATTCTCCTCGAGGCTTGGCAGGGCAATTGGGACGCCTCTCCAGCTGAGGCGGGAGACCAAGGGTCCCTTTCCACGTGCCACAGGAATCCTGGGACTCCTATCAAGTTTCACGAGGAGTCAGGCATCGTCTCCTTTGGAGGCACTGATCTCCGCGTACCTCTGGAGTTTTCAAAGGATATAAAGAATCCGGTCGCGATGAGGTGGGGAACTAGGTCTTTCTCTGTGGTCTCCACAGGGGATTCAGACATCCTTTCGTCTTGGGAGATGCAAGACGAGCCTGCATTCAAGTCACTGCAGGGATATCCGGCCTTATTTCGAGTCAGGGCATCGCGGTGTCCATTCCACTTGAGGCCGCAAACTCAGGGCCCCCCTCACATACCTAGAGCTGAGAAAAGCCTCCTCTTGAGGTGCTTGTGGTAAGGTGGTATTCCTCTGGAGTCGAAGCCAGGGACTAACCTCTCATCTCGAGTTGATTTTTGGTCCACGGAGCTCTTTAGTGTTGCTACAGTGACGTCAGGATTCCTCTAGCCTTGAAACAGTGTTCTTGGGGTTTCTCTGGAGTGCCACCAAGGAAATCAAGGCTCCTTTCATGTGTGATGTGCAACACGGAAATGCTCTGCACGCAGTGCAGGGGAATCGGGCCTCATCTCGCGGCGAGGGGGAAGTCTCATGGTTTTTCTCGAGTTGCGGCGGGAACCTGGGGTATATTCTCGAGTTACGACGGGGATGGCCCTTCCACCCACGTGTTTGTTCAGCTTCGTCAGGACTCCTGCCTAGTTGCGAGGAACAACTCGGGATTCTCCTCGAGGCTTGGCAGGGCAATTGGGACACCTCTCCAGCTGAGGCGGGAGACCAAGGGTCCCTTTCCACGTGTCACAGGAATCCTGGGACTCCTATCAAGTTTCACGAGGAGTCAGGCATCGTCTCCTTTGGAGGCACTGATCTCCGCGTACCTCTGGAGTTTTCAAAGGATGTGAGGCCCCCTGTTGCGATGAGGTGGGGAACTAGGTCTTTCTCTGTGGTCTACACAGGGGATTCAGACATCCTTTCGTATTGGGAGATGCAAGACGAGCCAACATTCAAGTCACTGCAGGGATATCCGGCCTTATTTCGAGTCAGGGCATCGCGATGTCCATTCCACTTGAGGCCGCAAACTCAGGGTCCCTCTCACATACCTAGAGCTGAGAAAAGCCTCCTCTTGAGGTGCTTGTGGTAAGGTGGTATTCCTCTGGAGTCGAAGCCAGGGACTAACCTCTCATCTCGAGTTGATTTTTAGTCCACGGAGCTCTTTCGTGTTGCTACAGGGACCTCAGGATCCCTCTAGCCTTGAAACAGTGTTCTTGGGGATTCTCTGGAGTGCCACCAAGGAAATCAAGGCTCCTTTCATGTGTGATGTGCAACACGGAATTGCTCTGCACGCAGTTTTGGGGAATCGCGCCTCATCTCGCGGCGAGGGGAAAGTCTCATGGTTTTTCTCGAGTTGCGGCGGGAACCTGGGGTATATTCTCGAGTTATGACGGGGATGGCCCTTTCAACCACGTGTTTGTTCAGCGACATAAGGACTCCTGCCTAGTTGCGAGGGACAACTCGGGATTCTCCTCGAGGCTTGGCAGGGCAATTGGGACGCCTCTCCAGCTGAGGCGGGAGACCAAGGGTCCCTATCCACGTCCACAGGAATCCTAGGACTCCTATCAAGTTTCACGAGGAGTCAGGCATCGTCTCCTTTGGAGGCACTGATCTCTGTACACCTCTGGAGTTTTCAAAGGATGTGAGGCGTCTGGTCGCGATGAGGTGGGGAACTAGGTCTTTCTCTGTGGTCTCCACAGGGGATTCAGACATCCTTTCGTCTTGGGAGATGCAAGACGAGCCTGCATTCAAGTCACTGCAGGGATATCCGGCCTTATTTCGAGTCAGGGCATCGCGGTGTCCATTCCACTTGAGGCCGCAAACTCAGGGTCCCTCTCACATAGCTAGAGCTGAGAGAAGCCTCCTCTTGAGGTGCTTTTGGTAAGGTGGTATTCCTCTGGAGTCGAAGCCAGGGATTAATCTCTCATCTTGAGTTGATTTTGGTCCACGAAGCTCTTTCGTGTTGCTACAGTGACCTCAGGATCCCTCTAACCTTGAAACAGTGTTCTTGGGGTTTCTCTGGAGTGCCATCAAGGAAATCAAGGCTCCTTTCATGTGTGATGTGCAACACGGAATTGCTATGCACGCAGTGCAGGGGAATCCGGCCTCAACTCGCGGCGAGGGGGAAGTCTCATGGTTTTTCTCTAGTTGCGGTGGTAACCTGGGGTATATTCTCGAGTTACGACGGGAATGGACCTTCCACCAACGTGTTTCATCAGCGACGTCAGGACTCCTGCCTAGTTGAGAGGGACAACTCGGGATTCTCCTCGAGGCTTGGCAGGGCAATTGGGACGCTTATCCAGCTGAGGCGGGAGACCAAGGGTCCCTTTCCACGTGCCACAGGAATCCTGGGACTCCTATCAAGTTTCACGAGGAGTCAGGCATGGTCTCCTTTGGAGGCACTGATCTCTGTGTACCTCTGGAGTTTTCAAAGGATGTGAGGCCTCCGGTCGCCATGAGGTGGGGAACTAGGTCTTTTTCTGTGGTCTCCACAGGGGATTCAGACATCCTTTCGTCTTGGGAGATGCAAGACGAGCCTGCATTCAAGTCACTGCAGGGGTATCCGGCCTTATTTCGAGTCAGGGCATCGCGGTGTCCATTCCACTTGAGACCGCAAACTCAGGGTCCCTCTCACATACCTAGAGCTGAGAGAAGCCTCCTCTTGAGGTGCTTGTGGTAAGGTGGTATTCCTCTGGAGTCGAAGCCAGGGACTAACCTCTCATCTCGAGTTGATTTTTGGGCCACGGAGCTCTTTCGTGTTGCTACAGTGACCTCAGGATCCCTCTAGCCTTGAAACAGTGTTCTTGGGGTTTCTCTGGAGTGCCATCAAGGAAATCAAGGCTCCTCTCATGTGTGATGTGCAACACGGAATTTCTCTGCACGCAGTGCAGGGGAATCGGGCCTCATCTCGTTGCGAGGGGGAAGTCTCATGGTTTTTCTCGAGTTGCGGCGGGAACATGGGGTATATTCTCGAGTTACGACGGCGATGGCCCTTCCACCCACGTGTTTGTTCAGCGACGTCAGGACTCCTGCCTAGTTGCGAGGGACAACTCGGGATTCTCCTTGAGGCTTGGCAGAGCAATTGGGACGCGTCTCCAGCTGAGGCGGGAGACCAAGTGTCCCTTTCTACGTGCCACAGGAATCCTGGGACTCCTATCAAGTTTCACGAGGAGTCAGGCATCGTCTCCTTTGGAGGCACTGATCTCCGCATACCTCTGGAGTTTTCAAAGGATGTGAGGCCTCCGGTCGCGATGAGGTGGGGAACTAGGTCTTTCTCTGTGGTCTCCACAGGGGATTCAGACATCCTTTCGTCTTGGGAGATGCAAGACGAGCCTGCATTCAAGTCACTGCAGGGATATCCGGCCTTATTTCGAGTCAGGACATCGCGGTGTCCATTCCACTTGAGGCCGCAAACTCAGGGTCCCTCTCACATAGCTAGAGCTGAGAGAAGCCTCCTCTTGAGGTGCTTTTGGTAAGGTGGTATTCCTCTGGAGTCGAAGCCAGGGATTAATCTCTCATCTTGAGTTGATTTTGGTCCACGGAGCTCTTTCGTGTTGCTACAGTGACCTCAGGATCCCTCTAGCCTTGAAACAGTGTTCTTGGGGTTTCTCTGGAGTGCCATCAAGGAAATCAAGGCTCCTTTCATGTGTGATGTGCAACACGGAATTGCTATGCACGCAGTGCAGGGGAATCCGGCCTCAACTCGCGGCGAGGGGTAAGTCTCATGGTTTTTCTCTAGTTGCGGTGGTAACCTGGGGTATATTCTCGAGTTACGACGGGAATGGACCTTCCACCAACGTGTTTCTTCAGCGACGTCAGGACTCCTGCCTAGTTGAGAGGGACAACTCGGGATTCTCCTCGAGGCTTGGCAGGGCAATTGGGATGGTTATCCAGCTGAGGCGGGAGACCAAGGGTCCCTTTCCACGTGCCACAGGAATCCTGGGACTCCTAGCAAGTTTCACGAGGAGTCAGGCATCGTCTCCTTTGGAGGCACTGATCTCCGCATACCTCTGGAGTTTTCAAAGGATGTGAGGCCTCCGGTCGCGATGAGGTGGGGAACTAGGTCTTTCTCTGTGGTCTCCACAGGGGATTCAGACATCCTTTCGTCTTGGGAGATACAAGACGAGCCTGCATTCAAGTCACTGCAGGGATATCCGGCCTTATTTCGAGTCAGGGCATCGCGGTGTCCATTCCACTTGAGGCCGCAAACTCAGGGTCCCTATCACATACCTAGAGCTGAGAGAAGCCTTCTCGTGAGGTGCTTGTGGTAAGGTGGTATTCCTCTGGAGTCGAAGCCAGGGACTAACCTCTCATTTCGAGTTGATTTTTGGTCCACGGAGCTCTTTCGTGTGGCTACAGTGACCTCAGGATCCCTCTAGCCTTGAAACAGTGTTCTTGGGGTTTCTCTGGAGTGCCATCAAGGAAATCAAGGCTCCTTTCATGTGTGATGTGCAACACGGAATTGCTCTGCACGCAGTGCAGAGGAATCGGGCCTCATCTCGCAGCGAGGGGGAAGTCTCATGGTTTATCTCGAGTTGTGGCGGGAACCTGGGGTATATTCTCGAGTTACGACGGGGATGGCCCTTCCACCCACGTGATTGTTCAGCGACGTCAGGACTCCTGCCTAGTTGCGAGGGACAACTCGGGATTCTCCTCGAGGCTTGGCAGGGCAATTGGGACGCCTCTCCAGCTGAGGCGGGAGACCAAGGGTCCCTTTCCACGTGCCACAGGAATCCTGGGACTCCTATCAAGTTTCACGAGGAGTCAGGCATCGTCTCCTTTGGAGGCACTGATCTCCGCGTACCTCTGGAGTTTTCAAAGGATATAAGGAATCCGGTCGCGATGAGGTGGGGAACTAGGTCTTTCTCTGTGGTCTCCACAGGGGATTCAGACATCCTTTCGTCTTGGGAGATGCAAGACGAGCCTGCATTCAAGTCACTGCAGGGATATCTGGCCTTATTTCGAGTCAGGGCATCGCGGTGTCCATTCCACTTGAGGCCGGAAACTCAGGGCCCCCCTCACATACCTAGAGCTGAGAAAAGCCTCCTCTTTAGGCGCTTGTGGTAAGGTGGTATTTCTCTGGAGTCGAAGCCAGGGACTAACCTCTCATCTCGAGTTGATTTTTGGTCCACGGAGCTCTTTAGTGTTGCTACCGTGACGTCAGGATTCCTCTAGCCTTGAAACAGTGTTCTTGGGGTTTCTCTGGAGTGCCACCAAGGAAATCAAGGCTCCTTTCATGTGTGATGTGCAACACGGAATTGCTCTGCACGCAGTGCAGGGGAATCGGGCCTCATCTCGCGGCTAGCGGGAAGTCTCATGGTTTTTCTCGAGTTGCGGCGGGAACCTGGGGTATATTCTCGAGTTACGACGGGGATGGCCCTTCCACCCACGTGTTTGTTAAGCTTCGTCAGGACTCCTGCCTAGTTGCGAGGAACAACTCGGGATTCTCCTCGAGGCTTGGCAGGGCAATTGGGACGCCTCTCCAGCTGAGGCGTGAGACCAAGGGTCCCTATCCACGTCCACAGGAATCCTGGGACTCCTATCAAGTTTCACGAGGAGTCAGGCATCGTCTCCTTTGGAGGCACTGATCTCCGTGTACCTCTGGAGTTTTCAAAGGATGTGAGGCCTCCGGTCGCGATGAGGTGGGGAACTAGGTCTTTCTCTGTGGTCTCCACAGGGGATTCAGACATCCTTTCGTCTTGGGAGATGCAAGACGAGCCTGCATTCAAGTCACTGCAGGGATATCCGGCCTTATTTCGAGTCAGGGCATCGCGGTGTCCATTCCACTTGAGGCCGCAAACTCAGGGTCCCTATCACATACCTATAGCTGAGAGAAGCCTTCTCGTGAGTTGCTTGTGGTAAGGTGGTATTCCTCTGGAGTCGAAGCCAGGGACTAACCTCTCATCTCGAGTTGGTTTTTGGTCCACGGAGCTCTTTCGTGTTGCTACAGTGACCTCAGGATCCCTCTAGCCTTGAAAGAGTGTTCTTGGGGTTTCTCTGGAGTGCCATCAAGGAAATCAAGGCTCCTTTCATGCTTGATGTGCAACACGGAATTGCTCTGCAGGCAGTGCAGGGGAATCGGGCCTCATCTCGCGGCGAATGGGAAGTCTCATTTTTTTTCTCGAGTTGCGGCGGGAACCTGGGGTATATTCTCGAGTTACGACGGGGATGGCCCTTCCACCCACGTGTTTGTTCAGCGACGTCAGGACTCCTGCCTAGTTGCGAGGGACAACTCGGGATTCTCCTCGAGGCTTGGCAGGGCAATTGGGACGCCTCTCCAGCTGAGGCGGGAGACCAAGGGTCCCTTTCCACGTGCCACAGGAATCCTGGGACTCCTATCAAGTTTCACGAGGAGTCAGGCATGGTCTCCTTTGGAGGCACTGATCTCTGTGTACCTCTGGAGTTTTCAAAGGATGTGAGGCCTCCGGTCGCGATGAGGTGGGGAACTAGGTCTTTTTCTGTGGTCTCCACAGGGGATTCAGACATCCTTTCGTCTTGGGAGATGCAAGACGAGCCTGCATTCAAGTCACTGCAGGGGTATCCGGCCTTATTTCGAGTCAGGGCATCGCGGTGTCCATTCCACTTGAGGCCGCAAACTCAGGGTCCCTCTCACATACCTAGAGCTGAGAGAAGCCTCCTCTTGAGGTGCTTGTGATAAGGTGGTATTCCTCTGGAGTCGAAGCCAGGGACTAACCTCTCATCTCGAGTTGATTTTTGGGCCACGGAGCTCTTTCGTGTTGCTACAGTGACCTCAGGATCCCTCTAGCCTTGAAACAGTGTTCTTGGGGTTTCTCTGGAGTGCCATCAAGGAAATCAAGGCTCCTCTCATGTGTGATGTGCAACACGGAATTTCTCTGCACGCAGTGCAGGGGAATCGGGCCTCATCTCGTGGCGAGGGGGAAGTCTCATGGTTTTTCTCGAGTTGCGGCGGGAACCTGGGGTATATTCTCGAGTTACGACGGGGATGGCCCTTCCACCCACATGTTTGTTCAGCGACGTCAGGACTCCTGCCTAGTTGCGAGGGACAACTCGGGATTCTCCTCGAGGCTTGGCAGAGCAATTGGGACGCCTCTCCAGCTGAGGCGGGAGACCAAGGGTCCCTTTCCACGTGCCACAGGAATCCTGGGACTCCTAGCAAGTTTCACGAGGAGTCAGGCATCGTCTCCTTTGGAGGCCCTGATCTCCGCATACCTCTGGAGTTTTCAAAGGATGTGAGGCCTCCGGTCGCGATGAGGTGGGGAACTAGGTCTTTCTCTGTGGTCTCCACAGGGGATTCAGACATCCTTTCGTCTTGGGAGATACAAGACGAGCCTGCATTCAAGTCACTGCAGGGATATCCGGCCTTATTTCGAGTCAAGGCATCGCGGTGTCCATTCCACTTGAGGCCGCAAACTCAGGGTCCCTATCACATACCTAGAGCTGAGAGAAGCCTTCTCGTGAGGTGCTTGTGGTAAGGTGGTATTCCTCTGGAGTCGAAGCCAGGGACTAACCTCTCATCTCGAGTTGATTTTTGGTCCACGGAGCTCTTTCATGTTGCTACAGTGACCTCAGGATCCCTCTATCCTTGAAAGAGTGTTCTTGGGGTTTCTCTGGAGTGCCATCAAGGAAATCAAGGCTCCTTTCATGTGTGATGTGCAACACGGAATTGCTCTGCACGCAGTGCAGGGGAATCTGGCCTCATCTCGCGGCGAGGGGGTAGTCTCATGGTTTTTCTCGAGTTGCGTCGGGAACCTGGGGTATATTCTCGAGTTACGACAGGGATGGCCCTTCCACCCACGTGATTGTTCAGCGACTGCAGGACTCCTGCCTAGTTGCGAGGGACAACTCGGGATTCTCCTCGAGGCTTGGCAGGGCAATTGGGACGCCTCTCCAGCTGAGGCGGGACACCAAGGGTCCCTGTCCACGTGCCACAGGAATCCTGGGACTCCTATCAAGTTTCACGAGGAGTCAGGCATCGTCTCCTTTGGAGGCACTGATCTCCGCGTACCTCTGGAGTTTTTAAAGGATATAAAGAATCCGGTCGCGATGAGGTGGGGAACTAGGTCTTTCTCTGTGGTCTCCACAGGGGATTCAGACATCCTTTCGTCTTGGGAGATGCAAGACGAGCCTGCATTCAAGTCACTGCAGGGATATCCGGCCTTATTTCGAGTCAGGGCATCGCGGTGTCCATTCCACTTGAGGCCGCAAACTCAGGGCCCCCCTCACATACCTAGAGCTGAGAAAAGCCTCCTCTTTAGGTGCTTGTGGTAAGGTGGTATTCCTCTGGAGTCGAAGCCAGGGACTAACCTCTCATCTCGAGTTGATTTTTGGTCCACGGAGCTCTTTAGTGTTGCTACAGTGACGTCAGGATTCCTCTAGCCTTGAAACAGTGTTCTTGGGGTTTCTCTGGAGTGCCACCAAGGAAATCAAGGCTCCTTTCATGTGTGATGTGCAACACGGAATTGCTCTGCACGCAGTACAGGGGAATCGGGCCTCATCTCGCGGCGAGGGGGAAGTCTCATGGTTTTTCTCGAGTTGCGGCGGGAACCTGGGGTATATTCTCGAGTTACGACGGGGATGGCCCTTCCACCCACGTGTTTGTTCAGCTTCGTCAGGACTCCTGCCTAGTTGCGGGGAACAACTCGGGATTCTCCTCGAGGCTTGGCAGGGCAATTGGGACGCCTCTCCAGCTGAGGCGGGAGACCAAGGGTCCCTTTCCACGTGTCACAGGAATCCTGGGACTCCTATCAAGTTTCACGAGGAGTCAGGCATCGTCTCCTTTGGAGGCACTGATCTCCGCGTACCTCTGGAGTTTTCAAAGGATGTGAGGCCCCCTGTTGTGATGAGGTGGGGAACTAGGTCTTTCTCTGTGGTCTACACAGGGGATTCAGACATCCTTTCGTCTTGGGAGATGCAAGACGAGCCAACATTCAAGTCACTGCAGGGATATCCGGCCTTATTTCGAGTCAGGGCATCGCGATGTCCATTCCACTTGAGGCCGCAAACTCAGGGTCCCTCTCACATACCTAGAGCTGAGAGAAGCCTCCTCTTGAGGTGCTTGTGGTAAGGTGGTATTCCTCTGGAGTCGAAGCCAGGGACTAACCTCTCATCTCGAGTTGATTTTTGGTCCACGGAGCTCTTTCGTGTTGCTACAGGGACCTCAGGATCCCTCTAGCCTTGAAAGAGTGTTCTTGGGGTTTCTCTGGAGTGCCATCAAGGAAATCAAGGCTCCTTTCATGTGTGATGTGCAACACGGAATTGCTCTGCACGCAGTGCTGGGGAATCGCGCCTCATCTCGCGGCGAGGGGAAAGTCTCATGGTTTTTCTCGAGTTGCGGCGGGAACCTGGGGTATATTCTCGAGTTATGACGGGGATGGCCCTTTCAACCACGTGTTTGTTCAGCGACATAAGGACTCCTGCCTAGTTGCGAGGGACAACTCGGGATTCTCCTCGAGGCTTGGCAGGGCAATTGGGACGCCTCTCCAGCTGAGGCGGGAGACCAAGTGTCCCTATCCACGTCCACAGGAATCCTGGGACTCCTATCAAGTTTCACGAGGAGTCAGGCATCGTCTCCTTTGGAGGCACTGATCTCCGTGTACCTCTGGAGTTTTCAAAGGATGTCAGGCCTCCGGTCGCGATGAGGTGGGGAACTAGGTCTTTCTCTGTGGTCTCCACAGGGGATTCAGACATCCTTTCGTCTTGGGAGATGCAAGACGAGCCTGCATTCAAGTCACTGCAGGGATATCCGGCCTTATTTCGAGTCAGGGCATCGCGGTGTCCATTCCACTTGAGGCCGCAAACTCAGGGTCCCTATCACATACCTAGAGCTGAGAGAAGCCTTCTCGTGAGGTGCTTCGGTATGGTGGTATTCCTCTGGAGTCGAAGCCAGGGACTAACCTCTCATCTCGAGTTGGTTTTTGGTCCACGGAGCTCTTTCGTGTTGCTACAGTGACCTCAGGATCCCTCTAGCCTTGAAACAGTGTTCTTGGGGTTTCTCTGGAGTGCCATCAAGGAAATCAAGGCTCCTTTAATGTTTGATGTGCAACACGGAATTGCTCTGCACACAGTGCAGGGGAATCGGGCCTCATCTCGCGGCGAATGGGAAGTCTCATTGTTTTTCTCGAGTTGCGGCGGGAACCTGGGGTATATTCTCGAGTTACGACGGGGATGGCCCTTCCACCCACGTGTTTGTTCAGCGACGTCAGGACTCCTGCCTAGTTGCGAGGGACAACTCGGGATTCTCCTCGAGGCTTGGCAGGGCAATTGGGACACCTCTCCAGCTGAGGCGGGAGACCAAGGGTCCCTTTCCACGTGCCACAGGAATCCTAGGACTCCTATCAAGTTTCACGAGGAGTCAGGCATCGTCTCCTTTGCAGGCACTGATCTCCGCGTACCTCTGGAGTTTTCAAAGGATGTAAGGCCTCCGGTCGCGATGAGGTGGGGAACTAGGTCTTTCTCTGTGGTCTCCACAGGGGATTCAGACATCCTTTCGTCTTGGGAGATGCAAGACGAGCCTGCATTCAAGTCACTGCAGGGATATCCGGCCTTATTTCGAGTCAGGGCATCGCGGTGTCCATTCCACTTGAGGCCGCAAATTCAGGGTCCCTCTCATATACCTAGAGCTGAGAGAAGCCTCCTCTTGAGGTGCTTGTGGTAAGGTGGTATTCCTCTGGAGTCGAAGCCAGGGATTAACCTCTCATCTCGAGTTGAATTTTGGTCCACGGAGCTCTTTCCTGTTGCTACAGTGACCTCAGGATCCCTCTAGCCTTGAAACAGTGTTCTTGGGTTTTCTCTGGAGTGCCATCAAGGAAATCAAGGCTCCTTTCATGTGTGATGTGCAACACGGAATTGCCTCGCACGCAGGGCAGGAGAATCGGGCCTCATCTCGCGGCGAGGGGGAAGTCTCATGGTTTTTCTCGAGTTGCGGCGGGAACTTGGGGTATATTCTCGAGTTACGACGGGGATGGCCCTTCCACACACGTGTTTGTTCAGCAACGGCAGGACTCCTGCCTAGTTGCGAGCGACAACTCGGGATTCTCCTCGAGGCTTGGCAGGGCAATTGGGACGCCTCTCCAGCTGAGGCGGGAGACCAAGGGTCCCTTTCCACGTGCCACAGGAGTCCTGGGACTCCTATCAAGTTTCACGAGGAGTCAGGCATCGTCTCCTTTGGAGGCACTGATCTCTGTATACCTCTGGAGTTTTCAAAGGATGTGAGGCCTCCAGTCGTGATGAGGTGGGGAACTAGGTCTTTCTCTGTGGCCTCCACAGAGGATTAAGACATCCTTTCGTCTTGGGAGATGCAGGACGAGCCTGCATTCAAGTCACTGCAGGGATATCCGGCCTTATTTCGAGTCAGGGCATCGCGGTGTCCATTCCACTTGAGGCCGCAAACTCAGGGTACCTCTCACATAGCTAGAGCTGAGAGAAGCCTCCTCTTGAGGTGCTTGTGGTAAGGTGGTATTCCTCTGGAGTCGAAGCCAGGGACTACACTCTCATCTCGAGTTGATTTTTGGTCCACGGATCTCTTTCGTGTTGCTACCGTGACCTCAGGATCCCGCTAGCCTTGAAACAGTGTTCTTGGGGTTTCACTGGAGTGCCATCAAGGAAATCAAGGCTCCTTTCATGTTTGATGTGCAACACGGAATTACTCTGCATGCAGTGCAGGGGAATCGGGCCTCATCTCGCGGCGAAGGGAAAGTCCCATGGTTTTTCTCGAGTTGCGGCGGGAACCTGGGGTATATTCTCGAGTTACGACGGGGATGGCCCTTCCACCCACGTGTTTGTTCAGCGACGTCAGGACTCCTGCCTAGTTGCGAGGGACAACTCGGGATTCCCCTCGAGGCTTGGCAGAGCAATTGGGACGCCTCTCCAGCTGAGGCGGGAGACCAAGGGTCCCTTTCCACGTGCCACAGGAATCCTGGGACTCCTAGCAAGTTTCACGAGGAGTCAGGCATCGTCTCCTTTGGAGGCACTGATCTCCGCATACCTCTGGAGTTTTCAAAGGATGTGAGGCCTCCGGTCGCGATGAGGTGGGGAACTAGGTCTTTCTCTGTGGTCTCCACAGGGGATTCAGACATCCTTTCGTCTTGGGAGATACAAGACGAGCCTGCATTCAAGTCACTGCAGGGATATCCGGCCTTATTTCGAGTCAGGGCATCGCGGTGTCCATTCCACTTGAGGCCGCAAACTCAGGGTCCCTATCACATACCTAGAGCTGAGAGAAGCCTTCTCGTGAGGTGATTGTGGTAAGGTGGTATTCCTCTGGAGTCGAAGCCAGGGACTAACCTCTCATCTCGAGTTGATTTTTGGTCCACGGAGCTCTTTCGTGTGGCTACAGTGACCTCAGGATCCCTCTAGCCTTGAAACAGTGTTCTTGGGGTTTCTCTGGAGTGCCATCAAGGAAATCAAGGCTCCTTTCATGTGTGATGTGCAACACGGAATTGCTCTGCACGCAGTGCAGAGGAATCGGGCCTCATCTCGCAGCGAGGGGGAAGTCTCATGGTTTATCTCGAATTGTGGCGGGAACCTGGGGTATATTCTCGAGTTACGACGGGGATGGCCCTTCCACACACGTGCTTGTTCAGCGACGTCACGACTCCTGCCTAGTTGCGAGGGACAACTCGTGATTCTCCTCGAGGCTTGGCAGGGCAATTGGGACGCTTCTCCAGCTGAGGCGGGAGACCAAGGGTCCCTTTCCACGTGCCACAGGAAAGCTGGGAATCCTATCAAGTTTGACGAGGAGTCAGGCATCGTCTCCTTTGGAGGCAAGGATCTCCGCGTACCTCTGGAGTTTACAAAGGATGTGAGGCCTCCGGTCGCCATGAGGTGGGGAACTAGGTCTTTCTCTGTGGTCTCCACAGGGGATTCAGACATCCTTTCATCTTGGGTGATGCAAGACGAGCCTGCATTCAAGTCACTGCAGGGATATCCGGCCTTATTTCGAGTCAGGGCATCGCGGTGTCCATTCCACTTGAGGCCGCAAACTCAGGGTCCTTCTCACATACCTAGAGCTGAGAGAAGCTTCCTCTTGAGGTGCTTGTGGTAAGGTGGTATTCCTCTGGAGTCGAAGCCAGGGACTAACCTCTCATCTCGAGTTGATTTTTGGTCCACGGAGCTCTTTCGTGTTGCTACAGTGACCTCAGGATCCCTCTAGCCTTGAAACAGTGTTCTTGGGGTTTCTCTGGAGTGCCATCAAGGAAATCAAGGCTCCTTTCATGTGTGATGTGCAACACGGAATTGCTCTGTATGCAGTGCAGGGGAACCGGGCCTCATCTCGCGGCGAGGGGGAAGTCTCATGGTTTTTCTCAAGATGCGGTGGGAACCTGGGGTATATTCTCGAGTTACGACGTGGATGGCCCTTCCACACACGTGTTTGTTCAACGACGTCAGGACTCCTGCCTAGTTGCGAGGGACAACTCGGGATTCTCCTCGAGGCTTGGCAGGGCAATTGGGACGCCTCTCCAGCTGAGGGGGGAGACCAAGTGTCCCTTTCCACGTGCCAAAGGAATCCTGGGACTCCTATCAAGTTTCACGAGGAGTCAGGCATCGTCTGCTTGGGAGGCACTGATCTCCGTGTACCTCTGGAGTTTTCAAAGGATGTGAGGCCTCCGGTCGCGATGAAGTGGGGAATAGGTCTTTCTCTGTGGTCTCCACAGGGGATTCAGACATCGTTTCATCTTGGGAGATGCAAGACGAGCCTGCATTCAAGTCACTGCAGGGATATCCAGCCTTATTTCGAGTCAGGGCATCGCGGTGTCCATTCCACTTAAGCCCGCAAACTCAGGGTCCCTCTCAAATAGTTAGAGCTGAGAGAAGCCTCCTCTTGAGGTGCTTGTGGTAAGGTGGTATTCCTCTGGAGTCGAAGCCAGGGACTAACCTCTCATTTCCAGTTGATTTTTTTGTCCACGGAGCTCTTTCGTGTGGCTACAGTGACCTCAGGATCCCTCTAGCTTTGAAACAGTGTTCTTGGGGTTTCTCTGGAGTGCCATCAAGGAAATCAAGGCTCCTTTCATGTGTGATGTGCAACACGGAATTGCTCTGCATGCAGTGCAGGGGAATCGGGCCTCATCTCGCGGCGAGGGGGAAGTCTCATAGTTTTCTCGAGTTGCGGCGGGAACCTGGGGTATATTCTCGAGTTACGACGGGGATGGCCCTTCCACCCACGTGTTTGTTCAGCGACGTCAGGACTTCTGCCTAGTTGCGAGGGACAACTCGGGATTCTCCTCGAGGCTTGGCAGGGCAATTGGGACGCCTCTCCAGCTGAGGCGGAAGACCAAGTGTCCCTTTCCACGTGCCACAGGAATCCTGGGACTCCTATCAAGTTTCACGAGGAGTCAGGCATCGTCTCCTTTGGAGGCACTGATCTCCGCGTACCTCTGGAGTTTTCAAAGGATGTGAGGCCTCCGGTCGCCATGAGGTGGGGAACTAGGTCTTTCTCTGTGGTCTCCATAGGGGATTAAGACATCCTTTCGTCTTGGGAGATGTAAGACGAGCCTGCATTCAAGTCACTGCAGGGATATCCGGCCTTATTTCGAGTCAGGGAATCGCGGTGTCCATTCCACTTGAGGCCGCAAACTCAGGGTCCCTCTCACATACCTAGAACTGAGAGAAGCCTCCTCTTGAAGTGCTTGTGGTAAGGTGGTATTCCTCTGGAGTCGAAGCCAGGGACTAACCTCCCATCTCGAGTTGATTTTTGGTCCATGGAGCTCTTTCGTGTTGCTACAGTGACCTCAGGATCCCTCTAGCCTTGAAACAGTGTTCTTGGGGTTTCTCTGGAGTGCCATCAAGGAAATCAAGTCTCCTTTCCTTTGTGATGTGCAACACGGCATTGCTCTGCACGCAGTGCAGGGGAATCGGGCCTCATCTCGCGGCGAGGGGGAAGTCTCATGGTTTTTCTCGAGTTGCGGCGGGAACCTGGGGTATATTCTCGAGTTACGACGGGGATGGCCCTTCCACACACGTGTTTGTTCAGCGACGCCAGGACTCCTGCCTAGTTGCGAGGGACAACTCGGGATTCTCCTCGAGGTTTGGCAGGGCAATTGGGACGCCTCTCCAGCTGAGGCGGGAGACCAAGTGTCCCTTTCCACGTGCCACAGAAATCCTGGGACTCCTATCAAGTTTCACGAGGAGTCAGGCATCGTCTCCTTTGGAGGCACTGATCTCCGCGTCCCTCTAGAGTTTTCAAAGGATGTGAGGCCTCCGGTCGCGATGAGGTGGGGAACTAGGTCTTTCTCTGTGGTCTCCACAGGGGATTCAGACATCCTTTCGTCTTGGCAGATGCAAGACGAGCCTGCATTCAAGTCACTGCAGGCATATCCGGCCTTATTTCGAGTCAGGGCATCGCGGTGTCCATTACTTGAGGCCGCAAACTCAGGGTCCCTCTCACATCCCTAGAACTGAGAGAAGCCTCCTCTTGAGATGCTTGTGGTTAGGTTCCTCTGGAGTCGAAGCCAGGGATTAACCTCTCATCTCGAGTTGATTTTTGGTCCATTGAGCTCTTTTGTGTTGCTACAGTGACCTCAGGATCCCTCTAGCCTTGAAACAGTGTTCTTGGGGTTTCTCTGGAGTGCCATCAAGGAAATCAAGGCTCCTTTCATGTGTGATGTGCAACACGGAATTGCTCTGCACGCAGTGCAGGGGAATCGGGCCTCATCTCGCGGCGAGGGGGAAGTCTCATGGTTTTTCGCGAGTTGCGGCGGGAACCTGGGGTATATTCTCGAGTTACGACGGGGATGGCCCTTCCACCCACGTCTTTGTTCAGCGACGTCAGGACTCCTGCCTAGTTGCGAGGGACAACTCGGGATTCTCCTCGAGGCTTGGCAGGGCAATTGGAACGCCTCTTCAGCTGAGGCGGGAGACCAAGGGTCCCTTTCCACGTACCACAGGAATCCTGGGATTCCTATCAAGTTTCACGAGGAGTCAGGCATCGTCTCCTTTGAAGGCACTGATCTCCGCATACCTCTAGAGTTTTCAAAGGATGTGAGGCCTCCGGTCGCGATGAGGTGGGGAACTAGGTCTTTCTCTGTGGTCTCCACAGGGGATTCAGACATCCTTTCGTCTTGGGAGATACAAGACGAGCCTGCATTCAAGTCACTGCAGGGATATCCGGCCTTATTTCGAGTCAGGGCATCGCGGTGTCCATTCCACTTGAGGCCGCAAACTCAGGGTCCCTATCACATACCTAGAGCTGAGAGAAGCCTTCTCGTGAGGTGCTTGTGGTAAGGTGGTATTCCTCTGGAGTCGAAGCCAGGGACTAACCTCTCATCTCGAGTTGATTTTTGGTCCACGGAGCTCTTTCGTGTGGCTACAGTGACCTCAGGATCCCTCTAGCCTTGAAACAGTGTTCTTGGGGTTTCTCTGGAGTGCCATCAAGGAAATCAAGGCTCCTTTCATGTGTGATGTGCAACACGGAATTGCTCTGCACGCAGTGCAGAGGAATCGGGCCTCATCTCGCGGCGAGGGGGAAGTCTCATGGTTTATCTCGAGTTGTGGCGGGAACCTGGGGTATATTCTCGAGTTACGACGGGGATGGCCCTTCCACACACGTGCTTGTTCAGCGACGTCAGGACTCCTGCCTAGTTGCGAGGGACAACTCGTGATTCTCCTCGAGGCTTGGCAGGGCAATTGGAACGCTTCTCCAGCTGAGGCGGGAGACCAAGGGTCCCTTTCCACGTGCCACAGGAAAGCTGGGAATCCTATCAAGTTTGACGAGGAGTCAGGCATCGTCTCCTTTGGAGGCAAGGATCTCCGCGTACCTCTGGAGTTTACAAAGGATGTGAGGCCTCCGGTCGCCATGAGGTGGGGAACTAGGTCTTTCTCTGTGGTCTCCACAGGGGATTCAGACATCCTTTCATCTTGGGTGATGCAAGACGAGCCTGCACTAAAGTCACTGCAGGGATATCCGGCCTTATTTCGAGTCAGGGCATCGCGGTGTCCATTCCACTTGAGGCCGCAAACTCAGGGTCCTTCTCACATACCTAGAGCTGAGAGAAGCTTCCTCTTGAGGTGCTTGTGGTAAGGTGGTATTCCTCTGGAGTCGAAGCCAGGGACTAACCTCTCATCTCGAGTTGATTTTTGGTCCACGGAGCTCTTTCGTGTTGCTACAGTGACCTCAGGATCCCTCTAGCCTTGAAACAGTGTTCTTGGGGTTTCTCTGGAGTGCCATCAAGGAAATCAAGGCTCCTTTCATGTGTGATGTGCAACACGGAATTGCTCTGTATGCAGTGCAGGGGAATCGGGCCTCATCTCGCGGCGAGGGGGAAGTCTCATGGTTTTTCTCAAGATGCGGTGGGAACCTGGGGTATATTCTCGAGTTACGACGTGGATGGCCCTTCCACACACGTTTCTGTTCAGCAACGTCAGGACTCCTGCCTAGTTGCGAGGGACAACTCGGGATTCTCCTCGAGGCTTGGCAGGGCAATTGGGACGCCTCTCCAGCTGAGGGGGGAGACCAAGTGTCCCTTTCCACGTGCCACAGGAATCCTGGGACTCCTATCAAGTTTCACGAGGAGTCAGGCATCGTCTGCTTGGGAGGCACTGATCTCCGCGTACCTCTGGAGTTTTCAAAGGATGTGAGGCATCCGGTCGCGATGAAGTGGGGAATAGGTCTTTCTCTGTGGTCTCCACAGGGGATTCAGACATCGTTTCATCTTGGGAGATGCAAGACGAGCCTGCATTCAAGTCACTGCAGGGATATCCAGCCTTATTTCGAGTCAGGGCATCGCGGTGTCCATTCCACTTGAGGCCGCAAACTCAGGGTCCCTTTCAAATTGTTAGAGCTGAGAGAAGCCTCCTCTTGAGGTGCTTGTGGAAAGGTGGTATTCCTCTGGAGTCGAAGCCAGGGACTAACCTCTCATCTCGAGTTGATTTTTGGTCCATGGAGCTCTTTCGTGTTGCTACAGTGACCTCAGGATCCCTCTAGCCTTGAAATAGTGTTCTTGGGGTTTCTCTGGAGTGCCATCAAGGAAATCAAGTCTCCTTTCCTTTGTGATGTGCAACACGGCATTGCTCTGCATGCAGTGCAGGGGAATCGGGCCTCATCTCGCGGCGAAGGGGAAGTCTCATGGTTTTTCTCGAGTTGCGGCGGGAACCTGGGGTATATTCTCGAGTTACGACAGGGATGGCCCTTCCACACACGTGTTTGTTCAGCGACGCCAGGACTCCTGCCTAGTTGCGAGGGACAACTCGGGATTCTCCTCGAGGTTTGGCAGGGCAATTGGGACGCCTCTCCAGCTGAGGCGGGAGACCAAGTGTCCCTTTCCACGTGCCACAGAAATCCTGGGACTCCTATCAAGTTTCACGAGGAGTCAGGCATCGTCTCCTTTGGAGGCACTGATCTCCGCGTCCCTCTAGAGTTTTCAAAGGATGTGAGGCCTCCAGTCGCGATGAGGTGGGGAACTAGGTCTTTCTCTGTGGTCTCCACAGGGGATTCAGACATCCTTTCGTCTTGGTAGATGCAAGACGAGCCTGCATTCAAGTCACTGCAGGCATATCCGGCCTTATTTCGAGTCAGGGCATCGCGGTGTCCATTACTTGAGGCCGCAAACTCAGGGTCCCTCTCACATCCCTAGAGCTGAGAGAAGCCTCCTCTTGAGATGCTTGTGGTTAGGTTCCTCTGGAGTCGAAGCCAGGGATTAACCTCTCATCTCGAGTTGATTTTTGGTCCATTGAGCTCTTTCGTGTTGCTACAGTGACCTCAGGATCCCTCTAGCCTTGAAACAGTGTTCTTGGGGTTTCTCTGGAGTGCCATCAAGGAAATCAAGGCTCCTTTCATGTGTGATGTGCAACACGGAATTGCTCTGCACGCAGTCCAGGGGAATCGGGCCTCATCTCGCGGCGAGGGGGAAGTCTCATGGTTTTTCTCGCGTTGCGGCGGGAACCTGGGGTATATTCTCGAGTTACGACGGGGATGGCCCTTCCACCCACGTGTTTGTTCAGCGACGTCAGGACTCCTGCCTAGTTGCGAGGGACAACTCGGGATTCTCCTCGAGGCTTGGCAGGGCAATTGGGACGCCTCTCCAGCTGAGGCGGGAGACCAAGGGTCCCTTTCCACGTACCACAGGAATCCTGGGATTCCTATCAAGTTTCACGAGGAGTCAGGCATCGTCTCCTTTGAAGGCACTGATCTCCGCATACCTCTAGAGTTTTCAAAGGATGTGAGGCCTCCGGTCGCGATGAGGTGGGGAACTAGGTCTTTCTCTGTGGTCTCCACAGGGGATTCAGACATCCTTTCGTCTTGGGAGATACAAGACGAGCCTGCATTCAAGTCACTGCAGGGATATCCGGCCTTATTTCGAGTCAGGGCATCGCGGTGTCCATTCCACTTGAGGCCGCAAACTCAGGGTCCCTATCACATACCTAGAGCTGAGAGAAGCCTTCTCGTGAGGTGCTTGTGGTAAGGTGGTATTCCTCTGGAGTCGAAGCCAGGGACTAACCTCTCATCTCGAGTTGATTTTTGGTCCACGGAGCTCTTTCGTGTGGCTACAGTGACCTCAGGATCCCTCTAGCCTTGAAACAGTGTTCTTGGGGTTTCTCTGGAGTGCCATCAAGGAAATCAAGGCTCCTTTCATGTGTGATGTGCAACACGGAATTGCTCTGCACGCAGTGCAGAGGAATCGGGCCTCATCTCGCGGCGAGGGGGAAGTCTCATGGTTTATCTCGAGTTGTGGCGGGAACCTGGGGTATATTCTCGAGTTACGACGGGGATGGCCCTTCCACACACGTGCTTGTTCAGCGACGTCAGGACTCCTGCCTAGTTGCGAGGGACAACTCGTGATTCTCCTCGAGGCTTGGCAGGGCAATTGGAACGCTTCTCCAGCTGAGGCGGGAGACCAAGGGTCCCTTTCCACGTGCCACAGGAAAGCTGGGAATCCTATCAAGTTTGACGAGGAGTCAGGCATCGTCTCCTTTGGAGGCAAGGATCTCCGCGTACCTCTGGAGTTTACAAAGGATGTGAGGCCTCCGGTCGCCATGAGGTGGGGAACTAGGTCTTTCTCTGTGGTCTCCACAGGGGATTCAGACATCCTTTCATCTTGGGTGATGCAAGACGAGCCTGCACTAAAGTCACTGCAGGGATATCCGGCCTTATTTCGAGTCAGGGCATCGCGGTGTCCATTCCACTTGAGGCCGCAAACTCAGGGTCCTTCTCACATACCTAGAGCTGAGAGAAGCTTCCTCTTGAGGTGCTTGTGGTAAGGTGGTATTCCTCTGGAGTCGAAGCCAGGGACTAACCTCTCATCTCGAGTTGATTTTTGGTCCACGGAGCTCTTTCGTGTTGCTACAGTGACCTCAGGATCCCTCTAGCCTTGAAACAGTGTTCTTGGGGTTTCTCTGGAGTGCCATCAAGGAAATCAAGGCTCCTTTCATGTGTGATGTGCAACACGGAATTGCTCTGTATGCAGTGCAGGGGAATCGGGCCTCATCTCGCGGCGAGGGGGAAGTCTCATGGTTTTTCTCAAGATGCGGTGGGAACCTGGGGTATATTCTCGAGTTACGACGTGGATGGCCCTTCCACACACGTTTCTGTTCAGCAACGTCAGGACTCCTGCCTAGTTGCGAGGGACAACTCGGGATTCTCCTCGAGGCTTGGCAGGGCAATTGGGACGCCTCTCCAGCTGAGGGGGGAGACCAAGTGTCCCTTTCCACGTGCCACAGGAATCCTGGGACTCCTATCAAGTTTCACGAGGAGTCAGGCATCGTCTGCTTGGGAGGCACTGATCTCCGCGTACCTCTGGAGTTTTCAAAGGATGTGAGGCATCCGGTCGCGATGAAGTGGGGAATAGGTCTTTCTCTGTGGTCTCCACAGGGGATTCAGACATCGTTTCATCTTGGGAGATGCAAGACGAGCCTGCATTCAAGTCACTGCAGGGATATCCAGCCTTATTTCGAGTCAGGGCATCGCGGTGTCCATTCCACTTGAGGCCGCAAACTCAGGGTCCCTTTCAAATTGTTAGAGCTGAGAGAAGCCTCCTCTTGAGGTGCTTGTGGAAAGGTGGTATTCCTCTGGAGTCGAAGCCAGGGACTAACCTCTCATCTCGAGTTGATTTTTGGTCCATGGAGCTCTTTCGTGTTGCTACAGTGACCTCAGGATCCCTCTAGCCTTGAAATAGTGTTCTTGGGGTTTCTCTGGAGTGCCATCAAGGAAATCAAGTCTCCTTTCCTTTGTGATGTGCAACACGGCATTGCTCTGCATGCAGTGCAGGGGAATCGGGCCTCATCTCGCGGCGAAGGGGAAGTCTCATGGTTTTTCTCGAGTTGCGGCGGGAACCTGGGGTATATTCTCGAGTTACGACAGGGATGGCCCTTCCACACACGTGTTTGTTCAGCGACGCCAGGACTCCTGCCTAGTTGCGAGGGACAACTCGGGATTCTCCTCGAGGTTTGGCAGGGCAATTGGGACGCCTCTCCAGCTGAGGCGGGAGACCAAGTGTCCCTTTCCACGTGCCACAGAAATCCTGGGACTCCTATCAAGTTTCACGAGGAGTCAGGCATCGTCTCCTTTGGAGGCACTGATCTCCGCGTCCCTCTAGAGTTTTCAAAGGATGTGAGGCCTCCAGTCGCGATGAGGTGGGGAACTAGGTCTTTCTCTGTGGTCTCCACAGGGGATTCAGACATCCTTTCGTCTTGGTAGATGCAAGACGAGCCTGCATTCAAGTCACTGCAGGCATATCCGGCCTTATTTCGAGTCAGGGCATCGCGGTGTCCATTACTTGAGGCCGCAAACTCAGGGTCCCTCTCACATCCCTAGAGCTGAGAGAAGCCTCCTCTTGAGATGCTTGTGGTTAGGTTCCTCTGGAGTCGAAGCCAGGGATTAACCTCTCATCTCGAGTTGATTTTTGGTCCATTGAGCTCTTTCGTGTTGCTACAGTGACCTCAGGATCCCTCTAGCCTTGAAACAGTGTTCTTGGGGTTTCTCTGGAGTGCCATCAAGGAAATCAAGGCTCCTTTCATGTGTGATGTGCAACACGGAATTGCTCTGCACGCAGTCCAGGGGAATCGGGCCTCATCTCGCGGCGAGGGGGAAGTCTCATGGTTTTTCTCGCGTTGCGGCGGGAACCTGGGGTATATTCTCGAGTTACGACGGGGATGGCCCTTCCACCCACGTGTTTGTTCAGCGACGTCAGGACTCCTGCCTAGTTGCGAGGGACAACTCGGGATTCTCCTCGAGGCTTGGCAGGGCAATTGGGACGCCTCTCCAGCTGAGGCGGGAGACCAAGGGTCCCTTTTCACGTACCACAGGAATCCTGGGACTCCTATCAAGTTTCACGAGGAGTCAGGCATCGTCTTCTTTGGAGGCACTGATCTCCGCATACCTCTGGAGTTTTCAAAGGATGTGAGGCCTCCGGTCGCGATGAGGTGGGCAAATATGTCTTTCTCTGTGGTCTCAACAGGGGATTCAGACATCCTTTCATCTTGGGAGATGCAAGACGAGCCTGCATTCAAGTCACTGCAGGGATATACGGCCTTATTTCGAGTCAGGGTATCGCGGTGTCCATTCAACCTGCGGCCGCAAAATCAGGGTCCCCCTCACATACCTATAGCTGAGAGAAGCCTCCTCTTGAGGTGCTTTTGGTAAGGTGGTAATCCTCTGGAGTCGAAGCCAGGGACTAACCTCTCATCTCGAGTTGATTTTTGGTCCACGGAGCTCTTTCGTGTTGCAACAGTGACCTCAGGATCCCTCTAGCCTTGAAACAGTGTTCTTGGGGTTTCTATGGAGTGCCATCAAGGAAATCAAGGCTCCTTTCATGTGTGATGGGCAACACGGAATTGCTCTGCACGCAGTGCAGGGGAATCGGGCCTCATCTCGCGGCGAGGGGGAAGTCTCATGGTTTTTCTCGAGTTGCGGCGGGAACCTGGGGTATATTCTCGAGTTACGACGGGGATGGCCCTTCCACACACGTGCTTGTTCAGCGACGGCAGGACTCCTGCCTAGTTGCGAGGGACAACTCGGGATTCTCCTCGAGGCTTGGCAGGGCAATTGGGACGCCTCGCCAGCTGAGGCCGAAGACCAAGTGTCCCTTTCCACGTGCCACAGTAATCCTGGGACTCCTATCAAGTTTCACGAGGAGTCAGGCATCGTCTCCTTTGGAGGCACTGATCTCCGCGTACCTCTGGAATTTTCAAAGGATGTGAGGCCTCCGGTCGCCATGAGGTGGGGAACTAGGTCTTTCTCTGTGGTCTCCATAGGGGATTAAGACATCCTTTCGTCTTGGGAGATGTAAGACGAGCCTGCATTCAAGTCACTGCAGGGATATCCGGCCTTATTTCGAGTCAGGGCATCGCGGTGTCCATTCCACTTGAGGCCGCAAACTCAGGGTCCCTCTCACATACCTAGAGCTGAGAGAAGCCTCCTCTTGAGGTGCTTGTGGTAAGGTGGTATTCCTCTGGAGTCGAAGCCAGGGATTAACCTCTCATCTCGAGTTGATTTTTGGTCCACGGAGCTCTTTCGTGTTGCTACAGTGACCTCAGGATCCCTCTAGCCTTGAAACAGTGTTCTTGGGTTTTCTCTGGAGTGCCATCAAGGAAATCAAGGCTCCTTTCATGTGTGATGTGCAACACGGAATTGCCTCGCACGCAGTGCAGGAGAATCGGGCCTCATCTCGCGGCGAGGGGGAAGTCTCATGGTTTTTCTCGAGTTGCGGCGGGAACTTGGGGTATATTCTCGAGTTACGACGGGGATGGCCCTTCCACCCACGTGTTTGTTCAGCAACGGCAGGACTCCTGCCTAGTTGCGAGGGACAACTCGGGATTCTCCTCGAGGCTTGGCAGGGCAATTGGGACGCCTCTCCAGCTGAGGCGGGAGACCAAGTGTCCCTTTCCACGTGCCAAACGAATCCTGGGACTCCTATCAAGTTTCACGAGGAGTCAGGCATCGTCTCCCTTGGAGGCACTGATCTCTGTATACCTCTGGAGTTTTCAAAGGATGTGAAGCCTCCAGTCGTGATGAGGTGTGGAACTAGGTCTTTCTCTGTGGCCTCCACAGGGGATTCAGACATCCTTTCGTCTTGGGAGATGCAAGACGAGCCTGCATTCAAGTCACTGCAAGGATATCCGGCCTTATTTCGAGTCAGGGCATCACGGTGACCATTCCACTTGAGGCCGCAAACTCAGGGTCCCTCTCACATACCTAGAGCTGAGAGAAGCCTCCTCTTGAGGTGCTTGTGGTAAGGTGGTATTCCTCTGGAGTCGAAGTCAGGGATTAATCTCTCATCTCAAGTTGATTTTGGTCCACGGAGCTCTTTCGCGTTGCTACAGTGACCTCAGGATCCCTCTAGCCTTGAAACAGTGTTCTTGGGTTTTCTCTGGAGTGCCATCAAGGAAATCAAGGCCCCTTTCATGTGTGATGTGCAACACGGAATTGCTATGCACGCAGTGCAGGGGAATCCGGCCTCAACTCGCGGCAAGGGGGAAGTCTCATGGTTTTTCTCTAGTTGCGGCGGGAACCTTGGGTATATTCTCGAGTTACGACGGGAATGGACCTTCCACCCACGTGTTTCTTCAGCGACGTCAGGACTCCTGCCTAGTTGCGAGGGACAACTCGAGATTCTCCTCGAGGCTTGGCAGGGCATTTGGGACGCTTATCCAGCTGAGGCGGGAGACCAAGGGTCCCTTTCCACGTGCCACAGGAATCCTGGGACTCCTATCAAGTTTCACGAGGAGTCAGGCATCGTCTCCTTTGGAGGCACTGATCTCCTTGTACCTCTGGAGTTTTCAAAGGATGTGAGGCCTCCGGTCGCGATGAGGTGGGGAACTAGGTCTTTCTCTGTGGTATACACAGGGGATTCAGACATCCTTTCGTCTTGGGAGATGCAAGACGAGCCTGCCTTCAAGTAACTGCAGGGATATGCGGCCTTATTTCGAGTCAGGGCATCGCGGTGTCTATTCCACTTGAGGCCGCAAACTCAGGGTGCCTCTCACATAGCTAGAGCTGAGAGAAGCCTCCTCTTGAGGTGCTTGTGGTAAGGTGGTATTCCTCTGGAGTCGGAGCCAGGGATTAATCTCTCATCTCGAGTTGATTTTGGTCCACGGAGCTCTTTCACGTTGCTACAGTGACCTCAGGATCCCTCTAGCCTTGAAACAGTGTTCTTGGGGTTTCTCTGGAGTGCCATCAAGGAAATCAAGGCTCCTTTCATGTGTGATGTGCAACACGGAATTGCTATGCACGCAGTGCAGGGGAATCCGGCCTCAACTCGCGGCGAGGGGGAAGTCTCATGGTTTTTCTCGAGTTGCGGCGGTAACCTGGTGTATATTCTCGAATTAAGACGGGAATGGACCTTCCACCCACGTGTTTCTTCAGCGACGTCAGGACTCCTGCCTAGTTGAGAGGGACAACTCGGGATTCTCCTCGAGGCTTGGCAGGGCAATTGGGACGCTTATCCAGCTGAGGCGGGAGACCAAGGGTCCCTTTCCACGAGCCACAGGAATCCTGGGACTCCTATCAAGTTTCACGAGAGGCAGGCATGGTCTCCTTTGGAGGCACTGATCTCTGTGTACCTCTGGAGTTTTCAAAGGATGTGAGGCCTCCGGTCGCGATGAGGTGGCGAACAAGGTCTTTTTCTGTGGTCTCCACAGGGGATTCAGACATCCTTTCGTCTTGGGAGATGCAAGACGAGCCTGCATTCAAGTCACTGCAGGGATATCCGGCCTTATTTCGAGTCAGGGCATCGCGGTGTCCATTCCACTTGAGGCCGCAAACTCAGGGTCCCTCTCACATACCTAGAGCTGAGAGAAGCCTCCTCTTGAGGTGCTTGTGGTAAGGTGGTATTCCTCTGGAGTCGAAACCAGGGACTAACCTCTCATCTCGACTTGATTTTTGGGCCACGGAGCTCTTTCGTGTTGCTACAGTGACCTCAGGATCCCTCTAGCCTTGAAACAGTGTTCTTGGGGTTTCTCTGGAGTGCCATCAAGGAAATCAAGGCTCCTTTCAAGTGTGATGTGCAACACGGAATTGCTCTGCACGCAGTGCAGGGGAATTGGGCCTCATCTCGTGGCGAGGGGGAAGTCTCATGGTTTTTCTCGAGTTGCGGCGGGAACCTGGGGTAAATTCTCGAGTTACGACGGGGATGGCCCTTCCACCCACATGTTTGTTCAGCGACGTCAGGACTCCTGCCTAGTTGCGAGGGACAACTCGGGATTCTCCTCGAGGCTTGGCAGAGCAATTTTGACGCCTCTCCAGCTGAAGCGGGAGACCAAGTGTCCCTTTCCACGTGCCACAGGAATCCTGGGACTCCTAGCAAGTTTCACGACGAGTCAGGCATCGTCTCCTTTGGAGGCACTGATCTCCGCATACCTCTGGTGTTTTCAAAGGATGTGAGGCCTCCAGTCGCGATGAGGTGGGGAACTAGGTCTTTCTCTGTGGTCTCCACAGGGGAATCAGACATCCTTTCGTCTTGGGAGATGCAAGACGAGCCTGCATTCAAGTAACTGCAGGGATATGCGGCCTTATTTCAAGTCAGGGCATCGCGGTGTCTATTCCACTTGAGGCCGCAAACTCAGGGTCCCTCTCACATAGCTAGAGCTGAGAGAAGCCTCCTCTTGAGGTGCTTGTGGTAAGGTGGTATTCCCCTGGAGTCGAAGCCAGGGACTAACCTCTCATCTCGAGTTGATTTTTGGTCCACGGAGCTCTTTCTTGTTGCTACAGTGACCTCAGGATAACTCTAGCCTTGAAACAGTGTTCTTGGGGTTTCTCTGGAGTGTCATCAAGGAAATCAAGGCTCCTTTCATGTGTGATGTGCAACACGGAATTGCTATGCACGCAGTGCAGGGGAATCCGGCCTCAACTCGCGGCGAGGGGGAAGTCTCATGGTTTTTCTCTAGTTGCGGCGGTAACTAGGGGTATATTCTCGAGTTACGACGGGAATGGACCTTCCACCCACGTGTTTCTTCAGCGACGTCAGGACTCCTGCCTAGTTGAGAGGGACAACTCGGGATTCTCCTCGAGGCTTGGCAGGGCAATTGGGACGCTTATCCAGCTGAAGCGGGAGACCAAGGGTCCCTTTCCACGTGCCACAGGAATCCTGGGACTCCTATCAAGTTTCACGAGAAGTCAGGCATGGTCTCCTTTGGAGACACTGATCTCTGTGTACCTCTGGAGTTTTCAAAGGATGTGAGGCCTCCGGTCGCGATGAGGTGGGGAACTAGTTCTTTCTCTGTGGTCTCCACAGGGGATTCAGACATCCTTTCGTCTTGGGAGATGCAAGACGAGCCTGAATTCAAGTCACTGCAGGGATATCCGGCCTTATTTCGAGTCAGGGCATCGCGGTGTCCATTCCACTTGAGGCCGCAAACACAGGGTCCCTATCACATACCTAGAGCTGAGAGAAGCCTTCTCGTGAGGTGCTTGTGGTAAGGTGGTATTCCTCTGGAGTCGAAGCCAGGGACTAACCTCTCATCTCGAGTTGATTTTTGGTCCACGGAGCTCTTTCATGTTGCTACAGTGACCTCAGGATCCCTCTAGCCTTGAAACAGTGTTCTTGGGGTTTCTCTGGAGTGCCATCAAGGAAATCAAGGCTCCTTTCATGTGTGATGTGCAACACGGAATTGCTCTGCACGCAGTGCAGGGGAATCGGGCCTCATCTCGCGGCGAATGGGAAGTCTCATGGTTTTTCTCGAGTTGCGGCGGGAACCTGGGGTATATTCTCGAGTTACGACGGGGATGGCCCTTCCACCCACGTGTTTGTTCAGCGACGTCAGGACTCCTGCCTAGTTGCGAGGGACAACTCGGGATTCTCTTCGAGGCTTGGCAGGGCAATTGGGACACCTCTCCAGCTGAGGCGGGAGACCAAGGGTCCCTTTCCACGTGCCACAGGAATCCTGGGACTCCTATCAAGTTTCACGAGGAGTCAGGCATCGTCTCCTTTGGAGGCACTGATCTCCGCGTACCTCTGGAGTTTTCAAAGGATGTGAGGCCTCCGGTGGCCATGAGGTGGGGAACTAGGTCTTTCTCTGTGGTCTCCACAGGGGATTCAGACATCCTTTCATCTTGGGAGATGCAAGACGAGCCTGCATTCAAGTCACTGCAGGGATATCCGGCCTTATTTCGAGTCAGGGCATCGCGGTGTCCATTCCACTTGAGGCCGCAAACTCAGGGTCCCTCTCATATACCTAGAGCTGAGAGAAGCCTCCTCTTGAGGTGCTTGTGGTAAGGTGGTATTCCTCTGGAGTCGAAGCCAGGGATTAACCTCTCATCTCGAGTTGATTTTTGGTCCACGGAGCTCTTTCGTGTTGCTACAGTGACCTCAGGATCCCTCTAGCCTTCAAACAGTGTTCTTGGGGTTTCTCTGGAGTGCCATCAAGGAAATCAAGGCTCCTTTCATGTGTGATGTGCAACACGGAATTGCTCTGCACGCAGTGCAGGGGAATCGGGCCTCATCTCGCGGCGAGGGGGAAGTCTCATGGTTTTTCTCGAGTTGCGGCGGGAACCTGGGGTATATTCTCGAGTTACGACGGGGATGGCCCTTCCACCCACGTGTTTGTTCACCGACGTCAGGACTCCTGCCTAGTTGCGAGGGACAACTCGGGATTCTCCTCGAGGCTTGGCAGGGCAATTGGGACGCCTCTCCAGCTGAGGCGGGAGACCAAGTGTCCCTTTCCACGTGCCACAGGAATCCTGGGACTCCTAAGAAGTTTCACGAGGAGTCAGGCATCGTCTCCTTTGGAGGCACTGATCTCCGTGTAACTCTGGAGTTTTCAAAGGATGTGAGGTCTCCGGTCGCGATGAGGTGGGGAACTAGGTCTTTCTCTGTGGTCTCCACAGGGGATTCAGACATCCTTTTGTCTTGGGAGATGCAAGACGAGCCTGCATTCAAGTCACTGCAGGGATATCCGGCCTTATTTCGAGTCAGGGCATCGCGGAGTCCATTCCACTTGAGGCCGCAAATTCAGGGTCCCTCTCACATAGCTAAAGCTTAGAGAAGCCTCCTCTTGAGGTGCTTGTGGTAAGGTAGTATTCCTCTGGAGTCGAAGCCAGGGACTAACCTCTCATCTCGAGTTGATTTTTGGTCCACGGAGCTCTTTCGTGTTGCTACAGTGACCTCAGGAATCCTCTAGCCGTGAAACAGTGTTCGTGGGATTTCTCTGGAGTGCCATCAAGGAAATCAAGGCTCCTTTCATGTGTGATGTGCAACACGGAATTGCTCTGCACGCAGTGCAGGGGAATCGGTCCTCATCTCGCGGCGAGGGGGAAGTCTCATGGTTTTTCTCAAGTTGCGGCGGGAACCTGGGGTATATTCTCGAGTTACGACGGGGATGGCCCTTCCACCCACGTATTTGTTCAGCGACGTCAGGACTCCTGCCTAGTTGCGAGGGACAACTCGGGATTCTCCTCGAGGCTTGGCAGGGCAATTGGGACGCCTCTCCATCTGAGGCGGGAGACCAAGGGACCCTTTCCACGTGCCACAGGAATCCTGGGACTCCTATCAAGTTTCACGAAGAGTCAGGCATCGTCTCCTTTGGAGGCACTGATCTCCGCGTACCTCTGGAGTTTTCAAAGGATGTGAGGCCTCCGGTCACGATGAGGTGGGGAACTAGGTCTTTCTCTGTGGTCTCCACAGGGGATTCAGACATCCTTTCGTCTTGGGAGATGCAAGACGAGCCTGCATTCAAGTCACTGCAGTGATATCCGGCCTTATTTCGAGCAAGTGCATCGCGGTGTCCGTTCCACTTGAGGCCGCAAACTCAGGGTCCCTCTCACATACTTAGAGCTGAGAGAAGCCTCCTCTTGAGGTGCTTGTGGTAAGGTGGTGTTCCTCTGGAGTCGAAGCCAAGGACTAACCTGTCATCTCGAGTTGATTTTTGGTCCACGGAGCTGTTTCGTGTTGCTACAGTGACCTCAGGATCCCTCTAGCCTTGAAACAGTGTTCTTGGGGTTTCTCTGGAGTGCCATCAAGGAAATCAAGGCTCCTTTCATGTGTGATGTGCAACACGGAATTGCTCTGCACGCAGTGCAGGGGAATTGGGCCTCATCTCGCGGCGAGGGGGAAGTCTCATGGTTTTTCGCGAGTTGCGGCGGGAACCTGGTGTATATTCTCGAGTTACGGCGGGGATGGCCCTTCCACACACGTGTTAGTTCAGCGACGGCAGGACTCCTGCCTAGTTGCGAGGGACAACTCGGGATTCTCCTCGAGGCTTGGCAGGGCAATTGGGACGGCTCTGCAGCTGAGGCGGGAGACCAAGGGTCCCTTTCCACGAGCCACAGGAATCCTGGGACTCCTATCAAGTTTCACGAAGAGTCAGGCATCGTCTCCTTTGGAGGCACTGATCTCCGCGTACCTCTGGAGTTTTCAAAGGATGTGACGCCTCCGGTCGCGATGAGGTGGGGAACTAGGTCTTTCTCTGTGGTCTCCACAGGGGATTCAGACATCCTTTCGTCTTGGGAGATGCAAGACGAGCCGGCATTCAAGTCACTGCAGGGATATCCGGCCTTATTTCGAGTCAGGGCATCGCGGTGTCCATTCCACTTGAGGCCGCAAACTCAGGGTCCCTCTCACATAGCTAGAGCTTAGAGAAGCCTCCTCTTGAGGTGCTTGTGGTAAGGTGGTATTCCTCTGGAGTCGAAGCCAGGGACTAACCTCTCATCTCGAGTTGATTTTTGGTTCACGGAGCTCTTTCGTGTTGCTACAGTGACCTCAGGATCCCTCTAGCCTTGAAACAGTGTTCTTGGGGTTTCTCTGGAGTGCCATCAAGGAAATCAAGGCTCCTTTCATGTGTGATGTGCAACACGGAATTGCTCTGCACGCAGTGCAGCGGAATCGGGCCTCATCTCGCGGCGAGGGGGAAGTCTCATGGTTTTTCGCGAGTTGCGGCGGGAACCTGGGGTATATTCTCGAGTTACGCCGGGGATGACCCTTCCACACACGTGTTTGTTCAGCGACGGCAGGACTCCTGCCTAGTTGCGAGGGACAACTCGGGATTCTCCTCGAGGCTTGGCAGGGCAATTGGGACGCCTCTCCAGCTGAGGCGGGAGACCAAGCGTCCCTTTCCACGTGCCACAGGAATCCTGGGACTCCTAGCAAGTTTCACGAGGAGTCAGGCATCGTCTCCTTTGGAGGCACTGATTTCCGCGTACCTCTGGAATTTTCAAAGGATGTGAGGCCTCCGGTCATGATGAGATGGGGTACTAGGTCTTTCTCTGAGGTCTCCAGAGGGGATTCAGACATGCTTTCATCTTGGGAGATGCAAGACGAGCCTGCATTCAAGTCTCTACAGGGATATCCGGCCTTATTTCGAGTCAGGGCATTGCGGTCTCCATTCCGCTGGAGGCCGCAAACTCAGGGTCCCTCTCACATACCTAGAGCTGAGGGAAGCCTCCTCTTGAGGTGCTTGTGGTAAGGTGGTATTCCTCTGGAGTGGAAGCCAGGGACTAACCTCTCATCTCGAGTTGATTCTTGGTCCACGGAGCTCTTTCGTGTTGCTACATTGACCTCAGGATCCCTCTTGCCTTGAAACAGTGTTCTTGGGGTTTCTCTGGAGTGCCATCAAGGAAATCAAGGCTCCTTTCATGTGTGATGTGCAACACAGAATTGCTCTGCACGCAGTGCAGGAGAATCGGGCCTCATCTCGCGGCGAGGGGGAAGTCTCATGGTTTTTCTCGAGTTGCGGCGGGAACCTGGGGTATATTCTCGAGTTACGACGGGGATGGCCCTTCCACCCACGTGTTTGTTCAGCGACGTCAGGACTCCTACCTAGTTACGAGGGACAACTCGGGATTCTCCTCGAGGCTTGGCAGGGCAATTGGAACGCCTCTCCAGCTGAGCCGGAAGAGCAAGTGTCCCTTTCCATGTGCCACAGGAGTCTTGGGACTCCTATCAAGTTTCACGAGGAGTCAGGCATCATCTCCTTTGGAGGCACTGATCTCCGCGTACCTCTGGAGTTTTCAAAGGATGTGAGGCCTCCGGTCGTGATGAGGTGGGGAACTAGGTCTTTCTCTGTGGTCTCCACAGGGGATTCAGACATCCTTTCGTCTTGGGAGATGCAAGACGAGCCTGCATTCAAGTCACTGCAGGGATATCCGGCCTTACTTCGCGTCAGGGCATCGCAGTGTCCATTCCACTGGAGGCCGCAAACTCAGGGTCCCTCTCACATACCTAGAGCTGAGAGAAGCCTCCTCTTGAGGTGCTTGTTGTAAGGTGGTATTCCTCTGGAGACGAAGCCAGGGACTAACCTCTCATCTCGAGTTGATTTTTGGTCCACGGAGCTCTTTCGTGTTGCTACAGTGACATCAGGATCCCTCTAGCCTTGAAACATTGCTCTTGGGGTTTCTCCGGAGTGCCATCAAGGAAATCAAGGCTCCTTTCATGTGTGATGTGCAACACGGAATTGCTCTGCACGCAGTGCAGGGGAATCGCGCCTCATCTCGCGGCGAGGGGGAAGTATCATGGTTTCTCTCGAGTTGCGGCAGGAACCTGGGGTATATTCTCGAGTTACGACGGGGATGGCCCTTCCACCCACGTGTTTGTTCAGCGACGTCAGGACTCCTGCCTAGTTACGAGGGACAACTCGGGATTCCCCTCGAGGCTTGGCAGGGCAATTGGGACGCCTCTCCAGCTGAGGCGGGAGACCAAGTGACCCTTTCCATGTGCCACAGGAGTCTTGGGACTCCTATCAAGTTTCACGAGGAGTCAGGCATCGTCTCCTTTGGAGGCACTGATCTCTGCGTACCTCTGGAGTTTTCAAAGGATGTGAGGCCTCCTGTCGCGATGAGGTGGGGAACTAGGTCTTTCTCTGTGGTCTCCACAGGGGATTCAGACATCCTTTCGTCTTGGGAGATGCAAGACGAGCCTGCATTCAAGTCACTGCAGGGATATCCGGCCTTACTTCGCGTCAGGGCATCGCAGTGTCCACTCCACTTGAGGCCGCAAACTCAGGGTCCCTCTCACATACCTAGAGCTGAGAGAAGCCTCCTCTTGAGGTGCTTGTGGTAAGGTGGTATTCCTCTGGAGTCGAAGCCAGGGATTAACCTCTCATCTCGAGTTGATTTTTGGTCCACGGAGCTCTTTCGTGTTGCTACAGTGACCTCAGGATCCCTCTAGCCTTGAAACAGTGTTCTTGGGGTTTCTCTGGAGTGCCATCAAGGAAATCAAGGCTCCTTCATGTGTGATGTGCAACACGGAATTGCCTCGCACGCAGTGCAGGAGAATCGGGCCTCATCTCGCGGCGAGGGGGAAGTCTCATGGTTTTTCTCGAATTGCGGCGGGAACTTGGGGTATATTCTCGAGTTACGACGGGGATGGCCCTTCCACCCACGTGTTTGTTCAGCAACGGCAGGACTCCTGCCTAGTTGCGAGGGACAACTCGGGATTCTCCTCGAGGCTTGGCAGGGCAATTGGGACGCCTCTGCAGCTGAGGCGGGAGACCAAGTGTCCCTTTCCACGTGCCACACGAATCCTGGGACTCCTATCAAGTTTCACGAGGAGTCAGGCATCGTCTCCTTTGGAGGCACTGATCTCTGTATACCTCTGGAGTTTTCAAAGGATGTGAAGCCTCCAGTCGTGATGAGGTGGGGAACTAGGTCTTTCTCTGTGGCCTCCACAGGGGATTCAGACATCCTTTCGTCTTGGGAGATGCAAGACGAGCCTGCATTCAAGTCACTGCAGGGATATCCGGCCTTATTTCGAGTCAGGGCATCACGGTGACCATTTCACTTGAGGCCGCAAACTCAGGGTCCCTCTCACATACCTAGAGCTGAGAGAAGCCTCCTCTTGAGGTGCTTGTGGTAAGGTGGTATTCCTCTGGAGTCGAAGCAAGGGATTAATCTCTCATCTCGAGTTGATTTTGGTCCACGGAGCTCTTTCGCGTTGCTACAGTGACCTCAGGATCCCTCTAGCCTTGAAACAGTGTTCTTGGGGTTTCTCTGGAGTGCCATCAAGGAAATCAAGGCTCCTTTCATGTGTGATGTGCAACACGGAATTGCTCTGCACGCAGTGCAAGGGAATCGGGCCTCATTTTGCGGCGAGAGGGAAGTCTCATGGTTTTTCTCGAGTTGCGGTGGGAACCTGGGGTATATTCTCGAGTTACGACGGGGATGGCCCTTCCACCCACGTTTTTGTTCAGCGACGTCAGGACGCCTGCCTAGTTGTGAGGGACAACTCGCGATTCTCCTCGAGGCTTGGCAGGGCAATTGGGACGCCTCTCCAGCTGAGGCGGGAGACCAAGGGTCCCTTTCCACGTGCCACAGGAATCCTGGGACTCCTATCAAATTTCACGAGGAGTCAGGCATCGTCTCCTTTGGAGGCACTGATCTCTGCATACCTCTGGAGTTTTAAAAGGATGTGAGGCCCCCTGTCGCGATGAGGTGGGGAACTAGGTCTTTCTCTGTGGTCTCCACAGGGTATTCAGACACCCTTTCGTCTTGGGAGATCCAAGACGAGCCTGCATTCAAGTCACTGCAGGGATATCCGGCCTTATTTCGAGTCAGGGAATCGTGGTGTCCATTCCACTTGAGGCCGCAAACTCAGGGTCCCTCTCACATAGCTAGAGCTGAAAGAAGCCTCGTCTTGAGGTGCTTGTGGTAAGGTGGTATTCCTCTGGATTCGAAGCCAGGGACTAACCTCTCATCTCGAGTTGATTTTTGGTCGACGGAGCTCTTTCGTGTTGCTACAGTGACCTCAGGATCCCTCTAGCCTGGAAACAGTGTTCTTGGGGTTTCTCTGGAGTGCGATCATGGAAATCAAGGCTCCTTTCATGTGTGATGTGCAACACGGAATTGCTCTGCACGCAGTGCAGGGGAATCGGGCCTCATCTCGCGGCGAGGGGGAAGTCTCATGGTTTTTCTCGAGTTGCGGCGGGAACCTGGTGTATATTCTCGAGTTACGACGGGGATGGCCCTTCCACCCACGTGTTTGTTCAGCGACGTCAGGACTCCTGCCTAGTTACGAGGGACAACTCGGGATTCTCCTCGAGGCTTGGCAGGGCAATTGGGACGCCTCTCCAGCTGAGGCGGGAGACCAAGGGTCCCTTTCCACGTGCCACAGGAATCCTGGGACCCCTATCAAGTTCACGAGGAGTCAGGCATCGTCTCCTTTGGAGGCACTGATCTCCGCGTACCTCTGGAGTTTTCAAAGGATGTGAGGCCTCCGGTCGCGATGAGGTTGGGAACTAGGTCTTTCTCTGTGGTCTCCACAGGGGATTCAGACATCCTTTCGTCTTGGGAGATGCAAGAGGAGCCTGCATTCAAGTTACTGCAGGGAAATCCGGCCTTATTTCACGTCAGGGCATCGCAGTGTCCATTCCACTTGAGGCCGCAAAATGAGGGTCCCTCTCACATACCTAAAGCTGAGAGAAGCCTCCTCTTGAGGTGCTTGTGGTAAGGTGGTATTCCGCTGGAGTCGAAGCCAGGGACTAACCTCTCATCTCGAGTTGATTTTTGGTCCACGGAGCTCTTTCGTGTTGCTACAGTGACCTCAGGATCCCTCTAGCCTTGAAACAGTGTTCTTGGGGTTTCTCTGGAGTGCCATCAAGGAAATCAAGGCTCCTTTCATGTCTGATGTGCAACACGAAATTATTCTGCACGCAGTGCAGGGGAATCGCGCCTCATCTCGCGGCAAGGGGGAAGTCTCATGGTTTTTCTCGAGTTGCGGAGGGAACCTGGGGTATATTCTCGAGTTACGACGGGGATGGCCCTTCCACCCACGTGTTTGTTCAGCGACGTCAGGACTCCTGCCTAGTTACGAGGGACAACTCGGGATTCTCCTCGAGGCTTGGCAGGGCAATTGGGATGCCTCTCCAGCTGAGCCGGGAGAGCAAGTGTCCCTTTCCATGAGACACAGGAGTCTTGGGACTCCTATCAAGTTTCACGAGGAGTCAGGCATCGTCTCCTTTGGAGGCACTGATCTCCGCGTACCTCTGGAGTTTTCAAAGGATGTGAGGCCTCCTGTCGCGATGAGGTGGGGAACTAGGTCTTTCTCTGTGGTCTCCACAGGGGATTCAGACATCCTTTCATCTTGGGAGATGCAAGACGAGCCTGCATTCAAGTCACTGCAGGGATATCCGGCCTTATTTCGCGTCAGGGCATCGCAGTGTCCATTCCACTTGAGGCCGCAAACTCAGGGTCTCTCTCACATACCTAGAGCTGAGAGAAGCTTCCTCTTGAGGTGCTTGTGGTAAGGTCGTATTCCTCTGGAGTCGAAGCCAGGGACTAACCTCTCATCTCGAGTTGATTTTTGGTCCACGGAGCTCTTTCGTGTTGCTACAGTGACCTCAGGATCCCTCTAGCCTTGAAAGAGTGTTCTTGGGGTTTCTCTGGAGTGCCATCAAGGAAATCAAGGCTCCTTTCATGTGTGATGTGCAACACGGAATTGCTCTGCACGCAGTGCAGGGGAATCGCGCCTCATCTCGCGGCGAGGGGGAAGTCTCATGGTTTTTCTCGAGTTGCGGCGGGAAGCTGGGGTATATTCTCGAGTTACGACGGGGATGGCCCTTCCACCCACGTGTTTGTTCAGCAATGTCAGGACTCCTGCCTAGTTGCTAGGGACAACTTGGGATTCTCTTCGAGGCTTGGCAGGGCAATTGGGACGCCTCTCCAGCTGAGGCGGGAGACCAAGGGTCCCTTTCCACGTGCCACAGGAATCCTGGGACTCCTGTCAACTTTCACGAGGAGTCAGGCATCGTCTCCTTTGGAGGCACTGATCTTCGAATCCCTCTGCAGTTTTCAAAGGATGTGAGGCCTCCGGTTGCGATGAGGTGGGGAACTAGGTCTTTCTCTGTGGTCTCCACAGGGGATTCAGACATCCTTTCGTCTTGGGAGATGCAAGACGAGCCTGCATTCACGTCACTGCAGGCATATTCGGCCTTATTTCGAGTCAGGGCATCGCGGTGTCCATTCCACTTGAGGCCGCAAACTCAGGGTCCCTCTCACATACCTAGAGCTGAGAGAAGCCTCCTCTTGAAGTGCTTGTGGTAAGCTGGTATTCCTCTGGAGTCGAAGCCAGGGACTAACCTCTCATCTCGAGTTGATTTGTGGTCCACGGAACTCTTTCGTGTTGCTACAGTGACCTCAGGATCCCTCTAGCCTTGAAACAGTGTTCTTGGGGTTTCTCTGGAGTGCCATCAAGGAAATCAAGGTTCCTTTCATGTGTGATGTGCAACACGGAATTGCTCTGCACGCAGTGCAGGAGAATCGGGCCTCATCTCGCGGCGAGGGGGAAATCTCATGGTTTTTCTCGAGTTGCGTCGGAACCTGCGGTGTATTCTCGAGTTACGACGGGAATGGCCCTTCCACACACGTGTTTCTTCAGCGACGTCAGTTCTCCTGCCTAGTTACGAGGGACAACTCGGGATTCTCCTCGAGGCTTGGCAGGGCAATTGGGACGCCTCTCCAGCTGAGGCGGGAGACCAAGGGTCCCTTTCCACGTGCCACAGGAATCCTGGGACTCCTAAGAAGTTTCACGAGGAGTCAGGCATCGTCTCCTTTGGAGGCACTGATCTCCGTGTACCTCTGGAGTTTTCAAAGGATGTGAGGTCTCCGGTCGCGATGAGGTGGGGAACTAGGTCTTTCTCTGTGGTCTCCACAGGGGATTCAGACATCCTTTCATCTTGGGAGATGCAAGACGAGCCTGCATTCAAGTCACTGCAGGGATATCCGGCCTTATTTCGAGTCAGGGCATCGCGGAGTCCATTCCACTTGAGGCCGCAAATTCAGGGTCCCTCTCACATACCTAGAGCTGAGAGAAGCCTCCTCTTGAGGTGCTTGTGGTAAGGTGGTATTCCTCTGGAGTCGAAGCCAGGGACTAACCTCTCGTCTCGAGTTGATTTTTGGGCCACAGAGCTCTTTCGTGTTGCTACAGTGACCTCAGGATCCCTGTAGCCTTGAAACAGTGTTCTTGGGGTTTCTCTGGAGTGCCATCAAGGAAATCAAGGCTCCTTTCATGTGTGATGTGCAACACACGTTTGCTCTGCACGCAGTGCAGGGGAATCGGGCCTCATCTCGCAGCGAGGGGGAAGTCTCATGGTTTTTCTCGAGTTGCGGCGGGAACCTGGGGTATATTCTCGAGTAACGACGGGGATGGCCCTTCCACCCACGTGTTTGTTCAGCGACGTCAGGACTCCTGCCTAGTTGCGAGGGACAACTCGGGATTCTCCTCGAGGCTTGGCAGGGCAATTGGGACGCCTCTCCAGCTGAGGCGGGAGACCAAGGGTCCCTTTCCACGTGCCACAGGAATCCTGGGACTCCTAAGAAGTTTCACGAGGAGTCAGGCATCGTCTCCTTTGGAGGCACTGATCTCCGCGTACCTCTGGAGTTTTCAAAGGATGTGACGCCTCCGGACGCGATGAGGAGGGGAACTAGGTCTTTTTCTGTGGTCTCCACAGGGTATTCAGACATCCTTTAGTCTTGGGAGATGCAAGACGAGCCTGCATTCAAGCCACTGCAGGGATATCCGGCCTTATTTCGAGTCAGGGCATCGCGGTGTCCATTCCACTGGAGGCCGCAAACTCAGGGTCCCTCTCACATACCTAGAGCTGAGGGAAGCCTCCTCTTGAGGTGCTTGTGGTAAGGTGGTATTCCTCTGGAGTCGAAGCCAGGGACTAACCTCTCATCTCGAGTTGATTCTTGGTCCACGGAGCTCTTTCGTGTTGCTACATTGACCTCAGGATCCCTCCAGCCTTGAAACAGTGTTCTTGGTGTTTCTCTGGAGTGCCATCAAGGAAATCAAGGCTCCTTTCATGTGTGATGTGCAACACAGAATTGCTCTGCACGCAGTGCAGGAGAATCGGGCGTCATCTCGCGGCGAGGGGGAAGTCTCATGGTTTTTCTCAAGTTGCGGCGGGAACCTGGGGTGTATTCTCGAGTTACGACGGGGATGGCCCTTCCACCCACGTGTTTGTTCAGCGACGTCAGGACTCCTGCCTAGTTGCGAGGGACAACTCGGGATTCTCCTCGAGGCTTGGCAGGGCAATTGGGACGCCTCTCCAGCTGAGGCGGGAGACCAAGGGTCCCCTTCCACGTGCAACAGGAATCCTGGGACTCCTATCAAGTTTCACGAGGAGTCAGGCATCGTCTCCTTTGGAGGCACTGATCTCCGCATACAGCTGGAGTTTTCAAAGGATGTGACGCCTCTGGTCGCGATGAGGTGGGGAACTAGGTCTTTCTCTGTGGTCTCCACAGGGTATTCAGACATCCTTTCGTCTTGGGAGATGCAAGACGAGCCTGCATTCAAGTCACTGCAGGGATATCCGGCCTTATTTCGAGTCAGGGCATCGCGGTGTCCATTCCACTTGAGGCCGCAAACTCAGGGTCCCTCTCACATACCTAGAGCTGAGAGAAGCCTCCTCTTGAGGTGCTTGTGGTAAGGTGGTATTCCTCTGGAGTCGAAGCCAGGGACTAACCTCTCATCTCGAGTTGATTTTTGGGCCACGGAGCTCTTTCGTGTTGCTACAGTGACCTCAGGATCCCTCTAGCCTTGAAACAGTGTTCTTGGGGTTTCTCTGGAGTGCCATCAAGGAAATCAAGGTTCCTTTCATGTGTGATGTGCAACACGGAATTGCTCTGCACGCAGTGCAGGGGAATCGGGCCTCATCTCGCGGCGAGGGGGAAGTCTCATGGTTTTTCTCGAGTTGCGTCGGAACCTGGGGTGTATTCTCGAGTTACGACGGGAATGGCCCTTCCACCCACGTGTTTGTTAAGCGACGTCAGTTCTCCTGCCTAGTTGCGAGGGACAACTCGGGATTCTCCTCGAGGCTTGGCAGGGCAATTGGGACGCCTCTCCAGCTGAGGCGGGAGACCAAGGGTCCCTTTCCACCTGCCACAGGAATCCTGGGACTCCTAAGAAGTTTCACGAGGAGTCAGGCATCGTCTCCTTTGGACGCACTGATCTCCGTGTACCTCTGGAGTTTTCAAAGGATGTGATGTCTCCGGTCGCGAGGAGGTGGGGAACTAGGTCTTTCTCTGTGGTCTCCACAGGGGATTCAGACATCCTTTCGTCTTGGGAGATGCAAGACGAACCTGCATTCATGTCACTGCAGGGATATCCGGCCTTATTTCGAGTCAGGGCATCGCGGAGTCCATTCCAATTGAGGCCGCAAATTCAGGGTCCCTCTCACATACCTAGAGCTTAGAGAAGCCTCCTCTTGAGGTGCTTGTGGTAAGGTGGTATTCCTCTGGAGTCGAAGCCAGGGACTAACCTCTCATCTCGAGTTGATTTTTGGTCCACGGAGCTCTTTCGTGTTGCTACAGTGACCTCAGGATCCCTCTAGCCTTGAAACAGTGTTCTTGGGGTTTCTCTGGAGTGCCATCAAGGAAATCAAGGCTCCTTTCATGTGTGATGTGCAACACGGAATTGTTCTGCACGCAGTGCAGGGGAATCGGTCCTCATCTCGCGGCGAGGGGGAAGTCTCATGGTTTATCTCAAGTTGCGGCGGGAACCTGGGGTATATTCTCGAGTTACGACGGGGATGGCCCTTCCACCCACGTGTTTGTTCAGCGACGTCAGGACTCCTGCCTAGTTGCGAGGGACAACTCGGGATTCTCCTCGAGGCTTGGCAGGGCAATTGGGACGCCTCTCCAGCTGAGGCGGGAGACCAAGGGACCCTTTCCACGTGCCACAGGAATCCTGGGACTCCTATCAACTTTCACGAGGAGTCAGGCATCGTCTCCTTTGGAGGCACTGATCTCCGCGTACCTCTGGAGTTTTCAAAGGATGTGAGGCCTCCGGTCACGATGAGATGGGGAACTAGGTCTTTCTCTGTGGTCTCCAGAGGGGATTCAGACATCCTTTCATCTTGGGAGATGCAAGACGAGCCTGCATTCAAGTCTCTGCAGGGATATCCGGCCTTATTTCGAGTCAGGGCATTGCGGTGTCCATTCCACTGGAGGCCGCAAACTCAGGGTCCCTCTCACATACTTAGAGCTGAGAGAGGCCTCCTCGTGAGGTGCTTGTGGTAAGGTGGTATTCCTCTGGAGTCGAAGCCAGTGACTAACCTCTCATCTCGAGTTGATTCTTGGTCCACGGACCTCTTTCGTGTTGCTACATTGACCTCAGGATCCCTCTAGCCTTGAAACAGTGTTCTTGGGGTTTCTCTGGAGTGCCATCAAGGAAATCAAGGCTCCTTTCATGTGTGATATGCAACACAGAATTGCTCTGCACGCAGTGCAGGCGAATCGGGCCTCATCTCGCGGCGAGGGGGAAGTCTCATGGGTTTTCTCGAGTTGCGGCGGGAACCTGGGGTGTATTCTCGAGTTACGACGGGGATGGCCCTTCCACCCACGTGTTTGTTCAGCGACGTCAGGACTCCAGCCTAGTTGCGAGGGACAACTCGGGATTCTCCTCGAGGCTTGGCAGGGCAATTGGGACGCCTCTCCAGCTGAGGCGGGAGACCAAGGGTCCCTTTCCACGTGCCACAGGAATCCTGGGACTCCTAAGAAATTTCACGAGGAGTCAGGCATCGTCTCCTTTGGAGGCACTGATCTCCGCATACCTCTGGAGTCTTCAAAGGATGTGAGGTCTCCGGTCGCGATGAGGTGGGGAACTAGGTCTTTCTCTGTGGTCTCCACAGGGGATTCAGACATCCTTTTGTCTTGGGAGATGCAAGACGAGCCTGCATTCAAGTCACTGCAGGGATATCCGGCCTTATTTCGAGTCAGGGCATCGCGGTGTCCATTCCACTTGAGGCCGCAAACTCAGGGTCCCTCTCACATAGCTAGAGCTGAGAGAAGCCTCTTCTTGAGGTGCTTGTGGTAAGGTGGTATTCCTCTGGAGTCGAAGCCAGGGACTAACCTCTCATCTCGAGTTGATTTTTGGGCCATGGAGCTCTTTCGTGTTGCTACAGTGACCTCAGGATCCCTCTACCCTTGAAACAGTGTTCTTGGGGTTTCTCTGGAGTGCCATCAAGGAAATCAAGGCTCCTTTCATGTGTGATGTGCAACACGGAATTGCTCTGCACGCAGTGCAGGGGAATCGGGCCTCATCTCGCGGCGAGGGGGAAGTCTCATGGTTTTTCTCGAGTTGCGGCGGGAAGCTGGGGTATATTCTCGAGTTACGACGGGGATGGCCCTTCCACCCACGTGTTTGTTCAGCAATGTCAGGACTCCTGCCTAGTTGCGAGGGACAACTCGGGATTCTCCTCGAGGCTTGGCAGGGCAATTGGGACGCCTCTCCAGCTGAGGCGGGAGACCAAGTGTCCCTTTCCATGTGCCACAGGAATCTTGGGACTTCTATCAAGTTTCACGAGGAGTTAGGCATCGTCTCCTTTGGAGACACTGATCTCCGCGTACCTCTGGAGTTTTCAAAGGATGTGAGGCCTCCGGTCGCGATGAGGTGGGGAACCAGGTCTTTCTCTGTGGTCTCCACAGGGGATTCAGACATCCTTTCGTCTTGGGTGATGCAAGACGAGCCTGCATTCAAGTCACTGCAGGGATATCCGGCCTTATTTCAAATCAGGGCATCGCGGTGACCATTCCACTTGAGGCCGCAAACTCAGGGTCCCTCTCACATACCTCGAGCTGAGAGAAGCCTCCTCTTGAGGTGCTTGTGGTAAGGTGGTATTCCTCTGGAGTCGAAGCCAGGGACTACACTCTCATCTCGAGTTGATTTTTGGTCCATGAAGCTCTTTCATGTGGCTACAGTGACCTCAGGATCCCTCTAGCCTTGAAACAGTGTTCTTGGGGTTTCTCTGGAGTGCCATTAAGGAAATCAAGGCTCCTTTCATGTGTGATGTGCAACACGGAATTGCTCTGCACGCAGTGCAGGGGAATCGGGCCTCATCTCGCGACGAGTGGGAAGTCTCATGGTTTTTCTCGAGTTGCGGCAGGAACCTGGGGTATATTCTCGAGTTACGACGGGGATGGCCCTTCCACCCACGTGTTTGTTCAGCGACGTCAGGACTCCTGCCTAGTTGCGAGGGACAACTCGGGATTCTCCTCGAGGCTTGGCAGGGCAATTGGGACGCCTCTCCAGCTGAGGCGGGAGACCAAGTGTCCCTTTCCACGTGCCACAGGAATCCTGGGACTCCTATCAAGTTTCACGAGGAGTCAGGCATCGTCTCCTTTGGAGGCACTGATCTCCGCGTACCTCTGGAGTTTTCAAAGGATGTGAGGCCTTCGGTCGCGATGAGGTTGGGAACTAGGTCTTTCTCTGTGGTCTCCACAGGGGATTCAGACATCGTTTCATCTTGGGAGATGCAAGACGAGCCTGCATTGAAGTCACTGCAGGGATATCCGGCCTTATTTCGCGTCAGGGCATCGCAGTGTCCATTCCACTTGAGACCGCAAACTCAGGGTCCCTCTCACATACCTAGAGCTGAGAGAAGCTTCCTCTTGAGGTGCTTGTGGTAAGGTGGTATTCCTCTGGAGTCGAAGCCAGGGACTAACCTCTCATCTCGAGTTGATTTTTGGGCCACGGAGCTCTTTCGTGTTGCTACAGTGACCTCAGGATCCCTCTAGCCTTGAAACAGTGTTCTTGGGGTTTCTCTGGAGTGCCATCAAGGAAATCAAGGCTCCTTTCATGTGTGATGTGCAACACGGAATTGCTCTGCACGCAGTGCAGGGGAATCGTGCCTCATCTCGCGGCGAGGGGGAAGTCTCATGGTTTTTCTCGAGTTGCGGCGGGAACCTGGGGTATATTCTCGAGTGACGATGGGGATGGCCCTTCCACACACGTGTTTGTTCAGCGACGTCAGGACTCCTGCCTAGTTGCTAGGGACAACTTGGGATTCTCTTCGAGGCTTGGCAGGGCAATTGGGACGCCTCTCCAGCTGAGGCGGGAGACCAAGGGTCCCTTTCCACGTGCCACAGGAATCCTGGGACTCCTGTCAACTTTCACGAGGAGTCAGGCATCGTCTCCTTTGGAGGCACTGATCTTCGAATCCCTCTGCAGTTTTCAAAGGATGTGAGGCCTCCGGTTGCGATGAGGTGGGGAACTAGGTCTTTCTCTGTGGTCTCCACAGGGGATTCAGACATCCTTTCGTCTTGGGAGATGCAAGACGAGCCTGCATTCACGTCACTGCAGGCATATTCGGCCTTATTTCGAGTCAGGGCATCGCGGTGTCCATTCCACTTGAGTCCGCAAACTCAGGGTCCCTCTCACATACCTAGAGCTGAGAGAAGCCTCCTCTTGAAGTGCTTGTGGTAAGCTGGTATTCCTCTGGAGTCGAAGCCAGGGACTAACCTCTCATCTCGAGTTGATTTGTGGTCCACGGAACTCTTTCGTGTTGCTACAGTGACCTCAGGATCCCTCTAGCCTTGAAACAGTGTTCTTGGGGTTTCTCTGGAGTGCCATCAAGGAAATCAAGGTTCCTTTCATGTGTGATGTGCAACACGGAATTGCTCTGCACGCAGTGCAGGAGAATCGGGCCTCATCTCGCGGCGAGGGGGAAATCTCATGGTTTTTCTCGAGTTGCGTCGGAACCTGCGGTGTATTCTCGAGTTACGACGGGAATGGCCCTTCCACACACGTGTTTCTTCAGCGACGTCAGTTCTCCTGCCTAGTTACGAGGGACAACTCGGGATTCTCCTCGAGGCTTGGCAGGGCAATTGGGACGCCTCTCCAGCTGAGGCGGGAGACCAAGGGTCCCTTTCCACGTGCCACAGGAATCCTGGGACTCCTAAGAAGTTTCACGAGGAGTCAGGCATCGTCTCCTTTGGAGGCACTGATCTCCGTGTACCTCTGGAGTTTTCAAAGGATGTGAGGTCTCCGGTCGCGATGAGGTGGGGAACTAGGTCTTTCTCTGTGGTCTCCACAGGGGATTCAGATATCCTTTCATCTTGGGAGATGCAAGACGAGCCTGCATTCAAGTCACTGCAGGGATATCCGGCCTTATTTCGAGTCAGGGCATCGCGGAGTCCATTCCACTTGAGGCCGCAAATTCAGGGTCCCTCTCACATACCTAGAGCTTAGAGAAGCCTCCTCTTGAGGTGCTTGTGGTAAGGTGGTATTCCTCTGGAGTCGAAGCCAGGGACTAACCTCTCGTCTCGAGTTGATTTTTGGGCCACAGAGCTCTTTCGTGTTGCTACAGTGACCTCAGGATCCCTGTAGCCTTGAAACAGTGTTCTTGGGGTTTCTCTGGAGTGCCATCAAGGAAATCAAGGCTCCTTTCATGTGTGATGTGCAACACACGTTTGCTCTGCACGCAGTGCAGGAGAATCGGGCGTCATCTCGCGGCGAGGGGGAAGTCTCATGGTTTTTCTCAAGTTGCGGCGGGAACCTGGGGTGTATTCTCGAGTTACGACGGGGATGGCCCTTCCACCCACGTGTTTGTTCAGCGACGTCAGGACTCCTGCCTAGTTGCGAGGGACAACTCGGGATTCTCCTCGAGGCTTGGCAGGGCAATTGGGACGCCTCTCCAGCTGAGGCGGGAGACCAAGGGTCCCCTTCCACGTGCCACAGGAATCCTGGGACTCCTATCAAGTTTCACGAGGAGTCAGGCATCGTCTCCTTTGGAGGCACTGATCTCCGCATACAGCTGGAGTTTTCAAAGGATGTGACGCCTCTGGTCGCGATGAGGTGGGGAACTAGGTCTTTCTCTGTGGTCTCCACAGGGTATTCAGACATCCTTTCGTCTTGGGAGATGCAAGACGAGCCTGCATTCAAGTCACTGCAGGGATATCCGGCCTTATTTCGAGTCAGGGCATCGCGGTGTCCATTCCACTTGAGGCCGCAAACTCAGGGTCCCTCTCACATACCTAGAGCTGAGAGAAGCCTCCTCTTGAGGTGCTTGTGGTAAGGTGGTATTCCTCTGGAGTCGAAGCCAGGGACTAACCTCTCATCTCGAGTTGATTTTTGGGCCACGGAGCTCTTTCGTGTTGCTACAGTGACCTCAGGATCCCTCTAGCCTTGAAACAGTGTTCATGGGGTTTCTCTGGAGTGCCATCAAGGAAATCAAGGTTCCTTTCATGTGTGATGTGCAACACGGAATTGCTCTGCACGCAGTGCAGGGGAATCGGGCCTCATCTCGCGGCGAGGGGGAAGTCTCATGGTTTTTCTCGAGTTGCGTCGGAACCTGGGGTGTATTCTCGAGTTACGACGGGAATGGCCCTTCCACCCACGTGTTTGTTAAGCGACGTCAGTTCTCCTGCCTAGTTGCGAGGGACAACTCTGGATTCTCCTCGAGGCTTGGCAGGGCAATTGGGACGCCTCTCCAGCTGAGGCGGGAGACCAAGGGTCCCTTTCCACCTGCCACAGGAATCCTGGGACTCCTAAGAAGTTTCACGAGGAGTCAGGCATCGTCTCCTTTGGACGCACTGATCTCCGTGTACCTCTGGAGTTTTCAAAGGATGTGATGTCTCCGGTCGCGAGGAGGTGTGGAACTAGGTCTTTCTCTGTGGTCTCCACAGGGGATTCAGACATCCTTTCGTCTTGGGAGATGCAAGACGAACCTGTATTCAAGTCACTGCAGGGATATCCGGCCTTATTTCGAGTCAGGGCATCGCGGAGTCCATTCCAATTGAGGCCGCAAATTCAGGGTCCCTCTCACATACCTAGAGCTTAGAGAAGCCTCCTCTTGAGGTGCTTGTGGTAAGGTGGTATTCCTCTGGAGTCGAAGCCAGGGACTAACCTCTCATCTCGAGTTGATTTTTGGTCCACGGAGCTCTTTCGTGTTGCTACAGTGACCTCAGGATCCCTCTAGCCTTGAAACAGTGTTCTTGGGGTTTCTCTGGAGTGCCATCAAGGAAATCAAGGCTCCTTTCATGTGTGATGTGCAACACGGAATTGTTCTGCACGCAGTGCAGGGGAATCGGTCCTCATCTCGCGGCGAGGGGGAAGTCTCATGGTTTATCTCAAGTTGCGGCGGGAACCTGGGGTATATTCTCGAGTTACGACGGGGATGGCCCTTCCACCCACGTGTTTGTTCATCGACGTCAGGACTCCTGCCTAGTTGCGAGGGACAACTCGGGATTCTCCTCGAGGCTTGGCAGGGCAATTGGGACGCCTCTCCAGCTGAGGCGGGAGACCAAGGGACCCTTTCCACGTGCCACAGGAATCCTGGGACTCCTATCAACTTTCACGAGGAGTCAGGCATCGTCTCCTTTGGAGGCACTGATCTCCGCGTACCTCTGGAGTTTTCAAAGGATGTGAGGCCTCCGGTCACGATGAGATGGGGAACTAGGTCTTTCTCTGTGGTCTCCAGAGGGGATTCAGACATCCTTTCATCTTGGGAGATGCAAGACGAGCCTGCATTCAAGTCTCTGCAGGGATATCCGGCCTTATTTCGAGTCAGGGCATTGCGGTGTCCATTCCACTGGAGGCCGCAAACTCAGGGTCCCTCTCACATACTTAGAGCTGAGAGAGGCCTCCTCGTGAGGTGCTTGTGGTAAGGTGGTATTCCTCTGGAGTCGAAGCCAGTGACTAACCTCTCATCTCGAGTTGATTCTTGGTCCACGGACCTCTTTCGTGTTGCTACATTGACCTCAGGATCCCTCTAGCCTTGAAACAGTGTTCTTGGGGTTTCTCTGGAGTGCCATCAAGGAAATCAAGGCTCCTTTCATGTGTGATATGCAACACAGAATTGCTCTGCACGCAGTGCAGGCGAATCGGGCCTCATCTCGCGGCGAGGGGGAAGTCTCATGGGTTTTCTCGGGTTGCGGCGGGAACCTGGGGTGTATTCTCGAGTTACGACGGGGATGGCCCTTCCACCCACGTGTTTGTTCAGCGACGTCAGGACTCCAGCCTAGTTGCGAGGGACAACTCGGGATTCTCCTCGAGGCTTGGCAGGGCAATTGGGACGCCTCTCCAGCTGAGGCGGGAGACCAAGGGTCCCTTTCCACGTGCCACAGGAATCCTGGGACTCCTAAGAAATTTCACGAGGAGTCAGGCATCGTCTCCTTTGGAGGCACTGATCTCCGCATACCTCTGGAGTCTTCAAAGGATGTGAGGTCTCCGGTCGCGATGAGGTGGGGAACTAGGTCTTTCTCTGTGGTCTCCACAGGGGATTCAGACATCCTTTTGTCTTGGGAGATGCAAGACGAGCCTGCATTCAAGTCACTGCAGGGATATCCGGCCTTATTTCGAGTCAGGGCATCGCGGTGTCCATTCCACTTGAGGCCGCAAACTCAGGGTCCCTCTCACATAGCTAGAGCTGAGAGAAGCCTCTTCTTGAGGTGCTTGTGGTAAGGTGGTATTCCTCTGGAGTCGAAGCCAGGGACTAACCTCTCATCTCGAGTTGATTTTTGGGCCATGGAGCTCTTTCGTGTTGCTACAGTGACCTCAGGATCCCTCTACCCTTGAAACAGTGTTCTTGGGGTTTCTCTGGAGTGCCATCAAGGAAATCAAGGCTCCTTTCATGTGTGATGTGCAACACGGAATTGCTCTGCACGCAGTGCAGGGGAATCGGGCCTCATCTCGCGGCGAGGGGGAAGTCTCATGGTTTTTCTCGAGTTGCGGCGGGAAGCTGGGGTATATTCTCGAGTTACGACGGGGATGGCCCTTCCACCCACGTGTTTGTTCAGCAATGTCAGGACTCCTGCCTAGTTGCGAGGGACAACTCGGGATTCTCCTCGAGGCTTGGCAGGGCAATTGGGACGCCTCTCCAGCTGAGGCGGGAGACCAAGTGTCCCTTTCCATGTGCCACAGGAATCTTGGGACTTCTATCAAGTTTCACGAGGAGTTAGGCATCGTCTCCTTTGGAGACACTGATCTCCGCGTACCTCTGGAGTTTTCAAAGGATGTGAGGCCTCCGGTCGCGATGAGGTGGGGAACCAGGTCTTTCTCTGTGGTCTCCACAGGGGATTCAGACATCCTTTCGTCTTGGGTGATGCAAGACGAGCCTGCATTCAAGTCACTGCAGGGATATCCGGCCTTATTTCAAATCAGGGCATCGCGGTGACCATTCCACTTGAGGCCGCAAACTCAGGGTCCCTCTCACATACCTCGAGCTGAGAGAAGCCTCCTCTTGAGGTGCTTGTCGTAAGGTGGTATTCCTCTGGAGTCGAAGCCAGGGACTACACTCTCATCTCGAGTTGATTTTTGGTCCATGAAGCTCTTTCATGTGGCTACAGTGACCTCAGGATCCCTCTAGCCTTGAAACAGTGTTCTTGGGGTTTCTCTGGAGTGCCATTAAGGAAATCAAGGCTCCTTTCATGTGTGATGTGCAACACGGAATTGCTCTGCACGCAGTGCAGGGGAATCGGGCCTCATCTCGCGACGAGTGGGAAGTCTCATGGTTTTTCTCGAGTTGCGGCAGGAACCTGGGGTATATTCTCGAGTTACGACGGGGATGGCCCTTCCACCCACGTGTTTGTTCAGCGACGTCAGGACTCCTGCCTAGTTGCGAGGGACAACTCGGGATTCTCCTCGAGGCTTGGCAGGGCAATTGGGACGCCTCTCCAGCTGAGGCGGGAGACCAAGTGTCCCTTTCCACGTGCCACAGGAATCCTGGGACTCCTATCAAGTTTCACGAGGAGTCAGGCATCGTCTCCTTTGGAGGCACTGATCTCCGCGTACCTCTGGAGTTTTCAAAGGATGTGAGGCCTTCGGTCGCGATGAGGTTGGGAACTAGGTCTTTCTCTATGGTCTCCACAGGGGATTCAGACATCGTTTCATCTTGGGAGATGCAAGACGAGCCTGCATTGAAGTCACTGCAGGGATATCCGGCCTTATTTCGCGTCAGGGCATCGCAGTGTCCATTCCACTTGAGACCGCAAACTCAGGGTCCCTCTCACATACCTAGAGCTGAGAGAAGCTTCCTCTTGAGGTGCTTGTGGTAAGGTGGTATTCCTCTGGAGTCGAAGCCAGGGACTAACCTCTCATCTCGAGTTGATTTTTGGGCCACGGAGCTCTTTCGTGTTGCTACAGTGACCTCAGGATCCCTCTAGCCTTGAAACAGTGTTCTTGGGGTTTCTCTGGAGTGCCATCAAGGAAATCAAGGCTCCTTTCATGTGTGATGTGCAACACGGAATTGCTCTGCACGCAGTGCAGGGGAATCGTGCCTCATCTCCCGGCGAGGGGGAAGTCTCATGGTTTTTCTCGAGTTGCGGCGGGAACCTGGGGTATATTCTCGAGTGACGATGGGGATGGCCCTTCCACACACGTGTTTGTTCAGCGACGTCAGGACTCCTGCCTAGTTGCTAGGGACAACTTGGGATTCTCTTCGAGGCTTGGCAGGGCAATTGGGACGCCTCTCCAGCTGAGGCGGGAGACCAAGGGTCCCTTTCCACGTGCCACAGGAATCCTGGGACTCCTGTCAACTTTCACGAGGAGTCAGGCATCGTCTCCTTTGGAGGCACTGATCTTCGAATCCCTCTGCAGTTTTCAAAGGATGTGAGGCCTCCGGTTGCGATGAGGTGGGGAACTAGGTCTTTCTCTGTGGTCTCCACAGGGGATTCAGACATCCTTTCGTCTTGGGAGATGCAAGACGAGCCTGCATTCACGTCACTGCAGGCATATTCGGCCTTATTTCGAGTCAGGGCATCGCGGTGTCCATTCCACTTGAGTCCGCAAACTCAGGGTCCCTCTCACATACCTAGAGCTGAGAGAAGCCTCCTCTTGAAGTGCTTGTGGTAAGCTGGTATTCCTCTGGAGTCGAAGCCAGGGACTAACCTCTCATCTCGAGTTGATTTGTGGTCCACGGAACTCTTTCGTGTTGCTACAGTGACCTCAGGATCCCTCTAGCCTTGAAACAGTGTTCTTGGGGTTTCTCTGGAGTGCCATCAAGGAAATCAAGGTTCCTTTCATGTGTGATGTGCAACACGGAATTGCTCTGCACGCAGTGCAGGAGAATCGGGCCTCATCTCGCGGCGAGGGGGAAATCTCATGGTTTTTCTCGAGTTGCGTCGGAACCTGCGGTGTATTCTCGAGTTACGACGGGAATGGCCCTTCCACACACGTGTTTCTTCAGCGACGTCAGTTCTCCTGCCTAGTTACGAGGGACAACTCGGGATTCTCCTCGAGGCTTGGCAGGGCAATTGGGACGCCTCTCCAGCTGAGGCGGGAGACCAAGGGTCCCTTTCCACGTGCCACAGGAATCCTGGGACTCCTAAGAAGTTTCACGAGGAGTCAGGCATCGTCTCCTTTGGAGGCACTGATCTCCGTGTACCTCTGGAGTTTTCAAAGGATGTGAGGTCTCCGGTCGCGATGATGTGGGGAACTAGGTCTTTCTCTGTGGTCTCCACAGGGGATTCAGATATCCTTTCATCTTGGGAGATGCAAGACGAGCCTGCATTCAAGTCACTGCAGGGATATCCGGCCTTATTTCGAGTCAGGGCATCGCGGAGTCCATTCCACTTGAGGCCGCAAATTCAGGGTCCCTCTCACATACCTAGAGCTTAGAGAAGCCTCCTCTTGAGGTGCTTGTGGTAAGGTGGTATTCCTCTGGAGTCGAAGCCAGGGACTAACCTCTCGTCTCGAGTTGATTTTTGGGCCACAGAGCTCTTTCGTGTTGCTACAGTGACCTCAGGATCCCTGTAGCCTTGAAACAGTGTTCTTGGGGTTTCTCTGGAGTGCCATCAAGGAAATCAAGGCTCCTTTCATGTGTGATGTGCAACACACGTTTGCTCTGCACGCAGTGCAGGGGAATCGGGCCTCATCTCGCAGCGAGGGGGAAGTCTCATGGTTTTTCTCGAGTTGCGGCGGGAACCTGGGGTATATTCTCGAGTAACGACGGGGATGGCCCTTCCACCCACGTGTTTGTTCAGCGACGTCAGGACTCCTGCCTAGTTGCGAGGGACAACTCGGGATTCTCCTCGAGGCTTGGCAGGGCAATTGGGACGCCTCTCCAGCTGAGGCGGGAGACCAAGGGTCCCTTTCCACGTGCCACAGGAATCCTGGGACTCCTAAGAAGTTTCACGAGGAGTCAGGCATCGTCTCCTTTGGAGGCACTGATCTCCGCGTACCTCTGGAGTTTTCAAAGGATGTGACGCCTCCGGACGCGATGAGGAGGGGAATTAGGTCTTTTTCTGTGGTCTCCACAGGGTATTCAGACATCCTTTCGTCTTGGGAGATGCAAGACGAGCCTGCATTCAAGCCACTGCAGGGATATCCGGCCTTATTTCGAGTTAGGGCATCGCGGTGTCCATTCCACTGGAGGCCGCAAACTCAGGGTCCCTCTCACATACCTAGAGCTGAGCGAAGCCTCCTCTTGAGGTGCTTGTGGTAAGGTGGTATTCCTCTGGAGTCGAAGCCAGGGACTAACCTCTCATCTCGAGTTGATTCTTGGTCCACGGAGCTCTTTCGTGTTGCTACATTGACCTCAGGATCCCTCTAGCCTTGAAACAGTGTTCTTGGGGTTTCTCTGGAGTGCCATCAAGGAAATCAAGGCTCCTTTCATGTGTGATGTGCAACACAGAATTGCTCTGCACGCAGTGCAGGAGAATCGGGCGTCATCTCGCGGCGAGGGGGAAGTCTCATGGTTTTTCTCAAGTTGCGGCGGGAACCTGGGGTGTATTCTCGAGTTACGACGGGGATGGCCCTTCCACCCACGTGTTTGTTCAGCGACGTCAGGACTCCTGCCTAGTTGCGAGGGACAACTCGGGATTCTCCTCGAGGCTTGGCAGGGCAATTGGGACGCCTCTCCAGCTGAGGCGGGAGACCAAGGGTCCCCTTCCACGTGCAACAGGAATCCTGGGACTCCTATCAAGTTTCACGAGGAGTCAGGCATCGTCTCCTTTGGAGGCACTGATCTCCGCATACAGCTGGAGTTTTCAAAGAATGTGACGCCTCTGGTCGCGATGAGGTGGGGAACTAGGTCTTTCTCTGTGGTCTCCACAGGGGATTCAGACATCCTTTCGTCTTGGGAGATGCAAGACGAGCCTGCATTCAAGTCACTGCAGGGATATCCGGCCTTATTTCGAGTCAGGGCATCGCGGTGTCCATTCCACTTGAGGCCGCAAACTCAGGGTCCCTCTCACATACCTAGAGCTGAGAGAAGCCTCCTCTTGAGGTGCTTGTGGTAAGGTGGTATTCCTCTGGAGTCGAAGCCAGGGACTAACCTCTCATCTCGAGTTGATTTTTGGGCCACGGACCTCTTTCGTGTTGCTACATTGACCTCAGGATCCCTCTAGCCTTGAAACAGTGTTCTTGGGGTTTCTCTGGAGTGCCATCAAGGAAATCAAGGTTCCTTTCATGTGTGATGTGCAACACGGAATTGCTCTGCACGCAGTGCAGGGGAATCGGGCCTCATCTCGCGGCGAGGGGGAAGTCTCATGGTTTTTCTCGAGTTGCGTCGGAACCTGGGGTGTATTCTCGAGTTACGACGGGAATGGCCCTTCCACCCACGTGTTTGTTCAGCGACGTCAGTTCTCCTGCCTAGTTGCGAGGGACAACTCGGGATTCTCCTCGAGGCTTGGCAGGGCAATTGGGACGCCTCTCCAGCTGAGGCGGGAGACCAAGGGTCCCTTTCCACCTGCCACAGGAATCCTGGGACTCCTAAGAAGTTTCACGAGGAGTCAGGCATCGTCTCCTTTGGACGCACTGATCTCCGTGTACCTCTGGAGTTTTCAAAGGATGTGATGTCTCCGGTCGCGAGGAGGTGGGGAACTAGGTCTTTCTCTGTGGTCTCCACAGGGGATTCAGACATCCTTTCGTCTTGGGAGATGCAAGACGAACCTGCATTCATGTCACTGCAGGGATATCCGGCCTTATTTCGAGTCAGGGCATCGCGGAGTCCATTCCAATTGAGGCCGCAAATTCAGGGTCCCTCTCACATACCTAGAGCTTAGAGAAGCCTCCTCTTGAGGTGCTTGTGGTAAGGTGGTATTCCTCTGGAGTCGAAGCCAGGGACTAACCTCTCATCTCGAGTTGATTTTTGGTCCACGGAGCTCTTTCGTGTTGCTACAGTGACCTCAGGATCCCTCTAGCCTTGAAACAGTGTTCTTGGGGTTTCTCTGGAGTGCCATCAAGGAAATCAAGGCTCCTTTCATGTGTGATGTGCAACACGGAATTGTTCTGCACGCAGTGCAGGGGAATCGGTCCTCATCTCGCGGCGAGGGGGAAGTCTCATGGTTTATCTCAAGTTGCGGCGGGAACCTGGGGTATATTCTCGAGTTACGACGGGGATGGCCCTTCCACCCACGTGTTTGTTCAGCGACGTCAGGACTCCTGCCTAGTTGCGAGGGACAACTCGGGATTCTCCTCGAGGCTTGGCAGGGCAATTGGGACGCCTCTCCAGCTGAGGCGGGAGACCAAGGGACCCTTTCCACGTGCCACAGGAATCCTGGGACTCCTATCAACTTTCACGAGGAGTCAGGCATCGTCTCCTTTGGAGGCACTGATCTCCGCGTACCTCTGGAGTTTTCAAAGGATGTGAGGCCTCCGGTCACGATGAGATGGGGAACTAGGTCTTTCTCTGTGGTCTCCAGAGGGGATTCAGACATCCTTTCATCTTGGGAGATGCAAGACGAGCCTGCATTCAAGTCTCTGCAGGGATATCCGGCCTTATTTCGAGTCAGGGCATTGCGGTGTCCATTCCACTGGAGGCCGCAAACTCAGGGTCCCTCTCACATACTTAGAGCTGAGAGAGGCCTCCTCGTGAGGTGCTTGTGGTAAGGTGGTATTCCTCTGGAGTCGAAGCCAGTGACTAACCTCTCATCTCGAGTTGATTCTTGGTCCACGGACCTCTTTCGTGTTGCTACATTGACCTCAGGATCCCTCTAGCCTGGAAACAGTGTTCTTGGGGTTTCTCTGGAGTGCCATCAAGGACATCAAGGCTCCTTTCATGTGTGATATGCAACACAGAATTGCTCTGCACGCAGTGCAGGAGAATCGGGCCTCATCTCGCGGCGAGGGGGAAGTCTCATGGTTTTTCGCGAGTTGCGGCGGGAACCTGGGGTGTATTCTCGAGTTACGACGGGGATGGCCCTTCCACCCACGTGTTTGTTCAGCGACGTCAGGACTCCAGCCTAGTTGCGAGGGACAACTCGGGATTCTCCTCGAGGCTTGGCAGGGCAATTGGGACGCCTCTCCAGCTGAGGCGGGAGACCAAGGGTCCCTTTCCACGTGCCACAGGAATCCTGGGACTCCTAAGAAATTTCACGAGGAGTCAGGCATCGTCTCCTTTGGAGGCACTGATCTCCGCATACCTCTGGAGTCTTCAAAGGATGTGAGGTCTCCGGTCGCGATGAGGTGGGGAACTAGGTCTTTCTCTGTGGTCTCCACAGGGGATTCAGACATCCTTTTGTCTTGGGAGATGCAAGACGAGCCTGCATTCAAGTCACTGCAGGGATATCCGGCCTTATTTCGAGTCAGGGCATCGCGGTGTCCATTCCACTTGAGGCCGCAAACTCAGGGTCCCTCTCACATAGCTAGAGCTGAGAGAAGCCTCTTCTTGAGGTGCTTGTGGTAAGGTGGTATTCCTCTGGAGTCGAAGCCAGGGACTAACCTCTCATCTCGAGTTGATTTTTGGGCCATGGAGCTCTTTCGTGTTGCTACAGTGACCTCAGGATCCCTCTACCCTTGAAACAGTGTTCTTGGGGTTTCTCTGGAGTGCCATCAAGGAAATCAAGGCTCCTTTCATGTGTGATGTGCAACACGGAATTGCTCTGCACGCAGTGCAGGGGAATCGGGCCTCATCTCGCGGCGAGGGGGAAGTCTCATGGTTTTTCTCGAGTTGCGGCGGGAACCTGGTGTATATTCTCGAGTTACGACGGGGATGGCCCTTCCAGCCACGTGTTTGTTCAGCGACGTCAGGACTCCTGCCTAGTTGCGAGGGACAAGTCGGGATTCTCCTCGAGGCTTGGCAGGGCAATTGGGACGCCTCTCCAGCTGAGGCGGGAGACCAAGGGTCCCTTTCCACGTGCCACAGGAATCCTGGGACTCCTATCAAGTTCACGAGGAGTCAGGCATCGTCTCCTTTGGAGGCACTGATCTCCGCGTACCTCTGGAGTTTTCAAAGGATGTGAGGCCTCCGGTCGCGATGAGGTTGAGAACTAGGTCTTTCTCTGTGGTCTCCACAGGGGATTCAGACATCCTTTCGTCTTGGGAGATGCAAGAGGAGCCTGCATTCAAGTCACTGCAGGGAAATCCGGCCTTATTTCACGTCAGGGCATCGCAGTGTCCATTCCACTTGAGGCTGCAAAATCAGGGTCCCTCTCACATACCTAAAGCTGAGAGAAGCCTCCTCTTGAGGTGCTTGTGGTAAGGTGGTATTCCGCTGGAGTCGAAGCCAGGGACTAACCTCTCATCTCGAGTTGATTTTTGGTCCACGGAGCTCTTTCGTGTTGCTACAGTGACCTCAGGATCCCTCTAGCCTTGAAACAGTGTTCTTGGGGTTTCTCTGGAGTGCCATCAAGGAAATCAAGGCTCCTTTCATGTGTGATGTGCAACACGAAATTATTCTGCACGCAGTGCAGGGGAATCGCGCCTCATCTCGCGGCAAGGGGGAAGTCTCATGGTTTTTCTCGAGTTGCGGAGGGAACCTGGGGTATATTCTCGAGTTACGACGGGGATGGCCCTTCCACCGACGTGTTTGTTCAGCGACGTCAGGACTCCTGCCTAGTTACGAGGGACAACTCGGGATTCTCCTCGAGGCTTGGCAGGGCAATTGGGATGCCTCTCCAGCTGAGCCGGGAGAGCAAGTGTCCCTTTCCATGAGCCACAGGAGTCTTGGGACTCCTATCAAGTTTCACGAGGAGTCAGGCATCGTCTCCTTTGGAGGCACTGATCTCCGCGTACCTCTGGAGTTTTCAAAGGATGTGAGGCCTCCTGTCGCGATGAGGTGGGGAACTAGGTCTTTCTCTGTGGTCTCCACAGGGGATTCAGACATCCTTTCATCTTGGGAGATGCAAGACGAGCCTGCATTCAAGTCACTGCAGGGATATCCGGCCTTATTTCGCGTCAGGGCATCGCAGTGTCCATTCCACTTGAGGCCGCAAACTCAGGGTCTCTCTCACATACATAGAGCTGAGAGAAGCTTCCTCTTGAGGTGCTTGTGGTAAGGTGGTATTCCTCTGGAGTCGAAGCCAGGGACTAACCTCTCATCTCGAGTTGATTTTTGGTCCACGGAGCTCTTTCGTGTTGCTACAGTGACCTCAGGATCCCTCTAGCCTTGAAAGAGTGTTCTTGGGGTTCCTCTGGAGTGCCATTAAGGAAATCAAGGCTCCTTTCATGTGTGATGTGCAACACGGAATTGCTCTGCACGCAGTGCAGGGGAATCGCGCCTCATCTCGCGGCGAGGGGGAAGTCTCATGGTTTTTCTCGAGTTGCGGCGGGAAGCTGGGGTATATTCTCGAGTTACGACGGGGATGGCCCTTCCACCCACGTGTTTGTTCAGCAATGTCAGGACTCCTGCCTAGTTGCGAGGGACAACTCGGGATTCTCCTCGAGGCTTGGCAGGGCAATTGGGACGCCTCTCCAGCTGAGGCGGGAGACCAAGTGTCCCTTTCCATGTGCCACAGGAATCTTGGGACTTCTATCAAGTTTCACGAGGAGTTAGGCATCGTCTCCTTTGGAGACACTGATCTCCGCGTACCTCTGGAGTTTTCAAAGGATGTGAGGCCTCCGGTCGCGATGAGGTGGGGAACCAGGTCTTTCTCTGTGGTCTCCAGAGGGGATTCAGACATCCTTTCGTCTTGGGTGATGCAAGACGAGCCTGCATTCAAGTCACTGCAGGGATATCCGGCCTTATTTCAAATCAGGGCATCGCGGTGACCATTCCACTTGAGGCCGCAAACTCAGGGTCCCTCTCACATACCTCGAGCTGAGAGAAGCCTCCTCTTTAGGTGCTTGTGGTAAGGTGGTATTCCTCTGGAGTCGAAGCCAGGGTCTACACTCTCATCTCGAGTTGATTTTTGGTCCATGAAGCTCTTTCATGTGGCTACAGTGACCTCAGGATCCCTCTAGCCTTGAAACAGTGTTCTTGGGGTTTCTCTGGAGTGCCATTAAGGAAATCAAGGCTCCTTTCATGTGTGATGTGCAACACGGAATTACTCTGCACGCAGTGCAGGGGAATCGGGCCTCATCTCGCGGCGAGTGGGAAGTCTCATGGTTTTTCTCGAGTTGCGGCAGGAACCTGGGGTATATTCTCGAGTTACGACGGGGATGGCCCTTCCACCCACGTGTTTGTTCAGCGACGTCAGGACTCCTGCCTAGTTGCGAGGGACAACTCGGGATTCTCCTCGAGGCTTGGCAGGGCAATTGGGACGCCTCTCCAGCTGAGGCGGGAGACCAAGTGTCCCTTTCCACGTGCCACAGGAATCCTGGGACTCCTATCAAGTTTCACGAGGAGTCAGGCATCGTCTCCTTTGGAGGCACTGATCTCCGCGTACCTCTGGAGTTTTCAAAGGATGTGAGGCCTCCGGTCGCGATGAGGTTGGGAACTAGGTCTTTCTCTGTGGTCTCCACAGGGGATTCAGACATCGTTTCATCTTGGGAGATGCAAGACGAGCCTGCATTGAAGTCACTGCAGGGATATCCGGCCTTATTTCGCGTCAGGGCATCGCAGTGTCCATTCCACTTGAGACCGCAAACTCAGGGTCCCTCTCACATACCTAGAGCTGAGAGAAGCTTCCTCTTGAGGTGCTTGTGGTAAGGTGGTATTCCTCTGGAGTCGAAGCCAGGGACTAACCTCTCATCTCGAGTTGATTTTTGGGCCACGGAGCTCTTTCGTGTTGCTACAGTGACCTCAGGATCCCTCTAGCCTTGAAACAGTGTTCTTGGGGTTTCTCTGGAGTGCCATCAAGGAAATCAAGGCTCCTTTCATGTGTGATGTGCAACACGGAATTGCTCTGCATGCAGTGCAGGGGAATCGTGCCTCATCTCGCGGCGAGGGGGAAGTCTCATGGTTTTTCTCGAGTTGCGGCGGGAACCTGGGGTATATTCTCGAGTGACGATGGGGATGGCCCTTCCACCCACGTGTTTGTTCAGCGACGTCAGGACTCCTGCCTAGTTGCGAGGGACAACTCGGGATTCTCCTCGAGGCTTGGCAGGGCAATTGGGACGCCTCTCCAGCTGAGGCGGGAGACCAAGGGTCCCTTTCCACGTGCCACAGGAATCCTGGGACTCCTAAGAAATTTCACGAGGAGTCAGGCATCGTCTCCTTTGGAGGCACTGATCTCCGCGTACCTCTGGAGTCTTCAAAGGATGTGAGGTCTCCGGTCGCGATGAGGTGGGGAACTAGGTCTTTCTCTGTGGTATACACAGGGGATTCAGACATCCTTTCGTCTTGGGAGATGCAAGACGAGCCTGCATTCAAGTCACTGCAGGGATATCCGGCCTTATTTCGAGTCAGGGCATCGCGGTGTCCATTCTACTTGAGGCCTCAAAATCAGGGTCCCTCTCACATACCTAGAGCTGAGAGAAGCCTCCTCATGAGGTGCTTGTGGTAAGGTGGTATTCCTCTGAAGTCGAAGCCGGGGACTAACATCTCATCTCGAGTTGATTTTTGGTCCACGGAGCTCTTTTGTGTTGCTACAGTGACCTCAGGATCCCTCTAGCCTTGATACAGTGTTCTTGGGGTTTCTCTGAAGTGCCATCAAGGAAATCAAGGCTCATTTCATGTGTGATGTGTAACACGAAATTGCTCTGCACGCAGTGCAGGGGAATCGGGCCTCATCTCGCGGCGAGGGGGAAGTCTCATGGTTTTTCTCGAGTTGCGGCGGGAACCTGGGGTATATTCTCGAGTTACGACGGGGATGGCCCTTCCACACACGTGTTAGTTCAGCGACGGCAGGACTCCTGCCTAGTTGCGAGGGACAACTCGGGATTCTCCTCGAGGCTTGGCAGGGCAATTGGGACGCCTCTGCAGCTGAGGCGGGAGACCAAGGGTCCCTTTCCACGTGCCACAGGAACCCTGGGACTCCTATCAAGTTTCACGAGGAGTCAGGCATCGTCTCCTTTGGAGACACTGATCTCCGCATACCTCTGGAGTTTTCAAAGGATGTGACGCCTCTGGTCGCGATGAGGTGGGGAACTAGGTCTTTCTCTGTGGTCTCCACAGGGGATTCAGACATCCTTTTGTCTTGGGAGATGCAAGACGAGCCTGCATTCAAGTCACTGCAGGGATATCCGGCCTTATTTCGAGTCAGGGCATCGCGGTGTCCATTGCACTTGAGGCCGCAAACTCAGGGTCCCTCTCACATAGCTAGAGCTGAGAGAAGCCTCTTCTTGAGGTGCTTGTGGTAAGGTGGTATTCCTCTGGAGTCGAAGCCAGGGACTAACCTCTCATCTCGAGTTGATTTTTGGGCCATGGAGCTCTTTCGTGTTGCTACAGTGACCTCAGGATCCCTCTACCCTTGAATCAGTGTTCTTGGGGTTTCTCTGGAGTGCCATCAAGGAAATGAAGGCTCTTTTCATGTGTGATGTGCAACACGGAATTGCTCTGCACGCAGTGCAGGGGAATCGGGCCTCATCTCGCGGCGAGGGGGAAGTCTCATGGTTTTTCTCGAGTTGCGGCAGGAACCTGGGGTATATTCTCGAGTGACGATGGGGATGGCCCTTCCACACACGTGTTTGTTCAGCGACGTCAGGACTCCTGCCTAGTTGCGAGGGACAACTTGGGGTTCTCTTCGAGGCTTGGCAGGGCAATTGGGACGCCTCTCCAGCTGAGGCGGGAGACCAAGGGTCCCTTTCCACGTGCCACAGGAATCCTGGGACTCCTGTCAACTTTCACGAGGAGTCAGGCATCGTCTCCTTTGGAGGCACTGATCTTCGAATCCCTCTGCAGTTTTCAAAGGATGTGAGGCCTCCGGTTGCGATGAGGTGGGGAACTAGGTCTTTCTCTGTGGTCTCCACAGGGGATTCAGACATCCTTTCGTCTTGGGAGATGCAAGAGGAGCCTGCATTCAAGTCACTGCAGGGAAATCCGGCCTTATTTCACGTCAGGGCATCGCAGTGTCCATTCCACTTGAGGCCGCAAAATCAGGGTCCCTCTCACATACCTAAAGCTGAGAGAAGCCTCCTCTTGAGGTGCTTGTGGTAAGGTGGTATTCCGCTGGAGTCGAAGCCAGGGACTAACCTCTCATCTCGAGTTGATTTTTGGTCCACGGAGCTCTTTCGTGTTGCTACAGTGACCTCAGGATCCCTCTAGCCTTGAAACAGTGTTCTTGGGGTTTCTCTGGAGTGCCATCAAGGAAATCAAGGCTCCTTTCATGTGTGATGTGCAACACGGAATTGCTCTCCACGCAGTGCAGGGGAATCGCGCCTCATCTCGCGGCAAGGGGGAAGTCTCATGGTTTTTCTCGAGTTGCGGAGGGAACCTGGGGTATATTCTCGAGTTACGACGGGGATGGCCCTTCCACCCACGTGTTTGTTCAGCGACGTCAGGACTCCTGCCTAGTTACGAGGGACAACTCGGGATTCTCCTCGAGGCTTGGCAGGGCAATTGGGATGCCTCTCCAGCTGAGCCGGGAGAGCAAGTGTCCCTTTCCATGAGCCACAGGAGTCTTGGGACTCCTATCAAGTTTCACGAGGAGTCAGGCATCGTCTCCTTTGGAGGCACTGATCTCCGCGTACCTCTGGAGTTTTCAAAGGATGTGAGGCCTCCTGTCGCGATGAGGTGGGGAACTAGGTCTTTCTCTGTGGTCTCCACAGGGGATTCAGACATCCTTTCATCTTGGGAGATGCAAGACGAGCCTGCATTCAAGTCACTGCAGGGATATCCGGCCTTATTTCGCGTCAGGGCATCGCAGTGTCCATTCCACTTGAGGCCGCAAACTCAGGGTCTCTCTCACATACCTAGAGCTGAGAGAAGCTTCCTCTTGAGGTGCTTGTGGTAAGGTGGTATTCCTCTGGAGTCGAAGCCAGGGACTAACCTCTCATCTCGAGTTGATTTTTGGTCCACGGAGCTCTTTCGTGTTGCTACAGTGACCTCAGGATCCCTCTAGCCTTGAAAGAGTGTTCTTGGGGTTCCTCTGGAGTGCCATTAAGGAAATCAAGGCTCCTTTCATGTGTGATGTGCAACACGGAATTGCTCTGCACGCAGTGCAGGGGAATCGCGCCTCATCTCGCGGCGAGGGGGAAGTCTCATGGTTTTTCTCGAGTTGCGGCGGGAAGCTGGGGTATATTCTCGAGTTACGACGGGGATGGCCCTTCCACCCACGTGTTTGTTCAGCAATGTCAGGACTCCTGCCTAGTTGCGAGGGACAACTCGGGATTCTCCTCGAGGCTTGGCAGGGCAATTGGGACGCCTCTCCAGCTGAGGCAGGAGACCAAGTGTCCCTTTCCATGTGCCACAGGAATCTTGGGACTTCTATCAAGTTTCACGAGGAGTTAGGCATCGTCTCCTTTGGAGACACTGATCTCCGCGTACCTCTGGAGTTTTCAAAGGATGTGAGGCCTCCGGTCGCGATGAGGTGGGGAACCAGGTCTTTCTCTGTGGTCTCCACAGGGGATTCAGACATCCTTTCGTCTTGGGAGATGCAAGACGAGCCTGCATTCAAGTCACTGCAGGGATATCCGGCCTTATTTCAAATCAGGGCATCGCGGTGACCATTCCACTTGAGGCCGCAAACTCAGGGTCCCTCTCACATTCCTCGAGCTGAGAGAAGCCTCCTCTTGAGGTGCTTGTGGTAAGGTGGTATTCCTCTGGAGTCGAAGCCAGGGACTACACTCTCATCTCGAGTTGATTTTTGGTCCATGAAGCTCTTTCATGTGGCTACAGTGACCTCAGGATCCCTCTAGCCTTGAAACAGTGTTCTTGGGGTTTCTCTGGAGTGCCATTAAGGAAATCAAGGCTCCTTTCATGTGTGATGTGCAACACGGAATTGCTCTGCACGCAGTGCAGGGGAATCGGGCCTCATCTCGCGGCGAGTGGGAAGTCTCATGGTTTTTCTCGAGTTGCGGCAGGAACCTGGGGTATATTCTCGAGTTACGACGGGGATGGCCCTTCCAACGACGTGTTTGTTCAGCGACGTCAGGACTCCTGCCTAGTTGCGAGGGACAACTCGGGATTCTCCTTGAGGCTTGGCAGGGCAATTGGGACGCCTCTCCAGCTGAGGCGGGAGACCAAGTGTCCCTTTCCACGTGTCACAGGAATCCTGGGACTCCTATCAAGTTTCACGAGGAGTCAGGCATCGTCTCCTTTGGAGGCACTGATCTCCGCGTACCTCTGGAGTTTTCAAAGGATGTGAGGCCTCCGGTCGCGATGAGGTTGGGAACTAGGTCTTTCTCTGTGGTCTCCACAGGGGATTCAGACATCGTTTCATCTTGGGAGATGCAAGACGAGCCTGCATTGAAGTCACTGCAGGGATATCCGGCCTTATTTCGCGTCAGGGAATCGCAGTGTCCATTCCACTTGAGACCGCAAACTCAGGGTCCCTCTCACATACCTAGAGCTGAGAGAAGCTTCCTCTTGAGGTGCTTGTGGTAAGGTGGTATTCCTCTGGAGTCGAAGCCAGGGACTAACCTCTCATCTCGAGTTGATTTTTGGGCCACGGAGCTCTTTCGTGTTGCTACAGTGACCTCAGGATCCCTCTAGCCTTGAAACAGTGTTCTTGGGGTTTCTCTGGAGTGCCATCAAGGAAATCAAGGCTCCTTTCATGTGTGATGTGCAACACGGAATTGCTCTGCACGCAGTGCAGGGGAATCGTGCCTCATCTCGCGGCGAGGGGGAAGTATCATGGTTTCTCTCGAGTTGTGTCGGGAACCTGGGGTATATTCTCGAGTTACGACGGGGATGGCCCTTCGACCCACGTGTTTGTTCAGCAATGTCAGGACTCCTGCCTAGTTGCGAGGGACAACTCGGGATTCTCCTCGAGGCTTGGCAGGGCAAGTGGGACGCCTCTCCAGCTGAGCCGGGAGACCAAGGGTCCCTTTCCATGTGCCACAGGAATCTTGGGACTCCTATCAAATTTCACGAGGAGTCAGGCATCGTCTCCTTTGGAGGCACTGATCTCCGCGTACCTCTGGAGTTTTCAAAGGATGTGAGGCCTCCGGTCGCGATGAGGTGGGGAACTAGGTCTTTCTCTGTGGTCTCAACAGGGGATTCAGACATCCTTTCGTCTTGGGAGATGCAAGACGAGCCTGCATTCAAGTCACTGCAGGAATATCCGGCGTTATTTCAAATCAGGGCATCGCGGTGTCCATTCCACTTGAGGCCGCAAACTCAGGGTCCCTCTCACATATCTAGAGCTGAGAGAAGCCTCCTCTTGAGGTGCTTGTGGTAAGGTGGTATTCCTCTGGAGTCGAAGCCAGGGACTAACCTCTCATCTCGAGTTGATTTTTGGTCCACGGAGGTCTTTCGTGTTGCTACAGTGACCTCAGGATCCCGCTAGCCTTGAAACAGTGTTCTTGGGGTTTCTCTGGAGTGCCATCAAGGAAATGAAGGCTCTTTTCATGTGTGATGTGCAACACGGAATTGCTCTGCACGCAGTGCAGGGGAATCGGGCCTCATCTCGCGGCGAGGGGGAAGTCTCATGGTTTTTCTCGAGTTGCGGCAGGAACCTGGGGTATATTCTCGAGTGACGATGGGGATGGCCCTTCCACACACGTGTTTGTTCAGCGACGTCAGGACTCCTGCCTAGTTGCGAGGGACAACTTGGGATTCTCTTCGAGGCTTGGCAGGGCAATTGGGACGCCTCTCCAGCTGAGGCGGGAGACCAAGGGTCCCTTTCCACGTGCCACAGGAATCCTGGGACTCCTGTCAACTTTCACGAGGAGTCAGGCATCGTCTCCTTTGGAGGCACTGATCTTCGAATCCCTCTGCAGTTTTCAAAGGATGTGAGGCCTCCGGTTGCGATGAGGTGGGGAACTAGGTCTTTCTCTGTGGTCTCCACAGGGGATTCAGACATCCTTTCGTCTTGGGAGATGCAAGACGAGCCTGCATTCACGTCACTGCAGGCATATTCGGCCTTATTTCGAGTCAGGGCATCGCGGTGTCCATTCCACTTGAGGCCGCAAACTCAGGGTCCCTCTCACATACGTAGAGCTGAGAGAAGCCTCCTCTTGAAGTGCTTGTGGTAAGCTGGTATTCCTCTGGAGTCGAAGCCAGGGACTAACCTCTCATCTCGAGTTGATTTGTGGTCCACGGAACTCTTTCGTGTTGCTACAGTGACCTCAGGATCCCTCTAGCCTTGAAACAGTGTTCTTGGGGTTTCTCTGGAGTGCCATCAAGGAAATCAAGGTTCCTTTCATGTGTGATGTGCAACACGGAATTGCTCTGCACGCAGTGCAGGAGAATCGGGCCTCATCTCGCGGCGAGGGGGAAGTCTCATGGTTTTTCTCGAGTTGCGTCGGAACCTGCGGTGTATTCTCGAGTTACGATGGGAATGGCCCTTCCACACACGTGTTTCTTCAGCGACGTCAGTTCTCCTGCCTAGTTACGAGGGACAACTCGGGATTCTCCTCGAGGCTTGGCAGGGCAATTGGGACGCCTCTCCAGCTGAGGCGGGAGACCAAGGGTCCCTTTCCACGTGCCACAGGAATCCTGGGACTTCTAAGAAGTTTCACGAGGAGTCAGGCATCGTCTCCTTTGTAGGCACTGATCTCCGTGAACCTCTGGAGTTTTCAAAGGATGTGAGGTCTCCGGTCGCGATGAGGTGGGGAACTAGGTCTTTCTCTGTGGTCTCCACAGGGGATTCAGACATCCTTTCGTCTTGGGAGATGCAAGACGAGCCTGCATTCAAGTCACTGCAGGGATATCCGGCCTTATTTCGCGTCAGGGCATCGCGGAGTCCATTCCACTTGAGGCCGCAAATTCAGGGTCCCTCTCACATACCTAGAGCTTAGAGAAGCCTCCTCTTGAGGTGCTTGTGGTAAGGTGGTATTCCTCTGGAGTCGAAGCCAGGGACTAACCTCTCGTCTCGAGTTGATTTTTGGGCCACAGAGCTCTTTTGTGTTGCTACAGTGACCTCAGGATCCCTCTAGCCTTGAAACAGTGTTCTTGGGGTTTCTCTGGAGTGCCATCAAGGAAATCAAGGCCCCTTTCATGTGTGATGTGCAACACGGAATTGTTCTGCATGCAGTGCAGGGGAATCGGTCCTCATCTCGCGGCGAGGGGGAAGTCTCATGGTTTATCTCAAGTTGCGGCGGGAACCTGGGGTATATTCTCGAGTTACGACGGGGATGGCCCTTCCACCCACGTGTTTGTTCAGCGACGTCAGGACTCCTGCCTAGTTGCGAGGGACAACTCGGGATTCTCCTCGAGGCTTGGCAGGGCAATTGGGACGCCTCTCCAGCTGAGGCGGGAGACCAAGGGACCCTTTCCACGTGCCACAGGAATCCTGGGACTCCTATCAACTTTCACGAGGAGTCAGGCATCGTCTCCTTTGGAGGCACTGATCTCCGCGTACCTCTGGAGTTTTCAAAGGATGTGAGGCCTCCGGTCACGATGAGATGGGGAACTAGGTCTTTCTCTGTGGTCTCCAGAGGGGATTCAGACATCCTTTCATCTTGGGAGATGCAAGACGAGCCTGCATTCAAGTCTCTGCAGGGATATCCGGCCTTATTTCGAGTCAGGGCATTGCGGTGTCCATTCCACTGGAGGCCGCAAACTCAGGGTCCCTCTCACATACTTAGAGCTGAGAGAGGCCTCCTCGTGAGGTGCTTGTGGTAAGGTGGTATTCCTCTGGAGTCGAAGCCAGTGACTAACCTCTCATCTCGAGTTGATTCTTGGTCCACGGACCTCTTTCGTGTTGCTACATTGACCTCAGGATCCCTCTAGCCTTGAAACAGTGTTCTTGGGGTTTCTCTGGAGTGCCATCAAGGAAATCAAGGCTCCTTTCATGTGTGATATGCAACACAGAATTGCTCTGCACGCAGTGCAGGAGAATCGGGCCTCATCTCGCGGCGAGGGGGAAGTCTCATGGTTTTTCTCGAGTTGCGGCGGGAACCTGGGGTGTATTCTCGAGTTACGACGGGGATGGCCCTTCCACCCACGTGTTTGTTCAGCGACGTCAGGACTCCTGCCTAGTTGCGAGGGACAACTCGGGATTCTCCTCGAGGCTTGGCAGGGCAATTGGGACGCCTCTCCAGCTGAGGCGGGAGACCAAGGGTCCCTTTCCACGTGCCACAGGAATCCTGGGACTCCTAAGAAATTTCACGAGGAGTCAGGCATCGTCTCCTTTGGAGGCACTGATCTCCGCGTACCTCTGGAGTCTTCAAAGGATGTGAGGTCTCCGGTCGCGATGAGGTGGGGAACTAGGTCTTTCTCTGTGGTCTACACAGGGGATTCAGACATCCTTTCGTCTTGGGAGATGCAAGACGAGCCTGCATTCAAGTCACTGCAGGGATATCCGGCCTTATTTCGAGTCAGGGCATCGCGGTGTCCATTCTACTTGAGGCCGCAAAATCAGGGTCGCTCTCACATACCTAGAGCTGAGAGAAGCCTCCTCATGAGGTGCTTGTGGTAAGGTGGTATTCCTCTGAAGTCGAAGCCGGGGACTAACATCTCATCTCGAGTTGATTTTTGGTCCACGGAGCTCTTTTGTGTTGCTACAGTGACCTCAGGATCCCTCTAGCCTTGAAACAGTGTTCTTGGGGTTTCTCTGAAGTGCCATCCAGGAAATCAAGGCTCATTTCATGTGTGATGTGCAACACGAAATTGCTCTGCACGCAGTGCAGGGGAATCGGGCCTCATCTCGCGGCGAGGGGGAAGTCTCATGGTTTTTCTCGAGTTGCGGCGGGAACCTGGGGTATATTCTCGAGTTACGACGGGGATGGCCCTTCCACACACGTGTTAGTTCAGCGACGGCAGGACTCCTGCCTAGTTGCGAGGGACAACTCGGGATTCTCCTCGAGGCTTGGCAGGGCAATTGGGACGCCTCTGTAACTGAGGCGGGAGACCAAGGGTCCCTTTCCACGTGCCACAGGAATCCTGGGACTCCTATCAAGTTTCACGAGGAGTCAGGCATCGTCTCCTTTGGAGGCACTGATCTCCGCATACCTCTGGAGTTTTCAAAGGATGTGACGCCTCTGGTCGCGATGAGGTGGGGAACTAGGTCTTTCTCTGTGGTCTCCACAGGGGATTCAGACATCCTTTTGTCTTGGGAGATGCAAGACGAGCCTGCATTCAAGTCACTGCAGGGATATCCGGCCTTATTTCGAGTCAGGGCATCGCGGTCTCCATTCCACTTGAGGCCGCAAACTCAGGGTCCCTCTCACATAGCTAGAGCTGAGAGAAGCCTCTTCTTGAGGTGCTTGTGGTAAGGTGGTATTCCTCTGGAGTCGAAGCCAGGGACTAACCTCTCATCTCGAGTTGATTTTTGGGCCATGGAGCTCTTTCGTGTTGCTACAGTGACCTCAGGATCCCTCTACCCTTGAAACAGTGTTCTTGGGGTTTCTCTGGAGTGCCATCAAGGAAATCAAGGCTCCTTTCATGTGTGATGTGCAACACGGAATTGCTCTGCACGCAGTGCAGGGGAATCGGGCCTCATCTCGCGGCGAGGGGGAAGTCTCATGGTTTTTCTCGAGTTGCGGCGGGAACCTGGGGTATATTCTCGAGTTACGACGGGGATGGCCCTTCCAGCCACGTGTTTGTTCAGCGACGGCAGGACTCCTGCCTAGTTGCGAGGGACAACTCGGGATTCTCCTCGAGGCTTGGCAGGGCAATTGGGACGCCTCTCCAGCTGAGGCGGGAGACCAAGGGTCCCTTTCCACGTGCCACAGGAATCCTGGGACTCCTATCAAGTTTCACGAGGAGTCAGGCATCGTCTCCTTTGGAGGCACTGATCTCCGTGTACCTCTGGAGTTTTCAAAGGATGTGAGGTCTCCGGTCGCGATGAGGTGGGGAACTAGGTCTTTCTCTGTGGTCTCCACAGGGGATTCAGACATCCTTTCGTCTTGGGAGATGCAAGACGAGCCTGCATTCAAGTCACTGCAGGGATATCCGGCCTTATTTCGAGTCAGGGCATCGCGGAGTCCATTCCACGTGAGGCCGCAAATTCAGGGTCCCTCTCACATACCTAGAGCTAAGAGAAGCCTCCTCTTGAGGTGCTTGTGGTTCGTGGTATTCCTCTGGAGTCGAAGCCAGGGACTAACCTCTCGTCTCGAGTTGATTTTTGGGCCACGGAGCTCTTTCGTGTTGCTACAGTGACCTCAGGATCCCTCTAGCCTTGAAACAGTGTTCTTGGGGTTTCTCTGGAGTGCCATCAAGGAAATCAAGGCTCCTTTCATGTGTGATGTGCAACACGGAATTGTTCTGCACGCAGTGCAGGGGAATCGGTCCTCATCTCGTGGCGAGGGGGAAGTCTCATGGTTTTTCTCAAGTTGCGGTGGGAACCTGGGGTATACTCTCGAGTTACGACGGGGATGGCCCTTCCACCCACGTGTTTGTTCAGCGACGTCAGGACTCCTGCCTAGTTGCGAGGGACAACTCGGGATTCTCCTCGAGGCTTGGCAGGGCAATTGGGACGCCTCTCCAGCTGAGGCCGGAGACCAAGGGACCCTTTCCACGTGCCACAGGAATCCTGGGACTCCTATCAAGTTTCACGAGGAGTCAGGCATCGTCTCCTTTGGAGGCACTGATCTCCGCGTACCTCTGGAATTTTCAAAGGATGTGAGGCCTCCGGTCACGATGAGATGGGGAACTAGGTTTTTCTCTGTGGTCTCCACAGGGGATTCAGACATCCTTTCATCTTGGGAGATGCAAGACGAGCCTGCATTCAAGTCTCTGCACGGATATCTGGCCTTATTTCGAGTCAGGGCATTGCGGTGTCCATTCCACTGGAGGCCGCAAACTCAGGGTCCCTCTCACATACTTAGAGCTGAGGGAAGCCTCCTCGTGAGGTGCTTGTGGTAAGGTGGTATTCCACTGGAGTCGAAGCCAGGGACTAACCTCTCATCTCGAGTTGATTCTTGGTCCACGGACCTCTTTCGTGTTGCTACATTGACCTCAGGATGCCTCTAGCCTTGAAACAGTGTTCTTGGGGTTTCTCTGGAGTGCCATCAAGGAAATCAAGGCTCCTTTCATGTGTGATGTGCAACACGGAATTGCTCTGCACGCAGTGCAGGAGAATCGGGCCTCATCTCGCGGCGAGGGGGAAGTCTCATGGTTTTTCTCGAGTTGCGGCGGGAACCTGGGGTGTATTCTCGTGTTACGACGGCGATTGCCCTTCCACCCACGTGTTTGTTCAGCGACGTCAGGACTCCTGCCTAGTTGCGAGGGACAACTCGGGATTCTCCTCGAGGCTTGGCAGGGCAATTGGGACGCCTCTCCAGCTGAGGCGGGAGACCAAGTGTCCCTTTCCACGTGCCACAGGAATCCTGGGACTCCTATCAAGTTTCACGAGGAGTCAGGCATCGTCTCCTTTGGAGGCACTGATCTCCGCGTACCTCTGGAGTTTTCAAAGGATGTGACGCCTCCGGACGCGATGAGGAGGGGAACTAGGTCTTTCTCTGTGGTCTCCACAGGGGATTCAGACATCCTTTCGTCTTGGGAGATGCAAGACGAGCCTGCATTCAAGCCACTGCAGGGATATCCGGCCTTATTTCGAGTCAGGGCATCGCGGTGTCCATTCCACTGGAGGCCGCAAACTCAGGGTCCCTCTCACATACCTAGAGCTGAGAGAAGCCTCCTCTTGAGGTGCTTGTGGTAAGGTGGTATTCCTCTGGAGTCGAAGCCAGGGACTAACCTCTCATCTCGAGTTGATTTTTGGTCCATGGAGCTCTTTCGTGTTGCTACAGTGACCTCAGGATCCCTCTAGCCTGGAAACAGTGTTCTTGGGGTTTCTCTGGAGTGCCATCAAGGAAATCAAGGCTCCTTTCATGTGTGATGTGCAACACGGAATTGCTCTGCACGCAGTGCAGGGGAATCGGGCCTCATCTCGCGGCGAGGGGGAAGTCTCATGGTTTTTCTCGAGTTGCGGCGGGAACCTGGGGTATATTCTCGAGTTACGTCGGGGATGGCCCTTCCACCCACGTGTTTGTTCAGCGACGTCAGGACTCCTGCCTAGTTGCGAGGGACAACTCGGGATTCTCCTCGAGGCTTGGCAGGGCAATTGGGACGCCTCTCCAGCTGAGGCCGGAGACCAGGGGTCCCTTTCCACGTGCCATAGGAATCCTGGGACTCCTATAAAGTTTCACGAGGAGTCAGGCATCGTCTCCTTTGGAGGCACTGATCTCCGCATACCTCTGGAATTTCCAAAGGATGTGAGGCCTCCGGTCGCGATGAGGTGGGGAACTAGGTCTTTCTCTCTGGTCTCCACAGGGGATTCAGACATCCTTTCGTCTTGGGAGATGCAAGACGAGCCTGCATTCAAGTCTCTGCAGGGATATCCGGCCTTATTTCGAGTCAGGACATTGCGGTGTCCATTCCACTGGAGGCCGCAAACTCAGGGTCCCTCTCACATACCTAGAGCTGAGGGAAGCCTCCTCTTGAGGTGCTTGTGGTAAGGTGGTATTCCTCTGGAGTCGAAGCCAGGGACTAACCCCTCATCTCGAGTTGATTCTTGGTCCACGGACCTCTTTCGTGTTGCTACATTGACCTCAGGATCCCTCTAGCCTTGAAACAGTGTTCTTGGGGTTTCTCTGGAGTGCCATCAAGGAAATCAAGGTTCCTTTCATGTGTGATGTGCAAAACGGAAATGCTCTGCACGCAGTGAAGGAGAATCGGGCCTCATCTCGCGGCGAGGGGAAAGTCTCATGGTTTTTCTCGAGTTGCGTCGGAACCTGGGGTGTATTCTCGAGTTACGACGGGAATGGCCCTTCCACACACGTGTTTGTTCAGCGACGTCAGTTCTCCTGCCTAGTTGCGAGGGACAACTCGGGATTCTCCTCGAGGCTTGGCAGGGCAATTGGGACGCCTCTCCAGCTGAGGCGGGAGACCAAGGGTCCCTTTCCACGTGCCAAAGGAATCCTGGGACTCCTATCAAGTTTCACGAGGAGTCAGGCATCGTCTCCTTTGGAGGCACTGATCTCCGTGTACCTCTGGAGTTTTCAAAGGATGTGAGGTCTCCGGTCGCGATGAGGTGGGGAACTAGGTCTTTCTCTGTGGTCTCCACAGGGGATTCAGACATCCTTTCGTCTTGGGAGATGCAAGACGAGCCTGCATTCAAGTCACTGCAGGGATATCCGGCCTTATTTCGAGTCAGGGCATCGCGGAGTCCATTCCACTTGAGGCCGCAAATTCAGGGTCCCTCTCACATACCTAGAGCTAAGAGAAGCCTCCTCTTGAGGTGCTTGTGGTTGGTGGTATTCCTCTGGAGTCGAAGCCAGGGACTAACCTCTCGTCTCGAGTTGATTTTTGGGCCACGGAGCTCTTTCGTGTTGCTACAGTGCCGTCAGGATCCCTCTAGCCTTGAAACAGTGTTCTTGGGGTTTCTCTGGAGTGCCATCAAGGAAATCAAGGCTCCTTTCATGTGTGATGTGCAACACGGAATTGTTCTGCACGCAGTGCAGGGGAATCGGGCCTCATCTCGCGGCGAGGGGGAAGTCTCATGGTTTTTCTCGAGTTGCGGCGGCAACCTGGGGTATACTCTCGAGTTACGACGGGGATGGCCCTTCCACCCACGTGTTTGTTCAGCGACGTCAGGACTCCTGCCTAGTTGCGAGGGACAACTCGGGATTCTCCTCGAGGCTTGGCAGGGCAATTGGGACGCCTCTCCAGCTGAGGCGGGAGACCAGGGGTCCCTTTCCACGTGCCACAGGAATCCTGGGACTCCTATCAAGTTTCACGAGGAGTCAGGCATCGTCTCCTTTGGAGGCACTGATCTCCGCGTACCTCTGGAATTTTCAAAGGATGTGAGGCCTCCGGTCACGATGAGATGGGGAACTAGGTCTTTCTCTGTGGTCTCCAGAGGGGATTCAGACATCCTTTCATCTTGGGAGATGCAAGACGAGCCTGCATTCAAGTCTCTGCAGGGATATCCGGCCTTATTTCGAGTCAGGGCATTGCGGTGTCCATTCCACTGGAGGCCGCAAACTCAGGGTCCCTCTCACATACTTAGAGCTGAGGGAAGCCTCCTCGTGAGGTGCTTGTGGTAAGGTGGTATTCCACTGGAATCGAAGCCAGGGACTAACCTCTCATCTCGAGTTGATTCTTGGTCCACGGACCTCTTTCGTGTTGCTACATTGACCTCAGGATCCCTCTAGCCTTGAAACAGTGTTCTTGGGGTTTCTCTGGAGTGCCATCAAGGAAATCAAGGCTCCTTTCATGTGTGATGTGCAACACGGAATTGCTCTGCACGCAGTGCAGGAGAATCGGGCCTCATCTCGCGGCGAGGGGGAAGTCTCATGGTTTTTCTCGAGTTGCGTCGGAACCTGGGGTGTATTCTCGAGTTACGACGGGAATGGCCCTTCCACCCACGTGTTTGTTCAGCGACGTCAGGACTCCTGCCTAGTTGAGAGGGACAACTCGGGATTCTCCTCGAGGCTTGGCAGGGCAATTGGGACGCCTCTCCAGCTGAGGCGGGAGACCAAGTGTCCCTTTCCACGTGCCACAGGAATCCTGGGACTCCTAAGAAGTTTCACGAGGAGTCAGGCATCGTCTCCTTTGGAGGCACTGATCTCCGCGTACCTCTGGAGTTTTCAAAGGATGTGACGCCTCCGGACGCGATGAGGAGGGGAACTAGGTCTTTTTCTGTGGTCTCCACAGGGGATTCAGACATCCTTTCGTCTTGGGAGATGCAAGACGAGCCTGCATTCAAGCCACTGCAGGGATATCCGGCCTTATTTCGAGTCAGGGCATCGCGGTGTCCATTCCACTGGAGGCCGCAAACTCAGGGTCCCTCTCACATACCTAGAGCTGAGAGAAGCCTCCTCTTGAGGTGCTTGTGGTAAGGTGGTATTCCTCTGGAGTCGAAGCCAGGGACTAACCTCTCATCTCGAGTTGATTTTTGGGCCACGGAGCTCTTTCGTGTTGCTACAGTGACCTCAGGATCCCTCTAGCCTTGAAACAGTGTTCTTGGGGTTTCTCTGGAGTGCCATCAAGGAAATCAAGGCTCCTTTCATGTGTGATGTGCAACACGAAATTGCTCTGCACGCAGTGCAGGGGAATCGGGCCTCATCTCTCGGCGAGGGGGAAGTCTCATGGTTTTTCTCGAGTTGCGGCGGGAACCTGGGGTATATTCTCGAGTTACGACGGGGATGGCCCTTCCACACACGTGTTAAATCAACGACGGCAGGACTCCTGCCTAGTTGCGAGGGACAACTCGGGATTCTCCTCGAGGCTTGGCAGGGCAATCGGGACGCCTCTGCAGCTGAGGCGGGAGACCAAGAGTCCCTTTCCACGTGCCACAGGAATCCTGGGACTCCTATCAAGTTTCACGAGGAGTCAGGCATCGTCTCCTTTGGAGGCACTGATCTCCGCATACCTCTGGAGTTTTCAAAGGATGTGACGCCTCTGGTCGCGATGAGGTGGGGAACTAGGTCTTTCTCTGTGGTCTCCACAGGGGATTCAGACATCCTTTTGTCTTGGGAGATGCAAGACGAGCCTGCATTCAAGTCACTGCAGGGATATCCGGCCTTATTTCGAGTCAGGGCATCGCGGTGTCCATTCCACTTGAGGCCGCAAACTCAGGGTCCCTCTCACAAAGCTAGAGCTGAGAGAAGCCTCCTCTTGAGGTGCTTGTGGTAAGGTGGTATTCCTCTGGAGTCGAAGCCAGGGACTAACCTCTCATCTCGAGTTGATTTTTGGGCCATGGAGTTCTTTCGTGTTGCTACAGTGACCTCAGGATCCCTCTAGCCTTGAAACAGTGTTCTTGGGGTTTCTCTGGAGTGCCATCAAGGAAATCAAGGCTCCTTTCATGTGTGATGTGCAACACGGAATTGCTCTGCACGCAGTGCAGGGGAATCGGGCCTCATCTCGCGGCGAGGGGGAAGTCTCATGGTTTTTCTCGAGTTGCGGCGGGAACCTGGGGTATATTCTCGAGTTACGACGGGGATGGCCCTTCCAAACACGTGTTTGTTCAGCGACGTCAGGACTCCTGCCTAGTTGCGAGGGACAACTCGGGATTCTCCTCGAGGCTTGGCAGGGCAATTGGGACGCCTCTCCAGCTGAGGCGGGAGACCAGGGGTCCCTTTCCACGTGCCATAGGAATCCTGGGACTCCTATAAAGTTTCACGAGGAGTCAGGCATCGTCTCCTTTGGAGGCACTGATCTCCGCGTACCTCTGGAATTTTCAAAGGATGTGAGGCCTTCCGTCGCGATGAGGTGGGGAACTAGGTCTTTCTCTGTGGTCTCCACAGGTGATTCAGACATCCTTTCATCTTGGGAGATGCAAGACGAGCCTGCATTCAAGTCACTGCAGGGATATCCGGCCTTATTTCACGTCAGGGCATCGCAGTGTCCATTCCACTTGAGACCGCAAAATCAGGGTCCCTCTCACATACCTAGAGCTGAGAGAAGCCTCCTCTTGAGGTGCTTGTGGTAAGGTGGTATTCCTCTGGAGTCGAAGCCAGGGACTAACCTCTCATCTTGAGTTGATTTTTGGTCCACGGAGCTCTTTCCTATTGCTACAGTGACCTCAGGATCCCTCTAGCCTTGAAACAGTGTTCTGGGGGTTTCTTTGTAGTGCCATCAAGGAAATCAAGGCTCCTTTCATGTGTGATGTGCAACACGGAATTTCTCTGCACGCAGTGCAGGGGAATCGGGCCTCATCTCGCGGCGAGGCGGAAGTCTCATGGTATTTTTCGAGTTGCGGTGGGAACCTGCGGTATATTCTCGAGTTATGACGGGGATGGCCCTTCCACCCACGTGTTTGTTCAGCGCCGTCAGGACTCCTGCCTAGTTGCGAGGGACAACTCGGGATTCTCCTCTAGGGTTGGCAGGGCAACTGGGACGCCGCTCCAGCTGAGGCGGGAGACCAAGGATCCCTTTCCACGTGCCACAGGAATCCTGGGACTCCTATCAAGTTTCACGAGGAGTCAGGCATCATCTCCTTTGGAGGCACTGATCTCCGCGTACCTCGGGAGTTTTCAAAGGATGTGAGGCCTCTGGTCGCGATGAGGTGGGGAACTAGGTCTTTCTCTGTGGTCTCCTCAGGGGATTCAGACATCCTTTCATCTTGGGAGATGCAAGACGAGCCTGCATTCAAGTCACTGCAGGGATATCCGGCCTTATTTCGCGTCAGGGCATCGCGGTGTCCATTCCACTTGAGGCCGCAAACTCAGGGTCCCTCTCACATACCTAGAGCTGAGAGAAGCCTCCTCTTGAGGTGCTTGTGGTAAGGTGGTATTCCTCTGGAGTCGAAGCCAGGGACTAACCTCTCATCTCGAGTTGATTTTTGGTCCACGGAGCTCTTTCGTGTTGCTACAGTGACCTCAGGATCCCTCTAGCCTTGAAACAGTGTTCTTGGGGTTTCTCTGGAGTGCCATCAAGGAAATCAAGGCTCCTTTCATGTGTGATGTGCAACACGGAATTGCTCTGCAGGCAGTGCAGGGGAATCGGGCCTCATCTCGCGGCGAGGGGGAAGTCTCATGGTTTTTCTCGACTTGCGGCGGGAACCTGGGGTATATTCTCGAGTTACGACGGGGATGGCCCTTCCACCCACGTGTTAGTTCAGCGACATCAGGACTGCTGCCTAGTTGCGAGGAACAACTCGGGATTCTCCTCGAGGCTTGGCAGGGCAATTGGGACGCCTCTCCAGCTGAGGCGGGAGACCAAGGGTCCCTTTCCACGTGCCACAGGAATCCTGGGATTCATAAGAAGTTTCACGAGGAGTCAGGCATCGTCTCCTTTGGAGGCACTGATGTCCGTGTACCTCTGGAGTTGTGAAAGGATGTGAGGCCTCCGGTCGCGATGAGGGGGGGAACTAGGTCTTTCTCTGTGGCCTCCACAGGGGATTCAGACATTCTTTCGTCTTGGGAGATGCAAGACGAGCCTGCATTCAAGTCACTGCAGGGATATCCGGCCTTATTTCGAGCCACGGCATCGCGGTGTCCGATCCACTTGAGGCCGCAAATTCAGGGTCCCTCTCACATACCTAGAGCTTAGAGAAGCCTCCTCTTGAGGTGCTTGTGGTAAGGTGGTATTCCTCTGGAGTCGAAGCCAGGGACTAACCTCTCATCTCGAGTTGATTCTTGGTCCACGAACCTCTTTCGTGTTGCTACATTGACCTCAGGATCCCTCTAGCCTTGAAACAGTGTTCTTGGGGTTTCTCTGGAGTGCCATCAAGGAAATCAAGATTCCTTTCATGCGTGATGTGCAACACGGAATTGCTCTGCACGCAGTGCAGGAGAATCGGGCCTCATCTCGCGGCGAGGGGGAAGTCTCATGGTTTTTCTCGAGTTGCGGCAGAAGCTGGGGTGTATTCTCGAGTTACGACGGGAATGGCCCTTCCACCCACGTGTTTGTTCAGCGACGTCAGTTCTCCTGCCTAGTTGCGAGGGACAACTCGGGATTCTCCTCGAGGCTTGGCAGGGCAATTGGGACGCCTCTCCAGCTGAGGCAGGAGACCAAGGGTCCCTTTCCACGTGCCACAGGAATCCTGGGACTCCTAAGAAGTTTCACGAGGAGTCAGGCATCGTGTCCTTTGGAGGCACTGATCTCCGTGTACCTCTGGAGTTTTCAAAGGATGTGAGGTCTCCGGTCGCGATGAGGTGGGGAACTAGGTCTTTCTCTGTGGTCTCCACAGGGGATTCAGACATCCTTTCGTCTTGGGAGATGCAAGACGAGCCTGCATTCAAGTCACTGCAGGGATATCCGGCCTTATTTCGAGTCAGGGCATCGCGGTGTCCATTCCACTGGAGGCCGCTAATTCAGGGTCCCTCTCACATAGCTAGAGTTTAGAGAAGCCTCATTCTTGAGGTGCTTGTGGTAAGGTTGTATTCCTCTGGAGTCGAAGCCAGGGACTAACCTCCCATATCGAGTTGATTTTTGGGCCACGGAGCTCTTTCGTGTTGCTACAGTGACCTCAGGATCCCTCTAGCCTGGAAACAGTGTTCTTGGGGTTTCTCTGGAGTGCCATCAAGGAAATCAAGGCTCCTTTCATGTGTGATGTGCAACACGGTATTGTTCTGCACGCAGTGCAGGGGAATCGGTCCTCATCTCGCGGCGAGGGGGAATTCTCATGGTTTTTCTCAAGTTGCGGCGGGAACCTGGGGTATATTCTCGAGTTACGACGGGGATGGCCCTTCCACCCACGTGTTTGTTCAGCGACGTCAGGACTCCTGCCTAGTTGCGAGGGACAACTCGGGATTCTCCTCGAGGCTTGGCAGGGCAATTGGGACGCCTCTCCAGCTGAGGCGGGAGACCAAGGGACCCTTTCCACGTGCCACAGGAATCCTGGGACTCCTATCAAGTTTCACGAGGAGTCAGGCATCGTCTCCTTTGGAGGCACTGATCTCCGCGTACCTCTGGAGTTTTCAAAGGATGTGAGGCCTCCGGTCGCGATGAGGTGGGGAACTAGGTCTTTCTCTGTGGTCTCCACAGGGGATTCAGACATCGTTTCGTCTTGGGAGATGCAAGACGAGCCTGTATTCAAGTCACTGCAGTGATATCCGGCCTTATTTCGAGCCAGGGCATCGCGGTGTCCGTTTCACTTGAGGCCGCAATCTCAGGGTCCCTCTCACATACTTAGAGCTGAGAGAAGCCTCCTCTAGAGGTGCTTGTGGTAAGGTGGTGTTCCTCTGGAGTCGAAGCCAACGACTAACCTGTCATCTCGAGTTGATTTTTGGTCCACGGAGCTGTTTCGTGTTGCTACAGTGACCTCAGGATCCCTCTAGCCTTGAAACAGTGTTCTTGGGGTTTCTCTGGAGTGCCATCAAGGAAATCAAGGCTCCTTTCATGTGTGATGTGCAACACCAATTGCTCTGCACGCAGTGCAGGGGATTCGGGCCTCATCTCGCGGCGAGGGGGAAGACTCATGGTTTTTCGCGAGTTGCGGCGGGAACCTGGTGTATATTCTCGAGTTATGGCGGAGATGACCCTTCCACACACGTGTTTGTTCAGCGACGTCAGGACTCCTGCCTAGTTGCGAGGGACAACTCGGGATTCTCCTCGAGGCTTGGCAGGGCAATTGGGACGCCTCTCCAGCTGAGGCGGGAGACCAAGGGTCCCTTTTCACGTGCCACAGGAATCCTGGGACTCCTATCAAGTTTCACGAGGAGTCAGGCATCGTCTCCTTTGGAGGCACTGATCTCCGCATACCTCTGGAATTTTCAAAGGATGTGAGGCCTCCGGTCACGATGAGATGGGGAACTAGGTATTTCTCTGTGGTCTCCAGAGGGGATTCAGACAACCTTTCATCTTGGGAGATTCAAGACGAGCCTACATTCAAGTCTCTGCAGGGATATCCGGCCTTATTTCGAGTCAGGACATTGAGGTGTCCATTCCACTGGAGGCCGCAAACTCAGGGTCCCTCTCACATACCTAGAGCTGAGGGAAGCCTCCTCTAGAGGTGCTTGTGGTAAGGTGGTATTCCTCTGGAGTCGAAGCCAGGGACTAACCTCTCATCTCGAGTTGATTCTTGGTCCACGGAGCTCTTTCGTGTTGCTACATTGACCTCAGCATCCCTCTAGCCTTGAAACAGTGTTCTTGGGGTTTCTCTGGAGTGCCATCAAGGAAATCAAGGTTCCTTTCATGTGTGATGTGCAACACAGAATTGCTCTGCACGCAGTGCAGGAGAATCGGGCCTCATCTCGCGGCGAGGGGGAAGTCTCATGGTTTTTCTCGAGTTGCGGCGGGAACCTGGGGTGTATTCTCGAGTTACGACGGGGATGGCCCTTCCACCCACGTGTTTGTTCAGCGACGTCAGGACTCCTGCCTAGTTGCGAGGGACAACTCGGGATTCTCCTCGAGGCTTGGCAGGGCAATTGGGACGCCTCTCCAGCTGAGGCGGGAGACCAAGTGTCCCTTTCCACGTACCACAGGAATCCTGGGACTCCTAAGAAATTTCACGAGGAGTCAGGCATCCTCTCCTTTGGAGGCACTGATCTCCGCGTACCTCTGGAGTCTTCAAAGGATGTGAGGTCTCCGGTCGCGATGAAGTGGGGAACTAGGTCTTTCTCTGTGGTCTACACAGGGGATTCAGACATCCTTTCGTCTTGGGAGATGCAAGACGAGCCTGCATTCAAGTCACTGCAGGGATATCCGGCCTTATTTCGAGTCAGGACATCGCGGTGTCCATTCTATTTGAGGCCGCAAAATCAGGGTCCCTCTCACATAGCTAGAGCTGAGAGAAGCCTCCTCTTGAGGTGCTTGTGGTAAGGTGGTATTCCTCTGAAGTCGAAGCCGGGGACTAACATCTCATCTCGAGTTGATTTTTGGTCCACGGAGCTCTTTTATGTTGCTACAGTGACCTCAGGATCCCTCTAGCCTTGAAACAGTGTTCTTGGGGTTTCTCTGGAGTGCCATCAAGGAAATCAAGGCTCCTTTCATGTGTGATGTGCAACACGGAATTGCTCTGCACGCAGTGCAGGGGAATCGGGCCTCATCTCGCGGCGAGGGGGAAGTCTCATGGTTTTTCTCGAGTTGCGGCGGGAACCTGGGGTATATTCTCGAGTTACGACGGGGATGGCCCTTCCACACACGTGTTAGTTCAGCGACGGCAGGACTCCTGCCTAGTTACGAGGGACAACTCGGGATTCTCCTCGAGGCTTGGCAGGGCAATTGGGACGCCTCTGTAGCTGAGGCGGGAGACCAAGGGTCCCTTTCCACGTGCCACAGGAATCCTGGGACTCCTAGCAAGTTTCACGAGGAGTCAGGCATCGTCTCCTTTGGAGGCACTGATCTCCGCGTACCTCTGGAGTTTTCAAAGGATGTGAGGCCTCCGGTCGCGATGAGGTGGGGAACTAGGTCTTTCTCTGTGGTCTCCACAGGAGATTCAGACATCCTTTCGTCTTGGGAGATGCAAGACGAGCCTGCATTCAAGTCACTGCAGGGATATCCGGCCTTATTTCGAGTCAGGGCATCGCGGTGTCCATTCCACTTGAGGCCGCAAACTCAGGGTACCTATCACATACCTAGAGCTGAGAGAAGCCTTCTCGTGAGGTGCTTGTGGTAAGGTGGTATTCCTCTGGAGTCGAAGCCAGGGACTAACCTCTCATCTCGAGTTGATTTTTGGTCCACGGAGCTCTTTCATGTTGCTACAGTGACCTCAGGATCGCTCTAGCCTAGAAACAGTGTTCTTGGGGTTTCTCTGGAGTGCCATCAAGGAAATCAAGGCTCCTTTCATGTGTGATGTGCAACACGGAATTGCTCTGCACGCAGTGCAGGGGAATCGGGCCTCATCTTGCGGCGAATGGGAAGTCTCATGGTTTTTCTCGAGTTGCGGCGGGAACCTGGGGTATATTCTCGAGTTATGACGGGGATGGCCCTTCCACTCACGTGTTTGTTCAGCGACGTCAGGACTCCTGCCTAGTTGCGAGGGACAACTCGGGATTCTCTTCGAGGCTTGGCAGGGCAATTGGGACACCACTCCAGCTGAGGCGGGAGACCAAGGGTCCCTTTCCACGTGCCACAGGAATCCTGGGACTCCTATCAAGTTTCACGAGGAGTCAGGCATCGTCTCCTTTGGAGGCACTGATCTCCACGTACCTCTGTAGTTTTCAAAGGATGTAAGGCCTCCGGTCGCAATGAGGAGGGGAACTAGGTCTTTCTCTGTGGTCTCTACAGGGGATTCAGACAGCCTTTCATCTTGGGAGATGCAAGACGAGCCTGCATTCAAGTCACTGCAGGGATATCCGGCCTTATTTCGAGTCAGGGCATCGCGGTGTCCATTCCACTTGAGGCCGCAAATTCAGGGTCCCTCTCACATAGCTAGAGCTTAGAGAAGCCTCCTCTTGAGGTGCTTGTGGTAAGGTGGTATTCCTCTGGAGTCGAAGCCAGGGACTAACCTCTCATCTCGAGTTGATTTTTGGGCCACGGAGCTCTTTCGTGTTGCTACAGGGACCTCAGGATCCCTCTAGCCTTGAAACAGTGTTCTTGGGGTTTCTCTGGAGTGCCATCAAGGAAATCAAGGCTCCTTTCATGTGTGATGTGCAACACGGAATTGCTCTGCACGCAGTGCAGGGGAATCGGGCCTCATCTCGCGGCGAGGGGGAAGTCTCATGGTTTTTCGTGAGTTGCGGCGGGAACCTGGTGTATATTCTCGAGTTACGGCGGGGATGACCCTTCCACACACGTGTTTGTTCAGCGACGGCAGGACTCCTGCCTAGTTGCGAGGGACAACTCGGGATTTTCCTTGAGGCTTGGCAGGGCAATTGGGACGCCTCTCCAGCTGAGGCGGGAGAACAAGGGTCCCTTTCCACGTGCCACAGGAATCCTGGGACTCCTATCAAGTTTCACGAGGAGTCAGGCATCGTCTCCTTTGGAGGCACTGATCTCCGCGTACCTCTGGAGTTTTCAAAGGATGTGAGGCCTCCGGTCGCAATGATGTGGGGAACTAGGTCTTTTTCTGTGGTCTCCACAGGGGATTCAGACATCCTTTCGTCTTGGGAGATGCAAGACGAGCCTGCATTCAAGTCACTGCAGGGATATCCGGCCTTATTTCGAGTCAGGGCATCGCGGTGTCCATTCCACTTGAGGCCGCAAACTCAGGGTCCCTCTCACATACCTAGAGCTGAGAGAATCCTCCTCTTGAGGTGCTTGTGGTAAGGTGGTATTCCTCTGGAGTCGAAGCCAGGGACTAACCTCTCATCTCGAGTTGATTTTTGGTCCACGGAGCTCTTTCGTGCTGCTACAGTAACCTCAGGAATCCTCTAGCCTTGAAACAATGTTCTTGGGGTTTCTCTGGAGTGCCATCAAGGAAATCAAGGCTCCTTTCATGTGTGATGTGCAACACGGAATTGCTCTGCACACAGTGCAGGGGAATCGGGCCTCATCTCGCGGCGAGGGGGAAGTCTCATGGTTTTTCTCGAGTTGCGGCGGGAACCTGGGGTGTATTCTCGAGTTACGACGGGGATGGCCCTTCCACACACGTGTTAGTTCAGCGACGGCAGGACTCCTGCCTAGTTGCGAGGGACAACTCGTGATTCTCCTCGAGGCTTGGCAGGGCAATTGGGACGCCTCTGCAGCTGAGGCGGGAGACCAAGGGTCCCTTTCCACGTGCCACAGGAATCCAGGGACTCCTATCAAGTTTCACGAGGAGTCAGGCATCGTCTCCTTTGGAGGCACTGATCTCCGCATACCTCTGGAGTTTTCAAATGATGTGACGCCTCTGGTCGCGATGAGGTGGGGAACTCGGTCTTTCTCTGTGGTCTCCACAGGGGATTCAGACAGCCTTTCATCTTGGGAGATGCAAGACGAGCCTGCATTCAAGTCACTGCAGGGATATCCGGCCTTATTTCGAGTCAGGGCATCGCGGAGTCCATTCCACTTGAGGCCGCAAATTCAGGGTCCCTCTCACATAGCTAGAGCTTAGAGAAGCCTCCTCTTGAGGTGCTTGTGGTAAGGTGGTATTCCTCTGGAGTCGAAGCCAGGGACTAACCTCTCATCTCGAGTTGATTTTTGGTCCACGGAGCTGTTTCGTGTTACTACAGTGACCTCAGCATCCCTCTAGCCTTGAAACAGTGTTCTTGGGGTTTCTCTGGAGTGCCATCAAGGAAATCAAGGCTCCTTTCATGTGTGATGTGCAACACGGAATTTCTCTGCACGCAGTGCGGGGGAATCGGGCCTCATCTCGCGGCGAGGGGGAAGTCTCATGGTTTTTCTCGAGTTGCGGCGGGAACCTGGTGTATATTCTCGAGTTACGGCGGGAATGACCCTTCCACACACGTGTTTGTTCAGCGACGGCAGGACTCCTGCCTAGTTGCGAGGGACAACTCGGGATTTTCCTTGAGGCTTGGCAGGGCAATTGGGACGCCTCTCCAGCTGAGGCGGGAGAACAAGGGTCCCTTTCCACGTGCCACAGGAATCCTGGGACTCCTATCAAGTTTCACGAGGAGTCAGGCATCGTCTCCTTTGGAGGCACTGATCTCCGCGTACCTCTGGAGTTTTCAAAGGATGTGAGGCCTCCGGTCGCAATGATGTGGGGAACTAGGTCTTTTTCTGTGGTCTCCACAGGGGATTCAGACATCCTTTCGTCTTGGGAGATGCAAGACGAGCCTGCATTCAAGTCACTGCAGGGATATCCGGCCTTATTTCGAGTCAGGGCATCGCGGTGTCCATTCCACTTGAGGCCGCAAACTCAGGGTCCCTCTCACATACCTAGATCTGAGAGAATCCTCCTCTTGAGGTGCTTGTGGTAAGGTGGTATTCCTCTGGAGTCGAAGCCAGGGACTAACCTCTCATCTCGAGTTGATTTTTGGGCCATGGAGCTCTTTCGTGTTGCTCCAGTGACCTCAGGATCCCTCTAGCCTTGAAACAGTGTTCTTGGGGTTTCTCTGGAGTGCCATCAAGGAAATCAAGGCTCCTTTCATGTGTGATGTGCAACACGGAATTGTTCTGCGCGCAGTGCAGGGGAATCGGTCCTCATCTCGCGGCGAGGGGGAAGTCTCATGGTTTTTCTCGAGTTGCGGCGGGAACCTGGGGTATATTCTCGAGTTACGACGGGGATGGCCCTTCCAGCCACGTGTTTGTTCAGCGACGTCAGGACTCCTGCCTAGTTGCGAGGGACAACTCGGGATTCTCCTCGAGGCTTTGCAGGGCAATTGGGACGCCTCTCCAGCTGAGGCGGGAGACCAGGGGTCCCTTTCCACGTGCCACAGGAATCCTGGGACTCCTATCAAGTTTCACGAGGAGTCAGGCATCGTCTCCTTTGGAGGCACTGATCTCCGCGTACCTCTGGAGTTTTCAAAGGAAGTGAGGCCTCCGGTCGCGATGAGGTGGGGAACTAGGTCTTTCTCTGTGGTCTCCTCAGGGGATTCAGACATCCTTTCTTCTTGGGAGATGCAAGACGAGCCTGCATTCAAGTCACTGCAGGGATATCCGGCCTTATTTCGAGTCAGGGCATCGCGGTGTCCATTCCACTTGAGGCCGCAAACTCAGGGTCCCTCTCCCATACCTAGAGCTGAGAGAAGCCTCCTCTTGAGGTGCTTGTGGTAAGGTGGTATTCCTCTGGAGTCGAAGCCAAGGACTAACCTCTCATCTCGAGTTGATTTTTGGTCCACGGAGCTCTTTCGTGTTGCTACAGTGACCTCAGGATCCCTCTAGCCTTGAAACAGTGTTCTTGGGGTTTCTCTGGAGTGCCATCAAGGAAATCAAGGCTCCTTTCATGTGTGATGTGCAACACGGAATTGCTCTCCACGCAGTGCAGGGGAATCGGGCCTCATCTCGCGGCGAGGGTGAAGTCTCATGGTTTTTCTCGAGTTGCGGTGGGAACTTGGTGTATATTCTCTAGTTACGACGGGGATGGCCCTTCCACCCACGTGTTAGTTCAGCGACATCAGGACTCCTACCTAGTTGCGAGGGACAACTCGGGATTCTCCTCGAGGCTTGGCAGGGCAATTGGGACGCCTCTCCAGCTGAGGCGGGAGACCAAGGGTCCCTTTCCACATGCCACAGGAATCCTGGGACTCCTATAAAGTTTCTCGAGGAATCAGGCATCGTCTCCTTTGAAGGCACTGATCTCCGCATACCTCAGGAGGTTTCAAAGGATGTGAGGCCACCGGTCGCGATGAGGTGGGGAACTAGGACTTTCTCTGTGGTCTCCACAGGGTATTCAGACATCCTTTCGTCTTGGGAGATGCAAGACGAGCCTGCATTCAAGTCACTGCAGGGATATCCGGCCTTATTTCGAGTCAGGGCATCATGGTGTCCATTCCACTTGAGGCCGCAAACTCAGGGTCCCTCTCACACAGCTAGAGCTGAGAGAAGCCTCGTCTTGAGGTGCTTGTGGTAAGGTGGTATTCCTCTGGAGTCGAAGCCAGGGGCTAACCTCTCATCTCGAGTTGATTTTTGGTCCACGGAGCTCTTTCGTGTTGCTACAGTGACCTCAGGATCCCTCTAGCCTTGAAACAGTGTTCTTGGGGTTTCTCTGGAGTGCCATCAAGGAAATCAAGGCTCCTTTCATGTGTGATGTGCAACACGGAATTGCTCTGCACGCAGTGCAGGGGAATCGGGCCTCATCTCGCGGCGAGGGGGAAGTCTCATGGTTTCTCTCGAGTTGCAGCGGGAACCTGGGGTATATTCTCGAGTTACGACGGGGATGGCCCTTCCACACACGTGTTTGTTCAGCGACGTCAGGACTCCTGCCTAGTTACGAGGGACAACTCGGGATTCTCCTCGAGGCTTGGCAGGGCAATTGGGACGCCTCTCCAGCTGAGGCGGGAGACCAAGTGTCCCTTTCCATGTGCCACAGGAATCCTGGGACTCCTATCAAGTTTCATGAGGAGTCAGGCATCGTCTCCTTTGGAAGCACTGATCTCCGTGTACCTCTAGAGTTGTCAAAGGATGTGAGGCATCCGGTCGCGATGAGGTTGGGAACTAGGTCTTTCTCTGTGGTCTCCACAGGGGATTCAGACATCCTTTCGTCTTGGGAGATGCAAGACGAGCCTGCATTCAAGTCACTGCAGGGATATCCGGCTTTATTTCACGTCAGGGCATCGCAGTGTCCATTCCACTTGAGGCCGCAAAATCAGGGTCCCTCTCACATAGCTAAAGCTGAGAGAAGCCTCCTCTTGAGGTGCTTGTGGTAAGGTGGTATTCCTCTGGAGTCGAAGCCGGGGACTAACCTCTCATCTCGAGTTGATTTTTGGTCCACGGAGCTCTTTCGTGTTGCTACAGTGACCTCAGGATCCCTCTAGCCTTGAAACAGTGCTCTTGGGGTTTCTCTGGAGTGCCATGAAGGAAATCAAGGCTCCTTTCATGTGTGATGTGCAACACGGAATTGCTCTGCATGCAGTGCAGGGGAATCGGGCCTCATCTCGCGGCGAGGGGGAAGTATCATGTTTTCCTTCGAGTTGCGGCGGTAACCTGGGGTATATTCTCGAGTTACGACGGGGATGGCCCTTCCACCCACGTGTTTGTTCAGCGACGTCAGGACTCCTGCCTAGTTACGAGGGTCAACTCGGGATTCTCCTCGAGGCTTGGCAGGGCAATTGGGACGCCTCTCCAGCTGAGGCTGGAGACCAAGTGTCCCTTCCAATGTGCCACAGGAGTCTTGGGACTCCTATCAAGTTTCACGAGGAGTCAGGCATCGTCTCCTTTGGAGGCACTGATCTCCGCGTACCTCTGGAATTTTCAAAGGATGTGAGGCCTCCGGTCGCGATGAGGTGGGCAACTAGGTCTTTCTCTGTGGTCTGCAGAGGGGATTCAGACATCCTTTCGTCTTGGGAGATGCAAGACGAGCCTGCATTCAAGTCACTGTAGGGATATCCGGCCTTATTTCGAGTCAGGGCATCGCGGTGTCCATTCCACTTGAGGCCGCAAACTCAGGGTCCCTCTCACATACCTAGAGCTGAGAGAAGCCTCCTCTTGAGGTGCTTGTGGTAAGGTGGTATTCCTCTGGAGTCGAAGCCAGGGACTAACCTCTCATCTCGAGTTGATTTTTGGTCCACGGAGCTCGTTCGTGTTGCTACAGTGACCTCAGGATCCCTCTAGCCTTGAAACAGTGTTCTTGGGGTTTCTCTGGAGTGCCATCAAGTAAATCAAGGCTCCTTTCATGTGTGTTGTGCAACACGGAATTGCTCTGCACGCAGTGCAGGGGAATCGCGCCTCATCTTGCGGCGAGGGGGAAGAATCATGGTTTTTCTCGAGTTGCGGTGTGAACCTGGGGTATATTCTCGAGTTACGATGGGGATGGCCCTTCCACCCACGTGTTTGTTCAGCGACGTCAGGACTCCTGCCTAGTTGCGAGGGACACTTCGGGATTCTCCTCGAGGCTTGGCAGGGCAATTGGGACGCCTCTCCAGCTGAGGCGGGAGACCAAGGGTCCCTTTCCACGTGCCACAGGAATCCTGGGACTCCTATCAAGTTTCACGAGGAGTCAGGCATCGTCTCCTTTGGAGGCACTGATCTCCACGTACCTCTGGAGTTTTCAAAGGATGTGAGTCCTCCGGTCGTGATGAGGTGGGGAACTAGGTCTTTCTCTGTGGTCTCCACAGGGGATTCAGACATCCTTTCGTCTTGGGAGATGCAAGACGAGCCTGCATTCTAGTCACTGCAGGGATATCCGGCCTTTCTTCGCGTCAGGGCATCGCAGTGTCCATTCCACTTGAGGCCGCAAATTCAGGGTCCCTCTCACATACCTAGAGCTGAGAGAAGCCTCCTTTTGAGGTGCTTGTGGTAAGGTGGTATTCCTCTGGAGTCGAAGCCAGGGAATACCCTCTCATCTCGAGTTGATTTTTGGTCCACGGAGCTCCTTCGTGTGGCTGCAGTGACCTCAGGATCCCTCTAGCCTTGAAACAGTGTTCTTGGGTTTTCTCTGGAGTGCCATCAAGGAAATCAAGGCTCCTTTCATGTGTGATGTGCAACACGGAATTGCTCTGCACACAGTGCAGGGGAATCGGGCCTCATCTCGCGGCGAGGGGGAAGTCTCATGGTTTTTCTCGAGTTGCGGCGGGAACCTGGGGTATATTCTCGAGTTACGACGGGGATGGCCCTTCCACCCATGTGTTTGTTCAGCGACGTCAGGACTCCTGCCTAGTTGCGAGGGACAACTCGGGATTCTCCTCGAGGCTTGGCAGGGCAATTGGGACGCCTCTCCTGCTGAGGCGGGAGACCAAGGGTCCCTTTCCACGTGCCACAGGAATCCTGGGACTCCTATCAAGTTTCACGAGGAGTCAGGCATCGTCACCTTTGGAGGCACCGATCTCCGCGTACCTCTGTAGTTTTCAAAGGATGTGAGGCCTCCGGTCGCGATGAGGTGGGGAACTAGGTCTTTCTCTGTGGTCTCCACAGGGGATTCAGACATCCTTTCATCTTGGGAGATGCAAGACGAGCCTGCATTCAAGTCACTGCAGGGAAATCCGGCCTTATTTCGCGTCAGGGCATCGCAGTGTCCATTCCACTTGAGGGCGCAAAATCAGGGTCCCTCTCACATACCTAGAGCTGAGAGAAGCCTCCTCTTGAGGTGCTTGTGGTAAGGTGGTATTCCTCTGGAGTCGAAGCCAGGGACTAACCTCTCATCTCGAGTTGATTTTTGGTCCACGGAGCTCTTTCGTGTTGCTACAGTGACATCAGGATCCCTCTAGCCTTGAAACAGTGCTCTTGGGGTTTCTCTGGAGTGCCATCAAGGAAATCAAGGCTCCTTTCATGTGTGATGTGCAACACGGAATTGCTCTGCATGCAGTGCAGGGGAATCGCGCCTCATCTCGCGGCGAGGGGGAAGTATCATGGTTTCTCTCGAGTTGCGGCGGGAACCTGGGGTATATTCTCGAGTTACGACGGGGATGGCCCTTCCACCCACGTGTTTGTTCAGCGACGTCAGGACTCCTGCCTAGTTACGAGGAACAACTCGGGATTCTCCTCGAGGCTTGGCAGGGCAATTGGGACGCCTCTCCAGCTGAGCCGGGAGACCAAGTGTCCCTTTACATGTGCCACAGGAGTCTTGGGACTCCTATCAAGTTTCACGAGGAATCAGGCATCGTCTCCTTTGGAGGCACTGATCTCTGCGTACCTCTGGAGTTTTCAAAGGATGTGAGGCCTCCTGTCGCGATGAGGTGAGGAACTAGGTCTTTCTCTGTGGTCTCCACAGGGGATTCAGACATCCTTTCGTCTTGGGAGATGCAAGACGAGCCTGCATTCAAGTCACTGCAGGCATATCCGGCCTTACTTCGCGTCAGGGCATCGCAGTGTCCATTCCACTGGAGGCCGCAAACTCAGGGTCCCTCTCACATACCTAGAGCTGAGAGAAGCCTCCTCTTGAGGTGCTTGTGGAAAGGTGGTATTCCTCTGGAGTCGAAGCCAGGGACTACCCTCTCATCTCGATTTGATTTTTGGTCCACGGAGCTCTTTCGTGTTGCTACAGTGACCTCAGGATCCCTCTAGCCTTGAAACAGTGTTCTTGGGGTTTCTCTGGAGTGCCATTAAGGAAATCAAGGCTCCTTTCATGTGTGATGTGCAACACGGAATTGCTCTGCACGCAGTGCAGGGGAATCGGGCCTCATTTCGCGGCGAGGGGGAAGTCTCCTGGTTTTTCTCGAGTTGCGGCGGGAACCTGGGGTATATTCTCGAGTTACGACAGGGATGGCCCTTCCACCCACGTGTTTATTCAGCGATGTCAGGACTCCTGCCTAGTTGCGAGGGACAACTCGGGAGTCTCCTCGAGGCTTGGCAGGGCAATTGGGACGCCTCTGCAGCTGAGGCGGGAAACCAAGGGTCCCTTTCCACGTGCCACAGGAATCCTGGGACTCCTATCAAGTTTCACGAGGAGTCAGGCATCGTCTCCTTTGGAGGCACTGATCTCCACGTACCTCTGGAGTTTTCAAAGGATGTAAGGCCTCCGGTCGCGATGAGGAGGGGAACTAGGTCTTTCTCTGTGGTCTCTACAGGGGATTCAGACAGCCTTTCATCTTGGGAGATGCAAGACGAGCCTGCATTTAAGTCACTGCAGGGAAATCCGGCCTTATTTCGAGTCAGGGCATCGCGGTGTCCATTCCACTTGAGGCCGCAAATTCAGGGTCCCTCTCACATAGCTAGAGCTTAGAGAAGCCTCCTCTTGAGGTGCTTGTGGTAAGGTGGTATTCCTCTGGAGTCGAAGCCAGGGACTAACCTCTCATCTCGAGTTGATTTTTGGTCCACGGAGCTCTTTCGTGTTGCTACAGTGACCTCAGGATCCCTCTAGCCTTGAAACAGTGTTCTTGGGGTTTCTCTGGAGTGCCATCAAGGAAATCAAGGCTCCTTTCATGTGTGATGTGCAACACGGAATTGCTCTGCACGCAGTGCAGGGGAATTGGGCCTCATCTCGCGGCGAGGGGGAAGTCTCATGGTTTTTCGCGAGTTGCGGCGGGAACCTGGTGTATATTCTCGAGTTACGACGGGGATGGCCCTTCCACCCACGTGTTTCTTCAGCGACGTCAGGACTCCTGCCTAGTTGCGAGGGACAACTCGGGATTCTCCTCGAGGCTTGGCAGGGCAATTGGGACGCCTCTCCAGCTGAGGCGGGAGACCAAGGGACCCTTTCCACGTGCCACAGGAATCCTGGGACTCCTATCAAGTTTCACGAGGAGTCAGGCATCCTCTCCTTTGGAGGCACTGATCTCCGCGTACCTCTGGAGTTTTCAAAGGATGTGAGGCCTCCGGTCGTGATGAGGTGGGGAACTAGGTCTTTCTCTGTGGTCTCCACAGGGGATTCAGACATCCTTTCGTTTTGGGAGATGCAAGACGAGCCTGCATTCAAGTCACTGCAGGGATATCCGGCCTTATTTCGAGCCAGGGCATCGCGGTGTCCGTTCCACTTGAGGCTGCAAACTCAGGGTCCCTCTCACATACTTAGAGCTGCGAGAAGCCTCCTCTTGAGGTGCTTGTGGTAAAGTAGTGTTCCTCTGTAGTCGAAGCCAAGGACTAACCTGTCATCTCGAGTTGATTTTTGGTCCACGGAGCTGTTTCGTGTTACTACAGTGACCTCAGGATCCCTCTAGCCTTGAAACAGTGTTCTTGGGGTTTCTCTGGAGTGCCATCAAGGAAATCAAGGCTCCTTTCATGTGTGATGTGCAACACGGAATTGCTCTGCACGCAGTGCAGGGGAATCGGGCCTCATCTCGCGGCGAGGGGGAAGTCTCATGGTTTTTCGGGAGTTGCGGCGGGAACCTGGTGTATATTCTCGAGTTACGGCGGGGATGACCCTTCCACACACGTGTTTGTTCAGCGACGGCAGGACTCCTGCCTAGTTGCGAGGGACAACTCGGGATTTTCCTTGAGGCTTGGCAGGGCAATTGGGACGCCTCTCCAGCTGAGGCGGGAGAACAAGGGTCCCTTTCCACGTGCCACAGGAATCCTGGGACTCCTATCAAGTTTCACGAGGAGTCAGGCATCGTCTCCTTTGGAGGCACTGATCTCCGCGTACCTCTGGAGTTTTCAAAGGATGTGAGGCCTCCGGTCGCAATGATGTGGGGAACTAGGTCTTTTTCTGTGGTCTCCACAGGGGATTCAGACATCCTTTCGTCTTGGGAGATGCAAGACGAGCCTGCATTCAAGTCACTGCAGGGATGTCCGGCCTTATTTCGAGTCAGGGCATCGCGGTGTCCATTCCACTTGAGGCCGCAAACTCAGGGTCCCTCTCACATACCTAGAGCTGAGAGAATCCTCCTCTTGAGGTGCTTGTGGTAAGGTGGTATTCCTCTGGAGTCGAAGCCAGGGACTAACCTCTCATCTCGAGTTGATTCTTGGTCCACGGAGCTCTTTCGTGCTGCTACAGTGACCTCAGGAATCCTCTAGCCTTGAAACAATGTTCTTGGGGTTTCATTGGAGTGCCATCAAGGAAATGAAGGCTCCTTTCATGTGTGATGTGCAACACGGAATTGCTCTGCACACAGTGCAGGGGAATCGGGCCTCATCTCGCGGCGAGGGGGAAGTCTCATGGTTTCTCTCGAGTTGTGTCGGGAACCTGGGGTGTATTCTCGAGTTACGACGGGGATGGCCCTTCCACCCACGTGTTAGTTCAGCGACGGCAGGACTCCTGCCTAGTTGCGAGGGACAACTCGTGATTCTCCTCGAGGCTTGGCAGGGCAATTGGGACGCCTCTGCAGCTGAGGCGGGAGACCAAGGGTCCCTTTCCACGTGCCACAGGAATCCTGGGACTCCTATCAAGTTTCACGAGGAGTCAGGCATCGTCTCCTTTGGAGGCACTGATCTCCGCATACCTCTGGAGTTTTCAAATGATGTGACGCCTCTGGTCGCGATGAGGTGGGGAACTAGGTCTTTCTCTGTGGTCTCCACAGGGGATTCAGACATCCTTTCGTCTTGGGAGATGCAAGACGAGCCTGCATTCAATCACTGCAGGGATATTCGGCCTTATTTCGAGTCAGGGCATCGCGGTGTCCATTCCACTTGAGGTCGCAAACTCAGGGTGCCTCTCACATAGCTAGAGCTGAGAGAAGCCTCCTCTTGAGGTGCTTGTGGTAAGGTGGTATTCCTCTGGAGTCGAAGCCAGGGACTAACCTCTCATCTCGAGTTGATTTTTGGGCCATGGAGCTCTTTCGTGTTGCTCCAGTGACCTCAGGATCCCTCTAGCCTTGAAACAGTGTTCTTGGGGTTTCTCTGGAGTGCCATCAAGGAAATCAAGGCTCCTTTCATGTGTGATGTGCAACACGGAATTGCTCTGCACGCAGTGCAGGGGAATCGGGCCTCATCTCGCGGCGAATGGGAAGTCTCATGGTTTTTCTCGAGTTGCGGCGGGAACCTGGGGTATATTCTCGAGTTATGACGGGGATGGCCCTTCCACCCACGTGTTTGTTCAGCGACGTCAGGACTCCTGCCTAGTTGCGAGGGACAACTCGGGATTCTCTTCGAGGCTTGGCAGGGCAATTGGGACGCCTCTCCAGCTGAGGCGGGAGACCAAGGGTCCCTTTCCACGTGCTACAGGAATCCTGGGACTCCTATCAAGTTTCACGAGGAGTCAGGCATCCTCTCCTTTGGAGGCACTGATCTCCACGTACCTCTGGAGTTTTCAAAGGATGTAAGGCCTCCGGTCGCGATGAGGAGGGGAACTAGGTCTTTCTCTGTGGTCTCTACAGGGGATTCAGACAGCCTTTCATTTTGGGAGATGCAAGACGAGCCTGCATTCAAGTCACTGCAGGGATATCCGGCCTTATTTCGAGTCAGGGCATCGCGGTGTCCATTCCACTTGAGGCCGCAAATTCAGGGTCCCTCTCACATAGCTAGAGCTTAGAGAAGCCTCCTCTTGAGGTGCTTGTGGTAAGGTGGTATTCCTCTGGAGTCGAAGCCAGGGACTAACCTCTCATCTCGAGTTGATTTTTGGGCCATGGAGCTCTTTCGTGTTGCTCCAGTGACCTCAGGATCCCTCTAGCCTTGAAACAGTGTTCTTGGGGTTTCTCTGGAGTGCCATCAAGGAAATCAAGGCTCCTTTCATGTGTGATGTGCAACACGGAATTGCTCTGCACGCAGTGCAGGGGAATTGGGCCTCATCTCGCGGCGAGGGGGAAGTCTCATGGTTTTTCGCGAGTTGCGTCGGGAACCTGGTGTATATTCTCGAGTTACGACGTGGATGGCCCTTCCACACACGTGTTTCTTCAGCGACGTCAGGACTCCTGCCTAGTTGCGAGGGACAACTCGGGATTCTCCTCGAGGCTTGGCAGGGCAATTGGGACGCCTCTCCAGCTGAGGCGGGAGACCAAGGGACCCTTTCCACGTGCCACAGGAATCCTGGGACTCCTATCAAGTTTCACGAGGAGTCAGGCATCCTCTCCTTTGGAGGCACTGATCTCCGCGTACCTCTGGAGTTTTCAAAGGATGTGAGGCCTCCGGTCGCGATGAGGTGGGGAACTAGGTCTTTCTCTGTGGTCTCCACAGGGGATTCAGACATCCTTTCGTTTTGGGAGATGCAAGACGAGCCTGCATTCAAGTCACTGCAGGGATATCCGGCCTTATTTCGAGCCAGGGCATCGCGGTGTCCGTTCCACTTGAGGCCGCAAACTCAGGGTCCCTCTCACATACTTAGAGCTGCGAGAAGCCTCCTCTTGAGGTGCTTGTGGTAAAGTTGTGTTCCTCTGTAGTCGAAGCCAAGGACTAACCTGTCATCTCGAGTTGATTTTTGGTCCACGGAGCTGTTTCGTGTTACTACAGTGACCTCAGCATCCCTCTAGCCTTGAAACAGTGTTCTTGGGGTTTCTCTGGAGTGCCATCAAGGAAATCAAGGCTCCTTTCATGTGTGATGTGCAACACGGAATTGCTCTGCATGTAGTGCAGGGGAATCGGGCCTCATCTCGCGGCGAGGGGGAAGTCTCATGGTTTTTCGCGAGTTGCGGCGGGAACCTGGGGTATATTCTCGAGTTACGGCGGGGATGACCCTTCCACACACGTGTTTGTTCAGCGACGGCAGGACTCCTGCCTAGTTGCGAGGGACAACTCGGGATTTTCCTTGAGGCTTGGCAGGGCAATTGGGACGCCTCTCCAGCTGAGGCGGGAGAACAAGGGTCCCTTTCCACGTGCCACAGGAATCCTGGGACTCCTATCAAGTTTCACGAGGAGTCAGGCATCGTCTCCTTTGGAGGCACTGATCTCTGCGTACCTCTGGAGTTTTCAAAGGATGTGAGGCCTCCGGTCGCAATGATGTGGGGAATTAGGTCTTTTTCTGTGGTCTCCACAGCGGATTCAGACATCCTTTCGTCTTGGGAGATGCAAGACGAGCCTGCATTCAAGTCACTGCAGGGATATCCGGCCTTATTTCGAGTCAGGGCATCGCCGTGTCCATTCCACTTGAGGCCGCAAACTCAGGGTCCCTCTCACATACCTAGAGCTGAGAGAATCCTCCTCTTGAGGTGCTTGTGGTAAGGTGGTATTCCTCTGGAGTCGAAGCCAGGGACTAACCTCTCATCTCGAGTTGATTCTTGGTCCACGGAGCTCTTTCGTGCTGCTACAGTGACCTCAGGAATCCTCTAGCCTTGAAACAATGTTCTTGGGGTTTCTCTGGAGTGCCATCAAAGAAATCAAGGCTCCTTTCATGTGTGATGTGCAACACGGAATTGCTCTGCACGCAGTGCAGGGGAATCGGGCCTCATCTCGCGGCGAGGGGGAAGTCTCATGGTTTTTCTCGAGTTGCGGCGGGAACCTGGGGTGTATTCTCGAGTTACGACGGGGATGGCCCTTCCACACACGTGTTAGTTCAGCGACGGCAGGACTCCTGCCTAGTTGCGAGGGACAACTCGTGATTCTCCTCGAGGCTTGGCAGGGCAATTGGGACGCCTCTGCAGCTGAGGCGGGAGACCAAGGGTCCCTTTCCACGTGCCACAGGAATCCTGGGACTCCTATCAAGTTTCACGAGGAGTCAGGCATCGTCTCCTTTGGAGGCACTGATCTCCGCATACCTCTGGAGTTTTCAAATGATGTGACGCCTCTGGTCGCGATGAGGTGGGGAACTAGGTCTTTCTCTGTGGTCTCCACAGGGGATTCAGACATCCTTTCGTCTTGGGAGATGCAAGACGAGCCTGCATTCAAGTCACTGCAGGGATATTCGGCCTTATTTCGAGTCAGGGCATCGCGGTGTCCATTCCACTTGAGGTCGCAAACTCAGGGTGCCTCTCACATAGCTAGAGCTGAGAGAAGCCTCCTCTTGAGGTGCTTGTGGTAAGGTGGTATTCCTCTGGAGTCGAAGCCAGGGACTAACCTCTCATCTTGAGTTGATTTTTGGGCCATGGAGCTCTTTCGTGTTGCTCCAGTGACCTCAGGATCCCTCTAGCCTTGAATCAGTGTTCTTGGGGTTTCTCTGGAGTGCCATCAAGGAAATCAAGGCTCCTTTCATGTGTGATGTGCAACACGGAATTGTTCTGCGCGCAGTGCAGGGGAATCGGTCCTCATCTCGCGGCGAGGGGGAAGTCTCATGGTTTTTCTCGAGTTGCGGCGGGAACCTGGGGTATATTCTCGAGTTACGACGGGGATGGCTCTTCCAGCCAAGTGTTTGTTCAGCGACGTCAGGACTCCTGCCTAGTTGCGAGGGACAACTCGGGATTCTCCTCGAGGCTTTGCAGGGCAATTGGGACGCCTCTCCAGCTGAGGCGGGAGACCAGGGGTCCCTTTCCACGTGCCACAGGAATCCTGGGACTCCTATAAAGTTTCACGAGGAATCAGGCATCGTCTCCTTTGGAGGCACTGATCTCCGCGTACCTCTCGAGTTTTCAAAGGATGTGAGGCCTCCGGTCGCCATGAGGTGGGGAACTAGGTCTTTCTCTGTGGTCTACACAGGGGATTCAGACATCCTTTCATTTTGGGAGATGCAAGACCAGCCTGCATTCAAGTCACTGCAGGAATATTCGGCCTTATTTCGCGTCAGGGCATCGCAGTGTCGATTCCACTTGAGGCCGCAAACTCAGGGTCCCTCTCACATACCTAGAGCTGAGAGAAGCCTCCTCTTGAGGTGCTTGTGGTAAGGTGGTATTCCTCTGGAGTCGAAGCCAGGGACTAACCTCTCATCTCGAGTTGATTTTTGGTCCACGGAGCTCTTTCGTGTTGCTACAGTGACCTCAGGATTCCTCTAGCCTTGAAACAGTGTTCTTGGGGTTTCTCTGGAGTGCCATCAAGGAAATCAAGGCTCCTTTCATGTGTGATGTGCAACACGGAATTGCTCTGCATGCAGTGCAGGGGAATCGGGCCTCATCTCGCGGCGAGGGGGAAGTCTCATGGTATTTTTCGAGTTGCGGTGGGAACCTGGGGTATATTCTCGAGTTATGACGGGGATGGCCCTTCCACCCACGTGTTTGTTCAGCGACTTCAGGACTCCTGCCTAGTTGCGAGGGACAACTCGGGATTCTCCTCGAGGCTTGTCAGGGCAACTGGGACGCCTCTCCAGCTGAGGCGGGAGACCAAGGATCCCTTTCCACGTGCCACAGGAATCCTGGGACTCCTATCAAGTTTCACGAGGAGTCAGGCATCGTCTCCTTTGGAGGCACTGTTCTCCGCGTACCTCTGGAGTTTTCAAAGGATGTGAGGCCTCCGGTCGCGATGAGGTGGGGAAGTAGGTCTTTCTCTGTGGTCTCCTCAGGGGATTCAGACATCCTTTCTTCTTGGGAGATGCAAGACGAGCCTGCATTCAAGTCACTGCAGGGATATCCGGCCTTATTTCGAATCAGGGCATCGCGGTGTCCATTCCACTTGAGGCCGCAAACTCAGGGTCCCTCTCCCATACCTAGAGCTGAGAGAAGCCTCCTCTTGAGGTGCTTGTGGTAAGGTGGTATTCCTCTGGAGTCGAAGCCAGGGACTAACCTCTCATCTCGAGTTGATTTTTGGTCCACGGAGCTCTTTCGTGTTGCTACAGTGACCTCAGGATCCCTCTAGCCTTGAAACAGTGTTCTTGGGGTTTCTCTGGAGTGCCATCAAGGAAATCAAGGCTCCTTTCATGTGTGATGTGCAACACGGAATTGCTCTGCACTCAGTGCAGGGGAATCGGGCCTCATCTCGCGGCGAGGGGGAAGTCTCATGGTTTCTCTCCAGTTGCAGCGGGAACCTGGGGTATATTCTCGAGTTACGACGGGGATGGCCCTTCCACACACGTGTTTGTTCAGCGACGTCAGGACTCCAGCCTAGTTACGAGGGACAACTCGGGATTCTCCTCGAGGCTTGGCAGGGCAATTGGGACGCCTCTCCAGCTGAGGCGGGAGACCAAGTGTCCCTTTCCATGTGCCACAGGAATCCTGGGACTCCTATTAAGTTTCACGAGGAGTCAGGCATCGTCTCCTTTGGAAGCACTGATCTCCGTGTACCTCTAGAGTTGTCAAAGGATGTGAGGCATCCGGTCGCGATGAGGTTGGGAACTAGGTCTTTCTCTGTGGTCTCCACAGGGGATTCAGACATCCTTTCGTCTTGGGAGATGCAAGACGAGCCTGCATTCAAGTCACTGCAGGGATATCCGGCTTTATTTCACGTCAGGGCATCGCAGTGTCCATTCCACTTGAGGCCGCAAAATCAGGGTCCCTCTCACATAGCTAGAGCTGAGAGAAGCCTCCTCTTGAGGTGCTTGTGGTAAGGTGGTATTCCTCTGGAGTCGAAGCCAGGGACTAACCTCTCATCTCGAGTTGATTTTTGGTCCACGGAGCTCTTTCGTGTTGCTACAGTGACCTCAAGATCCCTCTAGCCTTGAAACAGTGCTCTTGGGGTTTCTCTGGAGTGCCATGAAGGAAATCAAGGCTCCTTTCATGTGTGATGTGCAACACGGAATTGCTCTGCATGCAGTGCAGGGGAATCGCGCCTCATCTCGCGGCGAGGGGGAAGTATCATGTTTTCCTTCGAGTTGCGGCGGTAACCTGGGATATATTCTCGAGTTACGACGGGGATGGCCCTTCCACCCACGTGTTTGTTCAGCGACGTCAGGACTCCTGCCTAGTTACGAGGGACAACTCGGGATTCTCCTCGAGGCTTGGCAGGGCAATTGGGACGCCTCTCCAGCTGAGGCTGGAGACCAAGTGTCCCTTCCAATTTGCCACAGGAGTCTTGGGACTCCTATCAAGTTTCACGAGGAGTCAGGCATCGTCTCCTTTGGAGGCACTGATCTCCGCGTACCTCTGGAATTTTCAAAGGATGTGAGGCCTCCGGTCGCGATGAGGTGGGGAACTAGGTCTTTCTCTGTGGTCTGCAGAGGGGATTCAGACATCCTTTCGTCTTGGGAGATGCAAGACGAGCCTGCATTCAAGTCACTGTAGGGATATCCGGCCTTATTTCGAGTCAGGGCATCGCGGTGTCCATTCCACTTGAGGCCGCAAACTCAGGGTCCCTCTCACATACCTAGAGCTGAGAGAAGCCTCCTCTTGAGGTGCTTGTGGTAAGGTGGTATTCCTCTGGAGTCGAAGCCAGGGACTAACCTCTCATCTCGAGTTGATTTTTGGTCCACGGAGCTCGTTCGTGTTGCTACAGTGACCTCAGGATCCCTGTAGCCTTGAAACAGTGTTCTTGGGGTTTCTCTGGAGTGCCATCAAGTAAATCAAGGCTCCTTTCATGTGTGTTGTGCAACACGGAATTGCTTTGCACGCAGTGCAGGGGAATCGCGCCTCATCTTGCGGCGAGGGGGAAGAATCATGGTTTTTCTCGAGTTGCGGTGTGAACCTGGGGTATATTCTCGAGTTACGATGGGGATGGCCCTTCCACCCACGTGTTTGTTCAGCGACGTCAGGACTCCTGCCTAGTTGCGAGGGACAATTCGGGATTCTCCTCGAGGCTTGGCAGGGCAATTGGGACGCCTCTCCAGCTGAGGCGGGAGACCAAGGGTCCCTTTCCACGTGCCACAGGAATCCTGGGACTCCTATCAAGTTTCACGAGGAGTCAGGCATCGTCTCCTTTGGAGGCACTGATCTCCGCATACCTCAGGAGGTTTCAAAGGATGTGAGGCCACCGGTCGCGATGAGGTGGGGAACTAGGACTTTCTCTGTGGTCTCCACAGGGGATTCAGACATCCTTTCATCTTGGGAGATGCAAGACGAGCCTGCATTCAAGTCACTGCAGGGATATCCGGCCTTATTTCGAGTCAGGGCATCATGGTGTCCATTCCACTTGAGGCCGCAAACTCAGGGTCCCTCCCACACAGCTAGAGCTGAGAGCAGCCTCGTCTTGAGGTGCTTGTGGTAAGGTGGTATTCCTCTGGAGTCGAAGCCAGGGGCTAACCTCTCATCTCGAGTTGATTTTTGGTCCACGGAGCTCTTTCGTGTTGCTACAGTGACCTCAGGATCCCTCTAGCCTTGAAACAGTGTTCTTGGGGTTTCTCTGGAGTGCCATCAAGGAAATCAAGGCTCCTTTCATGTGTGATGTGCAACACGGAATTACTCTGCACTCAGTGCAGGGGAATCGGGCCTCATCTCGCGGCGAAGGGGAAGTCTCATGGTTTCTCTCGAGTTGCAGCGGGAACCTGGGGTATATTCTCGAGTTACGACGGGGATGGCCCTTCCACCCACGTGTTTGTTCAGCGACGTCAGGACTCCTGCCTAGTTACGAGGGACAACTCGGGATTCTCCTCGAGGCTTGGCAGGGCAATTGGGACGCCTCTCCAGCTGAGGCGGGAGACCAAGTGTCCCTTTCCATGTGCCACAGGAGTCTTGGGACTCCTATCAAGTTTCACGAGGAGTCAGGCATCGTCTCCTTTGGAGGCACTGATCTCCGCGTACCTCTGGAGTTTTCAAAGGATGTGAGGCCTCCGGTCGCGATGAGGTGGGGAACTAGGTCTTTCTCTGTGGTCTGCAGAGGCGATTCAGACATCCTTTCGTCTTGGGAGATGCAAGACGAGCCTGCATTCAAGTCACTGCAGGGATATCCGGCCTTATTTCGAGTCAGGGCATCGCGGTGTCCATTCCACTTGAGGCCGCAAACTCAGGGTCCCTCTCACATACCTAGAGCTGAGAGAAGCCTCCTCTTGAGGTGCTTGTGGTAAGGTGGTATTCCTCTGGAGTCGAAGCCAGGGACTAACCTCTCATCTCGAGTTGATTTTTGGTCCACGGAGCTCGTTCGTGTTGCTACAGTGACCTCAGGATCCCTGTAGCCTTGAAACAGTGTTCTTGGGGTTTCTCTGGAGTGCCATCAAGTAAATCAAGGCTCCTTTCATGTGTGTTGTGCAACACGGAATTGCTCTGCACGCAGTGCAGGGGAATCGCGCCTCATCTTGCGGCGAGGGGGAAGAATCATGGTTTTTCTCGAGTTGCGGTGTGAACCTGGGGTATATTCTCGAGTTACGATGGGGATGGCCCTTCCACCCACGTGTTTGTTCAGCGACGTCAGGACTCCTGCCTAGTTGCGAGGGACAACTCGGGATTCTCTTCGAGGCTTGGCAGGGCAATTGGGACACCTCTCCAGCTGAGGCGGGAGACCAAGGGTCCCTTTCCACGTGCCACAGGAATCCTGGGACTCCTATCAAGTTTCACGAGGAGTCAGGCATCGTCTCCTTTGGAGGCACTGATCTCCGCGTACCTCTGGAGTTTTCAAATGATGTGACGCCTCTGGTCGCGATGAGGTGGGGAACTAGGTCTTTCTCTGTGGTCTCCACAGGGGATTCAGACATCCTTTCGTCTTGGGAGATGCAAGACGAGCCTGCATTCAAGTCACTGCAGGGATATTCGGCCTTATTTCGAGTCAGGGCATCACGGTGTCCATTCCACTTGAGGTCGCAAACTCAGGGTGCCTCTCACATAGCTAGAGCTGAGAGAAGCCTCCTCTTGAGGTGCTTGTGGTAAGGTGGTATTCCTCTGGAGTCGAAGCCAGGGACTAACCTCTCATCTCGAGTTGATTTTTGGGCCATGGAGCTCTTTCGTGTTGCTCCAGTGACCTCAGGATCCCTCTAGCCTTGAAACAGTGTTCTTGGGGTTTCTCTGGAGTGCCATCAAGGAAATCAAGGCTCCTTTCATGTGTGATGTGCAACACGGAATTGTTCTGCGCGCAGTGCAGGGGAATCGGTCCTCATCTCGCGGCGAGGGGGAAGTCTCATGGTTTTTCTCGAGTTGCGGCGGGAATCTGGGGTATATTCTCGAGTTACGACGGGGATGGCCCTTCCAGCCACGTGTTTGTTCAGCGACGTCAGGACTCCTGCCTAGTTGCGAGGGACAACTCGGGATTCTCCTCGAGGCTTGGCAGGGCAATTGGGACGCCTCTCCAGCTGAGGCGGGAGACCAAGGGTCCCTTTCCACGTGCCACAGGAATCCTGGGACTCCTATCAAGTTTCACGAGGAGTCAGGCATCGTCTCCTTTGGAGGCACTGATCTCCACGTACCTCTGGAGTTTTCAAAGGATGTGAGGCCTCCAGTCGTGATGAGGTGGGGAACTAGGTCTTTGTCTGTGGTCTCCACAGGGGATTCAGACATCCTTTCTTCTTGGGAGATGCAAGACGAGCCTGCATTCAAGTCACTGCAGGGATATCCGGCCTTACTTCGCGTCAGGGCATCGCAGTGTCCATTCCACTGGAGGCCACAAATTCAGGGTCCCTCTCACATACCTAGAGCTGAGAGAAGCCTCCTTTTGAGGTGCTTGTGGTAAGGTGGTATTCCTCTGGAGTCGAAGCCAGGGAATACCCTCTCATCTCGAGTTGATTTTTGGTCCACGGAGCTCCTTCGTGTGGCTACAGTGACCTCAGGATCCCTCTAGCCTTGAAACAGTGTTCTTGGGTTTTCTCTGGAGTGCCATCAAGGAAATCAAGGCTCCTTTCATGTGTGATGTGCAACACGGAATTGCTCTGCACACAGTGCAGGGGAATCGGGCCTCATCTCGCGGCGAGGGGGAAGTCTCATGGTTTTTCTCGAGTTGCGGCGGGAACCTGGGGTATATTCTCGAGTTACGACGGGGATGGCCCTTCCACCCACTTGTTTGTTCAGCGACGTCAGGACTCCTGCCTAGTTGCGAGGGACAACTCGGGATTCTCCTCGAGGCTTGGCAGGGCTATTGGGACGCCTCTCCTGCTGAGGCGGGAGACCAAGGGTCCCTTTCCACGTGCCACAGGAATCTTGGGACTCCTATCAAGTTTCACGAGGAGTCAGGCATCGTCACCTTTGGAGGCACCGATCTCCGCGTACCTCTGTAGTTTTCAGAGGATGTGAGGCCTCCGGTCGCGATGAGGTGGGGAACTAGGTCTTTCTCTGTGGTCTCCACAGGGGATTCAGACATCCTTTCATCTTGGGAGATGCAAGACGAGCCTGCATTCAAGTCACTGCAGGGAAATCCGGCCTTACTTCGCGTCAGGGTATCGCAGTGTCCATTCCACTTGAGGGCGCAAAATCAGGGTCCCTCTCACATACCTAGAGCTGAGAGAAGCCTCCTCTTGAGGTGCTTGTGGTAAGGTGGTATTCCTCTGGAGTCGAAGCCAGGGACTAACCTCTCATCTCGAGTTGATTTTTGGTCCACGGAGCTCTTTCGTGTTGCTACAGTGACATCAGGATCCCTCTAGCCTTGACACAGTGCTCTTGGGGTTTCTCTGGAGTGCCATCAAGGAAATCAAGGCTCCTTTCATGTGTGATGTGCAACACGGAATTGCTCTGCATGCAGTGCAGGGGAATCGCGCCTCATCTCGCGGCGAGGGGGAAGTATCATGGTTTCCCTCGAGTTGCGGCGGGAACCTGGGGTATATTCTCGAGTTACGACGGGGATGGCCCTTCCACCCACGTGTTTGTTCAGCGACGTCAGGACTCCTGTCTAGTTACGAGGGACAACTCGGGATTCTCCTCGAGGCTTGGCAGGGCAATTGGGACGCCTCTCCAGCTGAGCCGGGAGACCAAGTGTCCCTTTACATGTGCCACAGGAGTCTTGGGACTCCTATCAAGTTTCACGAGGAATCAGGCATCGTCTCCTTTGGAGGCACTGATCTCTGCGTACCTCTGGAGTTTTCAAAGGATGTGAGGCCTCCTGTCGCGATGAGGTGGGGAACTAGGTCTTTCTCTGTGGTCTCCACAGGGGATTCAGACATCCTTTCGTCTTGGGAGATGCAAGACGAGCCTGCATTCAAGTCACTGCAGGGATATCCGGCCTTACTTCGCGTCAGGGCATCGCAGTGTCCATTCCACTGGAGGCCGCAAACTCAGGGTCCCTCTCACATACCTAGAGCTGAGAGAAGCCTCCTCTTGAGGTGCTTGTGGTAAGGTGGTATTCCTCTGGAGTCGAAGCCAGGGACTACCCTCTCATCTCGAGTTGATTTTTGGTCCACGGAGCTCTTTCGTGTGGCTACAGTGACCTCAGGATCCCTGTAGCCTTGAAACAGTGTTCTTGGGGTTTCTCTGGAGTGCCATTAAGGAAATCAAGGCTCCTTTCATGTGTGATGTGCAACACGGAATTGCTCTGCACGCAGTGCAGGGGAATCGCGCCTCATCTTGCGGCGAGGGGGAAGTATCATGGTTTCCCTCGAGTTGCGGCGGGAACCTGGGGTATATTCTCGAGTTACGACGGGGATGGCCCTTCCACCCACGTGTTTGTTCAGCGACGTCAGGACTCCTGCCTAGTTGCGAGGGACAACTCGGGATTCTCCTCGAGGCTTGGCAGGGCAATTGGGACACCTCTCCAGCTGAGGCGGGAGACCAAGGGTCCCTTTCCACGTGCCACAGGAATCCTGGGACTCCTATCAAGTTTCACGAGGAGTCAGGCATCGTCTCCTTTGGAGGCACTGATCTCCGCGTACCTCTGGAGTTTTCAAAGGATGTGAGGCCTCCGGTCGCGATGAGGTGGGGAACTAGGTCTTTCTCTGTGGTCTCCTCAGGGGATTCAGACATCCTTTCTTCTTGGGAGATGCAAGACGAGCCTGCATTCAAGTCACTGCAGTGATATCCGGCCTTATTTCGAGTCAGGGCATCGCGGTGTCCATTCCACTTGAGGCCGCAAACTCAGGGCCCCTCTTACAGACATAGAGCTGAGAGAAGCCTCCTCTTGAGGTGCTTGTGGTAAGGTGGTATTCCTCTGGAGTCGAAGCCAGGGACTAATCTCTCATCGCGAGTTGATTTTTGGTCCACGGACCTCTTTCGTGTTGCTACAGTGACCTCAGGATCCCTCTACCCTTGAAACAGTGTTCTTGGGGTTTCTCTGGAGTGCCATCAAGGAAATCAAGGCTCCTTTCATGTGTGATGTGCAACACGGAATTGCTCTGCACGCAGTGCAGGGGAATCGGGCCTCATCTCGCGGCGAGGGGGAAGTCTCATGGTTTTTCTCGAGTTGCGGTGGGAACCTGGGGTATATTCTCTAGTTACGACGGGGATGGCCCTTCCACCCACGTGTTAGTTCAGCGACATCAGGACTCCTGCCTAGTTGCGAGGGACAACTCGGGATTCTCCTCGAGGCTTGGCAGGGCAATTGGGACGCCTCTCCAGCTGAGGCGGGAGACCAAGGGTCCCTTTCCACGTGCCAAAGGAATCCTGGGACTCCTATAAAGTTTCACGAGGAGTCAGGCATCGTCTCCTTTGGAGGCACTGATCTCCGCATACCTCAGGAGGTTTCAAAGGATGTGAGGCCACCGGTCGCGATGAGGTGGGGAACTAGGACTTTCTCTGTGGTCTCCACAGGGGATTCAGACATCCTTTCGTCTTGGGAGATGCAAGACGAGCCTGCATTCAAGTCACTGCAGGGATATCCGGCCTTATTTCGAGTCAGGGCATCATGGTGTCCATTCCACTTGAGGCCGCAAACTCCGGGTCCCTCTCACACAGCTAGAGCTGAGAGCAGCCTCGTCTTGAGGTGCTTGTGGTAAGGTGGTATTCCTCTGGAGTCGAAGCCAGGGGCTAACCTCTCATCTCGAGTTGATTTTTGGTCCACGGAGCTCTTTCGTGTTGCTACAGTGACCTCAGGATCCCTCTAGCCTTGAAACAGTGTTCTTGGGGTTTCTCTGGAGTGCCATCAAGGAAATCAAGGCTCCTTTCATGTGTGATGTGCAACACGGAATTGCTCTGCACTCAGTGCAGGGGAATCGGGCCTCATCTCGCGGCGAGGGGGAAGTCTCATGGTTTCTCTCGAGTTGCAGCGGGAACCTGGGGTATATTCTCGAGTTACGACGGGGATGGCCCTTCCACCCACGTGTTTGTTCAGCGACGTCAGGACTCCTGCCTAGTTACGAGGGACAACTCGGGATTCTCCTCGAGGCTTGGCAGGGCAATTGGGACGCCTCTCCAGCTGAGGCGGGAGACCAAGTGTCCCTTTCCATGTGCCACAGGAGTCTTGGGACTCCTATCAAGTTTCACGAGGAGTCAGGCATCGTCTCCTTTGGAGGCACTGATCTCCGCACACCTCTGGAATTTTCAAAGGATGTGAGGCCTCCGGTCGCGATGAGGTGGGGAACTAGGTCTTTCTCTGTGGTCTGCAGAGGCGATTCAGACATCCTTTCGTCTTGGGAGATGCAAGACGAGCCTGCATTCAAGTCACTGCAGGGATATCCGGCCTTATTTCGAGTCAGGGCATCGCGGTGTCCATTCCACTTGAGGCCGCAAACTCAGGGTCCCTCTCACATACCTAGAGCTGAGAGAAGCCTCCTCTTGAGGTGCTTGTGGTAAGGTGGTATTCCTCTGGAGTCGAAGCCAGGGACTAACCTCTCATCTCGAGTTGATTTTTGGTCCACGGAGCTCGTTCGTGTTGCTACAGTGACCTCAGGATCCCTGTAGCCTTGAAACAGTGTTCTTGGGGTTTCTCTGGAGTGCCATCAAGTAAATCAAGGCTCCTTTCATGTGTGTTGTGCAACACGGAATTGCTCTGCACGCAGTGCAGGGGAATCGCGCCTCATCTTGCGGCGAGGGGGAAGAATCATGGTTTTTCTCGAGTTGCGGTGTGAACCTGGGGTATATTCTCGAGTTACGATGGGGATGGCCCTTCCACCCACGTGTTTGTTCAGCGACGTCAGGACTCCTGCCTAGTTGCGAGGGACAATTCAGGATTCTCCTCGAGGCTTGGCAGGGCAATTGGGACGCCTCTCCAGCTGAGGCGGGAGACCAAGGGTCCCTTTCCACGTGCCACAGGAATCCTGGGACTCCTATCAAGTTTCACGAGGAGTCAGGCATCGTCTCCTTTGGAGGCACTGATCTCCGCATACCTCTGGAGTTTTCAAATGATGTGACGCCTCTGGTCGCGATGAGGTGGGGAACTAGGTCTTTCTCTGTGGTCTCCACAGGGGATTCAGACATCCTTTCGTCTTGGGAGATGCAAGACGAGCCTGCATTCAAGTCACTGCAGGGATATTCGGCCTTATTTCGAGTCAGGGCATCGCGGTGTCCATTCCACTTGAGGTCGCAAACTCAGGGTGCCTCTCACATAGCTAGAGCTGAGAGAAGCCTCCTCTTGAGGTGCTTGTGGTAAGGTGGTATTCCTCTGGAGTCGAAGCCAGGGACTAACCTCTCATCTCGAGTTGATTTTTGGGCCATGGAGCTCTTTCGTGTTGCTCCAGTGACCTCAGGATCCCTCTAGCCTTGAAACAGTGTTCTTGGGGTTTCTCTGGAGTGCCATCAAGGAAATCAAGGCTCCTTTCATGTGTGATGTGCAACACGGAATTGTTCTGCGCGCAGTGCAGGGGAATCGGTCCTCATCTCGCGGCGAGGGGGAAGTCTCATGGTTTTTCTCGAGTTGCGGCGGGAATCTGGGGTATATTCTCGAGTTACGACGGGGATGGCCCTTCCAGCCACGTGTTTGTTCAGCGACGTCAGGACTCCTGCCTAGTTGCGAGGGACAACTCGGGATTCTCCTCGAGGCTTGGCAGGGCAATTGGGACGCCTCTCCAGCTGAGGCGGGAGACCAAGGGTCCCTTTCCACGTGCCACAGGAATCCTGGGACTCCTATCAAGTTTCACGAGGAGTCAGGCATCGTCTCCTTTGGAGGCACTGATCTCCACGTACCTCTGGAGTTTTCAAAGGATGTGAGGCCTCCAGTCGTGATGAGGTGGGGAACTAGGTCTTTGTCTGTGGTCTCCACAGGGGATTCAGACATCCTTTCTTCTTGGGAGATGCAAGACGAGCCTGCATTCAAGTCACTGCAGGGATATCCGGCCTTACTTCGCGTCAGGGCATCGCAGTGTCCATTCCACTGGAGGCCACAAATTCAGGGTCCCTCTCACATACCTAGAGCTGAGAGAAGCCTCCTTTTGAGGTGCTTGTGGTAAGGTGGTATTCCTCTGGAGTCGAAGCCAGGGAATACCCTCTCATCTCGAGTTGATTTTTGGTCCACGGAGCTCCTTCGTGTGGCTACAGTGACCTCAGGATCCCTCTAGCCTTGAAACAGTGTTCTTGGGTTTTCTCTGGAGTGCCATCAAGGAAATCAAGGCTCCTTTCATGTGTGATGTGCAACACGGAATTGCTCTGCACACAGTGCAGGGGAATCGGGCCTCATCTCGCGGCGAGGGGGAAGTCTCATGGTTTTTCTCGAGTTGCGGCGGGAACCTGGGGTATATTCTCGAGTTACGACGGGGATGGCCCTTCCACCCACTTGTTTGTTCAGCGACGTCAGGACTCCTGCCTAGTTGCGAGGGACAACTCGGGATTCTCCTCGAGGCTTGGCAGGGCAATTGGGACGCCTCTCCTGCTGAGGCGGGAGACCAAGGGTCCCTTTCCACGTGCCACAGGAATCTTGGGACTCCTATCAAGTTTCACGAGGAGTCAGGCATCGTCACCTTTGGAGGCACCGATCTCCGCGTACCTCTGTAGTTTTCAGAGGATGTGAGGCCTCCGGTCGCGATGAGGTGGGGAACTAGGTCTTTCTCTGTGGTCTCCACAGGGGATTCAGACATCCTTTCATCTTGGGAGATGCAAGACGAGCCTGCATTCAAGTCACTGCAGGGAAATCCGGCCTTACTTCGCGTCAGGGTATCGCAGTGTCCATTCCACTTGAGGGCGCAAAATCAGGGTCCCTCTCACATACCTAGAGCTGAGAGAAGCCTCCTCTTGAGGTGCTTGTGGTAAGGTGGTATTCCTCTGGAGTCGAAGCCAGGGACTAACCTCTCATCTCGAGTTGATTTTTGGTCCACGGAGCTCTTTCGTGTTGCTACAGTGACATCAGGATCCCTCTAGCCTTGACACAGTGCTCTTGGGGTTTCTCTGGAGTGCCATCAAGGAAATCAAGGCTCCTTTCATGTGTGATGTGCAACACGGAATTGCTCTGCATGCAGTGCAGGGGAATCGCGCCTCATCTCGCGGCGAGGGGGAAGTATCATGGTTTCCCTCGAGTTGCGGCGGGAACCTGGGGTATATTCTCGAGTTACGACGGGGATGGCCCTTCCACCCACGTGTTTGTTCAGCGACGTCAGGACTCCTGTCTAGTTACGAGGGACAACTCGGGATTCTCCTCGAGGCTTGGCAGGGCAATTGGGACGCCTCTCCAGCTGAGCCGGGAGACCAAGTGTCCCTTTACATGTGCCACAGGAGTCTTGGGACTCCTATCAAGTTTCACGAGGAATCAGGCATCGTCTCCTTTGGAGGCACTGATCTCTGCGTACCTCTGGAGTTTTCAAAGGATGTGAGGCCTCCTGTCGCGATGAGGTGGGGAACTAGGTCTTTCTCTGTGGTCTCCAGAGGGGATTCAGACATCCTTTCGTCTTGGGAGATGCAAGACGAGCCTGCATTCAAGTCACTGCAGGGATATCCGGCCTTACTTCGCGTCAGGGCATCGCAGTGTCCATTCCACTGGAGGCCGCAAACTCAGGGTCCCTCTCACATACCTAGAGCTGAGAGAAGCCTCCTCTTGAGGTGCTTGTGGTAAGGTGGTATTCCTCTGGAGTCGAAGCCAGGGACTACCCTCTCATCTCGAGTTGATTTTTGGTCCACGGAGCTCTTTCGTGTGGCTACAGTGACCTCAGGATCCCTCTAGCCTTGAAACAGTGTTCTTGGGGTTTCTCTGGAGTGCCATTAAGGAAATCAAGGCTCCTTTCATGTGTGATGTGCAACACGGAATTGCTCTGCACGCAGTGCAGGGGAATCGCGCCTCATCTTGCGGCGAGGGGGAAGTATCATGGTTTCCCTCGAGTTGCGGCGGGAACCTGGGGTATATTCTCGAGTTACGACGGGGATGGCCCTTCCACCCACGTGTTTGTTCAGCGACGTCAGGACTCCTGCCTAGTTGCGAGGGACAACTCGGGATTCTCCTCGAGGCTTGGCAGGGCAATTGGGACACCTCTCCAGCTGAGGCGGGAGACCAAGGGTCCCTTTCCACGTGCCACAGGAATCCTGGGACTCCTATCAAGTTTCACGAGGAGTCAGGCATCGTCTCCTTTGGAGGCACTGATCTCCGCGTACCTCTGGAGTTTTCAAAGGATGTGAGGCCTCCGGTCGCGATGAGGTGGGGAACTAGGTCTTTCTCTGTGGTCTCCTCAGGGGATTCAGACATCCTTTCTTCTTGGGAGATGCAAGACGAGCCTGCATTCAAGTCACTGCAGTGATATCCGGCCTTATTTCGAGTCAGGGCATCGCGGTGTCCATTCCACTTGAGGCCGCAAACTCAGGGCCCCTCTTACAGACATAGAGCTGAGAGAAGCCTCCTCTTGAGGTGCTTGTGGTAAGGTGGTATTCCTCTGGAGTCGAAGCCAGGGACTAATCTCTCATCGCGAGTTGATTTTTGGTCCACGGACCTCTTTCGTGTTGCTACAGTGACCTCAGGATCCCTCTACCCTTGAAACAGTGTTCTTGGGGTTTCTCTGGAGTGCCATCAAGGAAATCAAGGCTCCTTTCATGTGTGATGTGCAACACGGAATTGCTCTGCACGCAGTGCAGGGGAATCGGGCCTCATCTCGCGGCGAGGGGGAAGTCTCATGGTTTTTCTCGAGTTGCGGTGGGAACCTGGGGTATATTCTCTAGTTACGACGGGGATGGCCCTTCCACCCACGTGTTAGTTCAGCGACATCAGGACTCCTGCCTAGTTGCGAGGGACAACTCGGGATTCTCCTCGAGGCTTGGCAGGGCAATTGGGACGCCTCTCCAGCTGAGGCGGGAGACCAAGGGTCCCTTTCCACGTGCCAAAGGAATCCTGGGACTCCTATAAAGTTTCACGAGGAGTCAGGCATCGTCTCCTTTGGAGGCACTGATCTCCGCATACCTCAGGAGGTTTCAAAGGATGTGAGGCCACCGGTCGCGATGAGGTGGGGAACTAGGACTTTCTCTGTGGTCTCCACAGGGGATTCAGACATCCTTTCGTCTTGGGAGATGCAAGACGAGCCTGCATTCAAGTCACTGCAGGGATATCCGGCCTTATTTCGAGGCAGGGCATCATGGTGTCCATTCCACTTGAGGCCGCAAACTCCGGGTCCCTCTCACACAGCTAGAGCTGAGAGCAGCCTCGTCTTGAGGTGCTTGTGGTAAGGTGGTATTCCTCTGGAGTCGAAGCCAGGGGCTAACCTCTCATCTCGAGTTGATTTTTGGTCCACGGAGCTCTTTCGTGTTGCTACAGTGACCTCAGGATCCCTCTAGCCTTGAAACAGTGTTCTTGGGGTTTCTCTGGAGTGCCATCAAGGAAATCAAGGCTCCTTTCATGTGTGATGTGCAACACGGAATTGCTCTGCACTCAGTGCAGGGGAATCGGGCCTCATCTCGCGGCGAGGGGGAAGTCTCATGGTTTCTCTCGAGTTGCAGCGGGAACCTGGGGTATATTCTCGAGTTACGACGGGGATGGCCCTTCCACCCACGTGTTTGTTCAGCGACGTCAGGACTCCTGCCTAGTTACGAGGGACAACTCGGGATTCTCCTCGAGGCTTGGCAGGGCAATTGGGACGCCTCTCCAGCTGAGGCGGGAGACCAAGTGTCCCTTTCCATGTGCCACAGGAGTCTTGGGACTCCTATCAAGTTTCACGAGGAGTCAGGCATCGTCTCCTTTGGAGGCACTGATCTCCGCACACCTCTGGAATTTTCAAAGGATGTGAGGCCTCCGGTCGCGATGAGGTGGGGAACTAGGTCTTTCTCTGTGGTCTGCAGAGGCGATTCAGACATCCTTTCGTCTTGGGAGATGCAAGACGAGCCTGCATTCAAGTCACTGCAGGGATATCCGGCCTTATTTCGAGTCAGGGCATCGCGGTGTCCATTCCACTTGAGGCCGCAAACTCAGGGTCCCTCTCACATACCTAGAGCTGAGAGAAGCCTCCTCTTGAGGTGCTTGTGGTAAGGTGGTATTCCTCTGGAGTCGAAGCCAGGGACTAACCTCTCATCTCGAGTTGATTTTTGGTCCACGGAGCTCGTTCGTGTTGCTACAGTGACCTCAGGATCCCTGTAGCCTTGAAACAGTGTTCTTGGGGTTTCTCTGGAGTGCCATCAAGTAAATCAAGGCTCCTTTCATGTGTGTTGTGCAACACGGAATTGCTCTGCACGCAGTGCAGGGGAATCGCGCCTCATCTTGCGGCGAGGGGGAAGAATCATGGTTTTTCTCGAGTTGCGGTGTGAACCTGGGGTATATTCTCGAGTTACGATGGGGATGGCCCTTCCACCCACGTGTTTGTTCAGCGACGTCAGGACTCCTGCCTAGTTGCGAGGGACAATTCAGGATTCTCCTCGAGGCTTGGCAGGGCAATTGGGACGCCTCTCCAGCTGAGGCGGGAGACCAAGGGTCCCTTTCCACGTGCCACAGGAATCCTGGGACTCCTATCAAGTTTCACGAGGAGTCAGGCATCGTCTCCTTTGGAGGCACTGATCTCCGCATACCTCTGGAGTTTTCAAATGATGTGACGCCTCTGGTCGCGATGAGGTGGGGAACTAGGTCTTTCTCTGTGGTCTCCACAGGGGATTCAGACATCCTTTCGTCTTGGGAGATGCAAGACGAGCCTGCATTCAAGTCACTGCAGGGATATTCGGCCTTATTTCGAGTCAGGGCATCGCGGTGTCCATTCCACTTGAGGTCGCAAACTCAGGGTGCCTCTCACATAGCTAGAGCTGAGAGAAGCCTCCTCTTGAGGTGCTTGTGGTAAGGTGGTATTCCTCTGGAGTCGAAGCCAGGGACTAACCTCTCATCTCGAGTTGATTTTTGGGCCATGGAGCTCTTTCGTGTTGCTCCAGTGACCTCAGGATCCCTCTAGCCTTGAAACAGTGTTCTTGGGGTTTCTCTGGAGTGCCATCAAGGAAATCAAGGCTCCTTTCATGTGTGATGTGCAACACGGAATTGTTCTGCGCGCAGTGCAGGGGAATCGGTCCTCATCTCGCGGCGAGGGGGAAGTCTCATGGTTTTTCTCGAGTTGCGGCGGGAATCTGGGGTATATTCTCGAGTTACGACGGGGATGGCCCTTCCAGCCACGTGTTTGTTCAGCGACGTCAGGACTCCTGCCTAGTTGCGAGGGACAACTCGGGATTCTCCTCGAGGCTTTGCAGGGCAATTGGGACGCCTCTCCAGCTGAGGCGGGAGACCAGGGGTCCCTTTCCACGTGCCACAGGAATCCTGGGACTCCTATAAAGTTTCACGAGGAATCAGGCATCGTCTCCTTTGGAGGCACTGATCTCCGCGTACCTCTCGAGTTTTCAAAGGATGTGAGGCCTCCGGTCGCCATGAGGTGGGGAACTAGGTCTTTCTCTGTGGTCTCCACAGGGGATTCAGACATCCTTTCATCTTAGGAGATGCAAGACCAGCCTGCATTCAAGTCACTGCAGGAATATTCGGCCTTATTTCGCGTCAGGGCATCGCAGTGTCGATTCCACTTGAGGCCGCAAACTCAGGGTCCCTCTCACATACCTAGAGCTGAGAGAAGCCTCCTCTTGAGGAGCTTGTGGTAAGGTGGTATTCCTCTGGAGTCGAAGCCAGGGACTAACCTCTCATCTCGAGTTGATTTTTGGTCCACGGAGCTCTTTCGTGTTGCTACAGTGACCTCAGGATCCCTCTAGCCTTGAATCAGTGTTCTTGGGGTTTCTCTGGAGTGCCATCAAGGAAATCAAGGCTCCTTTCATGTGTGATGTGCAACACGGAATTGCTCTGCATGCAGTGCAGGGGAATCGGGCCTCATCTCGCGGCGAGGGGGAAGTCTCATGGTATTTTTCGAGTTGCGGTGGGAACCTGGGGTATATTCTCGAGTTATGACGGGGATGGCCCTTCCACCCACGTGTTTGTTCAGCGACGTCAGGACTCCTGCCTAGTTGCGAGGGACAACTCGGGATTCTCCTCGAGGCTTGGCAGGGCAACTGGGACGCCTCTCCAGCTGAGGCGGGAGACCAAGGATCCCTTTCCACGTGCCACAGGAATCCTGGGACTCCTATCAAGTTTCACGAGGAGTCAGGCATCGTCTCCTTTGGAGGCACTGATCTCCGCGTACCTCTGGAATTTTCAAAGGATGTGAGGCCTCCGGTCGCGATGAGGTGGGGAACTAGGTCTTTCTCTGTGGTCTCCACAGGGGATTCAGACATCCTTTCTTCTTGGGAGATGCAAGACGAGCCTGCATTCAAGTCACTGCAGTGATATCCGGCCTTATTTCGAGTCAGGGCATCGCGGTGTCCATTCCACTTGAGGCCGCAAATTCAGGGTCCCTCTCACATACTTAGAGCTGAGAGAAGCCTCCTCTTGAGGTGCTTGTGGTAAGGTGGTATTCCTCTGGAGTCGAAGCCAGGGACTAATCTCTCATCTCGAGTTGATTTTTGGTCCACGGACCTCTTTCGTGTTGCTACAGTGACCTCAGGATCCCTCTAGCCTTGAAACAGTGTTCTTGGGGTTTCTCTGGAGTGCCATCAAGGAAATCAAGGCTCCTTTCATGTGTGATGTGCAACACGGAATTGCTCTGCACGCAGTGCAGGGGAATCCGGCCTCATCTCGCGGCGAGGGGGAAGTCTCATGGTTTTTCTCGAGTTGCGGTGGGAACCTGGGGTATATTCTCTAGTTACGACGGGGATGGCCCTTCCACCCACGTGTTAGTTCAGCGACATCAGGACTCCTGCCTAGTTGCGAGGGACAACTCGGAATTCTCCTCGAGGCTTGGCAGGGCAATTGGGACGCCTCTCCAGCTGAGGCGGGAGACCAAGGGTCCCTTTCCACGTGCCAAAGGAATCCTGGGACTCCTATAAAGTTTCACGAGGAGTCAGGCATCGTCTCCTTTGGAGGCACTGATCTCCGCATACCTCAGGAGGTTTCAAAGAATGTGAGGCCACCGGTCGCGATGAGGTGGGGAACTAGGACTTTCTCTGTGGTCTCCACAGGGGATTCAGACATCCTTTCGTCTTGGGAGATGCAAGACGAGCCTGCATTCAAGTCACTGCAGGGACATCCGGCCTTATTTCGAGTCAGGGCATCATGGGGTCCATTCCACTTGAGGCCGCAAACTCAGGGTCCCTCTCACACAGCTAGAGCTGAGAGAAGCCTCGTCTTGAGGTGCTTGTGGTAAGGTGGTATTCCTCTGGAGTCGTAGCCAGGGGCTAACCTCTCATCTCGAGTTGATTTTTGGTCCACGGAGCTCTTTCGTGTTGCTACAGTGACCTCAGGATCCCTCTAGCCTTGAAACAGTGTTCTTGGGGTTTCTCTGGAGTGCCATCAAGGAAATCAAGGCTCCTTTCATGTGTGATGTGCAACACGGAATTGCTCTGCACTCAGTGCAGGGGAATCGGGCCTCATCTCGCGGCGAGGGGGAAGTCTCATGGTTTCTCTCGAGTTGCAGCGGGAACCTGGGGTATATTCTCGAGTTACGACGGGGATGGCCCTTCCACCCACGTGTTTGTTCAGCGACGTCAGGACTCCTGCCTAGTTGCGAGGGACAATTCAGGATTCTCCTCGAGGCTTGGCAGGGCAATTGGGACGCCTCTCCAGCTGAGGCGGGAGACCAAGGGTCCCTTTCCACGTGCCACAGGAATCCTGGGACTCCTATCAAGTTTCACGAGGAGTCAGGCATCGTCTCCTTTGGAGGCACTGATCTCCACGTACCTCTGGAGTTTTCAAAGGATGTGAGGCCTCCGGTCGTGATGAGGTGGGGAACTAGGTCTTTCTCTGTGGTCTCCACAGGGGATTCAGACATCCTTTCGTCTTGGGAGATGCAAGACGAGCCTGCATTCAAGTCACTGCAGGGATATCCGGCCTTATTTCGCGTCAGGGCATCGCAGTGTCCATTCCACTGGAGGCCACAAATTCAGGGTCCCTCTCACATACCTAGAGCTGAGAGAAGCCTCCTTTTGAGGTGCTTGTGGTAAGGTGGTATTCCTCTGGAGTCGAAGCCAGGGACTAACCTCTCATCTCGAGTTGATTTTTGGTCCACGGAGCTCTTTCGTGTTGCTACAGTGACATCAGGATCCCTCTAGCCTTGATACAGTGCTCTTGGGGTTTCTCTGGAGTGCCATCAAGGAAATCAAGGCTCCTTTCATGTGTGATGTGCAACACGGAATTGCTCTGCATGAAGTGCAGGGGAATCGCGCCTCATCTCGCGGTGAGGGGGAAGTATCATGGTTTCCCTCGAGTTGCGGCGGGAACCTGGGGTATATTCTCGAGTTACGACGGGGATGGCCCTTCCACCCACGTGTTTGTTCAGCGACGTCAGGACTCCTGTCTAGTTACGAGGGACAACTCGGGATTCTCCTCGAGGCTTGGCAGGGCAATTGGGACGCCTCTCCAGCTGAGCCGGGAGACCAAGTGTCCCTTTACATGTGCCACAGGAGTCTTGGGACTCCTATCAAGTTTCACGAGGAATCAGGCATCGTCTCCTTTGGAGGCACTGATCTCTGCGTAAATCTGGAGTTTTCAAAGGATGTGAGGCCTCCTGTCGCGATGAGGTGGGGAACTAGGTCTTTCTCTGTGGTCTCCACAGGGGATTCAGACATCCTTTCGTCTTGGGAGATGCAAGACGAGCCTGCATTCAAGTCACTGCAGGGATATCCGGCCTTACTTCGCGTCAGGGCATCGCAGTGTCCATTCCACTGGAGGCCGCAAACTCAGGGTCCCTCTCACATACCTAGAGCTGAGAGAAGCCTCCTCTTGAGGTGCTTGTGGTAAGGTGGTATTCCTCTGGAGTCGAAGCCAGGGACTACCCTCTCATCTCGAGTTGATTTTTGGTCCACGGAGCTCTTTCGTGTGGCTACAGTGACCTCAGGATCCCTCTAGCCTTGAAACAGTGTTCTTGGGGTTTCTCTGGAGTGCCATTAAGGAAATCAAGGCTCCTTTCATGTGTGATGTGCAACACGGAATTGCTCTGCACGCAGTGCAGGGGAATCGCGCCTCATCTTGCGGCGAGGGGGAAGTATCATGGTTTCCCTCGAGTTGCGGCGGGAACCTGGGGTATATTCTCGAGTTACGACGGGGATGGCCCTTCCACCCACGTGTTTGTTCAGCGACGTCAGGACTCCTGCCTAGTTGCGAGGGACAACTCGGGATTCTCCTCGAGGCTTGGCAGGGCAATTGGGACACCTCTCCAGCTGAGGCGGGAGACCAAGGGTCCCTTTCCACGTGCCACAGGAATCCTGGGACTCCTATCAAGTTTCACGAGGAGTCAGGCATCGTCTCCTTTGGAGGCACTGATCTCCGCGTACCTCTGGAGTTTTCAAAGGATGTGAGGCCTCCGGTCGCGATGAGGTGGGGAACTAGGTCTTTCTCTGTGGTCTCCTCAGGGGATTCAGACATCCTTTCTTCTTGGGAGATGCAAGACGAGCCTGCATTCAAGTCACTGCAGTGATATCCGGCCTTATTTCGAGTCAGGGCATCGCGGTGTCCATTCCACTTGAGGCCGCAAACTCAGGGTCCCTCTCACATACTTAGAGCTGAGAGAAGCCTCCTCTTGAGGTGCTTGTGGTAAGGTGGTATTCCTCTGGAGTCGAAGCCAGGGACTAATCTCTCATCTCGAGTTGATTTTTGGTCCACGGACCTCTTTCGTGTTGCTACAGTGACCTCAGGATCCCTCTACCCTTGAAACAGTGTTCTTGGGGTTTCTCTGGAGTGCCATCAAGGAAATCAAGGCTCCTTTCATGTGTGATGTGCAACACGGAATTGCTCTGCACGCAGTGCAGGGGAATCGGGCCTCATCTCGCGGCGAGGGGGAAGTCTCATGGTTTTTCTCGAGTTGCGGTGGGAACCTGGGGTATATTCTCTAGTTACGACGGGGATGGCCCTTCCACCCACGTGTTAGTTCAGCGACATCAGGACTCCTGCCTAGTTGCGAGGGACAACTCGGGATTCTCCTCGAGGCTTGGCAGGGCAATTGGGACGCCTCTCCAGCTGAGGCGGGAGACCAAGGGTCCCTTTCCACGTGCCAAAGGAATCCTGGGACTCCTATAAAGTTTCACGAGGAGTCAGGCATCGTCTCCTTTGGAGGCACTGATCTCCGCATACCTCAGGAGGTTTCAAAGGATGTGAGGCCACCGGTCGCGATGAGGTGGGGAACTAGGACTTTCTCTGTGGTCTCCACAGGGGATTCAGACATCCTTTCGTCTTGGGAGATGCAAGACGAGCCTGCATTCAAGTCACTGCAGGGATATCCGGCCTTATTTCGAGTCAGGGCATCATGGTGTCCATTCCACTTGAGGCCGCAAACTCAGGGTCCCTCTCACACAGCTAGAGCTGAGAGGAGCCTCGTCTTGAGGTGCTTGTGGTAAGGTGGTATTCCTCTGGAGTCGAAGCCAGGGGCTAACCTCTCATCTCGAGTTGATTTTTGGTCCACGGAGCTCTTTCGTGTTGCTACAGTGACCTCAGGATCCCTCTAGCCTTGAAACAGTGTTCTTGGGGTTTCTCTGGAGTGCCATCAAGGAAATCAAGGCTCCTTTCATGTGTGATGTGCAACACGGAATTGCTCTGCACTCAGTGCAGGGGAATCGGGCCTCATCTCGCGGCGAGGGGGAAGTCTCATGGTTTCTCTCGAGTTGCAGCGGGAACCTGGGGTATATTCTCGAGTTACGACGGGGATGGCCCTTCCACCCACGTGTTTGTTCAGCGACGTCAGGACTCCTGCCTAGTTACGAGGGACAACTCGGGATTCTCCTCGAGGCTTGGCAGGGCAATTGGGACGCCTCTCCAGCTGAGGCGGGAGACCAAGTGTCCCTTTCCATGTGCCACAGGAGTCTTGGGACTCCTATCAAGTTTCACGAGGAGTCAGGCATCGTCTCCTTTGGAGGCACTGATCTCCGCACACCTCTGGAATTTTCAAAGGATGTGAGGCCTCCGGTCGCGATGAGGTGGGGAACTAGGTCTTTCTCTGTGGTCTGCAGAGGCGATTCAGACATCCTTTCTTCTTGGGAGATGCAAGACGAGCCTGCATTCAAGTCACTGCAGGGATATCCGGCCTTATTTCGAGTCAGGGCATCGCGGTGTCCATTCCACTTGAGGCCGCAAACTCAGGGTCCCTCTCACATACCTAGAGCTGAGAGAAGCCTCCTCTTGAGGTGCTTGTGGTAAGGTGGTATTCCTCTGGAGTCGAAGCCAGGGACTAACCTCTCATCTCGAGTTGATTTTTGGTCCACGGAGCTCGTTCGTGTTGCTACAGTGACCTCAGGATCCCTGTAGCCTTGAAACAGTGTTCTTGGGGTTTCTCTGGAGTGCCATCAAGTAAATCAAGGCTCCTTTCATGTGTGTTGTGCAACACGGAATTGCTCTGCACGCAGTGCAGGGGAATCGCGCCTCATCTTGCGGCGAGGGGGAAGAATCATGGTTTTTCTCGAGTTGCGGTGTGAACCTGGGGTATATTCTCGAGTTACGATGGGGATGGCCCTTCCACCCACGTGTTTGTTCAGCGACGTCAGGACTCCTGCCTAGTTGCGAGGGACAATTCAGGATTCTCCTCGAGGCTTGGCAGGGCAATTGGGACGCCTCTCCAGCTGAGGCGGGAGACCAAGGGTCCCTTTCCACGTGCCACAGGAATCCTGGGACTCCTATCAAGTTTCACGAGGAGTCAGGCATCGTCTCCTTTGGAGGCACTGATCTCCGCATACCTCTGGAGTTTTCAAATGATGTGACGCCTCTGGTCGCGATGAGGTGGGGAACTAGGTCTTTCTCTGTGGTCTCCACAGGGGATTCAGACATCCTTTCGTCTTGGGAGATGCAAGACGAGCCTGCATTCAAGTCACTGCAGGGATATTCGGCCTTATTTCGAGTCAGGGCATCGCGGTGTCCATTCCACTTGAGGTCGCAAACTCAGGGTGCCTCTCACATAGCTAGAGCTGAGAGAAGCCTCCTCTTGAGGTGCTTGTGGTAAGGTGGTATTCCTCTGGAGTCGAAGCCAGGGACTAACCTCTCATCTCGAGTTGATTTTTGGGCCATGGAGCTCGTTCGTGTTGCTACAGTGACCTCAGGATCCCTGTAGCCTTGAAACAGTGTTCTTGGGGTTTCTCTGGAGTGCCACCAAGTAAATCAAGGCTCCTTTCATGTGTGTTGTGCAACACGGAATTGCTCTGCACGCAGTGCAGGGGAATCGCGCCTCATCTTGCGGCGAGGGGGAAGAATCATGGTTTTTCTCGAGTTGCGGTGTGAACCTGGGGTATATTCTCGAGTTACGATGGGGATGGCCCTTCCACCCACGTGTTTGTTCAGCGACGTCAGGACTCCTGCCTAGTTGCGAGGGACAATTCAGGATTCTCCTCGAGGCTTGGCAGGGCAATTGGGACGCCTCTCCAGCTGAGGCGGGAGACCAAGGGTCCCTTTCCACGTGCCACAGGAATCCTGGGACTCCTATCAAGTTTCACGAGGAGTCAGGCATCGTCTCCTTTGGAGGCACTGATCTCCACGTACCTCTGGAGTTTTCAAAGGATGTGAGGCCTCCGGTCGTGATGAGGTGGGGAACTAGGTCTTTCTCTGTGGTCTCCACAGGGGATTCAGACATCCTTTCGTCTTGGGAGATGCAAGACGAGCCTGCATTCAAGTCACTGCAGGGATATCCGGCCTTATTTCGAGGCAGGGCATCGCAGTGTCCATTCCACTGGAGGCCACAAATTCAGGGTCCCTCTCACATACCTAGAGCTGAGAGAAGCCTCCTTTTGAGGTGCTTGTGGTAAGGTGGTATTCCTCTGGAGTCGAAGCCAGGGAATACCCTCTCATCTCGAGTTGATTTTTGGTCCACGGAGCTCCTTCGTGTGGCTACAGTGACCTCAGGATCCCTCTAGCCTTGAAACAGTGTTCTTGGGTTTTCTCTGGAGTGCCATCAAGGAAATCAAGGCTCCTTTCATGTGTGATGTGCAACCCGGAATTGCTCTGCACACAGTGCAGGGGAATCGGGCCTCATCTCGCGGCGAGGGGGAAGTCTCATGGTTTTTCTCGAGTTGCGGCGGGAACCTGGGGTATATTCTCGAGTTACGACGGGGATGGCCCTTCCACCCACGTGTTTGTTCAGCGACGTCAGGACTCCTGCCTAGTTGCGAGGGACAACTCGGGATTCTCCTCGAGGCTTGGCAGGGCAATTGGGACGCCTCTCCTGCTGAGGCGGGAGACCAAGGGTCCCTTTCCACGTGCCACAGGAATCTTGGGACTCCTATCAAGTTTCACGAGGAGTCAGGCATCGTCACCTTTGGAGGCACCGATCTCCGCGTACCTCTGTAGTTTTCAGAGGATGTGAGGCCTCCGGTCGCGATGAGGTGGGGAACTAGGTCTTTCTCTGTGGTCTCCACAGGGGATTCAGACATCCTTTCATCTTGGGAGATGCAAGACGAGCCTGCATTCAAGTCACTGCAGGGAAATCCGGCCTTATTTCGCGTCAGGGCATCGCAGTGTCCATTCCACTTGAGGCCGCAAAATCAGGGTCCCTCTCACATACCTAGAGCTGAGAGAAGCCTCCTCTTGAGGTGCTTGTGGTAAGGTGGTATTCCTCTGGAGTCGAAGCCAGGGACTAACCTCTCATCTCGAGTTGATTTTTGGTCCACGGAGCTCTTTCGTGTTGCTACAGTGACATCAGGATCCCTCTAGCCTTGATACAGTGCTCTTGGGGTTTCTCTGGAGTGCCATCAAGGAAATCAAGGCTCCTTTCATGTGTGATGTGCAACACGGAAATGCTCTGCATGAAGTGCAGGGGAATCGCGCCTCATCTCGCGGCGAGGGGGAAGTATCATGGTTTCCCTCGAGTTGCGGCGGGAACCTGGGGTATATTCTCGAGTTACGACGGGGATGGCCCTTCCACCCACGTGTTTGTTCAGCGACGTCAGGACTCCTGTCTAGTTACGAGGGACAACTCGGGATTCTCCTCGAGGCTTGGCAGGGCAATTGGGACGCCTCTCCAGCTGAGCCGGGAGACCAAGTGTCCCTTTACATGTGCCACAGGAGTCTTGGGACTCCTATCAAGTTTCACGAGGAATCAGGCATCGTCTCCTTTGGAGGCACTGATCTCTGCGTACCTCTGGAGTTTTCAAAGGATGTGAGGCCTCCGGTCGCGATGAGGTGGGGAACTAGGTCTTTCTCTGTGGTCTCCTCAGGGGATTCAGACATCCTTTCTTCTTGGGAGATGCAAGACGAGCCTGCATTCAAGTCACTGCAGTGATATCCGGCCTTATTTCGAGTCAGGGCATCGCGGTGTCCATTCCACTTGAGGCCGCAAACTCAGGGTCCCTCTCACATACTTAGAGCTGAGAGAAGCCTCCTCTTGAGGTGCTTGTGGTAAGGTGGTATTCCTCTGGAGTCGAAGCCAGGGACTAATCTCTCATCTCGAGTTGATTTTTGGTCCACGGACCTCTTTCGTGTTGCTACAGTGACCTCAGGATCCCTCTACCCTTGAAACAGTGTTCTTGGGGTTTCTCTGGAGTGCCATCAAGGAAATCAAGGCTCCTTTCATGTGTGATGTGCAACACGGAATTGCTCTGCACGCAGTGCAGGGGAATCGGGCCTCATCTCGCGGCGAGGGGGAAGTCTCATGGTTTTTCTCGAGTTGCGGTGGGAACCTGGGGTATATTCTCTAGTTACGACGGGGATGGCCCTTCCACCCACGTGTTAGTTCAGCGACATCAGGACTCCTGCCTAGTTGCGAGGGACAACTCGGGATTCTCCTCGAGGCTTGGCAGGGCAATTGGGACGCCTCTCCAGCTGAGGCGGGAGACCAAGGGTCCCTTTCCACGTGCCAAAGGAATCCTGGGACTCCTATAAAGTTTCACGAGGAGTCAGGCATCGTCTCCTTTGGAGGCACTGATCTCCGCATACCTCAGGAGGTTTCAAAGGATGTGAGGCCACCGGTCGCGATGAGGTGGGGAACTAGGACTTTCTCTGTGGTCTCCACAGGGGATTCAGACATCCTTTCGTCTTGGGAGATGCAAGACGAGCCTGCATTCAAGTCACTGCAGGGATATCCGGCCTTATTTCGAGTCAGGGCATCATGGTGTCCATTCCACTTGAGGCCGCAAACTCAGGGTCCCTCTCACACAGCTAGAGCTGAGAGCAGCCTCGTCTTGAGGTGCTTGTGGTAAGGTGGTATTCCTCTGGAGTCGAAGCCAGGGGCTAACCTCTCATCTCGAGTTGATTTTTGGTCCACGGAGCTCTTTCGTGTTGCTACAGTGACCTCAGGATCCCTCTAGCCTTGAAACAGTGTTCTTGGGGTTTCTCTGGAGTGCCATCAAGGAAATCAAGGCTCCTTTCATGTGTGATGTGCAACACGGAATTGCTCTGCACTCAGTGCAGGGGAATCGGGCCTCATCTCGCGGCGAGGGGGAAGTCTCATGGTTTCTCTCGAGTTGCAGCGGGAACCTGGGGTATATTCTCGAGTTACGACGGGGATGGCCCTTCCACCCACGTGTTTGTTCAGCGACGTCAGGACTCCTGCCTAGTTACGAGGGACAACTCGGGATTCTCCTCGAGGCTTGGCAGGGCAATTGGGACGCCTCTCCAGCTGAGGCGGGAGACCAAGTGTCCCTTTCCATGTGCCACAGGAGTCTTGGGACTCCTATCAAGTTTCACGAGGAGTCAGGCATCGTCTCCTTTGGAGGCACTGATCTCCGCACACCTCTGGAATTTTCAAAGGATGTGAGGCCTCCGGTCGCGATGAGGTGGGGAACTAGGTCTTTCTCTGTGGTCTGCAGAGGCGATTCAGACATCCTTTTGTCTTGGGAGATGCAAGACGAGCCTGCATTCAAGTCACTGCAGGGATATCCGGCCTTATTTCGAGTCAGGGCATCGCGGTGTCCATTCCACTTGAGGCCGCAAACTCAGGGTCCCTCTCACATACCTAGAGCTGAGAGAAGCCTCCTCTTGAGGTGCTTGTGGTAAGGTGGTATTCCTCTGGAGTCGAAGCCAGGGACTAACCTCTCATCTCGAGTTGATTTTTGGTCCACGGAGCTCGTTCGTGTTGCTACAGTGACCTCAGGATCCCTGTAGCCTTGAAACAGTGTTCTTGGGGTTTCTCTGGAGTGCCATCAAGTAAATCAAGGCTCCTTTCATGTGTGTTGTGCAACACGGAATTGCTCTGCACGCAGTGCAGGGGAATCGCGCCTCATCTTGCGGCGAGGGGGAAGAATCATGGTTTTTCTCGAGTTGCGGTGTGAACCTGGGGTATATTCTCGAGTTACGATGGGGATGGCCCTTCCACCCTCGTGTTTGTTCAGCGACGTCAGGACTCCTGCCTAGTTGCGAGGGACAATTCAGGATTCTCCTCGAGGCTTGGCAGGGCAATTGGGACGCCTCTCCAGCTGAGGCGGGAGACCAAGGGTCCCTTTCCACGTGCCACAGGAATCCTGGGACTCCTATCAAGTTTCACGAGGAGTCAGGCATCGTCTCCTTTGGAGGCACTGATCTCCGCATACCTCTGGAGTTTTCAAATGATGTGACGCCTCTGGTCGCGATGAGGTGGGGAACTAGGTCTTTCTCTGTGGTCTCCACAGGGGATTCAGACATCCTTTCGTCTTGGGAGATGCAAGACGAGCCTGCATTCAAGTCACTGCAGGGATATTCGGCCTTATTTCGAGTCAGGGCATCGCGGTGTCCATTCCACTTGAGGTCGCAAACTCAGGGTGCCTCTCACATAGCTAGAGCTGAGAGAAGCCTCCTCTTGAGGTGCTTGTGGTAAGGTGGTATTCCTCTGGAGTCGAAGCCAGGGACTAACCTCTCATCTCGAGTTGATTTTTGGGCCATGGAGCTCTTTCGTGTTGCTCCAGTGACCTCAGGATCCCTCTAGCCTTGAAACAGTGTTCTTGGGGTTTCTCTGGAGTGCCATCAAGGAAATCAAGGCTCCTTTCATGTGTGATGTGCAACACGGAATTGTTCTGCGCGCAGTGCAGGGGAATCGGTCCTCATCTCGCGGCGAGGGGGAAGTCTCATGGTTTTTCTCGAGTTGCGGCGGGAATCTGGGGTATATTCTCGAGTTACGACGGGGATGGCCCTTCCAGCCACGTGTTTCTTCAGCGACGTCAGGACTCCTGCCTAGTTGCGAGGGACAACTCGGGATTCTCCTCGAGGCTTTGCAGGGCAATTGGGACGCCTCTCCAGCTGAGGCGGGAGACCAGGGGTCCCTTTCCACGTGCCACAGGAATCCTGGGACTCCTATAAAGTTTCACGAGGAATCAGGCATCGTCTCCTTTGGAGGCACTGATCTCCGCGTACCTCTCGAGTTTTCAAAGGATGTGAGGCCTCCGGTCGCCATGAGGTGGGGAACTAGGTCTTTCTCTGTGGTCTCCACAGGGGATTCAGACATCCTTTCATCTTAGGAGATGCAAGACCAGCCTGCATTCAAGTCACTGCAGGAATATTCGGCCTTATTTCGCGTCAGGGCATCGCAGTGTCGATTCCACTTGAGGCCGCAAACTCAGGGTCCCTCTCACATACCTAGAGCTGAGAGAAGCCTCCTCTTGAGGAGCTTGTGGTAAGGTGGTATTCCTCTGGAGTCGAAGCCAGGGACTAACCTCTCATCTCGAGTTGATTTTTGGGCCACGGAGCTCTTTCGTGTTGCTACAGTGACCTCAGGATCCCTCTAGCCTTGAAACAGTGTTCTTGGGGTTTCTCTGGAGTGCCATCAAGGAAATCAAGGCTCCTTTCATGTGTGATGTGCAACACGGAATTGCTCTGCATGCAGTGCAGGGGAATCGGGCCTCATCTCGCGGCGAGGGGGAAGTCTCATGGTATTTTTCGAGTTGCGGTGGGAACCTGGGGTATATTCTCGAGTTATGACGGGGATGGCCCTTCCACCCACGTGTTTGTTCAGCGACGTCAGGACTCCTGCCTAGTTGCGAGGGACAACTCGGGATTCTCCTCGAGGCTTGGCAGGGCAACTGGGACGCCTCTCCAGCTGAGGCGGGAGACCAAGGATCCCTTTCCACGTGCCACAGGAATCCTGGGACTCCTATCAAGTTTCACGAGGAGTCAGGCATCGTCTCCTTTGGAGGCACTGATCTCCGCGTACCTCTGGAGTTTTCAAAGGATGTGAGGCCTCCGGTCGCGATGAGGTGGGGAACTAGGTCTTTCTCTGTGGTCTCCTCAGGGGATTTAGACATCCTTTCTTCTTGGGAGATGCAAGACGAGCCTGCATTCAAGTCACTGCAGTGATATCCGGCCTTATTTCGAGTCAGGGCATCGCGGTGTCCATTCCACTTGAGGCCGCAAATTCAGGGTCCCTCTCACATACTTAGAGCTGAGAGAAGCCTCCTCTTGAGGTGCTTGTGGTAAGGTGGTATTCCTCTGGAGTCGAAGCCAGGGACTAATCTCTCATCTCGAGTTGATTTTTGGTCCACGGACCTCTTTCGTGTTGCTACAGTGACCTCAGGATCCCTCTAGCCTTGAAACAGTGTTCTTGGGGTTTCTCTGGAGTGCCATCAAGGAAATCAAGGCTCCTTTCATGTGTGATGTGCAACACGGAATTGCTCTGCACGCAGTGCAGGGGAATCGGGCCTCATCTCGCGGCGAGGGGAAAGTCTCATGGTTTTTCTCGAGTTGCGGTGGGAACCTGGGGTATATTCTCTAGTTACGACGGGGATGGCCCTTCCACCCACGTGTTAGTTCAGCGACATCAGGACTCCTGCCTAGTTGCGAGGGACAACTCGGAATTCTCCTCGAGGCTTGGCAGGGCAATTGGGACGCCTCTCCAGCTGAGGCGGGAGACCAAGGGTCCCTTTCCACGTGCCAAAGGAATCCTGGGACTCCTATAAAGTTTCACGAGGAGTCAGGCATCGTCTCCTTTGGAGGCACTGATCTCCGCATACCTCAGGAGGTTTCAAAGGATGTGAGGCCACCGGTCGCGATGAGGTGGGGAACTAGGACTTTCTCTGTGGTCTCCACAGGGGATTCAGACATCCTTTCGTCTTGGGAGATGCAAGACGAGCCTGCATTCAAGTCACTGCAGGGATATCCGGCCTTATTTCGAGTCAGGGCATCATGGTGTCCATTCCACTTGAGGCCGCAAACTCAGGGTCCCTCTCACACAGCTAGAGCTGAGAGAAGCCTCGTCTTGAGGTGCTTGTGGTAAGGTGGTATTCCTCTGGAGTCGTAGCCAGGGGCTAACCTCTCATCTCGAGTTGATTTTTGGTCCACGGAGCTCTTTCGTGTTGCTACAGTGACCTCAGGATCCCTCTAGCCTTGAAACAGTGTTCTTGGGGTTTCTCTGGAGTGCCATCAAGGAAATCAAGGCTCCTTTCATGTGTGATGTGCAACACGGAATTGCTCTGCACTCAGTGCAGGGGAATCGGGCCTCATCTCGCGGCGAGGGGGAAGTCTCATGGTTTCTCTCGAGTTGCAGCGGGAACCTGGGGTATATTCTCGAGTTACGACGGGGATGGCCCTTCCACCCACGTGTTTGTTCAGCGACGTCAGGACTCCTGCCTAGTTACGAGGGACAACTCGGGATTCTCCTGGAGGCTTGGCAGGGCAATTGGGACGCCTCTCCAGCTGAGGCGGGAGACCAAGTGTCCCTTTCCATGTGCCACAGGAGTCTTGGGACTCCTATCAAGTTTCACGAGGAGTCAGGCATCGTCTCCTTTGGAGGCACTGATCTCCGCACACCTCTGGAATTTTCAAAGGATGTGAGGCCTCCGGTCGCGATGAGGTGGGGAACTAGGTCTTTCTCTGTGGTCTGCAGAGGCGATTCAGACATCCTTTCGTCTTGGGAGATGCAAGACGAGCCTGCATTCAAGTCACTGCAGGGATATCCGGCCTTATTTCGAGTCAGGGCATCGCGGTGTCCATTCCACTTGAGGCCGCAAACTCAGGGTTCCTCTCACATACCTAGAGCTGAGAGAAGCCTCCTCTTGAGGTGCTTGTGGTAAGGTGGTATTCCTCTGGAGTCGAAGCCAGGGACTAACCTCTTATCTCGAGTTGATTTTTGGTCCACGGAGCTCGTTCGTGTTGCTACAGTGACCTCAGGATCCCTGTAGCCTTGAAACAGTGTTCTTGGGGTTTCTCTGGAGTGCCATCAAGTAAATCAAGGCTCCTTTCATGTGTGTTGTGCAACACGGAATTGCTCTGCACGCAGTGCAGGGGAATCGCGCCTCATCTTGCGGCGAGGGGGAAGAATCATGGTTTTTCTCGAGTTGCGGTGTGAACCTGGGGTATATTCTCGAGTTACGATGGGGATGGCCCTTCCACCCACGTGTTTGTTCAGCGACGTCAGGACTCCTGCCTAGTTGCGAGGGACAATTCAGGATTCTCCTCGAGGCTTGGCAGGGCAATTGGGACGCCTCTCCAGCTGAGGCGGGAGACCAAGGGTCCCTTTCCACGTGCCACAGGAATCCTGGGACTCCTATCAAGTTTCACGAGGAGTCAGGCATCGTCTCCTTTGGAGGCACTGATCTCCACGTACCTCTGGAGTTTTCAAAGGATGTGAGGCCTCCGGTCGTGATGAGGTGGGGAACTAGGTCTTTCTCTGTGGTCTCCACAGGGGATTCAGACATCCTTTCGTCTTGGGAGATGCAAGACGAGCCTGCATTCAAGTCACTGCAGGGATATCCGGCCTTATTTCGCGTCAGGGCATCGCAGTGTCCATTCCACTGGAGGCCACAAATTCAGGGTCCCTCTCACATACCTAGAGCTGAGAGAAGCCTCCTTTTGAGGTGCTTGTGGTAAGGTGGTATTCCTCTGGAGTCGAAGCCAGGGAATACCCTCTCATCTCGAGTTGATTTTTGGTCCACGGAGCTCCTTCGTGTGGCTACAGTGACCTCAGGATCCCTCTAGCCTTGAAACAGTGTTCTTGGGTTTTCTCTGGAGTGCCATCAAGGAAATCAAGGCTCCTTTCATGTGTGATGTGCAACCCGGAATTGCTCTGCACACAGTGCAGGGGAATCGGGCCTCATCTCGCGGCGAGGGGGAAGTCTCATGGTTTTTCTCGAGTTGCGGCGGAACCTGGGGTATATTCTCGAGTTACGACGGGGATGGCCCTTCCACCCACTTGTTTGTTCAGCGACGTCAGGACTCCTGCCTAGTTGCGAGGGACAACTCGGGATTCTCCTCGAGGCTTGGCAGGGCAATTGGGACGCCTCTCCTGCTGAGGCGGGAGACCAAGGGTCCCTTTCCACGTGCCACAGGAATCTTGGGACTCCTATCAAGTTTCACGAGGAGTCAGGCATCGTCACCTTTGGAGGCACTGATCTCCGCGTACCTCTGTAGTTTTCAGAGGATGTGAGGCCTCCGGTCGCGATGAGGTGGGGAACTAGGTCTTTCTCTGTGGTCTCCACAGGGGATTCAGACATCCTTTCATCTTGGGAGATGCAAGACGAGCCTGCATTCAAGTCACTGCAGGGAAATCCGGCCTTATTTCGCGTCAGGGCATCGCAGTATCCATTCCACTTGAGGCCGCAAGATCAGGGTCCCTCTCACATACCTAGAGCTGAGAGAAGCCTCCTCTTGAGGTGCTTGTGGTAAGGTGGTATTCCTCTGGAGTCGAAGCCAGGGACTAACCTCTCATCTCGAGTTGATTTTTGGTCCACGGAGCTCTTTCGTGTTGCTACAGTGACATCAGGATCCCTCTAGCCTTGATACAGTGCTCTTGGGGTTTCTCTGGAGTGCCATCAAGGAAATCAAGGCTCCTTTCATGTGTGATGTGCAACACGGAATTGCTCTGCATGAAGTGCAGGGGAATCGCGCCTCATCTCGCGGCGAGGGGGAAGTATCATGGTTTCCCTCGAGTTGCGGCGGGAACCTGGGGTATATTCTCGAGTTACGACGGGGATGGCCCTTCCACCCACGTGTTTGTTCAGCGACGTCAGGACTCCTGTCTAGTTACGAGGGACAACTCGGGATTCTCCTCGAGGCTTGGCAGGGCAATTGGGACGCCTCTCCAGCTGAGCCGGGAGACCAAGTGTCCCTTTACATGTGCCACAGGAGTCTTGGGACTCCTATCAAGTTTCACGAGGAATCAGGCATCGTCTCCTTTGGAGGCACTGATCTCTGCGTACCTCTGGAGTTTTCAAAGGATGTGAGGCCTCCTGTCGCGATGAGGTGGGGAACTAGGTCTTTCTCTGTGGTCTCCACAGGGGATTCAGACATCCTTTCGTCTTGGGAGATGCAAGACGAGCCTGCATTCAAGTCACTGCAGGGATATCCGGCCTTACTTCGCGTCAGGGCATCGCAGTGTCCATTCCACTGGAGGCCGCAAACTCAGGGTCCCTCTCACATACCTAGAGCTGAGAGAAGCCTCCTCTTGAGGTGCTTGTGGTAAGGTGGTATTCCTCTGGAGTCGAAGCCAGGGACTACCCTCTCATCTCGAGTTGATTTTTGGTCCACGGAGCTATTTTGTGTGGCTACAGTGACCTCAGGATCCCTCTAGCCTTGAAACAGTGTTCTTGGGGTTTCTCTGGAGTGCCATTAAGGAAATCAAGGCTCCTTTCATGTGTGATGTGCAACACGGAATTGCTCTGCACGCATTGCAGGGGAATCGGGCCTCATCTCGCGGCGAGGGGGAAGTCTCATGGTTTTTCTCGAGTTGCGGCGGGAACCTGGGGTATATTCTCGAGTTATGACGGGGATGGCCCTTCCACCCACGTGTTTTTTCAGCGACGTCAGGACTCCTGCCTAGTTGCGAGGGACAACTCGGGATTCTCCTCGAGGCTTGGCAGGGCAATTGGGACGCCTCTCCAGCTGAGGCGGGAGACCAAGTGTCCCTTTCCATGTGCCGAGGAATCCTGGGACTCCTATCAAGTTTCACGAGGAGTCAGGCATCGTCTCCTTTGGAAGCACTGATCTCCGTGTACCTCTGGAGTTGTCAAAGGATGTGAGGCTTCCGGTCGCGATGAGGTTGGGAACTAGGTCTTTCTCTGTGGTCTCCACAGGGGATTCAGACATCCTTTCGTCTTGGGAGATGCAAGACGAGCCTGCATTCAAGTCACTGCAGGGATATCCGGCTTTATTTCGCGTCAGGGCATCGCAGTGTCCATTCCACTTGAGGCCGCAAAATCAGGGTCCCTCTCACATACATAGAGCTGAGAGAAGCCTCCTCTTGAGGTGCTTGTGGTAAGGTGGTATTCCTCTGGAGTCGAAGCCAGGGACTAACCTCTCATCTTGAGTTGATTTTTGGTCCATGGAGCTCTTTCGTGTTGCTACAGTGACCTCAGGATCCCTCTAGCCTTGAAACAGTGTTCTTGGGGTTTCTCTGGAGTGCCATCAAGGAAATCAAGGCTCCTTTCATGTGTGATGTGCAACACGGAATTGCTCTGCATGCAGTGCAGGGGAATCGGGCCTCATCTCGCGGCGAGGGGGAAGTCTCATGGTTTTTCTCGAGTTGCGGTGGGAACCTGGGGTATATTCTCGAGTTACGACGGGGATGGCCCTTCCACCCATGTGTTTGTTCAGCGACGTCAGGACTCCTGCCTAATTGCGAGGGACAACTCGGGATTCTCCTCGAGGCTTGGCAGGGCAATTGGGACGCCTCTCCAGCTGAGGCGGGAGACCAAGGGCCCCTTTCCACGTGCCACAGGAATCCTGGGACTCCTATCAAGTTTCACGAGGAGTCAGGCATCGTCTCCTTTGGAGGCACTGATCTCTGTATACCTCTGGAGTTTTCAAAGGATGTGAGGCCTCCAGTCGTAATGAGGTGGGGAACTAGGTCTTTCTCTGTGGTCTCCACAGGGGATTCAGACATCCTTTCGTCTTGGGAGATGCAAGACGAGCCTGCATTCAAGTCACTGCAGGGATATCCGGCCTTATTTCGAGTTAGGGCATCGCGGAGTCCATTCCACTTGAGGCCGCAAATTCAGGGTCCCTCTCACATAGCTAGAGCTTAGAGAAGCCTCCTCTTGAGGTGCTTGTGGTAAGGTGGTATTCCTCTGGAGTCGAAGCCAGGGACTAACCTCTCATCTCGAGTTGATTTTTGGTCCACGGAGCTCTTTCGTGTTGCTACAGTGACCTCAGGATCCCTCTAGCCTTGAAACAGTGTTCTTGGGGTTTCTCTGGAGTGCCATCAAGGAAATCAAGGCTCCTTTCATGTGTGATGTGCAACACGGAATTGTTCTGCACGCAGTGCAGGGGAATCTGTCCTCATCTCGCGGCGAGGGGGAAGTCTCATGGTTTTTCTCAAGTTGCGGCGGGAACCTGGGGTATATTCTCGAGTTACGACGGGGATGGCCCTTCCACCCACGTGTTTGTTCAGCGACGTCAGGACTCCTGCCTAGTTGCGAGAGACAACTCGGGATTCTCCTCGAGGCTTGGCAGGGCAATTGGGACGCCTCTCCAGCTGAGGCGGGAGACCAAGGGACCCTTTCCACATGCCACAGGAATCCTGGGACTCCTATCAAGTTTCACGAGGAGTCAGGCATCCTCTCCTTTGGAGGCACTGATCTCCGCGTACCTCTGGAGTTTTCAAAGGATGTGAGGCCTCCGGTCGCGATGAGGTGGGGAACTAGGTCTTTCTCTGTGGTCTCCCCATGGGATTCAGACATCCTTTCGTCTTGGGAGATGCAAGACGAGCCTGCATTCAAGTCACTGCAGGGATATCCGGCCTTATTTCGAGCCAGGGCATCGCGGTGTCCGTTCCACTTGAGGCCGCAAACTCAGGGTCCCTCTCACATACTTAGAGCTGAGAGAAGCCTCCTTTTGAGGTGCTTGTGGTAAGGTTGTGTTCCTCTGGAGTCGAAGCCAAGGACTAACCTGTCATCTCGAGTTGATTTTTGGTCCACGGAGCACTTTCGTGTGGCTACAGTGACCTCAGGATCCCTCTAGCCTTGAATCAGTGTTCTTGGGGTTTCTCTGGAGTGCCATCAAGGAAATCAAGGCTCCTTTCATGTGTGATGTGCAACACGGAATTGCTCTGCACGCAGTGCAGGGGAATTGGGCCTCATCTCGCGGCGAGGGGGAAGTCTCATGGTTTTTCGGGAGTTGCGGCGGGAACCTGGTGTATATTCTCGAGTTATGGCGGGGATGACCCTTCCACACACGTGTTTGTTCAGCGAAGGCAGGACTCCTGCCTAGTTGCGAGGGACAACTCGGGATTCTCCTCGAGGCTTGGCAGGGCAATTGGGACGCCTCTCCAGCTGAGGCGGGAGACCAAGGGTCCCTTTCCACGTGCCACAGGAATCCTGGGACTCCTATCAAGTTTCACGAGGAGTCAGGCATCGTCTCCTTTGGAGGCACTGATCTCCGCGTACCTCTGGAGTTTTCAAAGGATGTGAGGCCTCCGGTCACGATGAGATGGGGAACGAGGTCTTTCTCTGTGGTCTCCACAGGGGATTCAGACATCCTTTCATCTTGGGAGATGCAAGACGAGCCTGCATTCAAGTCTCTGCAGGGATATCCGGCCTTATTTCGAGTCAGGGCATTGCGGTGTCCATTCCACTGGAGGCCGCAAACTCAGGGTCCCTCTCACATACCTAGAGCTGAGGGAAGCCTCCTCTTGAGGTGCTTGTGGTAAGGTGGTATTCCTCTGGAGTCGACGCCAGGGACTAACCTCTCATCTCGAGTTGATTCTTGGTCCACGGACCTCTTTCGTGTTGCTACATTGACCTCAGGATCCCTCTAGCCTTGAAACAGTGTTCTTGGGGTTTCTCTGGAGTGCCATCAAGGAAATCAAGGTTCCTTTCATGTGTGATGTGCAACACGGAAATGCTCTGCACGCAGTCAGGAGAATCGGGCCTCATCTCGCGGCGAGGGGGAAGTCTCATGGTTTTTCTCGAGTTTCGGCGGAACCTGGGGTGTATTCTCGAGTTACGACGGGAATGGCCCTTCCACCCACGTGTTTGTTCAGCGACGTCAGTTCTCCTGCCTAGTTGCGAGGGACAACTCGGGATTCTCCTCGAGGCTTGGCAGGGCAATTGGGACGCCTCTCCAGCTGAGGCGGGAGACGAAGGGTCCCTTTCCACGTGCCACAGGAATCCTGGGACTCCTAAGAAGTTTCACGAGGAGTCAGGCATCGTCTCCTTTGGAGGCACTGATCTCCGTGTACCTCTGGAGTTTTCAAAGGATGTGAGGTCTCCGGTCGCGATGACGTGGGGAACTAGGTCTTTCTCTGTGGTCTCCTCAGGGGATTCAGACATCGTTTCGTCTTGGGAGATGCAAGACGAGCCTGCATTCAAGTCACTGCAGGGATATCCGTCCTTATTTCGAGTCAGGGCATCGCGGTGTCCATTCCACTTGAGGCCGCAAACTCAGGGTCCTTCTCACATACCTAGAGCTGAGAGAAGCCTCCCCTTGAGGTGCTTGTGGTAAGGTGGTATTCCTCTGGAGTCGAAGCCAGGGACTAACCTCTCATCTCGAGTTGATTTTTGGTCCACGGAGCTCTTTCGTGCTGCTACAGTGACCTCAGGATCCCTCTAGCCTTGAAACAGTGTTCTTGGGGTTTCTCTGGAGTGCCATCAAGGAAATCAAGGCTCCTTTCATGTGTGATGTGCAACACGGAATTGCTCTGCACGCAGTGCAGGGGAATCGGGCCTCATCTCGCGGCGAGGGGAAGTCTCATGGTTTTTCGCGAGTTGCGGCTGGAACCTGGGGTATATTCTCGAGTTACGGCGGGGATGACCCTTCCACACACGTGTTTGTTCAGCGACGGCAGCACTCCTGCCTAGTTGCGAGGGACAACTCGGGATTCTCCTCGCGGCTTGGCAGGGCAATTGGGACGCCTCTTCAGCTGAGGCGGGAGACCAAGGGTCCCTTTCCACGTGCCACAGGAATCCTGGGACTCCTTTCAAGTTTCACGAGGAGTCAGGCATCCTCTCCTTTGGAGGCACTGATCTCCGCGTACCTCTGGAGTTTTCAAAGGATGTGAGGCCTCCGGTCATGATGAGATGGGAAACTAGGTCTTTCTCTGTGGTCTCCAGAGGGGATTCAGACATCCTTTCATCTTGGGAGATGCAAGACGAGCCTGCATTCAAGTCTCTGCAGGGATATCCGGCCTTATTTCGAGTCAGGGCATTGCGGTGTCCATTCCACTGGAGGCCGCAAACTCAGGGTCCCTCTCACATACCTATAGCTGAGGGAAGCCTCCTCTTGAGGTGCTTGTGGTAAGGTGGTATTCCTCTGGAGTCGAAGCCAGGGACTAACCTCTCATCTCGAGTTGATTCTTGGTCCACGGAGCTCTTTCTTGTTGCTACATTAACCTCAGGATCCCTCTAGCCTTGAAACAGTGTTCTTGGGGTTTCTCTGGAGTGCCATCAAGGAAATCAAGGCTCCTTTCATGTGTGATGTGCAACACAGAATTGCTCTGCACGCAGTGCAGGAGAATCGGTCCTCATCTCGCGGCGAGGGGGAAGTCTCATGGTTTTTCTCGAGTTGCGGCGGGAACCTGGGGTGTATTCTCGAGTTACGACGGGGATGGCCCTTCCACCCACGTGTTTGTTCAGCGACGTCAGTTCTCCTGCCTAGTTGCGAGGGACAACTCGGGATTCTCCTCGAGGCTTGGCAGGGCAATTGGGACGCCTCTCCAGCTGAGGCGGGAGACGAAGGGTCCCTTTCCACGTGCCACAGGAATCCTGGGACTCCTAAGAAGTTTCACGAGGAGTCAGGCATCGTCTCCTTTGGAGGCACTGATCTCCGTGTACCTCTGGAGTTTTCAAAGGATGTGATGTCTCCGGTCGCGATGAGGTGGGGAACTAGGTCTTTCTCTGTGGTCTCCACAGGGGATTCAGACATCGTTTCGTCTTGGGAGATGCAAGACGAGCCTGCATTCAAGTCACTGCAGGGATATCCGGCCTTATTTCGAGTAAGGGCATCGCGGAGTCCATTCCACTTGAGGCCGCAAATTCAGGGTCCCTCTCACATAGCTAGAGCTTAGAGAAGCCTCCTCTTGAGGTGCTTGTGGTAAGGTGGTATTCCTCTGGAGTCGAAGCCAGGGACTAACCTCTCATCTCGAGTTGATTTTTGGGCCACGAAGCTCTTTCGTGTTGCTACAGTGACCTCAGGATCCCTCTAGCCTTGAAACAGTGTTCTTGGGGTTTCTCTGGAGTGCCATCAAGGAAATCAAGGCTCCTTTCATGTATGATGTGCAACACGGAATTGTTCTGCACGCAGTGCAGGGGAATCGGTCCTCATCTCGCGGCGAGGGGGAAGTCTCATGGTTTTTCTCGAGTTGCGGCGGGAACCTGGGGTGTATTCTCGAGTTACGACGGGGATGGCCCTTCCACCCACGTGTTTGTTCAGCGACGTCAAGACTCCTGCCTAGTTGCGAGGGACAACTCGGGATTCTCCTCGAGGCTTGGCAGGGCAATTGGGACGCCTCTCCAGCTGAGGCGGGAGACCAATGGTCCCTTTCCACGTGCCACAGGAATCCTGGGACTCCTAAGAAACTTCACGAGGAGTCAGGCATCGGCTCCTTTGGAGGCACTGATCTCAGCGTACCTCTGGAGTCTTCAAAGGATGTGAGGTCTCCGGTCGCGATGAGGTGGGGAACTAGGTCTTTCTCTGTGGTCTCCACAGGGGATTCAGACACCCTTTCGTCTTGGGAGATGCAAGACGAGCCTGCATTCAAGTCACTGCAGGGATATCCGGCCTTATTTCGAGGCAGGGCATCGCGCAGTCCATTCCACTTGAGGCCGCAAATTCAGGGTCCCTCTCACATAGCTAGAGCTTAGAGAAGCCTCCTCTTGAGGTGCTTGTGGTAAGGTGGTATTCCTCTGGAGTCGAAGCCAGGGAATACCCTCTCATCTCGAGTTGATTTTTGGTCCACGGAGCTCCTTCGTGTGGCTACAGTGACCTCAGGATCCCTCTAGCCTTGAAACAGTGTTCTTGGGGTTTCTCTGGAGTGCCATTAAGGAAATCAAGGCTCCTTTCATGTGTGATGTGCAACACGGAATTGCTCTGCACACAGTGCAGGGGAATCGGGCCTCATCTCGCGGCGAGGGGGAAGTCTCATGGTTTTTCTCGAGTTGCGGCGGGAACCTGGGGTATATTCTCGAGTTACGACGGGGATGGCCCTTCCAGCCACGTGTTTGTTCAGCGACGTCAGGACTCCTGCCTAGTTGCGAGGGACAACTCGGGATTCTCCTCGAGGCTTGGCAGGGCAATTGGGACGCCTCTCCTGCTGAGGGGGGAGACCAAGGGTCCCTTTCCACGTGCCACAGGAATGCTGGGACTCCTATCAAGTTTCACGAGGAGTCAGGCATCGTCTCCTTTGGAGGCACCGATCTCCGCGTACCTCTGGTGTTTTCAAAGGATGTGAGGCCTCCGGTCGCCATGAGGTGGGGAACTAGGTCTTTCTCTGTGGTCTCCACAGGGGATTCAGACATCCTTTCATCTTGGGAGATGCAAGACGAGCCTGCATTCAAGTCACTGCAGGGAAATCCGGCCTTATTTCGCGTCAGGGCATCGCAGTGTCCATTCCACTTGAGGCCGCAAAATCAGGGTCCCTCTCACATAGCTAGAGCTGAGAGAAGCCTCCTCTTGAGGTGCTTGTGGTAAGGTGGTATTCCTCTGGAGTCGAAGCCAGGGACTAACCTCTCATCTCGAGTTGATTTTTGGTCCACGGAGCTCTTTCGTGCTGCTACAGTGACCTCAGGATCCCTCTAGCCTTGAAACAGTGTTCTTGGGGTTTCTCTGGAGTGCCATCAAGGAAATCAAGGCTCCTTTCATGTGTGATGTGCAACACGGAATTGCTCTGCACGCAGTGCAGGGGAATCGGGCCTCATCTCGCGGCGAGGGGAAGTCTCATGGTTTTTCGCGAGTTGCGGCTGGAACCTGGGGTATATTCTCGAGTTACGGCGGGGATGACCCTTCCACACACGTGTTTGTTCAGCGACGGCAGCACTCCTGCCTAGTTGCGAGGGACAACTCGGGATTCTCCTCGCGGCTTGGCAGGGCAATTGGGACGCCTCTTCAGCTGAGGCGGGAGACCAAGGGTCCCTTTCCACGTGCCACAGGAATCCTGGGACTCCTTTCAAGTTTCACGAGGAGTCAGGCATCCTCTCCTTTGGAGGCACTGATCTCCGCGTACCTCTGGAGTTTTCAAAGGATGTGAGGCCTCCGGTCATGATGAGATGGGAAACTAGGTCTTTCTCTGTGGTCTCCAGAGGGGATTCAGACATCCTTTCATCTTGGGAGATGCAAGACGAGCCTGCATTCAAGTCTCTGCAGGGATATCCGGCCTTATTTCGAGTCAGGGCATTGCGGTGTCCATTCCACTGGAGGCCGCAAACTCAGGGTCCCTCTCACATACCTATAGCTGAGGGAAGCCTCCTCTTGAGGTGCTTGTGGTAAGGTGGTATTCCTCTGGAGTCGAAGCCAGGGACTAACCTCTCATCTCGAGTTGATTCTTGGTCCACGGAGCTCTTTCTTGTTGCTACATTAACCTCAGGATCCCTCTAGCCTTGAAACAGTGTTCTTGGGGTTTCTCTGGAGTGCCATCAAGGAAATCAAGGCTCCTTTCATGTGTGATGTGCAACACAGAATTGCTCTGCACGCAGTGCAGGAGAATCGGTCCTCATCTCGCGGCGAGGGGGAAGTCTCATGGTTTTTCTCGAGTTGCGGCGGGAACCTGGGGTGTATTCTCGAGTTACGACGGGGATGGCCCTTCCACCCACGTGTTTGTTCAGCGACGTCAGTTCTCCTGCCTAGTTGCGAGGGACAACTCGGGATTCTCCTCGAGGCTTGGCAGGGCAATTGGGACGCCTCTCCAGCTGAGGCGGGAGACGAAGGGTCCCTTTCCACGTGCCACAGGAATCCTGGGACTCCTAAGAAGTTTCACGAGGAGTCAGGCATCGTCTCCTTTGGAGGCACTGATCTCCGTGTACCTCTGGAGTTTTCAAAGGATGTGATGTCTCCGGTCGCGATGAGGTGGGGAACTAGGTCTTTCTCTGTGGTCTCCACAGGGGATTCAGACATCGTTTCGTCTTGGGAGATGCAAGACGAGCCTGCATTCAAGTCACTGCAGGGATATCCGGCCTTATTTCGAGTAAGGGCATCGCGGAGTCCATTCCACTTGAGGCCGCAAATTCAGGGTCCCTCTCACATAGCTAGAGCTTAGAGAAGCCTCCTCTTGAGGTGCTTGTGGTAAGGTGGTATTCCTCTGGAGTCGAAGCCAGGGACTAACCTCTCATCTCGAGTTGATTTTTGGGCCACGAAGCTCTTTCGTGTTGCTACAGTGACCTCAGGATCCCTCTAGCCTTGAAACAGTGTTCTTGGGGTTTCTCTGGAGTGCCATCAAGGAAATCAAGGCTCCTTTCATGTATGATGTGCAACATGGAATTGTTCTGCACGCAGTGCAGGGGAATCGGTCCTCATCTCGCGGCGAGGGGGAAGTCTCATGGTTTTTCTCAAGTTGCGGCGGGAACCTGGGGTATATTCTCGAGTTACGACGGGGATGGCCCTTCCACACACGTGTTTGTTCAGCGACGTCAGGACTCCTACCTAGTTACGAGGGACAACTCGGGATTCTCCTCGAGGCTTGGCAGGGCAATTGGGACGCCTCTCCAGCTGAGGCTGGAGACCAAGGGACCCTTTCCACGTGCCACAGGAATCCTGGGACTCCTATCAAGTTTCACGAGGAGTCAGGCATCGTCTCCTTTGGAGGCACTGATCTCCGCGTACCTCTGGAGTTTTCAAAGGATGTGAGGCCTCCGGTCATGATGAGATGGGGAACTAGGTCTTTCTCTGTGGTCTCCAGAGGGGATTCAGACATCCTTTGATCTTGGGAGATGCAAGACGAGCCTGCATTCAAGTCTCTGCAGGGATATCCGGCCTTATTTCGAGTCAGGGCATTGCGGTGTTCATTCCACTGGAGGCCGCAAACTCAGGGTCCCTCTCACATACCTAGAGCTGAGGGAATCCTCCTCTTGAGGTGCTTGTGGTAAGGTGGTATTCCTCTGGAGTCGAAGCCAGGGACTAACCTCTCATCTCGAGTTGATTCTTGGTCCACGGAGCTCTTTCGTGTTGCTACATTGACCTCAGGATCCCTCTAGCCTTGAAACAGTGTTCTTGGGGTTTCTCTGGAGTGCCATCAATTAAATCAAGGCTCCATTCATGTGTGATGTGCAACACAGAATTGCTCTGCACGCAGTGCAGGAGAATTGGTCCTCATCTCGCGGCGAGGGGGAAGTCTCATGGTTTTTCTCGAGTTGCGGCGGGAACCTGGGGTGTATTCTCGAGTTACGACGGGGATGGCCCTTCCACCCACGTGTTTGTTCAGCGACGTCAAGACTCCTGCCTAGTTGCGAGGGACAACTCGGGATTCTCCTCGAGGCTTGGCAGGGCAATTGGGACGCCTCTCCAGCTGAGGCGGGAGACCAATGGTCCCTTTCCACGTGCCACAGGAATCCTGGGACTCCTAAGAAACTTCACGAGGAGTCAGGCATCGGCTCCTTTGGAGGCACTGATCTCAGCGTACCTCTGGAGTCTTCAAAGGATGTGAGGTCTCCGGTCGCGATGAGGTGGGGAACTAGGTCTTTCTCTGTGGTCTCCACAGGGGATTCAGACACCCTTTCGTCTTGGGAGATGCAAGACGAGCCTGCATTCAAGTCACTGCAGGGATATCCGGCCTTATTTCGAGGCAGGGCATCGCGCAGTCCATTCCACTTGAGGCCGCAAATTCAGGGTCCCTCTCACATAGCTAGAGCTTAGAGAAGCCTCCTCTTGAGGTGCTTGTGGTAAGGTGGTATTCCTCTGGAGTCGAAGCCAGGGAATACCCTCTCATCTCGAGTTGATTTTTGGTCCACGGAGCTCCTTCGTGTGGCTACAGTGACCTCAGGATCCCTCTAGCCTTGAAACAGTGTTCTTGGGGTTTCTCTGGAGTGCCATTAAGGAAATCAAGGCTCCTTTCATGTGTGATGTGCAACACGGAATTGCTCTGCACACAGTGCAGGGGAATCGGGCCTCATCTCGCGGCGAGGGGGAAGTCTCATGGTTTTTCTCGAGTTGCGGCGGGAACCTGGGGTATATTCTCGAGTTACGACGGGGATGGCCCTTCCAGCCACGTGTTTGTTCAGCGACGTCAGGACTCCTGCCTAGTTGCGAGGGACAACTCGGGATTCTCCTCGAGGCTTGGCAGGGCAATTGGGACGCCTCTCCTGCTGAGGGGGGAGACCAAGGGTCCCTTTCCACGTGCCACAGGAATGCTGGGACTCCTATCAAGTTTCACGAGGAGTCAGGCATCGTCTCCTTTGGAGGCACCGATCTCCGCGTACCTCTGGTGTTTTCAAAGGATGTGAGGCCTCCGGTCGCCATGAGGTGGGGAACTAGGTCTTTCTCTGTGGTCTCCACAGGGGATTCAGACATCCTTTCATCTTGGGAGATGCAAGACGAGCCTGCATTCAAGTCACTGCAGGGAAATCCGGCCTTATTTCGCGTCAGGGCATCGCAGTGTCCATTCCACTTGAGGCCGCAAAATCAGGGTCCCTCTCACATAGCTAGAGCTGAGAGAAGCCTCCTCTTGAGGTGCTTGTGGTAAGGTGGTATTCCTCTGGAGTCGAAGCCAGGGACTAACCTCTCATCTCGAGTTGATTTTTGGTCCACGGAGCTCTTTCGTGTTGCTACAGTGACATCAGGATCCCTCTAGCCTTGAAACTGTGCTCTTGGGGTTTCTCTGGAGTGCCATCAAGGAAATCAAGGCTCCTTTCATGTGTGATGTGCAACACGGAATTGCTCTGCATGCAGTGCAGGGGAATCGCGCCTCATCTCGCGGCGAGGGGGAAGTATCATGGTTTCTCTCGAGTTGCGGCGGGAACCTGGGATATATTCTCGAGTTACGACGGGGATGGCCCTTCCACACACGTGTTTGTTCAGCGACGTCAGGACTCCTGCCTAGTTACGAGGGAAAACTCGGGATTCTCCTCGAGGCTTGGCAGGGCAATTGGGACTCCTCTCCAGCTGAGCCGGGAGACCAAGTGTCCCTTTCCATGTGCCACAGGAGTCTTGGGACTCCTATCAAGTTTCACGAGGAGTCAGGCATCGTCTCCTTTGGAGGCACTGATCTCCGCGTACCTCTGTAGTTTTCAAAGGATGTGAGGCCTCCGGTCGCGATGAGGTGGGGAAGTAGGTCTTTCTCTGTGGTCTCCACAGGGTATTCAGACATCCTTTCGTCTTGGGAGATGCATGACGAGCCTGCATTCAAGTTACTGCAGGGATATCTGGCCTTATTTCGCGTCAGGGCATCACAATGTCCATTTCACTTGAGGCCGCAAACTCAGGGTCCCTCTCACATAGCTAGACCTGAGAGAAGCCTCCTCTTGAGGTGCTTGTGGTAAGGTGGTATTCCTCTGGAGTCGAAGCCAGGGACTAACCTCTCATCTCGAGTTGATTTTTGGTCCACGGAGCTCTTTCGTGTTGCTACAGTGACCTCAGGATCCCTCTAGCCTTGAAACAGTGTTCTTGGGGTTTCTCTGGAGTGCCATCATGGAAATCAAGGCTCCTTTCATGTGTGATGTGCAACACGGAATTGCTCTGCACGCAGTGCAGGGGAATCGGGCCTCATCTCGCGGCGAGGGGGAAGTCTCCTGGTTTTTCTCGAGTTGCGTCGGGAACCTGGGGTATATTCTCGAGTTACGACGGGGATGGCCCTTCCACCCACGTGTTTGTTCAGCGACGTCAGGACTCCTGCCTAGTTGCGAGGGACAACTCGGGATTCTCCTCGAGGCTTGGCAGGGCAATTGGGACGCCTCTCCAGCTGAGGCGGGACACCAAGGGTCCCTTTCCACGTGCCACAGGAATCCTGGGACTCCTGTCAAGTTTCACGAGGAGTCAGGCATCGTCTCCGTTGGAGGCACTGATCTCCGCATTCCTCTGGATTTTTCAAAGGATGTGAGGCCTCCGGTCGCCATGAGGTGTGGAACTAGGTCTTTCTCTGTGGTCTCCACAGGGGATTCAGACATCCTTTCATCTTGCGAGATGCAAGACGAGCCTGCATTCAAGTCACTGCAGGGATATCCGGCCTTATTTCGCGTCAGGGCATCGCAGTGTCCATTCCACTTGAGGCCGCAAAATCAGGGTCCCTCTCACATACCTAAAGCTGAGAGAACCCTCCTCTTGAGGTGCTTGTGGTCAGGTGGTATTCTTCTGGAGTCGAAGCCAGGAACTAATCTCTCATCTCGAGTTGATTTTTGGTCCACGGAGCTCTTTCGTGTTGCTACAGTGACCTCAGGATCCCTCTAGCCTTGAAACAGTGTTCTTGGGGTTTCTCTGGAGTGCCATCAAGGAAATCAAGGCTCCTTTCATGTGTGATGTGTAACACGGAATTGCTCTGCACGCAGTGCAGGGGAATCGGGCCTCATCTCGCGGCGAGGGGGAAGTATCATGGTTTCTCTCGAGTTGCGGCGGGAACCTGGGGTATGTTCTCAAGTTATGATGGGGATGGCCCTTCCACCCACGTGTTTGTTCAGTGACGTCAGGACTCCTGCCTAGTTGCGAGGGACAACTCGGGATTCTCCTTGAGGCTTGGCAGGGCAATTGGGACGCCTCTCCAGCTGAGGCGGGAGACCAAGGTTCCCTTTCCACGTGCCACAGGAATCCTGGGACTCCTATCAAGTTTCACGAGGAGTCAGGCATCGTCTCCTTTGGAGGCACTGATCTCCACGTACCTCTGGAGTTTTCAAAGGATGTGAGGCCTCCGGTCGCCATGAAGTGGGGAACTAGGTCTTTCTCTGTGGTTTCCACAGGGGATTCAGACATCCTTTCATCTTGGGAGATGCAAGACGAGCCTGCATTCAAGTCACTGCAGAGTTATCCGGCCTTATTTCGCGTCAGGGCATCGCAGTGTCCATTCCAATTGAGGCCGCAAAATCAGGGTCCCTCTCACATACCTAGAGCTGAGAGAAGCTTCCTCTTGAGGTGCTTGTGGTAAGGTGGTATTCCTCTGGAGTCGAAGCCAGGGACTAACCTCTCATCTCGAGTTGATTTTTGGGCCACGGAGATCTTTCATGTTGCTACAGTGACCTCAGGATCCCTCTAGCCTTGAAACAGTGTTCTTGGCGTTTCTCTGGAGTGCCATCAAGGAAATCAAGGCTCCTTTCATGTGTGATGTGCAACACGGAATTGCTCTGCACGCAGTGCAGGGGAATCGGGCCTCATTTTGCGGCGAGGGGGAAGTCTCATGGTTTTTCTCGAGTTGCGGCGGGAACCTGGGGTATATTCTCGAGTTACGACGGGGATGGCCCTTCCACCCACGTTTTTTTCAGCGACGTCAGGACGCCTGTCTAGTTGTGAGGGACAACTCGGGATTCTCCTCGAGGCTTGGCAGGGCAATTGGGACGCCTCTCCAGCTGAGGCGGCAGACCAAGGGTCCCTTTCCACGTGCCACAGGAATCCTGGGACTCCTATCAAGTTTCACGAGGAGTCAGGCATCGTCTCCTTTGGAGGCACTGATCTCTGCATACCTCTGGAGTTTTCAAAGGATGTGAGGCCCCCTGTCGCGATGAGGTGGGGAACTAGGTCTTTCTCTGTGGTCTCCACAGGGGATTCAGACATCCTTTCATCTTGGGAGATGCAAGACGAGCCTGCATTCAAGTCACTGCAGGGATATCCGGCCTTATTTCGCGTCAGGGCATCGTGGTGTCCATTCCACTTGAGGGTGCAAAATCAGGGTCCCTCTCACATACCTAGAGCTGAGAGAAGCCTCGTCTTGAGGTGCCTGTGGTAAGGTGGTATTCCTCTGGATTCGAAGCCAGGGACTAACCTCTCATCTCGAGTTGATTTTTGGTCCACGGAGCTCTTTCGTGTTGCTACAGTGACCTCAGGATCCCTCTAGCCTTGAAACAGTGTTCTTGGGGTTTCTCTGGAGTGCCGTCATGGAAATCAAGGCTCCTTTCATGTGTGATGTGCAACACGGAATTGCTCTGCACGCAGTGCAAGGGAATCGGGCCTCATCTCGCGGCGAGGGGGAAGTCTCATGGTTTTTCTCGAGTTGCGGCGGGAACCTGGTGTATATTCTCGAGTTACGACGCAGATGGCCCTTCCACCCACGTGTTTGTTCAGCGACGTCAGAAGTCCTGCCTAGATGCGAGGGACAACTCGGGATTCTCCTCGAGGCTTGGCAGGGCAATTGGGACGCCTCTCCAGCTGAGGCGGGAGACCAAGGGTCCCTTTCCATGTGCCACAGGAATCTTGGGACTCCTATCAAGTTTCACGAGGAGTCAGGCATCGTCTCCTTTGGAGGCACTGATCTCCGCGTACCTCTGGAGTTTTCAAAGGATGTGAGGCCTCCGGTTGCCATGAGGTGGGGAACTAGGTCTTCCTCGGTGGTCTCCACAGGGGATTCAGACATCCTTTCATCTTGGGAGATGCAAGACGAGCCTGCATTCAAGTCACTGCAGGGATATCCGGCCTTATTTCGAGTCAGGGCATCGCAGTGTCCATTCCACTTGAGGCCGCAAAATCAGGGTCCCTCTCACATACCTAGAGCTGAGAGAAGCCTCCTCTTGAGGTGCTTGTGGTAAGGTGGTATTCCTCTGGAGTCGAAGCCAGGGACTAACCTCTCATCTCGAGTTGATTTTTGGACCACGGAGATCTTTCGTGTTGCTACAGTGACCTCAGGATCCCTCTAGCCTTGATACAGTGTTCTTGGGGTATCTCTGGAGTGCCATCATGGAAATCAAGGCTCCTTTCATGTGTGATGTGCAACACGGAATTGCTCTGCACGCAGTGCTGGGAAATCGCGCCTCATCTCGCGGCGAGGGGGAAGTATCATGGTTTCTCTCGAGTTGCGGCGGGAACCTGGGGTATATTCTCGAGTTACGATGGGGATGGCCCTTCCACCCACGTGTTTGTTCAGCGACGTCAGGACTCCTGCCTAGTTGCGAGGGACAACTCGGAATTCTCCTCGAGGCTTGGCAGGGCAATTGGGACGCCTCTCCAGCTGAGGCGGGACACCAAGGGTCCCTTTCCACGTGCCACAGGAATCCTGGGACTCCTATCAAGTTTCACGAGGAGTCAGGCATCGTCTCCTTTGGAGGCACTGATCTCCGTGTACCTCTGAAGTTGTCAAAGTATGTGAGGCCTCCGGTCGCGATGAGGTGGGGAACTAGGTCTTTCTCTGTGGTCTCCACAGGGGATTCAGACATCCTTTCGTCTTGGGAGATGCAAGACGAGCCTGCATTCAAGTCACTGCAGGGAAATTCGGCCTTATTTCACGTCAGGGCATCGCAGTGTCCATTCCACTTGAGGCCGCAAAATCAGGGTCCCTCTCACATACCTAGAGCTGAGAGAAGCCTCCTCTTGAGGTGCTTGTGGTAAGGTGGTATTCCGCTGGAGTCGAAGCCAGGGACTAACCTCTCATCTCGAGTTTATTTTTGGTCCACGGAGCTCTTTCGTGTTGCTACAGTGACCTCAGGATCCCTCTAGCCTTGAAACAGTGTTCTTGGGGTTTCTCTGGAGTGCCATCAAGGAAATCAAGGCTCCTTTCATGTGTGATGTGCAACACGGAATTGCTCTGCACGCAGTGCTGGGGAATCGCGCCTCATCTCGCGGCGAGGGGGAAGTATCATGGTTTCTCTCGAGTTGCGGCGGGAACCTGGGGTATATTCTCGAGTTACGACGGGGATGGCCCTTCCACCCACGTGTTTTTTCAGCGACGTCAGGACTCCTGCCTAGTTACGAGGGACAACTCGGGATTCTCCTCGAGGCTTGGCAGGGCAATTGGGATGCCTCTCCAGCTGAGCTGGGAGAGCAAGTGTCCCTTTCCATGTGCCACAGGAGTCTTGGGACTCCTATCAAGTTTCACGAGGAGTCAGGCATCGTCTCCTTTGGAGGCACTGATCTCCGCGTACCTCTGGAGTTTTCAAAGGATGTGAGGCCTCCTGTCGCGATGAGGTGGGGAACTAGGTCTTTCTCTGTGGTCTCCACAGGGGATTCAGACATCCTTTCATCTTGGGAGATGCAAAACGAGCCTGCATTCAAGTAACTGCAGGGATATCCGGCCTTATTTCGCGTCAGGGCATCGCAGTGTCCATTCCACTTGAGGCCGCAAAATCAGGGTCCCTCTCACATACCTAGAGCTGAGAGAAGCTTCCTCTTGAGGTGCTTGTGGTAAGGTGGTATTCCTCTGGAGTCGAAGCCAGGGACTAACCTCTCATCTCGAGTTGATTGTTGGGCCACGGAGCTGTTTCGTGTTGCTACAGTGACCTCAGGATCCCTCTAGCCTTGAAACAGTGTTCTTGGGGTTTCTCTGGAGTGCCATCAAGGAAATCAAGGCTCCTTTCATGTGTGATGTGCAACACGGAATTGCTCTGCACGCAGTGCAGGGGAATCGCGCCTCATCTCGCGGCGAGGGGAAGTATCATGGTTTCTCTCGAGTTGCGGCGGGAACCTGGGGTATATTCTCGAGTTACGACGGGGATGGCCCTTCCACACACGTGTTTGTTCAGCAACGTCAGGACTCCTGCCTAGTTGCGAGGGACAACTCGGGATTCTCCTCGAGGCTTGGCAGGGCAATTGGGACGCCTCTTCAGCTGAGCCGGGAGACCAAGGGTCCCTTTCCATGTGCCACAGGAATCTTGGGACTCCTATCAAGTTTCACGAGGAGTCAGGCATCGTCTCCTTTGGAGGCACTGATCTCCGCGTACCTCTGGAGTTTTCAAAGGATGTGAGGCCTCCGGTCGCGATGAGGTGGGGAACTAGGTCTTTCTCTGTGGTCTCCACAGGGGATTCAGACATTCTTTCGTCTTGGGAGATGCAAGACGAGCCTGCATTCAAGTCACTCCAGGGATGTCCGGCCTTATTTCAAATCAGGGCATCGCGGTGTCCATTCCACTTGAGGCCGCAAACTCAGGGTCCCTCTCACATACCTAGAGCTGAGAGAAGCCTCCTCTTGAGGTGATTGTGGTAACGTGGTATTCCTCTGGAGTCGAAGCCAGGGACTAACCTCTCATCTCGAGTTGATTTTTGGGCCACGGAGCTCTTTCGTGTTGCTACAGTGACCTCAGGATCCCTCTAGCCTTAAAACAGTGTTCTTGGGGTTTCTCTGGAGTGCCATCAAGGAAATCAAGGCTCCTTTCATGTGTGATGTGCAACACGGAATTGTTCTGCACGCAGTGCAGGGGAATCGGTCCTCATCTCGCGGCGAGGGGGAAGTCTCATGGTTTTTCTCAAGTTGCGGCGGGAACCTGGGGTATATTCTCGAGTTACGACGGGGATGGCCCTTCCACCCACGTGTTTGTTCAGCGACGTCAGTTCTCCTGCATAGTTGCGAGGGACAACTCGGGATTCTCCTCGAGGCTTGGCAGGGCAATTGGGACGCCTCTCCAGCTGAGGCGGGAGACCAAGGGACCCTTTCCACGTGCCACAGGAATCCTGGGACTCCTATCAAGTTTCATGAGGAGTCAGGCATCGTCTCCTTTGGAGGCACTGATCTCCGCGTACCTCTGGAGTTTTCAAAGGATGTGAGGCCTCCGGTCGCGATGAGGTGGGGAACTAGGTCTTTCTCTGTGGTCTCCACAGGGGATTCAGACATCCTTTCGTCTTGGGAGATGCAAGACGAGCCTGCATTCAAGTCACTGCAGAGATATCCGGCCTTATTTCGAGCCAGGGCATGGCGGTGTCCGTTCCACTTTAGGCCGCAAACTCACGGTCCCTCTCACATACTTAGAGCTGAGAGAAGCCTCCTCTTGAGGTGCTTGTGGTAAGGTTGTGTTCCTCTAGATTCGAAGCCAAGGACTAACCTGTCATCTCGAGTTGATTTTTGGTCCACGGAGCTGTTTCGTGTTTCTACAGTGACCTCAGGATCCCTCTAGCCTTGAAACAGTGTTCTTGGGGTTTCTCTGGAGTGCCATCAAGGAAATCAAGGCTCCTTTCATGTGTGATGTGCAACACGGAATTGCTCTGCACGCAGTGCAGGGGAATTGGGCCTCATCTCGCGGCGAGGGGGAAGTCTCATGGTTTTTCGCGAGTTGCGGTGGGAACCTGGTGTATATTCTCGAGTTACGGCGGGGATGACCCTTCCACACACGTGTTTGTTCAGCGACGGCAGAACTCCTGCCCAGTTGCGAGGGACAACTCGGGATTCTCCTCGAGGCTTGGCAGGGCAATTGGGACGCCTCTCCAGCTGAGGCGGGAGACGAAGGGTCCCTTTCCACGTGCCACAGGAATCCTGGGACTCCTATCAAGTTTCACGAGGAGTCAGGCATCGTCTCCTTTGAAGTCACTGATCTCCGCGTACCTCTGGAGTTTTCAAAGGATGTGAGGCCTCTGGTCGCGATGAGGTGGGGAACTAGGACTTTTTCTGTGGTCTCCACAGGGGATTCAGACATCCTTTCGTCTTGGGAGATGCAAGACGAGCCTGCATTCAAGTCACTGCAGGGATATCCGGCCTTACTTCGCTTCAGGGCATCGCAGTGTCCATTCCACTGGAGGCCGCAAATTCAGGGTCCCTCTCACATACCTAGAGCTGAGAGAAGCCTCCTCTTGAGGTGCTTGTGGTAAGGTGGTATTCCTCTGGAGTCGAAGCCAGGGACTAACCTCTCATCTCGAGTTGATTTTTGGTCCACGGAGCTCCTTCGTGTGGCTACAGTGACCTCAGGATCCCTCTAGCCTTGAAACAGTGTTCTTGGGGTTTCTCTGGAGTGCCATTAAGGAAATCAAGGCTCCTTTCATGTGTGATGTGTAACACGGAATTGCTCTGCACACAGTGCAGGGGAATCGGGCCTCATCTCGCGGCGAGGGGGAGGTCTCATGGTTTTTCTCGAGTTGCGGCGGGAACCTGGTGTATATTCTCGAGTTACGACGGGGATGGCCCTTCCAGCCACGTGTTTGTTCAGCGAAGTCAGGACTCCTGCCTAGTTGCGAGGGACAACTCGGGATTCTCCTCGAGGCTTGGCAGGGCAATTGGGACGCCTCTCCTGCTGAGGGGGGAGACCAAGGGTCCCTTTCCACGTGCCACAGGAATGCTGGGACTCCTATCAAGTTTCACGAGGAGTCAGGCATCGTCTCCTTTGGAGGCACCGATCTCCGCGTACCTCTGGTGTTTTCAAAGGATGTGAGGCCTCCGGTCGCCATGAGGTGGGGAACTAGGTGTTTCTCTGTGGTCTCCACAGGGGATTCAGACATCCTTTCATCTTGGGAGATGCAAGACGAGCCTGCATTCAAGTCACTGCAGGGAAATCCGTCCTTATTTCGCGTCAGGGCATCGCAGTGTCCATTCCACTTGAGGCCGCAAAATCAGGGTCCCTCTCACATAGCTAGAGCTGAGAGAAGCCTCCTCTTGAGGTGCTTGTGGTAAGGTGGTATTCCTCTGGAGTCGAAGCCAGGGACTAACCTCTCATCTCGAGTTGATTTTTAGTCCACGGAGCTCTTTCGTGTTGCTACAGTGACATCAGGATCCCTCTAGCCTTGAAACAGTGCTCTAGGGGTTTCTCTGGAGTGCCATCAAGGAAATCAAGGCTCCTTTCATGTGTGATGTGCAACACGGAATTGCTCTGCATGGAGTGCAGGGGAATCGCGCCTCATCTCGCGGTGAGGGGGAAGTATCATGGTTTCTCTCGAGTTGCGGCGGGAACCTGGGGTATATTCTCGAGTTACGACGGGGATGGCCCTTCCACACACGTGTTTGTTCAGCGACGGCAGGACCCCTGCCTAGATGCGAGGGACAACTCGGGATTCTCCTCGAGGCTTGGCAGGGCAATTGGGACTCCTCTCCAGCTGAGCCGGGAGACCAAGTGTCCCTTTCCATGTGCCACAGGAATCTTGGGACTCCTATCAAGTTTCACGAGGAGTCAGGCATCGTCTCCTTTGGAGGCACTGATCTCCGCGTACCTCTGGAGTTTTCAAAGGATGTGAGGCCTCCGGTCGCGATGAGGTGGGGAACTAGGTCTTTCTCTGTGGTCTCCACAGGGTATTCAGACATCCTTTCGTCTTGGGAGATGCAAGACGAGCCTGCATTCAAGTTACTGCAGGGATATCTAGCCTTATTTCGCGTCAGGGCATCACATTGTCCATTCCACTTGAGGCCGCAAACTCAGGGTCCCTCTCACATACCTAGAGCTGAGAGAAGCCTCCTCTTGAGGTGCTTGTGGTAAGGTGGTATTCCTCTGGAGTCGAAGCCAGGGACTAACCTCTCATCTCGAGTTGATTTTTGGTCCACGGAGCTCGTTTGTGTTGCTACAGTGACCTCAGGATCCCTCTAGCCTTGAAAAAGTGTTCTTGGGGTTTCTCTGGAGTGCCATCATGGAAATCAAGGCTCCTTTCATGTGTGATGTGCAACACGGAATTGCTCTGCACGCAGTGCAGGGGAATCGGGCCTCATCTCGCGGCGAGGGGAAGTCTCATGGCTTTTCTCGAGTTGCGGCGGGAACCTGGGGTATATTCTCGAGTTACGACGGGGATGGCCCTTCCACCCACGTGTTTGTTCAGCGACGTCAGGACTCCTGCCTAGTTGCGAGGGACAACTCGGGATTCTCCTCGAGGCTTGGCAGGGCAATTGGGACGCCTCTCCAGCTGAGGCGGGACACCAAGGGTCACTATCCACGTGCCACAGGAATCCTGGGACTCCTGTCAAGTTTCACGAGGAGTCAGGCATCGTCTCCGTTGGAGGCACTGATCTCCGCGTATCTCTGGATTTTTCAAAGGATGTGAGGCCTCCGGTCGCCATGAGGTGTGGAACTAGGTCTTTCTCTGTGGTCTCCACAGGGGATTCAGACATCCTTTCATCTTGCGAGATGCAAGACGAGCCTGCATTCAAGTCACTGCAGGGATATCCGGCCTTATTTCGCGTCAGGGCATCGCAGTGTCCATTCCACTTGAGGCCGCAAAATCAGGGTCCCTCTCACATACCTAGAGCTGAGAGAAGCTTCCTCTTGAGGTGCTTGTGGTAAGGTGGTATTCCTCTGGAGTCGAAGCCAGGGACTAACCTCTCATCTCGAGTTGATTTTTGGGCCACGGAGCTCTTTCGTGTTGCTACAGTGACCTCAGGATCCCTCTAGCCTTGAAACAGTGTTCTTGGGGTTTCTCTGGAGTGCCATCAAGGAAATCAAGGCTCCTTTCATGTGTGATGTGCAACACGGAATTGCTCTGCACGCAGTGCAGGGGAATCGGGCCTCATTTTGCGGCGAGGGGGAAGTCTCATGGTTTTTCTCGAGTTGCGGCGGGAACCTGGGGTATATTCTCGAGTTACGAAGGGGATGGCCCTTCCACCCACGTTTTTTTCAGCGACGTCAGGACGCCTGTCTAGTTGTGAGGGACAACTCGGGATTCTCCTCGAGGCTTGGCAGGGCAATTGGGACGCCTCTCCAGCTGAGGCGGGAGACCAAGGGTCCATTTCCACGTGCCACAGGAATCCTGGGACTCCTATCAAGTTTCACGAGGAGTCAGGCATCGTCTCCTTTGGAGGCACTGATCTCTGCATACCTCTGGAGTTTTCAAAGGATGTGAGGCCCCCTGTCGCGATGAGGTGGAGAACTAGGTCTTTCTCTGTGGTCTCCACAGGGGATTCAGACATCCTTTCATCTTGGGAGATGCAAGACGAGCCTTCATTCAAGTCACTGCAGGGATATCCGGCCTTATTTCGCGTCAGGGCATCGTGGTGTCCATTCCACTTGAGGGCGCAAAATCAGGGTCCCTCTCACATACCTAGAGCTGAGAGAAGCCTCGTCTTGAGGTGCTTGTGGTAAGGTGGTATTCCTCTGGATTCGAAGCCAGGGACTAACCTCTCATCTCGAGTTGATTTTTGGTCCAGGGAGATCTTTCATGTTGCCACAGTGACCTCAGGATCCCTCTAGCCTTGAAACAGTGTTCTTGGGGTTTCTCTGGAGTGCCATCATGGAAATCAAGGCTCCTTTCATGTGTGATGTGCAACACGGAATTGCTCTGCACGCAGTGCAGGGGAATCGGGCCTCATCTCGCGGCGAGGGGGAAGTCTCATGGTTTTTCTCGAGTTGCGGCGGGAACCTGGTGTATATTCTCGAGTTACGACGGGGATGGCCCTTCCACCCACGGGTTTGTTCAGCGAAGTCAGGACTCCTGCCTAGATGTGAGGGACAACTCGGGATTCTCCTCGAAGCATGGCAGGGCAATTGGGACGCCTCTCCAGCTGAGGCGGGAGACCAAGAGTCCCTTTCCACGTGCCACAGGAATCCTGGGACTCCTATCAAGTTACACGAGGAGTCAGGCATCGTCTCCTTTGGAGGCACTGATCTCCGCGTACCTCTGGTGTTTTCAAAGGATGTGAGGCCTCTGGTTGCCATGAGGTGGGGAACTAGGTCTTCCTCTGTGGTCTCCACAGGGGATTCAGACATCCTTTCATCTTGGGAGATGCAAGACGAGCCTGCATTCAAGTCACTGCAGGGATATCCGGCCTTATTTCGAGTCAGGGCATCGCAGTGTCCATTCCACTTGAGGCCGCAAAATCAGGGTCCCTCTCACATACCTAGAGCTGAGAGAAGCTTCCTCTTGAGGTGCTTGTGGTAAGGTGGTATTCCGCTGGAGTCGAAGCCAGGGACTAACCTCTCATCTCGAGTTGATTGTTGGGCCACGGAGCTGTTTCGTGTTGCTACAGTGACCTCAGGATCCCTCTAGCCTTGAAACAGTGTTCTTGGGGTTTCTCTGGAGTGCCATCAAGGAAATCAAGGCTCCTTTCATGTGTGATGTGCAACACGGAATTGCTCTGCACGCAGTGCAGGGGAATCGCGCCTCATCTCGCGGCGAGGGGAAGTATCATGGTTTCTCTCGAGTTGCGGCGGGAACCTGGGGTATATTCTCGAGTTACGACGGGGATGGCCCTTCCACACACGTGTTTGTTCAGCAACGTCAGGACTCCTGCCTAGTTGCGAGGGACAACTCGGGATTCTCCTCGAGGCTTGGCAGGGCAATTGGGACGCCTCTTCAGCTGAGCCGGGAGACCAAGGGTCCCTTTCCATGTGCCACAGGAATCTTGGGACTCCTATCAAGTTTCACGATTAGTCAGGCATCGTCTCCTTTGGAGGCACTGATCTCCGCGTACCTCTGGAGTTTTCAAAGGATGTGAGGCCTCCGGTCGCGATGAGGTGGGGAACTAGGTCTTTCTCTGTGGTCTCCACAGGGGATTCAGACATTCTTTCGTCTTGGGAGATGCAAGACGAGCCTGCATTCAAGTCACTCCAGGGATGTCCGGCCTTATTTCAAATCAGGGCATCGCGGTGTCCATTCCACTTGAGGCCGCAAACTCAGGGTCCCTCTCACATACCTAGAGCTGAGAGAAGCCTCCTCTTGAGGTGATTGTGGTAACGTGGTATTCCTCTGGAGTCGAAGCCAGGGACTAACCTCTCATCTCGAGTTGATTTTTGGGCCACGGAGCTCTTTCGTGTTGCTACAGTGACCTCAGGATCCCTCTAGCCTTAAAACAGTGTTCTTGGGGTTTCTCTGGAGTGCCATCAAGGAAATCAAGGCTCCTTTCATGTGTGATGTGCAACACGGAATTGTTCTGCACGCAGTGCAGGGGAATCGGTCCTCATCTCGCGGCGAGGGGGAAGTCTCATGGTTTTTCTCAAGTTGCGGCGGGAACCTGGGGTATATTCTCGAGTTACGACGGGGATGGCCCTTCCACCCACGTGTTTGTTCAGCGACGTCAGTTCTCCTGCATAGTTGCGAGGGACAACTCGGGATTCTCCTCGAGGCTTGGCAGGGCAATTGGGACGCCTCTCCAGCTGAGGCGGGAGACCAAGGGACCCTTTCCACGTGCCACAGGAATCCTGGGACTCCTATCAAGTTTCATGAGGAGTCAGGCATCGTCTCCTTTGGAGGCACTGATCTCCGCGTACCTCTGGAGTTTTCAAAGGATGTGAGGCCTCCGGTCGCGATGAGGTGGGGAACTAGGTCTTTCTCTGTGGTCTCCACAGGGGATTCAGACATCCTTTCGTCTTGGGAGATGCAAGACGAGCCTGCATTCAAGTCACTGCAGAGATATCCGGCCTTATTTCGAGCCAGGGCATGGCGGTGTCCGTTCCACTTTAGGCCGCAAACTCACGGTCCCTCTCACATACTTAGAGCTGAGAGAAGCCTCCTCTTGAGGTGCTTGTGGTAAGGTTGTGTTCCTCTAGATTCGAAGCCAAGGACTAACCTGTCATCTCGAGTTGATTTTTGGTCCACGGAGCTGTTTCGTGTTACTACAGTGACCTCAGGATCCCTCTAGCCTTGAAACAGTGTTCTTGGGGTTTCTCTGGAGTGCCATCAAGGAAATCAAGGCTCCTTTCATGTGTGATGTGCAACACGGAATTGCTCTGCACGCAGTGCAGGGGAATTGGGCCTCATCTCGCGGCGAGGGGGAAGTCTCATGGTTTTTCGCGAGTTGCGGTGGGAACCTGGTGTATATTCTCGAGTTACGGCGGGGATGACCCTTCCACACACGTGTTTGTTCAGCGACGGCAGAACTCCTGCCCAGTTGCGAGGGACAACTCGGGATTCTCCTCGAGGCTTGGCAGGGCAATTGGGACGCCTCTCCAGCTGAGGCGGGAGACGAAGGGTCCCTTTCCACGTGCCACAGGAATCCTGGGACTCCTATCAAGTTTCACGAGGAGTCAGGCATCGTCTCCTTTGAAGTCACTGATCTCCGCGTACCTCTGGAGTTTTCAAAGGATGTGAGGCCTCCGGTCGCGATGAGGTGGGGAACTAGGTCATTCTCTGTGGTCTCCACAGGGGATTCAGACATCCTTTCGTCTTGGGAGATGCAAGACGAGCCTGCATTCAAGTCACTGCAGGGATATCCGGCCTTACTTCGCTTCAGGGCATCGCAGTGTCCATTCCACTGGAGGCCGCAAATTCAGGGTCCCTCTCACATACCTAGAGCTGAGAGAAGCCTCCTCTTGAGGTGCTTGTGGTAAGGTGGTATTCCTCTGGAGTCGAAGCCAGGGACTAACCTCTCATCTCGAGTTGATTTTTGGTCCACGGAGCTCCTTCGTGTGGCTACAGTGACCTCAGGATCCCTCTAGCCTTGAAACAGTGTTCTTGGGGTTTCTCTGGAGTGCCATTAAGGAAATCAAGGCTCCTTTCATGTGTGATGTGTAACACGGAATTGCTCTGCACACAGTGCAGGGGAATCGGGCCTCATCTCGCGGCGAGGGGGAGGTCTCATGGTTTTTCTCGAGTTGCGGCGGGAACCTGGTGTATATTCTCGAGTTACGACGGGGATGGCCCTTCCAGCCACGTGTTTGTTCAGCGAAGTCAGGACTCCTGCCTAGTTGCGAGGGACAACTCGGGATTCTCCTCGAGGCTTGGCAGGGCAATTGGGACGCCTCTCCTGCTGAGGGGGGAGACCAAGGGTCCCTTTCCACGTGCCACAGGAATGCTGGGACTCCTATCAAGTTTCACGAGGAGTCAGGCATCGTCTCCTTTGGAGGCACCGATCTCCGCGTACCTCTGGTGTTTTCAAAGGATGTGAGGCCTCCGGTCGCCATGAGGTGGGGAACTAGGTGTTTCTCTGTGGTCTCCACAGGGGATTCAGACATCCTTTCATCTTGGGAGATGCAAGACGAGCCTGCATTCAAGTCACTGCAGGGAAATCCGTCCTTATTTCGCGTCAGGGCATCGCAGTGTCCATTCCACTTGAGGCCGCAAAATCAGGGTCCCTCTCACATACCTAGAGCTGAGAGAAGCCTCCTCTTGAGGTGCTTGTGGTAAGGTGGTATTCCTCTGGAGTCGAAGCCAGGGACTAACCTCTCATCTCGAGTTGATTTTTAGTCCACGGAGCTCTTTCGTGTTGCTACAGTGACATCAGGATCCCTCTAGCCTTGAAACAGTGCTCTCGGGGTTTCTCTGGAGTGCCATCAAGGAAATCAAGGCTCCTTTCATGTGTGATGTGCAACACGGAATTGCTCTGCATGGAGTGCAGGGGAATCGCGCCTCATCTCGCGGCGAGGGGGAAGTATCATGGTTTCTCTCGAGTTGCGGCGGGAACCTGGGGTATATTCTCGAGTTACGACGGGGATGGCCCTTCCACACACGTGTTTGTTCAGCGACGGCAGGACCCCTGCCTAGATGCGAGGGACAACTCGGGATTCTCCTCGAGGCTTGGCAGGGCAATTGGGACTCCTCTCCAGCTGAGCCGGGAGACCAAGTGTCCCTTTCCATGTGCCACAGGAATCTTGGGACTCCTATCAAGTTTCACGAGGAGTCAGGCATCGTCTCCTTTGGAGGCACTGATCTCCGCGTACCTCTGGAGTTTTCAAAGGATGTGAGGCCTCCGGTCGCGATGAGGTGGGGAACTAGGTCTTTCTCTGTGGTCTCCACAGGGTATTCAGACATCCTTTCGTCTTGGGAGATGCAAGACGAGCCTGCATTCAAGTTACTGCAGGGATATCTAGCCTTATTTCGCGTCAGGGCATCACATTGTCCATTCCACTTGAGGCCGCAAACTCAGGGTCCCTCTCACATACCTAGAGCTGAGAGAAGCCTCCTCTTGAGGTGCTTGTGGTAAGGTGGTATTCCTCTGGAGTCGAAGCCAGGGACTAACCTCTCATCTCGAGTTGATTTTTGGTCCACGGAGCTCGTTTGTGTTGCTACAGTGACCTCAGGATCCCTCTAGCCTTGAAAAAGTGTTCTTGGGGTTTCTCTGGAGTGCCATCATGGAAATCAAGGCTCCTTTCATGTGTGATGTGCAACACGGAATTGCTCTGCACGCAGTGCAGGGGAATCGGGCCTCATCTCGCGGCGAGGGGAAGTCTCATGGCTTTTCTCGAGTTGCGGCGGGAACCTGGGGTATATTCTCGAGTTACGACGGGGATGGCCCTTCCACCCACGTGTTTGTTCAGCGACGTCAGGACTCCTGCCTAGTTGCGAGGGACAACTCGGGATTCTCGTCGAGGCTTGGCAGGGCAATTGGGACGCCTCTCCAGCTGAGGCGGGACACCAAGGGTCACTATCCACGTGCCACAGGAATCCTGGGACTCCTGTCAAGTTTCACGAGGAGTCAGGCATCGTCTCCGTTGGAGGCACTGATCTCCGCGTATCTCTGGATTTTTCAAAGGATGTGAGGCCTCCGGTCGCCATGAGGTGTGGAACTAGGTCTTTCTCTGTGGTCTCCACAGGGGATTCAGACATCCTTTCATCTTGCGAGATGCAAGACGAGCCTGCATTCAAGTCACTGCAGGGATATCCGGCCTTATTTCGCGTCAGGGCATCGCAGTGTCCATTCCACTTGAGGCCGCAAAATCAGGGTCCCTCTCACATACCTAGAGCTGAGAGAAGCTTCCTCTTGAGGTGCTTGTGGTAAGGTGGTATTCCTCTGGAGTCGAAGCCAGGGACTAACCTCTCATCTCGAGTTGATTTTTGGGCCACGGAGCTCTTTCGTGTTGCTACAGTGACCTCAGGATCCCTCTAGCCTTGAAACAGTGTTCTTGGGGTTTCTCTGGAGTGCCATCAAGGAAATCAAGGCTCCTTTCATGTGTGATGTGCAACACGGAATTGCTCTGCACGCAGTGCAGGGGAATCGGGCCTCATTTTGCGGCGAGGGGGAAGTCTCATGGTTTTTCTCGAGTTGCGGCGGGAACCTGGGGTATATTCTCGAGTTACGAAGGGGATGGCCCTTCCACCCACGTTTTTTTCAGCGACGTCAGGACGCCTGTCTAGTTGTGAGGGACAACTCGGGATTCTCCTCGAGGCTTGGCAGGGCAATTGGGACGCCTCTCCAGCTGAGGCGGGAGACCAAGGGTCCATTTCCACGTGCCACAGGAATCCTGGGACTCCTATCAAGTTTCACGAGGAGTCAGGCATCGTCTCCTTTGGAGGCACTGATCTCTGCATACCTCTGGAGTTTTCAAAGGATGTGAGGCCCCCTGTCGCGATGAGGTGGAGAACTAGGTCTTTCTCTGTGGTCTCCACAGGGGATTCAGACATCCTTTCATCTTGGGAGATGCAAGACGAGCCTTCATTCAAGTCACTGCAGGGATATCCGGCCTTATTTCGCGTCAGGGCATCGTGGTGTCCATTCCACTTGAGGGCGCAAAATCAGGGTCCCTCTCACATACCTAGAGCTGAGAGAAGCCTCGTCTTGAGGTGCTTGTGGTAAGGTGGTATTCCTCTGGATTCGAAGCCAGGGACTAACCTCTCATCTCGAGTTGATTTTTGGTCCAGGGAGATCTTTCATGTTGCCACAGTGACCTCAGGATCCCTCTAGCCTTGAAACAGTGTTCTTGGGGTTTCTCTGGAGTGCCATCATGGAAATCAAGGCTCCTTTCATGTGTGATGTGCAACACGGAATTGCTCTGCACGCAGTGCAGGGGAATCGGGCCTCATCTCGCGGCGAGGGGGAAGTCTCATGGTTTTTCTCGAGTTGCGGCGGGAACCTGGTGTATATTCTCGAGTTACGACGGGGATGGCCCTTCCACCCACGGGTTTGTTCAGCGACGTCAGGACTCCTGCCTAGATGTGAGGGACAACTCGGGATTCTCCTCGAAGCTTAGCAGGGCAATTGGGACGCCTCTCCAGCTGAGGCGGGAGACCAAGAGTCCCTTTCCACGTGCCACAGGAATCCTGGGACTCCTATCAAGTTACACGAGGAGTCAGGCATCGTCTCCTTTGGAGGCACTGATCTCCGCGTACCTCTGGTGTTTTCAAAGGATGTGAGGCCTCTGGTTGCCATGAGGTGGGGAACTAGGTCTTCCTCTGTGGTCTCCACAGGGGATTCAGACATCCTTTCATCTTGGGAGATGCAAGACGAGCCTGCATTCAAGTCACTGCAGGGATATCCGGCCTTATTTCGAGTCAGGGCATCGCAGTGTCCATTCCACTTGAGGCCGCAAAATCAGGGTCCCTCTCACATACCTAGAGCTGAGAGAAGCTTCCTCTTGAGGTGCTTGTGGTAAGGTGGTATTCCGCTGGAGTCGAAGCCAGGGACTAACCTCTCATCTCGAGTTTATTTTTGGTCCACGGAGCTCTTTCGTGTTGCTACAGTGACCTCAGGATCCCTCTAGCCTTGAAACAGTGCTCTTGGGGTTTCTCTGGAGTGCCATCAAGGAAATCAAGGCTCCTTTCATGTGTGATGTGCAACATGGAATTGTTCTGCATGCAGTGCAGGGGAATCGCGCCTCATCTCGCGGCGAGGGGACAGTATCATGGTTTCTCTCGAGTTGCGGCGGGAACCTGGGGTATATTCTCGAGTAACGACGGGGATGGCCCTTCCACCCACGTGTTTTTTCAGCGACTTCAGGACTCCTGCCTAGTTACGAGGGACAACTCGGGATTCTCCTCGAGGCTTGGCAGGGCAATTGGGATGCCTCTCCAGCTGAGCCGGGAGAGCAAGTGTCCCTTTCCATGTGCCACAGGAGTCTTGGGACTCCTATCAAGTTTCACGAGGAGTCAGGCATCGTCTCCTTTGGAGGCACTGATCTCCGCGTACCTCTGGAGTTTTCAAAGGATGTGAGGCCTCCGGTTGCCATGAGGTGGGGAACTAGGTCTTCCTCGGTGGTCTCCACAGGGGATTCAGACATCCTTTCATCTTGGGAGATGCAAGACGAGCCTGCATTCAAGTCACTGCAGGGATATCCGGCCTTATTTCGAGTCAGGGCATCGCAGTGTCCATTCCACTTGAGGCCGCAAAATCAGGGTCCCTCTCACATACCTAGAGCTGAGAGAAGCTTCCTCTTGAGGTGCTTGTGGTAAGGTGGTATTCCTCTGGAGTCGAAGCCAGGGACTAACCTCTCATCTCGAGTTGATTTTTGGACCACGGAGCTCTTTCGTGTTGCTACAGTGACCTCAGGATCCCTCTAGCCTTGAAACAGTGTTCTTGGGGTTTCTCTGGAGTGCCATCATGGAAATCAAGGCTCCTTTCATGTGTGATGTGCAACACGGAATTGCTCTGCACGCAGTGCTGGGAAATCGCGCCTCATCTCGCGGCGAGGGGGAAGTATCATGGTTTCTCTCGAGTTGCGGCGGGAACCTGGGGTATATCCTCGAGTTACGATGGGGATGGCCCTTCCACCCACGTGTTTGTTCAGCGACGTCAGGACTCCTGCCTAGTTGCGAGGGACAACTCGGGATTCTCCTCGAGGCTTGGCAGGGCAATTGGGACGCCTCTCCAGCTGAGGCGGAACACCAAGGGTCCCTTTCCACGTGCCACAGGAATCCTGGGACTCCTATCAAGTTTCACGAGGAGTCAGGCATCGTCTCCTTTGGAGGCACTGATCTCCGTGTACCTCTGAAGTTGTCAAAGAATGTGAGGCCTCCGGTCGCGATGAGGTGGGGAACTAGGTCTTTCTCTGTGGTCTCCACAGGGGATTCAGACATCCTTTCGTCTTGGGAGATGCAAGACGAGCCTGCATTCAAGTCACTGCAGGGAAATCCGGCCTTATTTCACGTCAGGGTATCGCAGTGTCCATTCCACTTGAGGCCGCAAAATCAGGGTCCCTCTCACATACCTAGAGCTGAGAGAAGCCTCCTCTTGAGGTGCTTGTGGTAAGGTGGTATTCCGCTGGAGTCGAAGCCAGGGACTAACCTCTCATCTCGAGTTTATTTTTGGTCCACGGAGCTCTTTCGTGTTGCTACAGTGACCTCAGGATCCCTCTAGCCTTGAAACAGTGCTCTTGGGGTTTCTCTGGAGTGCCATCAAGGAAATCAAGGCTCCTTTCATGTGTGATGTGCAACACGGAATTGCTCTGCACGCAGTGCTGGGGAATCGCGCCTCATCTCGCGGCGAGGGGGAAGTATCATGGTTTCTCTCGAGTTGCGGCGGGAACGTGGGGTATATTCTCGAGTTACGACGGGGATGGCCCTTCCACACACGTGTTTTTTCAGCGACGTCAGGACTCCTGCCTAGTTACGAGGGACAACTCGGGATTCTCCTCGAGGCTTGGCAGGGCAATTGGGATGCCTCTCCAGCTGAGCTGGGAGAGCAAGTGTCCCTTTCCATGTGCCACAGGAGTTTTGGGACTCCTATCAAGTTTCACGAGGAGTCAGGCATCGTCTCCTTTGGAGGCACTGATCTCCGCGTACCTCTGGAGTTTTCAAAGGATGTGAGGCCTCCTGTCGCGATGAGGTGGGGAACTAGGTCTTTCTCTGTGGTCTCCACAGGGGATTCAGACATCCTTTCATCTTGGGAGATGCAAGACGAGCCTGCATTCAAGTCACTGCAGGGATATCCGGCCTTATTTCGCGTCAGGGCATCGCAGTGTCCATTCCACTTGAGGCCGCAAAATCAGGGTCCCTCTCACATACCTAGAGCTGAGAGAAGCTTCCTCTTGAGGTGCTTGTGGTAAGGTGGTATTCCTCTGGAGTCGAAGCCAGGGACTAACCTCTCATCTCGAGTTGATTGTTGGGCCACGGAGCTGTTTCGTGTTGCTACAGTGACCTCAGGATCCCTCTAGCCTTGAAACAGTGTTCTTGGGGTTTCTCTGGAGTGCCATCAAGGAAATCAAGGCTCCTTTCATGTGTGATGTGCAACACGGAATTGCTCTGCACGCAGTGCAGGGGAATCGCGCCTCATCTCGCGGCGAGGGGAAGTATCATGGTTTCTCTCGAGTTGCGGCGGGAACCTGGGGTATATTCTCGAGTTACGACGGGGATGGCCCTTCCACACACGTGTTTGTTCAGCAACGTCAGGACTCCTGCCTAGTTGCGAGGGACAACTCGGGATTCTCCTCGAGGCTTGGCAGGGCAATTGGGACGCCTCTCCAGCTGAGTCGGGAGACCAAGGTTCCCTTTCCATGTGCCACAGGAATCTTGGGACTCCTATCAAGTTTCACGAGGAGTCAGGCATCGTCTCCTTTGGAGACACTGATCTCCGCGTACCTCTGGAGTTTTCAAAGGATGTGAGGCCTCCGGTCGCGATGAGGTGGGGAACTAGGTCTTTCTCTGTGGTCTCCACAGGGGATTCAGACATCCTTTCGTCTTGGGAGATGCAAGACGAGCCTGCATTCAAGTCACTGCAGGGATATCCGGCCTTATTTCAAATCAGGGCATCGCGGTGTCCATTCCACTTGAGGCCGCAAACTCAGGGTCCCTCTCACATACCTAGAGCTGAGAGAAGCCTCCTCTTGAGGTGCTTGTGGTAACGTGGTATTCCTCTGGAGTCGAAGCCAGGGACTAACCTCTCATCTCGAGTTGATTTTTGGGCCACGGAGCTCTTTCGTGTTGCTACAGTGACCTCAGGATCCCTCTAGCCTTAAAACAGTGTTCTTGGGGTTTCTCTGGAGTGCCATCAAGGAAATCAAGGCTCCTTTCATGTGTGATGTGCAACACGGAATTGTTCTGCACGCAGTGCAGGGGAATCGGTCCTCATCTCGCGGCGAGGGGGAAGTCTCATGGTTTTTCTCGAGTTGCGGCGGGAACCTGGGGTATATTCTCGAGTTACGACGGGGATGGCCCTTCCACCCACGTGTTTGTTCAGCGACGTCAGTTCTCCTGCATAGTTGCGAGGGACAACTCGGGATTCTCCTCGAGGCTTGGCAGGGCAATTGGGACGCCTCTCCAGCTGAGGGGGGAGACCAAGGGTCCCTTTCCACGTGCCACAGGAATGCTGGGACTCCTATCAAGTTTCACGAGGAGTCAGGCATCGTCTCCTTTGGAGGCACCGATCTCCGCGTACCTCTGGTGTTTTCAAAGGATGTGAGGCCTCCGGTCGCCATGAGGTGGGGAACTAGGTCTTTCTCTGTGGTCTCCACAGGGGATTCAGACATCCTTTCATCTTGGGAGATGCAAGACGAGCCTGCATTCAAGTCACTGCAGGGAAATCCGTCCTTATTTCGCGTCAGGGCATCGCAGTGTCCATTCCACTTGAGGCCGCAAACTCAGGGTCCCTCTCACATACCTAGAGCTGAGAGAAGCCTCCTCTTGAGGTGCTTGTGGTAAGGTGGTATTCCTCTGGAGTCGAAGCCAGGGACTAACCTCTCATCTCGAGTTGATTTTTGGTCCACGGAGCTCTTTCGTGTTGCTACAGTGACCTCAGGATCCCTCTAGCCTTGAAAAAGTGTTCTTGGGGTTTCTCTGGAGTGCCATCAAGGAAATCAAGGCTCCTTTCATGTGTGATGTGCAACACGGAATCGCTCTGCACGCAGTGCAGGGGAATCGGGCCTCATCTCGCGGCGAGGGGAAGTCTCATGGTTTTTCTCGAGTTGCGGCGGGAACCTGGGGTATATTCTCGAGTTACGACGGGGATGGCCCTTCCACCCACGTGTTTGTTCAGCGACGTCAGGACTCCTGCCTAGTTGCGAGGGACAAGTCGGGATTCTCCTCGAGGCTTGGCAGGGCAATTGGGACGCCTCTCCAGCTGAGGCGGGACACCAAGGGTCCCTTTCCACGTGCCACAGGAATCCTGGGACTCCTGTCAAGTTTCACAGGAGTCAGGCATCGTCTCCGTTGGAGGCACTGATCTCCGCGTATCTCTGGATTTTTCAAAGGATGTGAGGCCTCCGGTCGCCATGAGGTGTGGAACTAGGTCTTTCTCTGTGGTCTCCACAGGGGATTCAGACATCCTTTCATCTTGCGAGATGCAAGACGAGCCTGCATTCAAGTCACTGCAGGGATATCCGGCCTTATTTCGCGTCAGGGCATCGCAGTGTCCATTCCACTTGAGGCCGCAAAATCAGGGTCCCTCTCACATACCTAAAGCTGAGAGAACCCTCCTCTTGAGGTGCTTGTGGTCAGGTGGTATTCCTCTGGAGTCGAAGCCAGGAACTAATCTCTCATCTCGAGTTGATTTTTGGGCCACGGAGCTCTTTCATGTTGCTACAGTGACCTCAGGATCCCTCTAGCCTTGAAACAGTGTTCTTGGGGTTTCTCTGGAGTGCCATCAAGGAAATCAAGGCTCCTTTCATGTGTGATGTGCAACACGGAATTGCTCTGCACGCAGTGCAGGGGAATCGGGCCTCATCTCGCGGCGAGGGGGAAGTATCATGGTTTCTCTCGAGTTGCGGCGGGAACCTGGGGTATATTCTCGAGTTATGATGGGGATGGCCCTTCCACCCACGTGTTGGTTCAGTGACGTCAGGACTCCTGCCTAGTTGCGAGGGACAACTCGGGATTCTCCTTGAGGCTTGGCAGGGCAATTGGGACGCCTCTCCAGCTGAGGCGGGAGACCAAGGTTCCCTTTCCACGTGCCACAGGAATCCTGGGACTCCTATCAAGTTTCACGAGGAGTCAGGCATCGTCTCCTTTGGAGGCACTGATCTCCACGTACCTCTGGAGTTTTCAAAGGATGTGAGGCCTCCGGTCGCCATGAGGTGGGGAACTAGGTCTTTCTCTGTGGTTTCCACAGGTGATTCAGACATCCTTTCATCTTGGGAGATGCAAGACGAGCCTGCATTCAAGTCACTGCAGAGTTATCCGGCCTTATTTCGCGTCAGGGCATCGCAGTGTCCATTCCACTTGAGGCCGCAAAATCAGGGTCCCTCTCACATACCTAGAGCTGAGAGAAGCTTCCTCTTGAGGTGCTTGTGGTAAGGTGGTATTCCTCTGGAGTCGAAGCCAGGGACTAACCTCTCATCTCGAGTTGATTTTTGGGCCACGGAGCTCTTTCGTGTTGCTACAGTGACCTCAGGATCCCTCTAGCCTTGAAACAGTGTTCTTGGGGTTTCTCTGGAGTGCCATCAAGGAAATCAAGGCTCCTTTCATGTGTGATGTGCAACACGGAATTGCTCTGCACGCAGTGCAGGGGAATCGGGCCTCATTTTGCGGCGAGGGGGAAGTCTCATGGTTTTTCTCGAGTTGCGGCGGGAACCTGGGGTATATTCTAGAGTTACGAAGGGGATGGCCCTTCCACCCACGTTTTTTTCAGCGACGTCAGGACGCCTGTCTAGTTGTGAGGGACAACTCGGGATTCTCCTCGAGGCTTGGCAGGGCAATTGGGACGCCTCTCCAGCTGAGGCGGGAGACCAAGGGTCCATTTCCACGTGCCACAGGAATCCTGGGACTCCTATCAAGATTCACGAGGAGTCAGGCATCGTCTCCTTTGGAGGCACTGATCTCTGCATACCTCTGGAGTTTTCAAAGGATGTGAGGCCCCCTGTCGCGATGAGGTGGGGAACTAGGTCTTTCTCTGTGGTCTCCACAGGGGATTCAGACATCCTTTCGTCTTGGGAGATGCAAGACGAGCCTGCATTCAAGTCACTGCAGGGATATCCGGCCTTACTTCGCTTCAGGGCATCGCAGTGTCCATTTCACTGGAGGCCGCAAATTCAGGGTCCCTCTCACATACCTAGAGCTGAGAGAAGCCTCCTCCTGAGGTGCTTGTGGTAAGGTGGTATTCCTCTGGAGTCGAAGCCAGGGACTAACCTCTCATCTCGAGTTGATTTTTGGTCCACGGAGCTCCTTCGTGTTGCTACAGTGACCTCAGGATCCCTCTAGCCTTGAAACAGTGTTCTTGGGGTTTCTCTGGAGTGCCATCAAGGAAATCAAGGCTCCTTTCATGTGTGATGTGCAACACGGAATTGCTCTGCACACAGTGCAGGGGAATCGGGCCTCATCTCGCGGCGAGGGGGAAGTCTCATGGTTTTTCTCGAGTTGCGGCGGGAACCTGGGGTATATTCTCGAGTTACGACGGGGATGGCCCTTCCAGCCACGTGTTTGTTCAGCGACGTCAGGACTCCTGCCTAGTTGGGAGGGACAACTCGGGATTCTCCTCGAGGCTTGGCAGGGCAATTGGGACGCCTCTCCTGCTGAGGGGTGAGACCAAGGGTCCCTTTCCACGTGCCACAGGAATGCTGGGACTCCTATCAAGTTTCACGAGGAGTCAGGCATCGTCTCCTTTGGAGGCACCGATCTCCGCGTACCTCTGGTGTTTTCAAAGGATGTGAGGCCTCCGGTCGCCATGAGGTGGGGAACTAGGTCTTTCTCTGTGGTCTCCACAGGGGATTCAGACATCCTTTCATCTTGGGAGATGCAAGACGAGCCTGCATTCAAGTCACTGCAGGGAAATCCGTCCTTATTTCGCGTCAGGGCATCGCAGTGTCCATTCCACTTGAGGTCGCAAAATCAGGGTCCCTCTCACATAGCTAGAGCTGAGAGAAGCCTCCTCTTGAGGTGCTTGTGGTAAGGTGGTATTCCTCTGGAGTCGAAGCCAGGGACTAACCTCTCATCTCGAGTTGATTTTTAGTCCACGGAGCTCTTTCGTGTTGCTACAGTGACATCAGGATCCCTCTAGCCTTGAAACAGTGCTCTAGGGGTTTCTCTGGAGTGCCATCAAGGAAATCAAGGCTCCTTTCATGTTTGATGTGCAACACGGAATTGCTCTGCATGCAGTGCAGGGGAATCGCGCCTCATCTCGCGGCGAGGGGGAAGTCTCATGGTTTTTCTCGAGTTGCGGCGGGAACCTGGGGTATATTCTCGAGTTACGACGGGGATGGCCCTTCCACCCACGTGTTTGTTCAGCGACGTCAGGACTCCTGCCTAGTTGCGAGGGACAAGTCGGGATTCTCCTTGAGGCTTGGCAGGGCAATTGGGACGCCTCTCCAGCTGAGGCGGGACACCAAGGGTCCCTTTCCACGTGCCACAGGAATCCTGGGACTCCTGTCAAGTTTCACGAGGAGTCAGGCATCGTCTCCGTTGGAGGCACTGATCTCCGCGTATCTCTGGATTTTTCAAAGGATGTGAGGCCTCCGGTCGCCATGAGGTGTGGAACTAGGTCTTTCTCTGTGGTCTCCACAGGGGATTCAGACATCCTTTCATCTTGCGAGATGCAAGACGAGCCTGCATTCAAGTCACTGCAGGGATATCCGGCCTTATTTCGCGTCAGGGCATCGCAGTGTCCATTCCACTTGAGGCCGCAAAATCAGGGTCCCTCTCACATACCTAAAGCTGAGAGAACCCTCCTCTTGAGGTGCTTGTGGTCAGGTGGTATTCCTCTGGAGTCGAAGCCAGGAACTAATCTCTCATCTCGAGTTGATTTTTGGGCCACGGAGCTCTTTCGTGTTGCTACAGTGACCTCAGGATCCCTCTAGCCTTGAAACAGTGTTCTTGGGGTTTCTCTGGAGTGCCATCAAGGAAATCAAGGCTCCTTTCATGTGTGATGTGCAACACGGAATTGCTCTGCACGCAGTGCAGGGGAATCGGGCCTCATCTCGCGGCGAGGGGGAAGTATCATGGTTTCTCTCGAGTTGCGGCGGGAACCTGGGGTATATTCTCAAGTTATGATGGGGATGGCCCTTCCACCCACGTGTTTGTTCAGTGACGTCAGGACTCCTGCCTAGTTGCGAGGGACAACTCGAGATTCTCCTTGAGGCTTGGCAGGGCAATTGGGACGCCTCTCCAGCTGAGGCGGGAGACCACGGTTCCCTTTCCACGTGCCACAGGAATCCTGGGACTCCTATCAAGTTTCACGAGGAGTCAGGCATCGTCTCCTTTGGAGGCACTGATCTCCACGTACCTCTGGAGTTTTCAAAGGATGTGAGGCCTCTGGTCGCCATGAGGTGGGGAACTAGGTCTTTCTCTGTGGTTTCCACAGGGGATTCAGACATCCTTTCATCTTGGGAGATGCAAGACGAGCCTGCATTCAAGTCACTGCAGAGTTATCCGGCCTTATTTCGCGTCACGGCATCGCAGTGTCCATTCCACTTGAGGCCGCAAAATCAGGGTCCCTCTCACATACCTAGAGCTGAGAGAAGCTTCCTCTTGAGGTGCTTGTGGTAAGGTGGTATTCCTCTGGAGTCGAAGCCAGGGACTAACCTCTCATCTTGAGTTGATTTTTGGGCCACGGAGCTCTTTCGTGTTGCTACAGTGACCTCAGGATCCCTCTAGCCTTGAAACAGTGTTCTTGGGGTTTCTCTGGAGTGCCATCAAGGAAATCAAGGCTCCTTTCATGTGTGATGTGCAACACGGAATTGCTCTGCACGCAGTGCAGGGGAATCGCGCCTCATTTTGCGGCGAGGGGGAAGTCTCATGGTTTTTCTCGAGTTGCGGCGGGAACCTGGGGTATATTCTAGAGTTACGAAGGGGATGGCCCTTCCACCCACGTTTTTTTCAGCGACGTCAGGACGCCTGTCTAGTTGTGAGGGACAACTCGGGATTCTCCTCGAGGCTTGGTAGGGCAATTGGGACGCCTCTCCAGCTGAGGCGGGAGACCAAGGGTCCATTTCCACGTGCCACAGGAATCCTGGGACTCCTATCAAGTTTCACGAGGAGTCAGGCATCGTCTCCTTTGGAGGCACTGATCTCTGCATACCTCTGGAGTTTTCAAAGGATGTGAGGCCCCCTGTCGCGATGAGGTGGGGAACTAGGTCTTTCTCTGTGGTCTCCACAGGGGATTCAGACATCCTTTCATCTTGGGAGATGCAAGACGAGCCTGCATTCAAGTCACTGCAGGGATATCCGGCCTTATTTCGCGTCAGGGCATCGTGGTGTCCATTCCACTTGAGGGCGCAAAATCAGGGTCCCTCTCACATACCTAGAGCTGAGAGAAGCCTCGTCTTGAGGTGCTTGTGGTAAGGTGGTATTCCTCTGGATTCGAAGCCAGGGACTAACCTCTCATCTCGAGTTGATTTTTGGTCCACGGAGATCTTTCATGTTGCCACAGTGACCTCAGGATCCCTCTAGCCTTGAAACAGTGTTCTTGGGGTTTCTCTGGAGTGCCATCATGGAAATCAAGGCTCCTTTCATGTGTGATGTGTAACACGGAATTGCTCTGCACACAGTGCTGGGGAATCGCGCCTCATCTCGCGGCGAGGGGGAAGTATCATGGTTTCTCTCGAGTTGCGGCGGGAACCTGGGGTATATTCTCGAGTTACGACGGGGATGGCCCTTCCACCCACGTGTTTGTTCAGCGACGTCAGGACTCCTGCCTAGTTGCGAGGGACAACTCGGGATTCTCCTCGAGGCTTGGCAGGGCAATTGGGACGCCTCTCCAGCTGAGCCGGGAGACCAAGGGTCCCTTTCCATGTGCCACAGGAATCTTGGGACTCCTATCAAGTTTCACGAGGAGTCAGGCATCGTCTCCTTTGGAGGCACTGATCTCCGCGTACCTCTGGAGTTTTCAAAGGATGTGAGGCCTCCGGTCGCGATGAGGTGGGGAACTAGGTCTTTCTCTGTGGTCTCCACAGGGGATTCAGACATCCTTTCGTCTTGGGAGATGCAAGACGAGCCTGCATTCAAGTCACTGCAGGAAAATCCGGCCTTATTTCAAATCAGGGCATCGCGGTGTCCATTCCACTTGAGGCCGCAAACTCAGGGTCCCTCTCACATACCTAGAGCTGAGAGAAGCCTCCTCTTGAGGTGCTTGTGGTAAGGTGGTATTCCTCTGCAGTCGAAGCCAGGGAGTAACCTCTAATCTCGAGTTGATTTTTGGTCCACAGAGCTCTTTCGTGTTGCTACAGTGACCTCAGGATCGCTCTAGCCTTGAAACAGTATTCTTGGGGTTTCTCTGGAGTGCCATCAAGGAAATCAAGGCTCCTTTCATGTGTGATGTGCAACACGGAATTGCTCTGCACTCAGTGCAGGGGAATCGGGCCTCATCTCGCGGCGAGGTGGAAGTCTCATGGTTTTTCTCGAGTTGCGGCGGGAACCTGGGGTATATTCTCGAGTTACGACGGGGAGGGCCTTTCCACACACGTGTTTGTTCATTGTCGGCAGGACGCCTGCCTAGTTGCGAGGGACAACTCGGGATTCTCCTCAAGGCTTGGCAGGGCAATTGGGACGCCTCTCCAGCTGAGGCGGGAGACCAAGGGTCCCTTTCCACGTGCCAAAGGAATCCTGGAACTCCTATCAAGTTTCACGAGGAGTCAGGCATCGTCTCCTTTGGAGGCACTGATCTCCGCGTACCTCTGGAGTTTTCAAAGGATGTGAGGCCTCCAGTCGCGATGAGGTGGGGAACTAGGTCTTTCTCTGTGGTCTCCACAGGGGATTCAGACATCCTTTCGTCTTGCGAGATGCAAGACGAGCCTGCATTCAAGTCACTGCAGGGATATCCGGCCTTATTTCGAGGCAGGGCATCGCGGTGTCCATTCCACTTGAGGCTGCAAACTCAGGGTCCCTCTCACATACCTAGAGCTGAGAGAAGCCTCCTCTTGAGGTGCTTGTGGTAAGGTGGTATTCCTCTGGAGTCGAAGCCAGGGACTAACCTCTCATCTCGAGTTGATTCTTGGTCCACGGAGCTCTTTTGTGTTGCTACATTGACCTCAGGATCCCTCTAGCCTTGAAACAGTGTTCTTGGGGTTTCTCTGGAGTGCCATCAAGGAAATCAAGGCTCCTTTCATGTGTGATGTGCAACACGGAATTGCTCTGCACGCAGTGCAGGAGAATCGGGCCTCATCTCGCGGCGAGGGGGAAGTCTCATGGTTTTTCTCGAGTTGCGGCGGGAACCTGGGGTGTATTCTCGAGTTACGACGGGGATGGCCCTTCCACCCACGTGTTTGATCAGCGACGACAGGACTCCTGCCTAGTTACGAGGGACAACTCGGGATTCTCCTCGAGGCTTGGCAGGGCAATTGGGACGCCTCTGCAGCTGAGGCGGGAGACCAAGGGTCCCTTTCCATGTGCCACAGGAATCCTGGGACTCCTATCAAGTTTCACGTGGAGTCAGGCATCGTCTCCTTTGGAGGCACTGATCTCCGCGTACCTCTGGAGTTTTCAAAGGATGTGAGGCCTCCGGTCGCGATGAGGTGGGGAACTAGGACTTTCTCTGTGGTCTCCACAGGGTATTCAGACATCCTTTTGTCTTGGGAGATGCAAGACGAGCCTGCATTCAAGTCACTGCAGGGATATCCGGCCTTATTTCGGGTCAGGGCATCGTGGTGTCCATTCCACTTGAGGCCGCACACTCAGGGTCCCTCTCACAAAGCTAGAGCTGAGAGAAGCCTCGTCTTGAGGTACTTGTGGTAAGGTGGTATTCCTCTGGATTCGAAGCCAGGGACTAACCTCTCATCTCGAGTTGATTTTTGGTCCACGGAGCTCTTTCGTGTTGCTACAGTGACCTCAGGATCCCTCTAGCCTTGAAACAGTGTTCTTGGGGTTTCTCTGGAGTGCCATCAAGGAAATCAAGGCTCCTTTCATGTGTGATGTGCAACACGGAATTGCTCTGCACGCAGTGCAGGGGAATCGGGCCTCATCTCGCGGCGAGGGGGAAGTCTCATGGTTTTTCTCGAGTTGCGGCGGGAACCTGGGGTATATTCTCGAGTTACGACGGGGATGGCCCTTCCAGTCACGTGTTTGCTCAGCAACGTCAGGACTCCTGCCTAGTTGCGAGGGACAACTCGGGATTCTCCTCGAGGCTTGGCAGGGCAATTGGGACGCCTCTCCAGCTGAGGCGGGAGACCAAGGGTCCCTTTCCACGTGCCACAGGAATCCTGGGACTCCTATCAAGTTTCACGAGGAGTCAGGCATCGTTTCCTTTGGAGGCACTGATCTCCGTGTACCTCTGGAGTTTTCAAAGGATGTGAGGCCTCCGGTCGCGATGAGGTGGGGAACTAGGTCTTTCTCTGTGGTCTCCACAGGGGATTCAAACATCCTTTCGTCTTGGGAGATGCAAGACGAGCCTGCATTCAAGTCACTGCAGGGATATCCAGCCTTATTTCGAGTCAGGGCATCGCGGTGTCCATTCCACTTGAGGCCGCAAACTCAGGGTCCCTCTCACATACCTAGAGCTGAGAGAAGCCTCCTCTTGAGGTGCTTGTGGTAAGGTGGTATTCCTCTGGAGTCGAAGCCAGGGACTAACCTCTCATCTCGAGTTGATTTTTGGTCCACGGAGGTCTTTCGTGTTGCTACAGTGACCTCAGGATCCCTCTAGCCTTGAAACAGTGTTCTTGGGGTTTCTCTGGAGTGCCACCAAGAAAATCAAGACTCCTTTCATGTGTGATGTGCAACACGGAATTGCTCTGCACACAGTGCAGGGGAATCGGGCCTCATCTCGCGGCGAGGGGGAAGTCTCATGGTTTTTCTCGAGTTGCGGCGGGAACCTGGGATATATTCTCGAGTTACGACGGGGATGGCCCTTCCACCCAAGTGTTTGTTCAGCGACGTCAGGACTCCTGCCTAGTTACGAGGGACAACTCGGGATTATCCTCGAGGCTTGGCAGGGCAATTGGGATGCTTCTCCAACTGAGGCGGGAGACCAAGGGTCCGTTTCCACGTGCCACAGGAATCCTGGGACTCCTATCAAGTTTCACGAGGAGTTAGGCATCGTCTCCTTTGGAGGCACTGATCTCCGCGTACCTCTGGAGTTTTCAAAGGATGTGAGGCCTCCGGTCGCGATGAGGTGGGGAACTAGGTCATTCTATGTGGTCTCCACAGGGGATTCAGACATCCTTTCCTCTTGGGAGATGCAAGGCGAGCCTGCATTCAAGTCACTGCAAGGATTTCCGGCCTTATTTCGAGTCAGGGCATCGCGGTGTCCATTCCACTTGAGGCCGCAAACTCAGGGTCCCTCTCACATACCTAGAGCTGAGAGAAGCCTCCTCTTGAGGTGCTTGTGGTAAGGTGGTATTCCTCTGGAGTCGAAGCCAGGAACTAACCTCTCATCTCGAGTTGATTTTTGGTCCACGGAGTTCTTTCGTGTTGCTACAATGACCTCAGGATCCCTCTAGCCTTGAAACAGTGTTCTTGGGTTTTCTCTGGAGTGCCATCAAGGAAATCAAGGCTCCTTTCATGTGTGATGTGCAACACGGAATTGCTTTGCATGCAGTGCAGGGTATCCGGCCTTATTTTGCGGCGAGGGGGAAGTCTCATGGTTTTTCTCGAGTTGCGATGGGAACCTGGGGTATATTCTCGAGTTACGACGGGGATGGCCCTTCCACCCACGTGTTTGTTCAGCGCCGTCAGACTCCTGCCTAGTTGCGAGGGACAACTCGGGATTCTCCTCGAGGCTTGGCAGGGCAATTGAGACGCCTCCCCAGCTGAGGCGGGAGACCAAGGGTCCCTTTCCACGTGCCACAGGAATCCTGGGACTCCTATCAAGTTTCACGAGGAGTCAGGCATCGTCTCCTTTGGAGGCACTGATCTCCACGTACCTCTGGAATTTTCAATGGATGTGAGGCCTCCGGTCGCGATGAGGTGGGGAACTAGGTGTTTCTCTGTGGTCTCCACAGGGGATTCAAACATCCTTTCGTCTTGGGAGATGCAAGACGAGCCTGCATTCAAGTCACTGCAGGGATATCCGGCCTTATTTCGAGTCAGGGCATCGCAGTGTCCATTCCACTTGAGGCCACAAACTCAGGGTCCCTCTCACATACCTAGAGCTGAGAGAAGCCTCCTCTTGAGGTGCTTGTGGTAAGGTGGTATATCTCTGGAATCGAAGCCAGGGACTAACCTCTCATCTCGAGTTGATTTTTGGTCCACGGACCTCTTTCGTGTTGCTACAGTGACCTCAGGATCCCTCTAGCCTTGCAATAGTGTCCTTGGGGTTTCTCTGGAGTGCCATCAAGGAAATCAAGGCTCCTTTCATGTTTGATGTGCAACATGGAATTGCTCTGCATGCAGTGCAGGGGAATCGGGCCTCATCTCGCGGCGAGGGTGAAGTCTCAGGATTTTTCTCGAGTTGCGGCGGGAACCTGGGGTATATTCTCGAGTTACGACGGGGATGGCCCTCTCACCCACGTGTTTGTTCAGCGACGTCAGGACTCCTGCCTAGTAGGGAGGGACAGCTCGGGATTCTCCTCGAGGCTTGGCAGGGCAATTGGGACGCCTCTCCAGCTGAGGCGGGAGACCAAGGATCCCTTTCCACGTGCGACAGGAATCCTGGGACTCCTATCAAGTTTCACGAGGAGTCAGGCATTGTCTCCTTTGGAGGCACTGATCTCCGCGTACCTCTGGAGTTTTCAAAGGATGTGAGGCCTCCGGTCGCGATGAGGTGGGGAACTAGGTCTTTCTCTGTGGTCTCCACAGGGGATTCAGACATCCTTTCATCTTGGGAGATGAAAGACGAGCCTGCATTCAAGTCACTGCAGGGATATCCGGCCTTATTTCGAGTCAGGGCATCGCGGTGTCCATTCCACTTGAGGCCGCAAAATCAGGGTCCCTCTCACATAGCTAGAGCTGAGAGAAGCCTCCTCTTGAGGTGCTTGTGGTAAGGTGGTATTCCTCTGGAGTCGAAGCCAGGGACTAACCTCTCATCTCGAGTTGATTTTTGGGCCACGGAGCTCTTTCATGTTGCTACAGTGACCTCAGGATTCCTCTAGCCTTGAAACAGTGTTATTGGGGTTTCTCTGGAGTGCCATCAAGGAAATCAAGGCTCCTTTCATGTGTGATGTGCAACACGGAATTGCGCTGCACGCAGTGCAGGGGAATCGCGCCTCATCTCGCGGCGAGGGGGAAGTATCATGGTTTCTCTCGAGTTGCGGCGGGAACCTGGGGTATATTCTCGAGTTACGACGGGTATGGCCCTTACACCCACGTGTTTGTTCAGCAACGTCAGGACTCCTACCTAGTTGTGAGGGACAACTCGGGATTCTCCTCGAGGCTTGGCAGGGCAATTGGGACGACTCTCCAGCTGAGGCGGGAGACCATGGGTCCCTTTCCATGTGCCACAGGAATCTTGGGACTCCTATCAAGTTTCATGAGGAGTCAGGCATCGTCTCCTTTGGAGGCACTGATCTCCGCGTACCTCTGGAGTTTTCAAAGGATGTGAGGCTTCCGGTCGCGATGAGGTGGGGAACTAGGTCTTTCTCTGTGGTCTCCACAGGGGATTCAGACATCCTTTCGTCTTGGGAAATGCAAGACGAGCCTGCATTCAAGTCACTGCAGGGATATCCGGCCTAATTTCAAATCAGGGCATCGCGGTGTCCATTCCACTTGAGGCCGCAAAGTCAGGGTCCCTCTCACATACCTAGAGCTGAGAGAAGCCTCCTCTTGAGGTGCTTGTGGTAAGGTGGTATTCCTCTGGAGTCGAAGCCAGGGACTAACCTCTCATCTCGAGTTGATTTTTGGGCCACGGAGCTCTTTCGTGTTGCTACAGTGACCTCAGGATCCCTCTAGCCTTGAAACAGTGTTCTTGGGTTTTCTCTGGAGTGCCATCAAGGAAATCAAGGCTCCTTTCATGTGTGATGTGCAACACGGAATTGCTCTGCACGCAGTGCAGGGGAATTGGGCCTCATTTTGCGGCGAGGGGGAAGTCTCATGGTTTTTCTCAAGATGCGGTGGGAACCTGGGGTATATTCTCGAGTTAGGACGGGGATGGCCCATCCACCCACGTGTTTGTTCAGCGACGTAAGACTCCTTCCTAGTTGCGAGGGGCAACTCGGGATTCTCCTCGAGGCTTGGCAGGGCAATTGGGATGCTTCTCTAGCTGAGGCGGGAGACCAAGGGTCCCTTTCCACGTGCCACAGGAATCTTGGGACTCCTATCAAGTTTCATGAGGAGTCAGGCATCGTCTCCTTTGAAGGCACTGATCTCTTCATACCTCTGGAGTTTTCAAAGGATGTGAGTCCCCCTGTCGCGATGAGGTGGGGAACTAGGTCTTTCTCTGTGGTCTCCACAGGGGATTCAGACATCATTTCGTCTTGGGAGATGCAAGACGAGCCTGCATTCAAGTCACTGCAGGGATATCCGGCCTTATTTCGAGTCAGGGCATCGCGGTGTTCATTCCACTTGAGGCTGCAAACTCAGGGTCCCTCTCACATACCTAGAGATGAGAGAAGCCTCCTCTTGAGGTGCTTGTGGTAAGGTGGTATTCCTCTGGAGTCGAAGCCAGGGACTAACCTCTCATCTCGAGTTGATTCTTGGTCCACGGAGCTCTTTCCTGTTGCTACAGTGACCTCAGAATCCCTCTACCCTTGAAACAGTGTTCTTGGGGTTTCTCTGGAGTGCCATCAAGGAAATCAAGGCTCCTTTCATGTGTGATGTGCAACACGGAATTGCTCTGCAGGCAGTGCCGGGGAATCGGGCCTCATCTCGCGGCGAGGGGGAAGTCTCATGGTTTTTCTCGAGTTGCGGCGGGAACCTGGGGTATATTCTCGAATTACGACGGGGATGGCCCTTCCACCCACGTGTTTGTTCAGCGACGTCAGGACTCCTGCCTAGTTACGAGGGGCAACTCGGGATTCTCCTCGAGGCTTGGCAGGGCAATTGGGATGCTTCTCCAACTGAGGCGGGAGACCAAGGGTCCCTTTCCACGTGCCACAGGAATCCTGGGACTCCTATTAAGTTTCACGAGGAGTCAGGCATCGTCTCCTTTGGAGGCACTGATTTCCGCGTACCTCTGGAGTTTTCAAAGGATGTGAGGCCTCCGGTCGCGATGAGGTGGGGAACTAGGTCTTTCTCTGTGGTCTCCACAGGGGATTCAGACATCCTTTCGTCTTGGGAGAAGCAAGGCGAGCCTGCATTCAAGTCACTGCAAGGATTTCCGGCCTTATTTCGAGTCAGGGCATTGCGGTGTCCATTCCACTTGTGGCCGCAAACTCAGGGTCTCTCTCACATACCTAGAGCTGAGAGAAGCCTCCTCTTGAGGTGCTTGTGGTAAGGTGGTATTCCTCTGGAGTCGAAGCCAGGAACTAACCTCTCATCTCGAGTTGATTTTTGGTCCACGGAGCTCTTTCGTGTTGCTACAGTGACCTCAGGATCCCTCTAGCCTTGAAACAGTGTTCTTGGGGTTTCTCTGGAGTGCCATCAAGGAAATCAAGGCTCCTTTCATGTGTGATGTGCAACACGGAATTGCTTTGCATGCAGTGCAGGGTATCCGGCCTTATTTTGCGGCGAGGGGGAAGTCTCATGGTTTTTCTCGAGTTGCGATGGGAACCTGGGGTATATTCTCGAATTACGACGGGGATGGCCCTTCCACCCACGTGTTTCTTCAGCGACGTTAGACTCCTTCCTAGTTGCGAGGGGCAACTCGGGATTCTCCTCGAGGCTTGGCAGGGCAATTGAGACGCCTCTCCAGCTGAGGCGGGAGACCAAGGGTCCCTTTCCACGTGCCACAGGAATTCTGGAACTCCTATCAAGTTTCACGAGTAGTCAGGCATCGTCTCCTTTGGAGGCACTGATCTCCACGTACCTCTGGAATTTTCAAAGGATGTGAGGCCTCCGGTCGCGATGAGGTGGGGAACTAGGTGTTTCTCTGTGGTCTCCACAGGGGATTCAGACATCCTTTCGTCTTGGGAGATGCAAGACGAGCCTGCATTCAAGTCACTGCAGGGATATCCGGCCTTATTTCGAGTCAGGGCATCGCGGTGTCCATTCCACTTGAGGCCGCAAACTCAGGGTCCCTCTCACATACCTACAGCTGAGAGAAGCCTCCTCTTGAGGTGTTTGTGGTAAGGTGGTATTATTCTGGAATCGAAGCCAGGGACTAACCTCTCATCTCGAGTTGATTTTTGGTCCACGGAGGTCTTTCGTGTTGCTACAGTGACCTTAGGATCCCTCTAGCCTTGAAACAGTGTCCTTGGGGTTTCTCTGGAGTGCCATCAAGGAAATCAAGGCTCCTTTCATGTTTGATGTGCAACACGGAATTGCTCTGCATGCAGTGCAGGGGAATCGGGCCTTATCTCGCGGCGAGGGGGAAGTCTCAGGATTTTTCTCGAGTTGCGGTGAGAACCTGTGGTATATTCTCGAGTTACGACGGGGATGGCCCTTCCACCCACGTGTTTATTCAGCGACGTCAGGACTCCTGCCTAGTTGGGAGGGACAGCTCGGGATTCTCCTCGAGGCTTGGCAGGGCAATTGGGACGCCTCTCCAGCTGAGGCGGGAGAACAAGGGTCCCTTTCCACGTGCCACAGGAATCCTGGGACTCCTATCAAGTTTCACGAGGAGTCAGGCATCGTCTCCTTTGGAGGCACTGATCTCCGCGTACCTCTGGAGTTTTCAAAGGATGTGAGGCCTCCGGTCGCGATGAGGTGGGGAACTAGGTCTTTCTCTGTGGTCTCCACAGGGGATTCAGACATTCTTTCGTCTTGGGAGATGCAAGACGAGCCTACATTCAAGTCACTGCAGGGATATCCGGCCTTATTTCGAGTCAGGGCATCCCAGTGTCCATTCCACTTGAGGCCGCAAACTCAGGGTTCCTCTCACATACCTAGAGCTGAGAGAAGCCTCCTCTTGAGGTGCTTGTGGTAAGGTGGTATTCCTCTGGAATCGAAGCCAGGGACTAACCTCTCATCTCGAGTTGATTTTTGGTCCACGGAGCTCTTTCTTGTTGCTACAGTGACCTCAGGATCCCTCTAGCCTTGAAACAGTGTCCTTCGGGTTTCTCTGGAGTGCCATCAAGGAAATCAAGGCTCCTTTCATGTTTGATGTGCAACACGGAATTGCTCTGCATGCAGTGCAGGGTATCGGGCCTCATTTTGCGGTGAGCGGGAAGTCTCATGGTTTTTCTCGAGTTGCGATGGGAACCTGGGGTATATTCTCGAGTTACGACGGGGATGGCCCTTCCACCTACGTGTTTGTTCAGCGACGTCAGGACTCCTGCCTAGTTGAGAGGGACAACTCGGGATTCTCCTCGAGGCTTGGCAGGGCAATTGGGACGCCTCTCCAGCTAAGGCGGAAGACCAAGGGTCCCTTTCCACGTGCCACAGGAATCCTGGGACTCCTATCAAGGTTCACGAGGAGTCAGGCATCGTCTCCTTTGGAGGCACTGATCTACGCGTACCTCTGGAGTTTTCAAAGGATGTGAGGCCTCCGGTCGTGATGAGGTGGGGAACTAGGTCTTTCTCTGTGGTCTCCACAGGGGATTCAGAAATCCTTTCATCTTGGGAGATGCAAGACAAGCCTTCTTTCAAGTCACTGCAGGGATATCCGTCCTTATTTCGCGTCAGGGCATCGCAGTGTCCATTCCACTTGAGGCCGCAAAATCAGGGTCCCTCTCACATACCTAGAGCTGAGAGAAGCCTCCTCTTGAGGTGCTTTTGGTAAGGTGGTATTCCTCTGGAGTCGAAGCCAGGGACTAACCTCTCATCTCGAGTTGATTTTTGGTCCACGGAGCTCTTTCGTGTTGCTACACTGACCTCAGGATCCCTCTAGCCTGGAAACAGTGATCTTGGGGTTTCTCTGGAGTGCCATCAAGGAAATCAAGGCTCCTTTCATGTGTGATGTGCAACACGGAATTGCTCTGCATGCAGTGCAGTGTATCGGGCCTCATTTTGCGGCGAGGGGGAAGTCTCATGGTTTTTCTCAAGTTGCGGCGGGAACCTGGTGTATATTCTCGAGTTACGACGGGTATGGCCCTTCCACACACGTGTTTGTTCAGCGACGTCAGGACTCCTGCCTAGTTGCGAGGGACAACTCGGGATTCTCCTCGAGGCTTCGCAGGGCAATTGGAACGCCTCTCTAGCTGAGGCGGGAGACCAAGTGTCCCTTTCCACGTGCCACAGGAATCCTGGGACTCCTATCAAGTTTCCCGAGGAGTCAGGCATCGTCTCCTTTGGAGGCACTGATCTCCGCGTACCTCTGGAGTTTTCAAAGGATGTGAGGCCTCCGGTCGCGATGAGGTGGGGAACTAGGTCTTTCTCTGTGGTCTCCACAGGGGATTCAGACATCCTTTCGTCTTGGGAGATGCAAGATGAGCCTGCATTCAAGTCACTGCAGGGATATCCGGCCTTATTTCGAGTCAGGGCATCCCAGTGTCCATTCCACTTGAGGCCGCAAACTCAGGGTCCCTCTCACATACCTAGAGCTGAGAAAAGCCTCCTCTTGAGGTGCTTGTTGTAAGGTGGTATTCCTGTGGAATCGAAGCCAGGGACTAACCTCTCATCTCGAGTTGATTTTTGGTCCACGGAGCTCTTTCTTGTTGCTACAGTGACCTCAGGATCCCTCTAGCCTTGAAACAGTGTTCTTGGCTTTTCTCTGGAGTGCCATCAAGGAAATCAAGGCTCCTTTCATGTGTGATGTGCAACACGGAATTGCTCTGCACGCAGTGCAGGGGAATTGGGCCTCATTTTGCGGCGAGGGGGAAGTCTCATGGTTTTTCTCAAGATGCGGTGGGATCCTGGGGTATATTCTCGAGTTACGACGGAGATGGCCCATCCACCCACGTGTTTGTTCAGCGACGGCAGGACTCCTGCCTAGTTGTGAGGGACAACTCGGGATTCTCCTCGAGGCTTGGCAGGGCAATTGGGACGCCTCTCCAGCTGAGGCGGGAGACCAAGGGTCCCTTTCCACGTGCACAGGAATCCTGGGACTCCTATCAAGTTTCATGAGGAGTCAGGCATCGTCTCCTTTGAAGGCACTGATCTCTGCATACCTCTGGAGTTTTCAAAGGATGTGAGTCCCCCTGTAGCGATGAGGTGGGGAACTAGGTCTTTCTCTGTGGTCTCCACAGGGGATTCAGACATCATTTCGTTTTGGGAGATGCAAGACGAGCCTGCATTCAAGTCACTGCAGGGATATCCGACCTTATTTCGAGCCAGGTCATCGCGGTGTCCATTCCACTTGAGGCTGCAAACTCAGGGTCCCTCTCACATACCTAGAGATGAGAGAAGCCTCCTCTTGAGGTGCTTGTGGTAAGGTGGTATTCCTCTGGAGTCGAAGCCAGGGACTAACCTCTCATCTCGAGTTGATTCTTGGTCCACGGAGCTCTTTCCTGTTGCTACAGTGACCTCAAAATCCCTCTACCCTTGAAACAGTGTTCTTGGGGTTTCTCTGGAGTGCCATCAAGGAAATCAAGGCTCCTTTCATGTGTGATGTGCAACACGGAATTGCTCTGCACGCAGTGCAGGGGAATCGGGCCTCATCTCGCGGCGAGGGGGAAGTCTCATGGTTTTTCTCGAGTTGCGGCGGTAACCTGGGGTATATTCTCGAGTTACGACGGGAATGACCCTTCCACCCACGTGTTTGTTCAGCGACGTCAGGACTCCTGCCTAGTTGCGAGGGACAACTCGGGATTCTCCTCGAGGCTTGGCAGGGCAATTGGGACGCCTCTCCAGCTGAGGCGGGAGACCAAGGGTCCCCTTCCACGTGCCACAGAAATCCTGGGACTCCTATCAAGTTTCACGAGGAGTCAGGCATCGTCTCCTTTGGAGGCACTGATCTCCGCGTACCTCTGGAGTTTTCAAAGGATGTGAGGCCTCCGGTCGCGATGAGGTGGGGAACTAGGTCTTTCTCTGTGGTCTCCACAGGGGATTCAAACATCCTTTCGTCTTGGGAGATGCAAGACGAGCCTGCATTCAAGTCACTGCAGGGATATCCAGCCTTATTTCGAGTCAGGGCATCGCGGTGTCCATTCCACTTGAGGCCGCAAACTCAGGGTCCCTCTCGCATACCTAGAGCTGAGAGAAGCCTCCTCTTGAGGTGCTTGTGGTAAGGTGGTATTCCTCTGGAGTCGAAGCCAGGGACTAACCTCTCATCTCGAGTTGATTTTTGGTCCACGGAGCTCTTTCGTGTTGCTACAGTGACCTCAGGATCCCTCTAGCCTTGAAACAGTGTTCTTGGGGTTTCTCTGGAGTGCCACCAAGAAAATCAAGGCTCCTTTCATGTGTGATGTGCAACACGGAATTGCTCTACACACAGTGCAGGGGAATCGGGCCTTATCTCAAGGCGAGGGGGAAGTCTCATGGTTTTTCTCGAGTTGTGGCGGGAACCTGGGGTATATTCTCGAGTTACGACGGGGATGGCCCTTCCACACACGTGTTTGTTCAGCGACGTCAGGACTCCTGCCTAGTTGCGAGGGACAACTCGGGATTCTCCTCGAGGCTTGGCAGGGCAATTGGGATGCTTCTCCAACTGATTCGGGAGACCAAGGGTCCCTTTCCACGTGCCACAGGAATCCTGGGACTCCTATCAAGTTTCACGAGGAGTCAGGCATCGTCTCCTTTGGAGGCACTGATCTCCGCGTACCTCTGGAGTTTTCAAAGGATGTGAGGCCTCCGGTCGCGATGAGGTGGGGAACTAGGTCTTTCTCTGTGGTCTCCACAGGGGATTCAGACATCCTTTCGTCTTGGGAGATGCAAGGCGAGCCTGCATTCAAGTCACTGCAAGGATTTCCGGCCTTATTTCCAGTCAGGGCATCGCGGTGTCCATTCCACTTGTGGCCGCAAACTCAGGGTCCCACTCACATAACGAGAGCTGAGAGAAGCCTCCTCTTGAGGTGCTTGTGGTAAGGTGGTATTCCTCTGGAGTCGAAGCCAGGAACTAACCTCTCATCTCGAGTTGATTTTGGGTCCACGGAGCTCTTTCGTGTTGCTACAGTGACATCAGGATCCCTCTAGCCTTGAAACAGTGTTCTTGGGGTTTCTCTGGAGTGCCATCAAGGAAATCAAGGCTCCTTTCATGTGTGATGTGCAACACGGAATTGCTCTGCATGCAGTGCAGGGTATCGGGCCTCCTTTTGCGGTGAGCGGGAAGTCTCATGGTTTTTCTCGAGTTGCGATGGGAACCTGGGGTATATTCTCGAGTTACGACGGGGATGGCCTTTCCACCTACGTGTTTGTTCAGCGACGTCAGGACTTCTGCCTAGTTGCGAGGGACAACTCGGGATTCTCCTCGAGGCTTGGCAGGGCAATTGGGAAGCCTCTCCAGCTGAGGCGGGAGACCAAGGGTCCCTTTCCACGTGCCACAGGAATCCTGGGACTCCTATCAAGTTTCACGAGGAGTCAGGCATCGTCTCCTTTGGAGGCACTGATCTCCGCGTACCTCTGGAGTTTTCAAAGGATGTGAGGCCTCCGGTCGTGATGAGGTGGGGAACTAGGTCTTTCTCTGTGGTCTCCACAGGGGATTCAGAAATCCTTTCACCTTGGGAGATGCAAGACAAGCCTTCTTTCAAGTCACTGCAGGGATATCCGTCCTTATTTCGCGTCAGGGCATCGCAGTGTCCATTCCACTTGAGGCCGCAAAATCAGGGTCCCTCTCACATACCTAGAGCTGAGAGAAGCCTCCTCTTGAGGTGCTTGTGGTAAGGTGGTATTCCTCTGGAGTCGAAGCCAGGGACTAACCTCTCATCTCGAGTTGATTTTTGGTCCACGGAGCTCTTTCGTGTTGCTACACTGACCTCAGGATCCCTCTAGCCTGGAAACAGTGATCTTGGGGTTTCTCTGGAGTGCCATCAAGGAAATCAAGGCTCCTTTCATGTGTGATGTGCAACACGGAATTGCTCTGCATGCAGTGCAGTGTATCGGGCCTCATTTTGCGGCGAGGGGGAAGTCTCATGGTTTTTCTCAAGTTGCGGCGGGAACCTGGTGTATATTCTCGAGTTACGACGGGTATGGCCCTTCCACACACGTGTTTGTTCAGCGACGTCAGGACTCCTGCCTAGTTGCGAGGGACAACTCGGGATTCTCCTCGAGGCTTCGCAGGGCAATTGGAACGCCTCTCTAGCTGAGGCGGGAGACCAAGTGTCCCTTTCCACGTGCCACAGGAATCCTGGGACTCCTATCAAGTTTCCCGAGGAGTCAGGCATCGTCTCCTTTGGAGGCACTGATCTCCGCGTACCTCTGGAGTTTTCAAAGGATGTGAGGCCTCCGGTCGCGATGAGGTGGGGAACTAGGTCTTTCTCTGTGGTCTCCACAGGGGATTCAGACATCCTTTCGTCTTGGGAGATGCAAGACGAGCCTGCATTCAAGTCACTGCAGGGATATCCGGCCTTATTTCGAGTCAGGGCATCCCAGTGTCCATTCCACTTGAGGCCGCAAACTCAGGGTCCCTCTCACATACCTAGAGCTGAGAAAAGCCTCCTCTTGAGGTGCTTGTTGTAAGGTGGTATTCCTCTGGAATCGAAGCCAGGGACTAACCTCTCATCTCGAGTTGATTTTTGGTCCACGGAGCTCTTTCTTGTTGCTACAGTGACCTCAGGATCCCTCTAGCCTTGAAACAGTGTTCTTGGCTTTTCTCTGGAGTGCCATCAAGGAAATCAAGGCTCCTTTCATGTGTGATGTGCAACACGGAATTGCTCTGCACGCAGTGCAGGGGAATTGGGCCTCATTTTGCGGCGAGGGGGAAGTCTCATGGTTTTTCTCAAGATGCGGTGGGATCCTGGGGTATATTCTCGAGTTACGACGGAGATGGCCCATCCACCCACGTGTTTGTTCAGCGACGGCAGGACTCCTGCCTAGTTGTGAGGGACAACTCGGGATTCTCCTCGAGGCTTGGCAGGGCAATTGGGACGCCTCTCCAGCTGAGGCGGGAGACCAAGGGTCCCTTTCCACGTGCACAGGAATCCTGGGACTCCTATCAAGTTTCATGAGGAGTCAGGCATCGTCTCCTTTGAAGGCACTGATCTCTGCATACCTCTGGAGTTTTCAAAGGATGTGAGTCCCCCTGTAGCGATGAGGTGGGGAACTAGGTCTTTCTCTGTGGTCTCCACAGGGGATTCAGACATCATTTCGTTTTGGGAGATGCAAGACGAGCCTGCATTCAAGTCACTGCAGGGATATCCGACCTTATTTCGAGCCAGGGCATCGCGGTGTCCATTCCACTTGAGGCTGCAAACTCAGGGTCCCTCTCACATACCTAGAGATGAGAGAAGCCTCCTCTTGAGGTGCTTGTGGTAAGGTGGTATTCCTCTGGAGTCGAAGCCAGGGACTAACCTCTCATCTCGAGTTGATTCTTGGTCCACGGAGCTCTTTCCTGTTGCTACAGTGACCTCAAAATCCCTCTACCCTTGAAACAGTGTTCTTGGGGTTTCTCTGGAGTGCCATCAAGGAAATCAAGGCTTCTTTCATGTGTGATGTGCAACACGGAATTGCTCTGCACGCAGTGCAGGGGAATCGGGCCTCATCTCGCGGCGAGGGGGAAGTCTCATGGTTTTTCTCGAGTTGCGGCGGTAACCTGGGGTATATTCTCGAGTTACGACGGGAATGACCCTTCCACCCACGTGTTTGTTCAGCGACGTCAGGACTCCTGCCTAGTTGCGAGGGACAACTCGGGATTCTCCTCGAGGCTTGGCAGGGCAATTGGGACGCCTCTCCAGCTGAGGCGGGAGACCAAGGGTCCCCTTCCACGTGCCACAGAAATCCTGGGACTCCTATCAAGTTTCACGAGGAGTCAGGCATCGTCTCCTTTGGAGGCACTGATCTCCGCGTACCTCTGGAGTTTTCAAAGGATGTGAGGCCTCCGGTCGCGATGAGGTGGGGAACTAGGTCTTTCTCTGTGGTCTCCACAGGGGATTCAAACATCCTTTCGTCTTGGGAGATGCAAGACGAGCCTGCATTCAAGTCACTGCAGGGATATCCAGCCTTATTTCGAGTCAGGGCATCGCGGTGTCCATTCCACTTGAGGCCGCAAACTCAGGGTCCCTCTCGCATACCTAGAGCTGAGAGAAGCCTCCTCTTGAGGTGCTTGTGGTAAGGTGGTATTCCTCTGGAGTCGAAGCCAGGGACTAACCTCTCATCTCGAGTTGATTTTTGGTCCACGGAGCTCTTTCGTGTTGCTACAGTGACCTCAGGATCCCTCTAGCCTTGAAACAGTGTTCTTGGGGTTTCTCTGGAGTGCCACCAAGAAAATCAAGACTCCTTTCATGTGTGATGTGCAACACGGAATTGCTCTGCACACAGTGCAGGGGAATCGGGCCTCATCTCGCGGCGAGGGGGAAGTCTCATGGTTTTTCTCGAGTTGCGGCGGGAACCTGGGATATATTCTCGAGTTACGACGGGGATGGCCCTTCCACCCAAGTGTTTGTTCAGCGACGTCAGGACTCCTGCCTAGTTACGAGGGACAACTCGGGATTATCCTCGAGGCTTGGCAGGGCAATTGGGATGCTTCTCCAACTGAGGCGGGAGACCAAGGGTCCGTTTCCACGTGCCACAGGAATCCTGGGACTCCTATCAAGTTTCACGAGGAGTTAGGCATCGTCTCCTTTGGAGGCACTGATCTCCGCGTACCTCTGGAGTTTTCAAAGGATGTGAGGCCTCCGGTCGCGATGAGGTGGGGAACTAGGTCATTCTATGTGGTCTCCACAGGGGATTCAGACATCCTTTCCTCTTGGGAGATGCAAGGCGAGCCTGCATTCAAGTCACTGCAAGGATTTCCGGCCTTATTTCGAGTCAGGGCATCGCGGTGTCCATTCCACTTGAGGCCGCAAACTCAGGGTCCCTCTCACATACCTAGAGCTGAGAGAAGCCTCCTCTTGAGGTGCTTGTGGTAAGGTGGTATTCCTCTGGAGTCGAAGCCAGGAACTAACCTCTCATCTCGAGTTGATTTTTGGTCCACGGAGTTCTTTCGTGTTGCTACAATGACCTCAGGATCCCTCTAGCCTTGAAACAGTGTTCTTGGGTTTTCTCTGGAGTGCCATCAAGGAAATCAAGGCTCCTTTCATGTGTGATGTGCAACACGGAATTGCTTTGCATGCAGTGCAGGGTATCCGGCCTTATTTTGCGGCGAGGGGGAAGTCTCATGGTTTTTCTCGAGTTGCGATGGGAACCTGGGGTATATTCTCGAGTTACGACGGGGATGGCCCTTCCACCCACGTGTTTGTTCAGCGCCGTCAGACTCCTGCCTAGTTGCGAGGGACAACTCGGGATTCTCCTCGAGGCTTGGCAGGGCAATTGAGACGCCTCCCCAGCTGAGGCGGGAGACCAAGGGTCCCTTTCCACGTGCCACAGGAATCCTGGGACTCCTATCAAGTTTCACGAGGAGTCAGGCATCGTCTCCTTTGGAGGCACTGATCTCCACGTACCTCTGGAATTTTCAATGGATGTGAGGCCTCCGGTCGCGATGAGGTGGGGAACTAGGTGTTTCTCTGTGGTCTCCACAGGGGATTCAAACATCCTTTCGTCTTGGGAGATGCAAGACGAGCCTGCATTCAAGTCACTGCAGGGATATCCGGCCTTATTTCGAGTCAGGGCATCGCAGTGTCCATTCCACTTGAGGCCACAAACTCAGGGTCCCTCTCACATACCTAGAGCTGAGAGAAGCCTCCTCTTGAGGTGCTTGTGGTAAGGTGGTATATCTCTGGAATCGAAGCCAGGGACTAACCTCTCATCTCGAGTTGATTTTTGGTCCACGGACCTCTTTCGTGTTGCTACAGTGACCTCAGGATCCCTCTAGCCTTGCAATAGTGTCCTTGGGGTTTCTCTGGAGTGCCATCAAGGAAATCAAGGCTCCTTTCATGTTTGATGTGCAACATGGAATTGCTCTGCATGCAGTGCAGGGGAATCGGGCCTCATCTCGCGGCGAGGGTGAAGTCTCAGGATTTTTCTCGAGTTGCGGCGGGAACCTGGGGTATATTCTCGAGTTACGACGGGGATGGCCCTCTCACCCACGTGTTTGTTCAGCGACGTCAGGACTCCTGCCTAGTAGGGAGGGACAGCTCGGGATTCTCCTCGAGGCTTGGCAGGGCAATTGGGACGCCTCTCCAGCTGAGGCGGGAGACCAAGGATCCCTTTCCACGTGCGACAGGAATCCTGGGACTCCTATCAAGTTTCACGAGGAGTCAGGCATTGTCTCCTTTGGAGGCACTGATCTCCGCGTACCTCTGGAGTTTTCAAAGGATGTGAGGCCTCCGGTCGCGATGAGGTGGGGAACTAGGTCTTTCTCTGTGGTCTCCACAGGGGATTCAGACATCCTTTCATCTTGGGAGATGAAAGACGAGCCTGCATTCAAGTCACTGCAGGGATATCCGGCCTTATTTCGAGTCAGGGCATCGCGGTGTCCATTCCACTTGAGGCCGCAAAATCAGGGTCCCTCTCACATAGCTAGAGCTGAGAGAAGCCTCCTCTTGAGGTGCTTGTGGTAAGGTGGTATTCCTCTGGAGTCGAAGCCAGGGACTAACCTCTCATCTCGAGTTGATTTTTGGGCCACGGAGCTCTTTCATGTTGCTACAGTGACCTCAGGATTCCTCTAGCCTTGAAACAGTGTTATTGGGGTTTCTCTGGAGTGCCATCAAGGAAATCAAGGCTCCTTTCATGTGTGATGTGCAACACGGAATTGCGCTGCACGCAGTGCAGGGGAATCGCGCCTCATCTCGCGGCGAGGGGGAAGTATCATGGTTTCTCTCGAGTTGCGGCGGGAACCTGGGGTATATTCTCGAGTTACGACGGGTATGGCCCTTACACCCACGTGTTTGTTCAGCAACGTCAGGACTCCTACCTAGTTGTGAGGGACAACTCGGGATTCTCCTCGAGGCTTGGCAGGGCAATTGGGACGACTCTCCAGCTGAGGCGGGAGACCATGGGTCCCTTTCCATGTGCCACAGGAATCTTGGGACTCCTATCAAGTTTCATGAGGAGTCAGGCATCGTCTCCTTTGGAGGCACTGATCTCCGCGTACCTCTGGAGTTTTCAAAGGATGTGAGGCTTCCGGTCGCGATGAGGTGGGGAACTAGGTCTTTCTCTGTGGTCTCCACAGGGGATTCAGACATCCTTTCGTCTTGGGAAATGCAAGACGAGCCTGCATTCAAGTCACTGCAGGGATATCCGGCCTAATTTCAAATCAGGGCATCGCGGTGTCCATTCCACTTGAGGCCGCAAAGTCAGGGTCCCTCTCACATACCTAGAGCTGAGAGAAGCCTCCTCTTGAGGTGCTTGTGGTAAGGTGGTATTCCTCTGGAGTCGAAGCCAGGGACTAACCTCTCATCTCGAGTTGATTTTTGGGCCACGGAGCTCTTTCGTGTTGCTACAGTGACCTCAGGATCCCTCTAGCCTTGAAACAGTGTTCTTGGGTTTTCTCTGGAGTGCCATCAAGGAAATCAAGGCTCCTTTCATGTGTGATGTGCAACACGGAATTGCTCTGCACGCAGTGCAGGGGAATTGGGCCTCATTTTGCGGCGAGGGGGAAGTCTCATGGTTTTTCTCAAGATGCGGTGGGAACCTGGGGTATATTCTCGAGTTAGGACGGGGATGGCCCATCCACCCACGTGTTTGTTCAGCGACGTAAGACTCCTTCCTAGTTGCGAGGGGCAACTCGGGATTCTCCTCGAGGCTTGGCAGGGCAATTGGGATGCTTCTCTAGCTGAGGCGGGAGACCAAGGGTCCCTTTCCACGTGCCACAGGAATCTTGGGACTCCTATCAAGTTTCATGAGGAGTCAGGCATCGTCTCCTTTGAAGGCACTGATCTCTTCATACCTCTGGAGTTTTCAAAGGATGTGAGTCCCCCTGTCGCGATGAGGTGGGGAACTAGGTCTTTCTCTGTGGTCTCCACAGGGGATTCAGACATCATTTCGTCTTGGGAGATGCAAGACGAGCCTGCATTCAAGTCACTGCAGGGATATCCGGCCTTATTTCGAGTCAGGGCATCGCGGTGTTCATTCCACTTGAGGCTGCAAACTCAGGGTCCCTCTCACATACCTAGAGATGAGAGAAGCCTCCTCTTGAGGTGCTTGTGGTAAGGTGGTATTCCTCTGGAGTCGAAGCCAGGGACTAACCTCTCATCTCGAGTTGATTCTTGGTCCACGGAGCTCTTTCCTGTTGCTACAGTGACCTCAGAATCCCTCTACCCTTGAAACAGTGTTCTTGGGGTTTCTCTGGAGTGCCATCAAGGAAATCAAGGCTCCTTTCATGTGTGATGTGCAACACGGAATTGCTCTGCAGGCAGTGCCGGGGAATCGGGCCTCATCTCGCGGCGAGGGGGAAGTCTCATGGTTTTTCTCGAGTTGCGGCGGGAACCTGGGGTATATTCTCGAATTACGACGGGGATGGCCCTTCCACCCACGTGTTTGTTCAGCGACGTCAGGACTCCTGCCTAGTTACGAGGGGCAACTCGGGATTCTCCTCGAGGCTTGGCAGGGCAATTGGGATGCTTCTCCAACTGAGGCGGGAGACCAAGGGTCCCTTTCCACGTGCCACAGGAATCCTGGGACTCCTATTAAGTTTCACGAGGAGTCAGGCATCGTCTCCTTTGGAGGCACTGATTTCCGCGTACCTCTGGAGTTTTCAAAGGATGTGAGGCCTCCGGTCGCGATGAGGTGGGGAACTAGGTCTTTCTCTGTGGTCTCCACAGGGGATTCAGACATCCTTTCGTCTTGGGAGAAGCAAGGCGAGCCTGCATTCAAGTCACTGCAAGGATTTCCGGCCTTATTTCGAGTCAGGGCATTGCGGTGTCCATTCCACTTGTGGCCGCAAACTCAGGGTCTCTCTCACATACCTAGAGCTGAGAGAAGCCTCCTCTTGAGGTGCTTGTGGTAAGGTGGTATTCCTCTGGAGTCGAAGCCAGGAACTAACCTCTCATCTCGAGTTGATTTTTGGTCCACGGAGCTCTTTCGTGTTGCTACAGTGACCTCAGGATCCCTCTAGCCTTGAAACAGTGTTCTTGGGGTTTCTCTGGAGTGCCATCAAGGAAATCAAGGCTCCTTTCATGTGTGATGTGCAACACGGAATTGCTTTGCATGCAGTGCAGGGTATCCGGCCTTATTTTGCGGCGAGGGGGAAGTCTCATGGTTTTTCTCGAGTTGCGATGGGAACCTGGGGTATATTCTCGAATTACGACGGGGATGGCCCTTCCACCCACGTGTTTCTTCAGCGACGTTAGACTCCTTCCTAGTTGCGAGGGGCAACTCGGGATTCTCCTCGAGGCTTGGCAGGGCAATTGAGACGCCTCTCCAGCTGAGGCGGGAGACCAAGGGTCCCTTTCCACGTGCCACAGGAATTCTGGAACTCCTATCAAGTTTCACGAGTAGTCAGGCATCGTCTCCTTTGGAGGCACTGATCTCCACGTACCTCTGGAATTTTCAAAGGATGTGAGGCCTCCGGTCGCGATGAGGTGGGGAACTAGGTGTTTCTCTGTGGTCTCCACAGGGGATTCAGACATCCTTTCGTCTTGGGAGATGCAAGACGAGCCTGCATTCAAGTCACTGCAGGGATATCCGGCCTTATTTCGAGTCAGGGCATCGCGGTGTCCATTCCACTTGAGGCCGCAAACTCAGGGTCCCTCTCACATACCTACAGCTGAGAGAAGCCTCCTCTTGAGGTGTTTGTGGTAAGGTGGTATTATTCTGGAATCGAAGCCAGGGACTAACCTCTCATCTCGAGTTGATTTTTGGTCCACGGAGGTCTTTCGTGTTGCTACAGTGACCTTAGGATCCCTCTAGCCTTGAAACAGTGTCCTTGGGGTTTCTCTGGAGTGCCATCAAGGAAATCAAGGCTCCTTTCATGTTTGATGTGCAACACGGAATTGCTCTGCATGCAGTGCAGGGGAATCGGGCCTTATCTCGCGGCGAGGGGGAAGTCTCAGGATTTTTCTCGAGTTGCGGTGAGAACCTGTGGTATATTCTCGAGTTACGACGGGGATGGCCCTTCCACCCACGTGTTTATTCAGCGACGTCAGGACTCCTGCCTAGTTGGGAGGGACAGCTCGGGATTCTCCTCGAGGCTTGGCAGGGCAATTGGGACGCCTCTCCAGCTGAGGCGGGAGAACAAGGGTCCCTTTCCACGTGCCACAGGAATCCTGGGACTCCTATCAAGTTTCACGAGGAGTCAGGCATCGTCTCCTTTGGAGGCACTGATCTCCGCGTACCTCTGGAGTTTTCAAAGGATGTGAGGCCTCCGGTCGCGATGAGGTGGGGAACTAGGTCTTTCTCTGTGGTCTCCACAGGGGATTCAGACATTCTTTCGTCTTGGGAGATGCAAGACGAGCCTACATTCAAGTCACTGCAGGGATATCCGGCCTTATTTCGAGTCAGGGCATCCCAGTGTCCATTCCACTTGAGGCCGCAAACTCAGGGTTCCTCTCACATACCTAGAGCTGAGAGAAGCCTCCTCTTGAGGTGCTTGTGGTAAGGTGGTATTCCTCTGGAATCGAAGCCAGGGACTAACCTCTCATCTCGAGTTGATTTTTGGTCCACGGAGCTCTTTCTTGTTGCTACAGTGACCTCAGGATCCCTCTAGCCTTGAAACAGTGTCCTTCGGGTTTCTCTGGAGTGCCATCAAGGAAATCAAGGCTCCTTTCATGTTTGATGTGCAACACGGAATTGCTCTGCATGCAGTGCAGGGTATCGGGCCTCATTTTGCGGTGAGCGGGAAGTCTCATGGTTTTTCTCGAGTTGCGATGGGAACCTGGGGTATATTCTCGAGTTACGACGGGGATGGCCCTTCCACCTACGTGTTTGTTCAGCGACGTCAGGACTCCTGCCTAGTTGAGAGGGACAACTCGGGATTCTCCTCGAGGCTTGGCAGGGCAATTGGGACGCCTCTCCAGCTAAGGCGGAAGACCAAGGGTCCCTTTCCACGTGCCACAGGAATCCTGGGACTCCTATCAAGGTTCACGAGGAGTCAGGCATCGTCTCCTTTGGAGGCACTGATCTACGCGTACCTCTGGAGTTTTCAAAGGATGTGAGGCCTCCGGTCGTGATGAGGTGGGGAACTAGGTCTTTCTCTGTGGTCTCCACAGGGGATTCAGAAATCCTTTCATCTTGGGAGATGCAAGACAAGCCTTCTTTCAAGTCACTGCAGGGATATCCGTCCTTATTTCGCGTCAGGGCATCGCAGTGTCCATTCCACTTGAGGCCGCAAAATCAGGGTCCCTCTCACATACCTAGAGCTGAGAGAAGCCTCCTCTTGAGGTGCTTTTGGTAAGGTGGTATTCCTCTGGAGTCGAAGCCAGGGACTAACCTCTCATCTCGAGTTGATTTTTGGTCCACGGAGCTCTTTCGTGTTGCTACACTGACCTCAGGATCCCTCTAGCCTGGAAACAGTGATCTTGGGGTTTCTCTGGAGTGCCATCAAGGAAATCAAGGCTCCTTTCATGTGTGATGTGCAACACGGAATTGCTCTGCATGCAGTGCAGTGTATCGGGCCTCATTTTGCGGCGAGGGGGAAGTCTCATGGTTTTTCTCAAGTTGCGGCGGGAACCTGGTGTATATTCTCGAGTTACGACGGGTATGGCCCTTCCACACACGTGTTTGTTCAGCGACGTCAGGACTCCTGCCTAGTTGCGAGGGACAACTCGGGATTCTCCTCGAGGCTTCGCAGGGCAATTGGAACGCCTCTCTAGCTGAGGCGGGAGACCAAGTGTCCCTTTCCACGTGCCACAGGAATCCTGGGACTCCTATCAAGTTTCCCGAGGAGTCAGGCATCGTCTCCTTTGGAGGCACTGATCTCCGCGTACCTCTGGAGTTTTCAAAGGATGTGAGGCCTCCGGTCGCGATGAGGTGGGGAACTAGGTCTTTCTCTGTGGTCTCCACAGGGGATTCAGACATCCTTTCGTCTTGGGAGATGCAAGATGAGCCTGCATTCAAGTCACTGCAGGGATATCCGGCCTTATTTCGAGTCAGGGCATCCCAGTGTCCATTCCACTTGAGGCCGCAAACTCAGGGTCCCTCTCACATACCTAGAGCTGAGAAAAGCCTCCTCTTGAGGTGCTTGTTGTAAGGTGGTATTCCTGTGGAATCGAAGCCAGGGACTAACCTCTCATCTCGAGTTGATTTTTGGTCCACGGAGCTCTTTCTTGTTGCTACAGTGACCTCAGGATCCCTCTAGCCTTGAAACAGTGTTCTTGGCTTTTCTCTGGAGTGCCATCAAGGAAATCAAGGCTCCTTTCATGTGTGATGTGCAACACGGAATTGCTCTGCACGCAGTGCAGGGGAATTGGGCCTCATTTTGCGGCGAGGGGGAAGTCTCATGGTTTTTCTCAAGATGCGGTGGGATCCTGGGGTATATTCTCGAGTTACGACGGAGATGGCCCATCCACCCACGTGTTTGTTCAGCGACGGCAGGACTCCTGCCTAGTTGTGAGGGACAACTCGGGATTCTCCTCGAGGCTTGGCAGGGCAATTGGGACGCCTCTCCAGCTGAGGCGGGAGACCAAGGGTCCCTTTCCACGTGCACAGGAATCCTGGGACTCCTATCAAGTTTCATGAGGAGTCAGGCATCGTCTCCTTTGAAGGCACTGATCTCTGCATACCTCTGGAGTTTTCAAAGGATGTGAGTCCCCCTGTAGCGATGAGGTGGGGAACTAGGTCTTTCTCTGTGGTCTCCACAGGGGATTCAGACATCATTTCGTTTTGGGAGATGCAAGACGAGCCTGCATTCAAGTCACTGCAGGGATATCCGACCTTATTTCGAGCCAGGTCATCGCGGTGTCCATTCCACTTGAGGCTGCAAACTCAGGGTCCCTCTCACATACCTAGAGATGAGAGAAGCCTCCTCTTGAGGTGCTTGTGGTAAGGTGGTATTCCTCTGGAGTCGAAGCCAGGGACTAACCTCTCATCTCGAGTTGATTCTTGGTCCACGGAGCTCTTTCCTGTTGCTACAGTGACCTCAAAATCCCTCTACCCTTGAAACAGTGTTCTTGGGGTTTCTCTGGAGTGCCATCAAGGAAATCAAGGCTCCTTTCATGTGTGATGTGCAACACGGAATTGCTCTGCACGCAGTGCAGGGGAATCGGGCCTCATCTCGCGGCGAGGGGGAAGTCTCATGGTTTTTCTCGAGTTGCGGCGGTAACCTGGGGTATATTCTCGAGTTACGACGGGAATGACCCTTCCACCCACGTGTTTGTTCAGCGACGTCAGGACTCCTGCCTAGTTGCGAGGGACAACTCGGGATTCTCCTCGAGGCTTGGCAGGGCAATTGGGACGCCTCTCCAGCTGAGGCGGGAGACCAAGGGTCCCCTTCCACGTGCCACAGAAATCCTGGGACTCCTATCAAGTTTCACGAGGAGTCAGGCATCGTCTCCTTTGGAGGCACTGATCTCCGCGTACCTCTGGAGTTTTCAAAGGATGTGAGGCCTCCGGTCGCGATGAGGTGGGGAACTAGGTCTTTCTCTGTGGTCTCCACAGGGGATTCAAACATCCTTTCGTCTTGGGAGATGCAAGACGAGCCTGCATTCAAGTCACTGCAGGGATATCCAGCCTTATTTCGAGTCAGGGCATCGCGGTGTCCATTCCACTTGAGGCCGCAAACTCAGGGTCCCTCTCGCATACCTAGAGCTGAGAGAAGCCTCCTCTTGAGGTGCTTGTGGTAAGGTGGTATTCCTCTGGAGTCGAAGCCAGGGACTAACCTCTCATCTCGAGTTGATTTTTGGTCCACGGAGCTCTTTCGTGTTGCTACAGTGACCTCAGGATCCCTCTAGCCTTGAAACAGTGTTCTTGGGGTTTCTCTGGAGTGCCACCAAGAAAATCAAGGCTCCTTTCATGTGTGATGTGCAACACGGAATTGCTCTACACACAGTGCAGGGGAATCGGGCCTTATCTCAAGGCGAGGGGGAAGTCTCATGGTTTTTCTCGAGTTGTGGCGGGAACCTGGGGTATATTCTCGAGTTACGACGGGGATGGCCCTTCCACACACGTGTTTGTTCAGCGACGTCAGGACTCCTGCCTAGTTGCGAGGGACAACTCGGGATTCTCCTCGAGGCTTGGCAGGGCAATTGGGATGCTTCTCCAACTGATTCGGGAGACCAAGGGTCCCTTTCCACGTGCCACAGGAATCCTGGGACTCCTATCAAGTTTCACGAGGAGTCAGGCATCGTCTCCTTTGGAGGCACTGATCTCCGCGTACCTCTGGAGTTTTCAAAGGATGTGAGGCCTCCGGTCGCGATGAGGTGGGGAACTAGGTCTTTCTCTGTGGTCTCCACAGGGGATTCAGACATCCTTTCGTCTTGGGAGATGCAAGGCGAGCCTGCATTCAAGTCACTGCAAGGATTTCCGGCCTTATTTCCAGTCAGGGCATCGCGGTGTCCATTCCACTTGTGGCCGCAAACTCAGGGTCCCACTCACATAACGAGAGCTGAGAGAAGCCTCCTCTTGAGGTGCTTGTGGTAAGGTGGTATTCCTCTGGAGTCGAAGCCAGGAACTAACCTCTCATCTCGAGTTGATTTTGGGTCCACGGAGCTCTTTCGTGTTGCTACAGTGACATCAGGATCCCTCTAGCCTTGAAACAGTGTTCTTGGGGTTTCTCTGGAGTGCCATCAAGGAAATCAAGGCTCCTTTCATGTGTGATGTGCAACACGGAATTGCTCTGCATGCAGTGCAGGGTATCGGGCCTCCTTTTGCGGTGAGCGGGAAGTCTCATGGTTTTTCTCGAGTTGCGATGGGAACCTGGGGTATATTCTCGAGTTACGACGGGGATGGCCTTTCCACCTACGTGTTTGTTCAGCGACGTCAGGACTTCTGCCTAGTTGCGAGGGACAACTCGGGATTCTCCTCGAGGCTTGGCAGGGCAATTGGGAAGCCTCTCCAGCTGAGGCGGGAGACCAAGGGTCCCTTTCCACGTGCCACAGGAATCCTGGGACTCCTATCAAGTTTCACGAGGAGTCAGGCATCGTCTCCTTTGGAGGCACTGATCTCCGCGTACCTCTGGAGTTTTCAAAGGATGTGAGGCCTCCGGTCGTGATGAGGTGGGGAACTAGGTCTTTCTCTGTGGTCTCCACAGGGGATTCAGAAATCCTTTCACCTTGGGAGATGCAAGACAAGCCTTCTTTCAAGTCACTGCAGGGATATCCGTCCTTATTTCGCGTCAGGGCATCGCAGTGTCCATTCCACTTGAGGCCGCAAAATCAGGGTCCCTCTCACATACCTAGAGCTGAGAGAAGCCTCCTCTTGAGGTGCTTGTGGTAAGGTGGTATTCCTCTGGAGTCGAAGCCAGGGACTAACCTCTCATCTCGAGTTGATTTTTGGTCCACGGAGCTCTTTCGTGTTGCTACACTGACCTCAGGATCCCTCTAGCCTGGAAACAGTGATCTTGGGGTTTCTCTGGAGTGCCATCAAGGAAATCAAGGCTCCTTTCATGTGTGATGTGCAACACGGAATTGCTCTGCATGCAGTGCAGTGTATCGGGCCTCATTTTGCGGCGAGGGGGAAGTCTCATGGTTTTTCTCAAGTTGCGGCGGGAACCTGGTGTATATTCTCGAGTTACGACGGGTATGGCCCTTCCACACACGTGTTTGTTCAGCGACGTCAGGACTCCTGCCTAGTTGCGAGGGACAACTCGGGATTCTCCTCGAGGCTTCGCAGGGCAATTGGAACGCCTCTCTAGCTGAGGCGGGAGACCAAGTGTCCCTTTCCACGTGCCACAGGAATCCTGGGACTCCTATCAAGTTTCCCGAGGAGTCAGGCATCGTCTCCTTTGGAGGCACTGATCTCCGCGTACCTCTGGAGTTTTCAAAGGATGTGAGGCCTCCGGTCGCGATGAGGTGGGGAACTAGGTCTTTCTCTGTGGTCTCCACAGGGGATTCAGACATCCTTTCGTCTTGGGAGATGCAAGACGAGCCTGCATTCAAGTCACTGCAGGGATATCCGGCCTTATTTCGAGTCAGGGCATCCCAGTGTCCATTCCACTTGAGGCCGCAAACTCAGGGTCCCTCTCACATACCTAGAGCTGAGAAAAGCCTCCTCTTGAGGTGCTTGTTGTAAGGTGGTATTCCTCTGGAATCGAAGCCAGGGACTAACCTCTCATCTCGAGTTGATTTTTGGTCCACGGAGCTCTTTCTTGTTGCTACAGTGACCTCAGGATCCCTCTAGCCTTGAAACAGTGTTCTTGGCTTTTCTCTGGAGTGCCATCAAGGAAATCAAGGCTCCTTTCATGTGTGATGTGCAACACGGAATTGCTCTGCACGCAGTGCAGGGGAATTGGGCCTCATTTTGCGGCGAGGGGGAAGTCTCATGGTTTTTCTCAAGATGCGGTGGGATCCTGGGGTATATTCTCGAGTTACGACGGAGATGGCCCATCCACCCACGTGTTTGTTCAGCGACGGCAGGACTCCTGCCTAGTTGTGAGGGACAACTCGGGATTCTCCTCGAGGCTTGGCAGGGCAATTGGGACGCCTCTCCAGCTGAGGCGGGAGACCAAGGGTCCCTTTCCACGTGCACAGGAATCCTGGGACTCCTATCAAGTTTCATGAGGAGTCAGGCATCGTCTCCTTTGAAGGCACTGATCTCTGCATACCTCTGGAGTTTTCAAAGGATGTGAGTCCCCCTGTAGCGATGAGGTGGGGAACTAGGTCTTTCTCTGTGGTCTCCACAGGGGATTCAGACATCATTTCGTTTTGGGAGATGCAAGACGAGCCTGCATTCAAGTCACTGCAGGGATATCCGACCTTATTTCGAGCCAGGGCATCGCGGTGTCCATTCCACTTGAGGCTGCAAACTCAGGGTCCCTCTCACATACCTAGAGATGAGAGAAGCCTCCTCTTGAGGTGCTTGTGGTAAGGTGGTATTCCTCTGGAGTCGAAGCCAGGGACTAACCTCTCATCTCGAGTTGATTCTTGGTCCACGGAGCTCTTTCCTGTTGCTACAGTGACCTCAAAATCCCTCTACCCTTGAAACAGTGTTCTTGGGGTTTCTCTGGAGTGCCATCAAGGAAATCAAGGCTTCTTTCATGTGTGATGTGCAACACGGAATTGCTCTGCACGCAGTGCAGGGGAATCGGGCCTCATCTCGCGGCGAGGGGGAAGTCTCATGGTTTTTCTCGAGTTGCGGCGGTAACCTGGGGTATATTCTCGAGTTACGACGGGAATGACCCTTCCACCCACGTGTTTGTTCAGCGACGTCAGGACTCCTGCCTAGTTGCGAGGGACAACTCGGGATTCTCCTCGAGGCTTGGCAGGGCAATTGGGACGCCTCTCCAGCTGAGGCGGGAGACCAAGGGTCCCCTTCCACGTGCCACAGAAATCCTGGGACTCCTATCAAGTTTCACGAGGAGTCAGGCATCGTCTCCTTTGGAGGCACTGATCTCCGCGTACCTCTGGAGTTTTCAAAGGATGTGAGGCCTCCGGTCGCGATGAGGTGGGGAACTAGGTCTTTCTCTGTGGTCTCCACAGGGGATTCAAACATCCTTTCGTCTTGGGAGATGCAAGACGAGCCTGCATTCAAGTCACTGCAGGGATATCCAGCCTTATTTCGAGTCAGGGCATCGCGGTGTCCATTCCACTTGAGGCCGCAAACTCAGGGTCCCTCTCGCATACCTAGAGCTGAGAGAAGCCTCCTCTTGAGGTGCTTGTGGTAAGGTGGTATTCCTCTGGAGTCGAAGCCAGGGACTAACCTCTCATCTCGAGTTGATTTTTGGTCCACGGAGCTCTTTCGTGTTGCTACAGTGACCTCAGGATCCCTCTAGCCTTGAAACAGTGTTCTTGGGGTTTCTCTGGAGTGCCACCAAGAAAATCAAGGCTCCTTTCATGTGTGATGTGCAACACGGAATTGCTCTACACACAGTGCAGGGGAATCGGGCCTTATCTCAAGGCGAGGGGGAAGTCTCATGGTTTTTCTCGAGTTGTGGCGGGAACCTGGGGTATATTCTCGAGTTACGACGGGGATGGCCCTTCCACACACGTGTTTGTTCAGCGACGTCAGGACTCCTGCCTAGTTGCGAGGGACAACTCGGGATTCTCCTCGAGGCTTGGCAGGGCAATTGGGATGCTTCTCCAACTGATTCGGGAGACCAAGGGTCCCTTTCCACGTGCCACAGGAATCCTGGGACTCCTATCAAGTTTCACGAGGAGTCAGGCATCGTCTCCTTTGGAGGCACTGATCTCCGCGTACCTCTGGAGTTTTCAAAGGATGTGAGGCCTCCGGTCGCGATGAGGTGGGGAACTAGGTCTTTCTCTGTGGTCTCCACAGGGGATTCAGACATCCTTTCGTCTTGGGAGATGCAAGGCGAGCCTGCATTCAAGTCACTGCAAGGATTTCCGGCCTTATTTCGAGTCAGGGCATCGCGGTGTCCATTCCACTTGTGGCCGCAAACTCAGGGTCCCACTCACATAACGAGAGCTGAGAGAAGCCTCCTCTTGAGGTGCTTGTGGTAAGGTGGTATTCCTCTGGAGTCGAAGCCAGGAACTAACCTCTCATCTCGAGTTGATTTTGGGTCCACGGAGCTCTTTCGTGTTGCTACAGTGACATCAGGATCCCTCTAGCCTTGAAACAGTGTTCTTGGGGTTTCTCTGGAGTGCCATCAAGGAAATCAAGGCTCCTTTCATGTGTGATGTGCAACACGGAATTGCTTTGCATGCAGTGCAGGGTATCCGGCCTTATTTTGCGGCGAGGGGGAAGTCTCATGGTTTTTCTCGAGTTGCGATGGGAACCTGGGGTATATTCTCGAGTTACGACGGGGATGGCCCTTCCACCCACGTGTTTGTTCAGCGACGTCAGACTCCTTCCTAGTTGCGAGGGGCAACTCGGGATTCTCCTCGAGGCTTGGCAGGGCAATTGAGACGCCTCTCCAGCTGAGGCGGGAGACCAAGTGTCCCTTTCCACGTGCCACAGGAATTCTGGAACTCCTATCAAGTTTCACGAGGAGTCAGGAATCGTCTCCTTTGGAGGCACTGATCTCCGCGTACCTCTGGAGTTTTCAAAGAATGTGAGGCCTCCGGTCGCGATGTGGTGGGGAACTAGGTCTTTCTCTGTGGTCTCCACAGGGGATTCAGACATCCTTTCGTCTTGGGAGATGCAAGACGAGCCTGCATTCAAGTCACTGCAGGGATATCCGGCCCTATTTCGAGTCAGGGCATCGCGGTGTCCATTCCACTTGAGGCCGCAAACTCAGGGTCCCTCTCACATACTTAGAGCTGAGATAAGCCTGCTCTTGAGGTGCTTGTGGTAAGGTGGTATTCCTCTGGAGTCGAAGCCAGGGACTAACCTCTCATCTCGAGTTGATTTTTGGTCCACGGAGCTTTTTCGTGTTGCTACACTGACCTCAGGAACCCTCTAGCCTTTAAACAGTGTTCTTGGGGTTTCTCGGGAGTGCCATCAAGGAAATCAAGGCTCCTTTCATGTGTGATGGGCAACACGGAATTGCTCTGCACGCAGTGCAGGGGAAACGGGCCTCATCTCGCGGTGAGGGGGAAGTCTCATGGTTTTTCTCGAGTTGCGGCGGGAACCTGGTGTATATTCTCGAGTTACGACGGGGATGGCCCTTCCACACACGTGTTTGTTCAGCGAAGTCAGGACTCCTGCCTAGTTGAGAGGGACAACTCGGGATTCTCCTCGAGGCTTGGCAGGGCAATTGGAACGCCTCTCCAGCTGAGGCGGGAGACCAAGTGCCCCTTTCCACGTGCCACAGGAATCCTGGGACTTCTATCAAGTTTCACGAGGAGTCAGGCATCGTCTCCTTTGGAGGCACTGATCTCCGCGTACCTCTGGAGTTTTCAAAGGATGTGAGGCCTCCGGTCGCGATGAGGTGGGGAACTAGGTTTTTCTCTGTGGTCTCCACAGGGGATTCAAACATCCTTTCGTCTTGGGAGATGCAAGACGAGCCTGCATTCAAGTCACTGCAGGGATATCCGGCCTTATTTCGAGTCAGGGCATCGCGGTGTCCATTCCACTTGAGGCCGCAAACTCAGGGTCCCTCTCACATACATAGAGCTGAGAGAAGCCTCCTCTTGAGGTGCTTGTGGTAAGGTGGTATTCCTCTGGAGTCGAAGCCAGGGACTAACCTCTCATCTCGAGTTGATTTTTGGTCCACGGAGCTCTTTCGTGTTGCTACAGTGACCTCAGGATCCCTCTAGCCTTGAAACAGTGTTCTTGGGGTTTCTCTGGAGTGCCACCAAGAAAATCAAGGCTCCTTTCATGTGTAATGTGCAACACGGAATTGCTCTGCACACAGTGCAGGGGAATCGGTCCTCATCTCAAGGCGAGGGGGAAGTCTCATGGTTTTTCTCGAGTTGCGGCGGGAACCTGGGGTATATTCTCGAGTTACGACGGGGATGGCCCTTCCAACCACGTGTTTGTTCAGCGACGTCAGACTCCTTCCTAGTTGCGAGGGGCAACTCGGGATTCTCCTCGAGACTTGGCAGGGCAATTGAGACGCCTCTCCAGCTGAGGTCGGAGACCAAGGGTCCCTTTCCACGTGCCACAGGAATTCTGGAACTCCTATCAAGTTTCACGAGGAGTCAGGCATCGTCTCCTTTGGAAGCACTGATCTCCGCATACCTCTGGAGTTTTCAAAGGATGTGAGGCCGCCGGTCGCGATGAGGTGGGAAACTAGGTCTTTCTCTGTGGTCTCCACAGGGGATTCAGACATCCTTTCGTCTTGGGAGATGCAAGACGAGCCTGCATTCAAGTCACTGCAGGGATATCCGGCCTTATTTCGAGTCAGGGCATCCCAGTGTCCATTCCACTTGAGGCCGCAAACTCAGGGTCCCTCTCACATACCTAGAGCTGAGAGAAGCCTCCTCTTGAGGTGCTTGTGGTAAGGTGGTATTCCTCTGGAATCGAAGCCAGGGACGAACCTCTCATCTCGAGTTGATTTTTGGTCCACGGAGCTCTTTCTTGTTGCTACAGGGACCTCAGGATCCCTCTAGCCTTGAAACAGTGTCCTTGGGGTTTCTCTGGAGTGCCATCAAGAAAATCAAGGCTCCTTTCATGTTTGATGTGCAACACGGAATTGCTCTGCATGCAGTGCAGGGTATCGGGCCTCCTTTTGCGGTGAGCGGGAAGTCTCATGGTTTTTCTCGAGTTGCGATGGGAACCTGGGGTATATTCTCGAGTTACGACGGGGATGGCCTTTCCACCTACGTGTTTGTTCAGCGACGTCAGGACTTCTGCCTAGTTGCGAGGGACAACTCGGGATTCTCCTCGAGGCTTGGCAGGGCAATTGGGAAGCCTCTCCAGCTGAGGCGGGAGACCAAGGGTCCCTTTCCACGTGCCACAGGAATCCTGGGACTCCTATCAAGTTTCACGAGGAGTCAGGCATCGTCTCCTTTGGAGGCACTGATCTCCGCGTACCTCTGGAGTTTTCAAAGGATGTGAGGCCTCCGGTCGTGATGAGGTGGGGAACTAGGTCTTTCTCTGTGGTCTCCACAGGGGATTCAGAAATCCTTTCACCTTGGGAGATGCAAGACAAGCCTTCTTTCAAGTCACTGCAGGGATATCCGTCCTTATTTCGTGTCAGGGCATCGCAGTGTCCATTCCACTTGAGGCCGAAAAATCAGGGTCCCTCTCACATACCTAGAGCTGAGAGAAGCCTCCTCTTGAGGTACTTGTGGTAAGGTGGTATTCCTCTGGAGTCGAAGCCAGGGACTAACCTCTCATCTCGAGTTGATTTTTGGTCCACGGAGCTCTTTCGTGTTGCTACACTGACCTCAGGATCCCTCTAGCCTGGAAACAGTGTTCTTGGGTTTTCTCTGGAGTGCCATCAAGGAAATCAAGGCTCCTTTCATGTGTGATGTGCAACACGGAATTGCTCTGCATGCAGTGCAGTGTATCGGGCCTCATTTTGCGGCGAGGGGGAAGTCTCATGGTTTTTCTCGAGTTGTGGCGGGAACCTGGGGTATATTCTCGAGTTACGACGGGAATGGACTTCCACACACGTGTTTGTTCAGCGACGTCAGGACTCCTGCCTAGTTGCGAGGGACAACTCGGGATTCTCCTCGAGGCTTGGCAGGGCAATTGGGACGCCTCTCCAGCTGAGGCGGGAGACCAAGGGTCCCTTTCCACGTGCCACAGGAATCCTGGGACTCCTATCAAGGTTCACGAGGAGTCAGGCATCGTCTCCTTTGGAGGCACTGATCTCCGCGTACCTCTGGAGTTTTCAAAGGATGTGAGGCCTCCGGTCGCGATGTGGTGGGGAACTAGGTCTTTCTCTGTGGTCTCCACAGGGGATTCAGACATCCTTTCGTCTTGGGAGATGCAAGACGAGCCTGCATTCAAGTCACTGCAGGGATATCCGGCCTTATTTCGAGTCAGGGCATCCCAGTGTCCATTCCACTTGAGGCCGCAAACTCAGGGTCCCTCTCACATACCTAAAGCTGAGAGAAGCCTCCTCTTGAGGTGCTTGTGGTAAGGTGGTATTCCTCTGGAATCGAAGCCAGGGACTAACCTCTCATCTCGAGTTAATTTTTGGTCCACGGAGCTCTTTCTTGTTGCTACAGTGACCTCAGGATCCCTCTAGCCTTGAAACAGTGTCCTTCGGGTTTCTCTGGAGTGCCATCAAGGAAATCAAGGCTCCTTTCATGTTTGATGTGCAACACGGAATTGCTCTGCATGCAGTGCAGGGTATCGGGCCTCATTTTGCGGTGAGCGGGAAGTCTCATGGTTTTTCTCGAGTTGCGATGGGAACCTGGGGTATATTCTCGAGTTACGACGGGGATGGCCCTTCCACCTACGTGTTTGTTCAGCGACGTCAGACTCCTGCCTAGTTGCGAGGGACAACTCGGGATTCTCCTCGAGGCTTGGCAGGGCAATTGGGACGCCTCTTCAGCTGAGGCGGGAGACCAAGGGTCCTTTTCCACGTGCCACAGGAATCCTGGGACTCCTATCAAGGTTCACGAGGAGTCAGGCATCGTCTCCTTTGGAGGCACTGATCTCCGCGTACCTCTGGAGTTTTCAAAGGATGTGAGGCCTCCGGTCGCGATGAGGTGGGGAACTAGGTCTTTCTCTGTGGTCTCCACAGGGGATTCAGAAATCCTTTCATCTTGGGAGATGCAAGACAAGCCTTCTTTCAAGTCACTGCAGGGATATCCGTCCTTATTTCGAGTCAGGGCATCGCAGTGTCCATTACACTTGAGGCCGCAAAATCAGGGTCCCTCTCACATACCTAGAGCTGAGAGAAGCCTCCTCTTGAGGTGCTTGTGGTAAGGTGGTATTCCTCTGGAATCGAAGCCAGGGACTAACCTCTCATCTCGAGTTGATTTTTGGTCCACGGAGCTCTTTCGTGTTGCTACAGTGACCTCAGGATCCCTCTAGCCTGGAAACAGTGTTCTTGGCGTTTCTCTGGAGTTCCATCAAGGAAATCAAGGTTCCTTTCATGTGTGATGTGCAACAAGGAATTGCTCTGCACGCAGTGCAGGGGAATCGGGCCTCATCTCGCGGTGAGGGGGAAGTCTCATGGTTTTTCTCGAGTTGCGGCGGGAACCTGGGTTATATTCTCGAGTTACGACGGGGATGGCCCTTCCACCCACGTGTTTGTTCAGCGACGTCAGGACTCCTGCCTAGTTGCGAGGGACAACTCGGGATTCTCCTCGAGGCTTGGCAGGGCAATTGGGACGCCTCTCCAGCTGAGGCGGGAGACCAAGGGTCCCTTTCCACGTGCCACAGGAATCCTGGGACTCCTATCAAGGTTCACGAGGAGTCAGGCATCGTCTCCTTTGGAGGCACTGATCTACGCGTACCTCTGGAGTTTTCAAAGGATGTGAGGCCTCCGGTCGCGATGAGGTGGGGAACTAGGTCTTTCTCTGTGGTCTCCACAGGGGATTCAGACATCCTTTCATCTTGGGAGATGCAAGACAAGCCTGCATTCAAGTCACTGCAGGGATAACCGGCCTTATTTCGCGTCAGGGCATCGCAGTGTCCATTCCAATTGAGGCCGCAAACTCAGGGTCCCTCTCACATACCTAGAGCTGAGAGAAGCCTGCTCTTGAGGTGCTTGTGGTAAGGTGGTATTCCTCTGGAGTCGAAGCCAGGGACTAACCTCTCATCTCGAGTTGATTTTTGGTCCACGGAGCTCTTTCGTGTTGCTACAGTGACCTCAGGATCCCTCTAGCCTTGAATCAGTGTTCTTGGGGTTTCTCTGGAGTGCCATCAAGGAAATCAAGGCTCCTTTCATGTGTGATGTGCAATACGGAATTGCTCTGCATGCAGTGAAGTGTATCGGGCCTCATTTTGCGGCGAGGGGGAAGTCTCATGGTTTTTCTCGAGTTGCGATGGGAACCTGGGGTATATTCTCGAGTTACAACGGGGATGGCCCTTCCACCCACATGTTTGTTCAGCGACGTCAGACTCCTGCCTAGTTGCGAGGGACATCTCGGGATTCTCTTCGAGGCTTAGCAGGGCAATTGGGATGCCTCTTCAGCTGAGGCGGGAGACCAAGGGTCCCTTTCCACGTGCCACAGGAATTCTGGGACTCCTATCAAGTTTCACGAGGAGTCAGGCATCGTCTCCTTTGGAGGCACTGATCTCCGCGTACCTCTCGAGTTTTCAAAGGATGTGAGGCCGCTGGTCGCGATGACGTGGGGAACTAGGTCTTTCTCTGTGGTCTCCACAGGGGATTCAGACATCCTTTCGTCTTGGGAGATGCAAGACGAGCATGCATTCAAGTCACTGCAGGGATTTCCGGCCTTATTTCGAGGCAGGGCGTCGCAGTGTCCATTCCACTTGAGGCCGCAAACTCAGGGTCCCTCTCACATACCTAGAGCTGAGAGAAGCCTCCTCTTGATGTGCTTGTGGTAAGGTGGTATTCCTCTGGAATCGAAGCCAGGGACTAACCTCTCATCTCGAGTTGATTTTTGGTCCACGGAGCTCTTTCTTGTTGCTACAGTGACTTCAGGATCCCTCTAGCCTTGAAACAGTGTTCTTGGGGTTTCTCTGGAGTGCCATCAAGGAAATCAAGGCTCCTTTCATGTTTGACGTGCAACACGGAATTGCTCTGCATGCAGTGCAGGGGAATCGGGCCTCATCTCACGGCGAGGGGGAAGTCTCATGATTTTTCTCGAGTTGCATCGAGAACCTGGGGTATATTCTCGAGTTACGAAGGGGATGGCCCTTCCACCCACGTGTTTGTTCAGCGACGTCAGGACTCCTGCCTAGTTAGGAGGGACAGCTCGGGATTCTCCTCGAGGGTTGGCAGGGCAATTGGAACGCCTCTCCAGCTGAGACGGGAGACCAAGTGACCCTTTCCACGTGCCACAGAAATCCTGGCACTCCTATCAAGTTTCACGAGGAGTCAGGCATCGTCTCCTTTGGAGGCACTGATCTCCGCATACCTCTGGAGTTTTTAAAGGATGTCAGGCCTCCGGTCGCGATGAGGTGGGGAACTAGGTCTTTCTCTGTGGTCTCCACAGGGGATTCAGACATCCTTTCGTCTTGGGAGATGCAAGACGAGCCTGCATTCAAGTCACTGCAGGGATATCCGGCCTTATTTCGAGTAAGGGCACGCGGTGTCCATTCCACTTGAGGCCGCAAAATCAGGGTCCCTCTCACATAGCTAGAGCTGAGAGAAGTCTCGTCTTGAGGTGCCTATGGTAAGGTGGTATTCCTCTGGAGTCGAAGCCAGGGACTAACCTCTCATCTCGAGTTGATTTTTGGTCCACGGAGCACTTTCGTGTGGCTACAGTGACCTCAGGATCCCTCTAGCCTTGAATCAGTGTTCTTGGGGTTTCTCTGGAGTGCCATCAAGGAAATCAAGGCTCCTTTTTGTGATGTGCAACACGGAATTGCTCTGCACGCAGTGCAGGGGAATCGGGCCTCATCTCGTGGCGAGGGGGAAGTCTCATGGTTTTTTTCGAGTTGCGGCGGGAACCTGGGGTATATTCTCGAGTTACGACGGGAATGGCCCTTCCACCCACGTGTTTGTTCAGCGACGTCAGGACTCCTGCCTAGTTGGGTGGGACAGCTCGGGATTCTCCTCGAGGGTTGGCAGGGCAATTGGAACGCCTCTCCAGCTGAGACGGGAGACCAAGTGACCCTTTCCACGTGCCACAGGAATCCTGGGACTCCTATCAAGTTTCACGAGGAATCAGGCATCGTCTCCTTTGGAGGCACTGATCTCCGCATACCTCTGGAGTTTTTAAAGGATGTCAGGCCTCCGGTCGCGATGAGGTGGGGAACTAGGTCTTTCTCTGTGGTCTCCACAGGGGATTCAGACATCCTTTCGTCTTGGGAGATGCAAGACGAGCCTGCATTCAAGTCACTGCAGGGATATCCGGCCTTATTTCGAGTAAGGGCATCGCGGTGTCCATTCCACTTGAGGCCGCAAAATCAGGGTCCCTCTCACATAGCTAGAGCTGAGAGAAGTCTCGTCTTGAGGTGCCTGTGGTAAGGTGGTATTCCTCTGGAGTCGAAGCCAGGGACTAACCTCTCATCTCGAGTTGATTTTTGGTCCACGGAGCACTTTCGTGTGGCTACAGTGACCTCAGGATCCCTCTAGCCTTGAATCAGTGTTCTTGGGGTTTCTCTGGAGTGCCATCAAGGAAATCAAGGTCCCTTTCATGTGTGATGTGCAACACGGAATTGCTCTGCACGAAGTGCAGGGGAATCGGGCCTCATCTCGCGGCGAGGGGGAAGTCTCATGGTTTTTCTCGAGTTGCGGCGGGAACCTGGGGTATATTCTCGAGTTACGACGGGGATGGCCTTTCCACCTACGTGTTTGTTCAGCGAGTCAGGACCCCTACCTAGTTGCGAGGGACAACTCGGGATTCTCCTCGAGGCTTGGCAGGGCAATTGGGACGCCTCTCCAGCTGAGGCGGGAGACCAAGGGTCCCTTTCCAAGTGCCACAGGAATCCTGGGACTCCTATCAAGTTTCACGTGGAGTCAGGCATCATCTCCTGTGGAGGCACTGATCTCCGCGTACCTCTGCAGTTTTCAAAGGATGTGAGGCCTCCAGTCGTGATGAGGTGGGGAACTAGGTCTTTCTCTGTGGTCTCCACAGGGGATTCAGACATCCTTTCGTCTTGGGAGATGCAAGACGAGCCTGCATTCAAGTCACTGCAGGGATTTCCGGCCTTATTTCGAGTCAGGGTATCGCGGTGTCCATTCCACTTGAGGCCGCAAACTCAGGGTCCCACTCACATACCTAGAGCTGAGAGAAGCCTGCTCTTGAGGTGCTTGTGGTAAGTTGGTATTCCTCTGGAGTCGAAGCCAGGGACTAACCTCTCATCTCGAGTTGATTTTTGGTCCACGGAGCTCTTTCGTGTTGCTACAGTGACCTCAGGATCCCTCTAGCCTTGAAACAGTGTTCTTGGGGTTTCTCTGGAGTGCCATCAAGGAAATCAAGGCTCCTTTCATGTTTGATGTGCAACACGGAATTGCTCTGCATGCAGTGCAGGGATATCGGGCCTCATCTCACGGCGAGTGGGAAGTCTCATGGTTTTTCTCGAGTTGCGGCGAGAACCTGGGGTATCTTCTCGAGTTACGACGGGGATGGCCCTTCCACCCACGTGTTTGTTCAGCGACGTCAGACTCCTGCCTAGTTGCGAGGGACAACTCGGGATTCTCTTCGAGGCTAAGCAGGGCAATTGGGAAGCCTCTTCAGCTGAGGCGGGAGACCAAGTGTCCCTTTCCACGTGCCACAGGAATTCTGGGACTCCTTTCAAGTTTCACGAGGAGTCAGGCATCGTCTCCTTTGGAGGCACTGATCTCCGCGTACCTCTCGAGTTTTCAAAGGATGTGAGGCCGCCGGTCGCGATGAGGTGGGGAACTAGGTCTTTCTCTGTGGTCTCCACAGGGGATTCAGACATCCTTTCGTCTTGGGAGATGCAAGACGAGCCTGCATTCAAGTCACTGCAGGGATTTCCGGCCTTATTTCGAGGCAGGGCATCGCAGTGTCCATTCCACTTGAGGCCGCAAACTCAGGGTCCCTCTCACATACCTAGAGCTGAGAGAAGCCTCCTCTTGAGGTGCTTGTGGTAAGGTGGTATTCCTCTGGAATCGAAGCCAGGGACTAACCTCTCATCTCGAGTCGATTTTTGGTCCACGGAGCTCTTTCGTGTGGCTACAGTGACCTCAGGATCCCTCTAGCCTTGAAACAGTGTTCTTGGGGTTTCTCTGGAGTGCCATCAAGGAAATCAAGGCTCCTTTCATGTGTGATGTGCAACACGGAATTGCTCTGCACGCAATGCAGGGGAATTGGGCCTCATCTCGTGGCGAGGGGGAAGTCTCATGGTTTTTCTCGAGTTGCGGCGGGAACCTGGGGTATATTCTCGAGTTACGACGGGGATGGCCCTTCCACCTACGTGCTTGTTCAGCGACGTCAGGACTCCTGCCTAGTTGCGAGGGACAACTCGGGATTCTCCTCGAGGCTTGGCAGGGCAATTGGGACGCCTCTCCAGCTGAGGCGGGAGACCAAGTGTCCCTTTCCACGTGCCACAGGAATCCAGGGACTCCTATCAAGTTTCACGAGGAGTCAGGCATCGTCTCCTTTGGAGGCACTGATCTCCGCGTACCTCTGGAGTTTTCAAAGGATGTGAGGCCTCCGGTCGCGATGAGGTGGGGAACTAGGTCTTTCTCTGTGGTCTCCACAGGGGATTCAGACATCCTTTCGTCTTGGGAGATGCAAGACGAGCCTGCATTCAAGTCACTGCAGGGATAACCGGCCTTATTTCGAGTCAGGGTATCGCGGTGTCCATTCCACTAGAGGCCCCAAACTCAGGGTCCCACTCACATACCTAGAGCTGAGAGAAGCCTGCTCTTGAGGTGCTTGTGGTAAGGTGGTATTCCTCTGGAGTCGAAGCCAGGGACTAACCTCTCATCTCGAGTTGATTTTTAGTCCACGGAGCTCTTTCGTGTTGCTACAGTGACCTCAGGATCCCTCTAGCCTTGAAACAGTGTTCTTGGGGTTTCTCTGGAGTGCCATCAAGGAAATCAAGGCTCCTTTCATGTGTGATGTGCAACACGGAATTGCTCTGCACGCAGTGCAGGGGAATCGGGCCTCATTTTGCGGCCAGGGGGAAGTCTCATGGTTTTTCTCGAGTTGCGATGGGAACCTGGGGTATATTCTCGAGTTACGACGGGGATGGCCCTTCCACCCACGTGTTTGTTCAGCGCCGTCAGACTCCTGCCTAGTTGCGAGGGACAACTCGGGATTCTCCTCGAGGCTTGGCAGGGCAATTGGGACGCCTCTCCAGCTGAGGCGGGAGACGAAGTGTCCCTTTCCACGTGCCACAGGAATCCTGGGACTCCTATCAAGTTTCACGAGGAGTCAGGCATCGTCTCCTGTGGAGGCACTGATCTCCGCGTACCTCTGGAGTTTTCAAAGGATGTGAGGCCTCCGGTCGCGATGAGGTGGGGAACTAGGTCTTTCTCTGTGGTCTCCACAGGGGATTCAGACATCCTTTCGTCTTGGGAGATGCAAGACAAGCCTGCATTCAAGTCACTGCAGGGATAACCGGCCTTATTTCGAGTCAGGGTATCGCGGTGTCCATTCCACTTGAGGCCGCAAACTCAGGGTCCCTCTCACATACCTAGAGCTGAGAGAAGCCTCCTCTTGATGTGCTTGTGGTAAGGTGGTATTCCTCTGGAATCGAAGCCAGGGACTAACCTCTCATCTCGAGTTGATTTTTGGTCCACGGAGCTCTTTCTTGTTGCTACAGTGACCTCAGGATCCCTCTAGCCTTGAAACAGTGTTCTTGGGGTTTCTCTGGAGTGCCATCAAGGAAATCAAGGCTCCTTTCATGTTTGACGTGCAACATGGAATTGCTCTGCATGCAGTGCAGGGTAATCGGGCCTCATCTCACGGCGAGGGGGAAGTCTCATGATTTTTCTCGAGTTGCGTCGAGAACCTGGGGTATATTCTCGAGTTACGAAGGGAATGGCCCTTCCACCCACGTGTTTGTTCAGCGACGTCAGGACTCCTGCCTAGTTGGGTGGGACAGCTCGGGATTCTCCTCGAGGGTTGGCAGGGCAATTGGAACGCCTCTCCAGCTGAGACGGGAGACCAAGTGACCCTTTCCACGTGCCACAGGAATCCTGGGACTCCTATCAAGTTTCACGAGGAATCAGGCATCGTCTCCTTTGGAGGCACTGATCTCCGCATACCTCTGGAGTTTTCAATGGATGTGAGGCCTCCGGTCGCCATGAGGTGGGGAACTAGGTCTTTCTCTGTGGTCTCCACAGGGGATTCAGACATCCTTTCGTCTTGGGAGATGCAAGACGAGCCTGCATTCAAGTCACTGCAGGGATATCCGGCCTTATTTCGAGTAAGGGCATCGCGGTGTCCATTCCACTTGAGGCCGCAAAATCAGGGTCCCTCTCACATACCTAGAGCTGAGATAAGCCTGCTCTTGAGGTGCCTGTGGTAAGGTGGTATTCCTCTGGAGTCGAAGCCAGGGACTAACCTCTCATCTCGAGTTGATTTTTGGTCCACGGAGCACTTTCGTGTGGCTACAGTGACCTCAGGATCCCTCTAGCCTTGAATCAGTGTTCTTGGGGTTTCTCTGGAGTGCCATCAAGGAAATCAAGGTCCCTTTCATGTGTGATGTGCAACACGGAATTGCTCTGCACGAAGTGCAGGGGAATCGGGCCTCATCTCGCGGCGAGGGGGAAGTCTCATGGTTTTTCTCGAGTTGCGGCGGGAACCTGGGGTATATTCTCGAGTTACGACGGGGATGGCCTTTCCACCTACGTGTTTGTTCAGCGAGTCAGGACCCCTACCTAGTTGCGAGGGACAACTCGGGATTCTCCTCGAGGCTTGGCAGGGCAATTGGGACGCCTCTCCAGCTGAGGCGGGAGACCAAGGGTCCCTTTCCAAGTGCCACAGGAATCCTGGGACTCCTATCAAGTTTCACGTGGAGTCAGGCATCATCTCCTGTGGAGGCACTGATCTCCGCGTACCTCTGCAGTTTTCAAAGGATGTGAGGCCTCCAGTCGTGATGAGGTGGGGAACTAGGTCTTTCTCTGTGGTCTCCACAGGGGATTCAGACATCCTTTCGTCTTGGGAGATGCAAGACGAGCCTGCATTCAAGTCACTGCAGGGATTTCCGGCCTTATTTCGAGTCAGGGTATCGCGGTGTCCATTCCACTTGAGGCCGCAAACTCAGGGTCCCACTCACATACCTAGAGCTGAGAGAAGCCTGCTCTTGAGGTGCTTGTGGTAAGTTGGTATTCCTCTGGAGTCGAAGCCAGGGACTAACCTCTCATCTCGAGTTGATTTTTGGTCCACGGAGCTCTTTCGTGTTGCTACAGTGACCTCAGGATCCCTCTAGCCTTGAAACAGTGTTCTTGGGGTTTCTCTGGAGTGCCATCAAGGAAATCAAGGCTCCTTTCATGTTTGATGTGCAACACGGAATTGCTCTGCATGCAGTGCAGGGATATCGGGCCTCATCTCACGGCGAGTGGGAAGTCTCATGGTTTTTCTCGAGTTGCGGCGAGAACCTGGGGTATCTTCTCGAGTTACGACGGGGATGGCCCTTCCACCCACGTGTTTGTTCAGCGACGTCAGACTCCTGCCTAGTTGCGAGGGACAACTCGGGATTCTCTTCGAGGCTAAGCAGGGCAATTGGGAAGCCTCTTCAGCTGAGGCGGGAGACCAAGTGTCCCTTTCCACGTGCCACAGGAATTCTGGGACTCCTTTCAAGTTTCACGAGGAGTCAGGCATCGTCTCCTTTGGAGGCACTGATCTCCGCGTACCTCTCGAGTTTTCAAAGGATGTGAGGCCGCCGGTCGCGATGAGGTGGGGAACTAGGTCTTTCTCTGTGGTCTCCACAGGGGATTCAGACATCCTTTCGTCTTGGGAGATGCAAGACGAGCCTGCATTCAAGTCACTGCAGGGATTTCCGGCCTTATTTCGAGGCAGGGCATCGCAGTGTCCATTCCACTTGAGGCCGCAAAATCAGGGTCCCTCTCACATACCTAGAGCTGAGAGAAGCCTCCTCTTGAGGTGCTTGTGGTAAGGTGGTATTCCTCTGGAATCGAAGCCAGGGACTAACCTCTCATCTCGAGTCGATTTTTGGTCCACGGAGCTCTTTCGTGTGGCTACAGTGACCTCAGGATCCCTCTAGCCTTGAAACAGTGTTCTTGGGGTTTCTCTGGAGTGCCATCAAGGAAATCAAGGCTCCTTTCATGTGTGATGTGCAACACGGAATTGCTCTGCACGCAATGCAGGGGAATCGGGCCTCATCTCGTGGCGAGGGGGAAGTCTCATGGTTTTTCTCGAGTTGCGGCGGGAACCTGGGGTATATTCTCGAGTTACGACGGGGATGGCCCTTCCACCTACGTGCTTGTTCAGCGACGTCAGGACTCCTGCCTAGTTGCGAGGGACAACTCGGGATTCTCCTCGAGGCTTGGCAGGGCAATTGGGACGCCACTCCAGCTGAGGCGGGAGACCAAGTGTCCCTTTCCACGTGCCACAGGAATCCAGGGACTCCTATCAAGTTTCACGAGGAGTCAGGCATCGTCTCCTTTGGAGGCACTGATCTCCGCGTACCTCTGGAGTTTTCAAAGGATGTGAGGCCTCCGGTCGCGATGAGGTGGGGAACTAGGTCTTTCTCTGTGGTCTCCACAGGGGATTCAGACATCCTTTCGTCTTGGGAGATGCAAGACGAGCCTGCATTCAAGTCACTGCAGGGATAACCGGCCTTATTTCGAGTCAGGGTATCGCGGTGTCCATTCCACTTGAGGCCACAAACTCAGGGTCCTTCTCACATACCTAGAGCTGAGATAAGCCTGCTCTTGAGGTGCTTGTGGTAAGGTGGTATTCCTCTGGAGTCGAAGCCAGGGACTAACCTCTCATCTCGAGTTGATTTTTGGACCACGGTGCTCTTTCGTGTTGCTACAGTGACCTCAGGATCCCTCTAGCATTGAAACAGTGTTCTTGGGGTTTCTCTGGAGTGCCATCAAGGAAATCAAGGCTCCTTTCATGTTTGATGTGCAACACGGAATTGCTCTGCATGCAGTGCAGGGGAATCGGGCCTCATCTCACGGCGAGGGGGAAGTCTCATGATTTTTCTCGAGTTGTGTCGAGAACCTGGGGTATATTCTCGAGTTACGACGGGGATGGCCCTTCCACACACGTGTTTGTTCAGCGACGTCAGGACTCCTGCCTAGTTGGGAGGGACAGCTCGGGATTCTCCTCGAGGCTTGGCAGGGCAATTGGAACGTCTCTCCAGCTGAGACGGGAGACCAAGTGACCCTTTTCACGTGCCACAGGAATCCTGGGACTCCTATCAAGTTTCTCGAGGAGTCAGGCATCGTCTCCTTTGGAGGCACTGATCTCCGCGTACCTCTGGAGTTTTCAAAGGATGTGTGGCCTCCGGTCGCGATGAGGTGGGGAACTAGGTCTTTCTCTGTGGTCTCCACCGGGGATTCAGACATCCTTTCGTCTTGGGAGATGCAAGACGAGCCTGCATTCAAGTCACGGCAGGGATATCCGGCCTTATTTCGAGTAAGGGCATGGCGGTGTCCATTCCACTTGAGGCCGAAAAATCAGGGTCCCTCTCACATAGCTAGAGCTGAGAGAAGTCTCGTCTTGAGGTGCTTGTGGTAAGGTGGTATTCCTCTGGAGTCGAAGCCAGGGACTAACCTCTCATCTCGAGTTGATTTTTGGTCCACGGAGCTCTTTCGTGTGGCTACAGTGACCTCAGGATCCCTCTAGCCTTGAATCAGTGTTCTTGGGGTTTCTCTGGAGTGCCATCAAGGAAATCAAGGTCCCTTTCATGTGTGATGTGCAACACGGAATTGCTCTGCACGCAGTGCAGGGGAATCGGGCCTCATCTCGCGACGAGGGGGAAGTGTCATGGTTTTTCTCGAGTTGCGGCGGGAACCTGGGGTATATTCTCGAGTTACGACGGGGATGGCCCTTCCACACACGTGTTTGTTCAGCGACGTCAGGACCCCTGCCTAGTTGCGAGGGACAACTCGGGATTCTCCTCGAGGCTTGGCAGGGCAATTGGGACGCCTCTCCAGCTGAGGCGGGAGACCAAGGGTCCCTTTCCAAGTGCCACAGGAATCCTGGGACTCCTATCAAGTTTCACGTGGAGTCAGGCATCATCTCCTGTGGAGGCACTGATCTCCGCGTACCTCTGGAGTTTTCAAAGGATGTGAGGCCTCCAGTCGCGATGAGGTGGGGAACTAGGTCTTTCTCTGTGGTCTCCACAGGGGATTCAGACATCCTTTCGTCTTGGGAGATGCAAGACGAGCCTGCATTCAAGTCACTGCAGGGATAACCGGCCTTATTTCGAGTCAGGGTATCGCGGTGTCCATTCCACTTGAGGCCGCAAACTCAGGGTCCCACTCACATACCTAGAGCTAAGAGAAGCCTGCTCTTGAGGTGCTTGTGGTAAGGTGGTATTCCTCTGGAGTCGAAGCCAGGGACTAACCTCTCATCTCGAGTTGATTTTTGGTCCACGGAGCTCTTTCGTGTTGCTACAGTGACCTCAGGATCCCTCTAGCCTTGAAACAGTGTTCTTGGGGTTTCTCTGGAGTGCCATCAAGGAAATCAAGGCTCCTTTCATGTTTGATGTGCAACACGGAATTGCTCTGCATGCAGTGCAGGGAAATCGGGCCTCATCTCACGGCGAGTGGGAAGTCTCATGGTTTTTCTCGAGTTGCGGCGAGAACCTGGGGTATCTTCTCGAGTTACGACGGGGATGGCCCTTCCACCCACGTGTTTATTCAGCGACGTCAGGACTCCTGCCTAGTTGCGAGGGACAACCTGGGATTTTCCTCGAGGCTTGGCAGGGCAATTGGGACGCCTCTCCAGCTGAGGCGGGAGACCAAGTGTCCCTTTCCAAGTGCCACAGGAATCCTGGGACTCCTATCAAGTTTCACGAGGAGTCAGGCATCGTCTCCTTTGGAGGCACTGATCTCCGCGTACCTCTGGAGTTTTCAAAGGATGTGAGGCATCCGTCGTGATGAGGTGGGGAATTGGACTTTCACTGTGGTCTCCACAGGGGATTCAGACATCCTTTCATCTTGGGAGATGCAAGACGAGCCTGCATTCAAGACACTGCAGGGATAACCGGCCTTATTTCGAGTCAGGGTATCGCGGTCTCCATTCCACTTGAGGCCGCAAACTCAGGGTCCCTCTCACATACCTAGAGCTGAGATAAGCCTGCTCTTGAGGTGCTTGTGGTAAGGTGGTATTCCTCTGGAGTCGAAGCCAGGGACTAACCTCTCATCTCGAGTTGATTTTTGGTCCACGGAGCTCTTTCGTGTTGCTACAGTGACCTCAGGATCCCTCTAGCCTTGAAACAGTGTTCTTGGGGTTTCTCTGGAGTGCCATCAAGGAAATCAAGGCTCCTTTCATGTGTGATGTGCAACACGGAATTGCTCTGCAAGCAGTGCAGTGTATCGGGCCTCATTTTGCGGCGAGGGGGAAGTCTCATGGTTTTTCTCGAGTTGCGATGGGAACCTGGGGTATATTCTCGAGTTACAACGGGGATGGCCCTTCCACCCACATGTTTGTTCAGCGACGTCAGACTCCTGCCTAGTTGTGAGGGACAACTCGGGATTCTCTTCGAGGCTTAGCAGGGCAATTGGGATGCCTCTTCAGCTGAGGCGGGAGACCAAGGGTCCCTTTCCACGTGCCACAGGAATCCTGGGACTCCTATCAAGTTTCACGAGGAGTCAGGCATCGTCTCCTTTGGAGGCACTGATCTCCGCGTACCTCTCGAGTTTTCAAAGGATGTGAGGCCGCCGGTCGCGGTGACGTGGGGAACTAGGTCTTTCTCTGTGGTCTCCACAGGGGATTCAGACATCCTTTCGTCTTGGGAAATGCAAGACGAGCCTGCATTCCAGTCACTGCAGTGATTTCCGGCCTTATTTCGAGGCAGGGCATCGCAGTGTCCATTCCACTTGAGGCCGCAAACTCAGGGTCCCTCTCACATACCTAGAGCTGAGAGAAGCCTCCTCTTGATGTGCTTGTGGTAAGGTGGTATTCCTCTGGAATCGAAGCCAGGGACTAACCTCTCATCTCGAGTTGATTTTTGGTCCACGGAGCTCTTTCTTGTTGCTACAGTGACCTCAGGATCCCTCTAGCCTTGAAACAGTGTTCTTGGGGTTTCTCTGGAGTGCCATCAAGGAAATCAAGGCTCCTTTCATGTTTGACTTGCAACACGGAATTGCTCTGCATGCAGTGCAGGGGAATCGGGCCTCATCTCACGGCGAGGGGGAAGTCTCATGATTTTTCTCGAGTTGCGTCGAGAACCTGGGGTATATTCTCGAGTTACGACGGGGATGGCCCTTCCACCCACGTGTTTGTTCAGCGACGTCAGGACTCCTGCCTAGTTGGGAGGGACAGCTCGGGATTCTCCTCGAGGGTTGTCAGGGCAATTGGAACGCCTCTCCAGCTGAGGCGGGAGACCAAGTGACCCTTTCCACGTGCCACAGGAATCCTGGGACTCCTATCAAGTTTCACGAGGAGTCAGGCATCGTCTCCTTTGGAGGCACTGATCTCCGCATACCTCTGGAGTTTTCAAAGGATGTCAGGCCTCCGGTCGTGATGAGGTGGGGAACTAGGTCTTTCTCTGTGGTCTCCACAGGGGATTCAGACATCCTTTCGTCTTGGGAGATGCAAGACGAGCCTGCATTCAAGTCATTGCAGGGATATCCGGCCTTATTTCGAGTAAGGGCATGGCGGTGTCCATTCCACTTGAGGCCGCAAAATCAGGGTCCCTCTCACATAGCTAGAGCTGAGAGAAGTCTCGTATTGAGGTGCCTGTGGTAAGGTGGTATTCCTCTGGAGTCGAAGCCAGGGACTAACCTCTCATCTCGAGTTGATTTTTGGTCCACGGAGCACTTTCGTGTGGCTACAGTGACCTCAGGATCCCTCTAGCCTTGAATCAGTGTTCTTGGGGTTTCTCTGGAGTGCCATCAAGGAAATCACGGCTCCTTTTTGTGATGTGCAACACGGAATTGCTCTGCACGCAGTGCAGGGGAATCGGGCCTCATCTCGTGGCGAGGGGGAAGTCTCATGGTTTTTCTCGAGTTGCGGCGGGAACCTGGGGTATATTCTCGAGTTACGACGGGGATGGCCCTTCCACACACGTGTTTGTTCAGCGACGTCAGGACTCCTGCCTAGTTGGGAGGGACAGCTCGGGATTCTCCTCGAGGCTTGGCAGGGCAATTGGGACGCCTCTCCAGCTGAGACGGGAGACCAAGTGACCCTTTTCACGTGCCACAGGAATCCTGGGACTCCTATCAAGTTTCACGAGGAGTCAGGCATCGTCTCCTGTGGAGGCACTGATCTCCGCGTACCTCTGGAGTTTTCAAAGGATGTGAGGCCTCCGGTCCCGATGAGGTGGGGAACTAGGTCTTTCTCTGTGGTCTCCACAGGGGATTCAGACATCCTTTCGTCTTGGGAGATGCAAGACGAGCCTGCATTCAAGTCACGGCAGGGATATCCGGCCTTATTTCGAGTAAGGGCATGGCGGTGTCCATTCCACTTGAGGCCGCAAAATCAGGGTCCCTCTCACATAGCTAGAGCTGAGAGAAGTCTCGTCTTGAGGTGCTTGTGGTAAGGTGGTATTCCTCTGGAGTCGAAGCCAGGGACTAACCTCTCATCTCGAGTTGATTTTTGGTCCACGGAGCTCTTTCGTGTGGCTACAGTGACCTCAGGATCCCTCTAGCCTTGAATCAGTGTTCTTGGGGTTTCTCTGGAGTGCCATCAAGGAAATCAAGGTCCCTTTCATGTGTGATGTGCAACACGGAATTGCTCTGCACGCAGTGCAGGGGAATCGGGCCTCATCTCGCGGCGAGGGGGAAGTCTCATGGTTTTTCTCGAGTTGCGGCGGGAACCTGGGGTATATTCTCGAGTTACGACGGGGATGGCCCTTCCACCTACGTGTTTGTTCAGCGACGTCAGGACCCCTGCCTAGTTGCGAGGGACAACTCGGGATTCTCCTCGAGGCTTGGCAGGGCAATTGGGACGCCTCTCCAGCTGAGGCGGGAGACCAAGGGTCCCTTTCCAAGTGCCACAGGAATCCTGGGACTCCTATCAAGTTTCACGTGGAGTCAGGCATCATCTCCTGTGGAGGAACTGATCTCCGCGTACCTCTGGAGTTTTCAAAGGATGTGAGGCCTCCAGTCGCGATGTGGTGGGGAACTAGGTCTTTCTCTGTGGTCTCCACAGGGGATTCAGACATCCTTTCGTCTTGGGAGATGCAAGACGAGCCTGCATTCAAGTCACTGCAGGGATAACCGGCCTTATTTCGAGTCAGGGTATCGCGGTGTCCATTCCACTTGAGGCTGCAAACTCAGGGTCCCACTCACATACCTAGAGCTAAGAGAAGCCTGCTCTTGAGGTGCTTGTGGTAAGGTGGTATTCCTCTGGAGTCGAAGCCAGGGACTAACCTCTCATCTCGAGTTGATTTTTGGTCCACGGAGCTCTTTCGTGTTGCTACAGTGACCTCAGGATCCCTCTAGCCTTGAAACAGTGTTCTTGGGGTTTCTCTGGAGTGCCATCAAGGAAATCAAGGCTCCTTTCATGTTTGATGTGCAACACGGAATTGCTCTGCATGCAGTGCAGGGAAATCGGGCCTCATCTCACGGCGAGTGGGAAGTCTCATGGTTTTTCTCGAGTTGCGGCGAGAACCTGGGGTATCTTCTCGAGTTACGACGGGGATGGCCCTTCCACCCACGTGTTTATTCAGCGACGTCAGGACTCCTGCCTAGTTGTGAGGGACAACCTGGGATTTTCCTCGAGGCTTGGCAGGGGAATTGGAACGCCTCTCCAGCTGAGGCGGGAGACCAAGGGTCCCTTTCCACGTGCCACAGGAATCCTAGGACTCCTATCAAGTTTCATGAGGAGTCAGGCATCGTCTCCTTTGGAGGCACTGATCTCCGCGTACCTCTGGAGTTTTCAAAGGATGTGAGGCCTCCGGTCGCGATGAGGTGGGGAACTAGGTCTTTCTCTGTGGTCTCCACAGGGGATTCAGACATCCTTTCATCTTGGGAGATGCAAGACGAGCCTGCATTCAAGTCACTGCAGGGACATCCGGGCTTATTTCGAGTCAGGGCATCGCGGTGTCCATTCCACTTGAGGCCGCAAACTCAGGGTCCCTATCACATACCTAGAGCTGAGAGAAGCCTCCTCTTGAGGTGCTTGTGGTAAGGTGGTATTCCTCTGGAGTCGAAGCCAGGGACTAACCTCTCATCTCGAGTTGATTTTTGGTCCACGGAGCTCTTTTGTGTTGCTACAGTGACCTCAGGATCCCTCTAGCCTTGAAGCAGTGTTCTTGAGGTTTCTCTGGAGTGCCATCAAGGAAATCAAGGCTCCTTTCATGTGTGATGTACAACACGGAATTGCTCTGCACGCAGTGCAGGGGAATCGGGTCTCATCTCGCGGCGAGGGGGAAGTCTCATGATTTTTCTCGAGTTGCGGCGGGAACCTGGTGTATATTCTCGAGTTACGACGGGGATGGCCCTTCCACCTACGTGTTTGTTCAGCGACGTCAGGACTCCTGCCTAGTTGCAAGGGACAACTCGGGATTCTCCTCGAGGCTTGTAGGGCAATTGGGACGCCTCTCCAGCTGAGGCGGGAAACCAAGGGTCCCTTTCCACGTGCCACAGGAATCCTGGGACTCCTATCAAGGTTCACGAGGAGTCAGGCATCGTCTCCTTTGGAGGCACTGATCTCCGCGTACCTCTGGAGTTTTCAAAGGATGTGAGGCCTCCGGTCGCGATGAGGTGGGGAACTAGGTCTTTCTCTGTGGTCTCCACAGGGGATTCAGAAATCCTTTCATCTTGGGAGATGCAAGACAAGCCTTCTTTCAAGTCACTGCAGGGATATCCGTCCTTATTTCGAGTCAGGGCATCGCAGTGTCCATTCCACTTGAGGCCGCAAAATCAGTGTCCCTCTCACATACCTAGAGCTGAGAGAAGCCTCCTCTTGAGGTGCTTGTGGTAAGGTGGTATTCCTCTGGAATCGAAGCCAGGGACTAACCTCTCATCTCGAGTTGATTTTTGGTCCACGGAGCTCTTTCGTGTTGCTACAGTGACCTCAGGATCCCTCTAGCCTTGAAACAGTGTTCTTGGCGTTTCTCTGGAGTTCCATCAAGGAAATCAAGGTTCCTTTCATGTGTGATGTGCAACACGGAATTGCTCTGCACGCAGTGCAGGGGAATCGGGCCTCATCTCGCGGCGAGGGGGAAGCCTCATGGTTTTTCTCGAGTTGCGGCGGGAACCTGGGTTATATTCTCGAGTTACGACGGGGATGGCCCTTCCACCCACGTGTTTGTTCAGCGACGTCAGGACTCCTGCCTAGTTGCGAGGGACAACTCGGGATTTTCCTCGAGGCTTGGCAGGGCAATTGGGACGCCTCTCCAGCTGAGGCGGGAGACCAAGGGTCCCTTTCCACGTGCCACAGGAATCCTGGGACTCCTATCAAGGTTCACGAGGAGTCAGGCATCGTCTCCTTTGGAGGCACTGATCTACGCGTACCTCTGGAGTTTTCAAAGGATGTGAGGCCTCCGGTCGCGATGAGGTGGGGAACTAGGTCTTTCTCTGTGGTCTCCACAGGGGATTCAGAAATCCTTTCATCTTGGGAGATGCAAGACAAGCCTGCATTCAAGTCACTGCAGGGATAACCGGCCTTATTTCGCGTCAGGGCATCGCAGTGTCCATTCCAATTGAGGCCGCAAAATCAGGGTCCCTCTCACATACCTAGAGCTGAGAAAAGCCTCCTCTTGAGGTGCTTGTGGTAAGGTGGTATTCTTCTGGAGTCGAAGCCAGGGACTAACCTCTCATCTCGAGTTGATTTTTGGGCCACGGCCTCTTTCGTGTTGCTACAGTGACCTCCGGATCCCTCTAGCCTTGATACAGTGTTCTTGGGGTTTCTCTGGAGTGCCATCAAGGAAATCAAGGCTCCTTTCATGTGTGATGTGCAACACGGAATTGCTCTGCACGCAGTGCAGGGGAATCGGGCCTTATCTCGCGGCGAGGGGGAAGTCTCATGGTTTTTCTCGAGTTGCGGAGGGAACCTGGGGTATATTCTCGAGTTACGATGGGAATGGCCCTTCCACACACGTGTTTGTTCAGCGACGTCAGGACTCCTGCCTAGTTGCGAGGGACAACTCGGGATTCTCCTCGAGGCTTGGTAGGGCAATTGGGACGCCTCTCCAGCTGAGGCGGGAGACCAAGGGTCCCTTTCCACTTGCCACAGGAATCCTGGGACTCCTATCAAGTTTCACGAGGAGTCAGGCATCGTCTCCTTTGGAGGCACTGATCTCCGCGTACCTCTCGAGTTTTCAAAGGATGTGAGGCCGCTGGTCGCGATGACGTGGGGAACTAGGTCTTTCTCTGTGGTCTCCACAGGGGATTCAGACATCCTTTCGTCTTGGGAGAGGCAAGACGAGCATGCATTCAAGTCACTGCAGGGATTTCCGGCCTTATTTCGAGGCAGGGCGTCGCAGTGTCCATTCCACTTGAGGCCGCAAACTCAGGGTCCCTCTCACATACCTAGAGCTGAGAGAAGCCTCCTCTTGATGTGCTTGTGGTAAGGTGGTATTCCTCTGGAATCGAAGCCAGGGACTAACCTCTCATCTCGAGTTGATTTTTGGTTCACAGAGCTCTTTCTTGTTGCTACAGTGACTTCAGGATCCCTCTAGCCTTGAAACAGTGTTCTTGGGGTTTCTCTGGAGTGCCATCAAGGAAATCAAGGCTCCTTTCATGTTTGACGTGCAACACGGAATTGCTCTGCACGCAGTGCAGGGGAATCGGGCCTCATCTCACGGCGAGGGGGAAGTCTCATGATTTTTCTCGAGTTGCGTCGAGAACCTGGGGTATATTCTCGAGTTACGAAGGGGATGGCCCTTCCACCCACGTGTTTGTTCAGCGACGTCAGGACTCCTGCCTAGTTAGGAGGGACAGCTCGGGATTCTCCTCGAGGGTTGGCAGGGCAATTGGAACGCCTCTCCAGCTGAGACGGGAGACCAAGTGACCCTTTCCACGTGCCACAGGAATCCTGGGACTCCTATCAAGTTTCACGAGGAGTCAGGCATCGTCTCCTTTGGAGGCACTGATCTCCGCATACCTCTGGAGTTTTTAAAGGATGTCAGGCCTCAGGTCGCGATGAGGTGGGGAACTAGGTCTTTCTCTGTGGTCTCCACAGGGGATTCAGACATCCTTTCGTCTTGGGAGATGCAAGACGAGCCTGCATTCAAGTCACTGCAGGGATATCCGGCCTTATTTCGAGTAAGGGCATCGCGGTGTCCATTCCACTTGAGGCCGCAAAATCAGGGTCCCTCTCACATAGCTAGAGCTGAGAGAAGTCTCGTCTTGAGGTGCCTGTGGTAAGGTGGTATTCCTCTGGAGTCGAAGCCAGGGACTAACCTCTCATCTCGAGTTGATTTTTGGTCCACGGAGCACTTTCGTGTGGCTACAGTGACCTCAGGATCCCTCTAGCCTTGAATCAGTGTTCTTGGGGTTTCTCTGGAGTGCCATCAAGGAAATCAAGGCTCCTTTTTGTGATGTGCAACACGGAATTGCTCTGCACGCAGTGCAGGGGAATCGGGCCTCATCTCGTGGCGAGGGGGAAGTCTCATGGTTTTTTTCGAGTTGCGGCGGGAACCTGGGGTATATTCTCGAGTTACGACGGGGATGGCCCTTCCACCTACGTGTTTGTTCAGCCACGTCAGGACTCCTGCCTAGTTGCGAGGGACAACTCGGGATTCTCCTCGAGGCTTGGCAGGGCAATTGGGACGCCTCTCCAGCTGAGGCGGGAGACGAAGTGTCCCTTTCCACGTGCCACAGGAATCCTGGGACTCCTATCAAGTTTCACGAGGAGTCAGGCATCGTCTCCTGTGGAGGCACTGTTCTCCGCGTACCTCTGGAGTTTTCAAAGGATGTGAGGCCTCCGGTCGCGATGAGGTGGGGAACTAGGTCTTTCTCTGTGGTCTCCACAGGGGATTCAGACATCCTTTCGTCTTGGGAGATGCAAGACGAGCCTGCAGTCAAGTCACTGCAGGGATAACCGGCCTTATTTCGAGTCAGGGTATCGCGGTGTCCATTCCACTTGAGGCCGCAAACTCAGGGTCCCACTCACATACCTAGAGCTGAGAGAAGCCTCCTCTTGATGTGCTTGTGGTAAGTTGGTATTCCTCTGGAATCGAAGCCAGGGACTAACCTCTCATCTCGAGTTGATTTTTGGTCCACGGAGCTCTTTCTTGTTGCTACAGTGACCTCAGGATCCCTCTAGCCTTGAAACAGTGTTCTTGGGGTTTCTCTGGAGTGCCATCAAGGAAATCAAGGCTCCTTTTTGTGATGTGCAACACGGAATTGCTCTGCACGCAGTGCAGGGGAATCGGGCCTCATCTCACGGCGAGGGGGAAGTCTCATGATTTTTCTCGAGTTGCGTCGAGAACCTGGGGTATATTCTCGAGTTACGAAGGGAATGGCCCTTCCACCCACGTGTTTGTTCAGCGACGTCAGGACTCCTGCCTAGTTGGGAGGGACAGCTCGGGATTCTCCTCGAGGCTTGGCAGGGCAATTGGAACGCCTCTCCAGCTGAGACGGGAGACCAAGTGACCCTTTCCACGTGCCACAGGAATCCTGGGACTCCTATCAAGTTTCACGAGGAATCAGGCATCGTCTCCTTTGGAGGCACTGATCTCCGCATACCTCTGGAGTTTTTAAAGGATGTCAGGCCTCCGGTCGCGATGAGGTGGGGAACTAGGTCTTTCTCTGTGGGCTCCACAGGGGATTCAGACATCCTTTCGTCTTGGGAGATGCAAGACGAGCCTGCATTCAAGTTACTGCAGGGATATCCGGCCTTATTTCGAGTAAGGGCATTGCGGTGTCCATTCCACTTGAGGCCGCAAAATCAGGGTCCCTCTCACATAGCTAGAGCTGAGAGAAGTCTCGTCTTGAGGTGCCTGTGGTAAGGTGGTATTCCTCTGGAGTCGAAGCCAGGGACTAACCTCTCATCTCGAGTTGATTTTTGGTCCACGGAGCACTTTCGTGTGGCTACAGTGACCTCAGGATCCCTCTAGCCTTGAATCAGTGTTCTTGGGGTTTCTCTGGAGTGCCATCAAGGAAATCAAGGTCCCTTTCATGTGTGATGTGCAACACGGAATTGCTCTGCACGCAGTGCAGGGGAATCGGGCCTCATCTCGCGGCGAGGGGGAAGTCTCATGGTTTTTCTCGAGTTGCGGCGGGAACCTGGGGTATATTCTCGAGTTACGACGGGGATGGCCTTTCCACCTACGTGTTTGTTCAGCGACGTCAGGACCCCTACCTAGTTGCGAGGGACAACTCGGGATTCTCCTCGAGGCTTGGCAGGGCAATTGGGACGCCTCTCCAGCTGAGGCGGGAGACCAAGGGTCCCTTTCCAAGTGCCACAGGAATCCTGGGACTCCTATCAAGTTTCACGTGGAGTCAGGCATCATCTCCTGTGGAGGCACTGATCTCCGCGTACCTCTGGAGTTTTCAAAGGATGTGAGGCCTCCAGTCGTGATGAGGTGGGGAACTAGGTCTTTCTCTGTGGTCTCCACAGGGGATTCAGACATCCTTTCGTCTTGGGAGATGCAAGACGAGCCTGCATTCAAGTCACTGCAGGGATAACCGGCCTTATTTCGAGTCAGGGTATCGCGGTGTCCATTCCACTTGAGGCCGCAAACTCAGGGTCCCACTCACATACCTAGAGCTGAGAGAAGCCTGCTCTTGAGGTGCTTGTGGTAAGTTGGTATTCCTCTGGAGTCGAAGCCAGGGACTAACCTCTCATCTCGAGTTGATTTTTGGTCCACGGAGCTCTTTCGTGTTGCTACAGTGACCTCAGGATCCCTCTAGCCTTGAAACAGTGTTCTTGGGGTTTCTCTGGAGTGCCATCAAGGAAATCAAGGCTCCTTTCATGTTTGATGTGCAACACGGAATTGCTCTGCATGCAGTGCAGGGATATCGGGCCTCATCTCACGGCGAGTGGGAAGTCTCATGGTTTTTCTCGAGTTGCGGCGAGAACCTGGGGTATCTTCTCGAGTTACGACGGGGATGGCCCTTCCACCCACGTGTTTGTTCAGCGACGTCAGACTCCTGCCTAGTTGCGAGGGACAACTCGGGATTCTCTTCGAGGCTAAGCAGGGCAATTGGGAAGCCTCTTCAGCTGAGGCGGGAGACCAAGTGTCCCTTTCCACGTGCCACAGGAATTCTGGGACTCCTATCAAGTTTCACGAGGAGTCAGGCATCGTCTCCTTTGGAGGCACTGATCTCCGCGTACCTCTCGAGTTTTCAAAGGATGTGAGGCCGCCGGTCGCGATGAGGTGGGGAACTAGGTCTTTCTCTGTGGTCTCCACAGGGGATTCAGACATCCTTTCGTCTTGGGAGATGCAAGACGAGCCTGCATTCAAGTCACTGCAGGGATTTCCAGCCTTATTTCGAGGCAGGGCATCGCAGTGTCCATTCCACTTGAGGCCGCAAACTCAGGGTCCCTCTCACATACCTAGAGCTGAGAGAAGTCTCCTCTTGAGGTGCTTGTGGTAAGGTGGTATTCCTCTGGAATCGAAGCCAGGGACTAACCTCTCATCTCGAGTTGATTTTTGGTCCACGGAGCTCTTTCTTGTTGCTACAGTGACCTCAGGATCCCTCTAGCCTTGAAACAGTGTTCTTGGGGTTTCTCTGGAGTGCCATCAAGGAAATCAAGGCTCCTTTCATGTTTGACGTGCAACACAGAATTGCTCTGCTTGCAGTGCAGGGGAATCGGGCCTCATCTCACAGCGAGGGGGAAGTCTCATGATTTTTCTCGAGTTGCGTCGAGAACCTGGGGTATATTCTCGAGTTACGACGGGGATGGCCCTTCCACCCACGTGTTTGTTCAGCGACGTCAGGACTCCTGCCTAGTTGCGAGGGACAACTCGGGATTCTCCTCGAGGCTTGGCCGGGCAATTGGAACGCCTCTCCAGCTGAGGCGGAGACCAAGTGACCCTTTCCACGTGCCACAGGAATCCTGGGACTCCTATCAAGTTTCACGAGGAGTCAGGCATCGTCTCCTTTGGAGGCACTGATCTCCGCATACCTCTGGAGTTTTCAAAGGATGTGAGGCCTCCGGTCGCGATGAGGTGGGGAACTAGGTCTTTCTCTGTGGTCTCCACAGGGGATTCAGACATCCTTTCGTCTTGGGAGATGCAAGACGAGCCTGCATTCAAGTCACTGCAGGGATATCCGGCCTTATTTCGAGTAAGGGCATCGCGGTGTCCATTCCACTTGAGGCCGCAAAATCAGGGTCCCTCTCACATAGCTAGAGCTGAGAGAAGTCTCGTCTTGAGGTGCCTGTGGTAAGGTGGTATTCCTCTGGAGTGGAAGCCAGGGACTAACCTCTCATCTCGAGTTGATTTTTGGTCCACGGAGCTCTTTCGTGTGGCTACAGTGACCTCAGGATCCCTCTAGCCTTGAATCAGTGTTCTTGGGGTTTCTCTGGAGTGCCATCAAGGAAATCAAGGCTCCTTTCATGTGTGATGTGCAACACGGAATTGCTCTGCACGCAATGCAGGGGAATCGGGCCTCATCTCGTGGCGAGGGGGAAGATCTCATGGTTTTTCTCGAGTTGCGGCGGGAACCTGGGGTATATTCTCGAGTTACGACGGGGATGGCCCTTCCACCTACGTGTTTGTTCAGCGACGTCAGGACTCCTGCCTAGTTGCGAGGGACAACTCGGGATTCTCCTCGAGGCTTGGCAGGGCAATTGGGACGCCTCTCCAGCTGAGGCGGGAGACCAAGTGTCCCTTCCCACGTGCCACAGGAATCCAGGGACTCCTATCAAGTTTCACGAGGAGTCAGGCATCGTCTCCTGTGGAGGCACTGATCTCCGCGTACCTCTGGAGTTTTCAAAGGATGTGAGGCCGCCGTTCGCGATGAGGTGGGGAACTAGGTCTTTCTCTGTGGTCTCCACAGGGGATTCAGACATCCTTTCGTCTTGGGAGATGCAAGACGAGCCTGCATTCAAGTCACTGCAGGGATATCCGGCCTTATTTCGAGTCAGGGTATCGCGGTGTCCATTCCACTAGAGGCCCCAAACTCAGGGTCCCACTCACATACCTAGAGCTGAGAGAAGCCTGCTCTTGAGGTGCTTGTGGTAAGGTGGTATTCCTCTGGAGTCGAAGCCAGGGACTAACCTCTCATCTCGAGTTGATTTTTGGTCCACGGAGCTCTTTCGTGTTGCTACAGTGACCTCAGGATCCCTCTAGCCTTGAAACAGTGTTCTTGGGGTTTCTCTGGAGTGCCATCAAGGAAATCAAGGCTCCTTTCATGTGTGATGTGCAACACGGAATTGCTCTGCACGCAGTGCAGGGGAATCGGGCCTCATTTTGCGGCCAGGGGGAAGTCTCATGGTTTTTCTCGAGTTGCGATGGGAACCTGGGGTATATTCTCGAGTTACGACGGGGATGGCCCTTCCACCCACGTGTTTGTTCAGCGCCGTCAGACTCCTGCCTAGTTGCGAGGGACAACTCGGGATTCTCCTCGAGGCTTGGCAGGGCAATTGGGACGCCTCTCCAGCTGAGGCGGGAGACGAAGTGTCCCTTTCCACGTGCCACAGGAATCCTGGGACTCCTATCAAGTTTCACGAGGAGTCAGGCATCGTCTCCTGCGGAGGCACTGATCTCCGCGTACCTCTGGAGTTTTCAAAGGATGTGAGGCCTCCGGTCGCGATGAGGTGGGGAACTAGGTCTTTCTCTGTGGTCTCCACAGGGGATTCAGACATCCTTTCGTCTTGGGAGATGCAAGACGAGCCTGCATTCAAGTCACTGCAGGGATAACCGGCCTTATTTCGAGTCAGGGTATCGCGGTGTCCATTCCACTTGAGGCCGCAAACTCAGGGTCCCACTCACATACCTAGAGCTGAGAGAAGCCTCCTCTTGATGTGCTTGTGGTAAGGTGGTATTCCTCTGGAATCGAAGCCAGGGACTAACCTCTCATCTCGAGTTGATTTTTGGTCCACGGAGCTCTTTCTTGTTGCTACAGTGACCTCAGGATCCCTCTAGCCTTGAAACAGTGTTCTTGGGGTTTCTCTGGAGTGCCATCAAGGAAATCAAGGCTCCTTTCATGTTTGACGTGCAACATGGAATTGCTCTGCATGCAGTGCAGGGTAATCGGGCCTCATCTCACGGCGAGGGGGAAGTCTCATGATTTTTCTCGAGTTGCGTCGAGAACCTGGGGTATATTCTCGAGTTACGAAGGGGATGGCCCTTCCACCCACGTGTTTGTTCAGCGACGTCAGGACTCCTGCCTAGTTGGGAGGGACAGCTCGGGATTCTCCTCGAGGTTTGGCAGGGCAATTGGAACGCCTCTCCAGCTGAGACGGGAGACCAAGTGACCCTTTCCACGTGCCACAGGAATCCTGGGACTCCTATCAAGTTTCCCGAGGAATCAGGCATCGTCTCCTTTGGAGGCACTGATCTCCGCATACCTCTGGAGTTTTCAAAGGATGTCAGGCCTCCGGTCGCGATGAGGTGGGGAACTAGGTCTTTCTCTGTGGTCTCCACAGGGGATTCAGACATCCTTTCGTCTTGGGAGATGCAAGACGAGCCTGCATTCAAGTCACTGCAGGGATATCCGGCCTTATTTCGAGTAAGGGCATCGCGGTGTCCATTCCACTTGAGGCCGCAAAATCAGGGTCCCTCTCACATAGCTAGAGCTGAGAGAAGTCTCGTCTTGAGGTGCCTGTGGTAAGGTGGTATTCCTCTGGAGTCGAAGCCAGGGACTAACCTCTCATCTCGAGTTGATTTTTGGTCCACGGAGCACTTTCGTGTGGCTACAGTGACCTCAGGATCCCTCTAGCCTTGAATCAGTGTTCTTGGGGTTTCTCTGGAGTGCCATCAAGGAAATCAAGGTCCCTTTCATGTGTGATGTGCAACACGGAATTGCTCTGCACGCAGTGCAGGGGAATCGGGCCTCATCTCGCGGCGAGGGGGAAGTCTCATGGTTTTTCTCGAGTTGCGGCGGGAACCTGGGGTATATTCTCGAGTTACGACGGGGATGGCCTTTCCACCTACGTGTTTGTTCAGCGACGTCAGGACCCCTGCCTAGTTGCGAGGGACAACTCGGGATTCTCCTCGAGGCTTGGCAGGGCAATAGGGACTCTTCTACAGCTGAGGCGGGAGACCAAGTGTCCCTTTCCAAGTGCCACAGGAATCCTGGGACTCCTATCAAGTTTCACGTGGAGTCAGGCATCATCTCCTGTGGAGGCACTGATCTCCGCGTACCTCTGGAGTTTTCAAAGGATGTGAGGCCTCCGGTCGTGATGAGGTGGGGAACTAGGTCTTTCTCTGTGGTCTCCACAGGGGATTCAGACATCCTTTCGTCTTGGGAGATGCAAGACGAGCCTGCATTCAAGTCACTGCAGGGCTAACCGGCCTTATTTCGAGTCAGGGTATCGCGGTGTCCATTCCACTTGAGGCCGCAAACTCAGGGTCCCACTCACATACCTAGAGCTGAGAGAAGCCTGCTCTTGAGGTGCTTGTGGTAAGTTGGTATTCCTCTGGAGTCGAAGCCAGGGACTAGCCTCTCATCTCGAGTTGATTTTTGGTCCACGGAGCTCTTTCGTGTTGCTACAGTGACCTCAGGATCCCTCTAGCCTTGAAACAGTGTTCTTGGGGTTTCTCTGGAGTGCCATCAAGGAAATCAAGGCTCCTTTCATGTTTGATGTGCAACACGGAATTGCTCTGCATGCAGTGCAGGGATATCGGGCCTCATCTCACGGCGAGTGGGAAGTCTCATGGTTTTTCTCGAGTTGCGGCGAAAACCTGGGGTATCTTCTCGAGTTACGACGGGGATGGCCCTTCCACCTACGTGTTTGTTCAGCGACGTCAGGACTCCTGCCTAGTTGCGAGGGACAACTCGGGATTTTCCTCGAGGCTTGGCAGGGCAATTGGGACGCCTCTCCAGCTGAGGCGGGAGACCAAGTGTCCCTTTCCACGTGCCACAGGAATCCAGGGACTCCTATCAAGTTTCACGAGGAGTCAGGCATCGTCTCCTGTGGAGGCACTGATCTCCGCGTACCTCTGGAGTTTTCAAAGGATGTGAGGCCTCCGGTCGCGATGAGGTGGGGAACTAGGTCTTTCTCTGTGGTCTCCACAGGGGATTCAGACATCCTTTCGTCTTGGGAGATGCAAGACGAGCCTGCATTCAAGTCACTGCAGGGATAACCGGCCTTATTTCGAGTCAGGGTATCGCGGTGTCCATTCCACTAGAGGCCCCAAACTCAGGGTCCCACTCACATACCTAGAGCTGAGAGAAGCCTGCTCTTGAGGTGCTTGTGGTAAGGTGGTATTCCTCTGGAGTCGAAGCCAGGGACTAACCTCTCATCTCGAGTTGATTTTTGGCCCACGGAGCTCTTTCGTGTTGCTACAGTGACCTCAGGATCCCTCTAGCCTTGAAACAGTGTTCTTGGTGTTTCTCTGGAGTGCCATCAAGGAAATCAAGGCTCCTTTCATGTGTGATGTGCAACACGGAATTGCTCTGCACGCAGTGCAGGGGAATCGGGCCTCATTTTGCGGCCAGGGGGAAGTCTCATGGTTTTTCTCGAGTTGCGATGGGAACCTGGGGTATATTCTCGAGTTACGACGGGGATGGCCCTTCCACCCACGTGTTTGTTCAGCGCCGTCAGACTCCTGCCTAGTTGCGAGGGACAACTCGGGATTCTCCTCGAGGCTTGGCAGGGCAATTGGGACGCCTCTCCAGCTGAGGCGGGAGACCAAGGGTCCCTTTCCACGTGCCACAGGAATCCTGGGACTCCTATCAAGTTTCACGAGGAGTCAGGCATCGTCTCCTTTGGAGGCACTGATCTCCGCGTACCTCTCGAGTTTTCAAAGGATGTGAGGCCGCCGGTCGCGATGAGGTGGGGAACTAGGTCTTTCTCTGTGGTCTCCACAGGGGATTCAGACATCCTTTCGTCTTGGGACATGCAAGACGAGCCTGCATTCAAGTCACTGCAGGGATTTCCGGCCTTATTTCGAGGCAGGGCATCGCAGTGTCCATTCCACTTGAGGCCGCAAACTCAGGGTCCCTCTCACATACCTAGAGCTGAGAGAAGCCTCCTCTTGAGGTGCTTGTGGTAAGGTGGTATTCCTCTGGAATCGAAGCCAGGGACTAACCTCTCATCTCGAGTTGATTTTTGGTCCACGGAGCTCTTTCTTGTTGCTACAGTGACCTCAGGATCCCTCTAGCCTTGAAACAGTGTTCTTGGGGTTTCTCTGGAGTGCCATCAAGGAAATCAAGGCTCCTTTTATGTTTGACGTGCAACACGGAATTGCTCTGCATGCAGTGCAGGGGAATCGGGCCTCATCTCACGGCGAGGGGGAAGTCTCATGATTTTTCTCAAGTTGCGTCGAGAACCTGGGGTATATTCTCGAGTTACGACGGGGATGGCCCTTCCACCCACGTGTTTGTTCAGCGACGTCAGGACTCCTGCCTAGTTGGGAGGGACAGCTGGGGATTCTCCTCGAGGGTTGGCAGGGCAATTGGAACGCCTCTCCAGCTGAGACGGGAGACCAAGTGACCCTTTCCACGTGCCACAGGAATCCTGGGACTCCTATCAAGTTTCACGAGGAGTCAGGCATCGTCTCCTTTGGAGGCACTGATCTCCGCATACCTCTGGAGTTTTCAAAGGATGTCAGGCCTCCGGTCGCGATGAGGTGGGGAACTAGGTCTTTCTCTGTGGTCTCCACAGGGGATTCAGACATCCTTTCGTCTTGGGAGATGCAAGACGAGCCTGCATTCAAGTCATTGCAGGGATATCCGGCCTTATTTCGAGTCAGGGCATCGCGGTGTCCATTCCACTTGAGGCCGCAAAATCAGGGTCCCTCTCACATAGCTAGAGCTGAGAGAAGTCTCGTCTTGAGGTGCCTGTGGTAAGGTGGTATTCCTCTGGAGTGGAAGCCAGGGACTAACCTCTCATCTCGAGTTGATTTTTGGTCCACGGAGCTCTTTCGTGTTGCTACAGTGACCTCAGGATCCCTCTAGCCTTGAAACAGTGTTCTTGGGGTTTCTCTGGAGTGCCATCAAGGAAATCAAGGCTCCTTTCATGTGTGATGTGCAACACGGAATTGCTCTGCTCGCAGTGCAGGGGAATCGGGCCTCATCTCGCGGCGAGGGGGAAGTCTCATGGTTTTTCTCGAGTTGCGATGGGAACCTGGGGTATATTCTCGAGTTACGACGGGGATGGCCCTTCCACCCACGTGTTTGTTCAGCGCCGTCAGACTCCTGCCTAGTTGCGAGGGACAACTCGGGATTCTCCTCGAGGCTTGGCAGGGCAATTGGGACGCCTCTCCAGCTGAGGCGGGAGACCAAGGGTCCCTTTCCACGTGCCACAGGAATCCTGGGACTCCTATCAAGTTTCACGAGGAGTCAGGCATCGTCTCCTTTGGAGGCACTGATCTCCGCGTACCTCTGGAGTTTTCAAAGGATGTGAGGCATCCGTCGTGATGAGGTGGGGAATTGGACTTTCACTGTGGTCTCCACAGGGGATTCAGACATCCTTTCGTCTTGGGAGATGCAAGACGAGCCTGCATTCAAGTCACTGCAGGGATAACCGGCCTTATTTCGAGTCAGGGTATCGCGGTGTCCATTCCACTTGAGGCCGCAAACTCAGGGTCCCACTCACATACCTAGAGCTGAGAGAAGCCTGCTCTTGAGGTGCTTGTGGTAAGTTGGTATTCCTCTGGAGTCGAAGCCAGGGACTAACCTCTCATCTCGAGTTGATTTTTGGTCCACGGAGCTCTTTCGTGTTGCTACAGTGACCTCAGGATCCCTCTAGCCTTGAAACAGTGTTCTTGGGGTTTCTCTGGAGTGCCATCAAGGAAATCAAGGCTCCTTTCATGTTTGATGTGCAACACGGAATTGCTCTGCATGCAGTGCAGGGATATCGGGCCTCATCTCACGGCGAGTGGGAAGTCTCATGGTTTTTCTCGAGTTGCGGCGAGAACCTGGGGTATCTTCTCGAGTTACGACGGGGATGGCCCTTCCACCCACGTGTTTGTTCAGCGACGTCAGACTCCTGCCTAGTTGCGAGGGACAACTCGGGATTCTCTTCGAGGCTAAGCAGGGCAATTGGGAAGCCTCTTCAGCTGAGGCGGGAGACCAAGTGTCCCTTTCCACGTGCCACAGGAATTCTGGGACTCCTATCAAGTTTCACGAGGAGTCAGGCATCGTCTCCTTTGGAGGCACTGATCTCCGCGTACCTCTCGAGTTTTCAAAGGATGTGAGGCCGCCGGTCGCGATGAGGTGGGGAACTAGGTCTTTCTCTGTGGTCTCCACAGGGGATTCAGACATCCTTTCGTCTTGGGACATGCAAGACGAGCCTGCATTCAAGTCACTGCAGGGATTTCCGGCCTTATTTCGAGGCAGGGCATCGCAGTGTCCATTCCACTTGAGGCCGCAAACTCAGGGTCCCTCTCATATACCTAGAGCTGAGAGAAGCCTCCTCTTGAGGTGCTTGTGGTAAGGTGGTATTCCTCTGGAATCGAAGCCAGGGACTAACCTCTCATCTCGAGTCGATTTTTGGTCCACGGAGCTCTTTCTTGTTGCTACAGTGACCTCAGGATCCCTCTAGCCTTGAAACAGTGTTCTTGGGGTTTCTCTGGAGTGCCATCAAGGAAATCAAGCCTCCTTTCATGTGTGATGTGCAACACGGAATTGCTCTGCATGCAGTGCAGGGGAATCGGGCCTCATCTCACAGCGAGGGGGAAGTCTCATGATTTTTCTCGAGTTGCGTCGAGAACCTGGGGTATATTCTCGAGTTACGACGGGGATGGCCCTTCCACCCACGTGTTTGTTCAGCGACGTCAGGACTCCTGCCTAGTTGCGAGGGACAACTCGGGATTCTCCTCGAGGCTTGGCCGGGCAATTGGAACGCCTCTCCAGCTGAGGCGGGAGACCAAGTGACCCTTTCCACGTGCCACAGGAATCCTGGGACTCCTATCAAGTTTCACGAGGAGTCAGGCATCGTCTCCTTTGGAGGCACTGATCTCCGCATACCTCTGGAGTTTTCAAAGGATGTCAGGCCTCCGGTCGCGATGAGGTGGGGAACTAGGTCTTTCTCTGTGGTCTCCACAGGGGATTCAGACATCCTTTCGTCTTGGGAGATGCAAGACGAGCCTGCATTCAAGTCACTGCAGGGATATCCGGCCTTATTTCGAGTAAGGGCATCGCGGTGTCCATTCCACTTGAGGCCGCAAAATCAGGGTCCCTTTCACATAGCTAGAGCTTAGAGAAGTCTCGTCTTGAGGTGCCTGTGGTAAGGTGGTATTCCTCTGGAGTGGAAGCCAGGGACTAACCTCTCATCTCGAGTTGATTTTTGGTCCACGGAGCTCTTTCGTGTGGCTACAGTGACCTCAGGATCCCTCTAGCCTTGAATCAGTGTTCTTGGGGTTTCTCTGGAGTGCCATCAAGGAAATCAAGGCTCCTTTCATGTGTGATGTGCAACACGGAATTGCTCTGCATGCAGTGCAGGGGAATTGGGCCTCATCTCGTGGCGAGGGGGAAGTCTCATGGTTTTTCTCGAGTTGCGGCGGGAACCTGGGGTATATTCTCGAGTTACGACGGGGATGGCCCTTCCACCTACGTGTTTGTTCAGCGACGTCAGGACTCCTGCCTAGTTGCGAGGGACAACTCGGGATTCTCCTCGAGGCTTGGCAGGGCAATTGGGACGCCTCTCCAGCTGAGGCGGGAGACCAAGTGTCCCTTTCCACGTGCCACAGGAATCCAGGGACTCCTATCAAGTTTCACGAGGAGTCAGGCATCGTCTCCTTTGGAGGCACTGATCTCCGCGTACCTCTGGAGTTTTCAAAGGATGTGAGGCCTCCGGTCGCGATGAGGTGGGGAACTAGGTCTTTCTCTGTGGTCTCCACAGGGGATTCAGACATCCTTTCGTCTTGGGAGTTGCAAGACGAGCCTGCATTCAAGTCACTGCAGGGATAACCGGCCTTATTTCGAGTCAGGGTATCGCGGTGTCCATTCCACTAGAGGCCCCAAACTCAGGGTCCCACTCACATACCTAGAGCTGAGAGAAGCCTGCTCTTGAGGTGCTTGTGGTAAGGTGGTATTCCTCTGGAGTCGAAGCCAGGGACTAACCTCTCATCTCAAGTTGATTTTTGGTCCACGGAGCTCTTTCGTGTTGCTACAGTGACCTCAGGATCCCTCTAGCCTTGAAACAGTGTTCTTGGGGTTTCTCTGGAGTGCCATCAAGGAAATCAAGGCTCCTTTCATGTGTGATGTGCAACACGGAATTGCTCTGCACGCAGTGCAGGGGAATCGGGCCTCATTTTGCGGCCAGAGGGAAGTCTCATGGTTTTTCTCGAGTTGCGATGGGAACCTGGGGTATATTCTCGAGTTACGACGGGGATGGCCCTTCCACCCACGTGTTTGTTCAGCGCCGTCAGACTCCTGCCTAGTTGCGAGGGACAACTCGGGATTCTCCTCGAGGCTTGGCAGGGCAATTGGGACGCCTCTCCAGCTGAGGCGGGAGACGAAGTGTCCCTTTCCACGTGCCACAGGAATCCTGGGACTCCTATCAAGTTTCACGAGGAGTCAGGCATCGTCTCCTGTGGAGGCACTGATCTCCGCGTACCTCTGGAGTTTTCAAAGGATGTGAGGCCTCCGGTCGCGATGAGGTGGGGAACTAGGTCTTTCTCTGTGGTCTCCACAGGGGATTCAGACATCCTTTCGTCTTGGGAGATGCAAGACGAGCCTGCATTCAAGTCACTGCAGGGATAACCGGCCTTATTTCGAGTCAGGGTATCGCGGTGTCCATTCCACTTGAGGCCGCAAACTCAGGGTCCCACTCACATACCTAGAGCTGAGAGAAGCCTCCTCTTGATGTGCTTGTGGTAAGGTGGTATTCCTCTGGAATCGAAGCCAGGGACTAACCTCTCATCTCGAGTTGATTTTTGGTCCACGGAGCTCTTTCTTGTTGCTACAGTGACCTCAGGATCCCTCTAGCCTTGAAACAGTGTTCTTGGGGTTTCTCTGGAGTGCCATCAAGGAAATCAAGGCTCCTTTCATGTTTGACGTGCAACATGGAATTGCTCTGCATGCAGTGCAGGGTAATCGGGCCTCATCTCACGGCGAGGGGGAAGTCTCATGATTTTTCTCGAGTTGCGTCGAGAACCTGGGGTATATTCTCGAGTTACGAAGGGGATGGCCCTTCCACCCACGTGTTTGTTCAGCGACGTCAGGACTCCTGCCTAGTTGGGAGGGACAGCTCGGGATTCTCCTCGAGGGTTGGCAGGGCAATTGGAACGCCTCTCCAGCTGAGACGGGAGACCAAGTGACCCTTTCCACGTGCCACAGGAATCCTGGGACTCCTATCAAGTTTCACGAGGAATCAGGCATCGTCTCCTTTGGAGGCACTGATCTCCGCATACCTCTGGAGTTTTCAAAGGATGTGAGGCCTCCGGTCGCGATGAGGTGGGGAACTAGGTCTTTCTCTGTGGTCTCCACAGGGGATTCAGACATCCTTTCGTCTTGGGAGATGCAAGACGAGCCTGCATTCAAGTCACTGCAGGGATATCCGGCCTTATTTCGAGTCAGGGCATGGCGGTGTCCATTCCACTTGAGGCCGCAAAATCAGGGTCCCTCTCACATAGCTAGAGCTGAGAGAAGTCTCGTCTTGAGGTGCCTGTGGTAAGGTGGTATTCCTCTGGAGTCGAAGCCAGGGACTAACCTCTCATCTCGAGTTGATTTTTGGTCCACGGAGCACTTTCGTGTGGCTACAGTGACCTCAGGATCCCTCTAGCCTTGAATCAGTGTTCTTGGGGTTTCTCTGGAGTGCCATCAAGGAAATCAAGGTCCCTTTCATGTGTGATGTGCAACACGGAATTGCTCTGCACGCAGTGCAGGGGAATCGGGCCTCATCTCGCGGCGAGGGGGAAGTCTCATGGTTTTTCTCGAGTAGCGGCGGGAACCTGGGGTATATTCTCGAGTTACGACGGGGATGGCCCTTCCACCCACGTGTTTGTTCAGCGACGTCAGGACCCCTGCCTAGTTGCGAGGGACAACTCGGGATTCTCCTCGAGGCTTGGCAGGGCAATTGGGACGCCTCTCCAGCTGAGGCGGGAGACCAAGGGTCCCTTTCCAAGTGCCACAGGAATCCTGGGACTCCTATCAAGTTTCACGTGGAGTCAGGCATCATCTCCTGTGGAGGCACTGATCTCCGCGTACCTCTGGAGTTTTCAAAGGATGTGAGGCCTCCAGTCGCGATGAGGTGGGGAACTAGGTCTTTCTCTGTGGTCTCCACAGGGGATTCAGACATCCTTTCGTCTTGGGAGATGCAAGACGAGCCTGCATTCAAGTCACTGCAGGGATAACCGGCCTTATTTCGAGTCAGGGTATCACGGTGTCCATTCCACTTGAGGCCGCAAACTCAGGGTCCCACTCACATATCTAGAGCTGAGAGAAGCCCCCTCTTGAGGTGCTTGTGGTAAGGTGGTAAGCCTCTGGAGTCGAAGCCAGGGAGTAACCTCTCATCTCGAGTTGATTTTTGGTCCACGGTGCTCTTTCTTGTTGCTACAGTGACCTCAGGATCCCTCTAACCTTGAAACAGTGTTCTTGGGATTTCTCTGGAGTGCCATCAAGGAAATCAAGGCTCCTTTCATGTGTGATGTGCAACATGGAATTGCTCTGCACGCAGTGCAGGGGAATCGGGCCTCATCTCGCGGCGAGGGGGTAGTCTCATGGTTTTTCTCGACTTGCGGCGGGAACCTGGGGTATATTCTCGAGTTACGACGGGGATGGCCCTTCCACCCACGTGTTTGTTCAGCGACGTCAGGACTCCTGCCTAGTTGGGAGGGACAGCTCGGGATTCTCCTCGAGGGTTGGCAGGGCAATTGGAACACCTCTCCAGCTGAGACGGGAGACCAAGTGACCCTTTTCACGTGCCACAGGAATCCTGGGACTCCTATCAAGTTTCACGACGAGTCAGGCATCGTCTCCTTTGGAGGCACTGATCTCCGCATACCTCTGGAGTTTTCAAAGGGTGTCAGGCCTCCGGTCGCGATGAGGTGGGGAACTAGGTCTTTCTCTGTGGTCTCCACAGGGGATTCAGACATCCTTTCGTCTTGGGAGATGCAAGACGAGCCTGCATTCAAGTCATTGCAGGGATATCCGGCCTTATTTCGAGTAAGGGCATCGCGGTGTCCATTCCACTTGAGGCCGCAAAATCAGGGTCCCTCTCACATAGCTAGAGCTGAGAGAAGTCTCGTCTTGAGGTGCCTGTGGTAAGGTGGTATTCCTCTGGAGTCGAAGCCAGGGACTAACCTCTCATCTCGAGTTGATTTTTGGGCCACGGAGCACTTTCGTGTGGCTACGGTGACCTCAGGATCCCTCTAGCCTTGAATCAGTGTTCTTGGGGTTTCTCTGGAGTGCCATCAAGGAAATCAAGGCTCCTTTTTGTGATGTGCAACACGGAATTGCTCTGCACGCAGTGCAGGGGAATCGGGCCTCATCTCGTGGCGAGGGGGAAGTCTCATGGTTTTTCTCGAGTTGCGGCGGGAACCTGGGGTATATTCTCGAGTTACGACGGGGATGGCCCTTCCACCTACGTGTTTGTTCAGCGACGTCAGGACTCCTGCCTAGTTGCGAGGGACAACTCGGGATTCTCCTCGAGGCTTGGCAGGGCAATTGGGACGCCCCTCCAGCTGAGGCGGGAGACGAAGTGTCCCTTTCCACGTGCCACAGGAATCCTGGGACTCCTATCAACTTTCACGAGGAGTCAGGCATCGTCTCCTGTGGAGGCACTGATCTCCGCGTACCTCTGGAGTTTTCAAACGATGTGAGGCCTCCGGTCGCGATGAGGTGGGGAACTAGGTCTTTCTCTGTGGTCTCCACAGGGGATTCAGACATCCTTTCGTCTTGGAGATGCAAGACGAGCCTGCATTTAAGTCACTGCAGGGATATCCGGCCTTATTCCGAGTCAGGGCATCGCGGTGTCCATTCCACTTGAGGCCGCAAACTCAGGGTCCCTCTCACATAGCTAGAGCTGAGGGAAGCCTCCTCTTGAGGTGCTTGTGGTAAGGTGGTATTCCTCTGGAGTCGAAGCCAGGGACTAACCTCTCATCTCGAGTTGATTTTTGGTCCACGGAGCTCTTTCGTGTTGCTACAGTGACCTCAGGATCCCTGTAGCCTTGAAACAGTGTTCTTGGGGTTTCTCTGGAGTGCCATCAAGGAAATCAAGGCTCCTTTCATGTGTGATGTGCAACACGGAATTGCTCTGCACGCAGTGCAGGGGAATCGGGCCTCATCTCGTGGCGAGGGGGAAGTCTCATGGTTTTTCTCGAGTTGCGGCGGGAACCTGGGGTATATTCTCGAGTTACGACGGGGATGGCCCTTCCACCTACGTGTTTGTTCAGCGACGTCAGGACTCCTGCCTAGTTGCGAGGGACAACTCGGGATTCTCCTCGAGGCTTGGCAGGGCAAATGGGACGCCCCTCCAGCTGAGGCGGGAGACGAAGTGTCCCTTTCCACGTGCCACAGGAATCCTGGGACTTCTATCAACTTTCACGAGGAGTAAGGCATCGTCTCCTGTGGAGGCACTGATCTCCGCGTACCTCTGGAGTTTTCAAACGATGTGAGGCCTCCGGTCGCGATGAGGTGGGGAACTAGGTCTTTCTCTGTGGTCTCCACAGGGGATTCAGACATCCTTTCGTCTTGGGAGATGCAAGACGAGCCTGCATTCAAGTCACTGCAGGGATAACCGGCCTTATTTCGAGTCAGGGTATCGCGGTGTCCATTCCACTTGAGGCCGCAAACTCAGGGTCCCACTCACATACCTAGAGCTGAGAGAAGCCTGCTCTTGAGGTGCTTGTGGTAAGGTGGTATTCCTCTGGAGACGAAGCCAGGGACTAACCTCTCATCTCGAGTTGATTTTTGGCCCACGGAGCTCTTTCGTGTTGCTACAGTGACCTCAGGATCCCTCTAGCCTTGAAACAGTGTTCTTGGGGTTTCTCTGGAGTGCCATCAAGGAAATCAAGGCTCCTTTCATGTGTGATGTGCAACACGGAATTGCTCTGCACGCAGTGCAGGGGAATCGGGCCTCATCTCGCGGCGAGGGGGAAGTCTCATGGTTTTTCTCGAGTTGCGACGGGAACCTGGGGTATATTCTCGAGTTAAGACGGGGATGGCCCTTCCACCCACGTGTTTGTTCAGCGCCGTCAGACTCCTGCCTAGTTGCGAGGGACAACTCGGGATTCTCCTCGAGGCTTGGCAGGGCAATTGGGACGCCTCTCCAGCTGAGGCGGGAGACCAAGGGTCCCTTTCCACGTGCCACAGGAATCCTGGGACTCCTATCAAGTTTCACGAGGAGTCAGGCATCGTTTCCTTTGGAGGCACTGATCTCCGCGTACCTCTGGAGTTTTCAAAGGATGTGAGGCATCCGTCGTGATGAGGTGGGGAATTGGACTTTCACTGTGGTCTCCACAGGGGATTCAGACATCCTTTCATCTTGGGAGATGCAAGACGAGCCTGCATTCAAGTCACTGCAGGGATAACCGGCCTTATTTCGAGTCAGGGTATCGCGGTCTCCATTCCTCTTGAGGCCGCAAACTCAGGGTCCTTCTCACATACCTAGAGCTGAGATAAGCCTCCTCTTGAGGTGCTTGTGGTAAGGTGGTATTCCTCTGGAGTCGAAGCCAGGGACTAACCTCTCATCTCGAGTTGATTTTTGGTCCACGGAGCTCTTTCGTGTTGCTCCAGTGACCTCAGGATCCCTCTAGCCTTGAAACAGTGTTCTTGGGGTTTCTCTGGAGTGCCATCAAGGAAATCAAGGCTCCTTTCATGTTTGATGTGCAACACGGAATTGCTCTGCATGCAGTGCAGGGGAATCGGGCCTCATCTCACGGCGAGGGGGAAGTCTCATGGTTTTTCTCGAGTTGCGTCGAGAACCTGGGGTATATTCTCGAGTTACGACGGGGATGGCCCTTCCACACACGTGTTTGTTCAGCGACGTCAGGACTCCTGCCTAGTTGGGAGGGACAGCTCGGGATTCTCCTCGAGGCTTGGCAGGGCAATTGGAACGCCTCTCCAGCTGAGACGGGAGACCAAGTGACCCTTTTCACGTGCCACAGGAATCCTGGGACTCCTATCAAGTTTCACGAGGAGTCAGGCATCGTCTCCTTTGGAGGCACTGATCTCCGCGTACCTCTGGAGTTTTCAAAGGATGTGAGGCCTCCGGTCGCGATGAGGTGGGGAACTAGGTCTTTCTCTGTGGTCTCCGCAGGGGATTCAGACATCCTTTCGTCTTGGGAGATGCAAGACGAGCCTGCATTCAAGTCACTGCAGGGATATCCGGCCTTATTTCGAGTAAGAGCATGGCGGTGTCCATTCCACTTGAGGCCGCAAAATCAGGGTCCCTCTCACATAGCTAGAGCTGAGAGAAGTCTCGTCTTGAGGTGCTTGTGGTAAGGTGGTATTCCTCTGGAGTCGAAGCCAGGGACTAACCTCTCATCTCGAGTTGATTTTTGGTCCACGGAGCTCTTTCGTGTGGCTACAGTGACCTCAGGATCCCTCTAGCCTTGAATCAGTGTTCTTGGGGTTTCTCTGGAGTGCCATCAAGGAAATCAAGGTCCCTTTCATGTGTGATGTGCAACACGGAATTGCTCTGCACGCAGTGAAGGGGAATCGGGCCTCATCTCGCGGCGAGGGGGAAGTCTCATGGTTTTTCTCGAGTTGCGGCAGGAACCTGGGGTATATTCTCGAGTTACGACGGGGATGGCCCTTCCACCTACGTGTTTGTTCAGCGACGTCAGGACCCCTGCCTAGTTGCGAGGGACAACTCGGGATTCTCCTCGAGGCTTGGCAGGGCAATTGGGACGCCTCTCCAGCTGAGGCGGGAGACCAAGGGTCCCTTTCCAAGTGCCACAGGAATCCTGGGACTCCTATCAAGTTTCACGTGAAGTCAGGCATCATCTCCTGTGGAGGCACTGATCTCCGCGTACCTCTGGAGTTTTCAAAGGATGTGGGGCCTCCAGTCGCGATGAGGTGGGGAACTAGGTCTTTCTCTGTGGTCTCCAAAGGGGATTCAGACATCCTTTCGTCTTGGGAGATGCAAGACGAGCCTGCATTCAGGTCACTGCAGGGATAACCGGCCTTATTTCGACTCAGGGTATCGCGGTGTCCATTCCACTTGAGGCCGCAAACTCAGGGTCCCACTCACATACCTAGAGCTGAGAGAAGCCTCCTCTTGAGGTGCTTGTGGTAAGGTGGTATTCCTCTGGAGTCGAAGCCAGGGACTAACCTCTCATCTCGAGTTGATTTTTGGTCCACGGAGCTCTTTCTTGTTGCTACAGTGACCTCAGGATCCCTCTAGCCTTGAAACAGTGTTCTTGGGGTTTCTCTGGAGTGCCATCAAGGAAATCAAGGCTCCTTTCATGTTTGATGTGCAACACGGAATTGCTCTGCATGCAGTGCAGGGAAATCGGGCCTCATCTCACGGCGAGTGGGAAGTCTCATGGTTTTTCTCGAGTTGCGGCGAGAACCTGGGGTATCTTCTCGAGTTACGACGGGGATGGCCCTTCCACCCACGTGTTTATTCAGCGACGTCAGGACTCCTGCCTAGTTGCGAGGAACAACCTGGGATTCTCCTCGAGGCTTGGCAGGGGAATTGGAACGCCTCTCCAGCTGAGGCGGGAGACCAAGGGTCCCTTTCCACGTGCCACAGGAATCCTGGGACTCCTATCAAGTTTCACGAGGAGTCAGGCATCGTCTCCTTTGGAGGCACTGATCTCTGCATACCTCTGGAGTTTTCAAAGGATGTGAGTCCTCCGGTCGCGAAGAGGTGGGGAACTAGGTCTTTCTCTGTGGTCTCCACAGGGGATTCAGACATCCTTTCGTCTTGGGAGATGCAAGACGAGCCTGCATTCAAGTCACTGCAGGAATATCCGGCCTTATTTCGAGTCAGGGCATCGCGGTGTCCATTCCACTTGAGGCCGCAAACTCAGGGTCCCTCTCACATACCTAGAGCTGAGAGAAGCCTAGTCTTGAGGTGCTTGTGGTAAGGTGGTATTCCTCTGGAGTCGAAGCCAGGGACTAACCTCTCATCTCGAGTTGATTTTTGGTCCACGGAGCTCTTTTGTGTTGCTACAGTGACCTCAGGATCCCTCTAGCCTTGAAGCACTGTTTTTGAGGTTTCTCTGGAGTGCCATCAAGGAAATCAAGGCTCCTTTCATGTGTGATGTGCAACACGGAATTGCTCTGCACGCAGTGCAGGGGAATCGGGTCTCATCTCGCGGCGAGGGGGAAGTCTCATGATTTTTCTCGAGTTGCGGCGGGAACCTGGTGTATATTCTCGAGTTACGACGGGGATGGCCCTTCCACCTACGTGTTTGTTCAGCGACATCAGGACTCCTGCCTAGTTGCAAGGGACAACTCGGGATTCTCCTCGAGGCTTGGCAGGGCAATTGGGACGCCTCTCCAGCTGAGGCGGGAAACCAAGGGTCCCTTTCCACGTGCCACAGGAATCCTGGGACTCCTATCAAGTTTCACGAGGAGTCAGGCATCGTCTCCTTTGGAGGCAGTGATCTCTGCATACCTCTGGAGTTTTCAAAGGATGTGAGGCCTCCGGTCGCGATGAGGTGGGGAACTAGGTCTTTCTCTGTGGTCTCCACAGGGGATTCAGACATCCTTTCGTCTTGGGAGATGCAAGACGAGCCTGCATTCAAGTCACTGCAGGGATATCCGGCCTTATTTCGAGTCAGGGCATCGCGGTGTACATTCCACTTGAGGCCAAAAACTCAGGGTCCCTCTCACATACCTAGAGCTGAGAGAAGCCTCCTCTTGAGGTGCTTGTGGTAAGGTGGTATTCCTCTGGAGTCGAAGCCAGGGACTAACCTCTCATCTCGAGTTGATTTTTGGTCCACGGAGCTCTTTTGTGTTGCTACAGTGACCTCAGGATCCCTCTAGCCTTGAAACAGTGTTCTTGGGGTTTCTCTGGAGTGCCATCAAGGAAATCAAGGCTCCTTTCATGTGTGATGTGCAACACGGAATTGCTCTGCATGCAGTGCAGGGTACCGGGCCTTATTTTGCGACGAGGGGGAAGTCTCATGGTTTTTCTCGAGTTGCGGCGGGAACCTGGTGTATATTCTCGAGTTACGACGGGAATGGCCCTTCCACCTACGTGTTTGTTCAGCGACGTCAGGACTCCTGCCTAGTTGCGAGGGACAACTCGGGATTCTCCTCGAGGCTTGGCAGGGCAATTGGGACACCTCTCCAGCTGAGGCGGGAGACCAAGGGTCCCTTTCCACGTGCCACAGGAATCCTGAGACTCCTATCAAGTTTCACGAGGAGTCAGGCATCGTCTCCTTTGGAGGCACTGATCTCCGCGTACCTCTGGAGTTTTCAAAGGATGAGAGGACTCCGGTCGCGATGAGGTGGGGAACTAGGTCTTTCTCTGTGGTCTCCACAGGGGATTCAAACATCCTTTCATCTTTGGAGATGCAAGACAAGCCTGCATGCAAGTCACTGCAGGGATATCCGGCCTTATTTCGCGTCAGGGCATCGCGGTGTCCATTCCACTTGAGGCCGCAATATCAGGGTCCCTCTCACATACCTAGAGCTGAGAGAAGCCTCCTCTTGAGGTGCTTGTGGTAAGGTGGTATTCCTCTGGAGTCGAAGCCAGGGACTAACCTCTCATCTCGAGTTGATTTTTGGTCCACGGAGCTGTTTCGTGTTGCTACAGTGACCTCAGGATCCCTCTAGCCTTGAAACAGTGTTCTTGGGGTTTCTCTGGAGTGCCATCAAGGAAATCAAGGCTCCTTTCATGTTTGATGTGCAACACGGATTGCACTGCATGCAGTGCAGGGGAATCAGGCGTCATCTTGCGGCGAGGGGGAAGTCTCATGGTTTTTCTCTAGTTGCGGCGGGAACCTGGGTTATATTCTCGAGTTACGACGGGGATGGCCCTTCCACCCACGTGTTTGTTCAGCGACGTCAGGACTCCTTCCTAGTTGCGAGGGACAACTCGGGATTCTCCTCGAGGCTTGCCAGGGCAATTGGGATGCCTCTGCAGCTGAGGCGGGAGATCAAGGGTCCCTTTCCACGTGCCACAGGAAACCTGGGACTCCTATCAAGTTTCACGAGGAGTCAGGCATCGTCTCCTTTGGAGGCACTGATCTCCGCGTACCTCTGGAGTTTTCAAAGGATGTGAGGCCTCGGGTCGTGATGAGGTGGGGAACTAGGTCTTTTTCTATGGTCTCCACAGGGGATTCAGAGATACTTTCGTCTTGGGAAATGCAAGACGAGCCTGCATTCAAGTCACTGCAAGGATATCTTGCCTTATTTCGAGTCAGGACATCACGGTGTCCATTCCACTTGAAGCTGCAAACTCAGGGTCCCTCTCAGATACCTAGAGCTGAGAGAAGCGTCCTCTTGAGGTTCTTGTGGTAAGGTGGTATTCCTCTGGAGTTTAAGCCAGGGACTAACCTCCCATCTCGAGTTGATTTTTGGTCCACGGAGCTCTTTAGTGTGGCTACAGTGACCTCAGGATCCCTCTAGCCTTGAAACAGTGGTCTTGGGGTTTCTCTGGAGTGCCATCAAGGAAAATAAGGCTCCTTTCATGTTTGATGTGCAACACGGAATTACCCTGCATGCAGTGCAGGGGCTTCGGGCCTCATTTTGCGGCGAGGGGGAAGTCTCATGGTTGTTCTCGAGTTGCGGCGGGAACCTGGGGTATATTTTCGAGTTACAACGGGGATGGCCTTTCCACCCACGTGTTTGTTCAGCCATGTCAGGATTCTTGCCTAGTTGCGAGGGACAACTCGGGATTCTACTCGAGGCTTGGCAGGGCAATTGGGACGCCTCTCCAGCTGAGGAGGGAGACCAAGGGTCCCTTTCCACGAGCCACAGCAATCCTGGGACTCCTATCAAGTTTCACGAGGAGTCAGGAATCGTCTCCTTTGGAGGCACTGATCTCCACGTACCTCTGGAGTTTTCAAAGGATGTAAGGCCTCAGGTCGAGATGAGGTGGGGAACTACGTCTTTCTCTGTGGTCTCCACAGGGGATTCAGACATCCTTTCGTCTTGGAGATGCAAAACGAGCCTGCATTTAAGTCACTGTAGGGATATCCGGCCTTATTCCGAGTCAGGGCATCGCGGTGTCCATTCCACTTGAGGCCGCAAACTCAGGGTCCCTCTCACATACCTAGAGCTGAGAGAAGCCTCCTCTTGAGGTGCTTGTGGTAAGGTGGTATTCCTCTGGAGTCGAAGCCAGGGACTAACCTCTCATCTCGAGTTGATTTTTGGTCCACGGAGCTCTTTCGTGTTGCTACAGTGACCTCAGGATCCCTGTAGCCTTGAAACAGTGTTCTTGGGGTTTCTCTGGAGTGCCATCAAGGAAATCAAGGCTCCTTTCATGTGTGATGTGCAACACGGAATTGCTCTGCACGCAGTGCAGGGGAATCGGGCCTCATCTCGCGGCGAGGGGGAAGTCTCATGGTTTTTCTCGATTTGCGGCGGGAACCTGGGGTATATTTTCGAGTTACGATGGGGATGGCCCTTCCACCCACGTGTTTGTTCAGCGACGTCAGGACTCCTGCCTAGTTGCGAGGGACAATGCGGGATTCTCCTCGAGGCATGGCAGGGCAATTGTGACGACTCTCCATCTGAGGCGGGAGACCAAGGGCCCCTTTCCACGTGCCACAGCAATCCTGGGACTCCTATCAAGTTTCACGTGGAGTCAGGCATCGTCTCCTTTGGAGGCACTGATCTTCGCGTACCTCTTGAGTTTTCAAAAGATCTGAGGCCTCGGGTAGCGATGAGGTGGGGAAGTAGGTCTTTCTCTGTGGTCTCCACAGGGGATTCAGACATCCTTTCATCTTGGGAGATGCAAGACGAGCCTGCATTCAAGTCACTGCAGGGATATCCGGCCTTATATCGAGTCAGGGCATCGCGGTGTCCATTCCACTTGAGGCCGCAAAATCAGGGTCCCTCTCACATACCTAGAGCTGAGAGAAGCCTCCCCTTGAGGTGCTTGTGGTAAGGTGGTATTCCTCTGAAGTCGAAGCCAGGGACTAACCTCGCTTCTCGAGTTGATTCTTGGTCCACGGAGCTCTTTCGTGTTGCTACAGTGACCTCAGTTTGCCTCTAGCCTTGAAACAGTGTTCTTGGGGTTTCTCTGGAGTGCCATCAAGGAAATCAAGGCTCCTTTCATGTGTGATGTGCAACAGGGAATTGCTCTGCACGCAGTGCAGGGTATCGGGCCTCATTTTGCGGCGAGGGGGAAGTCTCATGGTTTTTTTCCAGTTGCGGCGGGAACCTGGGGTATATTCTCGAGTTACGACGGGGATGGCCCTTCACCCACGTGTTTGTTCAGCGACGTCAGGACTCCTGCCTAGTTGCGAGGGACATCTCGGGATTCTCCTCGAGGCTTGGCAGGTCAATTGGGACACCTCTCCAGCTGAGGCGGGAGACCAAGGGTCCCTTTCCACGTGCCACAGGAATCCTGGGACTCCTATTAAGTTTCACGAGGAGTCAGGCATTGTCTCCTTTGGAGGCACTGATCTCCGCGTACCTCTGGAGTTTTCAAAGGATGTGAGGCCTCCGGTCGCGATGAGGTGGGGAACTATGTTTTCTCTGTGGTCTCCACAGGGGATTCAGACATCCTTTCGTCTTGGGAGATGCAAGACGAGCCTGCATTCAATTCACTGCAGGGATATCCGGCCTTATTTCGTGTCAGGGCATCGCAGTGTCCATTCCACTTGAGGCCGCAAACTCAGGGTCCCTCTCACATATCTAGAGCTGAGAGAAGCCTCCTCTTGAGGTGCTTGTGGTAAGGTGGTATACCTCTGGAGTCGAAGCCCGGGACTAACCTGTCAACTCGAGTTGATTTTTTGGTCCACGGACGTCTTTTGTGTGGCTACAGTGAACTCAGGATCCCTCTACCTTGAAACAGTGTTCTTGGGGTTTCTCTGGAGTGCCATCAAGGAAATCAAGGCTCCTTTCATGTGTGATGTGCAAGACGGAATTGCTCTGCACGCAGTGCAGCGGAATCGGGCCTCATCTCGTGGCGAGGGGGAAGTCTCATGGTTTTTCTCGAGTTGCGGCGGGAACCTGGGGTATATTATCGAGTTACGACGGGGATGCCCCTTCCACCCACGTGTTTGTTCAGCGACATCAGGACTCCTGCCTAGTTGCGAGGGACAACTCGGGATTCTCCTCGAGGCTTGGCAGGGCAATTGGGACTCCTCTCAATCTGAAGCGGGAGACCAAGGGTCCCTTTCCACGTGCCACAGGAATCCTGGGACTACTATCAAGTTTCACGAGGAGTCAGGAATCGTCTCCTTTGGAGACACTGATCTCCGCGTACCTCTGTAGTTTTCAAAGGATGTGAGGCCTCCGGTCGCGATGAAGTGGGGAACGAGGTCTTTCTCTGTGGTCTCCACAGGGGATTCAGACATCCTTTCATCTTGGGAGATGCAAGACGAGCCTGCATTCAAGTCACTGCAGGGATATCCGGCCTTATTTCGAATCAGGGCATCGCGGTGTCCATTCCACTTGAGGCCGCAAACCTAGGGTCCCTCTCACATATCTAGAGCTGAGAGAAGCCTCCTCTTGAGGTGCTTGTGGTAAGGTGGTATGCCTCTGGAGTCGAAGCCAGGGAGTAACCTCTCATCTCGAGTTGATTTTTGGTCCACGGTGCTCTTTCTTGTTGCTACAGTGACCTCAGGATCCCTCTACCCTTGAAACAGTGTTCTTGGGGTTTCTCTGGAGTGCCATCAAGGAAATCAAGGCTCCTTTCATGTGTGATGTGCAACACGGAATTGCTCTGCACGCAGTGCAGGGGAATCGGGCCTCATCTCGCGGCGAGGGGGTAGTCTCATGGTTTTTCTCGAGTTGCGGCGGGAACCTGGGGTATATTCTCGAGTTACGACGGGGATGGCCCTTCCACCCACGTGTTTGTTCAGCGACGTCAGGACTCCTGCCTAGTTGGGAGGGACAGCTCGGGATTCTCCTCGAGGGTTGGCAGGGCAATTGGAACGCCTCTCCAGCTGAGACGGGAGACCAAGTGACCCTTTCCACGTGCCACAGGAATCCTGGGACTCCTATCAAGTTTCACGAGGAGTCAGGCATCGTCTCCTGTGGAGGCACTGATCTCCGCGTATCTCTGGATTTTTCAAAGGATGTGAGGCCTCCGGTCGCGATGAGGTGGGGAACTAGGTCTTTCTCTGTGGTCTCCACAGGGGATTCAGACATCCTTTCGTCTTGGGAGATGCAAGACGAGCCTGCATTCAAGTCACGGTAGGGATATCCGGCCTTATTTCGAGTAAGGGCATGGCGGTGTCCATTCCACTTGATGCCGCAAAATCAGGGTCCCTCTCACATAGCTAGAGCTGAGAGAAGTCTCGTCTTGAGGTGCTTGTGCAAGGTGGTATTCCTCTGGAGTCGAAGCCAGGGACTAACCTCTCATCTCGAGTTGATTTTTGGTCCACGGAGCTCTTTCGTGTGGCTACAGTGACCTCAGTATCCCTCTAGCATTGAATCAGTGTTCTTGGGGTTTCTCTGGAGTGCCATCAAGGAAATCAAGGTCCCTTTCATGTGTGATGTGCAACACGGAATTGCTCTGCACGCAGTGCAGGGGAATCGGGCCTCATCTCGCGGCGAGGGGGAAGTCTCATGGTTTTTCTCGAGTTGCGGCGGGAACCTGGGGTATATTCTCGAGTTACGACGGGGATGGCCCTTCCACCCACGTGTTTGTTCAGCGACGTCAGGACCCCTGCCTAGTTGCGAGGGACAACTCGGGATTCTCCTCGAGGCTTGGCAGGGCAATTGGGACGCCTCTCCAGCTGAGGCGGGAGACCAAGGGTCCCTTTCCAAGTGCCACAGGAATCCTGGGACTCCTATCAAGTTTCACGTGGAGTCAGGCATCATCTCCTGTGGAGGCACTGATCTCCGCGTACCTCTGGAGTTTTCAAAGGATGTGAGGCCTCCAGTCGCGATGAGGTGGGGAACTAGGTCTTTCTCTGTGGTCTCCACAGGGGATTCAGACATCCTTTCGTCTTGGGAGATGCAAGACGAGCCTGCATTCAAGTCACTGCAGGGATAACCGGCCTTATTTCGAGTCAGGGTATCACGGTGTCCATTCCACTTGAGGCCGCAAACTCAGGGTCCCACTCACATATCTAGAGCTGAGAGAAGCCTCCTCTTGAGGTGCTTGTGGTAAGGTGGTAAGCCTCTGGAGTCGAAGCCAGGGAGTAACCTCTCATCTCGAGTTGATTTTTGGTCCACGGTGCTCTTTCTTGTTGCTACAGTGACCTCAGGATCCCTCTACCCTTGAAACAGTGTTCTTGGGATTTCTCTGGAGTGCCATCAAGGAAATCAAGGCTCCTTTCATGTGTGATGTGCAACATGGAATTGCTCTGCACGCAGTGCAGGGGAATCGGGCCTCATCTCGCGGCGAGGGGGTAGTCTCATGGTTTTTCTCGACTTGCGGCGGGAACCTGGGGTATATTCTCGAGTTACGACGGGGATGGCCCTTCCACCCACGTGTTTGTTCAGCGACGTCAGGACTCCTGCCTAGTTGGGAGGGACAGCTCGGGATTCTCCTCGAGGGTTGGCAGGGCAATTGGAACACCTCTCCAGCTGAGACGGGAGACCAAGTGACCCTTTTCACGTGCCACAGGAATCCTGGGACTCCTATCAAGTTTCACGACGAGTCAGGCATCGTCTCCTTTGGAGGCACTGATCTCCGCATACCTCTGGAGTTTTCAAAGGATGTCAGGCCTCCGGTCGCGATGAGGTGGGGAACTAGGTCTTTCTCTGTGGTCTCCACAGGGGATTCAGACATCCTTTCGTCTTGGGAGATGCAAGACGAGCCTGCATTCAAGTCATTGCAGGGATATCCGGCCTTATTTCGAGTCAGGGCATGGCGGTGTCCATTCCACTTGAGGCCGCAAAATCAGGGTCCCTCTCACATAGCTAGAGCTGAGAGAAGTCTCGTCTTGAGGTGCCTGTGGTAAGGTGGTATTCCTCTGGAGTCGAAGCCAGGGACTAACCTCTCATCTCGAGTTTATTTTTGGGCCACGGAGCACTTTCGTGTGGCTACGGTGACCTCAGGATCCCTCTAGCCTTGAATCAGTGTTCTTGGGGTTTCTCTGGAGTGCCATCAAGGAAATCAAGGCTCCTTTTTGTGATGTGCAACACGGAATTGCTCTGCACGCAGTGCAGGGGAATCGGGCCTTATCTCGTGGCGAGGGGGAAGTCTCATGGTTTTTCTCGAGTTGCGGCGGGAACCTGGGGTATATTCTCGAGTTACGACGGGGATGGCCCTTCCACCTACGTGTTTGTTCAGCGACGTCAGGACTCCTGCCTAGTTGCGAGGGACAACTCGGGATTCTCCTCGAGGCTTGGCAGGGCAATTGGGACGCCCCTCCAGCTGAGGCGGGAGACGAAGTGTCCCTTTCCACGTGCCACAGGAATCCTGGGACTCCTATCAACTTTCACGAGGAGTCAGGCATCGTCTCCTGTGGAGGCACTGATCTCCGCGTACCTCTGGAGTTTTCAAACGATGTGAGGCCTCCGGTCGCGATGAGGTGGGGAACTAGGTCTTTCTCTGTGGTCTCCACAGGGGATTCAGACATCCTTTCGTCTTGGAGATGCAAAACGAGCCTGCATTTAAGTCACTGCAGGGATATCCGGCCTTATTCCGAGTCAGGGCATCGCGGTGTCTATTCCACTTGAGGCCGCAAACTCAGGGTCCCTCTCACATAGCTAGAGCTGAGGGAAGCCTCCTCTTGAGGTGCTTGTGGTAAGGTGGTATTCCTCTGGAGTCGAAGCCAGGGACTAACCTCTCATCTCGAGTTGATTTTTGGTCCACGGAGCTCTTTCGTGTTGCTACAGTGACCTCAGGATCCCTGTAGCCTTGAAACAGTGTTCTTGGGGTTTCTCTGGAGTGCCATCAAGGAAATCAAGGCTCCTTTCATGTGTGATGTGCAACACGGAATTGCTCTGCACGCAGTGCAGGGGAATCGGGCCTCATGTCGTGGCGAGGGGGAAGTCTCATGGTTTTTCTCGAGTTGCGGCGGGAACCTGGGGTATGTTCTCGAGTTACGACGGGGATGGCCCTTCCACCTACGTGTTTGTTCAGCGACGTCAGGACTCCTGCCTAGTTGCGAGGGACAACTCGGGATTCTCCTCGAGGCTTGGCAGGGCAATTGGGACGCCCCTCCAGCTGAGGCGGGAGACGAAGTGTCCCTTTCCACGTGCCACAGGAATCCTGGGACTTCTATCAACTTTCACGAGGAATCAGGCATCGTCTCCTGTGGAGGCACTGATCTCCGCGTACCTCTGGAGTTTTCAAACGATGTGAGGCCTCCGGTCGCGATGAGGTGGGGAACTAGGTCTTTCTCTGTGGTCTCCACAGGGGATTCAGACATCCTTTCGTCTTGGGAGATGCAAGACGAGCCTGCATTCAAGTCACTGCAGGGATAACCGGCCTTATTTCGAGTCAGGGTATCGCGGTGTCCATTCCACTTGAGGCCGCAAACTCAGGGTCCCACTCACATACCTAGAGCTGAGAGAAGCCTGCTCTTGAGGTGCTTGTGGTAAGGTGGTATTCCTCTGGAGACGAAGCCAGGGACTAACCTCTCATCTCGAGTTGATTTTTGGCCCACGGAGCTCTTTCGTGTTGCTACAGTGACCTCAGGATCCCTCTAGCCTTGAAACAGTGTTCTTGGGGTTTCTCTGGAGTGCCATCAAGGAAATCAAGGCTCCTTTCATGTGTGATGTGCAACACGGAATTGCTCTGCACGCAGTGCAGGGGAATCGGGCCTCATCTCGCGGCGAGGGGGAAGTCTCATGGTTTTTCTCGAGTTGCGACGGGAACCTGGGGTATATTCTCGAGTTAAGACGGGGATGGCCCTTCCACCCACGTGTTTGTTCAGCGCCGTCAGACTCCTGCCTAGTTGCGAGGGACAACTCGGGATTCTCCTCGAGGCTTGGCAGGGCAATTGGGACGCCTCTCCAGCTGAGGCGGGAGACCAAGGGTCCCTTTCCACGTGCCACAGGAATCCTGGGACTCCTATCAAGTTTCACGAGGAGTCAGGCATCGCTTCCTTTGGAGGCACTGATCTCCGCGTACCTCTGGAGTTTTCAAAGGATGTGAGGCATCCGTCGTGATGAGGTGGGGAATTGGACTTTCACTGTGGTCTCCACAGGGGATTCAGACATCCTTTCATCTTGGGAGATGCAAGACGAGCCTGCATTCAAGTCACTGCAGGGATAACCGGCCTTATTTCGAGTCAGGGTATCGCGGTCTCCATTCCACTTGAGGCCGCAAACTCAGGGTCCTTCTCACATACCTAGAGCTGAGATAAGCCTCCTCTTGAGGTGCTTGTGGTAAGGTGGTATTCCTCTGGAGTCGAAGCCAGGGACTAACCTCTCATCTCGAGTTGATTTTTGGTCCACGGAGCTCTTTCGTGTTGCTCCAGTGACCTCAGGATCCCTCTAGCCTTGAAACAGTGTTCTTGGGGTTTCTCTGGAGTGCCATCAAGGAAATCAAGGCTCCTTTCATGTTTGATGTGCAACACGGAATTGCTCTGCATGCAGTGCAGGGGAATCGGGCCTCATCTCACGGCGAGGGGGAAGTCTCATGGTTTTTCTCGAGTTGCGTCGAGAACCTGGGGTATATTCTCGAGTTACGATGGGGATGGCCCTTCCACACACGTGTTTGTTCAGCGACGTCAGGACTCCTGCCTAGTTGGGAGGGACAGCTCGGGATTCTCCTCGAGGCTTGGCAGGGCAATTGGAACGCCTCTCCAGCTGAGACGGGAGACCAAGTGACCCTTTTCACGTGCCACAGGAATCCTGGGACTCCTATCAAGTTTCACGTGAAGTCAGGCATCATCTCCTGTGGAGGCACTGATCTCCGCGTACCTCTGGAGTTTTCAAAGGATGTGAGGCCTCCAGTCGCGATGAGGTGGGGAACTAGGTCTTTCTCTGTGGTCTCCACAGGGGATTCAGACATCCTTTCGTCTTGGGAGATGCAAGACGAGCCTGCATTCAGGTCACTGCAGGGATAACCGGCCTTATTTCGAGTCAGGGTATCGCGGTGTCCATTCCACTTGAGGCCGCAAACTCAGGGTCCCACTCACATACCTAGAGCTGAGAGAAGCCTCCTCTTGAGGTGCTTGTGGTAAGGTGGTATTCCTCTGGAGTCGAAGCCAGGGACTAACCTCTCATCTCGAGTTGATTTTTGGTCCACGGAGCTCTTTCTTCTTGCTACAGTGACCTCAGGATCCCTCTAGCCTTGAAACTGTGTTCTTGGGGTTTCTCTGGAGTGCCATCAAGGAAATCAAGGCTCCTTTCATGTTTGATGTGCAACACGGAATTGCTCTGCATGCAGTACAGGGAAATCGGGCCTCATCTCACGGCGAGTGGGAAGTCTCATGGTTTTTCTCGAGTTGCGGCGAGAACCTGGGGTATCTTCTCGAGTTACGACGGGGATGGCCCTTCCACCCACGTGTTTATTCAGCGACGTCAGGACTCCTGCCTAGTTGCGAGGAACAACCTGGGATTCTCCTCGAGGCTTGGCAGGGCAATTGGAACGCCTCTCCAGCTGAGGCGGGAGACCAAGGGTCCCTTTCCACGTGCCACAGGAATCCTGGGACTCCTATCAAGTTTCACGAGGAGTCAGGCATCGTCTCCTTTGGAGGCACTGATCTCTGCATACCTCTGGAGTTTTCAAAGGATGTGAGTCCTCCGGTCGCGATGAGGTGGGGAACTAGGTCTTTCTCTGTGGTCTCCACAGGGGATTCAGACATCCTTTCGTCTTGGGAGATGCAAGACGAGCCTGCATTCAAGTCACTGCAGGAATATCCGGCCTTATTTCGAGTCAGGGCATCGCGGTGTCCATTCCACTTGAGGCCGCAAACTCAGGGTCCCTCTCACATAGCTAGAGCTGAGAGAAGCCTCCTCTTGAGGTGCTTGTGGTAAGGTGGTATTCCTCTGGAGTCGAAGCCAGGGACTAACCTCTCATCTCGAGTTGATTTTTGGTCCACGGAGCTCTTTTGTGTTGCTACAGTGACCTCAGGATCCCTCTACCCTTGAAGCAGTGTTCTTGAGGTTTCTCTGGAGTGCCATCAAGGAAATCAAGGCTCCTTTCATGTGTGATGTGCAACACGGAATTGCTCTGCACGCAGTGCAGGGGAATCGGGTCTCATCTCGCGGCGAGGGGGAAGTCTCATGATTTTTCTCGAGTTGCGGCGGGAACCTGGTGTATATTCTCGAGTTACGACGGGGATGGCCCTTCCACCTACGTGTTTGTTCAGCGACGTCAGGACTCCTGCCTAGTTGCAAGGGACAACTCGGGATTCTCCTCGAGGCTTGGCAGGGCAATTGGGACGCCTCTCCAGCTGAGGCGGGAAACCAAGGGTCCCTTTCCACGTGCCACAGGAATCCTGGGACTCCTATCAAGTTTCACGAGGAGTCAGGCATCGTCTCCTTTGGAGGCAGTGATCTCTGCATACCTCTGGAGTTTTCAAAGGATGTGAGGCCTCCGGTCGCGATGAGGTGGGGAACTAGGTCTTTCTCTGTGGTCTCCACAGGGGATTCAGACATCCTTTCGTCTTGGGAGATGCAAGACGAGCCTGCATTCAAGTCACTGCAGGGATATCCGGCCTTATTTCGAGTCAGGGCATCGCGGTGTACATTCCACTTGAGGCCAAAAACTCAGGGTCCCTCTCACATACCTAGAGCTGAGAGAAGCCTCCTCTTGAGGTGCTTGTGGTAAGGTGGTATTCCTCTGGAGTCGAAGCCAGGGACTAACCTCTCATCTCGAGTTGATTTTTGGTCCACGGAGCTCTTTTGTGTTGCTACAGTGACCTCAGGATCCCTCTAGCCTTGAAACAGTGTTCTTGGGGTTTCTCTGGAGTGCCATCAAGGAAATCAAGGCTCCTTTCATGTGTGATGTGCAACACGGAATTGCTCTGCATGCAGTGCAGGGTACCGGGCCTTATTTTGCGACGAGGGGGAAGTCTCATGGTTTTTCTCGAGTTGCGGCGGGAACCTGGTGTATATTCTCGAGTTACGACGGGAATGGCCCTTCCACCTACGTGTTTGTTCAGCGACGTCAGGACTCCTGCCTAGTTGCGAGGGACAACTCGGGATTCTCCTCGAGGCTTGGCAGGGCAATTGGAACGCCTCTCCAGCTGAGGCGGGAGACCAAGGGTCCCTTTCCACGTGCCAAAGGAATCCTGGGGATCCTATCAACTTTCACGAGGAGTCAGGCATCGTCTCCTTTGGAGGCACTGATCTCCGCCTACTTCTGGAGTTTTCAAAGGATGTAAGCCCTCCGGTCGCGGTGAGGTGGGGAACTAGGTCTTTCTCTGTGGTCTCCACAGGGGATTCAGACATCCTTTCATCTTGGGAGATGCAAGACGAGCCTGCATTCAAGTCACTGCAGGGATATCCGGCCTTATTTCGAGTCAGGGCATCGCGGTGTCCATTCCACTTGAGGCCGCAAACTCAGGGTCCCTCTCACATACCTAGAGCTGAGAGAAGCCTCCTCTTGAGGTGCTTGTGGTAAGGTGGTATTCCTCTGGAGTCGAAGCCAGGGACTAACCTCCCATCTCGAGTTGATTTTTGGTCCACGGAGCTCTTTCATGTTGCTACAGTGACCTCAGGATCCCTCTAGCCTGGAAACAGTGTTCTTGGGGTTTCTCTGGAGTGCCATCAAGGAAATCAAGGTTCCTTTCATGTTTGATGTGCAACACGGAATTGCTCTGCACGCAGTGCAGGGGAATCGGGCCTCATCTCGCGGCGAGGGGGAAGTCTCATGGTTTTTCTCGATTTGCGGCGGGAACATGGGGTATATTCTCGAGTTACGATGGGGATGGCCCTTCCACCCACGTGTTTGTTCAGCGACGTCAAGACTCCTGCCTAGTTGCGAGGGACAACTCGGGATTCTCCTCGAGGCTTGGCAGGGCAATTGGGACGCCTCTCCAGCTGAGGCGGGAGACCAAGGGTCCCTTTCCACGTGCCACAGGAATCCTGGGACTCATATCAAGTTTCACGAGGAGTCAGGCATCGTCTCCTTTGGAGGCACTGATCTACGCGTACCACTGGAGTTTTCAAAGGATGTGAGGCCTCCGGTCGCGATGAGGTGGGGAACTAGGTCTTTCTCTGTGGTCTCCACTGGGGATTCAGACAACCTTTCGTCTTGGGAGACGCAAGACGAATCTGCATTCTAGTCACTGTAGGGATATCCGGCCTTATTTCGAGTCATGGCATCGCGGTGTCCATTCCACTTGAGGCCGCAAACTCAGGGTCCCTCTCACATACCTAGAGCTGAGAGAAGCCTCCTCTTGAGGTGCTTGTGGTAAGGTGGAATTCCTCTGGAGTCGAAGCCAGGGACTAACCTCTCATCTCGAGTTGATTTTTGGTCCACGGAGATCTTTCGTGTTGCTACAGTGACCTCAGGATCCCTCTAGCCCTGAAACAGTGTTCTTTGGGTTTCTCTGGAGTGCCATCAAGGAAATCAAGGCTCCTTTCATGTGTGATGTGCAACACGGAATTACTCTGCATGCAGTGCAGGGGTATCGGGCCTCATTTTGCGGCGAGGGAGAAGTCTCATGGTTTTTCTCGAGTTGCGGCGGGAACCTGGGGTATATTCTCGAGTTACGATGGGGAGGGCCCTTCCACCCACGTGTTTCTTCAGCCATGTCAGGACTCCTGCCTAGTTACGAGGGACAACTCGAGATTCTCCTCGGGGCTTGGCAGGGCAATTGGGACACCTCTCCAGCTGAGGCGGGAGACCAAGGGTCCCTTTCCACGTGCCACAGGAATCCTGGGACTCCTATCAAGTTTCACGAGGAGTCAGGCATCGTCTCCTTTGGAGGCACTGATCTCCGCGTACCTCTGGAGTTTTCAAAGGATGAGAGGACTCCGGTCGCGATGAGGTGGGGAACTAGGTCTTTCTCTGTGGTCTCCACAGGGGATTCAAAAATCCTTTCATCTTTGGAGATGCAAGACAAGCCTGCATGCAAGTCACTGCAGGGATATCCGGCCTTATTTCGCGTCAGGGCATCGCGGTGTCCATTCCACTTGAGGCCGCAATATCAGGGTCCCTCTCACATACCTAGAGCTGAGAGAAGCCTCCTCTTGAGGTGCTTGTGGTAAGGTGGTATTCCTCTGGAGTCGAAGCCAGGGACTAACCTCTCATCTCGAGTTGATTTTTGGTCCACGGAGCTGTTTCGTGTTGCTACAGTGACCTCAGGATCCCTCTAGCCTTGAAACAGTGTTCTTGGGGTTTCTCTGGAGTGCCATCAAGGAAATCAAGGCTCCTTTCATGTTTGATGTGCAACACGGATTGCACTGCATGCAGTGCAGGGGAATCAGGCGTCATCTTGCGGCGAGGGGGAAGTCTCATGGTTTTTCTCTAGTTGCGGCGGGAACCTGGGGTATATTCTCGAGTTACGACGGGGATGGCCCTTCCACCCACGTGTTTGTTCAGCGACGTCAGGACTCCTTCCTAGTTGCGAGGGACAACTCGGGATTTTCCTCGAGGCTTGCCAGGGCAATTGGGATGCCTCTGCAGCTGAGGCGGGAGATCAAGGGTCCCTTTCCACGTGCCACAGGAAACCTGCGACTCCTATCAAGTTTCACGAGGAGTCAGCCATCGTCTCCTTTGGAGGCACTGATCTCCGCGTACCTCTGGAGTTTTCAAAGGATGTGAGGCCTCGGGTCGTGATGAGGTGGGGAACTAGGTCTTTTTCTATGGTCTCCACAGGGGATTCAGAGATACTTTCGTCTTGGGAAATGCAAGACGAGCCTGCATTCAAGTCACTGCAAGGATATCTTGCCTTATTTCGAGTCAGGACATCACGGTGTCCATTCCACTTGAAGCTGCAAACTCAGGGTCCCTCTCAGATACCTAGAGCTGAGAGAAGCGTCCTCTTGAGGTTCTTGTGGTAAGGTGGTATTCCTCTGGAGTTTAAGCCAGGGACTAACCTCCCATCTCGAGTTGATTTTTGGTCCACGGAGCTCTTTAGTGTGGCTACAGTGACCTCAGGATCCCTCTAGCCTTGAAACAGTGGTCTTGGGGTTTCTCTGGAGTGCCATCAAGGAAAATAAGGCTCCTTTCATGTTTGATGTGCAACACGGAATTACCCTGCATGCAGTGCAGGGGCTTCGGGCCTCAATTTGCGGCGAGGGGGAAGTCTCATGGTTTTTCTCGAGTTGCGGCGGGAACCTGGGGTATATTTTCGAGTTACAACGGGGATGGCCTTTCCACCCACGTGTTTGTTCAGCCATGTCAGGATTCTTGCCTAGTTGCGAGGGACAACTCGGGATTCTACTCGAGGCTTGGCAGGGCAATTGGGACGCCTCTCCAGCTGAGGAGGGAGACCAAGGGTCCCTTTCCACGAGCCACAGCAATCCTGGGACTCCTATCAAGTTTCACGAGGAGTCAGGAATCGTCTCCTTTGGAGGCACTGATCTCCACGTACCTCTGGAGTTTTCAAAGGATGTAAGGCCTCAGGTCGAGATGAGGTGGGGAACTACGTCTTTCTCTGTGGTCTCCACAGGGGATTCAGACATCCTTTCGTCTTGGAGATGCAAAACGAGCCTGCATTTAAGTCACTGTAGGGATATTCGGCCTTATTCCGAGTCAGGGCATCGCGGTGTCCATTCCACTTGAGGCCGCAAACTCAGGGTCCCTCTCACATAGCTAGAGCTGAGAGAAGCCTCCTCTTGAGGTGCTTGTGGTAAGGTGGTATTCCTCTGGAGTCGAAGCCAGGGACTAACCTCTCATCTCGAGTTGATTTTTGGTCCACGGAGCTCTTTCGTGTTGCTACAGTGACCTCAGGATCCCTGTAGCCTTGAAACAGTGTTCTTGGGGTTTCTCTGGAGTGCCATCAAGGAAATCAAGGCTCCTTTCATGTGTGATGTGCAACACGGAATTGCTCTGCACGCAGTGCAGGGGAATCGGGCCTCATCTCGCGGCGAGGGGGAAGTCTCATGGTTTTTCTCGATTTGCGGCGGGAACCTGGGGTATATTTTCGAGTTACGATGGGGATGGCCCTTCCACCCACGTGTTTGTTCAGCGACGTCAGGACTCCTGCCTAGTTGCGAGGGACAATGCGGGATTCTCCTCGAGGCATGGCAGGGCAATTGTGACGACTCTCCATCTGAGGCGGGAGACCAAGGGCCCCTTTCCACGTGCCACAGCAATCCTGGGACTCCTATCAAGTTTCACGTGGAGTCAGGCATCGTCTCCTTTGGAGGCACTGATCTTCGCGTACCTCTTGAGTTTTCAAAAGATCTGAGGCCTCGGGTAGCGATGAGGTGGGGAAGTAGGTCTTTCTCTGTGGTCTCCACAGGGGATTCAGACATCCTTTCATCTTGGGAGATGCAAGACGAGCCTGCATTCAAGTCACTGCAGGGATATCCGGCCTTATATCGAGTCAGGGCATCGCGGTGTCCATTCCACTTGAGGCCGCAAAATCAGGGTCCCTCTCACATACCTAGAGCTGAGAGAAGCCTCCCCTTGAGGTGCTTGTGGTAAGGTGGTATTCCTCTGGAGTCGAAGCCAGGGACTAACCTCGCTTCTCGAGTTGATTCTTGGTCCACGGAGCTCTTTCGTGTTGCTACAGTGACCTCAGTTTCCCTCTAGCCTTGAAACAGTGTTCTTGGGGTTTCTCTGGAGTGCCATTAAGGAAATCAAGGCTCCTTTCATGTGTGATGTGCAACAGGGAATTCCTCTGCACGCAGTGCAGGGTATCGGGCCTCATTTTGCGGCGAGGGGGAAGTCTCATGGTTTTTCTCGAGTTGCTGTGGGAACCTGGGGTATATTATCGAGTTACGACGGGGATGCCCCTTCCACCCACGTGTTTGTTCAGTGACATCAGGACTCCTGCCTAGTTGCGAGGGACAACTCGGGATTCTCCTCGAGGCTTGGCAGGGCAATTGGGACTCCTCTCAATCTGAGGCGGGAGACCAAGGGTCCCTTTCCACGTGCCACAGGAATCCTGGGACTCCTATCAAGTTTCACGAGGAGTCAGGAATCGTCTCCTTTGGAGACACTGATCTCCGCGTACCTCTGTAGTTTTCAAAGGATGTGAGGCCTCCGGTCGCGATGAAGTCGGGAACGAGGTCTTTCTCTGTGGTCTCCACAGGGGATTCAGACATCCTTTCATCTTGGGAGATGCAAGACGAGCCTGCATTCAAGTCACTGCAGTGATATCCGGCCTTATTTCGAATTAGGGCATCGCGGTGTCCATTCCACTTGAGGCCGCAAACCTAGGGTCCCTCTCACATATCTAGAGCTGAGAGAAGCCTCCTCTTGAGGTGCTTGTGGTAAGGTGGTATGCCTCTGGAGTCGAAGCCAGGGAGTAACCTCTCATCTCGAGTTGATTTTTGGTCCACGGTGCTCTTTCTTGTTGCTACAGTGACCTCAGGATCCCTCTACCCTTGAAACAGTGTTCTTGGGGTTTCTCTGGAGTGCCATCAAGGAAATCAAGGCTCCTTTCATGTGTGATGTGCAACACGGAATTGCTCTGCACGCAGTGCAGGGGAATCGGGCCTCATCTCGCGGCGAGGGGGTAGTCTCATGGTTTTTCTCGAGTTGCGGCGGGAACCTGGGGTATATTCTCGAGTTACGACGGGGATGGCCCTTCCACCCACGTGTTTGTTCAGCGTCGTCAGGACTCCTGCCTAGTTGGGAGGGACAGCTCGGGATTCTCCTCGAGGGTTGGCAGGGCAATTGGAACGCCTCTCCAGCTGAGACGGGAGACCAAGTGACCCTTTCCACGTGCCACAGGAATCCTGGGACTCCTATCAAGTTTCACGAGGAGTCAGGCATCGTCTCCTTTGGAGGCACTGATCTCCGCATACCTCTGGAGTTTTCAAAGGATGTCAGGCCTCCGGTCGCGATGAGGTGGGGAACTAGGTCTTTCTCTGTGGTCTCCACAGGGGATTCAGACATCCTTTCGTCTTGGGAGATGCAAGACGAGCCTGCATTCAAGTCATTGCAGGGATATCCGGCCTTATTTCGAGTAAGGGCATCGCGGTGTCCATTCCACTTGAGGCCGCAAAATCAGGGTCCCTCTCACATAGCTAGAGCTGAGAGAAGTCTCGTCTTGAGGTGCCTGTGGTAAGGTGGTATTCCTCTGGAGTCGAAGCCAGGGACTAACCTCTCATCTCGAGTTGATTTTTGGTCCACGGAGCACTTTCGTGTGGCTACGGTGACCTCAGGATCCCTCTAGCCTTGAATCAGTGTTCTTGGGGTTTCTCTGGAGTGCCATCAAGGAAATCAAGGCTCCTTTTTGTGATGTGCAACACGGAATTGCTCTGCACGCAGTGCAGGGGAATCGGGCCTCATCTCGTGGCGAGGGGGAAGTCTCATGGTTTTTCTCGAGTTGCGGCGGGAACCTGGGGTATATTCTCGAGTTACGACGGGGATGGCCCTTCCACCTACGTGTTTGTTCAGCGACGTCAGGACTCCTGCCTAGTTGCGAGGGACAACTCGGGATTCTCCTCGAGGCTTGGCAGGGCAATTGGGACGCCTCTCCAGCTGAGGCGGGTGACGAAGGGTCCCTTTCCACGTGCCACAGGAATCCTGGGACTCCTATCAAGTTTCACGTGGAGTCAGGCATCGTCTCCTTTGGAGGCACTGATCTTCGCGTACCTCTTGAGTTTTCAAAAGATCTGAGGCCTCGGGTAGCGATGAGGTGGGGAAGTAGGTCTTTCTCTGTGGTCTCCACAGGGGATTCAGACATCCTTTCGTCTTGGGAGATGCAAGACGAGCCTGCATTCAAGTCACTGCAGGGATATCCGGCCTTATTTCGAGTCAGGGTATCGCGGTGTCCATTCCACTTGAGGCCGCAAACTCAGGGTCCCACTCACATACCTAGAGCTGAGAGAAGCCTGCTCTTGAGGTGCTTGTGGTAAGGTGGTATTCCTCTGGAGACGAAGCCAGGGACTAACCTCTCATCTCGAGTTGATTTTTGGCCCACGGAGCTCTTTCGTGTTGCTACAGTGACCTCAGGATCCCTCTAGCCTTGAAACAGTGTTCTTGGGGTTTCTCTGGAGTGCCATCAAGGAAATCAAGGCTCCTTTCATGTGTGATGTGCAACACGGAATTGCTCTGCACGCAGTGCAGGGGAATCGGGCCTCATCTCGCGGCGAGGGGGAAGTCTCATGGTTTTTCTCGAGTTGCGATGGGAACCTGGGGTATATTCTCGAGTTACGACGGGGATGGCCCTTCCACCCACGTGTTTGTTCAGCGCCGTCAGACTCCTGCCTAGTTGCGAGGGACAACTCGGGATTCTCCTCGAGGCTTGGCAGGGCAATTGGGACGCCTCTCCAGCTGAGGCGGGAGACCAAGGGTCCCTTTCCACGTGCCACAGGAATCCTGGGACTCCTATCAAGTTTCACGAGGAGTCAGGCATCGTCTCCTTTGGAGGCACTGATCTCCGCGTACCTCTGGAGTTTTCAAAGGATGTGAGGCATCCGTCGTGATGAGGTGGGGAATTGGACTTTCACTGTGGTCTCCACAGGGGATTCAGACATCCTTTCATCTTGGGAGATGCAAGACGAGCCTGCATTCAAGTCACTGCAGGGATAACCGGCCTTATTTCGAGTCAGGGTATCGCGGTCTCCATTCCACTTGAGGCCGCAAACTCAGGGTCCTTCTCACATACCTAGAGCTGAGATAAGCCTGCTCTTGAGGTGCTTGTGGTAAGGTGGTATTCCTCTGGAGTCGAAGCCAGGGACTAACCTCTCATCTCGAGTTGATTTTTGGTCCACGGAGCTCTTTCGTGTTGCTACAGTGACCTCAGGATCCCTCTAGCCTTGAAACAGTGTTCTTGGGGTTTCTCTGGAGTGCCATCAAGGAAATCAAGGCTCCTTTCATGTTTGATGTGCAACACGAAATTGCTCTGCATGCAGTGCAGGGGAATCGGGCCTCATCTCACGGCGAGGGGGAAGTCTCATGATTTTTCTCGAGTTGCGTCGAGAACCTGGGGTATATTCTCGAGTTACGACGGGGATGGCCCTTCCACACACGTGTTTGTTCAGCGACGTCAGGACTCCTGCCTAGTTGGGAGGGACAGCTCGGGATTCTCCTCGAGGCTTGGCAGGGCAATTGGAACGCCTCTCCAGATGAGACGGGAGACCAAGTGACCCTTTTCACGTGCCACAGGAATCCTGGGACTCCTATCTAGTTTCACGAGGAGTCAGGCATCGTCTCCTTTGGAGGCACTGATCTCCGCGTACCTCTGGAGTTTTCAAAGGATGTGAGGCCTCCGGTCGCGATGAGGTGGGGAACTAGGTCTTTCTCTGTGGTCTCCACAGGGGATTCAGACATCCTTTCGTCTTGGGAGATGCAAGACGAGCCTGCATTCAAGTCACTGCAGGTATATCCGGCCTTATTTCGCGTCAGGGCATCGCGGTGTCCATTCCACTTGAGGCCGCAAAATCAGGGTCCCTCTCACATAGCTAGAGCTGAGAGAAGTCTCGTCTTGAGGTGCTTGTGGTAAGGTGGTATTCCTCTGGAGTCGAAGCCAGGGACTAACCTCTCATCTCGAGTTGATTTTTGGTCCACGGAGCTCTTTCGTGTGGCTACAGTGACCTCAGGATCCCTCTAGCCTTGAATCAGTGTTCTTGGGGTTTCTCTGGAGTGCCATCAAGGAAATCAAGGTCCCTTTCATGTGTGATGTGCAACACGGAATTGCTCTGCACGCAGTGCAGGGGAATCGGGCCTCATCTCGCGGCGAGGGGGAAGTCTCATGGTTTTTCTCGAGTTGCGGCAGGAACCTGGGGTATATTCTCGAGTTACGACGGGGATGGCCCTTCCACCTACGTGTTTGTTCAGCGACGTCAGGACCCCTGCCTAGTTGCGAGGGACAACTCGCGATTCTCCTCGAGGCTTGGCAGGGCAATTGGGACGCCTCTCCAGCTGAGGCGGGAGACCAAGGGTCCCTTTCCAAGTGCCACAGGAATCCTGGGACTCCTATCAAGTTTCACGTGAAGTCAGGCATCATCTCCTGTGGAGGCACTGATCTCCGTGTACCTCTGGAGTTTTCAAAGGATGTGAGGCCTCCAGTCGCGATGAGGTGGGGAACTAGGTCTTTCTCTGTGGTCTCCACAGGGGATTCAGACATCCTTTCGTCTTGGGAGATGCAAGACGAGCCTGCATTCAAGTCACTGCAGGGATAACCGGCCTTATTTCGAGTCACGGTATCGCGGTGTCCATTCCACTTGAGGCCGCAAACTCAGGGTCCCACTCACATACCTAGAGCTGAGAGAAGCCTCCTCTTGAGGTGCTTGTGGTAAGGTGGTATTCCTCTGGAGTCGAAGCCAGGGACTAACCTCTCATCTCGAGTTGATTTTTGGTCCACGGAGCTCTTTTGTGTTGCTACAGTGACCTCAGGATCCCTCTAGCCTTGAAACAGTGTTCTTGGGGTTTCTCTGGAGTGTCATCAAGGAAATCAAGGCTCCTTTCATGTTTGATGTGCAACACGGAATTGCTCTGCATGCAGTGCAGGGAAATCGGGCCTCATCTCACGGCGAGTGGGAAGTCTCATGGTTTTTCTCGAGTTGCGGCGAGAACCTGGGGTATCTTCTCGAGTTACGACGGGGATGGCCCTTCCACCCACGTGTTTATTCAGCGACGTCAGGACTCCTGCCTAGTTGCGAGGAACAACCTGGGATTCTCCTCGAGGCTTGGCAGGGGAATTGGAACGCCTCTCCAGCTGAGGCGGGAGACCAAGGGTCCCTTTCCACGTGCCACAGGAATCCTGGGACTCCTATCAAGTTTCACGAGGAGTCAGGCATCGTCTCCTTTGGAGGCACTGATCTCTGCATACCTCTGGAGTTTTCAAAGGATGTGAGTCCTCCGGTCGCGATGAGGTGGGGAACTAGGTCTTTCTCTGTGGTCTCCACAGGGGATTCAGACATCCTTTCGTCTTGGGAGATGCAAGACGAGCCTGCATTCAAGTCACTGCAGGGATATCCGGCCTTATTTCGAGTCAGGGCATCGCGGTGTCCATTCCACTTGAGGCCGCAAACTCAGGGTCCCTCTCACATACCTAGAGCTGAGAGAAGCCTAGTCTTGAGGTGCTTGTGGTAAGGTGGTATTCCTCTGGAGTCGAAGCCAGGGACTAATCTCTCATCTCGAGTTGATTTTTGGTCCACGGAGCTCTTTTGTGTTGCTACAGTGACCTCAGGATCCCTCTAGCCTTGAAACAGTGTTCTTGGGGTTTCTCTGGAGTGCCATCAAGGAAATCAAGGCTCCTTTCATGTGTGATGTGCAACACGGAATTGCTCTGCATGCAGTGCAGGGTATCGGGCCTCATTTTGCGACGAGGGGGAAGTCTCATGGTTTTTCTCGAGTTGCGGCGGGAACCTGGTGTATATTCTCGAGTTACGACGGGAATGGCCCTTCCACCTACGTGTTTGTTCAGCGATGGCAGGACTCCTGCCTAGTTGCGAGGGACAACTCGGGATTCTCCTCGAGGCTTGGCAGGGCAATTGGAACGCCTCTCCAGCTGAGGCGGGAGACCAAGGGTCCCTTTCCACGTGCCAAAGGAATCCTGGGGCTCCTATCAACTTTCACGAGGAGTCAGGCATCGTCTCCTTTGGAGGCACTGATCTCCGCCTACTTCTGGAGTTTTCAAAGGATGTAAGGCCTCAGGTCGCGGTGAGGTGGGGAACTAGGTCTTTCTCCGTGGTCTCCACAGGGGATTCAGACATCCTTTCATCTTGGGAGATGCAAGACGAGCCTGCATTCAAGTCACTGCAGGGATATCCGGCCTTATTTCGAGTCAGGGTATCGCGGTGTCCATTCCACTTGAGGCCGCAAACTCAGGGTCCCTCTCACATACCTAGAGCTGAGAGAAGCCTCCTCTTGAGGTGCTTCTGGTAAGGTGGTATTCCTCTGGAGTCGAAGCCAGGGACTAACCTCTCATCTCGAGTTGATTTTTGGTCCTCGGAGCTCTTTCATGTTGCTACAGTGACCTCAGGATCCCTCTAGCCTGGAAACAGTGTTCTTGGGGTTTCTCTGGAGTGCCATCAAGGAAATCAAGGTTCCTTTCATGTTTGATGTGCAACACGGAATTGCTCTGCACGCAGTGCAGGGGAATCGGGCCTCATCTCGCGGCGAGGGGGATGTCTCATGGTTTTTCTCGAGTTGCGGCGGGAAAATGGGGTATATTCTCGAGTTACGATGGAGATGGCCCTTCCACCCACGTGTTTGTTCAGCGACGTCAGGACTCCTGCCTAGTTGCGAGGGACAACTCGGGATTCTCCTCGAGGCTTGGCAGGGCAATTGGGACGCCTCCCCAGCTGAGGCGGGAGACCAAGGGTCCCTTTCCACGTGCCACAGGAATCCTGGGACTCCTATCAAGTTTCACGAGGAGTCAGGCATCGTCTCCTTTGGAGGCACTGATCTACGCGTACCACTGGAGTTTTCAAAGGATGTGAGGCCTCCGGTCGCGATGAGGTGGGGAACTAGGTCTTTCTCTGTGGTCTCCACTGGGGATTCAGACAACCTTTCGTCTTGGGAGACGCAATACGAATCTGCATTCTAGTCACTGTAGGGATATCCGGCCTTATTTCGAGTCAGGGCATCGCGGTGTCCATTCCACTTGAGGCCGCAAACTCAGGGTCACTCTCACATATCTAGAGCTGAGAGAAGCCTCCTCTTGAGGTGCTTGTGGTAAGGTGGTATGCCTCTGGAGTCGAAGCCAGGGAGTAACCTCTCATCTCGAGTTGATTTTTGGTCCACGGTGCTCTTTCTTGTTGCTACAGTGACCTCAGGATCCCTCTAGCCTTGAAACAGTGTTCTTGGGGTTTCTCTGGAGTGCCGTCAAGGAAATCAAGGCTCCTTTCATGTGTGATGTGCAACACGGAATTGCTCTGCACGCAGTGCAGGGGAATCGGGCGTCATCTTGCTGCGAGGGGGTAGTCTCATGGTTTTTCTCGAGTTGCGGCGGGAACCTGGGGTATATTCTCGAGTTACGACGGGGATGGCCCTTCCACCCACGGGTTTGTTCAGCGACGGCAGGACTCCTTCCTACTTGCGAGGGACAACTCGGGATTCTCCTCGAGGCTTGGCAGGGCAATTGGGATGCCTCTCCAGCTGAGGCGGTAGACCAAGTGTCCCTTTCCATGTGCCACAGGAATCCTGGGACTCCTATCAAGTTTCACGAGGAGTCAGGCATCGTCTCCTTTGGAGGCACTGATCTCCGCATACCTCTGGAGTTTTCAAAGGATGTGAGGCCTCCGGTCGCGATGAGGTGGGGAAGTAGGTTTCCTTGTGGTCTCCACAGAGGATTCAGTCATCCTTTCGTCTTGGGAGATGCAAGACGAGCCTGCATTCAAGTCACTGCAGGGATATCCGGCCTTATTTCGAGTCAGGGTATTGCGGTCTCCATTCCACTTGAGGCCGCAAAATCAGGGTCCCTCTCACATACCTAGAGCTGAAAGAAGCCTCCTCTTGAGGTGCTTGTGGTAAGGTGGTATTCCTCTGGAGTCGAAGCCAGGGACTAACCTCTCATCTCGAGTTGATTTTTGGTCCACGGGGCTCTTTCGTGTTGCTACAGTGACCTCAGGAACCCTCTACCTTGAAACAGTGTTCCTGGGGTTTCTCTGGAGTGCCATCAAGGAAATCAAGGCTACTTTCATGTTTGATGTGCAACACGGAATTGCTCTGCACGCAGTGCAGGGGAATCGGGCCTCATCACGCGGCGAGGGGGAAGTCTCATGGTTTTTCTCGAGTTGCGGCGGGAACCTGGGGTATATTCTCGAGTTACGACGGGGATGGCCCTTCCACCCACGTGTTTGTTCAGCCATGTCAGGACTCCTGCCTAGTTGCGAGGGACAACTCGGGATTCTCCTCGAATCTTGGCAGGGCAATTGGGATGCCTCCCCAGCTGAGGCGGGAGACCAAGGTTCCCTTTCCACGTGCCACAGCAATCCTGGTATTCCTATCAAGTTTCACGAGGAGTCAGGCATCGTCTCCTTTGGAAGCACTGATCTCCCCGTACCTCTGGAGTTTTCAAAGGATGTGAGGCCTCCGGTCGCGATGAGGTGGGGAACTAGGTCTTTCTCTGTGGTCTCCACAGGGGATTCAGACATCCTTTCGTCTTGGGAGATGCAAGACGAGCCTGCATTCAAGTCACTGCAGGGATATCCGGCCTTATTTCAATTCAGGGCATCGCGGTCTCCATTCTACTTGAGGCCACAAACTCAGGGTCCCTCTCACATACCTAGAGCTGAGAGAAGCCTCCTCTTGAGGTGCTTGTGGTAAGGTGGTATTCCTCTGGAGTTGAAGCCAGGGACTAACCTCTCATCTCGAGTTGATTTTTGGTCCACGGAGCTCTTTCGTGTTGCTACAGTGACCTCAGGATCCCTCTAGCCTTGGAACAGTGTTCTTGGGGTTTCTCTGGAGTGCCATCAAGGAAATCAAGGCTCCTTTCATGTGTGATGTGCAACACGGAATTACTCTGCATGCAGTGCAGGGGAATCGGGCCTCATTTTGCGGCGAGGGAGAAGTCTCATGGTTTTTCTCGAGTTGCGGCGGGAACCTGGGGTATATTCTCGAGTTACGACGGGGAGGGCCCTTCCACCCACGTGTTTGTTCAGCCATGTCAGGACTCCTGCCTAGTTACGAGGGACAACTCGGGATTTCCTCGAGGCTTGGCAGGGCAATTGGGACACCTCTCCAGCTGAGGCGGGAGACCAAGGGTCCCTTTCCACGTGCCACAGGAATCCTGGGACTCCTATCAAGTTTCACGAGGAGTCAGGCATCGTCTCCTTTGGAGGCACTGATCTCCGCGTACCTCTGGAGTTTTCAAAGGATGTGAGGCCTCCGGTCGCGATGAAGTGGGGAACTAGGTCTTTCTCTGTGGTCTCCACAGGGGATTCAGACATCCTTTCATCTTGGGAGATGCAAAACGAGCCTGCATTCAAGTCACTGCAGGGATATCCGGCCTTATTTCGAGTCAGGGCATCGCGGTGTCCATTCCACTTGAGGCCGCAAACCTAGGGTCCCTCTCACATTTCTAGAGCTGAGAGAAGCCTCCTCTTGAGGTGCTTGTGGTAAGGTGGTATGCCTCTGGAGTCGAAGCCAGGGACTAACCTCTCATCTCGAGTTGATTTTTGGTCCACGGTGCTCTTTCTTGTTGCTACAGTGACCTCAGGATCCCTCTAGCCTTGAAACAGTGTTCTTGGGGTTTCTCTGGAGTGCCATCAAGGAAATCAAGGCTCCTTTCATGTGTGATGTGCAACACGGAATTGCTCTGCACGCAGTGCAGGGGAATCGGGCCTCATCTCGCGGCGAGGGGGTAGTCTCATGGTTGTTCTCGACTTGCGGCGGGAACCTGGGGTATATTCTCGAGTTACGACGGGGATGGCCCTTCCACCCACGGGTTTGTTCAGCGACGTCAGGACTCCTTCCTAGTTGCGAGGGACAACTCGGGATTCTCCTCGAGGCATGCCAGGGCAATTGGGATGCCTCTGCAGCTGAGGCGGGAGACCAAGGGTCCCTTTCCACGTGCCACAGGAAACCTGGGACTCCTATCAAGTTTCACGAGGAGTCAGCCATCGTCTCCTTTGGAGGCACTGATCTCCGCGTACCTCTGGAGTTTTCAAAGGATGTGAGGCCTCTGGTCGTGATGAGGTGGGGAACTAGGTCTTTTTCTATGGTCTCCACAGGGGATTCAGACATCCTTTCATCTTGGGAGATGCAAGACGAGCCTGCATTCAAGTCACTGCAAGGATATCCGGCCTTATTTCGAGTCAGGGCATCACGGTGTCCATTCCACTTGAAGCTTCAAACTCAGGGTCCCTCTCAGATACCTAGAGCTGAGAGAAGCGTCCTCTTGAGGTGCTTGTGGTAAGGTGGTATTCCTCTGGAGTGGAAGCCAGGGACTAACCTCTCATCTCGAGTTGATTTTTGGTCCACGGAGCTCTTTAGTGTGGCTACAGTGACCTCAGGATCCCTCTAGCCTTGAAACAGTGTTCTTGGGGTTTCTCTGGAGTGCCATCAAGGAAAATAAGGCTCCATTCATGTTTGATGTGCAACACGGAATTTCCCTGCATGCAGTGTAGGGGAATCGGGCGTCATCTTGCGGCGAGGGGGAAGTCTCATGGTTTTTCTCTAGTTGCGGCGGGAACCTGGTGTATATTCTCGAGTTACAACGGGGATGGCACTTCCACCCACGTGTTTGTTCAGCCATGTCAGGATTCCTGCCTAGTTGCGAGGGACAACTCGGGATTCTCCTCGAGGCTTGGCAGGGCAATTGGGACGCCTCTCCAGCTGAGGCGGGAGACCAAGGGTCCCTTTCCACGTGCCACAGCAATCCTGGGACTCCTATCAAGTTTCACGATTAGTCAGGCATCGTCTCCTTTGGAGGCACTGATCTCCGCGTACCTCTGGAGTTTTCAAAGGATGTGAGGCCTCCGGTCGCGATGAGGTGGGGAAGTAGGTTTCCTTGTGGTCTCCACAGAGGATTCAGTCATCCTTTCGTCTTGGGAGATGCAAGACGAGCCTGCATTCAAGTCACTGCAGGGATATCCGGCCTTATTTCGAGTCAGGGGATCGCGGTCTCCATTCCACTTGAGGCCGCAAAATCAGGGTCCCTCTCACATACCTAGAGCTGAAAGAAGCCTCCTCTTGAGGTGCTTGTGGTAAGGTGGTATTCCTCTGGAGTCGAAGCCAGGGACTAACCTCTCATCTCGAGTTGATTTTTGGTCCACGGTGCTCTTTCTTGTTGCTACAGTGACCTCAGGAACCCTCTACCTTGAAACAGTGTTCCTGGGGTTTCTCTGGAGTGCCATCAAGGAAATCAAGGCTCCTTTCATGTTTGATGTGCAACACGGAATTGCTCTGCACGCAGTGCAGGGGAATCGGGCCTCATCTCACGGCGAGGGAGAAGTCTCATTGTTTTTCTCGAGTTGCGGCGGGGACCTGGGGTATATTTCCGAGTTACGACGGGGATGGCCCTTCCACCCACATGTTTGTTCAGCGACGTCAGGACTCCTGCCTAGTTGCGAGGGACAACTCGGGATTCTCCTCGAGGCTTGGCAGGGCAACTGGGACGCCTCTCCAGCTGAGGCGGGAGACCAAGGGTCCCTTTCCACGTGCCACAGGAATCCTGGGAATCCTATCAAGTTTCACGAGGAGTCAGGCATCGTCTCCTTTGGAGGCACTGATCTCCGCGTACCTCTAGAGTTTTCAAAGGATGTGAGGCCTCCGGTCGCGATGAGGTGGGGAACTAGGTCTTTCTCTGTGGTCTCCACAGGGGATTCAGACATCCTTTCGTCTTGGGAGATGCAAGACGAGCCTGCATTCAAGTCACTGCAGGGATATCCGGCCTTATTTCGAGTCAGGGCATCGAGGTGTCCATTCCACTTGAGGCCGAAAAATCAGGGTCCCTCTCACATACCTAGAGCTGAGAGAAGCCTCCTCTTGAGGTGCTTGTGGTAAGGTGGTATTCCTCTGGAGTCGAAGCCAGGGACTAACCTCTCATCTCGAGTTGATTTTTGGTCCAAGGAGCTCTTTCATGTTGCTACAGTGACCTCAGGATCCCTCTAGCCTGGAAACAGTGTTCTTGGGGTTTCTCTGGAGTGCCATCAAGGAAATCAAGGTTCCTTTCATGTTTGATGTGCAACACGGAATTGCTCTGCACGCAGTGCAGGGGAATCGGGCCTCATCTCGCGGCGAGGGGGAAGTCTCATGGTTTTTCTCGAGTTGCGGCGGGAAAATGGGGTATATTCTCGAGTTACGATGGGGATGGCCCTTCCACCCACGTGTTTGTTCAGTGACGTCAGGACTCCTGCCTAGTTGCGAGGGACAACTCGGGATTCTCCTCGAGGCTTGGCAGGGCAATTGGGACGCCTCTCCAGCTGAGGCGGGAGACCAAGGGTCCCTTTCCACGTGCCACAGCAATCCTGGGACTCCTATCAAGGTTCACGAGGAGTCAGGCATCGTCTCCTTTGGAGGCACTGATCTACGCGTACCACTGGAGTTTTCAAAGGATGTGAGGCCTCCGGTCGCGATGAGGTGGGGAACTAGGTCTTTCTCTGTGGTCTCCACTGGGAATTCAGACAACCTTTCGTCTTGGGAGACGCAAGACGAATCTGCATTCTAGTCACTGTAGGGATATCCGGCCTTATTTCGAGTCAGGGCATCGCGGTGTCCATTCCACTTGAGGCCGCAAACTCAGGGTCCCTCTCACATACCTAGAGCTGAGAGAAGCCTCCTCTTGAGGTGCTTGTGGTAAGGTGGTATTCCTCTGGAGTCGAAGCCAGGGACTAAACTCTCATCTCGAGTTGATTTTTGGTCCACGGAGATCTTTCGTGTTGCTACAGTGACCTCAGGATCCCTCTAGCCCTGAAACAGTGTTCTTTGGGTTTCTCTGGAGTGCCATCATGGAAATCAAGGCTCCTTTCATGTGTGATGTGCAACACGGAATTACTCTGCATGCAGTGCAGGGGAATCGGGCCTCATTTTGCGGCGAGGGAGAAGTGTCATGGTTTTTCTAGAGTTGCGGCGGGAACCTGGGGTATATTCTCGAGTTACGACGGGGAGGGCCCTTCCACCCACGTGTTTGTTCAGCCATGTCAGGACTCCTGCCTAGTTACGAGGGACAACTCGGGATTCTCCTCGAGGCTTGGCAGGCAATTGGGACACCTCTCCGGCTGAGGCGGGAGACCAAGGGTCCCTTTCCACGTGCCACAGGAATCCTGGGACTCCTATCAAGTTTCACGAGGAGTCAGGCATCGTCTCCTTTGGAGGCACTGATCTCCGCGTACCTCTGGAGTTTTCAAAGGAAGAGAGGACTCCGGTCGCGATGAGGTGGGGAACTAGGTCTTTCTCTGTGGTCTCCACAGGGGATTCAGACATGCTTTCATCTTTGGAGATGCAAGACGAGCCTGCATGCAAGTCACTGCAGGGATATCTGGCCTTATTTCGCGTCAGGGCATCGCGGTGTCCATTCCACTTGAGGCCGCAATATCAGGGTCCCTCTCACATACCTAGAGCTGAGAGAAGCCTCCTCTTGAGGTGCTTGTGGTAAGGTGGTATTCCTCTGGAGTCGAAGCCAGGGACTAACCTCTCATCTCGAGTTGATTTTTGGTCCACGGAGCTGTTTCGTGTTGCTACAGTGACCTCAGGATCCCTCTAGCCTTGAAACAGTGTTCTTGGGGTTTCTCTGGAGTGCCATCAAGGAAATCAAGGCTCCTTTCATGTTTGATGTGCAACACGGATTGCTCTGCATGCAGTTCAGGGGAATCGGGCGTCATCTTGCGGCGAGGGGGAAGTCTCATGGTTTTTCTCTAGTTGCGGCGGGAACCTGGGGTATATTCTCGAGTTACGACGGGGATGGCCCTTCCACCCACGTGTTTGTTCAGCGACGTCAGGACTCCTTCCTAGTTGCGAGGGACAACTCCGGATTCTCCTCGAGGCTTGCCAGGGCAATTGGGATGCCTCTGCAGCTGAGGCGGGAGACCAAGGGTCCCTTTCCACGTGCCACAGGAAACCTGGGACTCCTATCAAGTTTCACGAGGAGTCAGCCATCGTCTCCTTTGGAGGCACTGATCTCCGCGTACCTCTGGAGTTTTCAAAGGATGTGAGGCCTCGGGTCGTGATGAGGTGGGGAACTAGGTCTTTTTCTATGGTCTCCACAGGGGATTCAGAGATACTTTCGTCTTGGGAGATGCAAGACGAGCCTGCATTCAAGTCACTGCAAGGATATCCGGCCTTATTTCGAGTCAGGACATCACGCTGTCCATTCCACTTGAAGCTGCAAACTCAGGGTCCCTCTCACATACCTAGAGCTGAGAGAAGCCTCCTCTTGAGGTGCTTGTGGTAAGGTGGTATTCCTCTGGAGTGGAAGCCAGGGACCAACCTCTCATCTCGAGTTGATTTTTGGTCCACGGAGCTCTTTAGTGTGGCTACAGTGACCTCAGGATCCCTCTAGCCTTGAAACAGTGGTCTTGGGGTTTCCCTGGAGTGCCATCAAGGAAAATAAGGCTCCTTTCATGTTTGATGTGCAACACGGAATTACCCTGCATGCAGTGCAGGGGCTTCGGGCCTCATTTTGCGGCGAGGGGAAAGTCTCATGGTTTTTCTCGAGTTGCGGCGGGAACCTGGGGTATATTCTCCAGTTACAACGGGGATGGCCCTTCCACCCACGTGTTTGTTCAGCCATGTCAGGATTCCTGCCTAGTTGCGAGGGACAACTCGGGATTCTCCTCGAGGCTTGGCAGGGCAATTGGGACGCCTCTCCAGCTGAGGCGGGAGACCAAGCGTCCCTTTCCACGTGCCACAGCAATCCTGGGACTCCTATCAAGTTTCACGAGGAGTCAGGAATCGTCTCCTTTGGAGGCACTGATCTCCGCGTACCTCTGGAGTTTTCAAAGGATGTAAGGCCTCCGGTCGTGATGAGATGGGGAACTACGTCTTTCTCTGTGGTCTCCACAGGGGATTCAGACATCCTTTCGTCTTGGAGATGCAAAACGAGCCTGCATTTAAGTCACTGCAGGGATATCCGGCCTTATTCCGAGTCAGGGCATCGCGGTGTCCATTCCACTTGAGGCCGCAAACTCAGGGTCCCTCTCACATAGCTAGAGCTGAGAGAAGCCTCCCCTTGAGGTGCTTGTGGTAAGGTGGTATTCCTCTGGAGTCGAAGCCAGGGACTAACCTCTCATCTCGAGTTGATTTTTGGTCCACGGAGCTCTTTCGTGTTGCTACAGTGACCTCAGGATCCCTGTAGCCTTGAAACAGTGTTCTTGGGGTTTCTCTGGAGTGCCATCAAGGAAATCAAGGCTCCTTTCATGTGTGATGTGCAACACGGAATTGCTCTGCACGCAGTGCAGGGGAATCGGGCCTCATCTCGCGGCGAGGGGGAAGTCTCATGGTTTTTCTCGATTTGCGGTGGGAACATGGGGTATATTCTCGAGTTACGACGGGGATGGCCCTTCCACCCACGTGTTTGTTCAGCAACGTCAGGACTCCTGCCTAGTTGCGAGGGACAACTCGGGATTCTCCTCGAGACTTGGCAGGGCAATTGTGACGACTCTCCATCTGAGGCGGGAGACCAAGGGTCCCTTTCCACGTGCCACAGCAATCCTGAGACTCCTATCAAGTTTCACGTGGAGTCAGGCATCGTCTCCTTTGGAGGCACTGATCTTCGCGTACCTCTTGAGTTTTCAAAAGATCTGAGGCCTCGGGTCGCGATGAGGTGGGGAAGTAGGTCTTTCTCTGTGGTCTCCACAGGGGATTCAGACATCCTTTCATCTTGGGAGATGCAAGACGAGCCTGCATTCAAGTCACTGCAGGGATATCCGGCCTTATATCGAGTCAGGGCATCGCCGTGTCCATTCCACTTGAGGCCGCAAAATCAGGGTCCCTCTCACATACCTAGAGCTGAGAGAAGCCTCCCCTTGAGGTGCTTGTGGTAAGGTGGTATTCCTCTGGAGTCGAAGCCAGGGACTAACCTCGCTTCTCGAGTTGATTCTTGGTCCACGGAGCTCTTTCGTGTTGCTACAGTGACCTCAGTTTCCCTCTAGCCTTGAAACAGTGTTCTTGGGGTTTCTCTGGAGTGCCATTAAGGAAATCAAGGCTCCTTTCATGTGTGATGTGCAACAGGGAATTCCTCTGCACGCAGTGCAGGGTATCGGGCCTCATTTTGCGGCGAGGGGGAAGTCTCATGGTTTTTCTCGAGTTGCTGTGGGAACCTGGGGTATATTCTCGAGTTACGACGGGGATGGCCCTTCACCCACGTGTTTGTTCAGCGACGTCAGGACTCCTGCCTAGTTGCGAGGGACAACTCGGGATTCTCCTCGAGGCTTGGCAGGTCAATTGGGATGCCTCTCCAGCTGAGGCGGGAGACCAAGGGTCCCTTTCCACGTGCCACAGGAATCCTGGGACTCCTATCAAGTTTCACGAGGAGTCAGGCATCGTCTCCTTTGGAGGCACTGATCTCCGCGTACCTCTGGAGTTTTCAAAGGATGTGAGGCCTCCGGTCGCGATGAGGTGGGGAACTATGTTTTCTCTGTGGTCTCCACAGGGGATTCAGACATCCTTTCGTCTTGGGAGATGCAAGACGAGCCTGCATTCAATTCACTGCAGGGATATTCGGCCTTATTTCGTGTCAGGGCATCACGGTGTCCATTCCACTTGAGGCCGCAAACTCAGGGTCCCTCTCACATATCTAGAGCTGAGAGAAGCCTGCTCTTGAGGTGCTTGTGGTAAGGTGGTATACCTCTGGAGTCGAAGCCAGGGACTAACCTCTCAACTCGAGTTGATTTTTGGTCCACGGTCGTCTTTTGTGTGGCTGCAGTGAACTCAGGATCCCTCTACCTTGAAACAGTGTTCTTGGGGTTTCTCTGGAGTGCCATCAAGGAAATCAAGGCTCCTTTGATGTGTGATGTGCAAGACGGAATTGCTCTGCACGCAGTGCAGGGGAATCGGGCCTCATCTCGTGGCGAGGGGGAAGCCTCATGGTTTTTCTCGAGTTGCGGCGGGAACCTGGGGTATATTATCGAGTTACGACGGGAATGGCCCTTCCACCCACGTGTTTGTTCAGCGACATCAGGACTCCTGCCTAGTTGCGAGGGACAACTCGGGATTCTCCTCGAGGCTTGGCAGGGCAATTGGGACTCCTCTCAATCTGAGGCGGGAGACCAAGGGTCCCTTTCCACGTGCCACAGGAATCCTGGGACTCCTATCAAGTTTCACGAGGAGTCAGGCATCGTCTCCTTTGGAGGCACTGATCTCCGCATACCTCTGGAGTTTTCAAAGGATGTCAGGCCTCCGGTCGCGATGAGGTGGGGAACTAGGTCTTTCTCTGTGGTCTCCACAGGGGATTCAGACATCCTTTCGTCTTGGGAGATGCAAGACGAGCCTGCATTCAAGTCATTGCAGGGATATCCGGCCTTATTTCGAGTAAGGGCATCGCGGTGTCCATTCCACTTGAGGCCGCAAAATCAGGGTCCCTCTCACATAGCTAGAGCTGAGAGAAGTCTCGTCTTGAGGTGCCTGTGGTAAGGTGGTATTCCTCTGGAGTCGAAGCCAGGGACTAACCTCTCATCTCGAGTTGATTTTTGGTCCACGGAGCACTTTCGTGTGGCTACGGTGACCTCAGGATCCCTCTAGCCTTGAATCAGTGTTCTTGGGGTTTCTCTGGAGTGCCATCAAGGAAATCAAGGCTCCTTTTTGTGATGTGCAACACGGAATTGCTCTGCACGCAGTGCAGGGGAATCGGGCCTCATCTCGTCGCGAGGGGGAAGTCTCATGGTTTTTCTCGAGTTGCGGCGGGAACCTGGGGTATATTCTCGAGTTACGACGGGGATGGCCCTTCCACCTACGTGTTTGTTCAGCGACGTCAGGACTCCTGCCTAGTTGCGAGGGACAACTCGGGATTCTCCTCGAGGCTTGGCAGGGCAATTGGGACGCCTCTCCAGCTGAGGCGGGTGACGAAGGGTCCCTTTCCACGTGCCACAGGAATCCTGGGACTCCTATCAAGTTTCACGTGGAGTCAGGCATCGTCTCCTTTGGAGGCACTGATCTTCGCGTACCTCTTGAGTTTTCAAAAGATCTGAGGCCTCGGGTAGCGATGAGGTGGGGAAGTAGGTCTTTCTCTGTGGTCTCCACAGGGGATTCAGACATCCTTTCGTCTTGGGAGATGCAAGACGAGCCTGCATTCAAGTCACTGCAGGGATATCCGGCCTTATTTCGAGTCAGGGTATCGCGGTGTCCATTCCACTTGAGGCCGCAAACTCAGGGTCCCACTCACATACCTAGAGCTGAGAGAAGCCTGCTCTTGAGGTGCTTGTGGTAAGGTGGTATTCCTCTGGAGACGAAGCCAGGGACTAACCTCTCATCTCGAGTTGATTTTTGGCCCACGGAGCTCTTTCGTGTTGCTACAGTGACCTCAGGATCCCTCTAGCCTTGAAACAGTGTTCTTGGGGTTTCTCTGGAGTGCCATCAAGGAAATCAAGGCTCCTTTCATGTGTGATGTGCAACACGGAATTGCTCTGCACGCAGTGCAGGGGAATCGGGCCTCATCTCGCGGTGAGGGGGAAGTCTCATGGTTTTTCTCGAGTTGCGATGGGAACCTGGGGTATATTCTCGAGTTACGACGGGGATGGCCCTTCCACCCACGTGTTTGTTCAGCGCCGTCAGACTCCTGCCTAGTTGCGAGGGACAACTCGGGATTCTCCTCGAGGCTTGGCAGGGCAATTGGGACGCCTCTCCAGCTGAGGCGGGAGACCAAGGGTCCCTTTCCACGTGCCACAGGAATCCTGGGACTCCTATCAAGTTTCACGAGGAGTCAGGCATCGTCTCCTTTGGAGGCACTGATCTCCGCGTACCTCTGGAGTTTTCAAAGGATGTGAGGCATCCGTCGTGATGAGGTGGGGAATTGGACTTTCACTGTGGTCTCCACAGGGGATTCAGACATCCTTTCATCTTGGGAGATGCAAGACGAGCCTGCATTCAAGTCACTGCAGGGATAACCGGCCTTATTTCGAGTCAGGGTATCGCGGTCTCCATTCCACTTGAGGCCGCAAACTCAGGGTCCTTCTCACATACCTAGAGCTGAGATAAGCCTGCTCTTGAGGTGCTTGTGGTAAGGTGGTATTCCTCTGGAGTCGAAGCCAGGGACTAACCTCTCATTTCGAGTTGATTTTTGGTCCACGGAGCTCTTTCGTGTTGCTACAGTGACCTCAGGATCCCTCTAGCCTTGAAACAGTGTTCTTGGGGTTTCTCTGGAGTGCCATCAAGGAAATCAAGGCTCCTTTCATGTTTGATGTGCAACACGAAATTGCTCTGCATGCAGTGCAGGGGAATCGGGCCTCATCTCACGGCGAGGGGGAAGTCTCATGATTTTTCTCGAGTTGCGTCGAGAACCTGGGGTATATTCTCGAGTTACGACGGGGATGGCCCTTCCACCCACGTGTTTGTTCAGCGACGTCAGGACTCCTGCCTAGTTGGGAGGGACAGCTCGGGATTCTCCTCGAGGCTTGGCAGGGCAATTGGAACGCCTCTCCAGATGAGACGGGAGACCAAGTGACCCTTTTCACGTGCCACAGGAATCCTGGGACTCCTATCTAGTTTCACGAGGAGTCAGGCATCGTCTCCTTTGGAGGCACTGATCTCCGCGTACCTCTGGAGTTTTCAAAGGATGTGAGGCCTCCGGTCGCGATGAGGTGGGGAACTAGGTCTTTCTCTGTGGTCTCCACAGGGGATTCAGACATCCTTTCGTCTTGGGAGATGCAAGACGAGCCTGCATTCAAGTCACTGCAGGGATATCCGGCCTTATTTCGCGTCAGGGCATCGCGGTGTCCATTCCACTTGAGGCCGCAAAATCAGGGTCCCTCTCACATAGCTAGAGCTGAGAGAAGTCTCGTCTTGAGGTGCTTGTGGTAAGGTGGTATTCCTCTGGAGTCGAAGCCAGGGACTAACCTCTCATCTCGAGTTGATTTTTGGTCCACGGAGCTCTTTCGTGTGGCTACAGTGACCACAGGATCCCTCTAGCCTTGAATCAGTGTTCTTGGGGTTTCTCTGGAGTGCCATCAAGGAAATCAAGGTCCCTTTCATGTGTGATGTGCAACACGGAATTGCTCTGCACGCAGTGCAGGGGAATCGGGCCTCATCTCGCGGCGAGGGGGAAGTCTCATGGTTTTTCTCGAGTTGCGGCAGGAACCTGGGGTATATTCTCGAGTTACGACGGGGATGGCCCTTCCACCTACGTGTTTGTTCAGCGACGTCAGGACCCCTGCCTAGTTGCGAGGGACAACTCGCGATTCTCCTCGAGGCTTGGCAGGGCAATTGGGACGCCTCTCCAGCTGAGGCGGGAGACCAAGGGTCCCTTTCCAAGTGCCACAGGAATCCTGGGACTCCTATCAAGTTTCACGTGAAGTCAGGCATCATCTCCTGTGGAGGCACTGATCTCCGCGTACCTCTGGAGTTTTCAAAGGATGTGAGGCCTCCAGTCGCGATGAGGTGGGGAACTAGGTCTTTCTCTGTGGTCTCCACAGGGGATTCAGACATCCTTTCGTCTTGGGAGATGCAAGACGAGCCTGCATTCAAGTCACTGCAGGGATAACCGGCCTTATTTCGAGTCACGGTATCGCGGTGTCCATTCCACTTGAGGCCGCAAACTCAGGGTCCCACTCACATACCTAGAGCTGAGAGAAGCCTCCTCTTGAGGTGCTTGTGGTAAGGTGGTATTCCTCTGGAGTCGAAGCCAGGGACTAACCTCTCATCTCGAGTTGATTTTTGGTCCACGGAGCTCTTTCGTGTTGCTACAGTGACCTCAGGATCCCTCTAGCCTTGAAACAGTGTTCTTGGGGTTTCTCTGGAGTGCCATCAAGGAAATCAAGGCTCCTTTCATGTTTGATGTGCAACACGGAATTGCTCTGCATGCAGTGCAGGGAAATCGGGCCTCATCTCACGGCGAGTGGGAAGTCTCATGGTTTTTCTCGAGTTGCGGCGAGAACCTGGGGTATCTTCTCGAGTTACGACGGGGATGGCCCTTCCACCCACGTGTTTATTCAGCGACGTCAGGACTCCTGCCTAGTTGCGAGGAACAACCTGGGATTCTCCTCGAGGCTTGGCAGGGGAATTGGAACGCCTCTCCAGCTGAGGCGGGAGACCAAGGGTCCCTTTCCACGTGCCACAGGAATCCTGGGACTCCTATCAAGTTTCACGAGGAGTCAGGCATCGTCTCCTTTGGAGGCACTGATCTCTGCATACCTCTGGAGTTTTCAAAGGATGTGAGTCCTCCGGTCGCGATGAGGTGGGGAACTAGGTCTTTCTCTGTGGTCTCCACAGGGGATTCAGACATCCTTTCGTCTTGGGAGATGCAAGACGAGCCTGCATTCAAGTCACTGCAGGGATATCCGGCCTTATTTCGAGTCAGGGCATCGCGGTGTCCATTCCACTTGAGGCCGCAAACTCAGGGTCCCTCTCACATACCTAGAGCTGAGAGAAGCCTAGTCTTGAGGTGCTTGTGGTAAGGTGGTATTCCTCTGGAGTCGAAGCCAGGGACTAATCTCTCATCTCGAGTTGATTTTTGGTCCACGGAGCTCTTTTGTGTTGCTACAGTGACCTCAGGATCCCTCTAGCCTTGAAACAGTGTTCTTGGGGTTTCTCTGGAGTGCCATCAAGGAAATCAAGGCTCCTTTCATGTGTGATGTGCAACACGGAATTGCTCTGCATGCAGTGCAGGGTATCGGGCCTCATTTTGCGACGAGGGGGAAGTCTCATGGTTTTTCTCGAGTTGCGGCGGGAACATGGTGTATATTCTCGAGTTACGACGGGAATGGCCCTTCCACCTACGTGTTTGTTCAGCGATGGCAGGACTCCTGCCTAGTTGCGAGGGACAACTCGGGATTCTCCTCGAGGCTTGGCAGGGCAATTGGAACGCCTCTCCAGCTGAGGCGGGAGACCAAGGGTCCCTTTCCACGTGCCAAAGGAATCCTGGGGCTCCTATCAACTTTCACGAGGAGTCAGGCATCGTCTCCTTTGGAGGCACTGATCTCCGCCTACTTCTGGAGTTTTCAAAGGATGTAAGGCCTCAGGTCGCGGTGAGGTGGGGAACTAGGTCTTTCTCCGTGGTCTCCACAGGGGATTCACACATCCTTTCATCTTGGGAGATGCAAGACGAGCCTGCATTCAAGTCACTGCAGGGATATCCGGCCTTATTTCGAGTCAGGGTATCGCGGTGTCCATTCCACTTGAGGCCGCAAACTCAGGGTCCCTCTCACATACCTAGAGCTGAGAGAAGCCTCCTCTTGAGGTGCTTGTGGTAAGGTGGTATTCCTCTGGAGTCGAAGCCAGGGACTAACCTCTCATCTCGAGTTGATTTTTGGTCCTCGGAGCTCTTTCATGTTGCTACAGTGACCTCAGGATCCCTCTAGCCTGGAAACAGTGTTCTTGGGGTTTCTCTGGAGTGCCATCAAGGAAATCAAGGTTCCTTTCATGTTTGATGTGCAACACGGAATTGCTCTGCACGCAGTGCAGGGGAATCGGGCCTCATCTCGCGGCGAGGGGGAAGTCTCATGGTTTTTCTCGAGTTGCGGCGGGAAAATGGGGTATATTCTCGAGTTACGATGGAGATGGCCCTTCCACCCACGTGTTTGTTCAGCGACGTCAGGACTCCTGCCTAGTTGCGAGGGACAACTCGGGATTCTCCTCGAGGCTTGGCAGGGCAATTGGGACGCCTCCCCAGCTGAGGCGGGAGACCAAGGGTCCCTTTCCACGTGCCACAGGAATCCTGGGACTCCTATCAAGTTTCACGAGGAGTCAGGCATCGTCTCCTTTGGAGGCACTGATCTACGCGTACCACTGGAGTTTTCAAAGGATGTGAGGCCTCCGGTCGCGATGAGGTGGGGAACTAGGTCTTTCTCTGTGGTCTCCACTGGGGATTCAGACAACCTTTCGTCTTGGGAGACGCAATACGAATCTGCATTCTAGTCACTGTAGGGATATCCGGCCTTATTTCGAGTCAGGGCATCGCGGTGTCCATTCCACTTGAGGCCGCAAACTCAGGGTCACTCTCACATATCTAGAGCTGAGAGAAGCCTCCTCTTGAGGTGCTTGTGGTAAGGTGGTATGCCTCTGGAGTCGAAGCCAGGGAGTAACCTCTCATCTCGAGTTGATTTTTGGTCCACGGTGCTGTTTCTTGTTGCTACAGTGACCTCAGGATCCCTCTAGCCTTGAAACAGTGTTCTTGGGGTTTCTCTGGAGTGCCGTCAAGGAAATCAAGGCTCCTTTCATGTGTGATGTGCAACACGGAATTGCTCTGCACGCAGTGCAGGGGAATCGGGCGTCATCTTGCTGCGAGGGGGTAGTCTCATGGTTTTTCTCGAGTTGCGGCGGGAACCTGGGGTATATTCTCGAGTTACGACGGGGATGGCCCTTCCACCCACGGGTTTGTTCAGCGACGGCAGGACTCCTTCCTCCTTGCGAGGGACAACTCGGGATTCTCCTCGAGGCTTGGCAGGGCAATTGGGATGCCTCTCCAGCTGAGGCGGTAGACCAAGTGTCCCTTTCCATGTGCCACAGGAATCCTGGGACTCCTATCAAGTTTCACGAGGAGTCAGGCATCGTCTCCTTTGGAGGCACTGATCTCCGCATACCTCTGGAGTTTTCAAAGGATGTGAGGCCTCCGGTCGCGATGAGGTGGGGAAGTAGGTTTCCTTGTGGTCTCCACAGAGGATTCAGTCATCCTTTCGTCTTGGGAGATGCAAGACGAGCCTGCATTCAAGTCACTGCAGGGATATCCGGCCTTATTTCGAGTCAGGGTATCGCGGTCTCCATTCCACTTGAGGCCGCAAAATCAGGGTCCCTCTCACATACCTAGAGCTGAAAGAAGCCTCCTCTTGAGGTGCTTGTGGTAAGGTGGTATTCCTCTGGAGTCGAAGCCAGGGACTAACCTCTCATCTCGAGTTGATTTTTGGTCCACGGGGCTCTTTCGTGTTGCTACAGTGACCTCAGGAACCCTCTACCTTGAAACAGTGTTCCTGGGGTTTCTCTGGAGTGCCATCAAGGAAATCAAGGCTACTTTCATGTTTGATGTGCAACACGGAATTGCTCTGCACGCAGTGCAGGGGAATCGGGCCTCATCACGCGGCGAGGGGGAAGTCTCATGGTTTTTCTCGAGTTGCGGCGGGAACCTGGGGTATATTCTCGAGTTACGACGGGGATGGCCCTTCCACCCACGTGTTTGTTCAGCCATGTCAGGACTCCTGCCTAGTTGCGAGGGACAACTCGGGATTCTCCTCGAATCTTGGCAGGGCAATTGGGATGCCTCCCCAGCTGAGGCGGGAGACCAAGGTTCCCTTTCCACGTGCCACAGCAATCCTGGTATTCCTATCAAGTTTCACGAGGAGTCAGGCATCGTCTCCTTTGGAAGCACTGATCTCCCCGTACCTCTGGAGTTTTCAAAGGATGTGAGGCCTCCGGTCGCGATGAGGTGGGGAACTAGGTCTTTCTCTGTGGTCTCCACAGGGGATTCAGACATCCTTTCGTCTTGGGAGATGCAAGACGAGCCTGCATTCAAGTCACTGCAGGGATATCCGGCCTTATTTCAATTCAGGGCATCGCGGTCTCCATTCTACTTGAGGCCACAAACTCAGGGTCCCTCTCACATACCTAGAGCTGAGAGAAGCCTCCTCTTGAGGTGCTTGTGGTAAGGTGGTATTCCTCTGGAGTTGAAGCCAGGGACTAACCTCTCATCTCGAGTTGATTTTTGGTCCACGGAGCTCTTTCGTGTTGCTACAGTGACCTCAGGATCCCTCTAGCCTTGGAACAGTGTTCTTGGGGTTTCTCTGGAGTGCCATCAAGGAAATCAAGGCTCCTTTCATGTGTGATGTGCAACACGGAATTACTCTGCATGCAGTGCAGGGGAATCGGGCCTCATTTTGCGGCGAGGGAGAAGTCTCATGGTTTTTCTCGAGTTGCGGCGGGAACCTGGGGTATATTCTCGAGTTACGACGGGGAGGGCCCTTCCACCCACGTGTTTGTTCAGCCATGTCAGGACTCCTGCCTAGTTACGAGGGACAACTCGGGATTCTCCTCGAGGCTTGGCAGGGCAATTGGGACACCTCTCCAGCTGAGGCGGGAGACCAAGGGTCCCTTTCCACGTGCCACAGGAATCCTGGGACTCCTATCAAGTTTCACGAGGAGTCAGGCATCGTCTCCTTTGGAGGCACTGATCTCCGCGTACCTCTGGAGTTTTCAAAGGATGTGAGGCCTCCGGTCGCGATGAAGTGGGGAACTAGGTCTTTCTCTGTGGTCTCCACAGGGGATTCAGACATCCTTTCATCTTGGGAGATGCAAAACGAGCCTGCATTCAAGTCACTGCAGGGATATCCGGCCTTATTTCGAGTCAGGGCATCGCGGTGTCCATTCCACTTGAGGCCGCAAACCTAGGGTCCCTCTCACATTTCTAGAGCTGAGAGAAGCCTCCTCTTGAGGTGCTTGTGGTAAGGTGGTATGCCTCTGGAGTCGAAGCCAGGGACTAACCTCTCATCTCGAGTTGATTTTTGGTCCACGGTGCTCTTTCTTGTTGCTACAGTGACCTCAGGATCCCTCTAGCCTTGAAACAGTGTTCTTGGGGTTTCTCTGGAGTGCCATCAAGGAAATCAAGGCTCCATTCATGTGTGATGTGCAACACGGAATTGCTCTGCACGCAGTGCAGGGGAATCGGGCCTCATCTCGCGGCGAGGGGGTAGTCTCATGGTTGTTCTCGACTTGCGGCGGGAACCTGGGGTATATTCTCGAGTTACGACGGGGATGGCCCTTCCACCCACGGGTTTGTTCAGCGACGTCAGGACTCCTTCCTAGTTGCGAGGGACAACTCGGGATTCTCCTCGAGGCATGCCAGGGCAATTGGGATGCCTCTGCAGCTGAGGCGGGAGACCAAGGGTCCCTTTCCACGTGCCACAGGAAACCTGGGACTCCTATCAAGTTTCACGAGGAGTCAGCCATCGTCTCCTTTGGAGGCACTGATCTCCGCGTACCTCTGGAGTTTTCAAAGGATGTGAGGCCTCTGGTCGTGATGAGGTGGGGAACTAGGTCTTTTTCTATGGTCTCCACAGGGGATTCAGACATCCTTTCATCTTGGGAGATGCAAGACGAGCCTGCATTCAAGTCACTGCAAGGATATCCGGCCTTATTTCGAGTCAGGGCATCACGGTGTCCATTCCACTTGAAGCTTCAAACTCAGGGTCCCTCTCAGATACCTAGAGCTGAGAGAAGCGTCCTCTTGAGGTGCTTGTGGTAAGGTGGTATTCCTCTGGAGTGGAAGCCAGGGACTAACCTCTCATCTCGAGTTGATTTTTGGTCCACGGAGCTCTTTAGTGTGGCTACAGTGACCTCAGGATCCCTCTAGCCTTGAAACAGTGTTCTTGGGGTTTCTCTGGAGTGCCATCAAGGAAAATAAGGCTCCATTCATGTTTGATGTGCAACACGGAATTTCCCTGCATGCAGTGTAGGGGAATCGGGCGTCATCTTGCGGCGAGGGGGAAGTCTCATGGTTTTTCTCTAGTTGCGGCGGGAACCTGGTGTATATTCTCGAGTTACAACGGGGATGGCACTTCCACCCACGTGTTTGTTCAGCCATGTCAGGATTCCTGCCTAGTTGCGAGGGACAACTCGGGATTCTCCTCGAGGCTTGGCAGGGCAATTGGGACGCCTCTCCAGCTGAGGCGGGAGACCAAGGGTCCCTTTCCACGTGCCACAGCAATCCTGGGACTCCTATCAAGTTTCACGATTAGTCAGGCATCGTCTCCTTTGGAGGCACTGATCTCCGCGTACCTCTGGAGTTTTCAAAGGATGTGAGGCCTCCGGTCGCGATGAGGTGGGGAAGTAGGTTTCCTTGTGGTCTCCACAGAGGATTCAGTCATCCTTTCGTCTTGGGAGATGCAAGACGAGCCTGCATTCAAGTCACTGCAGGGATATCCGGCCTTATTTCGAGTCAGGGGATCGCGGTCTCCATTCCACTTGAGGCCGCAAAATCAGGGTCCCTCTCACATACCTAGAGCTGAAAGAAGCCTCCTCTTGAGGTGCTTGTGGTAAGGTGGTATTCCTCTGGAGTCGAAGCCAGGGACTAACCTCTCATCTCGAGTTGATTTTTGGTCCACGGTGCTCTTTCTTGTTGCTACAGTGACCTCAGGAACCCTCTACCTTGAAACAGTGTTCCTGGGGTTTCTCTGGAGTGCCATCAAGGAAATCAAGGCTCCTTTCATGTTTGATGTGCAACACGGAATTGCTCTGCACGCAGTGCAGGGGAATCGGGCCTCATCTCACGGCGAGGGAGAAGTCTCATTGTTTTTCTCGAGTTGCGGCGGGGACCTGGGGTATATTTCCGAGTTACGACGGGGATGGCCCTTCCACCCACATGTTTGTTCAGCGACGTCAGGACTCCTGCCTAGTTGCGAGGGACAACTCGGGATTCTCCTCGAGGCTTGGCAGGGCAACTGGGACGCCTCTCCAGCTGAGGCGGGAGACCAAGGGTCCCTTTCCACGTGCCACAGGAATCCTGGGAATCCTATCAAGTTTCACGAGGAGTCAGGCATCGTCTCCTTTGGAGGCACTGATCTCCGCGTACCTCTAGAGTTTTCAAAGGATGTGAGGCCTCCGGTCGCGATGAGGTGGGGAACTAGGTCTTTCTCTGTGGTCTCCACAGGGGATTCAGACATCCTTTCGTCTTGGGAGATGCAAGACGAGCCTGCATTCAAGTCACTGCAGGGATATCCGGCCTTATTTCGAGTCAGGGCATCGAGGTGTCCATTCCACTTGAGGCCGAAAAATCAGGGTCCCTCTCACATACCTAGAGCTGAGAGAAGCCTCCTCTTGAGGTGCTTGTGGTAAGGTGGTATTCCTCTGGAGTCGAAGCCAGGGACTAACCTCTCATCTCGAGTTGATTTTTGGTCCAAGGAGCTCTTTCATGTTGCTACAGTGACCTCAGGATCCCTCTAGCCTGGAAACAGTGTTCTTGGGGTTTCTCTGGAGTGCCATCAAGGAAATCAAGGTTCCTTTCATGTTTGATGTGCAACACGGAATTGCTCTGCACGCAGTGCAGGGGAATCGGGCCTCATCTCGCGGCGAGGGGGAAGTCTCATGGTTTTTCTCGAGTTGCGGCGGGAAAATGGGGTATATTCTCGAGTTACGATGGGGATGGCCCTTCCACCCACGTGTTTGTTCAGTGACGTCAGGACTCCTGCCTAGTTGCGAGGGACAACTCGGGATTCTCCTCGAGGCTTGGCAGGGCAATTGGGACGCCTCTCCAGCTGAGGCGGGAGACCAAGGGTCCCTTTCCACGTGCCACAGCAATCCTGGGACTCCTATCAAGGTTCACGAGGAGTCAGGCATCGTCTCCTTTGGAGGCACTGATCTACGCGTACCACTGGAGTTTTCAAAGGATGTGAGGCCTCCGGTCGCGATGAGGTGGGGAACTAGGTCTTTCTCTGTGGTCTCCACTGGGAATTCAGACAACCTTTCGTCTTGGGAGACGCAAGACGAATCTGCATTCTAGTCACTGTAGGGATATCCGGCCTTATTTCGAGTCAGGGCATCGCGGTGTCCATTCCACTTGAGGCCGCAAACTCAGGGTCCCTCTCACATACCTAGAGCTGAGAGAAGCCTCCTCTTGAGGTGCTTGTGGTAAGGTGGAATTCCTCTGGAGCCGAAGCCAGGGACTAACCTCTCATCTCGAGTTGATTTTTGGTCCACGGAGATCTTTCGTGTTGCTACAGTGACCTCAGGATCCCTCTAGCCCTGAAACAGTGTTCTTTGGGTTTCTCTGGAGTGCCATCATGGAAATCAAGGCTCCTTTCATGTGTGATGTGCAACACGGAATTACTCTGCATGCAGTGCAGGGGAATCGGGCCTCATTTTGCGGCGAGGGAGAAGTGTCATGGTTTTTCTAGAGTTGCGGCGGGAACCTGGGGTATATTCTCGAGTTACGACGGGGAGGGCCCTTCCACCCACGTGTTTGTTCAGCCATGTCAGGACTCCTGCCTAGTTACGAGGGACAACTCGGGATTCTCCTCGAGGCTTGGCAGGCAATTGGGACACCTCTCCGGCTGAGGCGGGAGACCAAGGGTTCCTTTCCACGTGCCACAGGAATCCTGGGACTCCTATCAAGTTTCACGAGGAGTCAGGCATCGTCTCCTTTGGAGGCACTGATCTCCGCGTACCTCTGGAGTTTTCAAAGGAAGAGAGGACTCCGGTCGCGATGAGGTGGGGAACTAGGTCTTTCTCTGTGGTCTCCACAGGGGATTCAGACATGCTTTCATCTTTGGAGATGCAAGACGAGCCTGCATGCAAGTCACTGCAGGGATATCTGGCCTTATTTCGCGTCAGGGCATCGCGGTGTCCATTCCACTTGAGGCCGCAATATCAGGGTCCCTCTCACATACCTAGAGCTGAGAGAAGCCTCCTCTTGAGGTGCTTGTGGTAAGGTGGTATTCCTCTGGAGTCGAAGCCAGGGACTAACCTCTCATCTCGAGTTGATTTTTGGTCCACGGAGCTGTTTCGTGTTGCTACAGTGACCTCAGGATCCCTCTAGCCTTGAAACAGTGTTCTTGGGGTTTCTCTGGAGTGCCATCAAGGAAATCAAGGCTCCTTTCATGTTTGATGTGCAACACGGATTGCTCTGCATGCAGTTCAGGGGAATCGGGCGTCATCTTGCGGCGAGGGGGAAGTCTCATGGTTTTTCTCTAGTTGCGGCGGGAACCTGGGGTATATTCTCGAGTTACGACGGGGATGGCCCTTCCACCCACGTGTTTGTTCAGCGACGTCAGGACTCCTTCCTAGTTGCGAGGGACAACTCCGGATTCTCCTCGAGGCTTGCCAGGGCAATTGGGATGCCTCTGCAGCTGAGGCGGGAGACCAAGGGTCCCTTTCCACGTGCCACAGGAAACCTGGGACTCCTATCAAGTTTCACGAGGAGTCAGCCATCGTCTCCTTTGGAGGCACTGATCTCCGCGTACCTCTGGAGTTTTCAAAGGATGTGAGGCCTCGGGTCGTGATGAGGTGGGGAACTAGGTCTTTTTCTATGGTCTCCACAGGGGATTCAGAGATACTTTCGTCTTGGGAGATGCAAGACGAGCCTGCATTCAAGTCACTGCAAGGATATCCGGCCTTATTTCGAGTCAGGACATCACGGTGTCCATTCCACTTGAAGCTGCAAACTCAGGGTCCCTCTCACATACCTAGAGCTGAGAGAAGCCTCCTCTTGAGGTGCTTGTGGTAAGGTGGTATTCCTCTGGAGTGGAAGCCAGGGACCAACCTCTCATCTCGAGTTGATTTTTGGTCCACGGAGCTCTTTAGTGTGGCTACAGTGACCTCAGGATCCCTCTAGCCTTGAAACAGTGGTCATGGGGTTTCCCTGGAGTGCCATCAAGGAAAATAAGGCTCCTTTCATGTTTGATGTGCAACACGGAATTACCCTGCATGCAGTGCAGGGGCTTCGGGCCTCATTTTGCGGCGAGGGGAAAGTCTCATGGTTTTTCTCGAGTTGCGGCGGGAACCTGGGGTATATTCTCCAGTTACAACGGGGATGGCCCTTCCACCCACGTGTTTGTTCAGCCATGTCAGGATTCCTGCCTAGTTGCGAGGGACAACTCGGGATTCTCCTCGAGGCTTGGCAGGGCAATTGGGACGCCTCTCCAGCTGAGGCGGGAGACCAAGCGTCCCTTTCCACGTGCCACAGCAATCCTGGGACTCCTATCAAGTTTCACGAGGAGTCAGGAATCGTCTCCTTTGGAGGCACTGATCTCCGCGTACCTCTGGAGTTTTCAAAGGATGTAAGGCCTCCGGTCGTGATGAGATGGGGAACTACGTCTTTCTCTGTGGTCTCCACAGGGGATTCAGACATCCTTTCGTCTTGGAGATGCAAAACGAGCCTGCATTTAAGTCACTGCAGGGATATCCGGCCTTATTCCGAGTCAGGGCATCGCGGTGTCCATTCCACTTGAGGCCGCAAACTCAGGGTCCCTCTCACATAGCTAGAGCTGAGAGAAGCCTCCCCTTGAGGTGCTTGTGGTAAGGTGGTATTCCTCTGGAGTCGAAGCCAGGGACTAACCTCTCATCTCGAGTTGATTTTTGGTCCACGGAGCTCTTTCGTGTTGCTACAGTGACCTCAGGATCCCTGTAGCCTTGAAACAGTGTTCTTGGGGTTTCTCTGGAGTGCCATCAAGGAAATCAAGGCTCCTTTCATGTGTGATGTGCAACACGGAATTGCTCTGCACGCAGTGCAGGGGAATCGGGCCTCATCTCGCGGCGAGGGGGAAGTCTCATGGTTTTTCTCGATTTGCGGTGGGAACATGGGGTATATTCTCGAGTTACGACGGGGATGGCCCTTCCACCCACGTGTTTGTTCAGCAACGTCAGGACTCCTGCCTAGTTGCGAGGGACAACTCGGGATTCTCCTCGAGGCTTGGCAGGGCAATTGTGACGACTCTCCATCTGAGGCGGGAGACCAAGGGTCCCTTTCCACGTGCCACAGCAATCCTGAGACTCCTATCAAGTTTCACGTGGAGTCAGGCATCGTCTCCTTTGGAGGCACTGATCTTCGCGTACCTCTTGAGTTTTCAAAAGATCTGAGGCCTCGGGTCGCGATGAGGTGGGGAAGTAGGTCTTTCTCTGTGGTCTCCACAGGGGATTCAGACATCCTTTCATCTTGGGAGATGCAAGACGAGCCTGCATTCAAGTCACTGCAGGGATATCCGGCCTTATATCGAGTCAGGGCATCGCGGTGTCCATTCCACTTGAGGCCGCAAAATCAGGGTCCCTCTCACATACCTAGAGCTGAGAGAAGCCTCCCCTTGAGGTGCTTGTGGTAAGGTGGTATTCCTCTGGAGTCGAAGCCAGGGACTAACCTCGCTTCTCGAGTTGATTCTTGGTCCACGGAGCTCTTTCGTGTTGCTACAGTGACCTCAGTTTCCCTCTAGCCTTGAAACAGTGTTCTTGGGGTTTCTCTGGAGTGCCATTAAGGAAATCAAGGCTCCTTTCATGTGTGATGTGCAACAGGGAATTCCTCTGCACGCAGTGCAGGGTATCGGGCCTCATTTTGCGGCGAGGGGGAAGTCTCATGGTTTTTCTCGAGTTGCTGTGGGAACCTGGGGTATATTCTCGAGTTACGACGGGGATGGCCCTTCACCCACGTGTTTGTTCAGCGACGTCAGGACTCCTGCCTAGTTGCGAGGGACAACTCGGGATTCTCCTCGAGGCTTGGCAGGTCAATTGGGATGCCTCTCCAGCTGAGGCGGGAGACCAAGGGTCCCTTTCCACGTGCCACAGGAATCCTGGGACTCCTATCAAGTTTCACGAGGAGTCAGGCATCGTCTCCTTTGGAGGCACTGATCTCCGCGTACCTCTGGAGTTTTCAAAGGATGTGAGGCCTCCGGTCGCGATGAGGTGGGGAACTATGTTTTCTCTGTGGTCTCCACAGGGGATTCAGACATCCTTTCGTCTTGGGAGATGCAAGACGAGCCTGCATTCAATTCACTGCAGGGATATTCGGCCTTATTTCGTGTCAGGGCATCACGGTGTCCATTCCACTTGAGGCCGCAAACTCAGGGTCCCTCTCACATATCTAGAGCTGAGAGAAGCCTGCTCTTGAGGTGCTTGTGGTAAGGTGGTATACCTCTGGAGTCGAAGCCAGGGACTAACCTCTCAACTCGAGTTGATTTTTGGTCCACGGTCGTCTTTTGTGTGGCTGCAGTGAACTCAGGATCCCTCTACCTTGAAACAGTGTTCTTGGGGTTTCTCTGGAGTGCCATCAAGGAAATCAAGGCTCCTTTGATGTGTGATGTGCAAGACGGAATTGCTCTGCACGCAGTGCAGGGGAATCGGGCCTCATCTCGTGGCGAGGGGGAAGCCTCATGGTTTTTCTCGAGTTGCGGCGGGAACCTGGGGTATATTATCGAGTTACGACGGGAATGGCCCTTCCACCCACGTGTTTGTTCAGCGACATCAGGACTCCTGCCTAGTTGCGAGGGACAACTCGGGATTCTCCTCGAGGCTTGGCAGGGCAATTGGGACTCCTCTCAATCTGAGGCGGGAGACCAAGGGTCCCTTTCCACGTGCCACAGGAATCCTGGGACTCCTATCAAGTTTCACGAGGAGTCAGGCATCGTCTCCTTTGGAGGCACTGATCTCCGCGTACCTCTGTAGTTTTCAAAGGATGTGAGGCCTCCGGTCGCGATGAAGTGGGGAACTAGGTCTTTCTCTGTGGTCTCCACAGGGGATTCAGACATCCTTTCATCATGGGAGATGCAAGGCGAGCCTGCATTCAAGTCACTGCAGGGATATCCGGCCTTATTTCGAGTCAGGGCATCACGGTGTCCATTCCACTTGAGGCCGCAAACCTAGGGTCCCTCTCACATATCTAGAGCTGAGAGAAGCCTCCTCTTGAGGTGCTTGTGGTAAGGTGGTATGCTTCTGGAGTCGAAGCCAGGGACTAACCTCTCATCTCGAGTTGATTTTTGGTCCACGGTGCTCTTTCTTGTTGCTACAGTGACCTCAGGATCCCTCTAGCCTTGAAACAGTGTTCTTGGGGTTTCTCTGGAGTGCCATCAAGGAAATCAAGGCTCCTTTCATGTGTGATGTGCAACACGGAATTGCTCTGCACGCAGTGCAGGGGAATCGGGCCTCATCTCGCGGCGAGGGGGTAGTCTCATGGTTTTTCTCGAGTTGCGACGGGAACCTGGGGTATATTCTCGAGTTACGACGGGGAGGGCCCTTCCACACACGGGTTTGTTCAGCGACATCAGGACTCCTGCCTAGTTACGAGGGACAACTCGGGAATCTCCTCGAGGCTTGGCAGGGCAATTGGGACGCCTCTCCAGCTGAGGCGGTAGACCAAGTGTCCCTTTCCATGTGCCACAGAAATCCTGGGACTCCTATCAAATTTCACGAGGAGTCAGGCATCGTCTCCTTTGGAGGCACTGATCTCCGCGTACCTCTGGAGTTTTCAAAGGATGTGAGGCCTCCGGTCGCGATGAGGTGGGGAAGTAGGTTTCCTTGTGGTCTCCACAGAGGATTCAGTCATCCTTTCGTCTTGGGAGATTCAAGACGAGCCTGCATTCAAGTCACTGCAGGGATATCCGGCCTTATTTCGAGTCAGGAGATCGCGGTCTCCATTCCACTTGAGGCCGCAAAATCAGGGTCCCTCTCACATACCTAGAGCTGAAAGAAGCCTCCTCTTGAGGTGCTTGTGGTAAGGTGGTATTCCTCTGGAGTCGAAGCCAGGGACTAACCTCTCATCTCGAGTTGATTTTTGGTCCACGGAGCTCTTTCGTGTTGCTACAGTGACCTCAGGAACCCTCTACCTTGAAACAGTGTTCCTGGGGTTTCTCTGGAGTGCCATCAAGGAAATCAAGGCTCCTTTCATGTTTGATGTGCAACACGGAATTGCTCTGCACGCAGTGCAGGGGAATCGTGCCTCATCTCACGGCGAAGGAGAAGTCTCATTGTTTTTCTCGAGTTGCGGCGGGAACCTGGGGTATATTTTCGAGTTACGACGGGGATGGCCCTTCCACCCACATGTTTGTTCAGCGACGTCAGGACTCCTGCCTAGTTGCGAGGGACAACTCGGGATTCTCCTCGAGGCTTGGCAGGGCAATTGGGACGCCTCTCCAGCTGAGGCAGGAGACCAAGTGTCCCTTTCCACGTGCCACAGGAATCCTGGGAATCCTATCAAGTTTCACGAGGAGTCAGGCATCGTCTCCTTTGGAGGCACTGATCTCCGCGTACCTCTAGAGTTTTCAAAGGATGTGAGGCCTCCGGTCGCGATGAGGTGGGGAACTAGGTCTTTCTCTGTGGTCTCCACAGGGGATTCAGACATCCTTTCGTCTTGGGAGATGCAAGACGAGCCTGCATTCAAGTCACTGCAGGGATATCCGGCCTTATTTCGAGTCAGGGAATCGCGGTGTCCATTCCACTTGAGGCCGCAAACTCAGGGTCCCTCTCACATACCTAGAGCTGAGAGAAGCCTCCTCTTGAGGTGCTTGTGGTAAGGTGGTATTCCTCTGGAGTCGAAGCCAGGGACTAACCTCTCATCTCGAGTTGATTTTTAGTCCACGGAGCTCTTTCGTGTTGCTACAGTGACCTCAGGATCCCTCTAGCCTTGAAACAGTGTTCTTGGGGTTTCTCTGGTGTGCCATCAAGGAAATCAAGGCTCCTTTCATGTGTGATGTGCAACACGGAATTGCTCTGCACGCAGTGCACGGGAATCGGGCCTCATCTCGCGGCGAGGGGGAAGTCTCATGGTTTTTCTCGAGCTGCGGCGGGAACCTGGGGAATATTCTCTAGTTACGACGGGGATGGACCTTCCACACACGTGTTTGTTCAGCGACGTCAGGACTCCTGCCTAGTTGCGAGGAACAACTCGGGATTGTCCTCGACGCTTGGCAGGGCATTTGGGATGCCTCTCCAGCTGAGGCGGGAGACAAAGGGTCCCTTTCCACGTGCCACAGGAATCCTGGGACTCCTATCAAGTTTCACGAGGAGTCAGGCATCGTCTCCTTTGGAGGCACTGATCTCCGCGTACCTCTGGAGTTTTCAAAGGATGTGAGGCCTCCGGTCGCGATGAGGTGGGGAACTAGGTCTTTCTCTGTGGTCTCCACAGGGGATTCAGACATCCTTTCGTCTTGGGAGATGCAAGACGAGCCTGCATTCAAGTCACTGCAGGGATATCCGGCCTTATTTCGCTTCAGGGCATCGTGGTGTCCATTCCACTTGAGGCCGCAAACTCAGGGTCCCTCTCACATACCTGGAGCTGAGAGAAGCCTCCTCTTGAGGTGCTTGTGGTAAGGTTGTATTCCTCTGGAGTCGAAGCCAGGGACTAACCTCTCATCTCGAGTTGATTTTTGGTCCACGGAGCTCTTTCATGTTGCTACAGTGACCTCAGGATCCCTCTAGCCTTGAAACAGTGTTCTTGGGGTTTCGCTGGACTGCCGGCAAGGAAATCAAGGCTCCTTTCATGTGTGATGTGCAACACGGAATTGCTCTGCAAGCAGTGCAGGGGAATCGGGCCTCATCTCGCGGCGAGGGGGAAGTCTCATGGTTTTTCTCGAGTAGTGGCGGGAACCTGGGGTATATTCTCGAAGTACGAAGGAGATGGCCCTTCCACACACGTGTTTGTTCAGCGACATCAGGACTCCTGCTTAGTTGCGAGGGACAACTCGGGGTTCTCCTCGAGGCTTGACAGGGCAATTGGAACGCCTCTCCAGCTGAGGCGGGAGACCAAGGGTCCCTTTCCACGTGCCACAGGAATCCTGGGAATCCTATCAAGTTTCACGAGGAGTCAGGCATCGTCTCCTTTGGAGGCACTGATCTCCGCGTACCTCTGAAGTTTTCAAAGGATGTGAGGCCTCCGGTCGCGATGAGGTGGGGAACTAGGTCTTTCTCTGTGGTCTCCACAGGGGATTCAGACATCCTTTCGTCTTGGGAGATGCAAGACGAGCCTGCATTCAAGTCACTGCAGGGATATCCGGCCTTATTTCGATTCAGGGCATCGCGGTGTCCATTCCACTTGAGGCCGCAAACTCAGGGTCCCTCTCACATAGCTAGAGCTGAGAGAAGCCTCCTCTTGAGGTGCTTGTGGTAAGGTGGAATTCCTCTGGAGCCGAAGCCAGGGACTAACCTCTCATCTCGAGTTGATTTTTGGTCCACGGAGCTCTTTCTTCTTGCTACAGTGACCTCGGGATCCCTGTAGCCTTGAAACAGTGTTCTTGGGGTTTCTCTGGAGTGCCATCAAGGAAATCAAGGCTCCTATCATGTGTGATGTGCAACACGGAATTGCTCTGCACGCAATGCAGGGGAATCGGGCCTCATCTCGCGGCGAGGGGGAAGTCTCATGGTTTTTCTCGGTTTGCGGCGGGAACCTGGGGTATATTCTCGAGTTACGACGGGGATGGCCCTTCCACCCACGTGTTTGTTCAGCCATGTCAGGACTCCTGCCTAGTTGCGAGGGACAACTCGGGATTCTCCTCGAAGCTTGGCAGGGCAATTGGGACGCCTCCCCAGCTGAGGCGGGAGACCAAGGGTCCCTTTCCACGTGCCACAGCAATCCTGGTATTCCTATCAAGTTTCACGAGGAGTCAGGCATCGTCTCCTTTGGAAGCACTGATCTCCCCGTACCTCTGGAGTTTTCAAAGGATGTGAGGCCTCCGGTCGCGATGAGGTGGGGAACTAGGTCTTTTTCTGTGGTCTCCACAGGGGATTCAGACATCCTTTCGTCTTGGGAGATGCAAGACGAGCCTGCATTCAAGTCACTGCAGGGATATCCGGCCTTATTTCAATTCAGGGCATCGCGGTCTCCATTCCACTTGAGGCCACAAACTCAGGGTCCCTCTCACATACCTAGAGCTGAGAGAAGCCTCCTCTTGAGGTGCTTGTGGTAAGGTGGTATTCCTCTGGAGTTGAAGCCAGGGACTAACCTCTCATCTCGAGTTGATTTTTGGTCCACGGAGCTCTTTCTTGTTGCTACAGTGACCTCAGGATCCCTCTAGCCTTGGAACAGTGTTCTTGGGGTTTCTCTGGAGTGCCATCAAGGAAATCAAGGCTCCTTTCATGTGTGATGTGCAACACGGAATTACTCTGCATGCAGTGCAGGGGAATCGGGCCTCATTTTGCGGCGAGGGAGAAGTCTCTTGATTTTTCTCGAGTTGCGGCGGGAACCTGGGGTATATTCTCGAGTTACGACGGGGAGGGCCCTTCCACCCACGTGTTTGTTCAGCCATGTCAGGACTCCTGCCTAGTTACGAGGGACAACTCGGGATTCTCCTCGAGGCTTGGCAGGGCAATTGGGACACCTCTCCAGCTGAGGCGGGAGACCAAGGGTCCCTTTCCACGTGCCACAGGAATCCTGGGACTCCTATCAAGTTTCACGAGGAGTCAGGCATCGTCTCCTGTGGAGGCACTGATCTCCGCGTACCTCTGTAGTTTTGAAAGGATGTGAGGCCTCCGGTCGCGATGAAGTGGGAAACTAGGTCTTTCTCTGTGGTCTCCACAGGGGATTCAGACATCCTTTCATCTTGGGAGATGCAAGACGAGCCTGCATTCAAGTCACTGCAGGGATATCCGGCCTTATTTCGAGTCAGGGCATCGCGGTGTCCATTCCACTTGAGGCCGCAAACCTAGGGTCCCTCTCACATACCTAGAGCTGAGAGAAGCCTCCTCTTGAGGTGCTTGTGGTAAGGTGGTATGCCTCTGGAGTCGAAGCCAGGGAGTAACCTCTCATCACGAGTTGATTTTTGGTCCACGGTGCTCTTTCTTGTTGCTACAGTGACCTCAGGATCCTTGTAGCCTTGAAACAGTGTTCTTGGGGTTTCTCTGGAGTGCCATCAAGGAAATCAAGGCTCCTTTCATGTGTGATGTGCAACACGGAATTGCTCTGCACGCAGTGCAGGGGAATCGGGCCTCATCTCGTGGCGAGGGGGTGGTCTCATGGTTTTTCTCGAGTTGCGGCGGGAACCTGGGGTATATTCTCGAGTTACGACGGGGATGGCCCTTCCACCCACGGGTTTGTTCAGCGACATCAGGACTCCTGCCTAGTTGCGAGGGACAACTCGGGAATCTCCTCGAGGCTTGGCAGGGCAATTGGGACGCCTCTCCAGCTGAGGCGGTAGACCAAGTGTCCCTTTCCATGTGCCACAGGAATCCTGGGACTCCTATCAAGTTTCACGAGGAGTCAGGCATCGTCTCCTTTGGAGGCACTGATCTACGCGTACCTCTGGAGTTTTCAAAGGATGTGAGGCCTCCGGTCGCGATGAGGTTGGGAAGTAGGTTTCCTTGTGGTCTCCACAGAGGATTCAGTCATCCTTTCGTCTTGGGAGATGCAAGACGAGCCTGCATTCAAGTCACTGCAGGGATATCCGGCCTTATTTCGAGTCAGGGGATCGCGGTCTCCATTCCACTTGAGGCCGCAAAATCAGGGTCCCTCTCACATACCTAGAGCTGAAAGAAGCCTCCTCTTGAGGTGCTTGTGGTAAGGTGGTATTCCTCTGGAGTCGAAGCCAGGGACTAACCTCTCATCTCGAGTTGATTTTTGGTCCACGGAGCTCTTTCGTGTTGCTACAGTGACCTCAGGAACCCTCTACCTTGAAACAGTGTTCCTGGGGTTTCTCTGGAGTGCCATCAAGGAAATCAAGGCTACTTTCATGTTTGATGTGCAACACGGAATTGCTCTGCACGCAGTGCAGGGGAATCGGGCCTCATCTCGCGGCGAGGGGGAAGTCTCATGGTTTTTCTCGAGTAGTGGCGGGAACCTGGGGTATATTCTCGAAGTACGAAGGGGATGGCCCTTCCACACACGTGTTTGTTCAGCGACATCAGGACTCCTGCCTAGTTGCGAGGGACAACTCGGGGTTCTCCTCGAGGCTTGACAGGGCAATTGGAACGCCTCTCCAGCTGAGGCGGGAGACCTAGGGTCCCTTTCCACGTGCCACAGGAATCCTGGGAATCCTATCAAGTTTCACGAGGAGTCAGGCATCGTCTCCTTTGGAGGCACTGATCTCCGCGTACCTCTGGAGTTTTCAAAGGATATGAGGCCTCCGGTCGCGATGAGGTGGGGAACTAGGTCTTTCTCTGTGGTCTCCAAAGGGGATTCAGACATCCTTTCGTCTTGGGAGATGCAAGACGAGCCTGCATTCAAGTCACTGCAGGGATATCCGGCCTTATTTCGAGTCAGGGCATCACGGTGTCCATTCCACTTGAGGCCGCAAACTCAGGGTCCCTCTCACATAGCTAGAGCTGAGAGAAGCCTCCTCTTGAGGTGCTTGTGGTAAGGTGGAATTCCTCTGGAGCCGAAGCCAGGGACTAACCTCTCATCTCGAGTTGATTTTTGGTCCACGGAGCTCTTTCTTCTTGCTACAGTGACCTCGGGATCCCTGTAGCCTTGAAACAGTGTTCTTGGGGTTTCTCTGGAGTGCCATCAAGGAAATCAAGGCTCCTTTCATGTGTGATGTGCAACACGGAATTGCTCTGCACGCAATGCAGGGGAATCCGGCCTCATCTCGCGGCGAGGGGGAAGTCTCATGGTTTTTCTCGGTTTGCGGCGGGAACCTGGGGTATATTCTCGAGTTATGACGGGGATGGCCCTTCCACCCACGTGTTTGTTCAGCCATGTCAGGACTCCTGCCTAGTTGCGAGGGACAACTCGGGATTCTCCTCGAATCTTGGCAGGGCAATTGGGATGCCTCCCCAGCTGAGGCGGGAGACCAAGGTTCCCTTTTCACGTGCCACAGCAATCCTGGTATTCCTATCAAGTTTCACGAGGAGTCAGGCATCGTCTCCTTTGGAAGCACTGATCTCCCCGTACCTCTGGAGTTTTCAAAGGATGTGAGGCCTCCGGTCGCGATGAGGTGGGGAACTAGTTCTTTCTCTGTGGTTTCCACAGGGGATTCAGACATCCTTTCGTCTTGGGAGATGCAAGACGAGCCTGCATTCAAGTCACTGCAGGGATATCCGGCCTTATTTCAATTCAGGGCATCGCGGTCTCCATTCCACTTGAGGCCACAAACTCAGGGTCCCTCTCACATACCTAGAGCTGAGAGAAGCCTCCTCTTGAGGTGCTTGTGGTAAGGTGGTATTCCTCTGGAGTTGAAGCCAGGGACTAACCTCTCATCTCGAGTTGATTTTTGGTCCACGGAGCTCTTTCTTGTTGCTACAGTGACCTCAGGATCCCTCTAGCCTTGGAACAGTGTTCTTGGGGTTTCTCTGGAGTGCCATCAAGGAAATCAAGGCTCCTTTCATGTGTGATGTGCAACACGGAATTACTCTGCATGCAGTGCAGGGGAATCGGGCCTCATTTTGCGGCGAGGGAGAAGTCCCATGGTTTTTCTCGAGTTGCGGCGGGAACCTGGGGTATATTCTCGAGTTACGACGGGGAGGGCCCTTCCACCCACGGGTCTGTTCAGCGACATCAGGACTCCTGCCTAGTTGCGAGGGACAACTCGGGATTCTCCTCGAGGCTTGGCAGGGCAATTGGGACGCCTCTCCAGCTGAGGCGGTAGACCAAGTGTCCCTTTCCATGTGCCACAGGAATCCTGGGACTCCTATCAAGTTTCACGAGGAGTCAGGCATCGTCTCCTTTGGAGGCACTGATCTCCGCGTACCTCTGGAGTTTTCAAAGGATGTGAGGCCTCCGGTCGCGATGAGGTGGGGAACTAGGTTTCCTTGTGTTCACAACAGAGGATTCAGTCATCCTTTCATCTTTGGAGATGCAAGACGAGCCTGCATTCAAGTCACTGCAGGGATATCCGGCCTTATTTCGCGTCAGGGCATCGCGGTGTCCATTCCACTTGAGGCCGCAATATCAGGGTCCCTCTCCCATACCTAGAGCTGAGAGAAGCCTCCTCTTGAGGTGCTTGTGGTAAGGTGGTATTCCTCTGGAGTCGAAGCCAGGGACTAACCTCTCATCTCGAGTTGATTTTTGGTCCACGGAGCTCTTTCGTGTTGCTACAGTGACCTCAGGATCCCTCTAGCCTTGAAACAGTGTTCTTGGGGTTTCTCTGGAGTGTCATCAAGGAAATCAAGGCTCCTTTCATGTTTGATGTGCAACACGGATTGCTCTGCATGCAGTGCAGGGGAATCGGTCGTCATCTCGCGGCGAGGGGGAAGTCTCATGGTTTTTCTCGAGTGGCGGCGGGAACCTGGGGAATATTCTCGAGTTACGACGGGGATGGCCCTTCCACCCACGTGTTTCTTCAGCGACGTCAGGACTCCTTCCTACTTGCGAGGGACAACTCGGGATTCTCCTCGAGGCATGCCAGGGCAATTGGGATGCCTCTCCAGCTGAGGCGGGAGACCAAGGGTCCCTTTCCACGTGCCACAGGAAACCTGGGACTCCTATCAAGTTTCACGAGGAGTCAGCCATCGTCTCCTTTGGAGGCACTGATCTCCGCGTACCTCTGGAGTTTTCAAAGGATGTGAGGCCTCTGGTCGTGATGAGGTGGGGAACTAGGTCTTTTTCTATGGTCTCCACAGGGGATTCAGACATACTTTCGTCTTGGGAGATGCAAGACGAGCCTGCATTCAAGTCACTGCAGGGATATCCGGCCTTATTTCGAGTCAGGGCATCACGGTGTCCATTCCACTTGAAGCTGCAAACTCAGGGTCCCTCTCAGATACCTAGAGCTGAGAGAAGCGTACTCTTGAGGTGCTTGTGGTAAGGTGGTATTCCTCTGGGGTGGAAGCCAGGGACTAACCTCTCATCTCGAGTTGAATTTTGGTCCACGGAGCTCTTTAGTGTGGCTACAGTGACCTCAGGATCCCTCTAGCCTTGAAACAGTGGTCTTGGGGTTTCTCTGGAGTGCCATTAAGGAAATCAAGGCTAATTTCATGTGTGATGTACAACACGGAATTGCTCTGCACGCAGTGCAGGGGAATCGGGCCTCATCTCTCGGCGAGGCGGTAGTCTCATGGTTTTTCTCGAGTTGCGGCGGGAACCTGGGGTATATTCTCGAGTTACGACGGGGATGGCCCTTCCACCCACGTGTTTCTTCAGCGACGTCAGGACTCCTGCCTAGTTGCGAGGGACAACTCGGGGTTCTCTTCGAGGCTTGGCAGGGCAATTGGGACGCCTCTCCAGCTGAGGCGGGAGACCAAGGGTCCCTTTCCACGTGCCACAGGAATCCTGGGACTCCTATCAAGTTTCACGAGGAGTCAGGCCTCGTCTCCTTTGGAGGCACTGATCTCCGCGTACCTCTGGAGTTTTCAAAGGATGTGAGGCCTACGGTCGCGATGAGATGGGAAACTAGGTCTTTCTCTGTGGTCTCCACAGGTGATTCAGACATCCTTTCGTCTTGGGAGATGCAAGACGAGCCTGCATTCAAGTCACTGCAGAGATATCCGGCCTTATTTCGAGTCAGGGCATCGCGGTGTCCATTCCACTTGAGGCCGCTAACTCAGCGTCCCTCTCACATACCTAGAGCTGAGAGAAGCCTCCTCTTGAGGTGCTTGTGGTAAGGTGGTATTCCTCTGGAGTCGAAGCCAGGGACTAACCTCTCATCTCGAGGTGATTTTTGGTCCACGGAGCTCTTTCGTGTTGCTCCAGTGACCTCAGGATCCCTGTAGCCTTGAAACAGTGTTCTTGGGGTTTCTCTGGAGTGCCATCAAGGAAATCAAGGCTCCTTTCATGTGTGATGTGCAACTCGGAATTGCTCTGCACGCAGTGCAGGGGAATCGGGCGTCATCTCGCGGCGAGGGGGAAGTCTCATGGTTTTTCTCGAGTTGCAGCGGGAACCTGGGGTATATTCTCGAGTTACGACGGGGATGGCCCTTCCACACACGTGTTTCTTCAGCGACGTCAGGACTCCTGCCTAGTTGCGAGGGACAACTCGGGGTTCTTCTCGAGGCTTGGCAGGGCAATTGGGACGCCTCTCCAGCTGAGGCGGGAGACCAAGGGTCCCTTTCCACGTGCCACAGGAATCCTGGGACCTCTATCAAGTTTCACGAGGAGTCAGGCATCGTCTCCTTTGGAGGCACTGATCTCCGCGTACCTCTGGAATTTTCAAAGGATGTGAGGCCTTCGGTCGCGATGAGGTGGGGAACTAGGTCTTTCTCTGTGGTCTCCACAGGGGATTCAGACATCCTTTCGTCTTGGGAGATGCAAGACGAGCCTGCATTCAAGTCACTGCAGGGATATCCGGCCTTATTTCGAGTCAGGGCATCGCAGTGTCCATTCCACTTGAGGCCGCAAACTCAGGGTCCCTCTCACATAGCTAGTGCTGAGAGAAGCCTCCTCTTGAGGTGCTTGTGGTAAGGTGGTATTCCTCTGGAGTCGAAGCCAGGGGCTAACCTCTCATCTCGAATTGATTTTTGGTCCACGGAGCACTTTCGTTTTGCTACAGTGACCTCAGGATCCCTCTAGCCTTGAAACAGTGTTCTTGGGGATTCTCTGGAGTGCCATCAAGGAAATCAAGGCTCCTTTCATGTGTGATGTGCAAAACGGAATTGCTCTGCACGCAGTGCAGGGGAATCGGGCAGCATCTCGCGGCGAGGGGGAAGTCTCATGGTTTTTCTCGACTTGCGGCGGGAACCTGGGGTATATTCTCGAGTTACGACGGGGATGCCCCTTCCACCCAGGTGTTTGTTCAGCGACATCAGGACTCCTGCCTAGTTGCGAGGGACACCTCGGGATTCTCCTCGAGGCTTGGCAGGGCATTTGGGACGCCTCTCCAGCTGAGGCGGGAGACCAAGGGTCCCTTTCCACGTGCCACAGGAATCCTGGGACTCCTATCAAGTTTCACGAGGAGGCAGGCATCGTCTCCTTTGGAGGCACTGATCTCCGCGTACCTCTGGAGTTTTCAAAGGATGTGAGGCCTCCGGTCGCGATGAGGTGGGGAACTAGGTCTTTCTCTGTGGTCTCCACAGGGGATTCAGACATCCTTTCGTCTTGGGAGATGCAAGACGAGCCTGCATTCAAGTCACTGCAGGGATATCCGGCCTTATTTCGATTCAGGGCATCGCGGTGTCCATTCCACTTGAGGCCGCAAACTCAGGATCCCTCTCACATAGCTAGAGCTGAGAGAAGCCTCCTCTTGAGGTGCTTGTGGTAAGGTGGAATTCCTCTGGAGCCGAAGCCAGGGACTAACCTCTCATCTCGAGTTGATTTTTGGTCCACGGAGCTCTTTCTTCTTGCTACAGTGACCTCGGGATCCCTGTAGCCTTGAAACAGTGTTCTTGGGGTTTCTCTGGAGTGCCATCAAGGAAATCAAGGCTCCTATCATGTGTGATGTGCAACACGGAATTGCTCTGCACGCAATGCAGGGGAATCGGGCCTCATCTCGCGGCGAGGGGGAAGTCTCATAGTTTTTCTTGGTTTGCGGCGGGAACCTGGGGTATATTCTCGAGTTACGACGGGGATGGCCCTTCCACCCACGTGTTTGTTCAGCCATGTCAGGACTCCTGCCTAGTTGCGAGGGACAACTCGGGATTCTCCTCGAATCTTAGCAGGGCAATTGGGATGCCTCCCCAGCTGAGGCGGGAGACCAAGGGTCCCTTTCCACGTGCCACAGCAATCCTGGTATTCCTATCAAGTTTCACGAGGAGTCAGGCATCGTCTCCTTTGGAGGCACTGATCTCCCCGTACCTCTGGAGTTTTCAAAGGATGTGAGGCCTCCGGTCGCGATGAGGTGGGGAACTAGGTCTTTTTCTGTGGTCTCCACAGGGGATTCAGACATCCTTTCGTCTTGAGAGATGCAAGACGAGCCTGCATTCAAGTCACTGCAGGGATATCCGGCCTTATTTCAATTCAGGGCATCGCGGTCTCCATTCCACCTGAGGCCACAAACTCAGGGTCCCTCTCACATACCTAGAGCTGAGAGAAGCCTCCTCTTGAGGTGCTTGTGGTAAGGTGGTATTCCTCTGGAGTCGAAGCCAGGGACTAACCTCTCATCTCGAGTTGATTTTTGGTCCACGGAGCTCTTTCATGTTGCTACAGTGACCTCAGGATCCCTCTAGCCTTGAAACAGTGTTCTTGGGGTTTCTCTGGAGTGCCATCAAGGAAATCAAGGCTCCTTTCATGTGTGATGTGCAACACGGAATTACTCTGCATGCAGTGCAGGGGAATCGGGCCTCATTTTGCGGCGAGGGAGAAGTCTCATGGTTTTTCTCGAGTTGCGGCGGGAACCTGGGGTATATTCTCGAGTTACGACGGGGAGGGCCCTTCCACCCACGTGTTTGTTCAGCTTTGTCAGGACTCCTGCCTAGTTACGAGGGACAACTCGGGATTCTCCTCGAGGCTTGGCACGGCAATTGGGACACCTCTCCAGCTGAGGCGGGAGACCAAGGGTCCCTTTCCACGTGCCACAGGAATCCTGGGACTCCTATCAAGTTTCACGAGGAGTCAGGCATCGTCTCCTTTGGAGGCACTGATCTCCGCGTACCTCTGTAGTTTTGAAAGGATGTGAGGCCTCCGGTCGCGATGAAGTGGGGAACTAGGTCTTTCTCTGTGGTCTCCACAGGGGATTCAGACATCCTTTCATCTTGGGAGATGCAAGACGAGCCTGCATTCAAGTCACTGCAGGGATATCCGGCCTTATTTCGAGTCAGGGCATCGCGGTGTCCATTCCACTTGAGGCCGCAAACCTAGGGTCCCTCTCACATATCTAGAGCTGAGAGAAGCCTCCTTTTGAGGTGCTTGTGGTAAGGTGGTATGCCTCTGGTGTCGAAGCCAGGGAGTAACCTCTCATCACGAGTTGATTTTTGGTCCACGGTGCTCTTTCTTGTTGCTACAGTGACCTCAGGATCCCTCTAGCCTTGAAACAGTGTTCTTGGGGTTTCTCTGGAGTGCCATCAAGGAAATCAAGGCTCCTTTCATGTGTGATGTGCAACACGGAATTGCTCTGCACGCAGTGCAGGGGAATCGGGCCTCATCTCGTGGCGAGGGGGTGGTCTCATGGTTTTTCTCGAGTTGCGGCGGGAACCTGGGGTATATTCTCGAGTTACGACGGGGATGGCCCTTCCACCCACGGGTTTGTTCAGCGACATCAGGACTCCTGCCTAGTTGCGAGGGACAACTCGGGAATCTCCTCGAGGCTTGGCAGGGCAATTGGGACGCCTCTCCAGCTGAGGCGGTAGACCAAGTGTCCCTTTCCATGTGCCACAGGAATTCTGGGACTCCTATCAAGTTTCACGAGGAGTCAGGCATCGTCTCCTTTGGAGGCACTGATCTACGCGTACCTCTGGAGTTTTCAAAGGATGTGAGGCCTCCGGTCGCGATGAGGTTGGGAAGTAGGTTTCCTTGTGGTCTCCACAGAGGATTCCGTCATCCTTTCGTCTTGGGAGATGCAAGACGAGCCTGCATTCAAGTCACTGCAGGGATATCCGGCCTTATTTCGAGTCAGGGGATCGCGGTCTCCATTCCACTTGAGGCCGCAAAATCAGGGTCCCTCTCACATACCTAGAGCTGAAAGAAGCCTCCTCTTGAGGTGCTTGTGGTAAGGTGGTATTCCTCTGGAGTCGAAGCCAGGGACTAACCTCTCATCTCGAGTTGATTTTTGGTCCACGGAGCTCTTTCGTGTTGCTACAGTGACCTCAGGAACCCTCTACCTTGAAACAGTGTTCCTGGGGTTTCTCTGGAGTGCCATCAAGGAAATCAAGGCTACTTTCATGTTTGATGTGCAACACGGAATTGCTCTGCACGCAGTGCAGGGGAATCGGGCCTCATCTCGCGGCGAGGGGGAAGTCTCATGGTTTTTCTCGAGTAGTGGCGGGAACCTGGGGTATATTCTCGAAGTACGAAGGGGATGGCCCTTCCACACACGTGTTTGTTCAGCGACATCAGGACTCCTGCCTAGTTGCGAGGGACAACTCGGGGTTCTCCTCGAGGCTTGACAGGGCAATTGGAACGCCTCTCCAGCTGAGGCGGGAGACCAAGGGTCCCTTTCCACGTGCCACAGGAATCCTGGGAATCCTATCAAGTTTCAAGAGGAGTCAGGCATCGTCTCCTTTGGAGGCACTGATCTCCGCGTACCCCTGGAGTTTTCAAAGGATGTGAGGCCTCCGGTCGCGATGAGGTGGGGAACTAGGTCTTTCTCTGTGGTCTCCAAAGGGGATTCAGACATCCTTTCGTCTTGGGAGATGCAAGACGAGCCTGCATTCAAGTCACTGCAGGGATATCCGGCCTTATTTCGAGTCAGGGCATCACGGTGTCCATTCCACTTGAGGCCGCAAACTCAGTGTCCCTCTCACATAGCTAGAGCTGAGAGAAGCCTCCTCTTGAGGTGCTTGTGGTAAGGTGGTATTCCTCTGGAGTCGAAGCCAGGGACTAACCTCTCATCTCGAGTTGATTTTTGGTCCACGGAGCTCTTTCGTGTTGCTACAGTGACCTCAGGATCCCTCTAGCCTTGAAACAGTGTTCTTGGGGTTTCTCTGGAGTGCCATCAAGGAAATCAAGGCTCCTTTCATGTTTGATGTGCAACACGGATTGCTCTGCATGCAGTGCAGGGGAATCGGGCGTCATCTCGCGGCGAGAGGGAAGTCTCATGGTTTTTCTCGAGTGGCGGCGGGAACCTGGGGAATATTCTCGAGTTACGACGGGGATGGCCCTTCCACCCACGTGTTTCTTCAGCGACGTCAGGACTCCTTCCTATTTGCGAGGGACAACTCGGGATTCTCCTCGAGGCATGCCAGGGCAATTGGGATGCCTCTCCAGCTGAGGCGGGAGACCAAGGGTCCCTTTCCACGTGCCATAGGAAACCTGGGACTCCTATCAAGTTTCACGAGGAGTCAGCCATCGTCTCCTTTGGAGGCACTGATCTCCGCGTACCTCTGGAGTTTTCAAAGGATGTGAGGCCTCTGGTCGTGATGAGGTGGGGAACTAGGTCTTTTTCTATGGTCTCCACAGGGGATTCAGACATACTTTCGTCTTGGGAGATGCAAGACGAGCCTGCATTCAAGTCACTGCAGGGATATCCGGCCTTATTTCGAGTCAGGGCATCACGGTGTCCATTCCACTTGAAGCTGCAAACTCAGGGTCCCTCTCAGATACCTAGAGCTGAGAGAAGCGTCCTCTTGAGGTGCTTGTGGTAAGGTGGTATTCCTCTGGGGTGGAAGCCAGGGACTAACCTCTCATCTCGAGTTGAATTTTGGTCCACGGAGCTCTTTAGTGTGGCTACAGTGACCTCAGGATCCCTCTAGCCTTGAAACAGTGGTCTTGGGGTATCTCTGGAGTGCCATCAAGGAAAATAAGGCTCCATTCATGTTTGATGTGCAACACGGAATTACCCTGCATGCAGTGCAGGGGCATCAGGCCTCATTTTGCGGCGAGTGGGAAGTCTCATGGTTTTTCTCGAGTTGCGGCGGGAACCTGGGGTATATTCTCGAGTTACAACGGGGATGGCCCTTCCACCCACGTGTTTGTTCAGCCATGTCAGGATTCCTGCCTAGTTGCGAGGGACAACTCGGGATTCTCCTCGAGGCTTGGCAGGGCAATTGGGACGCCTCTCCAGCTGAGGCGGGCGACCAAGGGTCCCTTTCCACGTGCCACAGCAATCCTGGGACTCCTATCAAGTTTCACGAGGAGTCAGGAATCGTCTCCTTTGGAGGCACTGATCTCCGCGTACCTCTGGAGTTTTCAAAGGATGTGGGGCCTCCGGTCGAGATGAGGTGGGGAACTACGTCTTTCTCTGTGGTCTCCACAGGGGATTCAGACATCCTTTCGTCTTGGAGATGCAAAACGAGCCTGCATTTAAGTCACTGCAGGGATATCCGGCCTTATTCCGAGTCAGGGCATCGCGGTGTCCATTCCACTTGAGGCCGCAAACTCAGGGTCCCTCTCACATAGCTAGAGCTGAGAGAAGCCTCCTCTTGAGGTGCTTGTGGTAAGGTGGTATGCCTCTGGAGTCGAAGCCAGGGACTAACCTCTCATCTCGAGTTGATTTTTGGTCCACGGAGCTCTTTCGTGTTGCTACAGTGACCTCAGGATCCCTCTAGCCTTGAAACAGTGTTCTTGGGGTTTCTCTGGAGTGCCATTAAGGAAATCAAGGCTACTTTCATGTGTGATGTACAACACGGAATTGCTCTGCACGCAGTGCAGGGGAATCGGGCCTCATCTCTCGGCGAGGCGGTAGTCTCATGGTTTTTCTCGAGTTGCGGCGGGAACCTGGGGTATATTCTCGAGTTACGACGGGGATGGCCCTTCCACCCACGTGTTTCTTCAGCGACGTCAGGACTCCTGCCTAGTTGCGAGGGACAACTCGGGGTTCTCTTCGAGGCTTGGCAGGGCAATTGGGACGCCTCTCCAGCTGAGGCGGGAGACCAAGGGTCCCTTTCCACGTGCCACAGGAATCCTGGGACTCCTATCAAGTTTCACGAGGAGTCAGGCCTCGTCTCCTTTGGAGGCACTGATCTCCGCGTACCTCTGGAGTTTTCAAAAGATGTGAGGCCTCCGGTCGCGATGAGATGGGAAACTAGGTCTTTCTCTGTGGTCTCCACAGGTGATTCAGACATCCTTTCGTCTTGGGAGATGCAAGACGAGCCTGCATTCAAGTCACTGCAGGGATATCCGGCCTTATTTCGAGTCAGGGCATCGCGGTGTCCATTCCACTTGAGGCCGCTAACTCAGGGTCCCTCTCACATACCTAGAGCTGAGAGAAGCCTCCTCTTGAGGTGCTTGTGGTAAGGTGGTATTCCTCTGGAGTCGAAGCCAGGGACTAACCTCTCATCTCGAGGTGATTTTTGGTCCACGGAGCTCTTTCGTGTTGCTCCAGTGACCTCAGGATCCCTGTAGCCTTGAAACAGTGTTCTTGGGGTTTCTCTGGAGTGCCATCAAGGAAATCAAGGCTCCTTTCATGTGTGATGTGCAACTCGGAATTGCTCTGCACGCAGTGCAGGGGAATCGGGCCTCATCTCGCGGCGAGGGGGAAGTCTCATGGTTTTTCTCGAGTTGCAGCGGGAACCTGGGGTATATTCTCGAGTTACGACGGGGATGGCCCTTCCACACACGTGTTTCTTCAGCGACGTCAGGACTCCTGCCTAGTTGCGAGGGACAACTCGGGGTTCTTCTCGAGGCTTGGCAGGGCAATTGGGACGCCTCTCCAGCTGAGGCGGGAGACCAAGGGTCCCTTTCCACGTGCCACAGGAATCCTGGGACCTCTATCAAGTTTCACGAGGAGTCAGGCATCGTCTCCTTTGGAGGCACTGATCTCCGCGTACCTCTGGAATTTTCAAAGGATGTGAGGCCTTCGGTCGCGATGAGGTGGGGAACTAGGTCTTTCTCTGTGGTCTCCACAGGGGATTCAGACATCCTTTCGTCTTGGGAGATGCAAGACGAGCCTGCATTCAAGTCACTGCAGGGATATCCGGCCTTATTTCGAGTCAGGGCATCGCAGTGTCCATTCCACTTGAGGCCGCAAACTCAGGGTCCCTCTCACATAGCTAGTGCTGAGAGAAGCCTCCTCTTGAGGTGCTTGTGGTAAGGTGGTATTCCTCTGGAGTCGAAGCCAGGGGCTAACCTCTCATCTCGAATTGATTTTTGGTCCACGGAGCACTTTCGTTTTGCTACAGTGACCTCAGGATCCCTCTAGCCTTGAAACAGTGTTCTTGGGGATTCTCTGGAGTGCCATCAAGGAAATCAAGGCTCCTTTCATGTGTGATGTGCAAAACGGAATTGCTCTGCACGCAGTGCAGGGGAATCGGGCAGCATCTCGCGGCGAGGGGGAAGTCTCATGGTTTTTCTCGACTTGCGGCGGGAACCTGGGGTATATTCTCGAGTTACGACGGGGATGCCCCTTCCACCCAGGTGTTTGTTCAGCGACATCAGGACTCCAGCCTAGTTGCGAGGGACACCTCGGGATTCTCCTCGAGGCTTGGCAGGGCATTTGGGACGCCTCTCCAGCTGAGGCGGGAGACCAAGGGTCCCTTTCCACGTGCCACAGGAATCCTGGGACTCCTATCAAGTTTCACGAGGAGTCAGGCATCGTCTCCTTTGGAGGCACTGATCTCCGCGTACCTCTGGAGTTTTCAAAGGATGTGAGGCCTCCGGTCGCGATGAGGTGGGGAACTAGGTCTTTCTCTGTGGTCTCCACAGGGGATTCAGACATCCTTTCGTCTTGGGAGATGCAAGACGAGCCTGCATTCAAGTCACTGCAGGGATATCCGGCCTTATTTCGATTCAGGGCATCGCGGTGTCCATTCCACTTGAGGCCGCAAACTCAGGATCCCTCTCACATAGCTAGAGCTGAGAGAAGCCTCCTCTTGAGGTGCTTGTGGTAAGGTGGAATTCCTCTGGAGCCGAAGCCAGGGACTAACCTCTCATCTCGAGTTGATTTTTGGTCCACGGAGCTCTTTCTTCTTGCTACAGTGACCTCGGGATCCCTGTAGCCTTGAAACAGTGTTCTTGGGGTTTCTCTGGAGTGCCATCAAGGAAATCAAGGCTCCTATCATGTGTGATGTGCAACACGGAATTGCTCTGCACGCAATGCAGGGGAATCGGGCCTCATCTCGCGGCGAGGGGGAAGTCTCATAGTTTTTCTTGGTTTGCGGCGGGAACCTGGGGTATATTCTCGAGTTACGACGGGGATGGCCCTTCCACCCACGTGTTTGTTCAGCCATGTCAGGACTCCTGCCTAGTTGCGAGGGACAACTCGGGATTCTCCTCGAATCTTGGCAGGGCAATTGGGATGCCTCCCCAGCTGAGGCGGGAGACCAAGGGTCCCTTTCCACGTGCCACAGCAATCCTGGTATTCCTATCAAGTTTCACGAGGAGTCAGGCATCGTCTCCTTTGGAGGCACTGATCTCCCCGTACCTCTGGAGTTTTCAAAGGATGTGAGGCCTCCGGTCGCGATGAGGTGGGGAACTAGGTCTTTTTCTGTGGTCTCCACAGGGGATTCAGACATCCTTTCGTCTTGAGAGATGCAAGACGAGCCTGCATTCAAGTCACTGCAGGGATATCCGGCCTTATTTCAATTCAGGGCATCGCGGTCTCCATTCCACCTGAGGCCACAAACTCAGGGTCCCTCTCACATACCTAGAGCTGAGAGAAGCCTCCTCTTGAGGTGCTTGTGGTAAGGTGGTATTCCTCTGGAGTCGAAGCCAGGGACTAACCTCTCATCTCGAGTTGATTTTTGGTCCACGGAGCTCTTTCATGTTGCTACAGTGACCTCAGGATCCCTCTAGCCTTGAAACAGTGTTCTTGGGGTTTCTCTGGAGTGCCATCAAGGAAATCAAGGCTCCTTTCATGTGTGATGTGCAACACGGAATTACTCTGCATGCAGTGCAGGGGAATCGGGCCTCATTTTGCGGCGAGGGAGAAGTCTCATGGTTTTTCTCGAGTTGCGGCGGGAACCTGGGGTATATTCTCGAGTTACGACGGGGAGGGCCCTTCCACCCACGTGTTTGTTCAGCTTTGTCAGGACTCCTGCCTAGTTACGAGGGACAACTCGGGATTCTCCTCGAGGCTTGGCACGGCAATTGGGACACCTCTCCAGCTGAGGCGGGAGACCAAGGGTCCCTTTCCACGTGCCACAGGAATCCTGGGACTCCTATCAAGTTTCACGAGGAGTCAGGCATCGTCTCCTTTGGAGGCACTGATCTCCGCGTACCTCTGTAGTTTTGAAAGGATGTGAGGCCTCCGGTCGCGATGAAGTGGGGAACTAGGTCTTTCTCTGTGGTCTCCACAGGGGATTCAGACATCCTTTCATCTTGGGAGATGCAAGACGAGCCTGCATTCAAGTCACTGCAGGGATATCCGGCCTTATTTCGAGTCAGGGCATCGCGGTGTCCATTCCACTTGAGGCCGCAAACCTAGGGTCCCTCTCACATATCTAGAGCTGAGAGAAGCCTCCTCTTGAGGTGCTTGTGGTAAGGTGGTATGCCTCTGGAGTCGAAGCCAGGGAGTAACCTCTCATCACGAGTTGATTTTTGGTCCACGGTGCTCTTTCTTGTTGCTACAGTGACCTCAGGATCCCTCTAGCCTTGAAACAGTGTTCTTGGGGTTTCTCTGGAGTGCCATCAAGGAAATCAAGGCTCCTTTCATGTGTGATGTGCAACACGGAATTGCTCTGCACGCAGTGCAGGGGAATCGGGCCTCATCTCGTGGCGAGGGGGTGGTCTCATGGTTTTTCTCGAGTTGCGGCGGGAACCTGGGGTATATTCTCGAGTTACGACGGGGATGGCCCTTCCACCCACGGGTTTGTTCAGCGACATCAGGACTCCTGCCTAGTTGCGAGGGACAACTCGGGAATCTCCTCGAGGCTTGGCAGGGCAATTGGGACGCCTCTCCAGCTGAGGCGGGAGACCAAGTGTCCCTTTCCATGTGCCACAGGAATTCTGGGACTCCTATCAAGTTTCACGAGGAGTCAGGCATCGTCTCCTTTGGAGGCACTGATCTACGCGTACCTCTGGAGTTTTCAAAGGATGTGAGGCCTCCGGTCGCGATGAGGTTGGGAAGTAGGTTTCCTTGTGGTCTCCACAGAGGATTCCGTCATCCTTTCGTCTTGGGAGATGCAAGACGAGCCTGCATTCAAGTCACTGCAGGGATATCCGGCCTTATTTCGAGTCAGGGGATCGCGGTCTCCATTCCACTTGAGGCCGCAAAATCAGGGTCCCTCTCACATACCTAGAGCTGAAAGAAGCCTCCTCTTGAGGTGCTTGTGGTAAGGTGGTATTCCTCTGGAGTCGAAGCCAGGGACTAACCTCTCATCTCGAGTTGATTTTTGGTCCACGGAGCTCTTTCGTGTTGCTACAGTGACCTCAGGAACCCTCTACCTTGAAACAGTGTTCCTGGGGTTTCTCTGGAGTGCCATCAAGGAAATCAAGGCTACTTTCATGTTTGATGTGCAACACGGAATTGCTCTGCACGCAGTGCAGGGGAATCGGGCCTCATCTCGCGGCGAGGGGGAAGTCTCATGGTTTTTCTCGAGTAGTGGCGGGAACCTGGGGTATATTCTCGAAGTACGAAGGGGATGGCCCTTCCACACACGTGTTTGTTCAGCGACATCAGGACTCCTGCCTAGTTGCGAGGGACAACTCGGGGTTCTCCTCGAGGCTTGACAGGGCAATTGGAACGCCTCTCCAGCTGAGGCGGGAGACCAAGGGTCCCTTTCCACGTGCCACAGGAATCCTGGGAATCCTATCAAGTTTCAAGAGGAGTCAGGCATCGTCTCCTTTGGAGGCACTGATCTCCGCGTACCTCTGGAGTTTTCAAAGGATGTGAGGCCTCCGGTCGCGATGAGGTGGGGAACTAGGTCTTTCTCTGTGGTCTCCAAAGGGGATTCAGACATCCTTTCGTCTTGGGAGATGCAAGACGAGCCTGCATTCAAGTCACTGCAGGGATATCCGGCCTTATTTCGAGTCAGGGCATCACGGTGTCCATTCCACTTGAGGCCGCAAACTCAGTGTCCCTCTCACATAGCTAGAGCTGAGAGAAGCCTCCTCTTGATGTGCTTGTGGTAAGGTGGAATTCCTCTGGAGCCGAAGCCAGGGACTAACCTCTCATCTCGAGTTGATTTTTGGTCCACGGAGCTCTTTCTTCTTGCTACAGTGACCTCGGGATCCCTGTAGCCTTGTAACAGTGTTCTTGGGGTTTCTCTGGAGTGCCATCAAGGAAATCAAGGCTCCTTTCATGTGTGATGTGCAACACGGAATTGCTCTGCACGCAATGCAGGGGAATCGGGCCTCATCTCGCGGCGCGGGGGAAGTCTAATGGTTTTTCTCGGTTTGCGGCGGGAACCTGAGGTATATTCTCGAGTTATGACGGGGATGGCCCTTCCACCCACGTGTTTGTTCAGCGACGTCAGGACTCCTGCCTAGTTGCGAGGGACAACTCGGGATTCTCCTCGAATCTTGGCAGGGCAATTGGGATGCCTCCCCAGCTGAGGCGGGAGACCAAGGTTCCCTTTCCACGTGCCACAGCAATCCTGGTATTCCTATCAAGTTTCACGATTAGTCAGGCATCGTCTCCTTTGGAAGCACTGATCTCCCCGTACCTCTGGAGTTTTCCAAGGATGTGAGGCCTCCGGTCGCGATGAGGTGGGGAACTAGTTCTTTCTCTGTGGTCTCCACAGGGGATTCAGACATCCTTTCGTCTTGGGAGATGCAAGACGAGCCTGCATTCAAGTCACTGCAGGGATATCCGGCCTTATTTCGCGTCAGGGCATCGCGGTGTCCATTCCACTTGAGGCCACAAACTCAGGGTCCCTCTCACATACCTAGAGCTGAGAGAAGTCTCCTCTTGAGGTGCTTGTGGTAAGGTGGTATTCCTCTGGAGTCGAAGCCAGGGACTAACCTCTCATCTCCAGTTGATTTTTGGTCCACGGAGCTGTTTCGTGTTGCTACAGTGACCTCAGGATCCCTCTAGCCTTGAAACAGTGTTCTTGGGGTTTCTCTGGAGTGCCATCAAGGAAATCAAGGCTCCTTTCATGTTTGATGTGCAACACGGATTGCTCTGCACGCAGTGAAGGGGAATCGGGCAGCATCTCGCGGCGAGGGGGAAGTCTCATGGTTTTTCTCTAGTTGCGGCGGGAACCTGGGGTATATTCTCGAGTTACGACGGGGATGGCCCTTCCACCCACGTGTTTCTTCAGCGACGTCAGGACTCCTTCCTACTTGCGAGGGACAACTCGGGATTCTCCTCGAGGCATGCCAGGGCAATTGGGATGCCTCTCCAGCTGAGGCGGGAGACCAAGGGTCCCTTTCCACGTGCCACAGGAAACCTGGGACTCCTATCAAGTTTCACGAGGAGTCAGCCATCGTCTCCTTTGGAGGCACTGATCTCCGCGTACCTCTGGAGTTTTCAAAGGATGTGAGGCCTCTGGTCGTGATGAGGTGGGGAACTAGGTCTTTTTCTATGGTCTCCACAGGGGATTCAGACATCCTTTCGTCTTGGGAGATGCAAGACGAGCCTGCATTCAAGTCACTGCAAGGATATCCGGCCTTATTTCGAGTCAGGGCATCACGGTGTCCATTCCACTTGAAGCTGCAAACTCAGGGTCCCTCTCAGATACCTAGAGCTGAGAGAAGCGTCCTCTTGAGGTGCTTGTGGTAAGGTGGTATTCCTCTGGGGTGGAAGCCAGGGACTAACCTCTCATCTCGAGTTGATTTTTGGTCCACGGAGCTCTTTAGTGTGGCTACAGTGACCTCAGGATCCCTCTAGCCTTGAAACAGTGGTCTAGGGGTTTCTCTGGAGTGCCATCAAGGAAAATAAGGCTCCATTCATGTTTGATGTGCAACACGGAATTACCCTGCATGCAGTGCAGGGGCATCGGGCCTCATTTTGCGGCGAGGGGGAAGTCTCATGGTTTTTCTTGAGTTGCGGCGGGAACCTGGGGTATATTCTCGAGTTACAACGGGGATGGCCCTTTCACCCACGTGTTTGTTCAGCCATGTCAGGATTCCTGCCTAGTTGCGAGGGACAACTCGGGATTCTCCTCGAGGCTTGGCAGGGCAATTGGGACGCCTCTCCAGCTGAGGCGGGCGACCAAGGGTCCCTTTTCACGTGCCACAGCAATCCTGGGACTCCTATCAAGTTTCACGAGGAGTCAGGAATCGTCTCCTTTGGAGGCACTGATCTCCGCGTACCTCTGGAGTTTTCAAAGGATGTGGGGCCTCCGGTCGAGATGAGGTGGGGAACTACGTCTTTCTCTGTGGTCTCCACAGGGGATTCAGACATCCTTTCGTCTTGGAGATGCAAAACGAGCCTGCATTTAAGTCACTGCAGGGATATCCGGCCTTATTCCGAGTCAGGGCACCGCGGTGTCCATTCCACTTGAGGCCGCAAACTCAGGGTCCCTCTCACATAGCTAGAGCTGAGAGAAGCCTCCTCTTGAGGTGCTTGTGGTAAGGTGGTATGCCTCTGGAGTCGAAGCCAGGGAGTAACCTCTCATCTCGAGTTGATTTTTGGTCAACGGAGCTCTTTCGTGTTGCTACAGTGACCTCAGGATCCCTCTAGCCTGGAAACAGTGTTCTTGGGGTTTCTCTGGAGTGCCATCAAGGAAATCAAGGCTAATTTCATGTGTGATGTACAACACGGAATTGCTCTGCTCGCAGTGCAGGGGAATCGGGCCTCATCTCTCGGCGAGGCGGTAGTCTCATGGTTTTTCTCGAGTTGCGGCGGGAACCTGGGGTATATTCTCGAGTTACGACGGGGATGGCCCTTCCACACACGTGTTTCTTCAGCGACGTCAGGACTCCTGCCTAGTTGCGAGGGACAACTCGGGGTTCTTCTCGAGGCTTGGCAGGGCAATTGGGACGCCTCTCCAGCTGAGGCGGGAGACCAAGGGTCCCTTTCCACGTGCCACAGGAATCCTGGGACTCCTATCAAGTTTCACGAGGAGTCAGGCATCGTCTCCTTTGGAGGCACTGATCTCCGTGTACCTCTGGAGTTTTCAAAGGATGTGAGGCCTTCGGTCGCAATGAGGTGGGGAACTAGGTCTTTCTCTGTGGTCTCCACAGGGGATTCAGACATCCTTTCGTCTTGGGAGATGCAAGACGAGCCTGCATTCAAGTCACTGCAGGGATATCCGGCCTTATTTCGAGTCAGGGCATCGCGGTGTCCATTCCACTTGAGGCCGCAAACTCAGGGTCCCTCTCACATAGCTAGTGCTGAGAGAAGCCTCCTCTTGAGGTGCTTGTGGTAAGGTGGTATTCCTCTGGAGTCGAAGCCAGGGGCTAACCTCTCATCTCGAATTGATTTTTGGTCCACGGAGCACTTTCGTTTTGCTACAGTGACCTCAGGATCCCTCTAGCCTTGAAACAGTGTTCTTGGGGTTTCTCTGGAGTGCCATCAAGGAAATCAAGGCTCCTTTCATGTGTGATGTGCAAAACGGAATTGCTCTGCACGCAGTGCAGGGGAATCGGGCAGCATCTCGCGGCGAGGGGGAAGTCTCATGGTTTTTCTCGAGTTGCGGCGGGAACCTGTGGTATATTCTCGAGTTACGACGGGGATGGCCCTTCCACACACGTGTTAGTACAGCGACGTCAGGACTCCTGCCTAGTTGCGAGGGACACCTCGGGATTCTCCTCGAGGCTTGGCAGGGCATTTGGGACGCCTCTCCAGCTGAGGCGGGAGACCAAGGGTCCCTTTCCACGTGCCACAGGAATCCTGGGACTCCTATCAATTTTCACGAGGAGTCAGGCATCGTCTCCTTTGGAGGCACTGATCTCCGCGTACCTCTGGAGTTTTCAAAGGATGTGAGGCCTCCGGTCGCGATGAGGTGGTGAACTAGCTCTTTCTCTGTGGTCTCCACATGGGATTCAGACATCCTTTCGTCTTGGGAGATGCAAGAAGAGCCTGCATTCAAGTCACTGCAGGGATATCCGGCCTTATTTCGAGTCAGGGCATCGCGGTGTTCATTCCACTTGAGGCCGCAAACTCAGGGTCCCTCTCACATAGCTAGTGCTGAGAGAAGCCTCCTCTTGAGGTGCTTGTGGTAAGGTGGTATTCCTCTGGAGTCGAAGCCAGGGACTAACCTCTCATCTCGAGTTGATTTTTGGTCCACGGAGCTCTTTCTTGTTGCTACAGTGACCTCAGGATCCCTGTAGCCTTGAAACTGTGTTCTTGGGGTTTCTCTGGAGTGCCATCAAGGAAATCAAGGCTCCTTTCATGTGTGATGTGCAACACGGAATTGCTCTGCATGCAGTGCAGGGGAATCGAGCCTCATCTCGCGGCGAGGGGGAAGTCTCATGGTTTTTCTCGAGTTGCGACGGGAACCTGGGGTATATTCTCGAGTTAGGACGGGGATACCCCTTCGACCTACGTGTTTGTTCAGCGACGTCAGGACTCCTGCCTATTTGCGAGGGACAACTCGGGGTTGTCCTCGAGGCTTGGCAGGGCAATTGGGATGCCTCTCCAGCTGAGGCGGGAACCAAGGGTCCCTTTCCACGTGCCACAGGAATCCTGGGACTCCTATCAAGTTTCACGAGGAGTCTGGCATCGTCTCCTTTGGAGGCACTGATCTCCGCGTACCTCTGGAGTTTTCAAAGGATGTGAGGCCTCCGGTCGCGATGAGGTGGGGAACTAGGTCTTTCTCTGTGGTCTCCACAGGGGATTCAGACATCCTTTCGTCTTGGGACATGCAAGATGAGCATGCATTCAAGTCACTGCAGGAATATCCTGCCTTATTTCGAGTCAGGGCATCGCGGTGTCCATTCCACTTGGGGCCGCAAACTCAGGGTCCCTCTCACATAGCTAGAGCTGAGAGAAGCCTCCTCTTGAGGTGCTTGTGGTAAGGTGGTATTCCTCTGGAGTCCAAGCCAGGGGCTAACCTCTCATCTCGAGTTGATTTTTGGTCCACGGAGCACTTTAGTTTTGCTACAGTGACCTCAGGATCCCTCTAGCCTTGAAACAGTGTTCTTGGGGATTGTCTGGAGTGTCATCAAGGAAATCAAGGCTCCTTTCATGTGTGTTGTGCAAAACGGAATTGCTCTGCACGCAGTGCAGGGGAATCGGGCAGCATCTCGCGGCGAGGGGGAAGTCTCATGGTTTTTCTCGAGTTGCGGCGGGAACCTGGGGTATATTCTCGAGTTACGAAGGGGATGGCCCTTCCACACACGTGTTAGTTCAGCGACGGCAGGACTCCTGCCTACTTGCGAGGGACAACTCGGGATTCTCCTCGAGGCTTGGCAGGGCAATTGGGACGCCTCTCCAGCTGAGGCGGGAGACCAAGGGTCCCTTTCCACGTGCCACAGGAATCCTGGGACTCCTATCAAGTTTCAAGAGGAGTCAGGCATCGTCTCCTTTGGAGGCACTGATCTCCGCGTACCTCTGGAGTTTTCAAAGGATGTGAGGCCTCCAGTCGCGATGAGGTGGGGAACTAGGTCTTTCTCTGTGGTCTCCACAGGGGATTCAGACATCCTTTCGTCTTGGGAGATGCAAGAAGAGCCTGCATTCAAGTCACTGCAGGGATATCCGGCCTTATTTCGAGTCAGGGCATCGCGGTGTCCATTCCACTTGAGGCCGCTAACTCAGGGTCCCTCTCACATACCTAGAGCTGAGAGAAGCCTCCTCTTGAGGTGCTTGTGGTAAGGTGGTATTCCTCTGGAGTCGAAGCCAGGGACTAACCTCTCATCTCGAGGTGATTTTTGGTCCACGGAGCTCTTTCGTGTTGCTACAGTGACCTCAGGATCCCTGTAGCCTTGAAACAGTGTTCTTGGTGTTTCTCTGGAGTGCCATCAAGGAAATCAAGGCTCCTTTCATGTGTGATGTGCAACTCGGAATTGCTCTGCACGCAGTGCAGGGGAATCGGGCCTCATCTCGCGGGGAGGGGGAAGTCTCATGGTTTTTCTCGAGTTGCAGCGGGAACCTGGGGTATATTCTCGAGTTACGACGGGGATAGCCCTTCCACACACGTGTTTCTTCAGCGACGTCAGGACTCCTGCCTAGTTGCGAGGGACAACTCGGGGTTCTTCTCGAGGCTTGGCAGGGCAATTGGGACGCCTCTCCAGCTGAGGCGGGAGACCAAGGGTCCCTTTCCACGTGCCACAGGAATCCTGGGACTCCTATCAAGTTTCACGAGGAGTCAGGCATCGTCTCCTTTGGAGGCACTGATCTCCGCGTACCTCTGGAGTTTTCAAAGGATGTGAGGCCTTCGGTCGCGATGAGGTGGGGAACTAGGTGTTTCTCTGTGGTCTCCACAGGGGATTCAGACATCCTTTCGTCTTGGGAGATGCAAGACGAGCCTGCATTCAAGTCACTGCAGGGATATCCGGCCTTATTTCGAGTCAGGGCATCGCAATGTCCATTCCACTTGAGGCCGCAAACTCAGGGTCCCTCTCACATAGCTAGTGCTGAGAGAAGCCTCCTCTTGAGGTGCTTGTGGTAAGGTGGTATTCCTCTGGAGTCGAAGCCAGGGGCTAACCTCTCATCTCGAATTGATTTTTGGTCCACGGAGCACTTTCGTTTTGCTACAGTGACCTCAGGATCCCTCTAGCCTTGAAACAGTGTTCTTGGGGATTCTCTGGAGTGCCATCAAGGAAATCAAGACTCCTTTCATGTGTGATGTGCAGAACGGAATTGCTCTGCACGCAGTGTAGGGGAATCGGGCAGCATCTCGCGGCGAGGGGGAAGTCTCATGGTTTTTCTCGAGTTGCGGCGGGAACCTGGGGTATATTCTCGAGTTACGACGGGGATGGCCCTTCCACCCACGTGTTAGTTCAGCGACGTCAGGACTCCTGCCTAGTTGCGAGGGACACCTCGGGATTCTCCTCGAGGCTTGGCAGGGCATTTGGGACGCCTCTCCAGCTGAGGCGGGAGACCAAGGCTCCCTTTCCACGTGCCACAGGAATCCTGGGACTCCTATCAAGTTTCACGAGGAGTCAGGCATCGTCTCCTTTGGAGGCACTGATCTCCGCGTACCTCTGGAGTTTTCAAAGGATGTGAGGCCTCCGGTCGCGATGAGGTGGGGAACTAGCTCGTTCTCTGTGGTCTCCACATGGGATTCAGACATCCTTTCGTCTTGGGAGATGCAAGAAGAGCCTGCATTCAAGTCACTGCAGGGATATCCGGCCTTATTTCGAGCCAGGGCATCGCGGTGTCCATTCCACTTGAGGCCGCAAACTCAGGGTCCCTCTCACATAGCTAGTGCTGAGAGAAGCCTCCTCTTGAGGTGCTTGTGGTAAGGTGGTATTCCTCTGGAGTCGAAGCCAGGGACTAACCTCTCATCTCGAGTTGATTTTTGGTCCACGGAGCTCTTTCGTGTTGCTACAGTGACCTCAGGATCCCTGTAGCCTTGAAACTGTGTTCTTGGGGTTTCTCTGGAGTGCCATCAAGGAAATCAAGGCTCCTTTCATGTGTGATGTGCAACACGGAATTGCTCTGCATGCAGTGCAGGGGAATCGAGCCTCATCTCGCGGCGAGGGGGAAGTCTCATGGTTTTTCTCGAGTTGCGACGGGAACCTGGGGTATATTCTCGAGTTAGGACGGGGATACCCCTTCGACCTACGTGTTAGTTCAGCGACGTCAGGACTCCTGCCTAGTTGCGAGGGACAACTCGGGGTTGTCCTCGAGGCTTGGCAGGGCAATTGGGATGCCTCTCCAGCTGAGGCGGGAGACCAAGTGTCCCTTTCCACGTGCCACAGGAATCCTGGGACTCCTATCAAGTTTCACGAGGAGTCTGGCATCGTCTCCTTTGGAGGCACTGATCTCCGCGTACCTCTGGAGTTTTCAAAGGATGTGAGGCCTCCGGTCGCGATGAGGTGGGGAACTAGGTCTTTCTCTGTGGTCTCCACAGGGGATTCAGACATCCTTTCGTCTTGGGACATGCAAGATGAGCATGCATTCAAGTCACTGCAGGGATATCCGGCCTTATTTCGAGTCAGGGCATCGCGGTGTCCATTCCACTTGGGGCCGCAAACTCAGGGTCCCTCTCACATAGCTAGAGCTGAGAGAAGCCTCCTCTTGAGGTGCTTGTGGTAAGGTGGTATTCCTCTGGAGTCGAAGCCAGGGGCTAACCTCTCATCTCGAGTTGATTTTTGGTCCACGGAGCACTTTCGTTTTGCTACAGTGACCTCAGGATCCCTCTAGCCTTGAAACAGTGTTCTTGGGGATTGTCTGGAGTGCCATCAAGGAAATCAAGGCTCCTTTCATGTGTGATGTGCAAAACGGAATTGCTCTGCACGCAGTGCAGGGGAATCGGGCAGCATCTCGCGGCGAGGGGGAAGTCTCATGGTTTTTCTCGAGTTGCGGCGGGAACCTGGGGTATATTCTCGAGTTACGAAGGGGATGGCCCTTCCACACACGTGTTAGTTCAGCGACGGCAGGACTCCTGCCTACTTGCGAGGGACAACTCGGGATTCTCGTCGAGGCTTGGCAGGGCAATTGGGACGCCTCTCCAGCTGAGGCGGGAGACCAAGGTTCCCTTTCCACGTCCTACAGGAATCCTGGGACTCCTATCAAGTTTCACGAGGAGTCAGGCATCGTCTCCTTTGGAGACACTGAACTCCGTGTACCTCTGGAGTTTTCAAGGGATGTGAGGCCTCCAGTTGGAATGAGGTGGGGAAGTAGGTCTTTCTCTGTGGTCTCCACAGGGGATTCAGACATCCTTTCGTCTTGGGAGATGCAAGACGAGCCTGCATTCAAGTCACTGCAGGGATATCCGGCCTTATTTCGAGTCAGGGCATCGCGGTGTCCATTCCACTTGAGGCCGCAAACTCAGGGTCCCTCTCACATACCTAGAGCTGAGAGAAGCCTCCTCTTGAGGTGCTTGTGGTAAGGTGGTATTCCTCTGGAGTCGAAGCCAGGGACTAACCTTTCATCTCGAGTTGATTTTTAGTCCACGGAGCTCTTTTGTGTTGCTACAGTGACCTCAGGATCCCTCTAGCCTTGAAACAGTGTTCTTGGGGTTTCGCTGGACTGCCGGCAAGGAAATCAAGGCTCCTTTCATGTGTGATGTGCAACACGGAATTGCTCTGCAGGCAGTGCAGGGGAATCAGGCCTCATCTCGCGGCGAGGGGGAAGTCTCATGGTTTTTCTTTAGTTGCGGCGGGAACCTGGGGTATATTCTCGAGTTACGACGGGGATGGCCCTTCCACCCACGTGTTTGTTCAGCGACGTCAGGATTCCTGCCTAGTTGCGAGGGACAACTCGGGAATCTCCTCGAGGCTTGGCAGGGCAATTGGGACGCCTCTCCAGCTGAGGCGGGAGACCAAGGGTCCCTTTCCACGTGCCACAGGAATCCTGGGACTCCTATCAAATTTCATGAGGAGTCAGGCATCGTCTCCTTTGGAGGCACTGATCTCCGCATACCTCTGGAGTTTTCAAAGGATGTGAGGCCTCCGGTCACGATGAGGTGGGGAACTAGGTCTTTCTCTGTGGTCTCCACAGGGGATTCAGACATCCTTTCGTCTTGGGAGATGCAAGACGAGCCTGCACTCAAGTCACTGCAGGGATATCCGGCCTTATTTCGAGTCAGGGCATCGCGGTGTCCATTCCACTTGAGGCCGAAAAATCAGGGTCCCTCTCACATACCTAGAGCTGAGAGAAGCCTCCTCTTGAGGTGCTTGTGGTAAGGTGGTATTCCTCTGGAGTCGAAGCCAGGGACTAACCTCTCATCTCGAGTTGATTTTTGGTCCACGGAGCTCTTTCGTGTTGCTACAGTGACCTCAGGATCCCTCTAGCCTTGAAACAGTGTTCTTGGGGTTTCTCTGGAGTGCCATCAAGGAAATCAAGGCTCCTTTCATGTGTGATGTGCAACACGGAATTGCTCTGCACGCAGTGCAGGGGAATCGGGCCTCATCTTGCGGCGAGGGGGAAGTCTCATGGTTTTTCTCGAGTTGCGGCGGGAACCTGGGCTATATTCTTGAGTTACGAAGGGGATGGCCCTTCCACACACGTGTTAGTTCAGCGACGGCAGGACTCCTGCCTAGTTGCGAGGGACAACTCAGGATTCTCCTCGAGGCTTGGCAGGGAAATTGGGACGACTCTCCAGCTGAGGCAGGAGACCAAGGTTCCCTTTCCACGTGCTACAGGAATCCTGGGACTCCTATCAAGTTTCACGAGGAGTCAGGCATCGTCTCCTTTGGAGGCACTGATCTCCGCGTACCTCTGGAGTTTTCAAGGGATGTGAGGCCTCCGGTCGCGATGAGGTGGGGAACTAGGTCTTTCTCTGTGGTCTCCACAGGGGATTCAGACATCCTTTCGTCTTGGGAGATGCAAGACGAGCCTGCATTCAAGTCACTGCAGGGATATCCGGCCTTATTTCGAGTCAGGGCATCGCGGTGTCCATTCCACTTGAGGCCGCAAACTCAGGGTCCCTCTCACATAGCTAGAGCTGAGAGAAGCCTCCTCTTGAGGTGCTTGTGGTATGGTTGTATTCCTCTGGAGTCGAAGCCAGGGGCTAACCTCTCATCTCGAGTTGATTTTTGGTCCACGGAGCACTTTCGTTTTGCTACAGTGACCTCAGGATCCCTGTAGCCTTGAAACAGTGTTCTTGGGGATTCTCTGGAGTGCCATCAAGGAAATCAAGGCTACTTTCATGTGTGATGTGCAAAACGGAATTGCTCTGCACGCAGTGCAGGGGAATCGGGCAGCATCTCGCAGCGAGGGGGAAGTCTCATGGTTTTTCTCGAGTTGCGGCCGGAACCTGTGGTATATTCTCGAGTTACGACGGGGATGGCCCTTCCACACACGTGTTTGTTCAGCGACGTCAGGACTCCTGCCTAGTTGCGAGGGACAACTCGGGGTTCTCCTCGAGGCTTGGCAGGGCAATTGGGACGCCTCTCCTTCTGAGGCGGGAGACCAAGGGTCCCTTTCCAAGTGCCACAGGAATCCTGGGACTCCTATCAAGTTTCACGAGGAGTCAGGCATCGTCTCCTTTGGAGGCACTGATCTCCGCGTACCTCTGGAGTTTTCAAAGGATGTGAGGCCTCCGGTCGCGATGAGGTGGGGAACTAGGTCTTTCTCTGTGGTCTCCACAGGGGATTCAGACATCCTTTCGTCTTGGGAGATGCAAGAAGAGCCTGCATTCAAGTAACTGCAGGGATATCCGGCCTTATTTCGAGTCAGGGCATCGCGGTGTCCATTCCACTTGAGGCCGCTAACTCAGGGTCCCTCTCACATACCTAGAGCTGAGAGAAGCCTCCTCTTGAGGTGCTTGTGGTAAGGTGGTATTCCTCTGGAGTCGAAGCCAGGGACTAACCTCTCATTTCGAGGTGATTTTTGGTCCACGGAGCTCTTTCGTGTTGCTACAGTGACCTCAGGATCCCTCTAGCCTTGAAACAGTGTTCTTGGGGTTTCTCTGGAGTGCCATCAAGGAAATCAAGGCTCCTTTCATGTGTGATGTGCAACTCGGAATTGCTCTGCACGCAGTGCAGGGGAATCGGGCCTCATCTCGCGGCGAGGGGGAAGTCTCATGGTTTTTCTCGAGTTGCGGCGGGAACCTGGGGTATATTCTCGAGTTACGACGGGGATAGCCCTTCCACACTCGTGTTTCTTCAGCGACGTCAGGACTCCTGCCTAGTTGCGAGGGACAACTCGGTGTTCTCCTCGAGGCTTGGCAGGGCAATTGGGACGCCTCTCCAGCTGAGGCGGGAGACCAAGGGTCCCTTTCCATGTGCCACAGGAATCCTGGGACTCCTATCAAGTTTCACGAGGAGTCAGGCATCGTCTCCTTTGGAGGCACTGATCTCCGCGTACCTCTGGAGTTTTCAAAGGATGTGAGGCCTCCGGTCGCGATGAGGTGGGGAACTAGGTCTTTCTCTGTGGTCTCCACAGGGGATTCAGACATCCTTTCGTCTTGGGAGATGCAAGACGAGCCTGCATTCAAGTCACTGCAGGGATATCCGGCCTTATTTCGAGTCAGGGCATCGCGGTGTCCATTCCACTTGAGGCCGCAAACTCAGGGTCCCTCTCACATAGCTAGAGCTGAGAGAAGCCTCCTCTTGAGGTGCTTGTGCAAGGTGGTATTCCTCTGGAGTCGAAGCCAGGGACTAACCTCTCATATCTAGTTGATTTTTGGTCCACGGAGCTCTTTCGTGTTGCTACAGTGACCTCAGGATCCCTCTAGCCTTGAAACAGTGTTCTTGGGGTTTCTCTGGAGTGCCATCAAGGAAATCAAGGCTCCTTTCATGTGTGATGTGCAACACGGAATTGCTCTGCACGCAGTGCAGGGGAATCGGGCCTCATCTCGCGGCGAGGGGGAAGTCTCATGGTTTTTCTCGAGTTGCGGCGGGAACCTGGGGTATATTCTCGAGTTACGACGGAGATAGCCATTCCACCCACGTGTTTGTTCAGCGACGTCAGGACTCCTGCCTAGTTGCGAGGGAAAACTCGGGGTTCTCCTCGAGGCTTGGCAGGGCAATTGGGACGCCTCTCCAGCTGAGGCGGGAGACCAAGGGTCCCTTTCCACGTGCCACAGGAATCCTGGGACTCCTATCAAGTTTCACGAGGAGTCAGGCATCGTCTCCTTTGGAGGCACTGATCTCCGCGTACCTCTGGAGTTTTCAAAGGATGTGAGGCCTCCGGTCGCGATGAGGTGGGGAACTAGGTCTTTCTCTGTGGTCTCCACAGGGGATTCAGACATCCTTTCGTCTTGGGAGATGCAAGACGAGCCTGCATTCAAGTCACTGCAGGGATATCCGGCCTTATTTCGAGTCAGGGCATCGCAGTGTCCATTCCACTTGAGGCCGCAAACTCAGGGTCCCTCTCACATAGCTAGAGCTGAGAGAAGCCTCCTCTTGAGGTGCTTGTGGTAAGGTGGTATTCCTCTGGAGTCGAAGCCAGGGGCTAACCTCTCATCTCGAATTGATTTTTGGTCCACGGAGCACTTTCGTTTTGCTACAGTGACCTCAGGATCTCTCTAGCCTTGAAACAGTGTTCTTGGGGATTCTCTGGAGTGCCATCAAGGAAATCAAGGCTCCTTTCATGTGTGATGTGCAAAACGGAATTGCTCTCCACGCAGTGCAGGGGAATCGGGCAGCATCTCGCGGCGAGGGGGAAGTCTCATGGTTTTTCTCGAGTTGCGGCGGGAACCTGGGGTATATTCTCGAGTTACGACGGGGATGGCCCTTCCACACACGTGTTTGTTCAGCGACGTCAGGACTCCTGCCTAGTTGCGAGGGACACCTCGGGATTCTCCTCGAGGCTTGGCAGGGCATTCGGGACGCCTCTCCAGCTGAGGCGGGAGACCAAGTGTCCCTTTCCACGTGCCACAGGAATCCTGGGACTCCTATCAAGTTTCACGAGGAGTCAGGCATCGTCTCCTTTGGAGGCACTGATCTCCGCGTACCTCTGGAGTTTTCAAAGGATGTGAGGCCTCCGGTCGCGATGATGTGGGGAACTAGGTCTTTCTCTGTGGTCTCCACAGGGGATTCAGACATCCTTTCGTCTTGGGAGATGCAAGACGAGCCTGCATTCAAGTCACTGCAGGGATATCCGGCCTTATTTCGAGTCAGGGGATCGCGGTCCCCATTCCACTTGAGGCCGCAAACTCAGGGTCCCTCTCACATACCTAGAGCTGAAAGAAGCCTCCTCTTGAGGTGCTTGTGGTAAGGTGGTATTCCTCTGGAGTCGAAGCCAGGGACTAACCTCTCATCTCTAGTTGATTTTTGGTCTACGGAGCTCTTTCGTGTTGCTACAGTGACCTCAGGATCCCTGTAGCCTTGAAACAGTGTTCTTGGGGTTTCTCTGGAGTGCCATCAAGGAAATCAAGGCTCCTTTCATGTGTGATGTACAACACGGAATTGCTCTGCACGCAGTGCAGGTGAATCGGGCCTCATCTAGCTGCGAGGGGGAAGTCTCATAGTTTTTCTCGAGTTGCGGCGGGAACCTGGGGTATATTCTCGAGTTACGACGGGGATGGCCCTTCCACCCACGTGTTTCTTCAGCGACGTCAGGACTCCTGCCTAGTTGCGAGGGACAACTCGGGGTTCTCCTCGAGGCTTGGCAGGGCAATTGGGATGCCTCTCCAGCTGAGGCGGGAGACCAAGGGTCCCTTTCCACGTGCCACAGGAATCCTGGGACTCCTATCAAGTTTCACGAGGAGTCTGGCATCGTCTCCTTTGGAGGCACTGATCTCCGCGTACCTCTGGAGTTTTCAAAGGATGTGAGGCCTCCGGTCGCGATGAGGTGGGGAACTAGGTCTTTCTCTGTGGTCTCCACAGGGGATTCAGACATCCTTTCGTCTTGGGACATGCAAGATGAGCATGCATTCAAGTCACTGCAGGGATATCCGGCCTTATTTCGAGTCAGGGCATCGCGGTGTCCATTCCACTTGGGGCCGCAAACTCAGGGTCCCTCTCACATAGCTAGAGCTGAGAGAAGCCTCCTCTGGAGGTGCTTGTGGTAAGGTGGTATTCCTCTGGAGTCGAAGCCAGGGGCTAACCTCTCATCTCGAGTTGATTTTTGGTCCACGGAGCACTTTCGTTTTGCTACAGTGACCTCAGGATCCCTCTAGCCTTGAAACAGTGTTCTTGGGGATTGTCTGGAGTGCCATCAAGGAAATCAAGGCTCCTTTCATGTGTGATGTGCAAAACGGAATTGCTCTGCACGCAGTGCAGGGGAATCGGGCAGCATCTCGCGGCGAGGGGGAAGTCTCATGGTTTTTCTCGAGTTGCGGTGGGAACCTGGGGTATATTCTCGAGTTACGAAGGGGATGGCCCTTCCACACACGTGTTAGTTCAGCGCCGGCAGGACTCCTGCCTACTTGCGAGGGACAACTCGGGATTCTCGTCGAGGCTTGGCAGGGCAATTGGGACGCCTCTCCAGCTGAGGCGGGAGACCAAGGTTCCCTTTCCACGTCCTACAGGAATCCTGGGACTCCTATCAAGTTTCACGAGGAGTCAGGCATCGTCTCCTTTGGAGACACTGAACTCCGTGTACCTCTGGAGTTTTCAAGGGATGTGAGGCCTCCAGTTGGAATGAGGTGGGGAAGTAGGTCTTTCTCTGTGGTCTCCACAGGGGATTCAGACATCCTTTCGTCTTGGGAGATGCAAGACGAGCCTGCATTCAAGTCACTGCAGGGATATCCGGCCTTATTTCGAGTCAGGGCATCGCGGTGTCCATTCCACTTGAGGCCGCAAACTCAGGGTCCCTCTCACATACCTAGAGCTGAGAGAAGCCTCCTCTTGAGGTGCTTGTGGTAAGGTGGTATTCCTCTGGAGTCGAAGCCAGGGACTAACCTTTCATCTCGAGTTGATTTTTAGTCCACGGAGCTCTTTTGTGTTGCTACAGTGACCTCAGGATCCCTCTAGCCTTGAAACAGTGTTCTTGGGGTTTCGCTGGACTGCCGGCAAGGAAATCAAGGCTCCTTTCATGTGTGATGTGCAACACGGAATTGCTCTGCAGGCAGTGCAGGGGAATCAGGCCTCATCTCGCGGCGAGGGGGAAGTCTCATGGTTTTTCTCGGTTTGCGGCGGGAACCTGGGGTATATTCTCGAGTTACGACGGGGATGGCCCTTCCACCCACGTGTTTGTTCAGCGACGTCAGGATTCCTGCCTAGTTGCGAGGGACAACTCGGGAATCTCCTCGAGGCTTGGCAGGGCAATTGGGACGCCTCTCCAGCTGAGGCGGGAGACCAAGGGTCCCTTTCCACGTGCCACAGGAATCCTGGGACTCCTATCAAATTTTATGAGGAGTCAGGCATCGTCTCCTTTGGAGGCACTGATCTCCGCATACCTCTGGAGTTTTCAAAGGATGTGAGGCCTCCGGTCACGATGAGGTGGGGAACTAGGTCTTTTTCTGTGGTCTCCACAGGGGATTCAGACATCCTTTCGTCTTGGGAGATGCAAGACGAGCCTGCACTCAAGTCACTGCAGGGATATCCGGCCTTATTTCGAGTCAGGGCATCGCGGTGTCCATTCCACTTGAGGCCGCAAACTCAGGGTCCCTCTCACATAGCTAGAGCTGAGAGAAGCCTCCTCTTGAGGTGCTTGTGGTAAGGTGGTATTCCTCTGGAGTCGAAGCCAGGAACTAACCTCTCATCTCGAGTTGATTTTTGGTCCACGGAGCTCTTTCGTGTTGCTACAGTGCCCTCAGGATCCCTCTAGCCTTGAAACAGTGTTCTTGGGGTTTCTCTGGAGTGCCATCAAGGAAATCAAGGCTCCTTTCATGTGTGATGTGCAACACGGAATTGCTCTGCAAGCAGTGCAGGGGAATCGGGCCTCATCTTGCGGCGAGTGGGAAGTCTCATGGTTTTTCTCGAGTTGCGGCGGGAACCTGGGCTATATTCTTGAGTTACGAAGGGGATGGCCCTTCCACACACGTGTTAGTTCAGCGACGGCAGGACTCCTGCCTAGTTGTGAGGGACAACTCAGGATTCTCCTCGAGGCTTGGCAGGGAAATTGGGACGACTCTCCAGCTGAGGCAGGAGACCAAGGTTCCCTTTCCACGTGCTACAGGAATCCTGGGACTCCTATCAAGTTTCACGAGGAGTCAGGCATCGTCTCCTTTGGAGGCACTGATCTCCGCGTACCTCTGGAGTTTTCAAGGGATGTGAGGCCTCCGGTCGCGATGAGGTGGGGAACTAGGTCTTTCTCTGTGGTCTCCACAGGGGATTCAGACATCCTTTCGTCTTGGGAGATGCAAGACGAGCCTGCATTCAAGTCACTGCAGGGATATCCGGCCTTATTTCGAGTCAGGGCATCGCGGTGTCCATTCCACTTGAGGCCGCAAACTCAGGGTCCCTCTCACATAGCTAGAGCTGAGAGAAGCCTCCTCTTGAGGTGCTTGTGGTATGGTTGTATTCCTCTGGAGTCGAAGCCAGGGACTAACCTCTCATCTCGAGTTGATTTTTGGTCCACGGAGCACTTTCGTTTTGCTACAGTGACCTCAGGATCCCTGTAGCCTTGAAACAGTGTTCTTGGGGATTCTCTGGAGTGCCATCAAGGAAATCAAGGCTACTTTCATGTGTGATGTGCAAAACGGAATTGCTCTGCACGCAGTGCAGGGGAATCGGGCAGCATCTCGCAGCGAGGGGGAAGTCTCATGGTTTTTCTCGAGTTGCGGCCGGAACCTGTGGTATATTCTCGAGTTACGACGGGGATGGCCCTTCCACACACGTGTTTGTTCAGCGACGTCAGGACTCCTGCCTAGTTGTGAGGGACAACTCGGGGTTCTCCTCGAGGCTTGACAGGGCAATTGGGACGCCTCTCCTGCTGAGGCGGGAGACCAAGGGTCCCTTTCCACGTGCCACAGGAATCCTGGGACTCCTATCAAGTTTCACGAGGAGTCAGGCATCGTCTCCTTTGGAGGCACTGATCTCCGCGTACCTCTGGAGTTTTCAAAGGATGTGAGGCCTCCGGTCGCGATGAGGTGGGGAACTAGGTCTTTCTCTGTGGTCTCCACAGGGGATTCAGACATCCTTTCGTCTTGGGAGATGCAAGAAGAGCCTGCATTCAAGTCACTGCAGGGATATTCGGCTTATTTCGAGTCAGGGCATCGCGGTGTCCATTCCACTTGAGGCCGCTAACTCAGGGTCCCTCTCACATACCTAGAGCTGAGAGAAGCCTCCTCTTGAGGTGCTTGTGGTAAGGTGGTATTCCTCTGGAGTCGAAGCCACGGACTAACCTCTCATCTCGAGGTGATTTTTGGTCCACGGAGCTCTTTCGTGTTGCTACAGTGACCTCAGGATCCCTGTAGCCTTGAAACAGTGTTCTTGGGGTTTCTCTGGAGCGCCATCAAGGAAATCAAGGCTCCTTTCATGTGTGATGTGCAACTCGGAATTGCTCTGCACGCAGTGCAGGGGAATCGGGCCTCATCTCGCGGCGAGGGGGAAGTCTCATGGTTTTTCTCGAGTTGCGGCGGGAACCTGGGGAATATTCTCGAGTTACGACGGGGATAGCCCTTCCACACTCGTGTTTCTTCAGCGACGTCAGGACTCCTGCCTAGTTGCGAGGGACAACTCGGGATTCTGCTCGAGGCTTGGCAGGGCAATTGGGACGCCTCTCCAGCTGAGGCGGGAGACCAAGGGTCCCTTTCCATGTGCCACAGGAATCCTGGGACTCCTATCAAGTTTCACGAGGAGTCAGGCATCGTCTCCTTTGGAGGCACTGATCTCCGCGTACCTCTGGAGTTTTCAAAGGATGTGAGGCCTCCGGTCGCGATGAGGTGGGGAACTAGGTCTTTCTCTGTGGTCTCCACAGGGGATTCAGACATCCTTTCGTCTTGGGAGATGCAAGACGAGCCTGCATTCAAGTCACTGCAGGGATATCCGGCCTTATTTCGAGTCAGGGCATCGCGGTGTCCATTCCACTTGAGGCCGCAAACTCAGGGTCCCTCTCACATAGCTAGAGCTGAGAGAAGCCTCCTCTTGAGGTGCTTGTGCAAGGTGGTATTCCTCTGGAGTCGAAGCCAGGGACTAACCTCTCATATCTAGTTGATTTTTGGTCCACGGAGCTCTTTCGTGTTGCTACAGTGACCTCAGGATCCCTCTAGCCTTGAAACAGTGTTCTTGGGGTTTCTCTGGAGTGCCATCAAGGAAATCAAGGCTCCTTTCATGTGTGATGTGCAACACGGAATTGCTCTGCACGCAGTGCAGGGGAATCGGGCCTCATCTCGCGGCGAGGGGGAAGTCTCATGGTTTTTCTCGAGTTGCGGCGGGAACCTGGGGTATATTCTCGAGTTACGACGGGGATGGCCATTCCACCCACGTGTTTGTTCAGCGACGTCAGGACTCCTGCCTAGTTGCGAGGGAAAACTCGGGGTTCTCCTCGAGGCTTGGCAGGGCAATTGGGACGCCTCTCCAGCTGAGGCGGGAGACCAAGGGTCCCTTTCCACGTGCCACAGGACTCCTGGGACTCCTATCAAGTTTCACGAGGAGTCAGGCATCGTCTCCTTTGGAGGCACTGATCTCCGCGTACCTCTGGAGTTTTCAAAGGATGTGAGGCCTCCGGTCGCGATGAGGTGGGGAACTAGGTCTTTCTCTGTGGTCTCCACAGGGGATTCAGACATCCTTTCGTCTTGGGAGATGCAAGACGAGCCTGCATTCAAGTCACTGCAGGGATATCCGGCCTTATTTCGAGTCAGGGCATCGCAGTGTCCATTCCACTTGAGGCCGCAAACTCAGGGTCCCTCTCACATAGCTAGAGCTGAGAGAAGCCTCCTCTTGAGGTGCTTGTGGTAAGGTGGTATTCCTCTGGAGTCGAAGCCAGGGGCTAACCTCTCATCTCGAATTGATTTTTGGTCCACGGAGCACTTTCGTTTTGCTACAGTGACCTCAGGATCTCTCTAGCCTTGAAACAGTGTTCTTGGGGATTCTCTGGAGTGCCATCAAGGAAATCAAGGCTCCTTTCATGTGTGATGTGCAAAACGGAATTGCTCTCCACGCAGTGCAGGGGAATCGGGCAGCATCTCGCGGTGAGGGGGAAGTCTCATGGTTTTTCTCGAGTTGCGGCGGGAACCTGGGGTATATTCTCGAGTTACGACGGGGATGGCCCTTCCACACACGTGTTTGTTCAGCGACGTCAGGACGCCTGCCTAGTTGCAAGGGACACCTCGGGATTCTCCTCGAGGCTTGGCAGGGCATTTGGGACGCCTCTCCAGCTGAGGCGGGAGACCAAGTGTCCCTTTCCACGTGCCACAGGAATCCTGGGACTCCTATCAAGTTTCACGAGGAGTCAGGCATCGTCTCCTTTGGAGGCACTGATCTCCGCGTACCTCTGGAGTTTTCAAAGGATGTGAGGCCTCCGGTCGCGATGAGGTGGGGAACTAGGTCTTTCTCTGTGGTCTCCACAGGGGATTCAGACATCCTTTCGTCTTGGGAGATGCAAGACGAGCCTGCATTCAAGTCACTGCAGGGATATCCGGCCTTATTTCGAGTCAGGGGATCGCGGTCCCCATTCCACTTGAGGCCGCAAAATCAGGGTCCCTCTCACATACCTAGAGCTGAAAGAAGCCTCCTCTTGAGGTGCTTGTGGTAAGGTGGTATTCCTCTGGAGTCGAAGCCAGGGACTAACCTCTCATCTCGAGTTGATTTTTGGTCCACGGAGCTCTTTCGTGTTGCTACAGTGACCTCAGGAACCCTCTACCTTGAAACAGTGTTCCTGGGGTTTCTCTGGAGTGCCATCAAGGAAATCAAGGCTACTTTCATGTTTGATGTGCAACACGGAATTGCTCTGCACACAGTGCAGGGGAATCGTGCCTCATCTCACGGCGAGGGAGAAGTCTCATTGTTTTTCTCGAGTTGCGGCGGGAACCTGGGGTATATTCTCGAGTTACGACGGGGATGGCCCTTCCACCCACATGTTTGTTCAGCGACGTCAGGACTCCTGCCTAGTTGCGAGGGACAACTCGGGATTCTCCTCGAGGCTGGGCAGGGCAATTGGGACGCCTCTCCAGCTGAGGCGGGAGATCAAGGTTCCCTTTCCACGTGCCACAGGAATCCTGGGAATCCTATCAAGATTCACGAGGAGTCAGGCATCGTCTCCTTTGGAGGCACTGATCTCCGCGTACCTCTAGAGTTTTCAAAGGATGTGAGGCCTCCGGTCGCGATGAGGTGGGGAACTAGGTCTTTCTCTGTGGTCTCCACAGGGGATTCAGACATCCTTTCGTCTTGGGAGATGCAAGACGAGCCTGCATTCAAGTCACTGCAGGGATATCCGGCCTTATTTCGAGTCAGGGCATCGCGGTGTCCATTCCACTTGAGGCCGAAAAATCAGGGTCCCTCTCACATACCTAGAGCTGAGAGAAGCCTCCTCTTGAGGTGCTTGTGGTAAGGTGGTATTCCTCTGGAGTCGAAGCCAGGGACTAACTTCTCATCTCGAGTTGATTTTTGGTCCACGGAGCTCTTTCGTGTTGCTACAGTGACCTCAGGATCCCTCTAGCCTTGAAACAGTGTTCTTGGGGTTTCTCTGGAGTGCCATCAAGGAAATCAAGGCTCCTTTCATGTGTGATGTGCAACACGGAATTGCTCTGCACGCAGTGCAGGGGAATCGGGCCTCATCTCGCGGCGAGGGGGAAGTCTCATGGTTTTTCTCGAGTTGCGGCGGGAACCTGGGGTATATTCTCGAGTTACGAAGGGGATGGCCCTTGCACACACGTGTTAGTTCAGCGACGGCAGGACTCCTTCCTACTTGCGAGGGACAACTCGGGATTCTCCTCGAGGCTTGGCAGGGCAATTGGGACGCCTCTCCAGCTGAGGCGGGAGACCAAGGTTCCCTTTCCACGTCCTACAGGAATCCTGGGACTCCTATCAAGTTTCACGAGGAGTCAGGCATCGTCTCCTTTGGAGGCACTGATCTCCGCGTACCTCTGGAGTTTTCAAGGGATGTGAGGCCTCCAGTTGGAATGAGGTGGGGAAGTAGGTCTTTCTCTGTGGTCTCCACAGGGGATTCAGACATCCTTTCGTCTTGGGAGATGCAAGACGAGCCTGCATTCAAGTCACTGCAGGGATATCCGGCCTTATTTCACGTCAGGGCATCGCGGTGTCCATTCCATTTGAGGCCGCAAACTCAGGGTCCCTCTCACATACCTAGAGCTGAGAGAAGCCTCCTCTTGAGGTGCTTGTGGTAAGGTGGTATTCCTCTGGAGTCGAAGCCAGGGACTAACCTCTCATCTTGAGTTGATTTTTGGTCCACGGAGCTCTTTCGTGTTGCTACAGTGACCTCAGGATCCCTCTAGCCTTGAAACAGTGTTTTTGGGGTTTCTCTGGAGTGCCATCAAGGAAATCAAGGCTCCTTCCATGTGTGATGTGCAACACGGAATTGCTCTGCACGCAGTGCAGGGGAATCGGGCAGCATCTCGCGGCGAGGGGTAAGTCTCATGGTTTTTCTCGAGTTTCGGCGGGAACCTGGGCTATATTCTCGAGTTACGAAGGGGATGGCCCTTCCACACACGTGTTAGTTCAGTGACGGCAGGACTCCTGCCTAGTTGCGAGGGACAACTCAGGATTCTCCTCGAGGCTTGGCAGGGCAATTGGGACGCCTCTCCAGCTGAGGCAGGAGACCAAGGTTCCCTTTCCACGTGGCATAGGAATCCTGGGACTCCTATCAAGTTTCACGAGGAGTCAGGCATCGTCTCCTTTGGAGGCACTGATCTCCGCGTACCTCTGGAGTTTTCAAGGGATGTGAGGCCTCCAGTCGCGATGAGGTGGGGAAGTAGTTCTTTCTCTGTGGTCTCCACAGGGGATTCAGACATCCTTTCTTCTTGGGAGATGCAAGACGAGCCTGCATTCAAGTCACTGCAGGGATATCCGGCCTTATTTCGAGTCAGGGCATCGCGGTGTCCATTCCACTTGAGGCCGAAAAATCAGGGTCCCTCTCACATACCTAGACCTGAGAGAAGCCTCCTCTTGAGGTGCTTGTGATAAAGTGGTATTCCTCTGGAGTCGAAGCCAGGGACTAACCTCTCATCTCTAGTTGATTTTTGGTCTACGGAGCTCTTTCGTGTTGCTACAGTGACCTCAGGATCCCTGTAGCCTTGAAACAGTGTTCTTGGGGTTTCTCTGGAGTGCCATCAAGGAAATCAAGGCTCCTTTCATGTGTGATGTACAACACGGAATTGCTCTGCACGCAGTGCAGGTGAATCGGGCCTCATCTAGCGGCGAGGGGGAAGTCTCATAGTTTTTCTCGAGTTGCGGCGGGAACCTGGGGTATATTCTCGAGTTACGACGGGGATGGCCCTTCCACCCACGTGTTTCTTCAGCGACGTCAGGACTCCTGCCTAGTTGCGAGGGACAACTCGGGGTTCTCCTCGAGGCTTGGCAGGGCAATTGGGACGCCTCTCCAGCTGAGGCGGGAGACCAAGGGTCCCTTTCCACGTGCCACAGGAATCCTGGGACTCCTATCAAGTTTCACGAGGAGTCAGGCCTCCTCTCCTTTGGAGGCACTGATCTCCGCGTACCTCTGGAGTTTTCAAAGGATGTGAGGCCTCCGGTCGCGATGAGGTGGGGAACTAGGTCTTTCTCTGTGGTCTCCACAGGGGATTCAGACATCCTTTCGTCTTGGGAGATGCAAGACGAGCCTGCATTCAAGTCACTGCAGGGATATCCGGCCTTATTTCGAGTCAGGGCATCGCGGTGTCCATTCCACTTGAGGCCGAAAAATCAGGGTCCCTCTCACATAGCTAGAGCTGAGAGAAGCCTCCTCTTGAGGTGCTTGTGGTATGGTTGTATTCCTCTGGAGTCGAAGCCAGGGGCTAACCTCTCATCTCGAGTTGATTTTTGGTCCACGGAGCACTTTCGTTTTGCTACAGTGAACTCAGAATCCCTCTAGCCTTGAAACAGTGTTCTTGGGGATTCTCTGGAGTGCCATCAAGGAAATCAAGGCTCCTTTCATGTGTGATGTGCAAAACGGAATTGCTCTGCACGCAGTGCAGGGGAATCGGGCAGCATCTCGCAGCGAGGGGGAAGTCTCATGGTTTTTCTCGAGTTGCGGCGGGAACCTGGGGTATATTCTCGAGTTACGACGGGGATGGCCCTTCCACACACGTGTTAGTTCAGCGACGGCAGGACTGCTGCCTAGTTGCGAGGGACAACTCGGGATTCTCCTCGAGGCTTGGCAGGGCAATTGCGACGCCTCTCCAGCTGAGGCGGGAGACCAAGGGTCCCTTTCCACGTGCTACAGGAATCGTGGGACTCCTATCAAGATTCACAAGGAGTCAGGCATCGTCTCCTTTGGAGGCACTGATCTCCGTGTACCACTGGAGTTTTCAAGGGATGTGAGGCCTCCAGTCGCGATGAGGTGGGGAAGTAGGTTTTTCTCTGTGGTCTCCACAGGGGATTCAGACATCCTTTCGTCTTGGGAGATGCAAGACGAGCCTGCATTCAAGTCACTGCAGGGATATCCGGCCTTATTTCGAGTCAGGGGATCGCGGTCCCCATTCCACTTGAGGCCGCAAAATCAGGGTCCCTCTCACATACCTAGAGCTGAAAGAAGCCTCCTCTTGAGGTGCTTGTGGTAAGGTGGTGTTCCTCTGGAGTCGAATCCAGGGACTAACCTCTCATCTCGAGTTGATTTTTGGTCCACGGAGCTCTTTCGTGTTGCTACAGTGACCTCAGGATCCCTCTACCTTGAAACAGTGTTCCTGGGGTTTCTCTGGAGTGCCATCAAGGAAATCAAGGCTCCTTTCATGTTAGATGTGCAACACGGAATTGCTCTGCACGCAGTGCAGGGGAATCGTGCCTCATCTCACGACGAGGGAGAAGTCTCATTGTTTTTCTCGAGTTGCGGCGGGAACCTGGGGTATATTCTCGAGTTACGACGGGGATGGCCCTTCCACCCACGTATTTGTTCAGCGACGTCAGGACTCCTGCCTAGTTGCGAGGGACAACTCGGGATTCTCCTCGAGGCTTGGCAGGGCAATTGGGACGCCTCTCCAGCTGAGGCGGGAGACCCAGGGTCCCTTTCCACGTGCCACAGGAATCCAGGGACTCCTATCAAGTTTCACGAGGAGTCAGGCATCGTCTCCTGTGGAGGCACTGATCTCCGCGTACCTCTGGAGTTTTCAAAGGATGTGAGGCCTCCGGTCGCGATGAGGTGGGGAACTAGGTCTTTCTCTGTGGTCTCCACAGGGGATTCAGTCATCCTTTCGTCTTGGGAGATGCAAGACGAGCCTGCATTCAAGTCACTGCAGGGATAACCGGCCTTATTTCGAGTCAGGGTATCGCGGTGTCCATTCCACTTGAGGCCGCAAACTCAGGGTCCCACTTACATACCTAGAGCTGAGAGAAGCCTGCTCTTGAGGTGCTTGTGGTAAGGTGGTATTCCTCTGGAGTCGAAGCCAGGGACTAACCTCTCATGTCGAGTTGATTTTTGGCCCACGGAGCTCTTTCGTGTTGCTACAGTGACCTCAGGATCCCTCTAGCCTAGAAACAGTGTTCTTGGGGTTTCTCTGGAGTGCCATCAAGGAAATCAAGGCTCCTTTCATGTGTGATGTGCAACGCGGAATTGCTCTGCACGCAGTGCAGGGGAATCGGGCCTCATCTCGCGGCGAGGGGGAAGTCTCATGGTTTTTCTCGAGTTGCGGCGGGAACCTGGGGTATATTCTCGATTTACGACGGGGATGGCCCTTCCACCCACGTGTTTCTTCAGCGACGTCAGGACTCCTGCCTAGTTGCGAGGGACAACTCGGGGTTCTCCTCGAGGCTTGGCAGGGCAATTGGGACGCCTCTCCAGCTGAGGCGGGAGACCAAGGGTCCCTTTCCACGTGCCACAGGAATCCTGGGACTCCTATCAAGTTTCACGAGGAGTCAGGCCTCGTCTCCTTTGGAGGCACTGATCTCCGCGTACCTCTGGAATTTTCAAAGGATGTGAGGCCTCCGGTCACGATGAGATGGGGAACTAGGTCTTTCTCTGTGGTCTCCACAGGGGATTCAGACATCCTTTCGTCTTGGGAGATGCAAGACGAGCCTGCATTCAAGTCACTGCAGGGATATCCGGCCTTATTTCGAGTCAGGGCATCGCGGTGTCCATTCCACTTGAGGCCGCAAACTCAGGGTCCCTCTCACATAGCTAGAGCTGAGAGAAGCCTCCTCTTGAGGTGCTTGTGGTAAGGTGGTATTCCTCTGGAGTCGAAGCCAGGGACTAACCTCTCATCTCGAGTTGATTTTTGGTCCACGGAGCTCTTTCGTGTTGCTACAGTGACCTCAGGATCCCTGTAGCCTTGAAACTGTGTTCTTGGGGTTTCTCTGGAGTGCCATCAAGGAAATCAAGGCTCCTTTCATGTGTGATGTGCAACACGGAATTGCTCTGCACGCAGTGCAGGGGAATCGGGCCTCATCTCGCGGCGAGGGGGAAGTCTCATGGTTTTTCTCCAGTTGCGGCGGGAACCTGGGGAATATTCTCGAGTTACGACGGGGATGGCCTTCCACCCACGTGTTTGTTCAGCGACGTCAGGACTCCTGCCTAGTTGCGAGGGACAACTCGGGATTCACCTCGAGGCTTGGCAGGGCAATTGGGCCGCCTCTCCAGCTGAGGCGGGAGACCAAGGGTCCCTTTCCACGTGCAAAAGGAATCCTGGTACTTCTATCAAATTTCACGAGGAGTCAGGCATCGTCTCCTTTGGAGGCACTGATCTCCGCGTACCTCTGGAGTTTTCAAAGGATGTGAGGCCTACGGTTGCGATGAGATGGGAAACTAGGTCTTTCTCTGTGGTCTCCACAGGGGATTCAGACATCCTTTCGTCTTGGGAGATGCAAGCCGAGCCTGCATTCAAGTCACTGCAGGGATATCCGGCCTTATTTCGGGTCAGGGCATCGCGGTGTCCATTCCACTTGAGGCCGAAAAATCAGGGTCCCTCTCACATACCTAGAGCTGAGAGAAGCCTCCTCTTGAGGTGCTTGTGGTAAGGTGGTATTCCTCTGGAGTCGAAGCCAGGCACTAACCTCTCATCTCGAGTTGATTTTTGGTCCACGGAGCTCTTTCGTGTTGCTACAGTGACCTCAGGGTCCCTCTAGCCTTGAAACAGTGTTCTTGGGGTTTCTCTGGAGTGCCACCAAGGAAATCAAGGCTCCTTTCATGTGTGATGTGCAACACGGAATTGCTCTGCACACAGTGCAGGGGAATCGGGCCTCATCTCGCGGCGAGGGGGAAGTCTCATGGTTTTTTTCCAGTTGCGGCGGGAACCTGGGGTATATTCTCGAGTTACGACGGGGATGGCCCTTCCACACACGTGTTTGTTCAGCGACGTCAGGACTCCAGCCTAGTTGCGAGGGACAACTCGGGATTCTCCTCGAGGCTTGGCAGGGCAATTGCGACGCCTCTCCAGCTGAGGCGGGAGACCAAGGGTCCCTTTCCACGTACCACAGGAATCCTGGGAATCCTATCAAGTTTCACGAGGAGTCAGGCATCGTCTCCTTTGGAGGCACTGATCTCCGCGTACCTCTGGAGTTTTCAAAGGATGTGAGGCCTCCGGTCGCGATGAGGTGGGGAACTAGGTCTTTCTCTGTCGTCTCCACAGGGGATTCAGACATCCTTTCGTCTTGGGAGATGCAAGACGAGCCTGCATTCAAGTCACTGCAGGGATATCCGGCCTTATTTCGAGTCAGGGCATCGCGGTGTCCATTCCACTTGAGGCCGAAAAATCAGGGTCCCTCTCACATACCTAGAGCTGAGAGAAGCCTCCTCTTGGGGTGCTTGTGGTAAGGTGGTATTCCTCTGGAGTCGAAGCCAGGGACTAACCTCTCATCTCGAGTTGATTTTTGGTCCACGGAGCTCTTTCTTGTTGCTACAGTGACCTCAGGATCCCTCTAGCCTTGAAACAGTGTTCTTGGGGTTTCTCTGGAGTGCCACCAAGGAAATCAAGGCTCCTTTCATGTGTGATGTGCAACAGGGAATTGTTCTGCACGCAGTGCAGGGGAATCGGGCCTCATCTCGCGGCGAGGGGGAAGTCTCATGGTTTTTCTCGAGTTGCGGCGGGAATCTGGGGTATATTCTCGAGTTACGACGGGGATGACCCTTCCACACACGTGTTTGTTCAGCGACGTAAGGACTCCTACCTAGTTACGAGGGACAACTCGGGATTCTCCTCGAGGCTTGGAAGGGCAATTGCGACGCCTCTCCAGCTGAGGCGGGAGACCAAGGGTCCCTTTCCACGTGCCACAGGAATCCTGGGAATCCTATCAAGTTTCACGAGGAGTCAGGCATCGTCTCCTTTGGAGGCACTGATCTCCGCGTACCTCTGGAGTTTTCAAAGGATGTGAGGCCTCCGGTCGCGATGAGGTGGGGAACTAGGTCTTTCTCTGTGGTCTCCACAGGGGATTCAGACATCCTTTCGTCTTGGGAGATGCAAGACGAGCCTGCATTCAAGTCACTGCAGGGATATCCGGCCTTATTTCGAGTCAGGGCATCGCGGTGTCCATTCCATTTGAGGCCGAAAAATCAGGGTCCCTCTCACATACCTAGAGCTGAGAGAAGCCTCCTCTTGAGGTGCTTGTGGTAAGGTGGTATTCCTCTGGAGTCGAAGCCAGGGACTAACCTCTCATCTCGAGTTGATTTTTGGTCCACGGAGCTCTTTCGTGTTGCTACAGTGACCTCAGGATCCCTGTAGCCTTGAAACAGTGTTCTTGGGTTTTCTCTGGAGTGCCATCAAGGAAATCAAGGCTCCTTTCATGTGTGATGTGCAACACGGAATTGCTCTGCACGCAGTGCAGGGGAATCGGGCCTCATCTCGCGGCGAGGGGAAGTCTCATGGTTTTTCTCGAGTTACGGCGGGAACCTGGGGTATATTCTCGAGTTACGACGGGGATGGCCCTTCCACACACGTGTTAGTTCAGCGACGTCAGGACTCCTGCCTAGTTGCGAGGGACAACTCGGGATTCTCCTCGAGGCTTGGAAGGGCAATTGGGACGCCTCTCCAGCTGAGGCGGGAGACCAAGGGTCCCTTTCCACGTGCCACAGGAATCCTGGGACTCCTATCAAGTTTCACGAGGAGTCAGGCATCGTCTCCTTTGGAGGCACTGATCTCTGCGTACCTCTGGAGTTTTCAAAGAATGTGAGGCCTCCGGTCGTGATGATGTGGAGAACTAGGTCTTTCTCTGTGGTCTCCACAGGGTATTAAGACATCCTTTCGTCTTGGGAGATACAAGAAGAGCCTGCATTCAAGTCACTGCAGGGATATCCGGCCTTATTTCGAGTCAGGGCATCGCGGTGTCCATTCCACTTGAGGCCGCAAACTCAGGGTCCCTCTCACATACCTAGAGCTGAGAGAAGCCTCCTCTTGAGGTGCTTGTGGTAAGGTGGTATTCCTCTGGAGTCGAAGCCAGGGACTAACCTCTCATCTCGAGTTGATTTTTGGGCCACGGAGCTCTTTCATGTGGCTACAGGGACCTCAGGATCCCTGTAGCCTTGAAACTGTGTTCTTGGGGTTTCTCTGCAGTGCCATCAAGGAAATCAAGGCTCCTTTCATGTGTGATGTGCAACACGGAATTGCTCTGCACGCAGTGCAGGGGAATCGGGCCTCATCTCGCGGCGAGGGGGAAGTCTCATGGTTTTTCTCGAGTTGCGGCGGGAACCTGGGGTATATGCTCGAGTTACGACGGGGATGGCCCTTCCACACACGTGTTTGTTCAGCGACGTCAGGACTCCAGCCTAGTTGCGAGGGAGAACTCGGGATTCTCCTCGAGGCTTGTCAGGGCAATTGCGACGCCTCTCCAGCTGAGGCGGGAGACCAAGGGTCCCTTTCGATGTGCCACAGGAATCCTGGGACTCCTATCAAGTTTCACGAGGAGTCAGGCATCGTCTCCTTTGGAGGCACTGATCTCCGCGTACCTCTGGAGTTTTCAAAGGATGTGAGGCCTCCGGTCGCCATGAGGTGGGAAACTAGGTCTTTTTCTGTGGTCTCCACAGGGGATTCGGACATCCTTTCGTCTTGGGAGATGCAAGACGAGCCTGCATTCAAGTCACTGCAGGGATATCCGGCCTTATTTCGAGCCAGGGCATCGCGGTGTCCATTCCACTTGAGGCCGCAAACTCAGGGTCCCTCTCACATAGCTAGAGCTGAGAGAAGCCTCCTCTTGAGGTGCTTGTGGTAAGGTGGTATTCCTCTGGAGTCGAAGCCAAGGACTATCCTCTCATCTCGAGTTGATTTTTGGGCCACGGTGCTCTTTTGTGTGGCTACAGTGACCTCAGGATCCCTCTAGCCTTGAAACAGTGTTTTTGGGGTTTCTCTGGAGTGCCATCAAGGAAATCAAGGCTCCTTTCATGTGTGATGTGCAACACTGAACTGCTCTGCATGCAGTGCAGGGGAATCGGGCCTCATCTCGCGGCGAGGGGGAAGTTTCATGGTTTTTCTCGAGTTGCGGCGGGAACCTGGGGAATATTCTCGAGTTACGACGGGGATGGCCCTTCCACCCACGTGTTTCTTCAGCGACGTCAGGACTCCTGCCTAGTTGCGAGGGACAACTCGGGATTCTCCTCGAGGCTTGGCAGGGCAATTAAGACGCCTCTCCAGCTCAGGCGGGAGACCAAGTGTCCCTTTCAACGTGCCACAGGAATCCTGGGAATCCTATTAAGTTTCACGAGGAGTCAGGCATCGTCTCCTTTGGAGGCACTGATCTCCGCGTACCTCTGGAGTTTTCAAAAGATGTGAGGTCTCCGGTCGCGATGAGGTGGGGAACTAGGTCTTTCTCTGTGGTCTCCACAGGGGATTCAGACATCCTTTCGTCTTGGGAGATGCAAGACGAGCCTGCATTCAAGTCACTGCAGGGATATCCGGCCTTATTTCGAGTAAGGGCATCGCGGTGTCCATTCCACTTGAGGCCGCAAACTCAGGGTCCCTCTCACATACCTAGAGCTGAGAGAAGCCTCCTCTTGAGGTGCTTGTGGTAAGGTGGTATTCCTCTGGAGTCGAAGCCAGGGACTAACCTCTCATCTCGAGTTGATTTTTGGTCCACGGAGCTCTTTCGTGTTGCTACAGTGACCTCAGGATCCCTCGAGCCTTTAAGCAGTGTTCTTGGGGTTTCTCTGGTGTGCCATCAAGGAAATCAAGGCTCCTTTTATGTGTGATGTGCAACACGGAATTGCTCTGCACGCAGTGCAGGGGAATCGGGCCTCATCTCGCGGCGAGGGGGAAGTCTCATGGTTTTCCTCGAGTTGCGGCGGGAACCTGGGGAATATTCTCGAGTTACGACGGGGATGGCCCTTCCACACACGTGTTTGTTCAGCGACGTCAGGACTCCTGCCTCGTTGCGAGGGACAACTCCGGATTCTCCTCGAGGCTTGGCAGGGCAATTGGGACGGCTCTCCAGCTGAGGCGGGAGACCAAGGGTCCCTTTCCACGTGCCACAGGAATCCTGGGAATCCTATCAAGTTTCACGAGGAGTCAGGCATCGTCTCCTTTGGAGGCACTGATCTCCGCGTACCTCTGGAGTTTTCAAAGGATGTGAGGCCTCCGTTCGCGATGAGGTGGGAAACTAGGTTTTTCTCTGTGGTCTCCACAGGGGATTCAGACATCCTTTCGTCTTGGGAGATGCAAGACGAGCCTGCATTCAAGTCACTGCAGGGATATCCGGCCTTATTTCGAGTCAGGGCATCGCGGTGTCCATTCCACTTGAGGCCGCAAAATCAGGGTCCCTCTCACATAGCTAGAGCTGAGAGAAGCCTCCTCTTGAGGTGCTTGTGGTAAGGTGGTATTTCTCTGGAGTCGAAGCCAGGGACTAACCTCTCATCTCTAGTTGATTTTTGGTCCACGGAGCTCTTTTGTGTTGCTACAGTGACCTCAGGATCCCTCTAGCCTTGAAACAGTGTTCTTGGGGTTTCGCTGGACTGCCGTCAAGGAAATCAAGGCTCCTTTCATGTGTGATGTGCAACACGGAATTGCTCTGCACGCAGTGCAGGGGAATCGGGCCTCATCTCGCGGCGAGGGGGAAGTCTCATAGTTTTTCTCGAGTTGTGGCGGGAACCTGGGGTATATTCTCGAGTTACGACGGTGATAGCTCTTCCAACCACGTGTTTCTTCAGCGACGTCAGGACTCCTGCCTAGTTGCGAGGGACAACTCGGGGTTCTCCTCGAGGCTTGGCAGGGAAATTGGGACGCCTCTCCAGCTGAGGTGGAAGACCAAGGGTCCCTTTCCACGTGCCACAGGAATCCTTGGACTCCTATCAAGTTTCACGAGGAGTCAGGCATCGTCTCCTTTGGAGGCACTGATCTCCGCGTACCTCTGGAGTTTTCAAAGGATGTGAGGCCTCCGGTCGCGATGAGGTGGAAAACAAGTTCTTTCTCTGTGGTCTCCACAGGGGATTCAGACATCCTTTCGTCTTGGGAGATGCAAGACGAGCCTGCATTCAAGTCACTGCAGGGATATCCGGCCTTTTTTCGAGTCAGGGCATCCCGGTGTCCATTCCACTTGGGGCCGCAAACTCAGGGTCCCTCTCACATAGCTAGAGCTGAGAGAAGCCTCCTCTTGAGGTGCTTGTGGTAAGGTGATATTCCTCTGGAGTCGATGCCAGGGACTAACCTGTCATCTCGAGTTGATTTTTGGTCCACGGAGCTCTTTCGCGTTGCTACAGTGACCTCAGGATCCCTCTAGCCTTGAAACAGTGTTCTTGGGGTTTCTCTGGAGTGCCATCAAGGAAATCAAGGCTCCTTTCATGTGTGATGTGCAACACGGAATTGCTCTGCACACAGTGCAGGGGAAACGGGCCTCATCTCGCGGCGAGGGGGAAGTCTCATGGTTTTTCTCGAGTTGTGGTGGGAACCTGGGGTATATTCTCGAGTTACGACGGGGATGGCCCTTCCACACACGTGTTTGTTCAGCGACGTCAGGACTCCTGCCTAGTTGCGAGGGACAACTCGGGATTCTCCTCGAGGCTTGGCAGGGCAATTGGGACGCCTCTCCAGCTGAGGCGGGAGACCAAGGGTCCCTTTCCACGTGCCACAGGAATCCTGGGACTCCTATCAAGTTTCACGAGGAGTCAGGCATCGTCTCCTTTGGAGGCACTGATCTCCGCCTACCTCTGGAGTTTTCAAAGGATGTGAGGCCTCCGGTCGCGATAAGATGGGAAACTAGGTCTTTCTCTGTGGTCTCCACAGGGGATTCAGACATCCTTTCGTCTTGGGAGATGCAAGACGAGCCTGCATTCAAGTCACTGCAGGGATATCCGGCCTTATTTCGGGTCAGGGCATCGCGGTGTCCATTCCACTTGAGGCCGAAAAATCAGGGTCCCTCTCACATACCTAGAGCTGAGAGAAGCCTCCTCTTGAGGTGCTTGTGGTAAGGTGGTATTCCTCTGGATTCGAAGCCAGGAACTAACCTCTCATCTCGAGTTGATTTCTGGTCCACGGAGCTCTTTCGTGTTGCTACAGTGACCTCAGGATCCCTCTAGCCTTGAAACAGTGTTCTTGGGGTTTCTCTGGAGTGCCATCAAGGAAATCAAGGCTCCTTTCATGTGTGATGTGCAGCACGGAATTGCTCTGCACGCAGTGCAGGGGAATCGAGCAGCATCTCGCGGCGAGGGGAAGTCTCATGGTTTTTCTCGAGTTGCGGCGGGAACCTGGGGTATATTCTCGAGTTACGACGGGGATGGCCCTTCCACACACGTGTTTGTTCAGCGACGTCAGGACTCCTGCCTAGTTGCGAGGGACAACTCGGGATTCTCCTCGAGGCTTGGCAGGGCATTTGGGACGCCTCTCCAGCTGAGGCGGGAGACCAAGGCTCCCTTTCCACGTGCCACAGGAATCCTGGGACTCCTATCAAGTTTCACGAGGAGTCAGGCATCGTCTCCTTTGGAGGCACTGATCTCCGCGTACCTCTGGAGTTTTCAAAGGATGTGAGGCCTCCGTTCGCGATGAGGTGGGAAACTAGGTTTTTCTCTGTGGTCTCCACAGGGGATTCAGACATCCTTTCGTCTTGGGAGATGCAAGACGAGCCTGCATTCAAGTCACTGCAGGGATATCCGGCCTTATTTCGAGTCAGGGCATCGCGGTGTCCATTCCACTTGAGGCCGCAAAATCAGGGTCCCTCTCACATAGCTAGAGCTGAGAGAAGCCTCCTCTTGAGGTGCTTGTGGTAAGGTGGTATTTCTCTGGAGTCGAAGCCAGGGACTAACCTCTCATCTCTAGTTGATTTTTGGTCCACGGAGCTCTTTTGTGTTGCTATAGTGACCTCAGGATCCCTCTAGCCTTGAAACAGTGTTCTTGGGGTTTCTCTGGAGTGCCGTCAAGGAAATCAAGGCTCCTTTCATGTGTGATGTGCAACACGGAATTGCTCTGCACACAGTGCAGGGGAATCGGGCCTCATCTCGCGGCGAGGGGGAAGTCTCATGGTTTTTCTCGAGTTGTGGCGGGAACCTGGGGTATATTCTCGAGTTACGACGGTGATAGCTCTTCCAACCACGTGTTTCTTCAGCGACGTCAGGACTCCTGCCTAGTTGCGAGGGACAACTCGGGGTTCTCCTCGAGGCTTGGCAGGGAAATTGGGACGCCTCTCCAGCTGAGGTGGGAGACCAAGGGTCCCTTTCCACGTGCCACAGGAATCCTGGGACTCCTATCAAGTTTCACGAGGAGTCAGGCATCGTCTCCTTTGGAGGCACTGATCTCCGCGTACCTCTGGAGTTTTCAAAGGATGTGAGGCCTCCGGTCGCGATGAGGTGGAAAACAACTTCTTTCTCTGTAGTCTCCACAGGGGATTCAGACATCCTTTCGTCTTGGGAGATGCAAGACGAGCCTGCATTCAAGTCACTGCAGGGATATCCGGCCTTTTTTCGAGTCAGGGCATCCCGGTGTCCATTCCACTTGGGGCCGCAAACTCAGGGTCCCTCTCACATAGCTAGAGCTGAGAGAAGCCTCCTCTTGAGGTGCTTGTGGTAAGGTGATATTCCTCTGGAGTCGATGCCAGGGACTAACCTCTCATCTCGAGTTGATTTTTGGTCCACGGAGCTCTTTCGCGTTGCTACAGTGACCTCAGGATCCCTCTAGCCTTGAAACAGTGTTCTTGGGGTTTCTCTGGAGTGCCATCAAGGAAATCAAGGCTCCTTTCATGTGTGATGTGCAACACGGAATTGCTCTGCACACAGTGCAGGGGAAACGGGCCTCATCTCGCGGCGAGGGGGAAGTCTCATGGTTTTTCTCGAGTTGTGGTGGGAACCTGGGGTATATTCTCGAGTTACGACGGGGATGGCCCTTCCACCCACGTGTTTGTTCAGCGACGTCAGGACTCCTGCCTAGTTGCGAGGGACAACTCGGGATTCTCCTCGAGGCTTGGCAGGGCAATTGGGACGCCTCTCCAGCTGAGGCGGGAGACCAAGGGTCCCTTTCCACGTGCCACAGGAATCCTGGGACTCCTATCAAGTTTCACGAGGAGTCAGGCATCGTCTCCTTTGGAGGCACTGATCTCCGCCTACCTCTGGAGTTTTCAAAGGATGTGAGGCCTCCGGTCGCGATAAGATGGGAAACTAGGTCTTTCTCTGTGGTCTCCACAGGGGATTCAGACATCCTTTCGTCTTGGGAGATGCAAGACGAGCCTGCATTCAAGTCACTGCAGGGATATCCGGCCTTATTTCGGGTCAGGGCATCGCGGTGTCCATTCCACTTGAGGCCGAAAAATCAGGGTCCCTCTCACATACCTAGAGCTGAGAGAAGCCTCCTCTTGAGGTGCTTGTGGTAAGGTGGTATTCCTCTGGATTCGAAGCCAGGAACTAACCTCTCATCTCGAGTTGATTTCTGGTCCACGGAGCTCTTTCGTGTTGCTACAGTGACCTCAGGATCCCTCTAGCCTTGAAACAGTGTTCTTGGGGTTTCTCTGGAGTGCCATCAAGGAAATCAAGGCTCCTTTCATGTGTGATGTGCAGCACGGAATTGCTCTGCACGCAGTGCAGGGGAATCGGGCAGCATCTCGCGGCGAGGGGAAGTCTCATGGTTTTTCTCGAGTTGCGGCGGGAACCTGGGGTATATTCTCGAGTTACGACGGGGATGGCCCTTCCACACACGTGTTTGTTCAGCGACGTCAGGACTCCTGCCTAGTTGCGAGGGACAACTCGGGATTCTCCTCGAGGCTTGGCAGGGCATTTGGGACGCCTCTCCAGCTGAGGCGGGAGACCAAGGGTCCCTTTCCACGTGCCACAGGAATCCTGGGACTCCTATCAAGTTTCACGAGGAGTCAGGCATCGTCTCCTTTGGAGGCACTGATCTCCGCGTACCTCTGGAGTTTTCAAAGGATGTGAGGCCTCCGGTCGCGATGATGTGGGGAACTAGGTCTTTCTCTGTGGTCTCCACAGGGTATTCAGACATCCTTTCGTCTTGGGAGATGCAAGAAGAGCCTGCATTCAAGTCACTGCAGGGATATCCAGCCTTATTTCGAGTCAGGGCATCGCGGTGTCCATTCCACTTGAGGCCGCAAACTCAGGGTCCCTCTCACATACCTAGAGCTGAGAGAAGCCTCCTCTTGAGGTGCTTGTGGTAAGGTGGTATTCCTCTGGAGTCGAAGCCAGGGACTAACCTCTCATCTCGAGTTGATTTTTGGTCCACGGAGCTCTTTCGTGTTGCTACAGTGACCTCAGGATCCCTGTAGCCTTGAAACTGTGTTCTTGGGGTTTCTCTGGAGTGCCATCAAGGAAATCAAGGCTCCTTTCATGTGTGATGTGCAACACGGAATTGCTCTGCACGCAGTGCAGGGGAATCGGGCCTCATCTAGCGGCGAGGGGGAAGTCTCATGGTTTTTCTCGAGTTGCGGCGGGAACCTGGGGTATATTCTCGAGTTACGACGGGGATGGCCCTTCCACACACGTGTTTGTTCAGCGACGTCAGGACTCCAGCCTAGTTGCGAGGGAGAACTCGGGATTCTCCTCGAGGCTTGTCAGGGCAATTGCGACGCCTCTCCAGCTGAGGCGGGAGACCAAGGGTCCCTTTCCACGTGCCACAGGAATCCTGGGAATCCTATCAAGTTTCACGAGTAGTCAGGCATCGTCTCCTTTGGAGGCATTGATCTCCGCGTACCTCTGGAGTTTTCAAAGGATGTGAGGCCTCCGGTCGCGATGAGGTGGGGAACTAGGTCTTTTTCTGTGGTCTCCACAGGGGATTCGGACATCCTATCGTCTTGGGAGATGCAAGACCAGCCTGCATTCAAGTCACTGCAGGGATATCCGGCCTTATTTCGAGCCAGGGCATCGCGGTGTCCATTCCACTTGAGGCCGCAAACTCAGGGTCCCTCTCACATAGCTAGAGCTGAGAGAAGCCTCCTCTTGAGGTGCTTGTGGTAAGGTGGTATTCCTCTGGAGTCGAAGCCAGGGACTATCCTCTCATCTCGAGTTGATTTTTGGTCCACGGAGCTCTTTCGTGTTGCTACAGTGACCTCAGGATCCCTCGAGCCTTGAAGCAGTGTTCTTGGGGTTTCTCTGGTGTGCCATCAAGGAAATCAAGGCTCCTTTCATGTGTGATGTGCAACACGGAATTGCTCTGCACGCAGTTCAGGGGAATCGGGCCTCATCTCGCGGCGAGGGGGAAGTCTCATGGTTTTTCTCGAGTTGCGGCAGGAACCTGGGGAATATTCTCGAGTTACGACGGGGATGGCCCTTCCACACACGTGTTTGTTCAGCGACGTCAGGACTCCTGCCTCGTTGCGAGGTACAACTCGGGATTATCCTCGAGGCTTGGCAGGGCAATTGGGACGCCTCTCCAGCTGAGGCGGGAGACCAAGGGTCCCTTTCCACGTGCCACAGAAATCCTGGGAATCCTATTAAGTTTCACGAGGAGTCAGGCATCGTCTCCTTTGGAGGCACTGATCTCCGCGTACCTCTGGAGTTTTCAAAGGATGTGAGGCCTCCGGTCGCGATGAGGTGGGGAACTAGGTCTTTCTCTGTGGTCTCCACAGGGGATTCAGACATCCTTTCGTTTTGGGAGATGCAACACGAGCCTGCATTCAAGTCACTGCAGGGATATCCGGCCTTATTTCGAGTCAGGGCATCGCGGTGTCCATTCCACTTGAGGCCGAAAAATCAGGGTCCCTCTCACATACCTAGAGCTGAGAGAAGCCTCCTCTTGAGGTGCTTGTGTTAAGGTGGTATTCCTCTGGAGTCGAAGCCAGGGACTAACCTCTCATCTCGAGTTGATTTTTGGTCCACGGAGCTCTTTCCTGTTGCTACAGTGACCTCAGGATCCCTCTAGCCTTGAAACAGTGTTCTTGGGGTTTCTCTGGAGTGCCATCAAGGAAATCAAGGCTCCTTCATGTGTGATGTGCAACACGGAATTGCTCTGCACGCAGTGCAGGGGAATCGGGCCTCATCTCGCGGCGAGGGGGAAGTCTCATGGTTTTTTTCGAGTTGCGGCGGGAACCTGGGGTATATTCTCGAGTTACGACGGGGATGGCCCTTCCACACACGTGTTAGTTCAGCGACGGCAGGACTTCTGCCTAGTTGCGAGGGACAACTCGGGGTTCCCCTCGAGGCTTGGCAGGGCAATTGGGACGCCTCTCCAGCTGAGGCGGGAGACCAAGGTTCCCTTTCGATGTGCCACAGGAATCCTGGGACTCCTATCAAGTTTCACGAGGAGTCAGCCATCGTCTCCTTTGGAGGCACTGATCTCCGCGTACCTCTGGAGTTTTCAAAGGATGTGAGGTTTCCGGTCGCGATGAAGTGGGGAACTAGGTCTTTCTCTGTGGTCTCCACAGGGGATTCAGACATCCTTTCGTCTTGGGAGATGCAAGACGAGCCTGCATTCAAGTCACTGCAGGCATATCTGGCCTTATTTCGAGCCAGGGCATCGCGGTGTCCATTCCACTTGAGGCCGCAAACTCAGGGTCCCTCTCACATACCTAGAGCTGAGAGAAGCCTCCTCTTGAGGTGCTTGTGGTAAGGTGGTATTCCTCTGGAGTCGAAGCCAAGGACTATCCTCTCATCTCGAGTTGATTTTTGGGCCAGGGTGCTCTTTCGTGTGGCTACAGTGACCTCAGGATCCCTCTAGCCTTGAAACAGTGTTTTTGGGGTTTCTCTGGAGTGCCATCAAGGAAATCAAGGCTCCTTTCATGTGTGATGTGCAACACTGAATTGCTCTGCATGCAGTGCAGGGGAATCGGGCCTCATCTCGCGGCGAGGGGGAAGTCTCATGGTTTTTCTCGAGTTGCGGCGGGAACCTGGGGAATATTCTCGAGTTACGACGGGGATGGCCCTTCCACCCACGTGTTTCTTCAGCGACGTCAGGACTCCTGCCTAGTTGCGAGGGATAACTCGGGATTCTCCTCGAGGCTTGGCAGGGCAATTGAGACGCCTCTCCAGCTCAGGCGGGAGACCAAGGGTCCCTTTCAACGTGCCACAGGAATCCTGGGAATCCTATTAAGTTTCACGAGGAGTCAGGCATCGTCTCCTTTGGAGGCACTGATCTCCGCGTACCTCTGGAGTTTTCAAAGGATGTGAGGTCTCCGGTCGCGATGAGGTGGGGAACTAGGTCTATCTCTGTGGTCTCCACAGGGGATTCAGACATCCTTTCGTCTTGGGAGATGCAAGACGAGCCTGCATTCAAGTCACTGCAGGGATATCCGGCCTTATTTCGAGTCAGGGCATCGCGGTGTCCATTCCACTTGAGGCCGCAAACTCAGGGTCCCTCTCACATACCTAGAGCTGAGAGAAGCCTCCTCTTGAGGTGCTTGTGGTAAGGTGGTATTCCTCTGGAGTCGAAGCCAGGGACTAACCTCTCATCTCGAGTTGATTTTTGGTCCACGGAGCTCTTTCGTGTTGCTACAGTGACCTCAGGATCCCTCGAGCCTTTAAGCAGTGTTCTTGGGGTTTCTCTGGTGTGCCATCAAGGAAATCAAGGCTCCTTTCATGTGTGATGTGCAACACGGAATTGCTCTCCACGCAGTGCAGGGGAATCGGGCCTCATCTCGCGGCGAGGGGGAAGTCTCATGGTTTTTCTCGAGTTGCGGCGGGAACCTGGGGAATATTCTCGAGTTACGACGGGGATGGCCCTTCCACACACGTGTTTGTTCAGCGACGTCAGGACTCCTGCCTCGTTGCGAGGGACAACTCGGGGTTCCCCTCGAGGCTTGGCAGGGCAATTGGGACGCCTCTCCAGCTGAGGCGGGAGACCAAGGTTCCCTTTCGATGTGCCACAGGAATCCTGGGACTCCTATCAAGTTTCACGAGGAGTCAGCCATCGTCTCCTTTGGAGGCACTGATCTCCGCGTACCTCTGGAGTTTTCAAAGGATGTGAGGCCTCCGGTCGCCATGAGGTGGGAAACTAGGTCTTTTTCTGTGGTCTCCACAGGGGATTCGGACATCCTTTCGTCTTGGGAGATGCAAGACGAGCCTGCATTCAAGTCACTGCAGGGATATCCGGCCTTATTTCGAGCCAGGGCATCGCGGTGTCCATTCCACTTGAGGCCGCAAACTCAGGGTCCCTCTCACATAGCTAGAGCTGAGAGAAGCCTCCTCTTGAGGTGCTTGTGGTAAGGTGGTATTCCTCTGGAGTCGAAGCCAAGGACTATCCTCTCATCTCGAGTTGATTTTTGGGCCACGGTGCTCTTTTGTGTGGCTACAGTGACCTCAGAATCCCTCTAGCCTTGAAACAGTGTTTTTGGGGTTTCTCTGGAGTGCCATCAAGGAAATCAAGGCTCCTTTCATGTGTGATGTGCAACACTGAATTGCTCTGCATGCAGTGCAGGGGAATCGGGCCTCATCTCGCGGCGAGGGGGAAGTTTCATGGTTTTTCTCGAGTTGCGACGGGAACCTGGGGAATATTCTCGAGTTACGACGGGGATGGCCCTTCCACCCACGTGTTTCTTCAGCGACGTCAGGACTCCTGCCTAGTTGCGAGGGACAACTCGGGATTCTCCTCGAGGCTTGGCAGGGCAATTGAGACGCCTCTCCAGCTCAGGCGGGAGACCAAGGGTCCCTTTCCACGTGCCACAGGAATCCTGGGACTCCTATCAAGTTTCACGAGGAGTCAGGCATCGTCTCCTTTGGAGGCACTGATCTCCGCGTACCTCTGGAGTTTTCAAAGGATGTGAGGCCTCCGGTCGCGATGAGGTGGAAAACAAGTTCTTTCTCTGTGGTCTCCACAGGGGATTCAGACATCCTTTCGTCTTGGGAGATGCAAGACGAGCCTGCATTCAAGTCACTGCAGGGATATCCGGCCTTTTTTCGAGTCAGGGCATCATGGTGTCCATTCCACTTGGGGCCGCAAACTCAGGGTCCCTCTCACATAGCTAGAGCTGAGAGAAGCCTCCTCTTGAGGTGCTTGTGGTAAGGTGGTATTCCTCTGGAGTCGATGCCAGGGACTAACCTCTCATCTCGAGTTGATTTTTGGTCCACGGAGCTCTTTCGCGTTGCTACAGTGACCTCAGGATCCCTCTAGCCTTGAAACAGTATTCTTGGGGTTTCTCTGGAGTGCCATCAAGGAAATCAAGGCTCCTTTCATGTGTGATGTGCAACACGGAATTGCTCTGCACACAGTGCAGGGGAAACGGGCCTCATCTCGCGGCGAGGGGGAAGTCTCATGGTTTTTCTCGAGTTGTGGTGGGAACCTGGGGTATATTCTCGAGTTATGACGGGGATGGCCCTTCCACCCACGTGATTGTTCAGCGACGTCAGGACTCCTGCCTAGTTGCGAGGGACAACTCGGGATTCTCCTCGAGGCTTGGCAGGGCAATTGGGACGCCTCTCCAGCTGAGGCGGAGACCAAGGGTCCCTTTCCACGTGCCACAGGAATCCTGGGACTCCTATCAAGTTTCACGAGGAGTCAGGCATCGTCTCCTTTGGAGGCACTGATCTCCGCCTACCTCTGGAGTTTTCAAAGGATGTGAGGCCGCCGGTCGCGATAAGATGGGAAACTAGGTCTTTCTCTGTGGTCTCCACAGGGGATTCAGACATCCTTTCGTCTTGGGAGATGCAAGACGAGCCTGCATTCAAGTCACTGCAGGGATATCCGGCCTTATTTCGGGTCAGGGCATCGCGGTGTCCATTCCACTTGAGGCCGAAAAATCAGGGTCCCTCTCACATACCTAGAGCTGAGAGAAGCCTCCTCTTGAGGTGCTTGTGGTAAGGTGGTATTCCTCTGGATTCGAAGCCAGGAACTAACCTCTCATCTCGAGTTGATTTCTGGTCCACGGAGCTCTTTCGTGTTGCTACAGTGACCTCAGGATCCCTCTAGCCTTGAAACAGTGTTCTTGGGGTTTCTCTGGAGTGCCATCAAGGAAATCAAGGCTCCTTTCATGTGTGATGTGCAGCACGGAATTGCTCTGCACGCAGTGCAGGGGAATCGGGCAGCATCTCGCGGCGAGGGGAAGTCTCATGGTTTTTCTCGAGTTGCGGCGGGAACCTGGGGTATATTCTCGAGTTACGACGGGGATGGCCCTTCCACACACGTGTTTGTTCAGCGACGTCAGGACTCCTGCCTAGTTGCGAGGGACAACTCGGGATTCTCCTCGAGGCTTGGCAGGGCATTTGGGACGCCTCTCCAGCTGAGGCGGGAGACCAAGGGTCCCTTTCCACGTGCCACAGGAATCCTGGGACTCCTATCAAGTTTCACGAGGAGTCAGGCATCGTCTCCTTTGGAGGCACTGATCTCCGCGTACCTCTGGAGTTTTCAAAGGATGTGAGGCCTCCGGTCGCGATGATGTGGGGAACTAGGTCTTTCTCTGTGGTCTCCACAGGGTATTCAGACATCCTTTCGTCTTGGGAGATGCAAGAAGAGCCTGCATTCAAGTCACTGCAGGGATATCCAGCCTTATTTCGAGTCAGGGCATCGCGGTGTCCATTCCACTTGAGGCCGCAAACTCAGGGTCCCTCTCACATACCTAGAGCTGCGAGAAGCCTCCTCTTGAGGTGCTTCTGGTAAGGTGGTATTCCTCTGGAGTCGAAGCCAGGGACTAACCTCTCATCTCGAGTTGATTTTTGGTCCACGGAGCTCTTTCGTGTTGCTACAGTGACCTCAGGATCCCTGTAGCCTTGAAACTGTGTTCTTGGGGTTTCTCTGGAGTGCCATCAAGGAAATCAAGGCTCCTTTCATGTGTGATGTGCAACACGGAATTGCTCTGCACGCAGTGCAGGGGAATCGGGCCTCATCTCGCGGCGAGGGGGAAGTCTCATGGTTTTTCTCGAGTTGCGGCGGGAACCTGGGGTATATTCTCGAGTAACGACGGGGATGGCCCTTCCACACACGTGTTTGTTCAGCGACGTCAGGACTCCTGCCTAGTTGCGAGGGACAACTCGGGATTCTCCTCGAGGCTTGGCAGAGCAATTGTGACGCCTCTCCAGGTGAGGCGGGAGACCACGGGTCCCTTTCCACGTGCCACAGGAATCCTGGGAATCCTATCAAGTTTCACGAGGAGTCAGGCATCGTCTCCTTTGGAGGCACTGATCTCCGCGTACCTCTGGAGTTTTCAAAGGATGTGAGGCCTCCGGTCGCGATGAGGTGGGGAACTAGGTCTTTCTCTGTGGTCTCCACAGGGGATTCAGACATCCTTTCGTCTTGGGAGATGCAAGACGAGCCTGCATTCAAGTCACTGCAGGGATATCCGGCCTTATTTCGAGTCAGGGCATCGCGGTGTCCATTCCACTTGAGGCCGAAAAATCAGGGTCCCTCTCACATACCTAGAGCTGAGAGAAGCCTCCTCTTGAGGTGCTTGTGGTAAGGTGGTATTCCTCTGGAGTCGAAGCCAGGGACTAACCTCTCATCTCGAGTTGATTTTTGGTCCACGGAGCTCTTTCGTGTTGCTACAGTGACCTCAGGATCCCTCTAGCCTTGAAACAGTATTCTTGGGGTTTCTCTGGAGTGCCATCAAGGAAATCAAGGCTCCTTTCATGTGTGATGTGCAACACGGAATTGCTCTGCACGCAGTGCAGGGGAATCGGGCCTCATCTCGCGGCGAGGGGGAAGTCTCATGGTTTTTCTCGAGTTGCGACGGGAACCTGGGGTATATTCTCGAGTTACGACGGGGATAGCCCTTCCACCCACGTGTTTCTTCAGCGACGTCAGGACTCCTGCCTAGTTGCGAGGGACAACTCGGGGTTCTCCTCGAGGCTTGGCAGGGCAATTGGGACGCCTCTCCAGCTGAGGCGGGAGACCAAGGGACCCTTTCCACGTGCCAAAGGAATCCTGGGACTCCTATCAAGTTTCACGAGGAGTCAGGCATCGTCTCCTTTGGAGGCACTGATCTCCGCGTACCTCTGGAGTTTTCAAAGGATGTGAGGCCTCCGGTCGCGATGAGGTGGGGAACTAGGTCTTTCTCTGTGGTCTCCACAGGGGATTCAGACATCCTTTCGTCTTGGGAGATGCAAGAAGAGCCTGCATTCAAGTCACTGCAGGGATATCCGGCCTTATTTCGAGTCAGGGCATCGCGGTCTCCATTCCACTTGAGGCCGCAAACTCAGGGTCGCTCTCACATACCTAGAGCTGAGAGAAGCCTCCTCTTGAGGTGCTTGTGGTAAGGTGGTATTCCTCTGGAGTCGAAGCCAGGGACTAACCTCTCATCTCGAGTTGATTTTTGGTCCAGGGAGCTCTTTCGTGTTGCTACAGTGACCTCAGGATCCCTCTAGCCTTGAAACAGTGTTCTTGGGTTTTCTCTGGAGTACCATCAAGGAAATCAAGGTTCCTTTCATGTGTGATGTGCAACACGGAATTGCTCTGCACGCAGTGCAGGGGAATCGGGCCTCATCTCGCGGCAAGGGGGAAGTCTCATGGTTTTTCTCGAGTTGCGGCGGGAACCTACGGTATATTCTCGAGTTACGACGGGGATGGCCCTTCCACACATGTGTTAGTTCAGCGACGGCAGGACTCCTGCCTAGTTGCGAGGGACAACTCGGGATTCTCCTCGAGGCTTGGCAGGGCAATTGGGACGCCTCTCCAGCTGAGGCGGGAGACCAAGGGTCCCTTTCCACGTGCCACAGGAATCCTGGGACTCCTATCAAGTTTCACGAGGAGTCAGGCATCGTCTCCTTTGGAGGCACTGATCTCCGCCTACCTCTGGAGTTTTCAAAGGATGTGAGGCCTCCGGTCGCGATGAGATGGGAAACTAGGTTTTTCTCTGTGGTCTCCACAGGGGATTCAGACATCCTTTCGTCTTGGGAGATGCAAGACGAGCCTGCATTCAAGTCACTGCAGGGATATCCGGCCTTATTTCGGGTCAGGGCATCCCGGTGTCCATTCCACTTGAGGCCGAAAAATCAGGGTCCCTCTCACATACCTAGAGCTGAGAGAAGCCTCCTCTTGAGGTGCTTGTGGTAAGGTGGTATTCCTCTGGATTCGAAGCCAGGAACTAACCTCTCATCTCGAGTTGATTTCTGGTCCACGGAGCTCTTTCGTGTTGCTACAGTGACCTCAGGATCCCTCTAGCCTTGAAACAGTGTTCTTGGGGTTTCTCTGGAGTGCCACCAAGGAAATCAAGGCTCCTTTCATGTGTGATGTGCAACACGGAATTGCTCTGCACGCAGTGCAGGGGAATCGGGCAGCATCTCGCGGCGAGGGGAAGTCTCATGGTTTTTCTCGAGTTGCGGCGGGAACCTGGGGTATATTCTCGAGTTACGACGGGGATGGCCCTTCCACACACGTGTTTGTTCAGCGACGTCAGGACTCCTGCCTAGTTGCGAGGGACAACTCGGGATTCTCCTCGAGGCTTGGCAGGGCATTTGGGACGCCTCTCCAGCTGAGGCGGGAGACCAAGGCTCCCTTTCCACGTGCCACAGGAATCCTGTGACTCCTATCAAGTTTCACGAGGAGTCAGGCATTGTCTCCTTTGGAGGCACTGATCTCCGCGTACCTCTGGAGTTTTCAAAGGATGTGAGGCCTCCGGTCGCGATGATGTGGGGAACTAGGTCTTTCTCTGTGGTCTCCACAGGGGATTCAGACATCCTTTCGTCTTGGGAGATGCAAGACGAGCCTGCATTCAATTCACTGCAGGGATATCCGGCCTTATTTCGAGTCAGGGCATCGCGGTCTCCATTCCACTTGAGGCCGCAAACTCAGGGTCGCTCTCACATACCTAGAGCTGAGAGAAGCCTCCTCTTGAGGTGCTTGTGGTAAGGTGGTATTCCTCTGGAGTCGAAGCCAGGGACTAACCTCTCATCTCGAGTTGATTTTTGGTCCACGGAGCTCTTTCGCGTTGCTACAGTGACCTCAGGATCCCTCTAGCCTTGAAACAGTGTTCTTGGGGTTTCTCTGGAGTGCCACCAAGGAAATCAAGTCTCCTTTCATGTGTGATGTGCAGCACGGAATTGCTCTGCACGCAGTGCAGGGGAATCGGGTTGCATCTCGCGGCGAGGGGAAGTCTCATGGTTTTTTTCGAGTTGCGGCGGGAACCTGGGGTATATTCTCGAGTTACAACGGGGATAGCCCTTCCACCCACGTGTTTCTTCAGCGACGTCAGGACTCCTGCCTAGTTGCGAGGGACAACTCGGGGTTCTCCTCGAGGCTTGGCAGGGCAATTGGGACCCCTCTCCAGCTGAGGCGGGAGACCAAGGGACCCTTTAAACGTGCCACAGGAATCCTGGGACTCCTATCAAGTTTCACGAGGAGTCAGGCATCGTCTCCTTTGGAGGCACTGATCTCCGCCTACCTCTGGAGTTTTCAAAGGATGTGAGGCCTCCGGTCGTGATGAGGTGGGGAACTAGGTCTTTCTCTGTGGTCTCCACAGGGGATTCAGACATCCTTTCGTCTTGGGAGATGCAAGACGAGCCTGCATTCAAGTCACTGCAGGGATATCCGGCCTTTTTTCGAGTCAGGGCATCACGGTCTCCATTCCACTTGAGGCCGCAAACTCAGGGTCCCTCTCACATAGCTAGAGCTGAGAGAAGCCTCCTCTTGAGGTGCTTGTGGTGAGGTGGTATTCCTCAGGAGTCGAAGCCAGGGACTAACCTCTCATCTCGAGTTGATTTTTGGTCCACGGAGCTCTTTCGTGTTACTACAGTGACCTCAGGATCCCTCTAGCCTTGAAACAGTGTTCTTGGGGTTTCTCTGGAGTGCCACCAAGGAAATCAAGGCTCCTTTCATGTGTGATGTGCAACACGGAATTGCTCTGCATGCAGTGCAGGGGAATGGGGCCTCATCTCGCGGTGAGGGGGAAGTCTCATGGTTTTTCTCGAGTTGCGGCGGGAACCTGGGGTATATTCTCGAGTTACGACGGGGATGGCCCTTCCACTCACGTGTTTGTTCAGCGACGTCAGGACTCCTGCCTAGTTGCGAGGGACAACTCGGGATTCTCCTCGAGGCTTGGCAGGGCAATTGCGACGCCTCTCCAGCTGAGGCGGGAGACCAAGGGTCCATTTCCACGTGCCACAGGAATCCTGGGAATCCTATCAAGTTTAACGAGGAGTCAGGCATCGTCTCCTTTGGAGGCACTGATCTCCGCGTACCTCTGGAGTTTTCAAAGGATGTGAGGCCTCCGGTCGCGATGAGGTGGGGAACTAGGTCTTTCTCTCTGGTCTCCACAGGGGATTCAGACATCCTTTCGTCTTGGGAGATGCAAGACGAGCCTGCATTCAAGTCACTGCAGGGATATCCGGCCTTATTTCGAGTCAGGGCATCGCGGTGTCCATTCCACTTGAGGCCGCAAAATCAGGGTCCCTCTCACATATCTAGAGCTGAGAGAAGCCTCCTCTTGAGGTGCTTGTGGTAAGGTGGTATTCCTCTGGAGTCGAAGCCAGGGACTAACCTCTCATCTCGAGTTGATTTTTGGTCCACGGAGCTCTTTCGTGTTGCTACAGTGACCTCAGTATCCCTGTAGCCTTTAAACAGTGTTCTTGGGGTTTCTCTGGAGTGCCATCAAGGAAATCAAGGCTCCTTTCATGTGTGATGTGCAACACGGAATTGCTATGCACGCAGTGCAGGGGAATCGGGCCTCATCTCGCTGCGAGGGGGAAGTCTCATGGTTTTTCTCGAGATGCGGCAGGAACCTGGGGAATATTCTCGAGTTACGACGGGGATGGCCCTTCCACCCACGTGTTTCTTCAGCGACGTCAGGACTCCTGCCTAGTTGCGAGGGACAACTCGGGATTCACCTCGAGGCTTGGCAGGGCAATTGGGACGCCTCTCCAGCTGAGGCGGGAGACCAAGTGTCCCTTTCCACGTTCCACTGGAATCCTGGGACTCCTATCAAATTTCACGAGGAGTCAGGCATCGTCTCCTTTGGAGGCACTGATCTCCGCGTACCTCTGGAGTTTTCAAAGGATGTGAGGCCTCCGGTCGCGATGAGATGGGAAACTAGGTCTTTCTCTGTGGTCTCCACAGGGGATTCAGACATCCTTTCGTCTTGGGAGATGCAAGACGAGCCTGCATTCAAATCACTGCAGGGATATCCGGCCTTATTTCGAGTCAGGGCATCGCGGTGTCCATTCCACTTGAGGCCGCAAATTCAGGGTCCCTCTCACATACCTAGAGCTGAGAGAAGCCTCCTCTTGAGGTGCTTGTGGTAAGGTGGTATTCCTCTGGAGTCGAAGCCAGGGACTAACCTCTCATCTCGAGTTGATTTCTGGTCCACGGAGCTCTTTCGTGTTGCTACAGTGACCTCAGGATCCCTCTAGCCTTGAAACAGTGTTCTTGGGGTTTCTCTGGAGTGCCACCCAGGAAATCAAGGCTCCTTTCATGTGTGATGTGCAACACGGAATTGCTCTGCACGCAGTGCAGTTGAATCGGGCCTCATCTCGCGGCGAGGGGGAAGTCTCATGGTTTTTCTCGAGTTGCGCCAGGAACCTGGCGTATATTCTCGAGTTACGACGGGGATGGCCCTTCCACACACGTGTTTGTTCAGCGACGTCAGGATCCTGCCTAGTTGCGAGGGACAACTCGGGGTTCTCCTCGAGGCTTGGCAGGGCAATTGCGACGCCTCTCCAGCTGAGGCGGGAGACCAAGGGTCCCTTTCCACGTGCCACAGGAATCCTGGGAATCCTATCAAGTTTCACGAGGAGTCAGGCATCGTCTCCTTTGGAGGCACTGATCTCCGCGTACCTCTGGAGTTTTCAAAGGATGTGAGGCCTCCGGTCGTGATGAGATGGGAAACTAGGTCTTTCTCTGTGGTCTCCACAGGGGATTCAGACATCCTTTCGTCTTGGGAGATGCAAGACGAGCCTGCATTCAAGTCACTGCAGGGATATCCGGCCTTATTTTGAGTCAGGGCATCGCGGTGTCCATTCCACTTGAGGCCGCAAACTCAGGGTCCCTCTCACATAGCTAGAGCTGAGAGAAGCCTCCTCTTGAGGTGCTTGTGGTAAGGTGGTATTCCTCTGGAGTCGAAGCCAGGGACTAACCTCTCATCTCGAGTTAATTTTTGGTCCACGTAGCTCTTTCGTGTTGCTACAGTGACCTCAGGATCCCTCTAGCCTTGAAACAGTGTTCTTGGGGTTTCTCTGGAGTGCCATCAAGGAAATCAAGGCTCCTTTCATGTGTGATGTGCAACACGGAATTGCTCTGCACGCAGTGCAGGGGAATCGGGCCTCATCTCGCGGCGAGGGGGAAGTCTCATGGTTTTTCTCGAGTTGGGGCGGGAACCTGGGGAATATTCTCGAGTTACGACGGGGATGGCCCTTCCACCCACGTGTTTCTTCAGCGACGTCAGGACTCCTGCCTAGTTGCGAGGGACAACTCGGGATTCACCTCGAGGCTTGGCAGGGCAATTGGGACGCCTCTCCAGCTGAGGCGGGAGACCAAGTGTCCCTTTCCACGTGCCACAGGAATCCTGGGACTCCTATCAAATTTCACGAGGAGTCAGGCATCGTCTCCTTTGGAGGCACTGATCTCCGCGTACCTCTGGAGTTTTCAGAGGATGTGAGGCCTCAGGTCGCGATGAGATGGGAAACTAGGTTTTCTCTGTGGTCTCCACAGGGTATTCAGACAACCTTTCGTCTTGGGAGATGCAAGACGAGCCTGCATTCAAGTCACTGCAGGGATATCCGGCCTTATTTCGGGTCAGGGCATCGCGGTGTCCATTCCACTTGAGGCCGAAAAATCAGGGTCCCTCTCACATAAATAGAGCTGAGAGAAACCTCCTCTTGAGGTGCTTGTGGTAAGGTGGTATTCCTCTGGAATCGAAGCCAGGGACTAACCTCTCATCTCGAGTTGATTTCTGGTCCATGGAGCTCTTTCGTGTTGCTACAGTGACCTCAGGATCCCTCTAGCCTTGAAACAGTGTTCTTGGGGTTTCTGTGGAGTGCCACCAAGAAAATCAAGGCTCCTTTCATGTGTGATGTGCAACACGTAATTGCTCTGCACGCAGTGCAGGGGAATCGGGCCTCATCTCGCGGCGAGGGGGAAGTCTCATGGTTTTTCTCGAGTTGCGGCGGGAACCTGGGGTATATTCTCGAGTTATGACGGGGATGGCCCTTCCACACACGTGTTTGTTCAGCGACGTCAGGACTCCTGCCTAGTTGTGAGGGACAACTCGGGATTCTCCTCGAGGCTTGGCAGGGCAATTGCGACGCCTCTCCAGCTGAGGCGGGAGACCAAGGGTCCCTTTCCACGTGCCACAGGAATCCTGGGAATCCTATCAAGTTTCACGAGGAGTCAGGCCTCCTCTCCTTTGGAGGCACTGATCTCCGCGTACCTCTGGAGTTTTCAAAGCATGTGAGGCCTCCGGTCGCGATGAGGTGGGGAACTAGGTCTTTCTCTGTGGTCTCCACAGGGGATTCAGACATCCTTTCGTCTTGGGAGATGCAAGACGAGCCTGCATTCAAGTCACTGCAGGGATATCCGGCCTTATTTCAAGTCAGGGCATCGCGGTGTCCATTCCACTTGAGACCGCAAAATCAGGGTCCCTCTCACATACCTAGAGCTGAGAGAAGCCTCCTCTTGAGGTGCTTGTGGTAAGGTGATATTCCTCTGGAGTCGAAGCCAGGGACTAACCTCTCATCTCGAGTTGATTTTTTGTCCACAGACCTCTTTCGTGTTGCTACAGTGACCTCAGGATCCCTCTAGCCTTGAAACAGTGTTCTTGGGGTTTCTCTGGAGTGCCATCAAGGAAATCAAGGCTCCTTTCATGTGTGATGTGCAACACGGAATTGCTCTGCACGCAGTGCAGGGGATTCAGGCCTCATCTCACGGCGAGGGGGAAGTCTCATGGTTTTTCTCGAGTTGCGGCGGGAACCTAGGTTATATTCTCGAGTTACGACGGGGATGGCCCTTCTACACACGTGCTTGTTCAGCGATGGCAGGACTCCTGCCTAGTTGCGAGGGACAACTCGGGATTCCCCTCGAGGCTTGGCAGGGAAATTGGCACGCCTCTCCAGCCGAGGAGGGAGACCAAGGGTCCCTTTCCACATGCCACAGGAATCCTGGGACTCGTATCAAGTTTCACGAGGAGTCATGCATCGTCTCCTTTGGAGGCACTGATCTCCGCGTACCTCTGGAGTTTTCAAAGGATGTGAGGACTCCGGTCGCCATAAGGTGGGGAACTAGGTCTTTCTCTGTGGTCTCCACAGGGGATTCAGACATCCTTTCATCTTGGGATATGCAAGACGAGCCTGCATTCAAGTCACTGCAGGGATATTCGGCCTTATTTCGGGTCAGGGCTTCGCGGTGTCCATTCCACTTGAGGCCGCAAACTCAGGGTACCTCTCACATACCTAGAGCTGAGAGAAGCCTCCTCTTGAGCTGCTTGTGGTAAGGTGGTATTCCTCTGGAGTCGAAGTTAGGGACTAACCTCTCATCTCGAGTTGATTCTTGGTCCACGGAGCTATTTCGTGTTGCTAAAGTGACCTCAGGATCCCTCTAGCCTTGAAACAGTGTTCTTGGGGTTTCTCTGGAGTGCCATCAAGGAAATCAAGGCTCCTTTCATATGTGATGTGCAACACGGAATTGCTCTGCACGCAGTGCACGGGAATCGGGCCTCATCTCGCGGCGAGGGGGAAGTCTCATGGTTTTTCTCGAGTTGCGGCGGGAACCTGGGGTATATTCTCGAGTTACGACGGGGATGGCCCTTCCACACACGTGTTTGTTCAGCGACGTCAGGACTCCTGCCTAGTTGCGAGGGACAACTCGCGATTCTCCTCGAGGCTTGGCAGGGCAATTGGGACGCCTCTCCAGCTGAGGCGGGAGAGCAAGGGTCCCTTTCCACGTGCCAAAGGAATCTTGTGACTCCTATCAAGTTTCACGAGGAGTTAGGCATCGTCTCCTTTCGAGGCACTGATCTCCGCGTACCTCTGGAGTTTTCAAAGGATGTGAGGCCTCCGGTCGCGATGAGGTGGGGAACTAGGTCTTTCTCTGTGGTCTCCACAGGGGATTCAGACATCCTTTCGTCTTGGGAGATGCAAGACGAGCCTGCATTCAAGTCACTGCAGGGATATTCGGCCTTATTTCGAGTCAGGGCATCGCGGTGTCCATTCCACTTGAGGCCGCAAACTCAGGGTCCCTCTCACATACCTAGAGCTGAGAGAAGCCTCCTCTTGAGGTGCTTGTGGTAATGTGGTATTCCTCTGGAGTCGAAGCCAGGGACTAACCTCTCATCTCGAGTTGATTTTTGGTCCACGGAGCTCTTTCGTGTTGCTCCAGTGACCTCAGGATCCCTCTAGCCTTGAAACAGTGTTCTTGGGGTTTCTCTGGAGTGCCATCAAGGAAATCAAGGCTCCTTTCATGTGTGATGTGCAACACGGAATTGCTCTGCACGCAGTGCAGGGGAATCAGGCCTCATCTCGCGGCGAGGGGGAAGTCTCATGGTTTTTCTCGAGTTGCGGCATGAACCTGGGGTATATTCTCGAGTTACGACGGTGATGGCCTTCCACACACGTGTTTGTTCAGCGACGTCAGGACTCCTGCCTAGTTGCGAGGGACAACTCGGGATTCTCCTCGAGGCTTGACAGGGCAATTGGGACGCCTCTCCTGCTGAGGCGGGAGACCAAGGGTCCCTTTCCACGTGCCACAGGAATCCTGGGACTCCTATCAAGTTTCACGAGGAGTCAGGCATCGTCTCCTTTGGAGGCACTGATCTCAGCGTACCTCTGGAGTTTTCAATGGATGTGAGGCCTCCGGTCGCCATGAGGTGGGGAACTAGGTCTTTCTCTGTGGTCTCCACAGGGGATTCAGACATCCTTTCATCTTGGGAGATGCAAGACGAGCCTGCATTCAAGTGACTGCAGGGATATCCGGCCTTATTTCAAGTCAGGGCATCGCGGTGTCCATTCTACTTGAGGCCGCATACTCAGGGTCCCTCTCACATACCTGGAGCTGAGAGAAGCCTCCTCTTGAGGTGCTTGTGGTAAGGTGGTATTCCTCTGGAGTCGAAGCCAGGGACTAACCTCTCATCTCGAGTTGATTTTTGGTCCACGGAGCTCTTTCGTGTTGCTACAGTGACCTCAGTTTCCCTCTAGCCTTGAAACAGTGTTCTTGGGGTTTCTCTGGAGTGCCATCAAGGAAATCAAGGCTCCTTTCATGTGTGATGTGCAACACGGAATTGCTCTGCATGCAGTGCAGGGGAATCGGCCTCATCTCGTGGCGAGGGGGAAGTCTCATGGTTTTTCTCGAGTTGCGGCGGGAACCTGGGGTATATTCTCGAGTTATGACGGGGATGGCCCTTCCACCCACGTGTTTGTTCAGCGACGTCAGGACTCCTGCCTAGTTGCGAGGGACAACTCGGGATTCTCCTCGAGGCTTGGCAGGGCATTTGGGACGCCTCTCCAGCTGAGGCGGGAGACCAAGGGTCCCTTTCCACGTGCCACAGGAATCCTGGGACTCCTATCAAGTTTCCCGAGGAGTCAGGCATCGTCTCCTTTGGAGGCACTGATCTCCGCGTACCTCTGGAGTTTTCAAAGGATGTGAGGCCTCCGGTCGCCATGAGGTGGGGAACTAGGTCTTTCTCTGTGGTCTCCACAGGGGATTCAGACATCCTTTCGTCTTGGGAGATGCGAGACGAGCCTGCATTCAAGTCACTGCAGGGATATCCGGCCTTATTTCGCGTCAGGGCATCGCAGTGTCCATTCCACTTGAGGCCGCAAATTCAGGGTCGCTCTCACATATCTAGAGCTGAGAGAAGCCTCCTCTTGAGGTGCTTGTGGTAAGGTGGTATTCCTCTGGAGTCGAAGCCAGGGACTAACCTCTCATCTCGAGTTGATTCATGGTCCACGGAGCTCTTTCGTGTTGCTACAGTAACCTCAGGATCCCTCTAGACTTGAAACAGTGTTCTTGGGGTTTCGTCGGAGTGCCACCAAGGAAATCAAGGCTCCTTTCATGTGTGATGTGCAACAAGGAATTGCTCTGCACGCAGTGCAGGGGAATCGGACCTCATCTCGCGGCGAGGGGGAAGTCTCATGATTTTTCTCGAGTTGCGGCGGGACCCTGGGGTATATTCTCGAGTTAAGACGGGGATGGTCCCTCCACCCACGTGTTTGTTCAGCGACGGCAGGACTCCTGCCTAGTTGCGAGGGACAACTCGGGATTCTCCTCGAGGCTTGGCAGGGCAATTGGGACGCCTCTCCAGCTGAGGCGGGAGACCAAGGGTCCCTTTCCATGTGCCACAGGAATCCTGGGACTCCTATCAAGTTTCACGAGTAGTCAGGCATCGTCTCCTTTGGAGGCACTGATCTCTGCGTACCTCTGGAGTTTTCCAAGGATGTGAGGCCTCCGGTCGCCATGAGGTGGGGAACTAGGTCTTTTTCTGTGGTCTCCACAGGGTTTCAGACATCCTTTCATCTTGGGAGATGCAAGACGAGCCTGCATTCAAGTCACTGCAGGGATATCCGGCCTTATTTAACGTCAGTGCATCGCGGTGTTCATTCCACTTGAGGCCGCAAAATCAGGGTCCCTCTCACATACCTAGAGTTGAGAGAAGCCTCCACTTGAGGTGCTTGTGGTAAGGTGGTATTCCTCTGGAGACGAAGCCAGGGACTAACCTCTCATCTCGAGCTGATTTTTGGTCCACGGAGCTCTTTCATGTTGCTACAGTGATCTCAGGATCCCTCTAGCCTTGAAACAGTGTTCTTGGGTTTTCTCTGGAGTGCCATGAAGGAAATCAAGGCTCCTTTCATGTGTGATGTGCAACACGGAATTGCTCTGCACGCAGTGCAGGGGAATCGGGCCTCATCTCGCGGCGAGGGGGAAGTCTCATGGTTTTTCTCGTGTTGCGGCGGGTACCCGGGGTATATTCTCGAGTTACGACGGGGATGGCCCTTCCACCCACGTGTTTGTTCAGCGACGGCAGGACTCCTGCCTAGTTGCGAGGGACAACTCGGGATTCTCCTCGAGGCTTGGTAGGGCAATTGGGACGCCTCTCCAGCTGAGGCGGGAGACCAAGTGTCCCTTTCCTTGTGCTACAGGAATCCTGGGACTCCTATCAAGTTTCACGAGGAGTCAGGCATCGTCTCCTTTGGAGGCACTGATCTCTGCGTACCTCTTGAGTTTTCCAAGGATGTGAGGCCTCCGGTCGCCATGAGGTGGGGAACTAGGTCTTTCTCTGTGGTCTCCACAGGGGATTCAGACATCCTTTCATCTTGGGAGATGCAAGACAAGACTGCATTCAAGTCACTGCAGGGATATCCGGCCTTATTTCGAGTCAGGGCATCGCAGTGTCCATTCCACTTGAGGCCGCAAACTCAGGGTCCCTCTCACATACCTAGAGCTGAGAGAAGCCTCCTGCTGAGGTGCTTGTGGTTAGGTGGTATTCCTCTGGAGTCGAAGCCAGAGACTAACCTCTCATCTCGAGTTGATTTTTGGTCCACGGAGCTCTTTCGTGTTGCTACAGTGACCTCAGGATCCCTCTAGCCTTGAAACAGTGTTCTTGGGTTTTCTCTGGAGTGCCATCAAGGAAATCAAGGCTCCTTTCATGTGTGATGTGCAACACGGAATTGCTCTGCACGCAGTGCAGGGGAATCGGGCCTCATCTCTCGGCGAGGGGGAAGTCTCATGGTTTTTCTCGAGTTGCGGCGGGAACCTGGGGTATATTCTCGAGTTACGACGGGGATGGCCCTTCCACACACGTGTTTGTTCAGCGACGTCAGGACTCCTGCCTAGTTGCGAGGGACAACTCGGGATTCTCCTCGAGGCTTGGCAGGGCAATTGGGACGCCTCTTCAGCTGAGGCGGGAGACCAAATGTCCCTTTCCACGTGCCACAGGAATCCTGGGGCTCCTATCAAGTTTCACGAGGAGTCAGGCATCGTCTCCTTTGGAGGCACTGATCTCCGCGTACCTCTGGAGTTTTCAAAGGATGTGAGGCCTCCGGTCGCGATGAGGTGGGGAACTAGGTCTTTCTCTGTGTTCTCCACAGGGGATTCAGACATCCTTTCGTCTTGGGAGATGCAAGACGAGCCTGCATTCAAGTCACTGCAGGGATATCCGGCCTTATTTCGAGTCAGGGCATCGCGGTGTCCATTCCACTTGAGGCCGCAAAATCAGGGTCCCTCTCAAATACCTAGAGCTGAGAGAAGCCTCCTCTTGAGGTGCTTGTGGTAAGGTGGTATTCCTCTGGAGTCGAAGCCAGGGACTAACCTCTCATCTCGAGTTGATTTTTGGTCCACGGAGCTCTTTCCTGTTGCTACAGTGACCTCAGGATCCCTCTAGCCTTGAAACAGTGTTCTTGGGGTTTCTCTGGAGTGCCATGAAGGAAATCAAGGCTCCTTTCATGTGTGATGTGCAACACGGAATTGCTCTGCACGCAGTGCAGGGGAATCGGGCCGCATCTCGCGGCGAGGGGGAAGTCTCATGGTTTTTCTCGAGTTGCGGCGGGAACCTGGGGTATATTCTCGAGTTACGACGGGAATGGCCCTTCCACACACGTGTTTGTTCAGCGACGTCAGGACTCCTGCCTAGTTGCGAGGGACAACTCGGGATTCTCCTCGAGGCTTGGCAGGGCAATTGGGACGCCTCTCCAGCTGAGGCGGGAGACCAAGTGTCCCTTTCCACGTGCCACAGGAATCCTGGGACTCCTATCAAGTTTCATGAGGAGTCAGGCATCGTTTCCTTTGGAGGCACTGATCTCCGCGTTCCTCTGGGGTTTTCAAAGGATGTGAGGCCTCCGGTCGCGATGAGATGGGAAACTAGGTCTTTCTCTGTGGTCTCCACAGGGGATTCAGACATCCTTTCGTTTTGGGAGATGCAAGACAGGCCTGCATTCAAGTCACTGCAGGGATATCCGGCCTTATTTCGAGTCAGGGCATCGCGGTGTCCATTCCACTTGAGGCCGCAAACTCAGGGTCCCTCTCCCATAGCTAGAGCTGAGAGAAGCCTCCTCTTGAGGTGCTTGTGGTAAGGTGGTATTCCTCTGGAGTCGAAGCCAGGGACTAACCTCTCATCTCGAGTTGATTGTTGGTCCACGGAGCTCTTTCCTGTTGCTACAGTGACCTCAGGATCCCTCTAGACTTGAAACAGTGTTCTTGGGGTTTCTCCGGAGTGCCACCAAGGAAATCAAGGCTCCTTTCATGTGTGATGTTCAACACGGAATTGCTCTGCACGCAGTGCAGGGGAATCGGGCCTCATCTCGCGGCGAGGGGGAAGTCTCATGGTTTTTCTCGAGTTGCTGCGGGACCCTGGGGTATATTCTCGAGTTAAAACGGGGATGGTCCCTCCACCCACGTGTTTGTTCAGCGACGTCAGGACTTCTGCCTAGTTGCGAGGGACAACTCGGGATTCTCCTCGAGGCTTGGCAGGGCAATTGGGACGCCTCTCCAGCTGAGGCGGGAGACCAAGGGTCCCTTTCCACGTGCCACAGGAATCCTGGGGCTCCTATCAAGTTTCACGAGGAGTCAGGCATCGTCTTCTTTGGAGGCACTGATCTCCGCGTACCTCTGGAGTTTTCAAAGGATGTGAGGCCTCCGGTCGCGATGAGGTGGGGAACTAGGTCTTTCTCTGTGGTCTCCACAGGGGATTCAGACATCCTTTCGTCTTGGGAGATGCAAGACGAGCCTGCATTCAAGTCACTGCAGGGATATCCGGCATTATTTCACGTCAGTGCATCGCGGTGTACATTCCACTTGAGGCCGCAAACTCAGGGTCCCTCTCACATACCTAGAGCTGAGAGAAGCCTCCTCTTGAGGTGCTTGTGGTAAGGTGGTATTCCTCTGGAGTCGAAGCCAGGGACTAACCTCTCATCTCGAGTTGATTTTTGGTCCACGGAGATCTTTCCTGTTTTTTCAGTGACCTCAGAATCCCTCTAGCCTTGATACAGTGTTCTTGGTGTTTCTCTGGAGTGCCATCAAGGAAATCAAGGCTCCTTTCATGTGTGATGTGCAACATGGAATTGCTCTGCAAGCAGTGAAGGGGAATCGGGCCTTATCTGGCGGCGAGGGGAAAGTCTCATGGTTTTTCTCGAGTTGCGGCGGGAACCTGGGGTATATTCTCGAGTTACGACGGGGATGGCCCTTCCACCCACGTGTTTGTTCAGCGATGTCAGGACTCCTGCCTAGTTGCGAGGGACAACTCGGGATTCTCCTCGAGGCTTGGCAGGGCAATTGGGACGCCTCTCCAGCTGAGGCGGGAGACCAAGGGTCCCTTTCCACGTGCCACAGGAATCCTGGGACTCCTATCAAGTTTCACGAGGAGTCAGGCATCGTCTCCTTTGGAGGCACTGATCTCCGCATACCTCTGGAGTTTTCAAAAGATGTGAGGCCTCCGGTCGCGATGAGGTGGGGAACTAGGTCTTTCTCTGTGGTCTCCACAGGGGATTCAGACATCCTTTCGTCTTGGGAGATGCAAGACGAGCCTGCATTCAAGTCACTGCAGGGATATCCGGCCTTATTTCGCGTCAGAGCATCGCGGTGTCCATTCCACTTGAGGCCGCAAACTCAGGGTCCCTCTCACATACCTAGAGCTGAGAGAAGCCTCCTCTTGAGGTGCTTGTGGTAAGGTGGTATTCCTCTGGAGTCGAAGCCAGGGACTACCCTCGCTTCTCGAGTTGATTCTTGGTCCACGGAGCTCTTTCGTGTAGCTACACTGACCTCAGGATCCCTCTAGCCTTGAAACAGTGTTCTTGGGGTTTCTCTGGAGTGCCATTAGGGAAATCAAGGCTCCTTTCATGTGTGATGTGCAAGACGGAATTGCTCTGCACGCAGTGCAGGGGAATCAGGCCTCATCTCGCGGAGAGGGGGAAGTCTCATTGTTTTTCTCGAGTTGCGGCGGGAACCTGGGGTATATTCTCGAGTTACGACGGGGATGGCCCTTCCACCCACGTGTTTCTTCAGCGACGTCAGGACTCCTGCCTAGTTGCGAGGGACAACTCGGGATTCTCCTCGAGGCTTGGCAGGGCAATTGGGATGCCTCTCCAGCTGAGGCGGGAGACCAAGGGTCCCTTTCCACGTGCCACAGGAATCCTGGGACTCCTATCAAGTTTCACGAGGAGTCACGCATCGTCTCCTTTGGAGGCACTGATCTCCGCGTACCTCTGGAGTTTTCAAAGGATGTGAGGCCTCCGGTCGCGATGATGTGGGGAACTAGGTCTTTTTCTGTGGTCTCCACAGGGGATTCAGACATCCTTTCGTCTTGGGAGATGCAAGACGAGCCTGCATTCAAGTCACTGCAGGGATATCCGGCCTTATTTCGAGTCAGGGCATAGCGGTGTCCATTCCACTTGAGTCCGCAAACTCAGGGTCCCTCTCACATACCTAGAGCTGAGAGAAGCCTCCTCTTGAGGTGCTTGTGGTAATGTGGTATTCCTCTGGAGTCGAAGCCAGGGACTAACCTCTCATCTCGAGTTGATTTTTGGTCCACGGAGCTCTTTCGTGTTGCTCCAGTGACCTCAGGATCCCTCTAGCCTTGAAACAGTGTTCTTGGGGTTTCTCTGGAGTGCCATCAAGGAAATCAAGGCTCCTTTCATGTGTGATGTGCAACACGGAATTGCTCTGCACGCAGTGCAGGGGAATCGGGCCTCATCTCGCGGCGAGGGGGAAGACTCATGGTTTTTCTCGAGTTGCGGCGGGAACCTGGGGTATATTCTCGAGTTACGACGGGGATGGCCCTTCCACCCACTTGTTTGTTCAGCGACGTCAGGACTCCTGCCTAGTTGCGAGGGACAACTCGAGATTCTCCTCGAGGCTTGCCAGGGCAATTGGGACGCCTCTCCAGATGACGCGGGAGACCAAGGGTCCCTTTCCACGTGCCACAGGAATCCTGGGACTCCTATCAAGTTTCACGAGGAGTCAGGCATCGTCTCCTTTGGAGGCACTGATCTCTGCGTACCTCTCGAGTTTTCAAAGGATGTGAGGCCTCCGGTCAATTTGAGGTGGGGAACTAGGTCTTTTTCTGTGGGCTCCAGAGGGGATTCAGACATCCTTTCGTCTTGGGAGATGCAAGACGAGCCTGCATTCAAGTCACTGCAGGGATATCCGGCCTTATTTCGAGTCAGAGCATCGCGGTATCCATTCCACTTGAGACCGCAAACTCAGCACATAGCTAGAGCTGAGAGAAGCCTCCTCTTGAGGTGCTTGTGGTAAGGTGGTATTCCTCTGGAGTCGAAGCCAGGGACTAACCTCTCATCTCGAGTTGATTCTTGGTCCACGGAGCTCTTTCCTGTTGCTACAGTGACCTCAGGATCCCTCTAGCCTTGAAACAGTGTTCTTGTGGTTTCTCTGGAGTGCCATCAAGGAAATCAAGGCTCCTTTCATGTGTGATGTGCAACACGGAATTGCTCTGCACGCAGTGCAGGGGAATCGGGCCTCATCTCGTGGCGAGGGGGAAGACTCATGGTTTTTCTCGAGTTGCGGCGGGAACCTGGGGTATATTCTCGAGTTATGACGGGGATGGCCCTTCCACCCACTTGTTTGTTCAGCGACGTCAGGACTCCTGCCTAGTTGCGAGGGACAACTCGAGATTCTCCTCGAGGCTTGGCAGGGCAATTGGGACGCCTCTCCAGATGAGGCGGGAGACAAAGGGTCCCTTTCCACGTGCTACAGGAATCCTGGGACTCCTATCAAGTTTCACGAGGAGTCAGGCATCGTCTCCTTTGGAGGCACTGATCTCCGCGTACCTCTGGAGTTTTCAAAGGATGTGAGGCCTCCGGTCGCGATGAGGTGGGGAACTAGGTCCTTCTCTGTGGTCTCCACAGGGGATTCAGACATCCTTTCATTTTGGGAGATGCAAGACGAGCCTGCTTTCAATTCACTGCAGGGATATCCGGCCTTATTTCGCGTCAGGGCATCGCAGTGTCCATTCCACTTGAGTCCGCAAAATCAGGGTCCCTCTCACATACCTAGAGCTGAGAGAAGCCTCCTCTTGAGGTGCTTGTGGTAAGGTGGTATTCCTCTGGAGTCGAAGCCAGGGACTAACCTCTCATCTCGAGTTGATTTTTGGTCCACGGAGCTCTTTCGTGTTGCTACAGTGACCTCAGGATCCCTCTAGCCTTGAAAAAGTGTTCTTGGGGTTTCTCTGGAGTGCCATCAAGGAAATCAAGGCTCCTTTCATGTTTGATGTGCAACACGGAATTGCTCTGCATGCAGTGCCAGAGAATCGAGCCTCATCTCGCGGCGAGGGGGAAGTCTCATGGTTTTTCTCGAGTTGCGGCGGGAACCTGCGGTATATTCTCGAGTTATGACGGGGATGGCCCTTCCACCCACTTGTTTGTTCAGCGACGTCAGGACTCCTGCCTAGTTGCGAGGGACAACTCGGGATTCTCCTCGAGGCTTGGCAGGGCAATTGGGCCGCCTCTCCAGCTGAGGCGGGAGACCAAGGGTCCCTTTCCACGTGCCACAGGAATCCTGGGACTCCTATCAAGTTTCACGAGGAGTCAGGCATCGTCTCCTTTGGAGGCACTGATCTCCGCGTACCTCTGGAGTTTTCAAAGGATGTGAGGCCTCCGTTCACTATGAGGTGGGGAACTAGGTCTTTCTCTGTGGTCTCCACAGGGGATTCAGACATCCTTTCGTCTTGGGAGATGCAAGACGAGCCTGCATTCAAGTCACTGCAGGGATATCCGGCCTTATTACGAGTCAGGGCATCGCAGTATTCATTCCACTTGAGGCCGCAAACTCAGCACATAGCTAGAGCTGAGAGAAGCCTCCTCTTGAGGTGCTTGTGGTAAGGTGGTATTCCTCTGGAGTCGAAGCCAGGGACTAACCTCTCATCTCGAGTTGATTTTTGGTCCACGGAGCTCTTTCGTGTTGCTACAGTGACCTCTGGATCCCTCTAGCCTGGAAACAGTGTTCTTGGGGTTTCTCTGGAGTGCCATCAAGGAAATCAAGGCTCCTTCCATGTGTGATGTGCAACACGGAATTGCTCTGCATGCAGTGCAGGGGAATCAGGCCTAATCTCACAGCGAGGGGGAATTCTCATGGTTTTTCTCGAGTTACGGCGGGAACCTGGGGTATATTCTCGAGTTACGACGGGGATGGCCCTTCCACGCACGTGTTTGTTCAGCCACGTCAGGACTCCTGCCTAGTTGCGAGGGACAACTCGGGATTCTCCTCGAGGCTTGGCAGGGCAATTGGGACGCATCTCCAGCTGAGACGGGAGACCAAGGGTCCCTTTCCACGTGCCACAGGAATCCTGGGACTCCTATCAAGTTTCACGAGGAGTCAGGCATCGTCTCCTTTGGAGGCACTGATCTCCGCGTACCTCTGGAGTTTTCAAAGGATGTGAGGCCTCCGGTCGCGATGAGGTGGGGAAGTACGTCTTTCTCTGTGGTCTCCACAGGGGATTCAGACATCCTTTCGTCTTGGGAGATGCAAGACGAGCCTACATTCAAGTCACTGCAGGGATATCCGGCCTTATTTCGAGTCAGGGCATCGCGGTGTCCATTCCACTTGAGGCCGCAAACTCAGGGTCCCTCTCACATACCTATAGCTGCGAGAAGCCTCCTCTTGAGGTGCTTGTGGTAAGGTGTTATTTCTCTGGAGTCGAAGTTAGGGAATAACCTCTCATCTCGAGGTGGTTTTTGGTCCACGGAGCTCTTTCGTGTTGCTACAGTGACCTCAGGATCCCTCTAGCCTTGAAACAGTGTTCTTGGTGTTTCTCTGGAGTGCCCTGAAGGAAATCAAGGCTCCTTTCATGTGTGATGTGCAACAAGGAATTACTCTGCATGCAGTGCAGGGGAATCGGGCCTCATCTCGCGGCGAGGGGGAAGTCTCATGGTTTTTCTCGAGTTGCGGCGGGAACCTGGGGTATATTCTCGAGTTACGACGGGGATGGCCCTTCCACACACGTGTTTGTTCAGCGACGTCAGGACTCCTGCCTAGTTGCGAGGGACAACTCGGGATTTTCCTCGAGGCTTGGCAGGGCAATTGGGACGCCTCTCCAGTTGAGGCGGGAGACCAAGGGTCCCTTTCCACGTGCCACAGGAATCCTGGGACTCCTATCTAGTTTCACGAGGAGTCAGGCATCGTCTCCCTTGGAGGCACTGATCTCCGCATACCTCTGGAGTTTTCAAAGGATGTGAGGCCTCCGGTCGCGATGAGGTGGGGAACTAGGTCTTTCTCTGTGGTCTCCACAGGGGATTCAGACATCCTTTCGTCTTGGGAGATGCAAGACGAGCCTGCATTCAAGTCACTGCAGGGATATCCGGCCTAATTTCGAGTCAGGGCATCGCGGTGTCCATTCCACTTCAGGCCGCAAACTCAGGGTCCCTCTCACATACCTAGAGCTGAGAGAAGCCTTCTCTTGAGGTGCTTGTGGTAAGGTGGTATTCCTCTGGATTCGAAGACAGGGACTAACCTCTCATCTCGAGTTGATTATTGGTCCACGGAGCTCTTTCGTGTTGCTACAGTGACCTCAGGTTCCATCTATCCTTGAAACAGTGTTCTTGGGGTTTCTCTGGAGTGCCATCAAGGAAATCAAGGCTCCTTTCATGTGTGATGTGCAACACGTAATTGCTCTGCACGCAGTGCAGGATATCAGGCCTCATTTTGCGGCGACGGGGAAGTCTCTCGGATTTTCTCGAGTTGCGGTGGGAACCTGGGGTATATTCTGATGTTATGACGGGGATGGCCCTTCCACCCACGTGTTTGTTCAGCGACGTCAGGACTCCTGCCTAGTTGCGAGGGACAACTCGGGATTCTCCTCGAGGCTTGGCAGGGCAATTGGGACGCCTCTCCAGCTGAGGCGGGAGACCAAGGGTCCCTTTCCACGTGCCACAGGAATCCTGGGACTCCTATCAAGTTTCACGAGGAGTCAGGCATCGTCTCCTTTGGAAGCACTGATCTCCGCGTACCTCTGGAATTTTTAACAGATGTGAGGCCTCCGGTCGCGATGATGTGGGGAACTAGGTCTTTTTCTGTGGTCTCCACAGGGGATTCAGACATCCTTTCGTCTTGGGAGATGCAAGACGAGCCTGCATTCAAGTCACTGCAGGGATATCCGGCCTTATTTCGAGTCAGCGCATCGCGGTGTCTATTCCACTTGAGGCCGCAAACTCAGGGTCCCTCTCACATACCTAGAGCTGAGAGAAGCCTCGTCTTGAGGTGCTTGTGGTAAGGTGGTATTCCTCTGGAGTCGAAGCCAGGGACTAACCTCTCACCTCGAGTTGATTTTTGGACCACGGAGCTCTTTCGTGTTGCTACAGTGACCTCAGGATCCCTCTAGCCTTGAAACAGTGTTCTTGGGGTTTCTCTGGAGTGCCATCAAGGAAATTAAGGCTCCTTTCATGTGTGATGTACAACACGGAATTGCTCTGCACGCAGTGCAGGGGAATCGGGCCTCATCTCGCGGCGAGGGGGAAGTCTCATGGTTTTTCTCGAGTTGCGGCGGGAACCTGGGGTAAATTCTCGAGTTCCGAAGGGGATGGCCCTTCCACCCACGTGTTTGTTCAGCGACGTCAGGACTCCTGCCTAGTTGCGAGGGACAACACGGAATTCTGCTCGAGGCTTGGCAGAGCAATTGGGACGCCTCTCCAGCTGAGGCGGAGACCAAGGTTCCCTTTCCACGTGCCACAGGAATCCTGGGACTCCTATCAAGTTTCACGAGGAGTCAGGCATCGTCTCCTTTGGAGGCACTAATCTCCGCGTACCTCTGAAATTTTCAAAGGATGTAAGGCCTCCGGTCGCCATGAGGTGGGGAACTAGGTCTTTCTCTGTGGTCTCCACAGGGGATTAAGACATCCTTTCGTCTTGGTAGATTTATGACGAGCCTGCATTCAATTCACTGCAGGGATATCCGGCCTTATTTCGCGTCAGGGTATCGCAGTGTCCATTACACTTGAGTCCGCAAAATCAGGGTGCCTCTCACATACCTAGAGCTGAGAGAAGCCTCCTCTTGAGGTGCTTGTGGTAAGGTGGTATTCCTCTGGAGTCAAAGCCAGGGACTAACCTCTCATCTCGAGTTGATTTTTGGTCCACGGACCTCTTTAGTGTTGCTACAGTAACCCCAGGATCCCTCTAGCCATGAAACAGTGTTCTTGGGGTTTCTCTGGAGTGCCATCAAGGAAATCAAGGTTCCTTTCATGTGTGATGTGCAACACGGAATTGCTCTGTATGCAGTGCAGGAGAATCGAGCCTCATCTCGTGGCGAGGGGGAAGTCTCATGGTTTTTCTCGAGTTGCGGCGGGAACCTGGGCTATATTCTCGAGTTACGACGGGGATGGCCCTTCCAGCCACGTGTTTGTTCAGCGATGTCAGGACTCCTGCCTAGTTGCGAGGGACAACTTGGGATTCTCCTCGAGGCTTGGCAGGGCAATTGGGACGCCTCTCCAGTTGAGGCAGGAGACCAAGGGTCTCTTTTCACGTGCCACAGGAATCCTGGGACTCCTATCAAGTTTCACGAGGAGTCAGGCATCGTCTCCTTTGGAGGCACTGATCTCCGCGTACCTCTGGAGTTTTCAAAGGATGTGAGGCCTCCGTTCACGATGAGGTGGGGAACTAGGTCTTTTACTCTGGTCTCCACAGGGGATTCAGACATCCTTTCGTCTTGGGAGATGCAAGACGGGCCTGCATTCAAGTCTCTGCAGGGATATCTGGCCTTATTTCGAGTCACGGCATCGCGGTGTCCATTCCACTTGAGGCCGCAAACTCAGGGTCCCTCTCACATATCTAGAGCTGAGAGAAGCCTCCTCTTGAGGTGCTTGTGGTAAGGTGGTATTCCTCTGCAGTCGAAGCCAGGGACTAACCTCTCATCTCGAGTTGATTTTTGGTCCACGGAGCTCTTTCGTGCTGCTACAGTGACCTCAGGATCCCTCTAGCCTTGAAACAGTGTTCTTGGGGTTTCTCTGGAGTGCCCTGAAGGAAATCAAGCCTCCTTTCATGTGTGATGTGCAACACGGAATTACTCTGCATACATTGTAGGGGAATCGGGCCTCATCTCGTGGCGAGGGGGAAGTCTCATGGTTTTTCTCGAGTTGCGGCGGGAACCTGGGGTATATTCTCGAGTTACGACGGGGATGGCCCTTCCACCCACGTGTTTGTTCAGCCACGTCAGGACTCCTGCCTAGTAGCGAGGGACAACTCGGGATTCTCCTCGAGGCTTGGCATGGCAATTGGGACGCCTCTCCATCTGAGGCGGGAGACCAAGGGTCCCTTTCCACGTGCCACAGGAATCCTGGGACTCCTATCAAGTTTCACGAGGAGTCAGGCATCGTCTCCTTTGGAGGCACTGATCTCCGCGTACCTCTGGAGATTTCAAAGGATGTGAGGCCTCCGGTCGCGATGCGGTGGGGAACTAGGTCTTTCTCTGTGGTCTCCACAGGGGATTCAGACATCCTTTCGTCTTGGGAGATGCAAGACGAGCCTGCATTCAAGTCACTGCAGGGATATCCGGCCTTATTTCGAGTCAGGGCATCGCGGTGTCCATTCCACTTGAGGCCGCAAGCTCAGGGTCCCTCTCACATACCTAGAGCTGAGAGAAGCCTCCTGTTGAGGTGCTTGTGGTAAGGTGGTATTCCTCTGGAGTCGAAGCCAGGGACTAACCTCTCATCTCGAGTTGATTTTTGGTACACGGAGCTCTTTCATGTTGCTACAGTGACCTCAGGATCCCTCTAGCCTTGAAACAGTGTTCTTGGGTTTTCTCTGGAGTGCCATCAAGGAAATCAAGGCTCCTTTCATGTGTGATGTGCAACACGGAATTGCTCTGCACGCAGAGCAGGGGAATCGGGCCTCATCTCGCGGCGAGGGGGAAGTCTCATGGTTTTTCTCGAGTTGCGGCGGGAACCTGGGGTATATTCTCGAGTTATGACGGGGATGGCACTTCCACCCACGTGTTTGTTCAGCGACGTCAGGACTCCTGCCTAGTTGCGAGGGACAACTCGGGATTCTCCTCGAGGCTTGGCAGGGCAATTGGGACGTCTCTCCAGCTGAGGCGGGAGACCAAGGGTCCCTTTCCACGTGCCACAGGAATCCTGGGACTCCTATCAAGTTTCACGAGGAGTCAGGCATCGTCTCCTTTGGAGGCACTGATCTCCACGTACCTCTGGAGTTTTCAAAGGATGTGAGGCCTCCGGTCGCGATGAGGTGGGGAACTAGGTCTTTCTCTGTGGTCTCCACAGGGGATTCAGACATCCTTTCGTCTTGGGAGATGCAAGACGAGCCTGCATTCAAATCACTGCAGGGATATCCGGCCTTATTTCGTGTCAGGGGTCGAAGTGTCCATTCCACTTGAGTCCGCAAAATCAGGGTACCTCTCACATACCTAGAGCTGAGAGAAGCCTCCTCTTGAGGTGCTTGTGGTAAGGTGGTATTCCTATGGAGTCGAAGCCAGGGACTAACCTCTCATCTCGAGTTGATTTTTGGTCCACGGAGCTCTTTCGTGTTGCTACAGTAACCTCAGGATTCCTCTAGCCTTGAAACAGTGTTCTTGGGGTTTCTCTGGAGTGCCGTCAAGGAAATCAAGGCTCCTTTCATGTTTGATGTGCAACACGGAATAGCTCTGCACGCAGTGCAGGAGAATCGAGCATCATCTCGGGGCGAGGGGAAAGTCTCATGGTTTTTCTCGAGTTGCGGCGGGACCCTGGGGTATATTCTCGAGTTATAACGGGGATGGCCCTTCCAGCCACGTGTTTGTTCAGCGACGTCAGGACTCCTGCCTAGTTGCGAGGGACAACTCGGGATTCTCCTCGAGGCTTGGCAGGGCAATTGGGATGCCTCTCCAGCTGAGGCGGGAGACCAAGGATCCCTTTCCATGTGCCACAGGAATCCTGGGACTCCTATCAAGTTTCACGAGGAGTCAGGCATCGTCTCCTTTGGAGGCACTGATCTCCGCATACCTCTGGAGTTTTCAAAGGATGTGAGGCCTCCGGTCGTGATGAGTTGGGGAACTAGATCTTTCTCTGTGGTCTCCACAGGGGATTCAGACATCCTTTCGTCTTGGGAGATGCAAGACGAGCCTGCATTCAAGTCACTGAAGGAATATCCGGCCTTATTTCGAGTCAGGGCATCGCGGTGTCCATTCCACTTGAGGCCGCAAACTCAGGGTCCCTCTCACATACCTAGAGCTGAGAGAAGCCTCCTCTTGAGGTGCTTGTGGTAAGGTGGTATTCCTCTGGAGTCGAAGCCAGGGACTAACCTCTCATCTCGAGTTGATTTTTGGTCCACGGAGCTCTTTCGTGTTGCTACAGTAACCTCACGATCCCTCTAGCCGTGAAACAGTGTTCTTGGGGTTTCTCTGGAGTGCCATCAAGGAAATCAAGGCTCCTTTCCTGTGTGATGTGCAACACGGAATTGCTCTGCATGCAGTGCAGGAGAATCGAGCCTCATCACGCGGCGAGGGGGAAGTCTCATTGTTTTTCTCGAGTTGCGGCGGGACCCTGGGGTATATTCTCGAGTTATGACGGGGATGGCCCTTCCAGCCACGTGTTTGTTCAGCGAAGTCAGGACACCTGCCTAGTTGCGAGGGACAACTCGGGATTCTCCTCGAGGCTTGGCAGGGCAATTGGGACGCCTCTCCAGCTGAGGCGGGAGACCAAGGGTCCCTTTCCACGTGCACAGGAATCCTGGGACTCCTATCAAGTTTCACGAGGAGTCAGGCATCGTCTCCTTTGGAGGCACTGATCTCCGCGTACCTCTGGAGTTTTCAAAGAATGTGAGGCCTCCGGTCGCGATGAGGTGGGGAACTAGATCTTTCTCTGAGGTCTCCACAGGGGATTCAGACATCCTTTCGTCTTGGGAGATGCAAGACGAGCCTGCATTCAAGTCACTGCAGGGATATCCGGCCTTATTTTGAGTCAGGGCATCGCAGTGTCCATTCCACTTGAGGCCGCAAACTCAGGGTCCCTCTCACATACCTAGAGCTGAGAGAAGCCTCCTCTTGAGGTGCTTGTGGTAAGGTGGTATTCCTCTGGAGTCGAAGCCAGGGACTAACCTCTCATCTCGAGTTGATTTTTGGTCCACGGAGCTCTTTTGTGTTGCTACAGTGACCTCAGGATCCCGCTAGCCTTGAAACAGTGTTCTTGGGTTTTCTCTGGAGTGCCATCAAGGAAATCAAGGCTCCTTTCATGTGTGATGTGCAACACGGAATTGCTCTGCACACAGTGCAGGGGAATCAGGCCTCATATCGCGGCGAGGGGGAAGTCTCATGGTTTTTCTCGAGTTGCGGCGGGAACCTGGGGTATATTCTCGAGTTACGATTGGGATGGCCCTTCCACCCACGTGTTTGTTCAGCGACGGCAGGACTCCTGCCTAGTTGCGAGGGACAACTCGGGATTCTCCTCGAGGCTTGGCAGGGCAATTGGGACGCCTCTCCAGCTGAGGCGGGAGACCAAGGGTCCCTTTCCACGTGCCACAGGAATCCTGGGACTCCTATCAAGTTTCACGAGGAGTCACGCATCGTCTCCTTTGGAGGCACTGATCTCCGCGTACCTCTGGAGTTTTCAAAGGATGTGAGGCCTCCGGTCGCGATGAGGTGGGGAACTAGGTCTTTCTCTGTGGTCTCCACAGGGGATTCAGACATCCTTTCGTCTTGGGAGATGCAAGACGAGCCTGCATTCAAGTCACTGCAGGGATATTCGGCCTTATTTCGAGTCAGGGCATCGCAGTTTCCATTCCACTTGAGGCCGCAAAATCAGGGTCCCTCTCACATACCTAGAGCTGAGAGAAGCCTCCTCTTGAGGTGCTTGTGGTAAGGTGGTATTCCTCTGGAGTCGAAGCCAGGGACTAACCTCTCATATCGAGTTGATTTTTGTCCACGGAGCTCTTTCCTGTTGCTACAGTGACCTCAGGATCCCTCTAGCCTTGAAACAGTGTTCCTGCGGTTTCTCTGGAGTGCCATCAAGGAAATCAAGGCTCCTTCATGTGTGATGTGCAACACGGAATTGCTCTGCACGCAGTGCAGGAGAATCGGGCCTCATCTCGTGGCGAGGGGGAAGTCTCATGGTTTTTCGCGAGTTGCGGCGGGAACCTGGGTAATATTCTCGAGTTACGAGGGTTTGGCCCTTCCACACACGTGTTTGTTCAGCGACGTCAGGACTCCTGCCTAGTTGCGAGGGACAACTCGGGATTCTCCTCGAGGATTGGCAGGGCAATTGGGACGCCTCTCCAGCTGAGCCGGGAGACCAAGGGTCCCTTTCCACGTGCCACAGGAATCCTGGGACTCCTATCAAGTTTCACGAGGAGTCAGGCATCGTCTCCTTTGGAGGCACTGATCTCCGCGTACCTCTGGAGTTTTCAAAGGATGTGAGGCCTCCGGTCGCCATGAGGTGGGGAACTAGGTCTTTCTCTGTGGTCTCCACAGAGGATTCAGACATCCTTTCGTCTTGGGAGATGCAAGACGAGCCTGCATTCAAGTCACTGCAGGGATATCCGGCCTTAGTTCGAGTCAGGGCATCGCGGTGTCCATTCCACTTGAGGCCGCAAACTCAGGGTCCCTCTCACATACCTAGAGCTGAGAGAAGCCTCCTCTTGAGGTGCTTGTGGTAAGGTGGTATTCCTCTGGAGTCGAAGCCAGGGACTAACCTCTCATCTCGAGTTGATTTTTGGTCCACGGAGCTCTTTTGTGTTGCTACAGTGACCTCAGGATCCCGCTAGCCTTGAAACAGTGTTCTTGGGTTTTCTCTGGAGTGCCACCATGGAAATCAAGGCTCCTTTCATGTGTGATGTGCAACACGGAATTGCTCTGCACACAGTGCATTGGAATCGGGCCTCATATCGCGGCGAGGGGGAAGTCTCATGGTTTTTCTGGAGTTGCGGCGGTAACCTGGGGTATATTCTCCAGTTACGACGGGGATGGCCCTTCCACCCACGTGTTTGTTCAGCGACGGCAGGACTCCTGCCTAGTTGCGAGGGACAACTCGGGATTCTCTTCGAGGCTTGGCAGGGCAATTGGGACGCCTCTCCATCTGAGGCGGGAGACCAAGGGTCCCTTTCCACGTGCCACAGGAATCCTGTGACTCCTATCAAGTTTCACGAGGAGTCAGGCATCGTCTCCTTTAGAGGCACTGATCTCCGCATACCTCTGGAGTTTTCAAAGGATGTGAGGCCTCCGGTCGCGATGAGGTGGGGAACTAGGTCTTTCTCTGTGTTCTCCACAGGGGATTCAGACATCCTTTCGTCTTGGGAGATGCAAGACGAGCCTGCATTCAAGTCACTGCAGGGATATCCGGCCTTATTTCGAGTCAGGGCATCGCGGTGTCCATTCCACTTGAGGATGCAAACTCAGGGTCCCTCTCACATACCTAGAGCTGAGAGAAGCCTCCTCTTGAGGTGCTTGTGGTAATGTGGTATTCCTCTGGAGTCGAAGCCAGGGACTAACCTCTCATCTCGAGTTGATTTTTGGTCCACGGAGCTCTTTCGTGTTGCTCCAGTGACCTCAGGATCCCTCTAGCCTTGAAACAGTGTTCTTGGGGTTTCTCTGGAGTGCCATCAAGGAAATCAAGGCTCCTTTCATGTGTGATGTGCAACACGGAATTGCTCTGCACGCAGTGCAGGGGAATCGGGCCTCATCTCGTGGCGAGGGGGAAGACTCATGGTTTTTCTCGAGTTGCGGCGGGAACCTGGGGTATATTCTCGAGTTACGACGGGGATGGCCCTTCCACCCACTTGTTTGTTCAGCGACGTCAGGACTCCTGCCTAGTTGCGAGGGACAACTCGAGATTCTCCTCGAGGCTTGGCAGGGCAATTGGGACGCCTCTCCAGCTGAGGCGGGAGACCAAGGGTCCCTTTCCACGTGCCACAGGAATCCTGGGACTCCTATCAAGTTTCACGAGGAGTCAGGCATCGTCTCCTTTGGAGGCACTGATCTCCGCGTACCTCTCGAGTTTTCAAAGGATGTGAGGCCTCCGGTCAATTTGAGGTGGGGAACTAGGTCTTTTTCTGTGGGCTCCAGAGGGGATTCAGACATCCTTTCGTCTTGGGAGATGCAAGACGAGCCTGCATTCAAGTCACTGCAGGGATATCCGGCCTTATTTCGAGTCAGAGCATCGCGGTATCCATTCCACTTGAGACCGCAAACTCAGCACATAGCTAGAGCTGAGAGAAGCCTCCTCTTGAGGTGCTTGTGGTAAGGTGGTATTCCTCTGGAGTCGAAGCCAGGGACTAACCTCTCATCTCGAGTTGATTTTTGGTCCACGGAGCTCTTTCCTGTTGCTACAGTGACCTCAGGATCCCTCTAGCCTTGAAACAGTGTTCTTGGGGTTTCTCTGGAGTGCCATCAAGGAAATCAAGGCTCCTTTCATGTGTGATGTGCAACACGGAATTGCTCTGCACGCAGTGCAGGGGAATCGGGCCTCATCTCGTGGCGAGGGGGAAGACTCATGGTTTTTCTCGAGTTGCGGCGGGAACCTGGGGTATATTCTCGAGTTATGACGGGGATGGCCCTTCCACCCACTTGTTTGTTCAGCGACGTCAGGACTCCTGCCTAGTTGCGAGGGACAACTCGAGATTCTCCGCGAGGCTTGGCAGGGCAATTGGGACGCCTCTCCAGCTGAGGCGGGAGACCAAGGGTCCCTTTCCACGTGCTACAGGAATCCTGGGACTCCTATCAAGTTTCACGAGGAGTCAGGCATCGTCTCCTTTGGAGGCACTGATTTCCGCGTACCTCTGGAGTTTTCAAAGGATGTGAGGCCTCCGGTCGCGATGAGGTGGGGAACTAGGTCCTTCTCTGTGGTCTCCACAGGGGATTCAGACATCCTTTCATTTTGGGAGATGCAAGACGAGCCTGCTTTCAATTCACTGCAGGGATATCCGGCCTTATTTCGCGTCAGGGCATCGCAGTGTCCATTCCACTTGAGTCCGCAAAATCAGGGTCCCTCTCACATACCTAGAGCTGAGAGAAGCCTCCTCTTGAGGTGCTTGTGGTAAGGTGGTATTCCTCTGGAGTCGAAGCCAGGGACTAACCTCTCATCTCGAGTTGAATTTTGGTCCACGGAGCTCTTTCGTGTTGCTACAGTGACCTCAGGATCCCTCTAGCCTTGAAACAGTGTTCTTGGGGTTTCTCTGGAGTGCCATCAAGGAAATCAAGGCTCCTTTCATGTTTGATGTGCAACACGGAATTGCTCTGCATGCAGTGCCAGAGAATCGAGCCTCATCTCGCGGCGAGGGGGAAGACTCATGGTTTTTCTCGAGTTGCGGCGGGAACCTGCGGTATATTCTCGAGTTATGACGGGGATGGACCTTCCAGCCACGTGTTTGTTCAGCGACGTCAGGACTCCTGCCTAGTTGCGAGGGACAACTCGGGATTCTCCTCGAGGCTTGGCAGGGCAATTGGGCCGCCTCTCCAGCTGAGGCGGGAGACCAAGGGTCCCTTTCCACGTGCCACAGGAATCCTGGGACTCCTATCAAGTTTCACGAGGAGTCAGGCATCATCTCCTTTGGAGGCACTGATCTCCGCGTACCTCTGGAGTTTTCAAAGGATGTGAGGCCTTCGTTCACTATGAGGTGGGGAACTAGGTCTTTCTCTGTGGTCTCCACAGGGGATTCAGACATCCTTTCGTCTTGGAAGATGCAAGACGAGCCTACATTCAAGTCACTGCAGGGATATCCGGCCTTATTTCGAGTCAGAGCATCGCGGTATCCATTCCACTTGAGACCGCAAACTCAGCACATAGCTAGAGCTGAGAGAAGCCTCCTCTTGAGGTGCTTGTGGTAAGGTGGTATTCCTCTGGAGTCGAAGCCAGGGACTAACCTCTCATCTCGAGTTGATTTTTGGTCCACGGAGCTCTTTCCTGTTGCTACAGTGACCTCTGGATCCCTCTAGCCTGGAAACAGTGTTCTTGGGGTTTCTCTGGAGTGCCATCAAGGAAATCAAGGCTCCTTTCATGTGTGATGTGCAACACGGAATTGCTCTGCATGCAGTGCAGGGGAATCAGGCCTAATCTCACAGCGAGGGGGAATTCTCATGGTTTTTCTCGAGTTACGGCGGGAACCTGGGGTATATTCTCGAGTTACGACGGGGATGGCCCTTCCACGCACGTGTTTGTTCAGCCACGTCAGGACTCCTGCCTAGTTGCGAGGGACAACTCGGGATTCTCCTCGAGGCTTGGCAGGGCAATTGGGACGCATCTCCAGCTGAGATGGGAGACCAAGGGTCCCTTTCCACGTGCCACAGGAATCCTGGGACTCCTATCAAGTTTCACGAGGAGTCAGGCATCGTCTCCTTTGGAGGCACTGATCTCCGCGTACCTCTGGAGTTTTCAAAGGATGTGAGGCCTCCGGTCGCGATGAGGTGGGGAAGTACGTCTTTCTCTGTGGTCTCCACAGGGGATTCAGACATCCTTTCGTCTTGGGAGATGCAAGACGAGCCTACATTCAAGTCACTGCAGGGATATCCGGCCTTATTTCGAGTCAGGGCATCGTGGTGTCCATTCCACTTGAGGCCGCAAACTCAGGGTCCCTCTCACATACCTATAGCTGCGAGAAGCCTCCTCTTGAGGTGCTTGTGGTAAGGTGTTATTTCTCTGGAGTCGAAGTTAGGGACTAACCTCTCATCTCGAGGTGGTTTTTGGTCCACGGAGCTCTTTCGTGTTGCTACAGTGACCTCAGGATCCCTCTAGCCTTGAAACAGTGTTCTTGGTGTTTCTCTGGAGTGCCCTGAAGGAAATTAAGGCTCCTTTCATGTGTGATGTGCAACAAGGAATTACTCTGCATGCAGTGCAGGGGAATCGGGCCTCATCTCGCGGCGAGGGGGAAGTCTCATGGTTTTTCTCGAGTTGCGGCGGGAACCTGGGGTATATTCTCGAGTTACGACGGGGATGGCCCTTCCACCCACGTGTTTGTTCAGCGACGTCAGGACTCCTGTCTAGTTGCGAGGGACAACTCGGGATTCTCCTCGAGGCTTGGCAGGGCAATTGGGACGCCTCTCCAGCTGAGGCGGGAGACCAAGGGTCCCTTTCCACGTGCCACAGGAATCCTGGGACTCCTATCAAGTTTCACGAGGAGTCAGGCATCGTCTCCTTTGGAGGCACTGATCTCCGCGTACCTCTGGAGTTTTCAAAGGATGTGAGGCCTCCGTTCACGATGAGGTGGGGAACTAGGTCTTTTACTCTGGTCTTCACAGGGGATTCAGACATCCTTTCGTCTTGGGAGATGCAAGACGGGCCTGCATTCAAGTCTCTGCAGGGATATCTGGCCTTATTTCGAGTCAGGGCATCGCGGTGTCCATTCCACTTCAGGCCGCAAACTCAGGGTCCCTCTCACATACCTAGAGCTGAGAGAAGCCTCCTCTTGAGGTGCTTGTGGTAAGGTGGTATTCCTCTGGAGTCGAAGCCAGGGACTAACCTCTCATCTCGAGTTGATTTTTGGTCCACGGAGCTCTTTCGTGCTGCTACAGTGACCTCAGGATCCCTCTAGCCTTGAAACAGTGTTCTTGGGGTTTCTCTGGAGTGCCCTGAAGGAAATCAAGCCTCCTTTCATGTGTGATGTGCAACACGGAATTACTCTGCATACATTGTAGGGGAATCGGGCCTCATCTCGTGGCGAGGGGGAAGTCTCATGGTTTTTCTCGAGTTGCGGCGGGAACCTGGGGTATATTCTCGAGTTACGACGGGGATGGCCCTTCCACCCACGTGTTTGTTCAGCCACGTCAGGACTCCTGCCTAGTAGCGAGGGACAACTCGGGATTCTCCTCGAGGCTTGGCAGGGCAATTGGGACGCCTCTCCAGCTGAGGCGGGAGACCAAGGGTCCCTTTCCACGTGCCACAGGAATCCTGGGACTCCTATCAAGTTTCACGAGGAGTCAGGCATCGTCTCCTTTGGAGGCACTGATCTCCGCGTACCTCTGGAGTTTTCAAAGGATGTGAGGCCTCCGGTCGCGATGCGGTGGGGAACTAGGTCTTTCTCTGTGTTCTCCACAGGGGATTCAGACATCCTTTCATCTTGGGAGATGCAAGACGAGCCTGCATTCAAGTCACTGCAGGGATATCCGGCCTTATTTCGAGTCAGGGCATCGCGGTGTCCATTCCACTTGAGGCCGCAAGCTCAGGGTCCCTCTCACATACCTAGAGCTGAGAGAAGCCTCCTCTTGAGGTGCTTGTGGTAAGGTGGTATTCCTCTGGAGTCGAAGCCAGGGACTAACCTCTCATCTCGAGTTGATTTTTGGTACACGGAGCTCTTTCATGTTGCTACAGTGACCTCAGGATCCCTCTAGCCTTGAAACAGTGTTCTTGGGTTTTCTCTGGAGTGCCATCAAGGAAATCAAGGCTCCTTTCATGTGTGATGTGCCACACGGAATTGCTCTGCACGCAGAGCAGGGGAATCGGGCCTCATCTCGCGGCGAGGGGGAAGTCTCATGGTTTTTCTCGAGTTGCGGCGGGAACCTGGGGTATATTCTCGAGTTATGACGGGGATGGCACTTCCACCCACGTGTTTGTTCAGCGACGTCAGGACTCCTGCCTAGTTGCGAGGGACAACTCGGGATTCTCCTCGAGGCTTGGCAGGGCAATTGGGACGTCTCTCCAGCTGAGGCGGGAGACCAAGGGTCCCTTTCCACGTGCCACAGGAATCCTGGGACTCCTATCAAGTTTCACGAGGAGTCAGGCATCGTCTCCTTTGGAGGCACTGATCTCCGCGTACCTCTGGAGTTTTCAAAGGATGTGAGGCCTCCGGTCGCGATGAGGTGGGGAACTAGATCTTTCTCTGAGGTCTCCACAGGGGATTCAGATATCCTTTCGTCTTGGGAGATGCAAGACGAGCCTGCATTCAAGTCACTGCAGGGATATCCGGCCTTATTTTGAGTCAGGGCATCGCAGTGTCCATTCCACTTGAGGCCGCAAACTCAGGGTCCCTCTCACATACCTAGAGCTGAGAGAAGCCTCCTCTTGAGGTGCTTGTGGTAAGGTGGTATTCCTCTGGAGTCGAAGCCAGGGACTAACCTCTCATCTCGAGTTGATTTTTGGTCCACGGAGCTCTTTTGTGTTGCTACAGTGACCTCAGGATCCCGCTAGCCTTGAAACAGTGTTCTTGGGTTTTCTCTGGAGTGCCATCAAGGAAATCAAGGCTCCTTTCATGTGTGATGTGCAACACGGAATTGCTCTGCACACAGTGCAGGGGAATCAGGCCTCATATCGCGGCGAGGGGGAAGTCTCATGGTTTTTCTCGAGTTGCGGCGGGAACCTGGGGTATATTCTCGAGTTACGATTGGGATGGCCCTTCCACCCACGTGTTTGTTCAGCGACGGCAGGACTCCTGCCTAGTTGCGAGGGACAACTCGGGATTCTCCTCGAGGCTTGGCAGGGCAATTGGGACGCCTCTCCAGCTGAGGCGGGAGACCAAGGGTCCCTTTCCACGTGCCACAGGAATCCTGGGACTCCTATCAAGTTTCACGAGGAGTCACGCATCGTCTCCTTTGGAGGCACTGATCTCCGCGTACCTCTGGAGTTTTCAAAGGATGTGAGGCCTCCGGTCGCGATGAGGTGGGGAACTAGGTCTTACTCTGTGGTCTCCACAGGGGATTCAGACATCCTTTCGTCTTGGGAGATGCAAGACGAGCCTGCATTCAAGTCACTGCAGGGATATTCGGCCTTATTTCGAGTCAGGGCATCGCGGTGTCCATTCCACTTGAGGCCGCAAAATCAGGGTCCCTCTCACATACCTAGAGCTGAGAGAAGCCTCCTCTTGAGGTGCTTGTGGTAAGGTGGTATTCCTCTGGAGTCGAAGCCAGGGACTAACCTCTCATATCGAGTTGATTTTTGTCCACGGAGCTCTTTCCTGTTGCTACAGTGACCTCAGGATCCCTCTAGCCTTGAAACAGTGTTCCTGGGGTTTCTCTGGAGTGCCATCTAGGAAATCAAGGCTCCTTCATGTGTGATGTGCAACACGGAATTGCTCTGCACGCAGTGCAGGGGAATCGGGCCTCATCTCGTGGCGAGGGGGAAGACTCATGGTTTTTCTCGAGTTGCGGCGGGAACCTGGGGTATATTCTCGAGTTACGACGGGGATGGCCCTTCCACCCACTTGTTTGTTCAGCGACGTCAGGACTCCTGCCTAGTTGCGAGGGACAACTCGAGATTCTCCTCGAGGCTTGGCAGGGCAATTGGGACGCCTCTCCAGCTGAGGCGGGAGACCAAGGGTCCCTTTCCACGTGCCACAGGAATCCTGGGACTCCTATCAAGTTTCACGAGGAGTCAGGCATCGTCTCCTTTGGAGGCACTGATCTCCGCGTACCTCTCGAGTTTTCAAAGGATGTGAGGCCTCCGGTCAATTTGAGGTGGGGAACTAGGTCTTTTTCTGTGGGCTCCAGAGGGGATTCAGACATCCTTTCGTCTTGGGAGATGCAAGACGAGCCTGCATTCAAGTCACTGCAGGGATATCCGGCCTTATTTCGAGTCAGAGCATCGCGGTATCCATTCCACTTGAGACCGCAAACTCAGCACATAGCTAGAGCTGAGAGAAGCCTCCTCTTGAGGTGCTTGTGGTAAGGTGGTATTCCTCTGGAGTCGAAGCCAGGGACTAACCTCTCATCTCGAGTTGATTTTTGGTCCACGGAGCTCTTTCCTGTTGCTACAGTGACCTCAGGATCTCTCTAGCCTTGAAACAGTGTTCTTGGGGTTTCTCTGGAGTGCCGTCAAGGAAATCAAGGCTCCATTCATGTGTGATGTGCAACATTGAATTGCTCTGCACGCAGTGTAGGGGAATCGGGCCTCATCTCGCGGCGAGGGGGAAGTCTCATGGTTTTTCTCGAGTTGCGGCGGGAACCTGGGGTATATTCTCGAGTTACGACGGGGATGGCCCTTCCACCCACGTGTTTGTTCAGCGACGTCAGGACTCCTGCCTAGTTGCGAGGGAGAACTCGAGATTCTCCTCGAGGATTGGCAGGGCAATTGGGACGCCTCTCCAGCTGAGGCGGGAGACCAAGGGTCCCTTTCCACGAGCCACAGGAATCCTGGGACTCCTATCAAGTTTCACGAGGAGTCAGGCATCGTCTCCTTTGGAGGCACTGATCTCCGCGTACCTCTGGAGTTTTCAAAGGATGTGAGGCCTCCGGTCGCGATGAGGTGGGGAACTAGGTCTTACTCTGTGGTCTCCACAGGGGATTCAGACATCCTTTCGTCTTGGGAGATGCAAGACGAGCCTGCATTCAAGTCACTGCAGGGATATTCGGCCTTATTTCGAGTCAGGGCATCGCAGTTTCCATTCCACTTGAGGCCGCAAAATCAGGGTCCCTCTCACATACCTAGAGCTGAGAGAAGCCTCCTCTTGAGGTGCTTGTGGTAAGGTGGTATTCCTCTGGAGTCGAAGCCAGGGACTAACCTCTCATATCGAGTTGATTTTTGTCCACGAAGCTCTTTCCTGTTGCTACAATGACCTCAGGATCCCTCTAGCCTTGAAACAGTGTTCCTGGGGTTTCTCTGGAGTGCCATCAAGGAAATCAAGGCTCCTTCATGTGTGATGTGCAACACGGAATTGCTCTGCACGCAGTGCAGGAGAATCGGGCCTCATCTTGTGGCGAGGGGGAAGTCTCATGGTTTTTCTGGAGTTGCGGCGGTAACCTGGGGTATATTCTCGAGTTACGACGGGGATGGCCCTTCCACCCACGTGTTTGTTCAGCGACGGCAGGACTCCTGCCTAGTTGCGAGGGACAACTCGGGATTCTCCTCGAGGCTTGGCAGGGCAATTGGGACGCCTCTCCATCTGAGGCGGGAGACCAAGGGTCCCTTTCCACGTGCCACAGGAATCCTGTGACTCCTATCAAGTTTCACGAGGAGTCAGGCATCGGCTCCTTTAGAGGCACTGATCTCCGCATACCTCTGGAGTTTTCAAAGGATGTGAGGCCTCCGGTCGCGATGAGGTGGGGAACTAGGTCTTTCTCTGTGTTCTCCACAGGGGATTCAGACATCCTTTCGTCTTGGGAGATGCAAGACGAGCCTGCATTCAAGTCACTGCAGGGATATCCGGCCTTATTTCGAGTCAGGGCATCGCGGTGTCCATTCCACTTGAGGCCGCAAACTCAGGGTCCCTCTCACATACCTAGAGCTGAGAGAAGCCTCCTCTTGAGGTGCTTGTGGTAAGGTGGTATTCCTCTGGAGTCGAAGCCAGGGACTAACCTCTCATCTCGAGTTGATTTTTGGTCCACGGAGCTCTTTCGTGTTGCTCCAGTGACCTCAGGATCCCTCTAGCCTTGAAACAGTGTTCTTGGGGTTTCTCTGGAGTGCCATCAAGGAAATCAAGGCTCCTTTCATGTGTGATGTGCAACACGGAATTGCTCTGCACGCAGTGCAGGGGAATCGGGCCTCATCTCGTGGCGAGGGGGAAGACTCATGGTTTTTCTCGAGTTGCGGCGGGAACCTGGGGTATATTCTCGAGTTACGACGGGGATGGCCATTCCACCCACTTGTTTGTTCAGCGACGTCAGGACTCCTGCCTAGTTGCGAGGGACAACTCGAGATTCTCCTCGAGGCTTGGCAGGGCAATTGGGACGCCTCTCCAGCTTAGGCGGGAGACCAAGGGTCCCTTTCCACGTGCCACAGGAATCCTGGGACTCCTATCAAGTTTCACGAGGAGTCAGGCATCGTCTTCTTTGGAGGCACTGATCTCCGCGTACCTCTCGAGTTTTCAAAGGATGTGAGGCCTCCGGTCAATTTGAGGTGGGGAACTAGGTCTTTTTCTGTGGGCTCCAGAGGGGATTCAGACATCCTTTCGTCTTGGGAGATGCAAGACGAGCCTGCATTCAAGTCACTGCAGGGATATCCGGCCTTATTTCGAGTCAGAGCATCGCGGTATCCATTCCACTTGAGACCGCAAACTCAGCACATAGCTAGAGCTGAGAGAAGCCTCCTCTTGAGGTGCTTGTGGTAAGGTGGTATTCCTCTGGAGTCGAAGCCAGGGACTAACCTCTCATCTCGAGTTGATTTTTGGTCCACGGAGCTCTTTCCTGTTACTACAGTGACCTCAGGATCCCTCTAGCCTTGAAACAGTGTTCTTGGGGTTTCTCTGGAGTGCCATCAAGGAAATCAAGGCTCCTTTCATGTGTGATGTGCAACACGGAATTGCTCTGCACGCAGTGCAGGGGAATCGGGCCTCATCTCGTGGCGAGGGGGAAGACTCATGGTTTTTCTCGAGTTGCGGCGGGAACCTGGGGTATATTCTCGAGTTATGACGGGGATGGCCTTCCACCCACTTGTTTGTTCAGCGACGTCAGGACTCCTGCCTAGTTGTGAGGGACAACTCGAGATTCTCCTCGAGGCTTGGCAGGGCAATTGGGACGCCTCTCCAGCTGAGGCGGGAGACCAAGGGTCCCTTTCCACGTGCTACAGGAATCCTGGGACTCCTATCAAGTTTCACGAGGAGTCAGGCATCGTCTCCTTTGGAGGCACTGATCTCCGCGTACCTCTGGAGTTTTCAAAGGATGTGAGGCCTCCGGTCGCGATGAGGTGGGGAACTAGGTCCTTCTCTGTGGTCTCCACAGGGGATTCAGACATCCTTTCATTTTGGGAGATGCAAGACGAGCCTGCTTTCAATTCACTGCAGGGATATCCGGCCTTATTTCGCGTCAGGGCATCGCAGTGTCCATTCCACTTGAGTCCGCAAAATCAGGGTCCCTCTCACATACCTAGAGCTGAGAGAAGCCTCCTCTTGAGGTGCTTGTGGTAAGGTGGTATTCCTCTGGAGTCGAAGCCAGGGACTAACCTCTCATCTCGAGTTGAATTTTGGTCCACGGAGCTCTTTCGTGTTGCTACAGTGACCTCAGGATCCCTCTAGCCTTGAAACAGTGTTCTTGGGGTTTCTCTGGAGTGCCCTGAAGGAAATTAAGGCTCCTTTCATGTGTGATGTGCAACAAGGAATTACTCTGCATGCAGTGTAGGGGAATCGGGCCTCATCTCGCGGCGAGGGGGAAGTCTCATGGTTTTTCTCGAGTTGCGGCGGGAACCTGGGGTATATTCTCGAGTTACGACGGGGATGGCCCTTCCACCCACGTGTTTGTTCAGCGACGTCAGGACTCCTGCCTAGTTGCGAGGGACAACTCGGGATTCTCCTTGAGGCTTGGCAGGGCAATTGGGACGCCTCTCCAGCTGAGGCGGGTGACCAAGGGTCTCTTTTCACGTGCCACAGGAATCCTGGGACTCCTATCAAGTTTCACGAGGAGTCAGGCATCGTCTCCTTTGGAAGCACTGATCTCCGCATACCTCTGGAGTTTTCAAAGGATGTGAGGCCTCCGGTCGCGATGAGGTGGGGAACTAGGTCTTTCTCTGTGGTCTCCACAGGGGATTCAGACATCCTTTCGTCTTGGGAGATGCAAGACGAGCCTGCATTCAAGTCACTGCAGGGATATCCGGCCTTATTTCGAGTCAGGGCATCGCGGTGTCCATTCCACTTCAGGCCGCAAACTCAGGGTCCCTCTCACATACCTAGAGCTGAGAGAAGCCTTCTCTTGAGGTGCTTGTGGTAAGGTGGTATTCCTCTGGATTCGAAGACAGGGACTAACCTCTCATCTCGAGTTGATTATTGGTCCACGGAGCTCTTTCGTGTTGCTACAGTGACCTCAGGTTCCATCTATCCTTGAAACAGTGTTCTTGGGGTTTCTCTGGAGTGCCATCAAGGAAATCAAGGCTCCTTTCATGTGTGATGTGCAACACGTAATTGCTCTGCACGCAGTGCAGGATATCAGGCCTCATTTTGCGGCGACGGGGAAGTCTCTCGGATTTTCTCGAGTTGCGGTGGGAACCTGGAGTATATTCTGATGTTATGACGGGGATGGCCCTTCCACCCACGTGTTTGTTCAGCGACGTCAGGACTCCTGCCTAGTTGCGAGGGACAACTCGGGATTCTCCTCGAGGCTTGGCAGGGCAATTGGGACGCCTCTCCATCTGAGGCGGTAGACCAAGGGTCCCTTTCCACGTGCCACAGGAATCCTGGGAATCCTATCAAGGTTCACGAGGAGTCAGGCATCGTCTCCTTTGGAGGCACTGATCTCCGCGTACCTCTGGAGTTTTCAAAGGATGTGAGGCCTCCGGTCGCGATGAGGTGGGGAACTAGGTCTTTCTCTGTGGTCTCCACAGGGGATTCAGACATCCTTTCTTCTTGGGAGATGCAAGACGAGCCTGCATTCAAGTCACTGCAGAGATATCCGGCCTTATTTCGAGTCAGGGCATCGCGGTGTCCATTCCACTTCAGGCCACAAGCTCAGGGTCCCTCTCACATACCTAGAGCTGAGAGAAGCCTCCTCTTGAGGTGCTTGTGGTAAGGTGGTATTCCTCTGGAGTCGAAGCCAGGGACTAACCTCTCATCTCGAGTTGATTTTTGGGCCACGGAGCTCTTTCGTGTGGCTACAGTGACGTCAGGATCCCTCTAGCCTTGAAACAGTGTTCTTGGGGTTTCTCTGGAGTGCCCTGAAGGAAATCAAGCATCCTTTCATGTGTGATGTGCAACACGGAATTGCTCTGCACGCAGTGCAGGGGAATCGGGCCTCATCTCGTGGCGAGGGGGAAGTCTCATGGTTTTTCTCGAGTTGCGGCGGGTACCTGGGGTATATTCTCGAGTTACGACGGGGAAGGCCCTTCCACCCACGTGTTTCTTCAGCGACGTCAGGACTCCTGCCTAGTTGCGAGGGACAACTCGGGATTCTCCTCGAGGCTTGGCAGGGCAATTGGGACGCCTCTCCAGCTGAGGCGGGAGACCAAGGGTCCCTTTCCACGTGCCACAGGAATCCTGGGACTCCTATCAAGTTTCACGAGGAGTCAGGCATCGTCTCCTTTGGAAGCACTGATCTCCGCGTACCTCTGGAATTTTTAACAGATGTGAGGCCTCCGGTCGCGATGATGTGGGGAACTAGGTCTTTCTCTGTGGTCTCCACAGGGGATTCAGACATCCTTTCGTCTTGGGAGATGCAAGACGAGCCTGCATTCAAGTCACTGCAGGGATATCCGGCCTTATTTCGAGTCAGCGCATCGCGGTGTCTATTCCACTTGAGGCCGCAAACTCAGGGTCCCTCTCACATACCTAGAGCTGAGAGAAGCCTCCTCTTGAGGTGCTTGTGGTAAGGTGGTATTCCTCTGGAGTCGAAGCCAGGGACTAACCTCTCATCTCGAGTTGATTTTTGGTCCACGGAGCTCTTTCGTGTTGCTACAGTAACCTCAGGATTCCTCTAGCCTTGAAACAGTGTTCTTGGGGTTTCTCTGGAGTGCCGTCAAGGAAATCAAGGCTCCTTTCATGTTTGATGTGCAACACGGAATAGCTCTGCACGCAGTGCAGGAGAATCGAGCATCATCTCGGGGCGAGGGGAAAGTCTCATGGTTTTTCCCGAGTTGCGGCGGGACCCTGGGGTATATTCTCGAGTTATAACGGGGATGGCCCTTCCAGCCAGGTGTTTGTTCAGCGACGTCAGGACTCCTGCCTAGTTGCGAGGGACAACTCGGGATTCTCCTCGAGGCTTCGCAGGGCAATTGGGATGCCTCTCCAGCTGAGGCGGGAGACCAAGGATCCCTTTCCATGTGCCACAGGAATCCTGGGACTCCTATCAATTTTCACGAGGAGTCAGGCATCGTCTCCTTTGGAGGCACTGATCTCCGCGTACCTCTGGAGTTTTCAAAGGATGTGAGGCCTCCGGTCGTGATGAGGTGGGGAACTAGATCTTTCTCTGTGGTCTCCACAGGGGATTCAGACATCCTTTCGTCTTGGGAGATGCAAGACGAGCCTGCATTCAAGTCACTGCAGGAATATCCGGCCTTATTTCGAGTCAGGGCATCGCGGTGTCCATTCCACTTGAGGCCGCAAACTCAGGGTCCCTCTCACATACCTAGAGCTGAGAGAAGCCTCCTCTTGAGGTGCTTGTGGTAAGGTGGTATTCCTCTGGAGTCGAAGCCAGGGACTAACCTCTCATCTCGAGTTGATTTTTGGTCCACGGAGCTCTTTCGTGTTGCTACAGTGACCTCAGGATCCCTCTAGCCTTGAAACAGTGTTCTTGGGGTTTCTCTGGAGTGCCATCAAGGAAATCAAGGCTCCTTTCCTGTGTGATGTGCAACACGGAATTGCTCTGCATGCAGTGCAGGAAAATCGAGCCTCATCTCGCGGCGAGGGGGAAGTCTCATTGTTTTTCTCGAGTTGCGGCGGGACCCTGGGGTATATTCTCGAGTTATGACGGGGATGGCCCTTCCAGCCACGTGTTTGTTCAGCGACGTCAGGACACCTGCCTAGTTGCGAGGAACAACTCGGGATTCTCCTCGAGGCTTGGCAGGGCAATTGGGACGCCTCTCCAGCTGAGGCGGGAGACCAAGGGTCCCTTTCCACGTGCACAGGAATCCTGGGACTCCTATCAAGTTTCACGAGGAGTCAGGCATCGTCTCCTTTGGAGGCACTGATCTCCGCGTACCTCTGGAGTTTTCAAAGGATGTGAGGCCTCCGGTCGCGATGAGGTGGGGAACTAGATCTTTCTCTGAGGTCTCCACAGGGGATTCAGACATCCTTTCGTCTTGGGAGATGCAAGACGAGCCTGCATTCAAGTCACTGCAGGGATATCCGGCCTTATTTCGAGTCAGGGCATCGCAGTGTCCATTCCACTTGAGGCCGCAATCTCAGGGTCCCTCTCTCATACCTAGAGCTGAGAGAAGCCTCCTCTTGAGGTGCTTGTGGTAAGGTGGTATTCCTCTGGAGTCGAAGCCAGGGACTAACCTCTCATCTCGAGTTGATTTTTGGTCCACGGAGCTCTTTTGTGTTGCTACAGTGACCTCAGGATCCTGCTAGCCTTGAAACAGTGTTCTTGGGTTTTCTCTGGAGTGCCATCAAGGAAATCAAGGCTCCTTTCATGTGTGATGTGCAACACGGAATTGCTCTGCACACAGTGCAGGGGAATCAGGCCTCATATCGCGGCGAGGGGGAAGTCTCATGGTTTTTCTGGAGTTGCGGCGGGAACCTGGGGTATATTCTCGAGTTACGATGGGGATGGCCCTTCCACCCACGTGTTTGTTCAGCGACGGCAGGACTCCTGCCTAGTTGCGAGGGACAACTCGGGATTCTCCTCGAGGCTTGGCAGGGCAATTGGGACGCCTCTCCAGCTGAGGCGGGAGACCAAGGGTCCCTTTCCACGTGCCACAGGAATCCTGGGACTCCTATCAAGTTTCACGAGGAGTCAGGCATCGTCTCCTTTGGAGGCACTGATCTCCGCGTACCTCTGGAGTTTTCAAAGGATGTGAGGCCTCCGGTCGCGATGAGGTGGGGAACTAGGTCTTTCTCTGTGTTCTCCACAGGGGATTCAGACATCCTTTCGTCTTGGGAGATGCAAGACGAGCCTGCATTCAAGTCACTGCAGGGATATCCGGTCTTATTTCGAGTCAGGGCATCGCGGTGTCCATTCCACTTGAGGCCGCAAACTCAGGGTCCCTCTCACATACCTAGAGCTGAGAGAAGCCTCCTCTTGAGGTGCTTGTGGTGAGGTGGTATTCCTCTGAAGTCGAAGCCAGGGACTAACCTCTCATCTCGAGTTGATTTTTGGTCCACGGAGCTCTTTCGTGTTGCTACAGTGACCTCAGAATCCCTCTAGCCTTGAAACAGTGTTCCTGGGGTTTCTCTGGAGTGCCATCAAGGAAATCAAGGCTCCTTCATGTGTAATGTGCAACACGGAATTGCTCTGCACGCAGTGCAGGAGAATCGGGCCTCATCTCGTCGCGAGGGGGAAGTCTCATGGTTTTTCGCGAGTTGCGGCGGGAACCTGGGGAATATTCTCGAGTTACGAGGGTTTGGCCCTTCCACACACGTGTTTGTTCAGCGACGTCAGGACTCCTGCCTAGTTGCGAGGGACAACTCGGGATTCTCCTCGAGGATTGGCAGGGCAATTGGGACGCCTCTCCAGCTGAGGCGGGAGACCAAGGGTCCCTTTCCACGTGCCACAGGAATCCTGGGACTCCTATCAAGTTTCACGAGGAGTCAGGCATTGTCTCCTTTGGAGGCACTGATCTCCGCGTACCTCTGGAGTTTTCAAAGGATATGAGGCCTCCGGTCGCCATGAGGTGGGGAACTAGGTCTTTCTCTGTGGTCTCCACAGAGGATTCAGACATCCTTTCGTCTTGGGAGATGCAAGACGAGCCTGCATTCAAGTCACTGCAGGGATATCCGGCCTTAGTTCGAGTCAGGGCATCGCGGTGTCCATTCCACTTGATGCCGCAAACTCAAGGTCCCTCTCACATACGTAGAGCTGAGAGAAGCCTCCTCTTGAGGTGCTTGTGGTAAGGTGGTATTCCTCTGGAGTCGAAGCCAGGGACTAACCTCTCATCTCGAGTTGATTTTTGGTCCACGGAGCTCTTTTGTGTTGCTACAGTGACCTCAGGATCCCGCTAGCCTTGAAACAGTGTTCTTGGGTTTTCTCTGGAGTGCCACCATGGAAATCAAGGCTCCTTTCATGTGTGATGTGCAACACGGAATTGCTCTGCACACAGTGCATGGGAATCGGGCCTCATATCGCGGCGAGGGGGAAGTCTCATGGTTTTTCTGGAGTTGCGGCGGTAACCTGGGGTATATTCTCGAGTTACGCCGGGGATGGCCCTTCCACCCACGTGTTTGTTCAGCGACGGCAGGACTCCTGCCTAGTTGCGAGGGACAACTCGGGATTCTCCTCGAGGCTTGGCAGGGCAATTGGGACGCCTCTCCAGCTGAGGCGGGAGACCAAGGGTCCCTTTCCACGTGCCACAGGAATCCTGTGACTCCTATCAAGTTTCACGAGGAGTCAGGCATCGTCTCCTTTAGAGGCACTGATCTCCGCATACCTCGGGAATTTTCAAAGGATGTGAGGCCTCCGGTCGCGATGAGGTGGGGAACTAGGTCTTTCTCTGTGTTCTCCACAGGGGATTCAGACATCCTTTCGTCTTGGGAGATGCAAGACGAGCCTGCATTCAAGTCACTGCAGGGATATCCGGCCTTATTTCGAGTCAGGGCATCGCGGTGTCCATTCCACTTGAGGATGCAAACTCAGGGTCCCTCTCACATACCTAGAGCTGAGAGAAGCCTCCTCTTGAGGTGCTTGTGGTAAGGTGGTTTTCCTCTGGAGTCGAAGCCAGGGACTAACCTCTCATCTCGAGTTGATTTTTGGTCCACGGAGCTCTTTCCTGTTGGTACAGTGACCTCAGGATCCCTCTAGCCTTGAAACAGTGTTCTTGGGGTTTCTCTTGAGTTCCATCAAGGAAATCAAGGCTCCTTTCATCTGTGATGTGCAACACGGAATTACTCTGCACGCAGTGCAGGGGAATCGGGCCTCATCTCGCGGCGAGGGGGAAGTCTCATGGTTTTTCTCCAGTTGCGGAGGGCACCTAGGTTATATTCTCGAGTTACGACGGGGATGGCCCTTCCACACACGTGTTTGTTCAGCGACGTCAGGACTCCTGCCTATTTGCGAGGGACAACTCGGGATTCTCCTCGAGGCTTGGCAGGGCAATTGGGACGCCTCTCCAGCTGAGGCGGGAGACCAAGGGTCCCTTTCGATGTGCCACAGGAATCCTGGGACTCCTATCAAGTTTCACGAGGAGTCAGGCATCGTCTCCTTTGGAGGCACTGATTTCCGCGTACCTCTGGAGTTTTCAAAGGATGTGAGGCTTCCGGTCGCGATGAGGTGGGGAACTAGGTCTTTCTCTGTGGTCTCCACAGGGGATTCAGACATCCTTTCGTCTTGGGAGATGCAAGACGAGCCTGCATTCAAGTCACTGCAGGGATATCCGGCCTTATTTCGAGTCAGGGCATCGCGGTGTCCATTCCACTTGAGGCCGCAAACTCAGGGTCCCTCTCATATACCTAGAGCTGAGAGAAGCCTCCTCTTGAGGTGCTTGTGGTAAGGTGGTATTCCTCTGGAGTCGAAGCCAGGGACTAACCTCTCATCTCGAGTTGATTTTTGGTCCAGGGAGCTCTTTCGTGTTGCTACAGTGACCTCAGGATCCCTCTAGCCTTGAAACAGTGTTCTTGGGGTTTCTCTGGAGTGCCATCAAGGAAATCAAGGCTCCTTTCATGTGTGATGTGCAACACGGAATTGCTCTGTATGCAGTGCAGGAGAATCGAGCCTCATCTCGCGGCGAGGGGGAAGTCTCATGGTTTTTCTCGAGTTGCGGCGGGAACCTGGGGTATATTCTCGAGTTACGACGGGTATGGCCCTTCCAGCCACGTGTTTGTTCAGCGATGTCAGGACTCCTGCCTAGTTGCGAGGGACAACTTGGGATTCTCCTCGAGGCTTGGCAGGGCAATTGGGACGCCTCTCCAGCTGAGGCGGGAGACCAAGGGTCTCTTTTCACGTGCCACAGGAATCCTGGGACTCCTATCAAGTTTCACGAGGAGTCAGGCATCGTCTCCTTTGGAGGCACTGATCTCCGCGTACCTCTGGAGTTTTCAAAGGATGTGAGGCCTCCGTTCACGATGAGGTGGGGAACTAGGTCTTTTACTCTGGTCTCCACAGGGGATTCAGACATCCTTTCGTCTTGGGAGATGCAAGACGGGCCTGCATTCAAGTCTCTGCAGGGATATCTGGCCTTATTTCGAGTCACGGCATCGCGGTGTCCATTCCACTTGAGGCCGCAAACTCAGGGTCCCTCTCACATATCTAGAGCTGAGAGAAGCCTCCTCTTGAGGTGCTTGTGGTAAGGTGGTATTCCTCTGGAGTCGAAGCCAGGGACTAACCTCTCATCTCGAGTTGATTTTTGGTCCACGGAGCTCTTTCGTGCTGCTACAGTGACCTCAGGATCCCTCTAGCCTTGAAACAGTGTTCTTGGGGTTTCTCTGGAGTGCCATCAAGGAAATCAAGCCTCCTTTCATGTGTGATGTGCAACACGGTATTACTCTGCATGCAGTGTAGGGGAATCGGGCCTCATCTCGTGGCGAGGGGGAAGTCTCATGGTTTTTCTCGAGTTGCGGCGGGAACCTGGGGTATATTCTCGAGTTACGACGGGGATGGCCCTTCCACCCACGTGTTTGTTCAGCCACTTCAGGACTCCTGCCTAGTAGCGAGGGACAACTCGGGATTCTCCTCGAGGCTTGGCAGGGCAATTGGGACGCCTCTCCATCTGAGGCGGGAGACCAAGTGTCCCTTTCCACGTGCCACAGGAATCCTGGGACTCCTATCAAGTTTCACGAGGAGTCAGGCATCGTCTCCTTTGGAGGCACTGATCTCCGCGTACCTCTGGAGTTTTCAAAGGATGTGAGGCCTCCGGTCGCGATGCGGTGGGGAACTAGGTCTTTCTCTGTGGTCTCCACAGGGGATTCAGACATCCTTTCATCTTGGGAGATGCAAGACGAGCCTGCATTCAAGTCACTGCAGGGATATCCGGCCTTATTTCGAGTCAGGGCATCGCGGTGTCCATTCCACTTGAGGCCGCATGCTCAGGGTCCCTCTCACATACCTAGAGCTGAGAGAAGCCTCCTGTTGAGGTGCTTGTGGTAAGGTGGTATTCCTCTGGAGTCGAAGCCAGGGACTAACCTCTCATCTCGAGTTGATTTTTGGTACACGGAGCTCTTTCATGTTGCTACAGTGACGTCAGGATCCCTCTAGCCTTGAAACAGTGTTCTTGGGTTTTCTCTGGAGTGCCATCAAGGAAATCAAGGCTCCTTTCATGTGTGATGTGCAACACGGAATTGCTCTGCACGCAGAGCAGGGGAATCGGGCCTCATCTCGCGGCGAGGGGGAAGTCTCATGGTTTTTCTCGAGTTGCGGCGGGAACCTGGGGTATATTCTCGAGTTATGACGGGGATGGCACTTCCACCCACGTGTTTGTTCAGCGACGTCAGGACTCCTGCCTAGTTGCGAGGGACAACTCGGGATTCTCCTCGAGGCTTGGCAGGGCAATTGTGACACCTCTCCAGCTGAGGCGGGAGACCAAGGGTCCCTTTCCACGTGCCACAGGAATCCTGGGACTCCTATCAAGTTTCACGAGGAGTCAGGCATCGTCTCCTTTGGAGGCACTGATCTCCACGTACCTCTGGAGTTTTCAAAGGATGTGAGGCCTCCGGTCGCGATGAGGTGGGGAACTAGGTCTTTCTCTGTGGTCTCCACAGGGGATTCAGACATCCTTTCGTCTTGGGAGATGCAAGACGAGCCTGCATTCAAGTCACTGCAGGGATATCCGGCCTTATTTCGTGTCAGGGGTCGAAGTGTCCATTCCACTTGAGTCCGCAAAATCAGGGTACCTCTCACATACCTAGAGCTGAGAGAAGCCTCCTCTTGAGGTGCTTGTGGTAAGGTGGTATTCCTATGGAGTCGAAGCCAGGGACTAACCTCTCATCTCGAGTTGATTTTTGGTCCACGGAGCTCTTTCGTGTTGCTACAGTAACCTCAGGATTCCTCTAGCCTTGAAACAGTGTTCTTGGGGTTTCTCTGGAGTGCCGTCAAGGAAATCAAGGCTCCTTTCATGTTTGATGTGCAACACGGAATAGCTCTGCACGCAGTGCAGGAGAATCGAGCATCATCTCGGGGCGAGGGGAAAGTCTCATGGTTTTTCCCGAGTTGCGGCGGGACCCTGGGGTATATTCTCGAGTTATAACGGGGATGGCCCTTCCAGCCAGGTGTTTGTTCAGCGACGTCAGGACTCCTGCCTAGTTGCGAGGGACAACTCGGGATTCTCCTCGAGGCTTGGCAGGGCAATTGGGATGCCTCTCCAGCTGAGGCGGGAGACCAAGGATTCCTTTCCATGTGCCACAGGAATCCTGGGACTCCTATCAAGTTTCACGAGGAGTCAGGCATCGTCTCCTTTGGAGGCACTGATCTCCGCATACCTCTGGAGTTTTCAAAGGATGTGAGGCCTCCGGTCGTGATGAGGTGGGGAACTAGATCTTTCTCTGTGGTCTCCACAGGGGATTCAGACATCCTTTCGTCTTGGGAGATGCAAGACGAGCCTGCATTCAAGTCACTGCAGGAATATCCGGCCTTTTTTCGAGTCAGGGCATCGCGGTGTCCATTCCACTTGAGGCCGCAAACTCAGGGTCCCTCTCACATACCTAGAGCTGAGAGAAGCCTCCTCTTGAGGTGCTTGTGGTAAGGTGGTATTCCTCTGGAGTCGAAGCCAGGGACTAACCTCTCATCTCGAGTTGATTTTTGGTCCACGGAGCTCTTTCGTGTTGCTACAGTAACCTCACGATCCCTCTAGCCGTGAAACAGTGTTCTTGGGGTTTCTCTGGAGTGCCATCAAGGAAATCAAGGCTCTTTTCCTGTGTGATGTGCAACACGGAATTGCTCTGCATGCAGTGCAGGAGAATCGAGCCTCATCTCGCGGCGAGGGGGAAGTCTCATTGTTTTTCTCGAGTTGCGGCGGGACCCTGGGGTATATTCTCGAGTTATGACGGGGATGGCCCTTCCAGCCACGTGTTTGTTCAGCGACGTCAGGACACCTGCCTAGTTGCGAGGGACAACTCGGGATTCTCCTCGAGGCTTGGCAGGGCAATTGGGACGCCTCTCCAGCTGAGGCGGGAGACCATGGGTCCCTTTCCACGTGCACAGGAATCCTGGGACTCCTATCAAGTTTCACGAGGAGTCAGGCATCGTCTCCTTTGGAGGCACTGATCTCCGCGTACCTCTGGACTTTTCAAAGGATGTGAGGCCTCCGGTCGCGATGAGGTGGGGAACTAGATCTTTCTCTGAGGTCTCCACAGGGGATTCAGACATCCTTTCGTCTTGGGAGATGCAAGACGAGCCTGCATTCAAGTCACTGCAGGGATATCCGGCCTTATTTCGAGTCAGGGCATCGCAGTGTCCATTCCACTTGAGGCCGCAAACTCAGGGTCCCTCTCACATACCTAGAGCTGAGAGAAGCCTCCTCTTGAGGTGCTTGTGGTAAGGTGGTATTCCTCTGGAGTCGAAGCCAGGGACTAACCTCTCATCTCGAGTTGATTTTTGGTCCACGGAGCTCTTTTGTGTTGCTACAGTGACCTCAGGATCCCGCTAGCCTTGAAACAGTGTTCTTGGGTTTTCTCTGGAGTGCCATCAAGGAAATCAAGGCTCCTTTCATGTGTGATGTGCAACACGGAATTGCTCTGCACACAGTGCAGGGGAATCAGGCCTCATATCGCGGCGAGGGGGAAGTCTCATGGTTTTTCTGGAGTTGCGGCGGGAACCTGGGGTATATTCTCGAGTTACGATGGGGATGGCCCTTCCACACACGTGTTTGTTCAGCGACGGCAGGACTCCTGCCTAGTTGCGAGGGACAACTCGGGATTCTCCTCGAGGCTTGGCAGGGCAATTGGGACGCCTCTCCAGCTGAGGCGGGAGACCAAGGGTCCCTTTCCACGTGCCACAGGAATCCTGGGACTCCTATCAAGTTTCACGAGGAGTCACGCATCGTCTCCTTTGGAGGCACTGATCTCCGCGTACCTCTGGAGTTTTCAAAGGATGTGAGGCCTCCGGTCGCGATGAGGTGGGGAACTAGGTCTTTCTCTGTGGTCTCCACAGGGGATTCAGACATCCTTTCGTCTTGGGAGATGCAAGACGAGCCTGCATTCAAGTCACTGCAGGGATATCCGGTCTTATTTCGAGTCAGGGCATCGCGGTGTCCATTCCACTTGAGGCCGCAAACTCAGGGTCCCTCTCACATACCTAGAGCTGAGAGAAGCCTCCTCTTGAGGTGCTTGTGGTGAGGTGGTATTCCTCTGGAGTCGAAGCCAGGGACTAACCTCTCATCTCGAGTTGATTTTTGGTCCACGGAGCTCTTTCGTGTTGCTACAGTGACCTCAGGATCCCTCTAGCCTTGAAACAGTGTTCTTGGGGTTTCTCTGGAGTGCCGTCAAGGAAATCAAGGCTCCATTCATGTGTGATGTGCAACATTGAATTGCTCTGCACGCAGTGTAGGGGAATCGGGCCTCATCTCGCGGCGAGGGGGAAGTCTCATGGTTTTTCTCGAGTTGCGGCGGGAACCTGGGGTATATTCTCGAGTTACGACGGGGATGGCCCTTCCACCCACGTGTTTGTTCAGCGATGTCAGGACTCCTGCCTAGTTGCGAGGGACAACTCGGGATTCTCCTCGAGGATTGGCAGGGCAATTGGGACGCCTCTCCAGCTGAGGCGGGAGACCAAGGGTCCCTTTCCACGAGCCACAGGAATCCTGGGACTCCTATCAAGTTTCACGAGGAGTCAGGCATCGTCTCCTTTGGAGGCACTGATCTCCGCTTACCTCTGGAGTTTTCAAAGGATGTGAGGCCTCCGGTCGCGATGAGGTGGGGAACTAGGTCTTTCTCTGTGGTCTCCACAGGGGATTCAGACATCCTTTCGTCTTGGGAGATGCAAGACGAGCCTGCATTCAAGTCACTGCAGGGATATTCGGCCTTATTTCGAGTCAGGGCATCGCAGTTTCCATTCCACTTGAGGCCGCAAAATCAGGGTCCCTCTCACATACCTAGAGCTGAGCGAAGCCTCCTCTTGAGGTGCTTGTTGTAAGGTGGTATTCCTCTGGAGTCGAAGCCAGGGACTAACCTCTCATATCGAGTTGATTTTTGTCCACGGAGCTCTTTCGTGTTGCTACAGTGACCTCAGGATCCCTCTAGCCTTGAAACAGTGTTCCTGGGGTTTCTCTGGAGTGCCATCAAGGAAATCAAGGCTCCTTCATGTGTGATGTGGAACACGGAATTGCTCTGCACGCAGTGCAGGAGAATCGGGCCTCATCTCGTGGCGAGGGGGAAGTCTCATGGTTTTTCGCGAGTTGCGGCGGGAACCTGGGGAATATTCTCGAGTTACGAGGGTTTGGCCCTTCCACACACGTGTTTGTTCAGCGACGTCAGGACTCCTGCCTAGTTGCGAGGGACAACTCGGGATTCTCCTCGAGGATTGGCAGGGCAATTGGGACGCCTCTCCAGCTGAGGCGGGAGACCAAGGGTCCCTTTCCAAGTGCCACAGGAATCCTGGGACTCCTATCAAGTTTCACGAGGAGTCAGGCATCGTCTCCTTTGGAGGCACTGATCTCCGCGTACCTCTGGAGTTTTCAAAGGATATGAGGCCTCCGGTCGCCATGAGGTGGGGAACTAGGTCTTTCTCTGTGGTCTCCACAGAGGATTCAGACATCCTTTCGTCTTGGGAGATGCAAGACGAGCCTGCATTCAAGTCACTGCAGGGATATCCGGCCTTAGTTCGAGTCAGGGCATCGCGGTGTCCATTCCACTTGATGCCGCAAACTCAAGGTCCCTCTCACATACGTAGAGCTGAGAGAAGCCTCCGCTTGAGGTGCTTGTGGTAAGGTGGTATTCCTCTGGAGTCGAAGCCAGGGACTAACCTCTCATCTCGAGTTGATTTTTGGTCCACGGAGCTCTTTTGTGTTGCTACAGTGACCTCAGGATCCCGCTAGCCTTGAAACAGTGTTCTTGGGTTTTCTCTGGAGTGCCACCATGGAAATCAAGGCTCCTTTCATGTGTGATGTGCAACACGGAATTGCTCTGCACACAGTGCATGGGAATCGGGCCTCATATCGCGGCGAGGGGGAAGTCTCATGGTTTTTCTGGAGTTGCGGCGGTAACCTGGGGTATATTCTCGAGTTACGCCGGGGATGGCCCTTCCACCCACGTGTTTGTTCAGCGACGGCAGGACTCCTGCCTAGTTGCGAGGGACAACTCGGGATTCTCCTCGAGGCTTGGCAGGGCAATTGGGACGCCTCTCCAGCTGAGGCGGGAGACCAAGGGTCCCTTTCCACGTGCCACAGGAATCCTGTGACTCCTATCAAGTTTCACGAGGAGTCAGGCATCGTCTCCTTTGGAGGCACTGATCTCCGCGTACCTCTGGAGTTTTCAAAGGATGTGAGGCCTCCGTTCACGATGAGGTGGGGAACTAGGTCTTTTACTCTGGTCTCCACAGGGGATTCAGACATCCTTTCGTCTTGGGAGATGCAAGACGGGCCTGCATTCAAGTCTCTGCAGGGATATCTGGCCTTATTTCGAGTCACGGCATCGCGGTGTCCATTCCACTTGAGGCCGCAAACTCAGGGTCCCTCTCACATATCTAGAGCTGAGAGAAGCCTCCTCTTGAGGTGCTTGTGGTAAGGTGGTATTCCTCTGGAGTCGAAGCCAGGGACTAACCTCTCATCTCGAGTTGATTTTTGGTCCACGGAGCTCTTTCGTGCTGCTACAGTGACCTCAGGATCCCTCTAGCCTTGAAACAGTGTTCTTGGGGTTTCTCTGGAGTGCCATCAAGGAAATCAAGCCTCCTTTCATGTGTGATGTGCAACACGGTATTACTCTGCATGCAGTGTAGGGGAATCGGGCCTCATCTCGTGGCGAGGGGGAAGTCTCATGGTTTTTCTCGAGTTGCGGCGGGAACCTGGGGTATATTCTCGAGTTACGACGGGGATGGCCCTTCCACCCACGTGTTTGTTCAGCCACGTCAGGACTCCTGCCTAGTAGCGAGGGACAACTCGGGATTCTCCTCGAGGCTTGGCAGGGCAATTGGGACGCCTCTCCATCTGAGGCGGGAGACCAAGTGTCCCTTTCCACGTGCCACAGGAATCCTGGGACTCCTATCAAGTTTCACGAGGAGTCAGGCATCGTCTCCTTTGGAGGCACTGATCTCCGCGTACCTCTGGAGTTTTCAAAGGATGTGAGGCCTCCGGTCGCGATGCGGTGGGGAACTAGGTCTTTCTCTGTGGTCTCCACAGGGGATTCAGACATCCTTTCATCTTGGGAGATGCAAGACGAGCCTGCATTCAAGTCACTGCAGGGATATCCGGCCTTATTTCGAGTCAGGGCATCGCGGTGTCCATTCCACTTGAGGCCGCATGCTCAGGGTCCCTCTCACATACCTAGAGCTGAGAGAAGCCTCCTGTTGAGGTGCTTGTGGTAAGGTGGTATTCCTCTGGAGTCGAAGCCAGGGACTAACCTCTCATCTCGAGTTGATTTTTGGTACACGGAGCTCTTTCATGTTGCTACAGTGACGTCAGGATCCCTCTAGCCTTGAAACAGTGTTCTTGGGTTTTCTCTGGAGTGCCATCAAGGAAATCAAGGCTCCTTTCATGTGTGATGTGCAACACGGAATTGCTCTGCACGCAGAGCAGGGGAATCGGGCCTCATCTCGCGGCGAGGGGGAAGTCTCATGGTTTTTCTCGAGTTGCGGCGGGAACCTGGGGTATATTCTCGAGTTATGACGGGGATGGCACTTCCACCCACGTGTTTGTTCAGCGACGTCAGGACTCCTGCCTAGTTGCGAGGGACAACTCGGGATTCTCCTCGAGGCTTGGCAGGGCAATTGTGACACCTCTCCAGCTGAGGCGGGAGACCAAGGGTCCCTTTCCACGTGCCACAGGAATCCTGGGACTCCTATCAAGTTTCACGAGGAGTCAGGCATCGTCTCCTTTGGAGGCACTGATCTCCACGTACCTCTGGAGTTTTCAAAGGATGTGAGGCCTCCGGTCGCGATGAGGTGGGGAACTAGGTCTTTCTCTGTGGTCTCCACAGGGGATTCAGACATCCTTTCGTCTTGGGAGATGCAAGACGAGCCTGCATTCAAGTCACTGCAGGGATATCCGGCCTTATTTCGTGTCAGGGGTCGAAGTGTCCATTCCACTTGAGTCCGCAAAATCAGGGTACCTCTCACATACCTAGAGCTGAGAGAAGCCTCCTCTTGAGGTGCTTGTGGTAAGGTGGTATTCCTATGGAGTCGAAGCCAGGGACTAACCTCTCATCTCGAGTTGATTTTTGGTCCACGGAGCTCTTTCGTGTTGCTACAGTAACCTCAGGATTCCTCTAGCCTTGAAACAGTGTTCTTGGGGTTTCTCTGGAGTGCCGTCAAGGAAATCAAGGCTCCTTTCATGTTTGATGTGCAACACGGAATAGCTCTGCACGCAGTGCAGGAGAATCGAGCATCATCTTGGGGCGAGGGGAAAGTCTCATGGTTTTTCCCGAGTTGCGGCGGGACCCTGGGGTATATTCTCGAGTTATAACGGGGATGGCCCTTCCAGCCAGGTGTTTGTTCAGCGACGTCAGGACTCCTGCCTAGTTGCGAGGGACAACTCGGGATTCTCCTCGAGGCTTGGCAGGGCAATTGGGATGCCTCTCCAGCTGAGGCGGGAGACCAAGGATTCCTTTCCATGTGCCACAGGAATCCTGGGACTCCTATCAAGTTTCACGAGGAGTCAGGCATCGTCTCCTTTGGAGGCACTGATCTCCGCATACCTCTGGAGTTTTCAAAGGATGTGAGGCCTCCGGTCGTGATGAGGTGGGGAACTAGATCTTTCTCTGTGGTCTCCACAGGGGATTCAGACATCCTTTCGTCTTGGGAGATGCAAGACGAGCCTGCATTCAAGTCACTGCAGGAATATCCGGCCTTTTTTCGAGTCAGGGCATCGCGGTGTCCATTCCACTTGAGGCCGCAAACTCAGGGTCCCTCTCACATACCTAGAGCTGAGAGAAGCCTCCTCTTGAGGTGCTTGTGGTAAGGTGGTATTCCTCTGGAGTCGAAGCCAGGGACTAACCTCTCATCTCGAGTTGATTTTTGGTCCACGGAGCTCTTTCGTGTTGCTACAGTAACCTCACGATCCCTCTAGCCGTGAAACAGTGTTCTTGGGGTTTCTCTGGAGTGCCATCAAGGAAATCAAGGCTCTTTTCCTGTGTGATGTGCAACACGGAATTGCTCTGCATGCAGTGCAGGAGAATCGAGCCTCATCTCGCGGCGAGGGGGAAGTCTCATTGTTTTTCTCGAGTTGCGGCGGGACCCTGGGGTATATTCTCGAGTTATGACGGGGATGGCCCTTCCAGCCACGTGTTTGTTCAGCGACGTCAGGACACCTGCCTAGTTGCGAGGGACAACTCGGGATTCTCCTCGAGGCTTGGCAGGGCAATTGGGACGCCTCTCCAGCTGAGGCGGGAGACCATGGGTCCCTTTCCACGTGCACAGGAATCCTGGGACTCCTATCAAGTTTCACGAGGAGTCAGGCATCGTCTCCTTTGGAGGCACTGATCTCCGCGTACCTCTGGAGTTTTCAAAGGATGTGAGGCCTCCGGTCGCGATGAGGTGGGGAACTAGATCTTTCTCTGAGGTCTCCACAGGGGATTCAGACATCCTTTCGTCTTGGGAGATGCAAGACGAGCCTGCATTCAAGTCACTGCAGGGATATCCGGCCTTATTTCGAGTCAGGGCATCGCAGTGTCCATTCCACTTGAGGCCGCAAACTCAGGGTCCCTCTCACATACCTAGAGCTGAGAGAAGCCTCCTCTTGAGGTGCTTGTGGTAAGGTGGTATTCCTCTGGAGTCGAAGCCAGGGACTAACCTCTCATCTCGAGTTGATTTTTGGTCCACGGAGCTCTTTTGTGTTGCTACAGTGACCTCAGGATCCCGCTAGCCTTGAAACAGTGTTCTTGGGTTTTCTCTGGAGTGCCATCAAGGAAATCAAGGCTCCTTTCATGTGTGATGTGCAACACGGAATTGCTCTGCACACAGTGCAGGGGAATCAGGCCTCATATCGCGGCGAGGGGGAAGTCTCATGGTTTTTCTGGAGTTGCGGCGGGAACCTGGGGTATATTCTCGAGTTACGATGGGGATGGCCCTTCCACACACGTGTTTGTTCAGCGACGGCAGGACTCCTGCCTAGTTGCGAGGGACAACTCGGGATTCTCCTCGAGGCTTGGCAGGGCAATTGGGACGCCTCTCTAGCTGAGGCGGGAGACCAAGGGTCCCTTTCCACGTGCCACAGGAATCCTGGGACTCCTATCAAGTTTCACGAGGAGTCACGCATCGTCTCCTTTGGAGGCACTGATCTCCGCGTACCTCTGGAGTTTTCAAAGGATGTGAGGCCTCCGGTCGCGATGAGGTGGGGAACTAGGTCTTTCTCTGTGGTCTCCACAGGGGATTCAGACATCCTTTCGTCTTGGGAGATGCAAGACGAGCCTGCATTCAAGTCACTGCAGGGATATCCGATCTTATTTCGAGTCAGGGCATCGCGGTGTCCATTCCACTTGAGGCCGCAAACTCAGGGTCCCTCTCACATACCTAGAGCTGAGAGAAGCCTCCTCTTGAGGTGCTTGTGGTGAGGTGGTATTCCTCTGGAGTCGAAGCCAGGGACTAACCTCTCATCTCGAGTTGATTTTTGGTCCACGGAGCTCTTTCGTGTTGCTACAGTGACCTCAGGATCCCTCTAGCCTTGAAACAGTGTTCTTGGGGTTTCTCTGGAGTGCCGTCAAGGAAATCAAGGCTCCATTCATGTGTGATGTGCAACATTGAATTGCTCTGCACGCAGTGTAGGGGAATCGGGCCTCATCTCGCGGCGAGGGGGAAGTCTCATGGTTTTTCTCGAGTTGCGGCGGGAACCTGGGGTATATTCTCGAGTTACGACGGGGATGGCCCTTCCACCCACGTGTTTGTTCAGCGATGTCAGGACTCCTGCCTAGTTGCGAGGGACAACTCGGGATTCTCCTCGAGGATTGGCAGGGCAATTGGGACGCCTCTCCAGCTGAGGCGGGAGACCAAGGGTCCCTTTCCACGAGCCACAGGAATCCTGGGACTCCTATCAAGTTTCACGAGGAGTCAGGCATCGTCTCCTTTGGAGGCACTGATCTCCGCGTACCTCTGGAGTTTTCAAAGGATGTGAGGCCTCCGGTCGCGATGAGGTGGGGAACTAGGTCTTTCTCTGTGGTCTCCACAGGGGATTCAGACATCCTTTCGTCTTGGGAGATGCAAGACGAGCCTGCATTCAAGTCACTGCAGGGATATTCGGCCTTATTTCGAGTCAGGGCATCGCAGTTTCCATTCCACTTGAGGCCGCAAAATCAGGGTCCCTCTCACATACCTAGAGCTGAGCGAAGCCTCCTCTTGAGGTGCTTGTTGTAAGGTGGTATTCCTCTGGAGTCGAAGCCAGGGACTAACCTCTCATATCGAGTTGATTTTTGTCCACGGAGCTCTTTCGTGTTGCTACAGTGACCTCAGGATCCCTCTAGCCTTGAAACAGTGTTCCTGGGGTTTCTCTGGAGTGCCATCAAGGAAATCAAGGCTCCTTCATGTGTGATGTGGAACACGGAATTGCTCTGCACGCAGTGCAGGAGAATCGGGCCTCATCTCGTGGCGAGGGGGAAGTCTCATGGTTTTTCGCGAGTTGCGGCGGGAACCTGGGGAATATTCTCGAGTTACGAGGGTTTGGCCCTTCCACACACGTGTTTGTTCAGCGACGTCAGGACTCCTGCCTAGTTGCGAGGGACAACTCGGGATTCTCCTCGAGGCTTGGCAGGGCAATTGGGACGCTTCTCCAACTGAGGCGGGAGACCAAGGCTCCCTTTCCACGAGCCACAGGAATCCTGGGACTCCTATCAAGTTTCATGAGGAGTCAGGCATCGTCTCCTTTGGAGGCACTGATCTCCGCATACCTCTGGAGTTTTCAAAGGATGTGAGGCCTCCGGTCGCGATGAGGTGGGGAACTAGGTCTTTCTCTTTGGTCTCCACAGGGGATTCAGACATCCTTTCGTCTTTGGAGATGCAAGACGAGCCTGCATTCAAGTCACTGCCGGGATATTCAGCCTTATTTCGAGTAAGGGCATCGCAGTTTCCATTTCACTTGAGGCCGCAAAATCAGGGTACCTCTCACATACCTAGAGCTGAGAGAAGCCTCCTCTTGAGGTGCTTGTGGTAAGGTGGTATTCCTCTGGAGTCGAAGCCAGGGACTAACCTCTCATATCGAGTTGATTTTTGTCCACGGAGCTCTTTCGTGTTGCTACAGTGACCTCAGGATCCCTCTAGCCTTGAAACAGTGTTCTTGGGGTTTCTCTGGAGTGCCATCAAGGAAATCAAGGCTCCTTTCTTGTTTGATGTGCAACACGGAATTGCTCTGCACGCAGTGCAGGGGAATCGGGCCTCATCTCGCGGCGAGGGGGAAGTCTTATGGTTTTTCTCGAGTTGCGGCGGGAACCTGGGTTATATTCTCGAGTTACGACGGGGATTGCCCTTCACCCACGTGTTTCTTCAGCGACGTCAGGACTCCTGCCTAGTTGCGAGGGACAACTCGGGATTCTCCTCGAGGCTTGGCAGGGCAATTGGGACGCCTCTCCAGCTGAGGCGGGAGACCAAGGGTCCCTTTCCACGTGCCACAGGAATCCTGGGACTCCTATCAAGTTTCACGAGGAGTCAGGCATCGTCTCCTTTGGAGGCACTGATCTCCGCGTACCTCTGGAGTTTTCAAAGGATGTGAGGCCTCCGGTCGCGATGAGGTGGGGAACTAGGTCTTTCTCTGTGGTCTCCACAGGGGATTCAGACATCCTTTCATCTTGGGAGATGCAAGATGAGCCTGCATTCAAGTCACTGCAGGGATATCCGGACTTATTTCGAGTCAGGGCATCTCGATCTCCATTCCACTTGAGGCCGCAAACTCAGGGTCCCTCTCACATAGCTAGAGCTGAGAGAAGCCTCCTCTTGAGGTGCTTGTGGTAAGGTGGTATTCCTCTGGAGTCGAAGCCAGGGACTAACCTCTCATCTAGAGTTGATTTTTGGTCCACGGAGCTCTTTCGTGTTGCTACAGTGACCTCAGGATCCCTCTAGCCTTGAAACAGTGTTCCTGGGGTTTCTCTGGAGTGCCATCAAGGAAATCAAGGCTCCTTCATGTGTGATGTGCAACACGGAATTGCTCTGCACGCAGTGCAGGGGAATCGGGCCTCATCTCGCGGCGAGGGGGAAGTCTCATGGTTTTTCTCGAGTTGCGGCGGGAACCTGGGGAATATTCTCGAGTTGCGAGGGTTTGGCCCTTCCACACACGTGTTTGTTCAGCGACGTCAGGACTCCTGCCAAGTTGCGAGGGACAACTCGCGATTCTCCTCGAGGCTTGGCAGGGCAATTCTGACGCCTCTCCAGCTGAGGCGGGAGACCAAGGGTCCCTTTCCACGTGCCACAGGAATCCTGGGACTCCTATCAAGTTTCAAGAGGAGTCAGGCATCGTCTCCTTTGGAGGCACTGATCTCCGCGTACCTCTGGAGTTTTCAAAGGATGTGAGGCCTCCGGTGGCCATGAGTTGGGGAACTAGGTCGTTCTCTGTGGTCTCCACAGGGGATTCAGACATCCGTTCATCTTGGGAGATGCAAGACGAGCCTGCATTCAAGTCACTGCAGGGATATCCGGCCTTATTTCGCCTCAGGGCATCGCATTGTCCATTCCACTTGAGGCCGCAAACTCAGGGTCCCTCTCACATACCTAGAGCTGAGAGAAGCCTCCTCTTGAGGTGCTTGTGGTGAGGTGGTATTCCTATGGAGTCGAATCCAGGGACTAACCTCTCATCTCGAGTTGATTCTTGGTCCACGGAGCTCTTTCGTGTTGCTACAGTGACCTCAGGATCCCTCTAGCCTTGAAACAGTGTTCTTGGGGTTTCTCTGGAGTGCCATCAAGGAAATCAAGGCTCCTTTCATGTGTGATGTGCAACACGGAATTGCTCTGCACGCAGTGCAGGGGAATCAGGCCTCATCTCGCGGCGAGGGGGAAGTCTCATGGTTTTTCTCGAGTTGCGGCGGGAATCTGGGGTATATTCTCGAGTTACGACGGGGATGGCCCTTCCACACACGTGTTTGTTCAGCGATGGCAGTACTCCTGCCTAGTTGCGAGGGACAACTCGGAATTCTCCTCGAGGCTTGGCAGGGAAATTGGGACGCCTCTCCATCCGAGGCGGGAGACCAAGGGTCCGTTTCCACGTGCCACAGGAATCCTGGGCCTCCTATCAAGTTTCACGAGGAGTCAGGCATCGTCTCCTTTGGAGGCACTGATCTCCGCGTACCTCTGGAGTTTTCAAAGGATGTGAGGCCTCCGGTCGCCATGAGGTGGGAAACTAGGTCTTTCTCAGTGGTCTCCACAGGGGATTCAGACATTCGTTCATTTTGGGAGATGCAAGACGAGCCTGCATTCAAGTCACTGCAGGGATATCCGGCCTTATTTCGCGTCAGGGCATCGCAGTGTCCATTCCACTTGAGGCCGCAAAATCAGGGTCCCTCTCACATACCTAGAGCTGAGAGAAGCCTCCTCTTGAGGTGCTTGTGGTAAGGTGCTATTCCTCTGGAGTCGAATCCAGGGACTAACCTCTCATCTCGAGTTGATTCTTGGTCCACGGAGCTCTTTTGTGTTGCTACAGTGACCTCAGGATCCCTCTAGCCTTGAAACAGTGTTCTTGGGGTTTCTCTGGAGTGCCATCAAGGAAATCAAGGCTCCTTTCATGTGTGATGTGCAACACGGAATTGCTCTGCAAGCAGTGCAGGGGAATCAGGCCTCATCTCGCGGCGAGGAGGAAGTCTCATGGTTTTTCTCGAGTTGCGGCGGGAACCTGGGGTATATTCTCGAGTTACGACGGGGATGGCCCTTCCATCCACGTGTTTGTTCAGCGACGTCAGGACTCCTGCCTAGTTGCGAGGGACAACTCGGGATTCTCCTCGAGGCTTGGCAGGGCAATTGGGACGCCTCTTCAGCTGAGGCGGGAGACCAAGGGTCCCTTTCCACGTGCCACAGGAATCCTGGGACTCCTATCAAGTTTCACGAGGAGTCAGGCATCGTCTCCTTTGGAGGCACTGATCTCCGCGTACCTCTGGAGTTTTCAAAGGATGTGAGGCCTCCGGTCGCGATGAGGTGGGGAACTAGGTCTTTCTCTGTGGTCTCCACAGGGGATTCAGACATCCTTTCGTCTTGGGAGATGCAAGACGAGCCTGCATTCAAGTCACTGCAGGGATATTCGGCCTTATTTCGAGTCAGGGCATCGCAGTTTCCATTCCACTTGAGGCCGCAAACTCAGGGTCCCTCTCACATACCTAGAGCTGAGAGAAGCCTCCTCTTGAGGTGCTTGTGGTAAGGTGGTATTCCTCTGGAGTCGAAGCCAGGGACTAACCTCTCATCTCGAGTTGATTTTTGGTCCACGGAGCTCTTTTGTGTTGCTACAGTGACCTCAGGATCCCGCTAGCCTTGAAACAGTGTTCTTGGGTTTTCTCTGGAGTGCCACCATGGAAATCAAGGCTCCTTTCATGTGTGATGTGCAACACGGAATTGCTCTGCACACAGTGCATGGGAATCGGGCCTCATATCGCGGCGAGGGGGAAGTCTCATGGTTTTTCTGGAGTTGCGGCGGTAACCTGGGGTATATTCTCGAGTTACGACGGGGATGGCCCTTCCACCCACGTGTTTGTTCAGCGACGGCAGGACTCCTGCCTAGTTGCGAGGGACAACTCGGGATTCTCCTCGAGGCTTGGCAGGGCAATTGGGACGCCTCTCCATCTGAGGCGGGAGACCAAGGGTCCCTTTCCACGTGCCACAGGAATCCTGTGACTCCTATCAAGTTTCACGAGGAGTCAGGCATCGTCTCCTTTAGAGGCACTGATCTCCGCATACCTCTGGAGTTTTCAAAGGATGTGAGGCCTCCGGTCGCGATGAGGTGGGGAACTAGGTCTTTCTCTGTGTTCTCCACAGGGGATTCAGACATCCTTTCGTCTTGGGAGATGCAAGACGAGCCTGCATTCAAGTCACTGCAGGGATATCCGGCCTTATTTCGAGTCAGGGCATCGCGGTGTCCATTTCACTTGAGGATGCAAACTCAGGGTCCCTCTCACATACCTAGAGCTGAGAGAAGCCTCCTCTTGAGGTGCTTGTGGTGAGGTGGTAGTCCTCTGGAGTCGAAGCCAGGGACTAACCTCTCATCTCGAGTTGATTTTTGGTCCACGGAGCTCTTTCGTGTTGCTACAGTGACCTCAGGATCCCTCTAGCCTTGAAACAGTGTTCTTGGGGTTTCTCTGGAGTGCCGTCAAGGAAATCAAGGCTCCTTTCATGTGGGATGTGCAACATGGAATTGCTCTGCACGCAGTGCAGGGGAATCGGGCCTCATTTCGCGGCGGGAGGGAAGTCTCATGGTTTTTCTCGAGTTGCGGCGGAAACCTGGGGTATATTCTCGAGTTACTATGGGGATGGCCCTTCCACCCACGTGTTTGTTCAGCGATGTCAGGACTCCTGCCTAGTTGCGAGGGACAACTCGAGATTCTCCTCGAGGATTGGCAGGGCAATTGGGACGCCTCTCTAGCTGAGGCGGGAGACCAAGGGTCCCTTTCCACGTGCCACAGGAATCCTGGGACTCCTATCAAGTTTCACGAGGAGTCAGGCATCGTCTCCTTTGGAGGCACTGATCTCCGCGTACCTCTGGAGTTTTCAAAGGATGTGAGGCCTCCGGTCGCGATGAGGTGGGGAACTAGATCTTTCTCTGTGGTCTCCACAGGGGATTCAGACATCCTTTCGTCTTGGGAGATGCAAGACGAGCCTGCATTCAAGTCACTGCAGGGATATCCGGCCTTAGTTCGAGTCAGGGCATCGCGGTGTCCATTCCACTTGAAGCCGCAAACTCAGGGTCCCTCTCACATACCTAGAGCTGAGAGAAGCCTCCTCTTGAGGTGCTTGTGGTAAGGTGGTTTTCCTCTGGAGTCGAAGCCAGGGACTAACCTCTCATCTCGAGTTGATTTTTGGTCCACGGAGCTCTTTCCTGTTGGTACAGTGACCTCAGGATCCCTCTAGCCTTGAAACAGTGTTCTTGGGGTTTCTCTTGAGTTCCATCAAGGAAATCAAGGCTCCTTTCATCTGTGATGTGCAACACGGAATTGCTCTGCACGCAGTGCAGGGGAATCGGGCCTCATCTCGCGGCGAGGGGGAAGTCTCATGGTTTTTCTCCAGTTGCGGCGGGCACCTGGGTTATATTCTCGAGTTACGACGGGGATGGCCCTTCCACACACGTGTTTGTTCAGCAACGTCAGGACTCCTGCCTAGTTGCGAGGGACAACTCGGGATTCTCCTCGAGGCTTGGCAGGGCAATTGGGACGCCTCTCCAGCTGAGGCGGGAGACCAAGGGTCCCTTTCGATGTGCCACAGGAATCCTGGGACTCCTATCAAGTTTCACGAGGAGTCAGGCATCGTCTCCTTTGGAGGCACTGATTTCCGCGTACCTCTGGAGTTTTCAAAGGATGTGAGGCCTCCGGTCGCGATGAGGTGGGGAACTAGGTCTTTCTCTGTGGTCTCCACAGGGGATTCAGACATCCTTTCGTCTTGGGAGATGCAAGACGAGCCTGCATTCAAGTCACTGCAGGGATATCCGGCCTTATTTCGAGTCAGGGCATCGCGGTGTCCATTCCACTTGAGGCCGCAAACTCAGGGTCCCTCTCATATACCTAGAGCTGAGAGAAGCCTCCTCTTGAGGTGCTTGTGGTAAGGTGGTATTCCTCTGGAGTCGAAGCCAGGGACTAACCTCTCACCTCGAGTTGATTTTTGGTCCAGGGAGCTCTTTCGTGTTGCTACAGTGACCTCAGGATCCCTCTAGCCTTGAAACAGTGTTCTTGGGGTTTCTCCGGAGTGCCATCAAGGAAATCAAGGCTCCTTTCATGTGTGATGTGCAACATGGAATTGCTCTGCACGCAATGCAGATGAATCGGGCCTCATATCGCGGCGAGGGGGAAGTCTCATGGTTTTTCTCGAGTTGCGGCGGCAACTTGGGGTATATTCTCGAGTTACGACGGGGATGGCCCTTCCACACACGTGTTTGTTCAGCGACGTCAGGACTCCTGCCTAGTTGCGAGGGACAACTCGGGATTCTCCTCGAGGCTTGGCAGGGCAATTGGGACGCTTCTCCAACTGAGGCGGGAGACCAAGGCTCCCTTTCCACGAGCCACAGGAATCCTGGGACTCCTATCAAGTTTCATGAGGAGTCAGGCATCGTCTCCTTTGGAGGCACTGATCTCCGCATACCTCTGGAGTTTTCAAAGGAAGTGAGGCCTCCGGTCGCGATGAGGTGGGGAACTAGGTCTTTCTCTTTGGTCTCCACAGGGGATTCAGACATCCTTTCGTCTTTGGAGATGCAAGACGAGCCTGCATTCAAGTCACTGCCGGGATATTCAGCCTTATTTCGAGTAAGGGCATCGCAGTTTCCATTCCACTTGAGGCCGCAAAATCAGGGTACCTCTCACATACCTAAAGCTGAGAGAAGCCTCCTCTTGAGGTGCTTGTGGTAAGGTGGTATCCCTCTGGAGTCGAAGCCAGGGACTAACCTCTCATATCGAGTTAATTTTTGTCCACGGAGCTCTTTCCTGTTGCTACAGTGACCTCAGGATCCCTCTAGCCTTGAAACAGTGTTCTTGGGGTTTCTCTGGAGTGCCATCAAGGAAATCAAGGCTCCTTTCTTGTTTGATGTGCAACACGGAATTGCTCTGCACGCAGTGCAGGGGAATCGGGCCTCATTTCGCGGCGAGGGGGAAGTCTTATGGTTTTTCTCGAGTTGCGGCGGGAACCTGGGTTATATTCTCGAGTTACGACGGGGATTGCCCTTCACCCACGTGTTTCTTCAGCGACGTCAGGACTCCTGCCTAGTTGCGAGGGACAACTCGGGATTCTCCTCGAGGCTTGGCAGGGCAATTGGGACGCCTCTCCAGCTGAGGCGGGAGACCAAGGGTCCCTTTCCACGTGCCACAGGAATCCTGGGACTCCTATCAAGTTTCACGAGGAGTCAGGCATCGTCTCCTTTGGAGGCACTGATCTCCGCGTACCTCTGGAGTTTTCAAAGGATGTGAGGCCTCCGGTCGCGATGAGGTGGGGAACTAGGTCTTTCTCTGTGTTCTCCACAGGGGATTCAGACATCCTTTCATCTTGGGAGATGCAAGATGAGCCTGCATTCAAGTCACTGCAGGGATATCCGGACTTATTTCGAGTCAGGGCATCGCGGTGTCCATTCCACTTGAGGCCGCAAACTCAGGGTCCCTCTCACATACCTAGAGCTGAGAGAAGCCTCCTCTTGAGGTGCTTGTGGTAAGGTGGTATTCCTCTGGAGTCGAAGCCAGGGACTAACCTCTCATCTAGAGTTGATTTTTGGTCCACGGAGCTCTTTCGTGTTGCTACAGTGACCTCAGGATCCCTCTAGCCTTGAAACAGTGTTCCTGGGGTTTCTCTGGAGTGCCATCAAGGAAATCAAGGCTCCTTCATGTGTGATGTGCAACACGGAATTGCTCTGCACGCAGTGCAGGGGAATCGGGCCTCATCTCGCGGCGAGGGGGAAGTCTCATGGTTTTTCTCGAGTTGCGGCGGGAACCTGGGGAATATTCTCGAGTTGCGAGGGATTGGCCGTTCCACACACGTGTTTGTTCAGCGACGTCAGGACTCCTGCCAAGTTGCGAGGGACAACTCGCGATTCTCCTCGAGGCTTGGCAGGGCAATTCTGACGCCTCTCCAGCTGAGGCGGGAGACCAAGGGTCACTTTCCACGTGCCACAGGAATCCTGGGACTCCTATCAAGTTTCACGAGGAGTCAGGCATCGTCTCCTTTGGAGGAACTGATCTCCGCGTACCTCTGGAGTTTTCAAAGGATGTGAGGCCTCCGGTCGCGATGAGGTGGGGAACTAGGTCTTTCTCTGTGGTCTCCACAGGGGATTCAGACATCCGTTCATCTTGGGAGATGCAAGACGAGCCTGCATTCAAGTCACTGCAGGGATATCCGGCCTTATTTCGCGTCAGGGCCTCGCGGTGTCCATTCCACTTGAGGCCGCAAACTCAGGGTCCCTCTCACATACCTAGAGCTGAGAGAAGCCTCCTCTTGAGGTGCTTGTGATAAGGTGGTATTCCTCTGAAGTCGAAGCCAGGGACTAACCTCTCATCTCGAGTTGATTCATGGTCCACGGAGCTATTTCGTGCTGCTACAGGGACGTCAGGATCCCTCCAGCCTTGAAAGAGTGTTCTTGGGGTTTCTCTGGAGTGCCATCAAGGAAATCAAGGCTCCTTTCATGTGTGATGTGCAACACGGAATTGCTCTGCACGCAGTGCAGGGGAATCGGGCCTCATCTCGCGGCGAGTGGGAAGTCTCATGGTTTTTTTTCGAGTTGCGGCGGGAACCTGGGGTATATTCTCGAGTTACGTCGGGGATGGCCCTTCCACCCACGTGTTTGTTCAGCGACGTCAGGACTCCTGCCTAGTAGCGAGGGACAACTCGGGATTCTCCTCGAGGCTTGGCAGGGCAATTGGGACGCCTCTCCAGCTGAGTCGGGAGACCAAGGGTCCCTTTCCACGTGCCACAGGAATCCTGTGACTCCTATCAAGTTTCACGAGGAGTCAGGCATCGTCTCCTTTGGAGGCACTGATCTCCGCGTACCTCTGGAGTTTTCAAAGGATGTGAGGCCTCCGGTCGCGATGAGGTGGGGAACTAGGTCATTCTCTGTGGTCTCCACAGGGGATTCAGACATCCTTTCTTCTTGGGACATGCAAGACGAGCCTGCATTCAAGTCACTGCAGGGATATCCGGCCTTATTTCGCCTCAGGGCATCGCAGTGTCCATTCCACTTGAGGCCGCAAACTCAGGGTCCCTCTCACATACCTAGAGCTGAGAGAAGCCTCCTCTTGAGGTGCTTGTGGTGAGGTGGTATTCCTATGGAGTTGAATTCAGGGACTAACCTATCATCTCGAGTTGATTCTTGGTCCACGGAGCTCTTTCGTGTGGCTACAGTGACCTCAGGATCCCTCTAGCCTTGAAACAGTGTTCTTGGGGTTTCTCTGGAGTGCCATCAAGGAAATCAAGGCTCCTTTCATGTGTGATGTGCAACACGGAATTGCTCTGCACGCAGTGCAGGATATCAGGCCTCATTTTGCGGCGACGGGGAAGTCTCTCGGATTTTCTCGAGTTGCGGTGGAAACCTGGGGTATATTCTGATGTTATGACGGGGATGGCCCTTCCACCCACGTGTTTGTTCAGCGACGTCAGGACTCCTGCCTAGTTGCGAGGGACAACTCGGGATTCTCCTCGAGGCTTGGCAGGGCAATTGGGACGCCTCTCCATCTGAGGCGGTAGACCAAGGGTCCCTTTCCACGTGCCACAGGAATCCTGGGAATCCTATCAAGGTTCACGAGGAGTCAGGCATCGTCTCCTTTGGAGGCAGTGATCTCTGTGTACCTCTGGAGTTTTCAAAGGATGTGAGGCCTCCGGTCGCGATGAGGTGGGGAACTAGGTCTTTCTCTGTGGTCTCCACAGGGGATTCAGACATCCTTTCGTCTTGGGAGATGCAAGACGAGCCTGCATTCAAGTCACTGCAGGGATATCCGGCCTTATTTCGAGTCAGGGCATCGCGGTGTCCATTCCACTTGAGGCCGCAAACTCAGGGTCCCTCTCACATACCTAGAGCTGAGAGAAGCCTCCTCTTGAGGTGCTTGTGGTAAGGTGGTATTCCTCTGGAGTCGAAGCCAGGGACTAACCTCTCACCTCGAGTTGATTTTTGGTCCATGGAACTCTTTCGTGTTGCTACAGTGACCTCAGGATCCCTCTAGCCTTGAAACAGTGTTCTTGGGGTTTCTCTGGAGTGCCATCAAGGAAATTAAGGCTCCTTTCATGTGTGATGTACAACACGGAATTGCTCTGCACGCAGTGCAGGGGAATCGGGCCTCATCTCGCGGCGAGGGGGAAGTCTCATGGTTTTTCTCGAGTTGCGGCGGGAACCTGGGGTAAATTCTCGAGTTCCGACGGGGATGGCCCTTCCACCCACGTGTTTGTTCAGCGACGTCAGGACTCCTGCCTAGTTGCGAGGGACAACACGAAATTCTGCTCGAGGCTTGGCAGAGCAATTGGGACGCCTCTCCAGCTGAGGCGGAGACCAAGTTTCCCTTTCCACGTGCCACAGGAATCCTGGGACTCCTGTCAAGTTTCATGAGAAGTCAGGCATCGTCTCCTTTGGAGGCACTAATCTCCGCGTACCTCTGAAATTTTCAAAGGATGTAAGGCCTCCGGTCGCGATGAGGTGGGGAACTAGGTCTTTCTCTGTGGTCTCCACAGGGGATTAAAACATCCTTTCGTCTTGGTAGATTTATGACGAGCCTGCATTCAATTCACTGCAGGGATATCCGGCCTTATTTTGCGTCAGGGTATCGCAGTGTCCATTACACTTGAGTCCGCAAAATCAGGATCCCTCTCACATACCTAGAGCTGAGAGAAGCCTCCTCTTGAGGTGCTTGTGGTAAGGTGGTATTCCTCTGGAGTCAAAGCCAGGGACTAACCTCTCATCTCGAGTTGATTTTTGGTCCACGGACCTCTTTAGTGTTGCTACAGTAACCCCAGGATCCCTCTAGCCATGAAACAGTGTTCTTGGGGTTTCTCTGGAGTGCCATCAAGGAAATCAAGGCTCCTTTCATGTGTGATGTGCAACACGGAATTGCTCTGTATGCAGTGCAGGAGAATCGAGCCTCATCTCGCGGCGAGGGGGAAGTCTCATGGTTTTTCTCGAGTTGCGGCGGGAACCTGGGCTATATTCTCGAGTTACGACGGGGATGGCCCTTCCACCCACGTGTTTGTTCAGCGATGTCAGGACTCCTGCCTAGTTGCGAGGGACAACTTGGGATTCTCCTCGAGGCTTGGCAGGGCAATTGGGACGCCTCTCCAGTTGAGGCAGGAGACCAAGGGTCTCTTTTCACGTGCCACAGGAATCCTGGGACTCCTATCAAGTTTCACGAGGAGTCAGGCATCGTCTCCTTTGGAGGCACTGATCTCCGCGTACCTCTGGAGTTTTCAAAGGATGTGAGGCCTCCGTTCACGATGAGGTGGGGAACTAGGTCTTTTACTCTGGTCTCCACAGGGGATTCAGACATCTTTCGTCTTGGGAGATGCAAGACGGGCCTGCATTCAAGTCTCTGCAGGGATATCCGGCCTTATTTCGAATCACGGCATCGCGGTGTCCATTCCACTTGAGGCCGCAAACTCAGGGTCCCTCTCACATAACTAGAGCTGAGAGAAGCCTCCTCTTGAGGTGCTTGTGGTAAGGTGGTATTCCTCTGGAGTCGAAGCCAGGGACTAACCTCTCATCTCGAGTTGATTTTTGGTCCACGGAGCTCTTTCGTGCTGCTACAGTGACCTCAGGATCCCTCTAGCCTTGAAACAGTGTTCTTGGGGTTTCTCTGGAGTGCCATCAAGGAAATCAAGCCTCCTTTCATGTGTGATGTGCAACACGGAATTACTCTGCATGCAGTGTAGGGGAATCGGGCCTCATCTCGTGGCGAGGGGGAAGTCTCATGGTTTTTCTCGAGTTGCGGCGGGAACCTGGGGTATATTCTCGAGTTACGACGGAGATGGCCCTTCCACCCACGTGTTTGTTCAGCCACGTCAGGACTCCTGCCTAGTAGCAAGGGACAACTCGGGATTCTCCTCGAGGCTTGGCAGGACAATTGGGACGCCTCTCCAGCTGAGGCGGGAGACCAAGGGTCCCTTTCCACGTGCCACAGGAATCCTGGGACTCCTATCAAGTTTCACGAGGAGTCAGGCATCGTCTCCTTTGGAGGCACTGATCTCCGCGTACCTCTGGAGTTTTCAAAGCATGTGAGGCCTCCGGTCGCGATGCGGTGGGGAACTAGGTCTTTCTCTGTGGTCTCCACAGGGGATTCAGGCATCCTTTCATCTTGGGAGATGCAAGACGAGCCTGCATTCAAGTCACTGCAGGGATATCCGGCCTTATTTCGAGTCAGGGCATCGCGGTGTCCATTCCACTTGAGGCCGCAAAATCAGGGTCCCTCTCACATACCTAGAGCTGAGAGAAGCCTCCTCTTGAGGTGCTTGTGGTAAGGTGGTATTCCTCTGGAGTCGAAGCCAGGGACTAACCTCTCATTTCGAGTTGATTTTTGGTACACGGAGCTCTTTCATGTTGCTACAGTGACCTCAGGATCCCTCTAGCCTTGAAACAGTGTTCTTGGGTTTTCTCTGGAGTGCCATCAAGGAAATCAAGGCTCCTTTCATGTGTGATGTGCAACACGGAATTGCTCTGCACGCAGAGCAGGGGAATCGGGCCTCATCTCGCGGCGAGGGGGAAGTCTCATGGTTTTTCTCGAGTTGCGGCGGGAACCTTGGGTATATTCTCGAGTTATGACGGGGATGGCACTTCCATCCACGTGTTTGTTCAGCGACGTCAGGACTCCTGCCTAGTTGTGAGGGACAACTCGGGATTCTCCTCGAGGCTTGGCAGGGCAATTGGGACGTCTCTCCAGCTGAGGCGGGAGACCAAGGGTCCCTTTCCACGAGCCACAGGAATCCTGGGACTCCTATCAAGTTTCTTGAGGAGTCAGGCATCGTCTCCTTTGGAGGCACTGATCTCCACGTACCTCTGGAGTTTTCAAAGGATGTGAGGCCTCCGGTCGCGATGAGGTGGGGAACTAGGTCTTTCTCTGTGGTCTCCACAGGGTATTCAGACATCCTTTCGTCTTGGGAGATGCAAGACGAGCCTGCATTCAAGTCACTGCAGGGATATCCGGCCTTATTTCGTGTCAGGGGTCGAAGTGTCCATTCCACTTGAGTCCGCAAAATCAGGGTACCTCTCACATACCTAGAGCTGAGAGAAGCCTCCTCTTGAGGTGCTTGTGGTAAGGTGGTATTCCTATGGAGTCGAAGCCAGGGACTAACCTCTCATCTCGAGTTGATTTTTGGTCCACGGAGCTTTTTCGTGTTGCTACAGTAACCTCAGGATTCCTCTAGCCTTGAAACAGTGTTCTTGGGGTTTCTCTGGAGTGCCGTCAAGGAAATCAAGGCTCCTTTCATGTGTGATGTGCAACACGGAATAGCTCTGCACGCAGTGCAGGAGAATCGAGCATCATCTCGGGGCGAGGGGAAAGTCTCATGGTTTTTCCCGAGTTGCGGCGGGACCCTGGGGTATATTCTCGAGTTATAACGGGGATGGCCCTTCCAGCCACGTGTTTGTTCAGCGACGTCAGGACTCCTGCCTAGTTGCGAGGGACAACTCGGGATTCTCCTCGAGGCTTGGCAGGGCAATTGGGATGCCTCTCCAGCTGAGGCGGGAGACCAAGGATCCCTTTCCATGTGCCACAGGAATCCTGGGACTCCTATCAAGTTTCACGAGGAGTCAGGCATCGTCTCCTTTGGAGGCACTGATCTCCGCATACCTCTGGAGTTTTCAAAGGATGTGAGGCCTCCGGTCGTGATGAGGTGGGGAACTAGATCTTTCTCTGTGGTCTCCACAGGGGATTCAGACATCCTTTCGTCTTGGGAGATGCAAGACGAGCCTGCATTCAAGTCACTGCAGGAATATCCGGCCTTATTTCGAGTCAGGGCATCGCGGTGTCCATTCCACTTGAGGCCGCAAACTCAGGGTCCCTCTCACATACCTAGAGCTGAGAGAAGCCTCCTCTTGAGGTGCTTGTGGTAAGGTGGTATTCCTCTGGAGTCGAAGCCAGGGACTAACCTCTCATCTCGAGTTGATTTTTAGTCCACGGAGCTCTTTTGTGTTGCTACAGTGACCTCAGGATCCCTCTAGCCTTGAAACAGTGTTCTTGGGGTTTCTCTGGAGTGCCATCAAGGAAATCAAGGCTCCTTTCATGTGTGATGTGCAACACGGAATTGCTCTGCATGCAGTGCAGGAGAATCGAGCCTCATCTCGCGGCTAGGGGGAAGTCTCATTGTTTTTCTCGAGTTGCGGCGGGACCCTGGGGTATATTCTCGAGTTATGACGGGGATGGCCCTTCCAGCCACGTGTTTGTTCAGCGACGTCAGGACACCTGCCTAGTTCCGAGGGACAACTCGGGATTCTCCTCAAGGCTTGGCAGGGCAATTGGGACGCCTCTCCAGCTGAGGCGGGAGACCAAGGGTCCCTTTCCACGTGCACAGGAATCCTGGGACTCCTATCAAGTTTCACGAGGAGTCAGGCATCGTCTCCTTTGGAGGCACTGATCTCCGCGTACCTCTGGAGTTTTCAAAGGATGTGAGGCCTCCGGTCGCGATGAGGTGGGAAACTAGATCTTTCTCTGAGGTCTCCACAGGGGATTCAGACATCCTTTCGTCTTGGGACATGCAAGACGAGCCTGCATTCAAGTCACTGCAGGGATATCCGGCCTTATTTCGAGTCAGGGCATCGCAGTGTCCATTCCACTTGAGGCCGCAAACTCAGGGTCCCTCTCACATAGCTAGAGCTGAGAGAAGCCTCCTCTTGAGGTGCTTGTGGTAAGGTGGTATTCCTCTGGAGTCGAAGCCAGGGACTAACCTCTCATCTCGAGTTGATTTTTGGTCCACGGAGCTCTTTTGTGTTGCTACAGTGACCTCAGGATCCCGCTAGCCTTGAAACAGTGTTCTTGGGGTTTCTCTGGAGTGCCATCAAGGAAATCAAGGCTCCTTTCATGTGTGATGTGCAACACGGAATTGCTCTGCACACAGTGCAGGGGAATCAGGCCTCATATCGCGGCGAGGGGGAAGTCTCATGGTTTTTCTGGAGTTGCGGCGGGAACCTGGGGTATATTCTCGAGTTTCGATGGGGATGGCCCTTCCACCCACGTATTTGTTCAGCGACGGCAGGACTCCTGCCTATTTGCGAGGGACAACTCGGGATTCTCCTCGAGGCTTGGCAGGGCAATTGGGACGCCTCTCCAGCTGAGGCGGGAGACCAAGGGTCCCTTTCCACGTGCCACAGGAATCCTGGGACTCCTATCAAGTTTCACGAGGAGTCACGCATCGTCTCCTTTGGAGGCACTGATCTCCGCGTACCTCTGGAGTTTTCAAAGGATGTGAGGCCTCCGGTCGCGATGAGGTGGGGAACTAGGTCTTTCTCTGTGGTCTCCACAGGGGATTCAGACATCCTTTCGTCTTGGGAGATGCAAGACGAGCCTGCATTCAAGTCACTGCAGGGATATCCGGCCTTATTTCGAGTCAGGGCATCGCGGTGTCCATTCCACTTGAGGCCGCAAACTCAGGGTCCCTCTCACATACCTAGAGCTGAGAGAAGCCTCCTCTTGAGGTGCTTGTGGTGAGGTGGTATTCCTCTGGAGTCGAAGCCAGGGACTAACCTCTCATCTCGAGTTGATTTTTGGTCCACGGAGCTCTTTCGTGTTGCTACAGTGACCTCAGGATCCCTCTAGCCTTGAAACAGTGTTCTTGGGTTTTCTCTGGAGTGCCGTCAAGGAAATCAAGGCTCCATTCATGTGTGATGTGCAACATTGAATTGCTCTGCACGCAGTGTAGGGAAATCGGGCCTCATCTCGCGGCGAGGGGGAAGTCTCATGGTTTTTCTCGAGTTGCGGCGGGAACCTGGGGAATATTCTCGAGTTACGACGGGGATGGCCCTTCCACCCACGTGTTTCTTCAGCGATGTCAGGACTCCTGCCTAGTTGCGAGCGACAACTCGAGATTCTCCTCGAGGATTAGCAGGGCAATTGGGACGCCTCTCCAGCTGAGGCGGGAGACCAAGGGTCCCTTTCCACGAGCCACAGGAATCCTGGGACTCCTATCAAGTTTCACGAGGAGTCAGGCATCGTCTCCTTTGGAGGCACTGATCTCCGCGTACCTCTGGAGTTTTCAAAGGATGTGAGGCCTCCGGTCGCGATGAGGTGGGGAACTAGGTCTTTCTCTGTGGTCTCCACAGGGTATTCAGACATCCTTTCGTCTTGGGAATTGCAAGACGAGCCTGCATTCAAGTCACTGCAGGGATATCCGGCCTTAGTTCGAGTCAGGGCATCGCGGTGTCCATTCCACTTGAGGCCGCAAACTCAGGGTCCCTCTCACATACCTAGAGCTGAGAGAAGCCTCCTCTTGAGGTGCTTGTGGTAAGGTGGTATTCCTCTGGAGTCGAAGCCAGGGACTAACCTCTCATCTCGAGTTGATTTTTGGTCCACGGAGCTCTTTTGTGTTGCTACAGTGACCTCAGGATCCCGCTAGCCTTGAAACACTGTTCTTGGGTTTTCTCTGGAGTGCCACCATGGAAATCAAGGCTCCTTTCATGTGTGATGTGCAACACGGAATTGCTCTGCACACAGTGCATGGGAATCAGGCCTCATATCGCGGCGAGGGGGAAGTCTCATGGTTTTTCTGGAGTTGCGGCGGTAACCTGGGGTATATTCTCGAGTTACGACGGGGATGGCCCTTCCACCCACGTGTTTGTTCAGCGACGGCAGGACTCCTGCCTAGTTGCGAGGGACAACTCGGGATTCTCCTCGAGGATTGGCAGGGCAATTGGGACGCCTCTCCATCTGAGGCGGCAGACCAAGGGTCCCTTTCCACGTGCCACAGGAATCCTGTGACTCCTATCAAGTTTCACGAGGAGTCAGGCATCGTCTCCTTTAGAGGCACTGATCTCCGCATACCTCTGGAGTTTTCAAAGGATGTGAGGCCTCCGGTCGCGATGAGGTGGGGAACTAGGTCTTTCTCTGTGTTCTCCACAGGGGATTCAGACATCCTTTCGTCTTGGGAGATGCAAGACGAGCCTGCCTTCAAGTCACTGCAGGGATATCCGGCCTTATTTCGAGTCAGGGCATCGCGGTGTCCATTCCACTTGAGGATGCAAACTCAGGGTCCCTCTCACATACCTAGAGCTGAGAGAAGCCTCCTCTTGAGGTGCTTGTGGTGAGGTGGTATTCCTCTGGAGTCGAAGCCAGGGACTAACCTCTCATCTCGAGTTGATTTTTGGTCCACGGAGCTCTTTCGTGTTGCTACAGTGACCTCAGGATCCCTCTAGCCTTGAAACAGTGTTCTTGGGGTTTCTCTGGAGTGCCGTCAAGGAAATCAAGGCTTCTTTCATGTGGGATGTGCAACATGGAATTGCTCTGCACGCAGTGCAGGGAAATCGGGCCTCATCTCGCGGCGAGGGGGAAGTCTCATGGTTTTTCTCGAGTTGCGGCGGCAACCTGGGGTATATTCTCGAGTTACGACGGGGATGGCTCTTCCACCCACGTGTTTATTCAGCGATGTCAGGACACCAGCCTAGTTGCGAGGGACAACTCGAGATTCTCCTCGAGGCTTGGCAGGGCAATTGGGACGCCTCTCTAGCTGAGGCGGGAGACCAAGGGTCCCTTTCCACGAGCCACAGGAATCCTGGGACTCCTATCAAGTTTCACGAGGAGTCAGGCATCGTCTCCTTTGGAGGCACTGATCTCCGCGTACCTCTGGAGTTTTCAAAGGATGTGAGGCCTCCGGTCGCGATGAGGTGGGGAACTAGATCTTTCTCTGTGGTCTCCACAGGGGATTCAGACATCCTTTCGTCTTGGGAGATGCAAGACGAGCCTGCATTCAAGTCACTGCAGCGATATCCGGCCTTAGTTCGAGTCAGGGCATCGCGGTGTCCATTCCACTTGAGGCCGCAAACTCAGGGTCCCTCTCACATACCTAGAGCTGAGAGAAGCCTCCTCTTGAGGTGCTTGTGGTAAGGTGGTTTTCCTCTGGAGTCGAAGCCAGGGAATAACCTCTCATCTCGAGTTGATTTTTGGTCCACGGAGCTCTTTCCTGTTGCTACAGTGACCTCAGGATCCCTCTAGCCTTGAAACAGTGTTCTTGGGGTTTCTCTGGAGTTCCATCAAGGAAATCAAGGCCCCTTTCATCTGTGATGTGCAACACGGAATTGCTCTGCATGCAGTGCAGGGGAATCGGGCCTCCTCTCGCGGCGAGGGGGAAGTCTCATGGTTTTTCTCCAGTTGCGGCGGGCACCTGGGTTATATTCTCGAGTTACGACGGGGATGGCCCTTCCACACACGTGTTTGTTCAGCAACGTCAGGACTCCTGCCTATTTGCGAGGGACAACTCGGGATTCTCCTCGAGGCTTGGCAGGGCAATTGGGACGCCTCTCCAGCTGAGGCGGGAGACCAAGGGTCCCTTTCGATGTGCCACAGGAATCCTGGGACTCCTATCAAGTTTCACGAGGAGTCAGGCATCATCTCCTTTGGAGGCACTGATTTCCGCGTACCTCTGGAGTTTTCAAAGGATGTGAGGCCTCCGTTCGCGATGAGGTGGGGAACTAGGTCTTTCTCTGTGGTCTCCACAGGGGATTCAGACATCCTTTCGTCTTGGGAGATGCAAGACGAGCCTGCATTCAAGTCACTGCAGAGATATCCGGCCTTATTTCGAGTCAGGGCATCGCGGTGTCCATTCCACTTGAGGCCGCAAACTCAGGGTCCCTCTCATATACCTAGAGCTGAGAGAAGCCTCCTCTTGAGGTGCTTGTGGTAAGGTGGTATTCCTCTGGAGTCGAAGCCAGGGACTAACCTCTCATCTCGAGTTGATTTTTAGTCCAGGGAGCTCTTTCGTGTTGCTACAGTGACCTCAGGATCCCTCTAGCCTTGAAACAGTGTTCTTGGGGTTTCTCCGGAGTGCCATCAAGGAAATCAAGGCTCCTTTCATGTGTGATGTGCAACACGGAATTGCTCTGCACGCAGTGCAGATGAATCGGGCCTCATATCGCGGCGAGGGGGAAGTCTCATGGTTTTTCTCGAGTTGCGGCGGGAACCTGGGGTATATTCTCGAGTTACGACGGGGATGGCCCTTCCACCCACGTGTTTGTTCAGCGACGTCAGGACTCCTGCCTAGTTGCGAGGGACAACTCGGGATTCTCCTCGAGGCTTGGCAGGGCAATTGGGACGCTTCTCCAACTGAGGCGGGAGACCAAGGCTCCCTTTCCACGAGCCACAGGAATCCTGGGACTCCTATCAAGTTTCTTGAGGAGTCAGGCATCGTCTCCTTTGGAGGCACTGATCTCCGCATACCTCTGGAGTTTTCAAAGGATGTGAGGCCTCCGGTCGCGAGGAGGTGGGGAACTAGGTCTTTCTCTTTGGTCTCCACAGGGGATTCAGACATCCTTTCGTCTTTGGAGATGTAAGACGAGCCTGCATTCAAGTCACTGCCGGGATATTCGGCCTTATTTCGAGTAAGGGCATCGCAGTTTCCATTCCACTTGAGTCTGCAAAATCAGGGTCCCTCTCACATACCTAGAGCTGAGAGAAGCCTCCTCTTGAGGTGCTTGTGGTAAGGTGGTATTCCTCTGGAGTCGAAGCCAGGGACTAACCTCTCATCTAGAGTTGATTTTTGGTCCACGGAGCTCTTTCGTGTTGCTACAGTGAACTCAGGATCCCTCTTGCCTTGAAACAGTGTTCCTGGGGTTTCTCTGGAGTGCCATCAAGGAAATCAAGGCTCCTTCATGTGTGATGTGCAACACGGAATTGCTCTGCACGCAGTGCAGGGGAATCGGGCCTCATCTCGCGGCGAGGGGGAAGTCTCATGGTTTTTCTCGAGTTGCGGCGGGAACCTGGGGAATATTCTCGAGTTGCGAGGGTTTGGCCCTTCCACACACGTGTTTGTTCAGCGACGTCAGGACTCCTGCCAAGTTGCGAGGGACAACTCGGGATTCTCCTCGAGGCTTGGCAGGGCAATTCTGACGCCTCTCCAGCTGAGGCGGGAGACCAAGGGTCCCTTTCCACGTGCCACAGGAATCCTGGGACTCCTATCAAGTTTCAAGAGGAGTCAGGCATCGTCTCCTTTGGAGGCACTGATCTCCGCATACCTCTGGAGTTTTCAAAGGATGTGAGGCCTCCGGTCGCCATGAGTTGGGGAACTAGGTCTTTCTCTGTGGTCTCCACAGTGGATTCAGACATCCGTTCATCTTGGGAGATGCAAGACGAGCCTGCATTCAAGTCACTGCAGGGATAACCGGCCTTATTTCGCGTCAGGGCCTCGCGGTGTCCATTCCACTTGAGGCCGCAAACTCAGGGTCCCTCTCACATACCTAGAGCTGAGAGAAGCCTCCTCTTGAGGTGCTTGTGATAAGGTGGTATTCCTCTGAAGTCGAAGCCAGGGACTAACCTCTCATCTCGAGTTGATTCATGGTCCACGGAGCTATTTCGTGCTGCTACAGTGACCTCAGGATCCCTCCAGCCTTGAAACAGTGTTCTTGGGGTTTCTCTGGAGTGCCATCAAGGAAATCAAGGCTCCTTTCATGTGTGATGTGCAACACGGAATTGCTCTGCACGCAGTGCAGGGGAATCGGGCCTCATCTCGCGGCGAGTGGGAAGTCTCATGGTTTTTTTCGAGTTGCGGCGGGAACCTGGGGTATATTCTCGAGTTACAACGGGGATGGCCCTTCCACCCACGTGTTTGTTCAGCGACGTCAGGACTCCTGCCTAGTAGCGAGGGACAACTCGGGATTCTCCTCGAGGCTTGGCAGGGCAATTGGGACGCCTCTCCAGCTGAGTCGGGAGACCAAGGGTCCCTTTCCACGTGCCACAGGAATCCTGTGACTCCTATCAAGTTTCACGAGGAGTCAGGCATCGTCTCCTTTGGAGGCACTGATCTCCGCGTACCTCTGGAGTTTTCAAAGGATGTGAGGCCTCCGGTCGCGATGAGGTGGGGAACTAGGTCATTCTCTGTGGTCTCCACAGGGGATTCAGACATCCTTTCGTCTTGGGAGATGCAAGACGAGCCTGCATTCAAGTCACTGCAGGGATATCCGGCCTTATTTCGCGTCAGGGCATCGCAGTGTCCATTCCACTTGAGGCCGCAAACTCAGGGTCCCTCTCACATACCTAGAGCTGAGAGAAGCCTCCTCTTGAGGTGCTTGTGGTGAGGTGGTATTCCTATGGAGTCGAATCCAGGGACTAACCTCTCATCTCGAGTTGATTCTTGGTCCACGGAGCTCTTTCGTGTTGCTACAGTGACCTCAGTTTCCCTCTAGCCTTGAAACAGTGTTCTTGGGGTTTCTCTGGAGTGCCATCAAGGAAATCTAGGCTCCTTTCATGTGTGATGTGCAACACGGAATTGCTCTGCACGCAGTGCAGGGGAATCAGGCCTCATCTCGCGGCGAGGGGGAAGTCTCATGGTTTTTCTCGAGTTGCGGCGGGAATCTGGGGTATATTCTCGAGTTACGACGGGGATGGCCCTTCCACACACGTGTTTGTTCAGCAATGGCAGGACTCCTGCCTAGTTGCGAGGGACAACTCGGAATTCTCCTCGAGGCTTGGCAGGGAAATTGGGACGCCTCTCCATCCGAGGCGGGAGACCAAGGGTCCGTTTCCAAGTGCCACAGGAATCCTGGGACTCCTATCAAGTTTCACGAGGAGTCAGGCATCGTCTCCTTTGGAGGCACTGATCTCCGCGTACCTCTGGAGTTTTCAAAGGATGTGAGGCCTCCGGTCGCCATGAGGTGGGAAACTAGGTCTTTCTCAGTGGTCTCCACAGGGGATTCAGACATTCGTTCATTTTGGGAGATGCAAGACGAGCCTGCATTCAAGTCACTGCAGGGATATCCGGCCTTATTTCGCGTCAGGGCATCGCAGTGTCCATTCCACTTGAGGCCGCAAAATCAGGGTCCCTCTCACATACCTAGAGCTGAGAGAAGCCTCCTCTTGAGGTGCTTGTGGTAAGGTGCTATTCCTCTGGAGTCGAATCCAGGGACTAACCTCTCATCTCGAGTTGATTCTTGGTCCACGGAGCTCTTTCGTGTTGCTACAGTGACCTCAGGATCCCTCTAGCCTTGAAACAGTGTTCTTGGGTTTTCTCTGGAGTGCCATCAAGGAAATCAAGGCTCCTTTCATGTGTGATGTGCAACACGGAATTGCTCTGCAAGCAGTGCAGGGGAATCAGGCCTCATCTCGCGGCGAGGAGGAAGTCTCATGGTTTTTCTCGAGTTGCGGCGGGAACCTGGGGTATATTCTCGAGTTACGACGGGGATGGCCCTTCCACCCACGTGTTTGTTCAGCGACGTCAGGACTCCAGCCTAGTTGCGAGGGACAACTCGGGATTCTCCTCGAGGCTTGGCAGGGCAATTGGGACGCCTCTTCAGCTGAGGCGGGAGACCAAGGGTCCCTTTCCACGTGCCACAGGAATCCTGGGACTCCTATCAAGTTTCACGAGGAGTCAGGCATCGTCTCCTTTGGAGGCACTGATCTCCGCGTACCTCTGGAGTTTTCAAAAGATGTGAGGCCTCCGGTCGCGATGAGGTGGGGAACTAGGTCTTTTTCTGTGGTCTCCACAGGGGATTTAGACATCCGTTCATCTTGGGAGATGCAAGACGAGCCTGTATTCAAGTCACTGCAAGGATATCCGGCCTTATTTCGAGTCAGGGCATCGCGGTGCCATTCCACTTGAGGCCGCAAACTCAGGGTCCCTCTCACATACCTAGAGCTGAGAGAAGCCTCCTCTTGAGGTGCTTGTGGTGAGGTGGTATTCCTCTGGAGTCGAAGCCAGGGACTAACCTCTCATCTTGAGTTGATTTTTGGTGCACGGAGCTCTTTCGTGTTGCTACAGTGACCTCAGGATCCCTCTAGCCTTGAAACAGTGTTCTTGGGGTTTCTCTGGAGTGCCATCAAGGAAATCAAGGCTCTTTTCATGTGTGATGTGCAACACGGAATTGCTCTGCACGCAGTGCAGGGTATCGGGTCTCATATTGCTGCGAGGGTTAAGTCTAATGGTTTTTCTCGAGTTGCTATTGGAACCTGGGGTATATTCTCGAGTTACGACGGGGATGGCCCTTCCACACACGTGTTTGTTCAGCGACGTCAGGACTCCTGCCTAGTTGCGAGGGACAACTCGGGATTCTCCTCGAGGCTTGACAGGGCAATTGGGACGCCTCTCCAGCTGAGTCGGGAGACCAAGGGTCCCTTTCCACGTGCCACAGGAATCCAGGGACTCCTATCAAGTTTAACGAGGAGTCAGGCATCGTCTCCTTTGGAGGCACTGATCTCCGCGTACCTCTGGAGTTTTCAAAGGATGTGAGGCCTCCGGTCGCGATGATGTGGGGAACTAGGTCTTTTTCTGTGGTCTCCACAGGGGATTCAGACATCCGTTCATCTTGGGAGATGCAAGACGAGCCTGCATTCAAGTCACTGCAGGGATATCCGGCCTTATTTCGCGTCAGGGCCTCGCGGTGTCCATTCCACTTGAGGCCGCAAACTCAGGGTCCCTCTCACATACCTAGAGCTGAGAGAAGCCTCCTCTTGAGGTGCTTGTGGTGAGGTGGTATTCCTATGGAGTCGAATCCAGGGACTAACCTCTCATCTCGAGTTGATTCTTGGTCCACGGAGCTCTTTCGTGTTGCTACAGTGACCTCAGGATCCCTCTAGCCTTGAAACAGTGTTCTTGGGGTTTCTCTGGAGTGCCATCAAGGAAATCAAGGCTCCTTTCATGTGTGATGTGCAACACGGAATTGCTCTGCACGCAGTGCAGGGGAATCAGGCCTCATCTCGCGGCGAGGGGGAAGTCTCATGGTTTTTCTCGAGTTACGGCGGGAATCTGGGGTATATTCTCGAGTTACGACGGGGATGGCCCTTCCACACACGTGTTTGTTCAGCGATGGCAGGACTCCTGCCTAGTTGCGAGGGACAACTCGGAATTCTCCTCGAGGCTTGGCAGGGAAATTGGGACGCCTCTCCATCCGAGGCGGGAGCCCAAGGGTCCGTTTCCACGTGCCACAGGAATCCTGGGACTCCTATCAAGTTTCACGAGGAATCAGGCATCGTCTCCTTTGGAGGCACTGATCTCCGCGTACCTCTGGAGTTTTCAAAGGATGTGAGGCCTCCGGTCGCCATGAGGTGGGAAACTAGGTCTTTCTCAGTGGTCTCCACAGGGGATTCAGACATTCGTTCATTTTGGGAGATGCAAGACGAGCCTGCATTCAAGTCACTGCAGGGATATCCGGCCTTATTTCGCGTCAGGGCATCGCAGTGTCCATTCCACTTGAGGCCGCAAAATCAGGGTCCCTCTCACATACCTAGAGCTGAGAGAAGCCTCCTCTTGAGGTGCTTGTGGTAAGGTGCTATTCCTCTGGAGTCGAATCCAGGGACTAACCTCTCAGCTCGAGTTGATTCTTGGTCCACGGAGCTCTTTCGTGTTGCTACAGTGACCTCAGGATCCCTCTAGCCTTGAAACAGTGTTCTTGGGTTTTCTCTGGAGTGCCATCAGGGAAATCAAGGCTCCTTTCATATGTGATGTGCAACACGGAATTGCTCTGCACGCAGTGCAGGCGAATCGGGCCTCATCTCGCGGCGAGGGGAAGTCTCATGGTTTTTCTCGAGTTGCGGCGGGAACTTGGGGTATATTCTCGAGTTACGACGGGGATGGCCCTTCCACCCACGTGTTTGTTCAGCAACGTCAGGACTCCTGCCTATTTGCGAGGGACAACTCGGGATTCTCCTCGAGGCTTGGCAGGGCAATTGGGACGCCTCTCCAGCTGAGGCGGGAGACCAAGGGTCCCTTTCGATGTGCCACAGGAATCCTGGGACTCCTTTCAAGTTTCACGAGGAGTCAGGCATCATCTCCTTTGGAGGCACTGATCTCCGCGTACCTCTGGAGTTTTCAAAGGATGTGAGGCCTCCGGTCGCGATGAGGTGGGGAACTAGGTCTTTCTCTGTGGTCTCCACAGGGGATTCAGACATCCTTTCGTCTTGGGAGATGCAAGACGAGCCTGCATTCAAGTCACTGCAGGGATATCCGGCCTTATTTCGAGTCAGGGCATCGCGGTGTCCATTCCACTTGAGGCCGCAAACTCAGGGTCCCTCTCACATACCTAGAGCTGAGAGAAGCCTCCTCTTGAGGTGCTTGTGGTAAGGTGGTATTCCTCTGGAGTCGAAGCCAGGGACTAACCTCTCATCTCGAGTTGATTTTTGGTCCACGGAGCTCTTTTGTGTTGCTACAGTGACCTCAGGATCCCTCTAGCCTTGAAACAGTGTTCTTGGGTTTTCTCTGGAGTGCCATCAAGGAAATCAAGGCTCCTTTCATGTGTGATGTGCAACACGGAATTGCTCTGCAAGCAATGCAGGGGAATCAGGCCTCATCTCGCGGCGAGGAGGAAGTCTCATGGTTTTTCTCGAGTTGCGGCGGGAACCTGGGGTATATTCTCGAGTTACGACGGGGATGGCCCTTCCACCCACGTGTTTCTTCAGCGACGTCAGGACTCCTGCCTAGTTGCGAGGGACAACTCGGGATTCTCCTCGAGGCTTGGCAGGGCAATTGGGACGCCTCTCCAGCTGAGGCGGGAGACCAAGGGTCCCTTTCCACGTGCCACAGGAATCCTGGGACTCCTATCAAGTTTCACGAGGAGTCAGGCATCGTCTCCTTTGGAGGCACTGATCTCCGCGTACCTCTGGAGTTTTCAAAGGATGTGAGGCCTCCGGTCGCGATGAGGTGGGGAACTAGGTCATTCTCTGTGGTCTCCACAGGGGATTCAGACATCCTTTCGTCTTGGGAGATGCAAGACGAGCCTGCATTCAAGTCACTGCAGGGATATCCGGCCTTATTTCGCGTCAGGGCATCGCAGTGTCCATTCCACTTGAGCCCGCAAACTCAGGGTCCCTCTCACATACCTAGAGCTGAGAGAAGCCTCCTCTTGAGGTGCTTGTGGTAAGGTGGTATTCCTATGGAGTCGAATCCAAGGACTAACCTCTCATCTCGAGTTGATTCTTGGTCCACGGAGCTCTTTCGTGTTGCTACAGTGAACTCAGGATCCCTCTAGCCTTGAAACAGTGTTCTTGGGGTTTCTCTGGAGTGCCATCAAGGAAATCAAGGCTCCTTTCATGTGTGATGTGCAACACGGAATTGCTCTGCACGCAGTGCAGGGGAATCAGGCCTCATCTCGCGGCGAGGGGGAAGTCTCATGGTTTTTCTCGAGTTGCGGCGGGAATCTGGGGTATATTCTCGAGTTACGACGGGGATGGCCCTTCCACACACGTGTTTGTTCAGCGATGGCAGGACTCCTGCCTAGTTGCGAGGGACAACTCGGAATTCTCCTCGAGGCTTGGCAGGGAAATTGGGACGCCTCTCCATCCGAGGCGGGAGACCAAGGGTCCATTTCCACGTGCCACAGGAATCCTGGGACTCCTATCAAGTTTCACGAGGAGTCAGGCATCGTCTCCTTTGGAGGCACTGATCTCCGCGTACCTCTGGAGTTTTCAAAGGATGTGAGGCCTCCGGTCGCCATGAGGTGGGAAACTAGGTCTTTCTCAGTGGTCTCCACAGGGGATTCAGACATTCGTTCATTTTGGGAGATGCAAGACGAGCCTGCATTCAAGTCACTGCAGGGATATCCGGCCTTATTTCGCGTCAGGGCATCGCAGTGTCCATTCCACTTGAGGCCGCAAAATCAGGGTCCCTCTCACATACCTAGAGCTGATAGAAGCCTCCTCTTGAGGTGCTTGTGGTAAGGTGCTATTCCTCTGGAGTCGAATCCAGGGACTAACCTCTCAGCTCGAGTTAATTCTTGGTCCACGGAGCTCTTTCGTGTTGCTACAGTGACCTCAGGATCCCTCTAGCCTTGAAACAGTGTTCTTGGGTTTTCTCTGGAGTGCCATCAGGGAAATCAAGGCTCCTTTCATATGTGATGTGCAACACGGAATTGCTCTGCACGCAGTGCAGGGGAATCGGGCCTCATCTCGCGGCGAGGGGAAGTCTCATGGTTTTTCTCGAGTTGCGGCGGGAACCTGGGGTATATTCTCGAGTTACGACGGGGATGGCCCTTCCACCCACGTGTTTGTTCAGCAACGTCAGGACTCCTGCCTATTTGCGAGGGACAACTCGGGATTCTCCTCGAGGCTTGGCAGGGCAATTGGGACGCCTCTCCAGCTGAGGCGGGAGACCAAGGGTCCCTTTCGATGTGCCACAGGAATCCTGGGACTCCTTTCAAGTTTCACGAGGAGTCAGGCATCATCTCCTTTGGAGGCACTGATCTCCGCGTACCTCTGGAGTTTTCAAAGGATGTGAGGCCTCCGGTCGCGATGAGGTGGGGAACTAGGTCTTTCTCTGTGGTCTCCACAGGGGATTCAGACATCCTTTCATCTTGGGAGATGCAAGACGAGCCTGCATTCAAGTCACTGCAGGGATATCCGGCCTTATTTCGAGTCAGGGCATCGCGGTGTCCATTCCACTTGAGGCCGCAAACTCAGGGTCCCTCTCACATACCTAGAGCTGAGAGAAGCCTCCTCTTGAGGTGCTTGTGGTAAGGTGGTATTCCTCTGGAGTCGAAGCCAGGGACTAACCTCTCATCTCGAGTTGATTTTTGGTCCACGGAGCTCTTTTGTGTTGCTACAGTGACCTCAGGATCCCTCTAGCCTTGAAACAGTGTTCTTGGGTTTTCTCTGGAGTGCCATCAAGGAAATCAAGGCTCCTTTCATGTGTGATGTGCAACACGGAATTGCTCTGCAAGCAATGCAGGGGAATCAGGCCTCATCTCGCGGCGAGGAGGAAGTCTCATGGTTTTTCTCGAGTTGCGGCGGGAACCTGGGGTATATTCTCGAGTTACGACGGGGATGGCCCTTCCACCCACGTGTTTGTTCAGCGACGTCAGGACTCCTGCCTAGTTGCGAGGGACAACTCGGGATTCTCCTCGAGGCTTGGCAGAGCAATTGGGACGCCTCTCCAGCTGAGGCGGGAGACCAAGGGTCCCTTTCCGCGTGCCACAGGAATCCTGGGACTCCTATCAAGTTTCACGAGGAGTCAGGCATCGTCTCCTTTGGAGGCACTGATCTCCGCGTACCTCTGGAGTTTTCAAAGGATGTGAGGCCTCCGGTCGCGATGAGGTGGGGAACTAGGTCATTCTCTGTGGTCTCCACAGGGGATTCACACATCCTTTCGTCTTGGGAGATGCAAGACGAGCCTGCATTCAAGTCACTGCAGGGATATCCGGCCTTATTTCGCGTCAGGGCATCGCAGTGTCCATTCCACTTGAGGCCGCAAACTCAGGGTCCCTCTCACATACCTAGAGCTGAGAGAAGCCTCCTCTTGAGGTGCTTGTGGTAAGGTGGTATTCCTCTGGAGTCGAAGCCAGGGACTAACCTCTCATCTCGAGTTGATTCTTGGTCCACGGAGCTCTTTCGTGTTGCTACAGTGACCTCCGGATCCCTCTAGCCTTGAAACAGTGTTCTTGGGGTTTCTCTGGAGTGCCATCAAGGAAATCAAGGCTCCTTTCATGTGTGATGTGCAACACGGAATTGCTCTGCACGCAGTGCAGGGGAATCGGGCCTCATCTCGCGGCGAGGGGGAAGTCTCATGGTTTTTCTCGAGTTGCGGCGGGAACCTGGGGTATATTCTCGAGTTACGACGGGGATGGCCCTTCCACCCACGTGTTTGTTCAGCAACGTCAGGACTCCTGTCTATTTGCGAGGGACAACTCGGGATTCTCCTCGAGGCTTGGCAGGGCAATTGGGACGCCTCTCCAGCTGAGGCGGGAGACCAAGGGTCCCTTTCCACGAGCCACAGGAATCCTGGGACTCCTATCAAGTTTCACGAGGAGTCAGGCATCGTCTCCTTTGGAGGCACTGATCTCCGCGTACCTCTGGAGTTTTCAAAGGATGTGAGGCCTCCGGTCGCGATGAGGTGGGGAACTAGGTCTTTCTCTGTGGTCTCCACAGGGGATTCAGACATCCTTTCATCTTGGGAGATGCAAGACGAGCCTGCATTCAAGTCACTGCAGGGATATCCGGCCTTATTTCGAGTCAGGGCATCGCGGTGTCCATTCCACTTGAGGCCGCAAACTCAGGGTCCCTCTCACATACCTAGAGCTGAGAGAAGCCTCCTCTTGAGGTGCTTGTGGTAAGGTGGTATTCCTCTGGAGTCGAAGCCAGGGACTAACCTCTCATCTCGAGTTGATTTTTGGTCCACGGAGCTCTTTTGTGTTGCTACAGTGACCTCAGGATCCCTCTAGCCTTGAAACAGTGTTCTTGGGTTTTCTCTGGAGTGCCATCAAGGAAATCAAGGCTCCTTTCATGTGTGATGTGCAACACGGAATTGCTCTGCAAGCAATGCAGGGGAATCAGGCCTCATCTCGCGGCGAGGAGGAAGTCTCATGGTTTTTCTCGAGTTGCGGCGGGAACCTGGGGTATATTCTCGAGTTACGACGGGGATGGCCCTTCCACCCACGTGTTTGTTCAGCGACGTCAGGACTCCTGCCTAGTTGCGAGGGACAACTCGGGATTCTCCTCGAGGCTTGGCAGGGCAATTGGGACGCCTCTCCAGCTGAGGCGGGAGACCAAGGGTCCCTTTCCGCGTGCCACAGGAATCCTGGGACTCCTATCAAGTTTCACGAGGAGTCAGGCATCGTCTCCTTTGGAGGCACTGATCTCCGCGTACCTCTGGAGTTTTCAAAGGATGTGAGGCCTCCGGTCGCGATGAGGTGGGGAACTAGGTCATTCTCTGTGGTCTCCACAGGGGATTCACACATCCTTTCGTCTTGGGAGATGCAAGACGAGCCTGCATTCAAGTCACTGCAGGGATATCCGGCCTTATTTCGCGTCAGGGCATCGCAGTGTCCATTCCACTTGAGGCCGCAAACTCAGGGTCCCTCTCACATACCTAGAGCTGAGAGAAGCCTCCTCTTGAGGTGCTTGTGGTAAGGTGGTATTCCTCTGGAGTCGAAGCCAGGGACTAACCTCTCATCTCGAGTTGATTCTTGGTCCACGGAGCTCTTTCGTGTTGCTACAGTGACCTCCGGATCCCTCTAGCCTTGAAACAGTGTTCTTGGGGTTTCTCTGGAGTGCCATCAAGGAAATCAAGGCTCCTTTCATGTGTGATGTGCAACACGGAATTGCTCTGCACGCAGTGCAGGGGAATCGGGCCTCATCTCGCGGCGAGGGGGAAGTCTCATGGTTTTTCTCGAGTTGCGGCGGGAACCTGGGGTATATTCTCGAGTTACGACGGGGATGGCCCTTCCACCCACGTGTTTGTTCAGCAACGTCAGGACTCCTGCCTATTTGCGAGGGACAACTCGGGATTCTCCTCGAGGCTTGGCAGGGCAATTGGGACGCCTCTCCAGCTGAGGCGGGAGACCAAGGGTCCCTTTCCACGAGCCACAGGAATCCTGGGACTCCTATCAAGTTTCACGAGGAGTCAGGCATCGTCTCCTTTGGAGGCACTGATCTCCGCGTACCTCTGGAGTTTTCAAAGGATGTGAGGCCTCCGGTCGCGATGAGGTGGGGAACTAGGTCTTTCTCTGTGGTCTCCACAGGGGATTCAGACATCCTTTCGTCTTGGGAATTGCAAGACGAGCCTGCATTCAAGTCACTGCAGGGATATCCGGCCTTAGTTCGAGTCAGGGCATCGCGGTGTCCATTCCACTTGAGGCCGCAAACTCAGGGTCCCTCTCACATACCTAGAGCTGAGAGAAGCCTCCTCTTGAGGTGCTTGTGGTAAGGTGATATTCCTCTGGAGTCGAAGCCAGGGACTAACCTCTCATCTCGAGTTGATTTTTGGTCCACGGAGCTCTTTTGTGTTGCTACAGTGACCTCAGGATCCCGCTAGCCTTGAAACAGTGTTCTTGGGTTTTCTCTGGAGTGCCACCATGGAAATCAAGGCTCCTTTCATGTGTGATGTGCAACACGGAATTGCTCTGCACACAGTGCATGGGAATCGGGCCTCATATCGCAGCGAGGGGGAAGTCTCATGGTTTTTCTGGAGTTGCGGCGGTAACCTGGGGTATATTCTCGAGTTACGACGGGGATGGCCCTTCCACCCACGTGTTTGTTCAGCGACGGCAGGACTCCTGCCTAGTTGCGAGGGACAACTCGGGATTCTCCTCGAGGCTTGGCAGGGCAATTGGGACGCCTCTCCAGCTGAGGCGGGAGACCAAGGGTCCCTTTCCACGTGCCACAGGAATCCTGTGACTCCTATCAAGTTTCACGAGGAGTCAGGCATCGTCTCCTTTAGAGGCACTGATCTCCGCATACCTCTGGAGTTTTCAAAGGATGTGAGGCCTCCGGTCGCGATGAGGTGGGGAACTAGGTCTTTCTCTGTGTTCTCCACAGGGAATTCAGACATCCTTTCGTCTTAGGAGATGCAAGACGAGCCTGCCTTCAAGTCACTGCAGGGATATCCGGCCTTATTTCGAGTCAGGGCATCGCGGTGTCCATTCCACTTGAGGATGAAAACTCAGGGTCCCTCTCACATACCTAGAGGTGAGAGAAGCCTCCTCTTGAGGTGCTTGTGGTGAGGTGGTAGTCCTCTGGAGTCGAAGCCAGGGACTAACCTCTCATCTCGAGTTGATTTTTGGTCCACGGAGCTCTTTCGTGTTGCTACAGTGACCTCAGGATCCCTCTAGCCTTGAAACAGTATTCTTGGGGTTTCTCTGGAGTGCCATCAAGGAAATCAAGGCTCCTTTCATGTGTGATGTGCAACATGGAATTGCTCTGCACGCAGTGCAGGGGAATCGGGCCTCATCTCGCGGCGAGGGGGAAGTCTCATGGTTTTTCTCGAGTTGCGGCGGAAACCTGGGGTATATTCTCGAGTTACGACGGGGATGGCCCTTCCACCCACGTGTTTATTCAGCGATGTCAGGACACCTGCCTAGTTGCGAGGGACAACTCGAGATTCTCCTCGAGGCTTGGCAGGGCAATTGGGACGCCTCTCTAGCTGAGGCGGGAGACCAAGGGTCCCTTTCCACGAGCCACAGGAATCCTGGGACTCCTATCAAGTTTCACGAGGAGTCAGGCATCGTCTCCTTTGGAGGCACTGATCTCCGCGTACCTCTGGAGTTTTCAAAGGATGTGAGGCCTCCGGTCGCGATGAGGTGGGGAACTAGATCTTTCTCTGTGGTCTCCACAGGGGATTCAGACATCCTTTCGTCTTGGGAGATGCAAGACGAGCCTGCATTCAAGTCACTGCAGCGATATCCGGCCTTAGTTCGAGTCAGGGCATCGCGGTGTCCATTCCACTTGATGCCGCAAACTCAGGGTCCCTCTCACATACCTAGAGCTGAGAGAAGCCTCCTCTTGAGGTGCTTGTGGTAAGGTGGTTTTCCTCTGGAGTCGAAGCCAGGGAATAACCTCTCATCTCGAGTTGATTTTTGGTCCACGGAGCTCTTTCCTGTTGCTACAGTGACCTCAGGATCCCTCTAGCCTTGAAACAGTGTTCTTGGGGTTTCTCTGGAGTTCCATCAAGGAAATCAAGGCTCCTTTCATCTGTGATGTGCAACACGGAATTGCTCTGCATGCAGTGCAGGGGAATCGGGCCTCATCTCGCGGCGAGGGGGAAGTCTCATGGTTTTTCTCCAGTTGCGGCGGGCACCTGGGTTATATTCTCGAGTTACGACGGGGATGGCCCTTCCACACACGTGTTTGTTCAGCAACGTCAGGACTCCTGCCTATTTGCGAGGGACAACTCGGGATTCTCCTCGAGGCTTGGCAGGTCAATTGCGACGCCTCTCCAGCTGAGGCGGGAGACCAAGGGTCCCTTTCGATGTGCCACAGGAATCCTGGGACTCCTATCAAGTTTCACGAGGAGTCAGGCATCGTCTCCTTTGGAGGCACTGATTTCCGCGTACCTCTGGAGTTTTCAAAGGATGTGAGGCCTCCGTTCGCGATGAGGTGGGGAACTAGGTCTTTCTCTGTGGTCTCCACAGGGGATTCAGACATCCTTTCGTCTTGGGAGATGCAAGACGAGCCTGCATTCAAGTCACTGCAGGGATATCCGGCCTTATTTCGAGTCAGGGCATCGCGGTGTCCATTCCACTTGAGGCCGCAAACTCAGGGTCCCTCTCATATACCTAGAGCTGAGAGAAGCCTCCTCTTGAGGTGCTTGTGGTAAGGTGGTATTCCTCTGGAGTCGAAGCCAGGGACTAACCTCTCATCTCGAGTTGATTTTTGGTCCAGGGAGCTCTTTCGTGTTGCTACAGTGACCTCAGGATCCCTCTAGCCTTGAAACAGTGTTCTTGGGGTTTCTCCGGAGTGCCATCAAGGAAATCAAGGCTCCTTTCATGTGTGATGTGCAACACGGAATTGCTCTGCACGCAGTGCAGATGAATCGGGCCTCATATCGCGGCGAGGGGGAAGTCTCATGGTTTTTCTCGAGTTGCGGCGGGAACCTGGGGTATATTCTCGAGTTACGACGGGGATGGCCCTTCCACCCACGTGTTTGTTCAGCGACGTCAGGACTCCTGCCTAGTTGCGAGGGACAACTCGGGATTCTCCTCGAGGCTTGGCAGGGCAATTGGGACGCTTCTCCAACTGAGGCGGGAGACCAAGGCTCCCTTTCCACGAGCCACAGGAATCCTGGGACTCCTATCAAGTTTCTTGAGGAGTCAGGCATCGTCTCCTTTGGAGGCACTGATCTCCGCATACCTCTGGAGTTTTCAAAGGATGTGAGGCCTCCGGTCGCGATGAGGTGGGGAACTAGGTCTTTCTCTTTGGTCTCCACAGGGGATTCAGACATCCTTTCGTCTTTGGAGATGCAAGACGAGCCTGCATTCAAGTCACTGCCGGGATATTCGGCCTTATTTCGAGTAAGGGCATCGCAGTTTCCATTCCACTTGAGTCCGCAAAATCAGGGTCCCTCTCACATACCTAGAGCTGAGAGAAGCCTCCTCTTGAGGTGCTTGTGGTAATGTGGTATTCCTCTGGAGTCGAAGCCAGGGACTAACCTCTCATATCGAGTTGATTTTTGTCCACGGAGCTCTTTCGTGTTGCTACAGTGACCTCAGGATCCCTCTAGCCTTGAAACAGTGTTCTTGGGGTTTCTCTGGAGTGCCATCAAGGAAATCAAGGCTCCTTTCTTGTTTGATGTGCAACACGGAATTGCTCTGCACGCAGTGCAGGGGAATCGGGCCTCATTTCGCGGCGAGGGGGAAGTCTTATGGTTTTTCTCGAGTTGCGGCGGGAACCTGGGTTATATTCTCGAGTTACGACGGGGATTGCCCTTCACCCACGTGTTTCTTCAGCAATGTCAGGACTCCTGCCTAGTTGCGAGGGACAACTCGGGATTCTCCTCGAGGCTTGGCAGGGCAATTGGGACGCCTCTCCAGCTGAGGCGGGAGACCAAGAGTCCCTTTCCACGTGCCACAGGAATCCTGGGACTCCTATCAAGTTTCACGAGGAGTCAGGCATCGTCTCCTTTGGAGGCACTGATCTCCGCGTACCTCTGGAGTTTTCAAAGGATGTGAGGCCTCCGGTCGCGATGAGGTGGGGAACTAGGTCTTTCTCTGTGGTCTCCACAGGGGATTCAGACATCCTTTCATCTTGGGAGATGCAAGATGAGCCTGCATTCAAGTCACTGCAGGGATATCCGGCCTTATTTCGAGTCAGGGCATCTCGATCTCCATTCCACTTGAGGCCGCAAACTCAGGGTCCCTCTCACATACCTAGAGCTGAGAGAAGCCTCCTCTTGAGGTGCTTGTGGTAAGGTGGTATTCCTCTGGAGTCGAAGCCAGGGACTAACCTCTCATCTAGAGTTGATTTTTGGTCCACGGAGCTCTTTCGTGTTGCTACAGTGACCTCAGGATCCCTCTAGCCTTGAAACAGTGTTCCTGGGGTTTCTCTGGAGTGCCATCAAGGAAATCAAGGCTCCTTCATGTGTGATGTGCAACACGGAATTGCTCTGCACGCAGTGCGGGGGAATCGGGCCTCATCTCGCGGCGAGGGGGAAGTCTCATGGTTTTTCTCGAGTTGCGGCGGGAACCTGGGGAATATTCTCGAGTTGCGAGGATTTGGCCCTTCCACACACGTGTTTGTTCAGCGACGTCAGGACTCCTGCCAAGTTGCGAGGGACAACTCGGGATTCTCCTCGAGGCTTGGCAGGGCAATTGGGACGCCTCTCCAGCTGAGGCGGGAGACCAAGGGTCCCTTTCCACGTGCCACAGGAATCCTGGGACTCCTATCAAGTTTCAAGAGGAGTCAGGCATCGTCTCCTTTGGCGGCACTGATCTCCGCATACCTCTGGAGTTTTCAAAGGATGTGAGGCCTCCGGTCGCCATGAGTTGGGGAACTAGGTCTTTCTCTGTGGTCTCCACAGTGGATTCAGACATCCGTTCATCTTGGGAGATGCAAGACGAGCCTGCATTCAAGTCACTGCAGGGATAACCGGCCTTATTTCGCGTCAGGGCCTCGCGGTGTCCATTCCACTTGAGGCCGCAAACTCAGGGTCCCTCTCACATACCTAGAGCTGAGAGAAGCCTCCTCTTGAGGTGCTTGTGATAAGGTGGTATTCCTCTGAAGTCGAAGCCAGGGACTAACCTCTCATCTCGAGTTGATTCATGGTCCACGGAGCTATTTCGTGCTGCTACAGTGACCTCAGGATCCCTCCAGCCTTGAAACAGTGTTCTTGGGGTTTCTCTGGAGTGCCATCAAGGAAATCAAGGCTCCTTTCATGTGTGATGTGCAACACGGAATTGCTCTGCACGCAGTGCAGGGGAATCGGGCCTCATCTCGCGGCGAGTGGGAAGTCTCATGGTTTTTTTCGAGTTGCGGCGGGAACCTGGGGTATATTCTCGAGTTACAACGGGGATGGCCCTTCCACCCACGTGTTTGTTCAGCGACGTCAGGACTCCTGCCTAGTAGCGAGGGACAACTCGGGATTCTCCTCGAGGCTTGGCAGGGCAATTGGGACGCCTCTCCAGCTGAGTCGGGAGACCAAGGGTCCCTTTCCACGTGCCACAGGAATCCTGTGACTCCTATCAAGTTTCACGAGGAGTCAGGCATCGTCTCCTTTGGAGGCACTGATCTCCGCGTACCTCTGGAGTTTTCAAAGGATGTGAGGCCTCCGGTCGCGATGAGGTGGGGAACTAGGTCATTCTCTGTGGTCTCCACAGGGGATTCAGACATCCTTTCGTCTTGGGAGATGCAAGACGAGCCTGCATTCAAGTCACTGCAGGGATATCCGGCCTTATTTCGCCTCAGGGCATCGCAGTGTCCATTCCACTTGAGGCCGCAAACTCAGGGTCCCTCTCACATACCTAGAGCTGAGAGAAGCCTTCTCTTGAGGTGCTTGTGGTGAGGTGGTATTCCTATGGAGTCGAATCCAGGGACTAACCTCTCATCTCGAGTTGATTCTTGGTCCACGGAGCTCTTTCGTGTTGCTACAGTGACCTCAGGATCCCTCTAGCCTTGAAACAGTGTTCTTAGGGTTTCTCTGGAGTGCCATCAAGGAAATCAAGGCTCCTTTCATGTGTGATGTGCAACACGGAATTGCTCTGCACGCAGTGCAGGGGAATCAGGCCTCATCTCGCGGCGAGGGGGAAGTCTCATGGTTTTTCTCGAGTTGCGGCGGGAATCTGGGGTATATTCTCGAGTTACGACGGGGATGGCCCTTCCACACACGTGTTTGTTCAGCGATGGCAGGACTCCTGCCTAGTTGCGAGGGACAACTCGGAATTCTCCTCGAGGCTTGGCAGGAAAATTGGGACGCCTCTCCATCCGAGGCGGGAGACCAAGGGTCCGTTTCCACGTGCCACAGGAATCCTGGGACTCCTATCAAGTTTCACGAGGAGTCAGGCATCGTCTCCTTTGGAGGCACTGATCTCCGCGTACCTCTGGAGTTTTCAAAGGATGTGAGGCCTCCGGTCGCCATGAGGTGGGAAACTAGGTCTTTCTCAGTGGTCTCCACAGGGGATTCAGACATTCGTTCATTTTGGGAGATGCAAGACGAGCCTGCATTCAAGTCACTGCAGGGATATCCGGCCTTATTTCGCGTCAGGGCATCGCAGTGTCCATTCCACTTGAGGCCGCAAAATCAGGGTCCCTCTCACATACCTAGAGCTGAGAGAAGCCTCCTCTTGAGGTGCTTGTGGTAAGGTGCTATTCCTCTGGAGTCGAATCCAGGGACTAACCTCTCATCTCGAGTTGATTCTTGGTCCACGGAGCTCTTTCGTGTTGCTACAGTGACCTCAGGATCCCTCTAGCCTTGAAACAGTGTTCTTGGGTTTTCTCTGGAGTGCCATCAAGGAAATCAAGGCTCCTTTCATGTGTGATGTGCAACACGGAATTGCTCTGCAAGCAGTGCAGGGGAATCAGGCCTCATCTCGCGGCGAGGAGGAAGTCTCATGGTTTTTCTCGAGTTGCGGCGGGAACCTGGGGTATATTCTCGAGTTACGACGGGGATGGCCCTTCCACCCACGTGTTTGTTCAGCGACGTCAGGACTCCTGCCTAGTTGCGAGGGACAACTCGGGATTCTCCTCGAGGCTTGGCAGGGCAATTGGGACGCCTCTTCAGCTGAGGCGGGAGACCAAGGGTCCCTTTCCACGTGCCACAGGAATCCTGGGACTCCTATCAAGTTTCACGAGGAGTCAGGCATCGTCTCCTTTGGAGGCACTGATCTCCGCGTACCTCTGGAGTTTTCAAAAGATGTGAGGCCTCCGGTCGCGATGAGGTGGGGAACTAGGTCTTTTTCTGTGGTCTCCACAGGGGATTTAGACATCCGTTCATCTTGGGAGATGCAAGACGAGCCTGTATTCAAGTCACTGCAGGGATATCCGGCCTTATTTCGAGTCAGGGCATCGCGGTGCCATTCCACTTGAGGCCGCAAACTCAGGGTCCCTCTCACATAGCTAGAGCTGAGAGAAGCCTCCTCTTGAGGTGCTTGTGGTGAGGTGGTATTCCTCTGGAGTCGAAGCCAGGGACTAACCTCTCATCTTGAGTTGATTTTTGGTGCACGGAGCTCTTTCGTGTTGCTACAGTGACCTCAGGATCCCTCTAGCCTTGAAACAATGTTCTTGGGGTTTCTCTGGAGTGCCATCAAGGAAATCAAGGCTCTTTTCATGTGTGATGTGCAACACGGAATTGCTCTGCACGCAGTGCAGGGTATCGGGTCTCATATTGCTGCGAGGGTTAAGTCTAATGGTTTTTCTCGAGTTGCTATTGGAACCTGGGGTATATTCTCGAGTTACGACGGGGATGGCCCTTCCACACACGTGTTTGTTCAGCGACGTCAGGACTCCTGCCTAGTTGCGAGGGACAACTCGGGATTCTCCTCGAGGCTTGACAGGGCAATTGGGACGCCTCTCCAGCTGAGTCGGGAGACCAAGGGTCCCTTTCCACGTGCCACAGGAATCCAGGGACTCCTATCAAGTTTAACGAGGAGTCAGGCATCGTCTCCTTTGGAGGCACTGATCTCCGCGTACCTCTGGAGTTTTCAAAGGATGTGAGGCCTCCGGTCGCGATGATGTGGGGAACTAGGTCTTTTTCTGTGGTCTCCACAGGGGATTCAGACATCCGTTCATCTTGGGAGATGCAAGACGAGCCTGCATTCAAGTCACTGCAGGGATATCCGGCCTTATTTCGCGTCAGGGCCTCGCGGTGTCCATTCCACTTGAGGCCGCAAACTCAGGGTCCCTCTCACATACCTAGAGCTGAGAGAAGCCTCCTCTTGAGGTGCTTGTGGTGAGGTGGTATTCCTATGGAGTCGAATCCAGGGACTAACCTCTCATCTCGAGTTGATTCTTGGTCCACGGAGCTCTTTCGTGTTGCTACAGTGACCTCAGGATCCCTCTAGCCTTGAAACAGTGTTCTTGGGGTTTCTCTGGAGTGCCATCAAGGAAATCAAGCCTCCTTTCATGTGTGATGTGCAACACGGAATTGCTCTGCACGCAGTGCAGGGGAATCAGGCCTCATCTCGCGGCGAGGGGGAAGTCTCATGGTTTTTCTCGAGTTACGGCGGGAATCTGGGGTATATTCTCGAGTTACGACGGGGATGGCCCTTCCACACACGTGTTTGTTCAGCGATGGCAGGACTCCTGCCTAGTTGCGAGGGACAACTCGGAATTCTCCTCGAGGCTTGGCAGGGAAATTGGGACGCCTCTCCATCCGAGGCGGGAGACCAAGGGTCCGTTTCCACGTGCCACAGGAATCCTGGGACTCCTATCAAGTTTCACGAGGAATCAGGCATCGTCTCCTTTGGAGGCACTGATCTCCGCGTACCTCTGGAGTTTTCAAAGGATGTGAGGCCTCCGGTCGCCATGAGGTGGGAAACTAGGTCTTTCTCAGTGGTCTCCACAGGGGATTCAGACATTCGTTCATTTTGGGAGATGCAAGACGAGCCTGCATTCAAGTCACTGCAGGGATATCCGGCCTTATTTCGCGTCAGGGCATCGCAGTGTCCATTCCACTTGAGGCCGCAAAATCAGGGTCCCTCTCACATACCTAGAGCTGAGAGAAGCCTCCTCTTGAGGTGCTTGTGGTAAGGTGCTATTTCTCTGGAGTCGAATCCAGGGACTAACCTCTCAGCTCGAGTTGATTCTTGGTCCACGGAGCTCTTTCGTGTTGCTACAGTGACCTCAGGATCCCTCTAGCCTTGAAACAGTGTTCTTGGGTTTTCTCTGGAGTGCCATCAGGGAAATCAAGGCTCCTTTCATATGTGATGTGCAACACGGAATTGCTCTGCACGCAGTGCAGGCGAATCGGGCCTCATCTCGCGGCGAGGGGAAGTCTCATGGTTTTTCTCGAGTTGCGGCGGGAACTTGGGGTATATTCTCGAGTTACGACGGGGATGGCCCTTCCACCCACGTGTTTGTTCAGCAACGTCAGGACTCCTGCCTATTTGCGAGGGACAACTCGGGATTCTCCTCGAGGCTTGGCAGGGCAATTGGGACGCCTCTCCAGCTGAGGCGGGAGACCAAGGGTCCCTTTCGATGTGCCACAGGAATCCTGGGACTCCTTTCAAGTTTCACGAGGAGTCAGGCATCATCTCCTTTGGAGGCACTGATCTCCGCGTACCTCTGGAGTTTTCAAAGGATGTGAGGCCTCCGGTCGCGATGAGGTGGGGAACTAGGTCTTTCTCTGTGGTCTCCACAGGGGATTCAGACATCCTTTCGTCTTGGGAGATGCAAGACGAGCCTGCATTCAAGTCACTGCAGGGATATCCGGCCTTATTTCGAGTCAGGGCATCGCGGTGTCCATTCCACTTGAGGCCGCAAACTCAGGGTCCCTCTCACATACCTAGAGCTGAGAGAAGCCTCCTCTTGAGGTGCTTGTGGTAAGGTGGTATTCCTCTGGAGTCGAAGCCAGGGACTAACCTCTCATCTCGAGTTGATTTTTGGTCCACGGAGCTCTTTTGTGTTGCTACAGTGACCTCAGGATCCCTCTAGCCTTGAAACAGTGTTCTTGGGTTTTCTCTGGAGTGCCATCAAGGAAATCAAGGCTCCTTTCATGTGTGATGTGCAACACGGAATTGCTCTGCAAGCAATGCAGGGGAATCAGGCCTCATCTCGCGGCGAGGAGGAAGTCTCATGGTTTTTCTCGAGTTGCGGCGGGAACCTGGGGTATATTCTCGAGTTACGACGGGGATGGCCCTTCCACCCACGTGTTTGTTCAGCGACGTCAGGACTCCTGCCTAGTTGCGAGGGACAACTCGGGATTCTCCTCGAGGCTTGGCAGGGCAATTGGGACGCCTCTCCAGCTGAGGCGGGAGACCAAGGGTCCCTTTCCACGTGCCACAGGAATCCTGGGACTCCTATCAAGTTTCACGAGGAGTCAGGCATCGTCTCCTTTGGAGGCACTGATCTCCGCGTACCTCTGGAGTTTTCAAAGGATGTGAGGCCTCCGGTCGCGATGAGGTGGGGAACTAGGTCATTCTCTGTGGTCTCCACAGGGGATTCAGACATCCTTTCGTCTTGGGAGATGCAAGACGAGCCTGCATTCAAGTCACTGCAGGGATATCCGGCCTTATTTCGCGTCAGGGCATCGCAGTGTCCATTCCACTTGAGGCCGCAAACTCAGGGTCCCTCTCACATACCTAGAGCTGAGAGAAGCCTCCTCTTGAGGTGCTTGTGGTGAGGTGGTATTCCTATGGAGTCGAATCCAGGGACTAACCTCTCATCTCGAGTTGATTCTTGGTCCACGGAGCTCTTTCGTGTTGCTACAGTGACCTCAGGATCCCTCTAGCCTTGAAACAGTGTTCTTGGGGTTTCTCTGGAGTGCCATCAAGGAAATCAAGGCTCCTTTCATGTGTGATGTGCAACACGGAATTGCTCTGCACGCAGTGCAGGGGAATCAGGCCTCATCTCGCGGCGAGGGGGAAGTCTCATGGTTTTTCTCGAGTTGCGGCGGGAATCTGGGGTATATTCTCGAGTTACGACGGGGATGGCCCTTCCACACACGTGTTTGTTCAGCGATGGCAGGACTCCTGCCTAGTTGCGAGGGACAACTCGGAATTCTCCTCGAGGCTTGGCAGGGAAATTGGGACGCCTCTCCATCCGAGGCGGGAGACCAAGGGTCCATTTCCACGTGCCACAGGAATCCTGGGACTCCTATCAAGTTTCACGAGGAGTCAGGCATCGTCTCCTTTGGAGGCACTGATCTCCGCGTACCTCTGGAGTTTTCAAAGGATGTGAGGCCTCCGGTCGCCATGAGGTGGGAAACTAGGTCTTTCTCAGTGGTCTCCACAGGGGATTCAGACATTCGTTCATTTTGGGAGATGCAAGACGAGCCTGCATTCAAGTCACTGCAGGGATATCCGGCCTTATTTCGCGTCAGGGCATCGCAGTGTCCATTCCACTTGAGGCCGCAAAATCAGGGTCCCTCTCACATACCTAGAGCTGAGAGAAGCCTCCTCTTGAGGTGCTTGTGGTAAGGTGCTATTCCTCTGGAGTCGAATCCAGGGACTAACCTCTCAGCTCGAGTTAATTCTTGGTCCACGGAGCTCTTTCGTGTTGCTACAGTGACCTCAGGATCCCTCTAGCCTTGAAACAGTGTTCTTGGGTTTTCTCTGGAGTGCCATCAGGGAAATCAAGGCTCCTTTCATATGTGATGTGCAACACGGAATTGCTCTGCACGCAGTGCAGGGGAATCGGGCCTCATCTCGCGGCGAGGGGAAGTCTCATGGTTTTTCTCGAGTTGCGGCGGGAACCTGGGGTATATTCTCGAGTTACGACGGGGATGGCCCTTCCACCCACGTGTTTGTTCAGCAACGTCAGGACTCCTGCCTATTTGCGAGGGACAACTCGGGATTCTCCTCGAGGCTTGGCAGGGCAATTGGGACGCCTCTCCAGCTGAGGCGGGAGACCAAGGGTCCCTTTCGATGTGCCACAGGAATCCTGGGACTCCTTTCAAGTTTCACGAGGAGTCAGGCATCATCTCCTTTGGAGGCACTGATCTCCGCGTACCTCTGGAGTTTTCAAAGGATGTGAGGCCTCCGGTCGCGATGAGGTGGGGAACTAGGTCTTTCTCTGTGGTCTCCACAGGGGATTCAGACATCCTTTCATCTTGGGAGATGCAAGACGAGCCTGCATTCAAGTCACTGCAGGGATATCCGGCCTTATTTCGAGTCAGGGCATCGCGGTGTCCATTCCACTTGAGGCCGCAAACTCAGGGTCCCTCTCACATACCTAGAGCTGAGAGAAGCCTCCTCTTGAGGTGCTTGTGGTAAGGTGGTATTACTCTGGAGTCGAAGCCAGGGACTAACCTCTCATCTCGAGTTGATTTTTGGTCCACGGAGCTCTTTTGTGTTGCTACAGTGACCTCAGGATCCCTCTAGCCTTGAAACAGTGTTCTTGGGTTTTCTCTGGAGTGCCATCAAGGAAATCAAGGCTCCTTTCATGTGTGATGTGCAACACGGAATTGCTCTGCAAGCAATGCAGGGAAATCAGGCCTCATCTCGCGGCGAGGAGGAAGTCTCATGGTTTTTCTCGAGTTGCGGCGGGAACCTGGGGTATATTCTCGAGTTACGACGGGGATGGCCCTTCCACCCACGTGTTTGTTCAGCGACGTCAGGACTCCTGCCTAGTTGCGAGGGACAACTCGGGATTCTCCTCGAGGCTTGGCAGGGCAATTGGGACGCCTCTCCAGCTGAGGCGGGAGACCAAGGGTCCCTTTCCGCGTGCCACAGGAATCCTGGGACTCCTATCAAGTTTCACGAGGAGTCAGGCATCGTCTCCTTTGGAGGCACTGATCTCCGCGTACCTCTGGAGTTTTCAAAGGATGTGAGGCCTCCGGTCGCGATGAGGTGGGGAACTAGGTCATTCTCTGTGGTCTCCACAGGGGATTCACACATCCTTTCGTCTTGGGAGATGCAAGACGAGCCTGCATTCAAGTCACTGCAGGGATATCCGGCCTTATTTCGCGTCAGGGCATCGCAGTGTCCATTCCACTTGAGGCCGCAAACTCAGGGTCCCTCTCACATACCTAGAGCTGAGAGAAGCCTCCTCTTGAGGTGCTTGTGGTAAGGTGGTATTCCTCTGGAGTCGAAGCCAGGGACTAACCTCTCATCTCGAGTTGATTCTTGGTCCACGGAGCTCTTTCGTGTTGCTACAGTGACCTCCGGATCCCTCTAGCCTTGAAACAGTGTTCTTGGGGTTTCTCTGGAGTGCCATCAAGGAAATCAAGGCTCCTTTCATGTGTGATGTGCAACACGGAATTGCTCTGCACGCAGTGCAGGGGAATCAGGCCTCATCTCGCGGCGAGGGGGAAGTCTCATGGTTTTTCTCGAGTTGCGGCGGGAATCTGCGGTACATTCTCGAGTTAGGACGGGGATGTCCCTTCCACACACGTGTTTGTTCAGCGACGTCAGGACTCCTGCCTAGTTGCGAGGGACAACTCGGGATTCTCCTCGAGGCTTGGCAGGGAAATTGGGACGCCTCTCCATCCGAGGCGGGAGACCAAGGGTCCCTTTCCACGTGCCACAGGAATCCTGGGACTCCTATCAAGTTTCACGAGGAGTCAGGCATCGTCTCCTTTGGAGGCACTGATCTCCGCGTACCTCTGGAGTTTTCAAAGGATGTGAGGCCTCCGGTCGCCATGAGGTGGGAAACTAGGTCTTTCTCAGTGGTCTCCACAGGGGATTCAGACATTCGTTCATTTTGGGAGATGCAAGACGAGCCTGCATTCAAGTCACTGCAGGGATATCCGGCCTTATTTCGCCTCAGGGCATCGCAGTGTCCATTCCACTTGAGGCCGCAAAATCAGGGTCCCTCTCACATACCTAAAGCTGAGAGAAGCCTCCTCTTGAGGTGCTTATGGTAAGGTGGTATTCCTCTGGAGTCGAAGTTGGGACTAACCTCTCATCTCGAGTTGATTCTTGGTCCACGGAGCTCTTTCGTGTTGCTACAGTGACCTCAGGATCCCTCTAGCCTTGAAACAGTGTTCTTGGGTTTTCTCTGGAGTGCCATCAAGGAAATCAAGGCTCCTTTCATATGTGATGTGCAACACGGAATTGCTCTGCACGCAGTGCAGGGGAATCGGGCCTCATCTCGCGGCGAGGGGGAAGTCTCATGGTTTTTCTCGAGTTGCGGCGGGAACCTGGGGTATATTCTCGAGTTACGTCGGGGATGGCCCTTCCACCCACGTGTTTGTTCAGCAACGTCAGGACTCCTGCCTATTTGCGAGGGACAACTCGGGATTCTCCTCGAGGCTTGGCAGGGCAATTGGGACGCCTCTCCAGCTGAGGCGGGAGACCAAGGGTCCCTTTCGATGTGCCACAGGAATCCTGGGACTCCTATCAAGTTTCACGAGGAGTCAGGCATCGTCTCCTTTGGAGGCACTGATCTCCGCGTACCTCTGGAGTTTTCAAAGGATGTGAGGCCTCCGGTCGCCGTGAGGTTGGGAACTAGGTCTTTCTCTGTGGTCTCCACAGGGGATTCAGACATCCTTTCATCTTGGGAGATGCAAGACGAGCCTGCATTCAAGTCACTGCAGGGATATCCGGCCTTATTTCGAGTCAGGGCATCGCGGTGTCCATTCCACTTGAGGCCGCAAACTCAGGGTCCCTCTCACATACCTAGAGCTGAGAGAAGCCTCCTCTTGAGGTGCTTGTGGTAAGGTGGTATTCCTCTGTAGTCGAAGCCAGGGACTAACCTCTCATCTCGAGTTGATTTTTGGTCCACGGAGCTCTTTCCTGTTGCTACAGTGACCTCAGGATTCCTCTAGCCTTGAAACAGTGTTCTTGGGGTTTCTCTGGAGTGCCATCAAGGAAATCAAGGCTCCTTTCATGTGTGATGTGCAACACGGAATTGCTCTGCAAGCAGTGCAGGGGAATCAGGCCTCATCTCGCGGCGAGGAGGAAGTCTCATGGTTTTTCTCGAGTTGCGGCGGGAACCAGGGGTATATTCTCGAGTTACGACGGGGATGGCCCTTCCACACACGTGTTTGTTCAGCGACGTCAGGACTCCTGCCTAGTTGCGAGGGACAACTCGGGATTCTCCTCGAGGCTTGGAAGGGAAATTGGGACGCCTCTCCATCCGAGGCGGGAGACCAAGGGTCCGTTTCCACGTGCCACAGGAATCCTGGGACTCCTATCAAGTTTCACGAGGAGTCAGGCATCGTCTCCTTTGGAGGCACTGATCTCCGCGTACCTCTGGAGTTTTCAAAGGATGTGAGGCCTCCGGTCGCCATGAGGTGGGAAACTAGGTCTTTCTCAGTGGTCTCCACAGGGGATTCAGACATTCGTTCATTTTGGGAGATGCAAGACGAGCCTGCATTCAAGTCACTGCAAGGATATCCGGCCTTATTTCGCGTCAGGGCATCGCAGTGTCCATTCCACTTGAGGCCGCAAAATCAGGGTCCCTCTCACATACCTAGAGCTGAGAGAAGCCTCCTCTTGAGGTGCTTGTGGTAAGGTGCTATTCCTCTGGAGTCGAATCCAGGGACTAACCTCTCATCTCGAGTTGATTCTTGGTCCACGGAGCTCTTTCGTGTTGCTACAGTGACCTCAGGATCCCTCTAGCCTTGAAACAGTGTTCTTGGGTTTTCTCTGGAGTGCCATCAGGGAAATCAAGGCTCCTTTCATATGTGATGTGCAACACGGAATTGCTCTGCACGCAGTGCAGGGGAATCGGGCCTCATCTCGCGGCGAGGGGAAGTCTCATGGTTTTTCTCGAGTTGCGGCGGGAACCTGGGGTATATTCTCGAGTTACGACGGGGATGGCCCTTCCACCCACGTGTTTGTTCAGCAACGTCAGGACTCCTGCCTATTTGCGAGGGACAACTCGGGATTCTCCTCGAGGATTGGCAGGGCAATTGGGACGCCTCTCCAGCTGAGGCGGGAGACCAAGGGTCCCTTTCCACGAGCCACAGGAATCCTGGGACTCCTATCAAGTTTCACGAGGAGTCAGGCATCGTCTCCTTTGGAGGCACTGATCTCCGCGTACCTCTGGAGTTTTCAAAGGATGTGAGGCCTCCGGTCGCGATGAGGTGGGGAACTAGGTCTTTCTCTGTGGTCTCCACAGGGGATTCAGACATCCTTTCGTCTTGGGAATTGCAAGACGAGCCTGCATTCAAGTCACTGCAGGGATATCCGGCCTTATTTCGAGTCAGGGCATCGCGGTGTCCATTCCACTTGAGGCCGCAAACTCAGGGTCCCTCTCACATACCTAGAGCTGAGAGAAGCCTCCTCTTGAGGTGCTTGTGGTAAGGTGGTATTCCTCTGGAGTCGAAGCCAGGGACTAACCTCTCATCTCGAGTTGATTTTTGGTCCACGGAGCTCTTTTGTGTTGCTACAGTGACCTCAGGATCCCGCTAGCCTTGAAACAGTGTTCTTGGGTTTTCTCTGGAGTGCCACCATGGAAATCAAGGCTCCTTTCATGTGTGATGTGCAACACGGAATTGCTCTGCACACAGTGCATGGGAATCGGGCCTCATATCGCGGCGAGGGGGAAGTCTCATGGTTTTTCTGGAGTTGCGGCGGTAACCTGGGGTATATTCTCGAGTTACGACGGGGATGGCCCTTCCACCCACGTGTTTGTTCAGCGACGGCAGGACTCCTGCCTAGTTGCGAGGGACAACTCGGGATTCTCCTCGAGGCTTGGCAGGGCAATTGGGACGCCTCTCCAGCTGAGGCGGGAGACCAAGGGTCCCTTTCCACGTGCCACAGGAATCCTGTGACTCCTATCAAGTTTCACGAGGAGTCAGGCATCGTCTCCTTTAGAGGCACTGATCTCCGCATACCTCTGGAGTTTTCAAAGGATGTGAGGCCTCCGGTCGCGATGAGGTGGGGAACTAGGTCTTTCTCTGTGTTCTCCACAGGGGATTCAGACATCCTTTCGTCTTAGGAGATGCAAGACGAGCCTGCCTTCAAGTCACTGCAGGGATATCCGGCCTTATTTCGAGTCAGGGCATCGCGGTCTCCATTCCACTTGAGGATGAAAACTCAGGGTCCCTCTCACATACCTAGAGCTGAGAGAAGCCTCCTCTTGAGGTGCTTGTGGTGAGGTGGTAGTCCTCTGGAGTCGAAGCCAGGGACTAACCTCTCATCTCGAGTTGATTTTTGGTCCACGGAGCTCTTTCGTGTTGCTACAGTGACCTCAGGATCCCTCTAGCCTTGAAACAGTATTCTTGGGGTTTCTCTGGAGTGCCATCAAGGAAATCAAGGCTGCTTTCATGTGTGATGTGCAACATGGAATTGCTCTGCACGCAGTGCAGGGGAATCGGGCCTCATCTCGCGGCGAGGGGGAAGTCTCATGGTTTTTCTCGAGTTGCGGCGGAAACCTGGGGTATATTCTCGAGTTACGACGGGGATGGCCCTTCCACCCACGTGTTTATTCAGCGATGTCAGGACACCTGCCTAGTTGCGAGGGACAACTCGAGATTCTCCTCGAGGCTTGGCAGGGCAATTGGGACGCCTCTCTAGCTGAGGCGGGAGACCAAGGGTCCCTTTCCACGAGCCACAGGAATCCTGGGACTCCTATCAAGTTTCACGAGGAGTCAGGCATCGTCTCCTTTGGAGGCACTGATCTCCGCGTACCTCTGGAGTTTTCAAAGGATGTGAGGCCTCCGGTCGCGATGAGGTGGGGAACTAGATCTTTCTCTGTGGTCTCCACAGGGAATTCAGACATCCTTTCGTCTTGGGAGATGCAAGACGAGCCTGCATTCAAGTCACTGCAGCGATATCCGGCCTTAGTTCGAGTCAGGGCATCGCGGTGTCCATTCCACTTGAGGCCGCAAACTCAGGGTCCCTCTCACATACCTAGAGCTGAGAGAAGCCTCCTCTTGAGGTGCTTGTGGTAAGGTGGTTTTCCTCTGGAGTCGAAGCCAGGGAATAACCTCTCATCTCGAGTTGATTTTTGGTCCACGGAGCTCTTTCCTGTTGCTACAGTGACCTCAGGATCCCTCTAGCCTTGAAACAGTGTTCTTGGGGTTTCTCTGGAGTTCCATCAAGGAAATCAAGGCTCCTTTCATCTGTGATGTGCAACACGGAATTGCTCTGCATGCAGTGCAGGGGAATCGGGCCTCATCTCGCGGCGAGGGGGAAGTCTCATGGTTTTTCTCCAGTTGCGGCGGGCACCTGGGTTATATTCTCGAGTTACGACGGGGATGGCCCTTCCACACACGTGTTTGTTCAGCAACGTCAGGACTCCTGCCTATTTGCGAGGGACAACTCGGGATTCTCCTCGAGGCTTGGCAGGGCAATTGGGACGCCTCTCCAGCTGAGGCGGGAGACCAAGGGTCCCTTTCGATGTGCCACAGGAATCCTGGGACTCCTATCAAGTTTCACGAGGAGTCAGGCATCGTCTCCTTTGGAGGCACTGATTTCCGCGTACCTCTGGAGTTTTCAAAGGATGTGAGGCCTCCGTTCGCGACGAGGTGGGGAACTAGGTCTTTCTCTGTGGTCTCCACAGGGGATTCAGACATCCTTTCGTCTTGGGAGATGCAAGACGAGCCTGCATTCAAGTCACTGCAGGGATATCCGGCCTTATTTCGAGTCAGGGCATCGCGGTGTCCATTCCACTTGAGGCCGCAAACTCAGGGTCCCTCTCATATACCTAGAGCTGAGAGAAGCCTCCTCTTGAGGTGCTTGTGGTAAGGTGGTATTCCTCTGGAGTCGAAGCCAGGGACTAACCTCTCATCTCGAGTTGATTTTTGGTCCAGGGAGCTCTTTCGTGTTGCTACAGTGACCTCAGGATCCCTCTAGCCTTGAAACAGTGTTCTTGGGGTTTCTCCGGAGTGCCATCAAGGAAATCAAGGCTCCTTTCATGTGTGATGTGCAACACGGAATTGCTCTGCACGCAGTGCAGATGAATCGGGCCTCATATCGCGGCGAGGGGGAAGTCTCATGGTTTTTCTCGAGTTGCGGCGGGAACCTGGGGTATATTCTCGAGTTACGACGGGGATGGCCCTTCCACCCACGTGTTTGTTCAGCGACGTCAGGACTCCTGCCTAGTTGCGAGGGACAACTCGGGATTCTCCTCGAGGCTTGGCAGGGCAATTGGGACGCTTCTCCAACTGAGGCGGGAGACCAAGGCTCCCTTTCCACGAGCCAAAGGAATCCTGGGACTCCTATCAAGTTTCTTGAGGAGTCAGGCATCGTCTCCTTTGGAGGCACTGATCTCCGCATACCTCTGGAGTTTTCAAAGGATGTGAGGCCTCCGGTCGCGATGAGGTGGGGAACTAGGTCTTTCTCTTTGGTCTCCACAGGGGATTCAGACATCCTTTCGTCTTTGGAGATGCAAGACGAGCCTGCATTCAAGTCACTGCCGGGATATTCGGCCTTATTTCGAGTAAGGGCATCGCAGTTTCCATTCCACTTGAGTCCGCAAAATCAGGGTCCCTCTCACATACCTAGAGCTGAGAGAAGCCTCCTCTTGAGGTGCTTGTGGTAATGTGGTATTCCTCTGGAGTTGAAGCCAGGGACTAACCTCTCATATCGAGTTGATTTTTGTCCACGGAGCTCTTTCGTGTTGCTACAGTGACCTCAGGATACCTCTAGCCTTGAAACAGTGTTCTTGGGGTTTCTCTGGAGTGCCATCAAGGAAATCAAGGCTCCTTTCTTGTTTGATGTGCAACACGGAATTGCTCTGCACGCAGTGCAGGGGAATCGGGCCTCATCTCGCGGCGAGGGGGAAGTCTTATGGTTTTTCTCGAGTTGCGGCGGGAACCTGGGTTATATTCTCGAGTTACGACGGGAATTGCCCTTCACCCACGTGTTTCTTCAGCAGTGTCAGGACTCCTGCCTAGTTGCGAGGGACAACTCGGGATTCTCCTCGAGGCTTGGCAGGGCAATTGGGACGCCTCTCCAGCTGAGGCGGGAGACCAAGGGTCCCTTTCCACGTGCCACAGGAATCCTGGGACTCCTATCAAGTTTCACGAGGAGTCAGGCATCGTCTCCTTTGGAGGCACTGATCTCCGCGTACCTCTGGAGTTTTCAAAGGATGTGAGGCCTCCGGTCGCGATGAGGTGGGGAACTAGGTCTTTCTCTGTGGTCTCCACAGGGGATTCAGATATCCTTTCATCTTGGGAGATGCAAGATGAGCCTGCATTCAAGTCACTGCAGGGATATCCGGCCTTATTTCGAGTCAGGGCATCTCGATCTCCATTCCACTTGAGGCCGCAAACTCAGGGTCCCTCTCACATAGCTAGAGCTGAGAGAAGCCTCCTCTTGAGGTGCTTGTGGTAAGGTGGTATTCCTCTGGAGTCGAAGCCAGGGACTAACCTCTCATCTAGAGTTGATTTTTGGTCCACGGAGCTCTTTCGTGTTGCTACAGTGACCTCAGGATCCCTCTAGCCTTGAAACAGTGTTCCTGGGGTTTCTCTGGAGTGCCATCAAGGAAATCAAGGCTCCTTCATGTGTGATGTGCAACACGGAATTGCTCTGCACGCAGTGCGGGGGAATCGGGCCTCATCTCGCGGCGAGGGGGAAGTCTCATGGTTTTTCTCGAGTTGCGGCGGGAACCTGGGGAATATTCTCGAGTTGCGAGGATTTGGCCCTTCCACACACGTGTTTGTTCAGCGACGTCAGGACTCCTGCCAAGTTGCGAGGGACAACTCGGGATTCTCCTCGAGGCTTGGCAGGGCAATTCTGACGCCTCTCCAGCTGAGGCGGGAGACCAAGGGTCCCTTTCCACGTGCCACAGGAATCCTGGGACTCCTATCAAGTTTCAAGAGGAGTCAGGCATCGTCTCCTTTGGCGGCACTGATCTCCGCATACCTCTGGAGTTTTCAAAGGATGTGAGGCCTCCGGTCGCCATGAGTTGGGGAACTAGGTCTTTCTCTGTGGTCTCCACAGTGGATTCAGACATCCGTTCATCTTGGGAGATGCAAGACGAGCCTGCATTCAAGTCACTGCAGGGATAACCGGCCTTATTTCGCGTCAGGGCTTCGCGGTGTCCATTCCACTTGAGGCCGCAAACTCAGGGTCCCTCTCACATACCTAGAGCTGAGAGAAGCCTCCTCTTGAGGTGCTTGTGATAAGGTGGTATTCCTCTGAAGTCGAAGCCAGGGACTAACCTCTCATCTCGAGTTGATTCATGGTCCACGGAGCTATTTCGTGCTGCTACAGGGACGTCAGGATCCCTCCAGCCTTGAAACAGTGTTCTTGGGGTTTCTCTGGAGTGCCATCAAGGAAATCAAGGCTCCTTTCATGTGTGATGTGCAACACGGAATTGCTCTGCACGCAGTGCAGGGGAATCGGGCCTCATCTCGCGGCGAGTGGGAAGTCTCATGGTTTTTTTCGAGTTGCGGCGGGAACCTGGGGTATATTCTCGAGTTACGACGGGGATGGCCCTTCCACCCACGTGTTTGTTCAGCGACGTCAGGACTCCTGCCTAGTAGCGAGGGACAACTCGGGATTCTCCTCGAGGCTTGGCAGGGCAATTGGGACGCCTCTCCAGCTGAGTCGGGAGACCAAGGGTCCCTTTTCACGTGCCACAGGAATCCTGTGACTTCTATCAAGTTTCACGAGGAGTCAGGCATCGTCTCCTTTGGAGGCACTGATCTCCGCGTACCTCTGGAGTTTTCAAAGGATGTGAGGCCTCCGGTCGCGATGAGGTGGGGAACTAGGTCATTCTCTGTGGTCTCCACAGGGGATTCAGACATCCTTTCGTCTTGGGAGATGCAAGACGAGCCTGCATTCAAGTCACTGCAGGGATATCCGGCCTTATTTCGCGTCAGGGCATCGCAGTGCCCATTCCACTTGAGGCCGCAAAATCAGGGTCCCTCTCACATACCTAGAGCTGAGAGAAGCCTCCTCTTGAGGTGCTTGTGGTAAGGTGCTATTCCTCTGGAGTCGAATCCAGGGACTAACCTCTCATCTCGAGTTGATTCTTGGTCCACGGAGCTCTTTCGTGTTGCTACAGTGACCTCAGGATCCCTCTAGCCTTGAAACAGTGTTCTTGGGTTTTCTCTGGAGTGCCATCAAGGAAATCAAGGCTCCTTTCATGTGTGATGTGCAACACGGAATTGCTCTGCAAGCAGTGCAGGGGAATCAGGCCTCATCTCGCGGCGAGGAGGAAGTCTCATGGTTTTTCTCGAGTTGCGGCGGGCACCTGGGGTATATTCTCGAGTTACGACGGGGATGGCCCTTCCACACACGTGTTTGTTCAGCAACGTCAGGACTCCTGCCTAGTTGCGAGGGACAACTCGGGATTCTCCTCGAGGCTTGGCAGGGCAATTGGGACGCCTCTTCAGCTGAGGCGGGAGACCAAGGGTCCCTTTCCACGTGCCACAGGAATCCTGGGACTCCTATCAAGTTTCACGAGGAGTCAGGCATCGTCTCCTTTGGAGGCACTGATCTCCGCGTACCTCTGGAGTTTTCAAAAGATGTGAGGCCTCCGGTCGCGATGAGGTGGGGAACTAGGTCTTTTTCTGTGGTCTCCACAGGGGATTTAGACATCCGTTCATCTTGGGAGATGCAAGACGAGCCTGTATTCAAGTCACTGGAGGGATATCCGGCCTTATTTCGAGTCAGGGCATCGCGGTGCCATTCCACTTGAGGCCGCAAACTCAGGGTCCCTCTCACATAGCTAGAGCTGAGAGAAGCCTCCTCTTGAGGTGCTTGTGGTGAGGTGGTATTCCTCTGGAGTCGAAGCCAGGGACTAACCTCTCATCTTGAGTTGATTTTTGGTCCACGGAGCTCTTTCGTGTTGCTACAGTGACCTCAGGATCCCTCTAGCCTTGAAACAGTGTTCTTGGGTTTTCTCTGGAGTGCCATCAAGGAAATCAAGGCTCTTTTCATGTGTGATGTGCAACACGGAATTGCTCTGCACGCAGTGCAGGGTATCGGGTCTCATATTGCTGCGAGGGTTAAGTCTAATGGTTTTTCTCGAGTTGCTATTGGAACCTGGGGTATATTCTCGAGTTACGACGGGGATGGCCCTTCCACACACGTGTTTGTTCAGCGACGTCAGGACTCCTGCCTAGTTGCGAGGGACAACTCGGGATTCTCCTCGAGGCTTGACAGGGCAATTGGGACGCCTCTCCAGCTGAGGCGGGAGACCAAGGGTCCCTTTCCACGTGCCACAGGAATCCTGGGACTCCTATCAAGTTTCACGAGGAGTCAGGCATCGTCTCCTTTGGAGGCACTGATCTCCGCGTACCTCTGGAGTTTTCAAAGGATGTGAGGCCTCCGGTCGCGATGATGTGGGGAACTAGGTCTTTTTCTGTGGTCTCCACCGGGGATTCAGACATCCGTTCATCTTGGGAGATGCAAGACGAGCCTGCATTCAAGTCACTGCAGGGATATCCGGCCTTATTTCGCGTCAGGGCCTCGCGGTGTCCATTCCACTTGAGGCCGCAAACTCAGGGTCCCTCTCACATACCTAGAGCTGAGAGAAGCCTCCTCTTGAGGTGCTTGTGGTGAGGTGGTATTCCTATGGAGTCGAATCCAGGGACTAACCTCTCATCTCGAGTTGATTCTTGGTCCACGGAGCTCTTTCGTGTTGCTACAGTGACCTCAGGATCCCTCTAGCCTTGAAACAGTGTTCTTGGGGTTTCTCTGGAGTGCCATCAAGGAAATCAAGGCTCCTTTCATGTGTGATGTGCAACACGGAATTGCTCTGCACGCAGTGCAGGGGAATCAGGCCTCATCTCGCGGCGAGGGGGAAGTCTCATGGTTTTTCACGAGTTGCGGCGGGAATCTGGGGTATATTCTCGAGTTAGGACGGGGATGGCCCTTCCACACACGTGTTTGTTCAGCGATGGCAGGACTCCTGCCTAGTTGCGAGGGACAACTCGGAATTCTCCTCGAGGCTTGGCAGGGAAATTGGGACGCCTCTCCATCCGAGGCGGGAGACCAAGGGTCCGTTTCCACGTGCCACAGGAATCCTGGGACTCCTATCAAGTTTCACGAGGAGTCAGGAATCGTCTCCTTTGGAGGCACTGATCTCCGCGTACCTCTGGAGTTTTCAAAGGATGTGAGGCCTCCGGTCGCCATGAGGTGGGAAACTAGGTCTTTCTCAGTGGTCTCCACAGGGGATTCAGACATTCGTTCATTTTGGGAGATGCAAGACGTGCCTGCATTCAAGTCACTGCAGGGATATCCGGCCTTATTTCGAGTCAGGGCATCGCGGTGTCCATTCCACTTGAGGCCGCAAACTCAGGGTCCCTCTCACATACCTAGAGCTGAGAGAAGCCTCCTCTTGAGGTGCTTGTGGTAAGGTGGTATTCCTCTGGAGTCGAAGCCAGGGACTAACCTCTCATCTCGAGTTGATTTATGGTCCACGGAGCTCTTTTGTGTTGCTACAGTGACCTCAGGATCCCTCTAGCCTTGAAACAGTGTTCTTGGGTTTTCTCTGGAGTGCCATCAAGGAAATCAAGGCTCCTTTCATGTGTGATGTGCAACACGGAATTGCTCTGCAAGCAATGCAGGGGAATCAGGCCTCATCTCGCGGCGAGGAGGAAGTCTCATGGTTTTTCTCGAGTTGCGGCGGGAACCTGGGGTATATTCTCGAGTTACGACGGGGATGGCACTTCCACCCACGTGTTTGTTCAGCGACGTCAGGACTCCTGCCTAGTTGCGAGGGACAACTCGGGATTCTCCTCGAGGCTTGGCAGGGCAATTGGGACCCCTCTCCAGCTGAGGCGGGAGACCAAGGGTCCCTTTCCACGTGCCACAGGAATCCTGGGACTCCTATCAAGTTTCACGAGGAGTCAGGCATCGTCTCCTTTGGAGGCACTGATCTCCGCGTACCTCTGGAGTTTTCAAAGGATGTGAGGCCTCCGGTCGCGATGAGGTGGGGAACTAGGTCATTCTCTGTGGTCTCCACAGGGGATTCACACATCCTTTCGTCTTGGGAGATGCAAGACGAGCCTGCATTCAAGTCACTGCAGGGATATCCGACCTTATTTCGCGTCAGGGCATCGCAGTGTCCATTCCACTTGAGGCCGCAAACTCAGGGTCCCTCTCACATACCTAGAGCTGAGAGAAGCCTCCTCTTGAGGTGCTTGTGGTAAGGTGGTATTCCTCTGGAGTCGAAGCCAGGGACTAACCTCTCATCTCGAGTTGATTCTTGGTCCACGGAGCTCTTTCGTGTTGCTACAGTGACCTCCGGATCCCTCTAGCCTTGAAACAGTGTTCTTGGGTTTTCTCTGGAGTGCCATCAAGGAAATCAAGGCTCCTTTCATGTGTGATGTGCAACACGGAATTGCTCTGCACGCAGTGCAGGGGAATCAGGCCTCATCTCGCGGCGAGGGGGAAGTCTCATGGTTTTTCTCGAGTTGCGGCGGGAATCTGCGGTACATTCTCGAGTTACGAAGGGGATGGCCCTTCCACACAAGTGTTTGTTCAGCGACGTCAGGACTCCTGCCTAGTTGCGAGGGACAACTCGGAATTCTCCTCGAGGCTTGACAGGGAAATTGGGACGCCTCTCCATCCGAGGCGGGAGACCAAGGGTCCCTTTCCACGTGCCACAGGAATCCTGGGACTCCTATCAAGTTTCACGAGGAGTCAGGCATCGTCTCCTTTGGAGGCACTGATCTCCGCGTACCTCTGGAGTTTTCAAAGGATGTGAGGCCTCCGGTCGCCATGAGGTGGGAAACTAGGTCTTTCTCAGTGGTCTCCACAGGGGATTCAGACATTCGTTCATTTTGGGAGATGCAAGACGAGCCTGCATTCAAGTCACTGCAGGGATATCCGGCCTTATTTCGCCTCAGGGCATCGCAGTGTCCATTCCACTTGAGGCCGCAAAATCAGGGTCCCTCTCACATACCTAAAGCTGAGAGAAGCCTCCTCTTGAGGTGCTTGTGGTAAGGTGGTATTCCTCTGGAGTCGAAGTTGGGACTAACCTCTCATCTCGAGTTGATTCTTGGTCCACGGAGCACTTTCGTGTTGCTACAGTGACCTCAGGATCCCTCTAGCCTTGAAACAGTGTTCTTGGGTTTTCTCTGGAGTGCCATCAAGGAAATCAAGGCTCCTTTCATGTGTGATGTGCAACACGGAATTGCTCTGCACGCAGTGCAGGGGAATCGGGCCTCATCTCGCGGCGAGGGGGAAGTCTCATGGTTTTTCTGGAGTTGCGGCGGGAACCTGGGGTATATTCTCGAGTTACGTCGGGGATGGCCCTTCCACCCACGTGTTTGTTCAGCAACGTCAGGACTCCTGCCTATTTGCGAGGGACAACTCGGGATTCTCCTCGAGGCTTGGCAGGGCAATTGGGACGCCTCTCCAGCTGAGGCGGGAGACCAAGCGTCCCTTTCGATGTGCCACAGGAATCCTGGGACTCCTATCAAGTTTCACGAGGAGTCAGGCATCGTCTCCTTTGGAGGCACTGATCTCCGCGTACCTCTGGAGTTTTCAAAGGATGTGAGGCCTCCGGTCGCCGTGAGGTTGGGAACTAGGTCTTTCTCTGTGGTCTCCACAGGGGATTCAGACATCCTTTCATCTTGGGAGATGCAAGACGAGCCTGCATTCAAGTCACTGCAGGGATATCCGGCCTTATTTCGAGTCAGGGCATCGCGGTGTCCATTCCACGTGAGGCCGCAAACTCAGGGTCCCTCTCACATACCTAGAGCTGAGAGAAGCCTCCTCTTGAGGTGCTTGTGGTAAGGTGGTATTCCTCTGGAGTCGAAGCCAGGGACTAACCTCTCATCTCGAGTTGATTTTTGGTCCACGGAGCTCTTTCCTGTTGCTACAGTGACCTCAGGATTCCTCTAGCCTTGAAACAGTGTTCTTGGGGTTTCTCTGGAGTGCCATCAAGGAAATCAAGGCTCCTTTCATGTGTGATGTGCAACACGGAATTGCTCTGCAAGCAGTGCAGGGGAATCAGGCCTCATCTCGCGGCGAGGAGGAAGTCTCATGGTTTTTCTCGAGTTGCGGCGGGAACCTGGGGTATATTCTCGAGTTACGACGGGGATGGCCCTTCCACACACGTGTTTGTTCAGCGACGTCAGGACTCCTGCCTAGTTGCGAGGGACAACTCGGGATTCTCCTCGAGGCTTGGCAGGGAAATTGGGACGCATCTCCATCCGAGGCGGGAGACCAAGGGTCCGTTTCCACGTGCCACAGGAATCCTGGGACTCCTATCAATTTTCACGAGGAGTCAGGCATCGTCTCCTTTGGAGGCACGGATCTCCGCGTACCTCTGGAGTTTTCAAAGGATGTGAGGCCTCCGGTCGCCATGAGGTGGGAAACTAGGTCTTTCTCAGTGGTCTCCACAGGGGATTCAGACATTCGTTCATTTTGGGAGATGCAAGACGAGCCTGCATTCAAGTCACTGCAAGGATATCCGGCCTTATTTCGCGTCAGGGCATCGCAGTGTCCATTCCACTTGAGGCCGCAAAATCAGGGTCCCTCTCACATACCTAAAGCTGAGAGAAGCCTCCTCTTGAGGTGCTTGTGGTAAGGTGCTATTCCTCTGGAGTCGAATCCAGGGACTAACCTCTCAGCTCGAGTTGATTCTTGGTCCACGGAGCTCTTTCGTGTTGCTACAGTGACCTCAGGATCCCTCTAGCCTTGAAACAGTGTTCTTGGGCTTTCTCTGGAGTGCCATCAGGGAAATCAAGGCTCCTTTCATATGTGATGTGCAACACGGAATTGCTCTGCACGCAGTGCAGGGGAATCGGGCCTCATCTCGCGGCGAGGGGAAGTCTCATGGTTTTTCTCGAGTTGCGGCGGGAACCTGGGGTATATTCTCGAGTTACGACGGGGATGGCCCTTCCACCCACGTGTTTGTTCAGCAACGTCAGGACTCCTGCCTATTTGCGAGGGACAACTCGGGATTCTCCTCGAGGCTTGGCAGGGCAATTGGGACGCCTCTCCATCTGAGGCGGGAGACCAAGGGTCCCTTTCGATGTGCCACAGGAATCCTGGGACTCCTTTCAAGTTTCACGAGGAGTCAGGCATCATCTCCTTTGGAGGCACTGATCTCCGCGTACCTCTGGAGTTTTCAAAGGATGTGAGGCCTCCGGTCGCGATGAGGTGGGGAACTAGGTCTTTCTCTGTGGTCTCCACAGGGGATTCAGACATCCTTTCATCTTGGGAGATGCAAGACGAGCCTGCATTCAAGTCACTGCAGGGATATCCGGCCTTATTTCGAGTCAGGGCATCGCGGTGTCCATTCCACTTGAGGCCGCAAACTCAGGGTCCCTCTCACATACCTAGAGCTGAGAGAAGCCTCCTCTTGAGGTGCTTGTGGTAAGGTGTATTCCTCTGGAGTCGAAGCCAGGGACTAACCTCTCATCTCGAGTTGATTTTTGGTCCACGGAGCTCTTTCCTGTTGCTACAGTGAACTCAGGATCCCTCTAGCCTTGAAACAGTGTTCTTGGGGTTTCTCTGGAGTGCCATCAAGGAAATCAAGGCTCCTTTCATGTGTGATGTGCAACACGGAATTGCTCTGCACGCAGTGCAGGGGAATCAGGCCTCATCTCGCGGCGTGGAGGAAGTCTCATGGTTTTTCTCGAGTTGCGGCGGGAACCTGGGGTATATTCTCGAGTTACGACGGGGATGGCCCTTCCACCCACGTGTTTCTTCAGCGACGTCAGGACTCCTGCCTAGTTGCGAGGGACAACTCGGGATTCTCCTCGAGGCTTGGCAGGGCAATTGGGACGCCTCTCCAGCTGAGGCGGGAGACCAAGGGTCCCTTTCCACGTGCCACAGGAATCCTGGGACTCCTATCAAGTTTCACGAGGAGTCAGGCATCGTCTCCTTTGGAGGCACTGATCTCCGCGTACCTCTGGAGTTTTCAAAAGATGTGAGGCCTCCGTTCGCGATGAGGTGGGGAACTAGGTCTTTTTCTGTGGTCTCCACAGGGTATTCAGACATCCGTTCATCTTGGGAGATGCAAGACGAGCCTGCATTCAAGTCACTGCAGGGATATCCGGCCTTATTTCGCGTCAGGGCATCGCGGTGTCCATTCCACTTGAGGCCGCAAACTCAGGGTCCCTCTCACATACCTAGAGCTGAGAGAAGCCTCCTCTTGAGGTGCTTGTGGTAAGGTGGTATTCCTCTGGAGTCGAAGTTGGGGACTAATCTCTCATCTCGAGTTGATTCTTGGTCGACGGAGCTCTTTCGTGTTGCTACAGTGACCTCAGGATCCCTCTAGCCTTGAAACAGTGTTCTTGGGTTTTCTCTGGAGTGCCATCAAGGAAAACAAGGCTCCTTTCATATGTGATGTGCAACACGGAATTGCTCTGCACGCAGTGCAGGGTAATCGGGCCTCATCTCGCGGCGAGGGGGAAGTCTCATGGTTTTTCTCGAGTTGCGGCGGGAACCTGGGGTATATTCTCGAGTTACGTCGGGGATGGCCCTTCCACCCACGTGTTTGTTCAGCAACGTCAGGACTCCTGCCTATTTGCGAGGGACAACTCGGGATTCTCCTCGAGGCTTGGCAGGGCAATTGGGACGCCTCTCCAGCTGAGGCGGGAGACCAAGCGTCCCTTTCGATGTGCCACAGGAATCCTGGGACTCCTATCAAGTTTCACGAGGAGTCAGGCATCGTCTCCTTTGGAGGCACTGATCTCCGCGTACCTCTGGAGTTTTCAAAGGATGTGAGGCCTCCGGTCGCCGTGAGGTTGGGAACTAGGTCTTTCTCTGTGGTCTCCACAGGGGATTCAGACATCCTTTCATCTTGGGAGATGCAAGACGAGCCTGCATTCAAGTCACTGCAGGGATATCCGGCCTTATTTCGAGTCAGGGCATCGCGGTGTCCATTCCACGTGAGGCCGCAAACTCAGGGTCCCTCTCACATACCTAGAGCTGAGAGAAGCCTCCTCTTGAGGTGCTTGTGGTAAGGTGGTATTCCTCTGGAGTCGAAGCCAGGGACTAACCTCTCATCTCGAGTTGATTTTTGGTCCACGGAGCTCTTTCCTGTTGCTACAGTGACCTCAGGATTCCTCTAGCCTTGAAACAGTGTTCTTGGGGTTTCTCTGGAGTGCCATCAAGGAAATCAAGGCTCCTTTCATGTGTGATGTGCAACACGGAATTGCTCTGCAAGCAGTGCAGGGGAATCAGGCCTCATCTCGCGGCGAGGAGGAAGTCTCATGGTTTTTCTCGAGTTGCGGCGGGAACCTGGGGTATATTCTCGAGTTACGACGGGGATGGCCCTTCCACACACGTGTTTGTTCAGCGACGTCAGGACTCCTGCCTAGTTGCGAGGGACAACTCGGGATTCTCCTCGAGGCTTGGCAGGGAAATTGGGACGCATCTCCATCCGAGGCGGGAGACCAAGGGTCCGTTTCCACGTGCCACAGGAATCCTGGGACTCCTATCAATTTTCACGAGGAGTCAGGCATCGTCTCCTTTGGAGGCACGGATCTCCGCGTACCTCTGGAGTTTTCAAAGGATGTGAGGCCTCCGGTCGCCATGAGGTGGGAAACTAGGTCTTTCTCAGTGGTCTCCACAGGGGATTCAGACATTCGTTCATTTTGGGAGATGCAAGACGAGCCTGCATTCAAGTCACTGCAAGGATATCCGGCCTTATTTCGCGTCAGGGCATCGCAGTGTCCATTCCACTTGAGGCCGCAAAATCAGGGTCCCTCTCACATACCTAAAGCTGAGAGAAGCCTCCTCTTGAGGTGCTTGTGGTAAGGTGCTATTCCTCTGGAGTCGAATCCAGGGACTAACCTCTCAGCTCGAGTTGATTCTTGGTCCACGGAGCTCTTTCGTGTTGCTACAGTGACCTCAGGATCCCTCTAGCCTTGAAACAGTGTTCTTGGGCTTTCTCTGGAGTGCCATCAGGGAAATCAAGGCTCCTTTCATATGTGATGTGCAACACGGAATTGCTCTGCACGCAGTGCAGGGGAATCGGGCCTCATCTCGCGGCGAGGGGAAGTCTCATGGTTTTTCTCGAGTTGCGGCGGGAACCTGGGGTATATTCTCGAGTTACGACGGGGATGGCCCTTCCACCCACGTGTTTGTTCAGCAACGTCAGGACTCCTGCCTATTTGCGAGGGACAACTCGGGATTCTCCTCGAGGCTTGGCAGGGCAATTGGGACGCCTCTCCATCTGAGGCGGGAGACCAAGGGTCCCTTTCGATGTGCCACAGGAATCCTGGGACTCCTTTCAAGTTTCACGAGGAGTCAGGCATCATCTCCTTTGGAGGCACTGATCTCCGCGTACCTCTGGAGTTTTCAAAGGATGTGAGGCCTCCGGTCGCGATGAGGTGGGGAACTAGGTCTTTCTCTGTGGTCTCCACAGGGGATTCAGACATCCTTTCATCTTGGGAGATGCAAGACGAGCCTGCATTCAAGTCACTGCAGGGATATCCGGCCTTATTTCGAGTCAGGGCATCGCGGTGTCCATTCCACTTGAGGCCGCAAACTCAGGGTCCCTCTCACATACCTAGAGCTGAGAGAAGCCTCCTCTTGAGGTGCTTGTGGTAAGGTGTATTCCTCTGGAGTCGAAGCCAGGGACTAACCTCTCATCTCGAGTTGATTTTTGGTCCACGGAGCTCTTTCCTGTTGCTACAGTGAACTCAGGATCCCTCTAGCCTTGAAACAGTGTTCTTGGGGTTTCTCTGGAGTGCCATCAAGGAAATCAAGGCTCCTTTCATGTGTGATGTGCAACACGGAATTGCTCTGCACGCAGTGCAGGGGAATCAGGCCTCATCTCGCGGCGTGGAGGAAGTCTCATGGTTTTTCTCGAGTTGCGGCGGGAACCTGGGGTATATTCTCGAGTTACGACGGGGATGGCCCTTCCACCCACGTGTTTCTTCAGCGACGTCAGGACTCCTGCCTAGTTGCGAGGGACAACTCGGGATTCTCCTCGAGGCTTGGCAGGGCAATTGGGACGCCTCTCCAGCTGAGGCGGGAGACCAAGGGTCCCTTTCCACGTGCCACAGGAATCCTGGGACTCCTATCAAGTTTCACGAGGAGTCAGGCATCGTCTCCTTTGGAGGCACTGATCTCCGCGTACCTCTGGAGTTTTCAAAAGATGTGAGGCCTCCGTTCGCGATGAGGTGGGGAACTAGGTCTTTTTCTGTGGTCTCCACAGGGTATTCAGACATCCGTTCATCTTGGGAGATGCAAGACGAGCCTGCATTCAAGTCACTGCAGGGATATCCGGCCTTATTTCGCGTCAGGGCATCGCGGTGTCCATTCCACTTGAGGCCGCAAACTCAGGGTCCCTCTCACATACCTAGAGCTGAGAGAAGCCTCCTCTTGAGGTGCTTGTGGTAAGGTGGTATTCCTCTGGAGTCGAAGTTGGGGACTAATCTCTCATCTCGAGTTGATTCTTGGTCGACGGAGCTCTTTCGTGTTGCTACAGTGACCTCAGGATCCCTCTAGCCTTGAAACAGTGTTCTTGGGTTTTCTCTGGAGTGCCATCAAGGAAAACAAGGCTCCTTTCATATGTGATGTGCAACACGGAATTGCTCTGCACGCAGTGCAGGGTAATCGGGCCTCATCTCGCGGCGAGGGGAAATCTCATGGTTTTTCTCAAGTTGCGGCGGCAACGTGGGGTATATTCTCGAGTTACGACGGGGATGGCCCTTCCACCCACGTGTTTGTTCAGCAACGTCAGGACTCCTGCCTATTTGCGAGGGATAACTCGGGATTCTCCTCGAGGCTTGGCAGGGCAATTGCGACGCCTCTCCAGCTGAGGCGGGAGACCAAGCGTCCCTTTCGATGTGCCACAGGAATCCTGGGACTCCTATCAAGTTTCACGAGGAGTCAGGCATCGTCTCCTTTGGAGGCACTGATCTCCGCGTACCTCTGGAGTTTTCAAAGGATGTGAGGCCTCCGGTCGCGATGAGGTGGGGAACTAGGTCTTTCTCTGTGGTCTCCACAGGGGATTCAGACATCCTTTCGTTTTGGGAGATGCAAGACGAGCCTGCATTCAAGTCACTGCAGGGATATCCGGCCTTATTTCGAGTCAGGGCATCGCGGTGTCCATTCCACTTGAGGCCGCAAACTCAGGGTCCCTCTCACATACCTAGAGCTGAGAGAAGCCTCCTCTTGAGGTGCTTGTGATAAGGTGGTATTCCTCTGGAGTCGAAGCCAGGGACTAACCTCTCATCTCGAGTTGATTCATGGTCCACGGAGCTCTTTCGTGCTGCTACAGGGACGTCAGGATCCCTCCAGCCTTGAAACAGTGTTCTTGGGGTTTCTCTGGAGTGCCATCAAGGAAATCAAGGCTCCTTTCATGTGTGATGTGCAACACGGAATTGCTCTGCACGCAGTGCAGGGGAATCGGGCCTCATCTCGCGGCGAGTGGGAAGTCTCATGGTTTTTCTCGAGTTGCGGCGGGAACCTGGGGTATAATCTCGAGTTACGACAGGGATGGCCCTTCCACCCACATGTTTGTTCAGCGACGTCAGGACTCCTGCCTAGTTGCGAGGGACAACTCGGGCTTCTCCTCGAGGCTTGGCAGGGCAATTGGGACGCCTCTCCATCCGAGGCGGGAGACCAAGGGTCCGTTTCCACGTGCCACAGGAATCCTGGGACTCCTATCAAGTTTCACGAGGAGTCAGGCATCGTCTCCTTTGGAGGCACTGATCTCCGCGTACCTCTGGAGTTTTCAAAGGATGTGAGGCCTCCGGTCGCCATGAGGTGGGAAACTAGGTCTTTCTCAGTGGTCTCCACAGGGGATTCAGACATTCGTTCATTTTGGGAGATGCAAGACGAGCCTGCATTCAAGTCACTGCAGGGATATCCGGCCTTATTTCGCGTCAGGGCATCACAGTGTCCATTCCACTTGAGGCCGCAAAATCAGGGTCCCTCTCACATACCTAGAGCTGAGAGAAGCCTCCTCTTGAGGTGCTTGTGGTAAGGTGGTATTCCTCTGGAGTCGAAGTTGGGGACTAACCTCTCATCTCGAGTTGATTCTTGGTCCACAGAGCTCTTTCGTGTTGCTACAGTAACCTCAGGATTCCTCTAGCCTTGAAACAGTGTTCTTGGGTTTTCTCTGGAGTGCCGTCAAGGAAATCAAGGCTCCTTTCATATGTGATGTGCAACACGGAATTGCTCTGCACGCAGTGCAGGGGAATCGGGCCTCATCTCGCGGCGAGGGGAAATCTCATGGTTTTTCTCAAGTTGCGGCGGCAACGTGGGGTATATTCTCGAGTTACGACGGGGATGGCCCTTCCACCCACGTGTTTGTTCAGCAACGTCAGGACTCCTGCCTATTTGCGAGGGACAACTCGGGATTCTCCTCGAGGCTTGGCAGGGCAATTGGGACGCCTCTCCAGCTGAGGCGGGAGACCAAGGGTCCCTTTCCACGTGCCACAGGAATCCTGGGACTCCTATCAAGTTTCACGAGGAGTCAGGCATCGTCTCCTTTGGAGGCACTGATCTCCGCGTACCTCTGGAGTTTTCAAAGGATGTGAGGCCTCCGGTCGCGATGAGGTGGGTACCTATTTCTTTTTCTGTGGTCTCCACAGGGTATTCAGACATCCGTTCATCTTGGGAGATGCAAGACGAGCCTGCATTCAAGTCACTGCAGGGATATCCGGCCTTATTTCGCGTCAGGGCATCGCGGTGTCCATTCCACTTGAGGCCGCAAACTCAGGGTCCCTCTCACATACCTAGAGCTGAGAGAAGCCTCCTCTTGAGGTGCTTGTGATAAGGTGGTATTCCTCTGGCGTCGAAGCCAGGGACTAACCTCTCATCTCGAGTTGATTCATGGTCCACGGAGCTCTTTCGTGCTGCTACAGGGACGTCAGGATCCCTCCAGCCTTGAAACAGTGTTCTTGGGGTTTCTCTGGAGTGCCATCAAGGAAATCAAGGCTCCTTTCATGTGTGATGTGCAACACGGAATTGCTCTGCACGCAGTGCAGGGGAATCGGGCCTCATCTCGCGGCGAGTGGGAAGTCTCATGGTTTTTCTCGAGTTGCGGCGGGAACCTGGGGTATAATCTCGAGTTACGACAGGGATGGCCCTTCCACCCACATGTTTGTTCAGCGACGTCAGGACTCCTGCCTAGTTGCGAGGGACAACTCGGGCTTCTCCTCGAGGCTTGGCAGGGCAATTGGGACGCCTCTCCATCCGAGGCGGGAGACCAAGGGTCCGTTTCCACGTGCCACAGGAATCCTGGGACTCCTATCAAGTTTCACGAGGAGTCAGGCATCGTCTCCTTTGGAGGCACTGATCTCCGCGTACCTCTGGAGTTTTCAAAGGATGTGAGGCCTCCGGTCGCCATGAGGTGGGAAACTAGGTCTTTCTCAGTGGTCTCCACAGGGGATTCAGACATTCGTTCATTTTGGGAGATGCAAGACGAGCCTGCATTCAAGTCACTGCAGGGATATCCGGCCTTATTTCGCGTCAGGGCATCACAGTGTCCATTCCACTTGAGGCCGCAAAATCAGGGTCCCTCTCACATACCTAGAGCTGAGAGAAGCCTCCTCTTGAGGTGCTTGTGGTAAGGTGGTATTCCTCTGGAGTCGAAGTTGGGGACTAACCTCTCATCTCGAGTTGATTCTTGGTCCACGGAGCTCTTTCGTGTTGCTACAGTAACCTCAGGATTCCTCTAGCCTTGAAACAGTGTTCTTGGGTTTTCTCTGGAGTGCCGTCAAGGAAATCAAGGCTCCTTTCATATGTGATGTGCAACACGGAATTGCTCTGCACGCAGTGCAGGGGAATCGGGCCTCATCTCGCGGCGAGGGGAAATCTCATGGTTTTTCTCAAGTTGCGGCGGCAACGTGGGGTATATTCTCGAGTTACGACGGGGATGGCCCTTCCACCCACGTGTTTGTTCAGCAACGTCAGGACTCCTGCCTATTTGCGAGGGACAACTCGGGATTCTCCTCGAGGCTTGGCAGGGCAATTGGGACGCCTCTCCAGCTGAGGCGGGAGACCAAGGGTCCCTTTCCACGTGCCACAGGAATCCTGGGACTCCTATCAAGTTTCACGAGGAGTCAGGCATCGTCTCCTTTGGAGGCACTGATCTCCGCGTACCTCTGGAGTTTTCAAAGGATGTGAGGCCTCCGGTCGCGATGAGGTGGGTACCTATTTCTTTTTCTGTGGTCTCCACAGGGTATTCAGACATCCGTTCATCTTGGGAGATGCAAGACGAGCCTGCATTCAAGTCACTGCAGGGATATCCGGCCTTATTTCGCGTCAGGGCATCGCGGTGTCCATTCCACTTGAGGCCGCAAACTCAGGGTCCCTCTCACATACCTAGAGCTGAGAGAAGCCTCCTCTTGAGGTGCTTGTGATAAGGTGGTATTCCTCTGGAGTCGAAGCCAGGGACTAACCTCTCATCTCGAGTTGATTCATGGTCCACGGAGCTCTTTCGTGTTGCTACAGTGACCTCAGGATTCCTCTAGCCTTGAAACAGTGTTCTTGGGTTTTCTCTGGAGTGCCATCAAGGAAATCAAGGCTCCTTTCATATGTGATGTGCAACACGGAATTGCTCTGCACGCAGTGCAGGGGAATCGGGCCTCATCTCGCGGCGAGGGGGAAGTCTCATGGTTTTTCTCGAGTTGCGGCGGGAACCTGGGGTATATTCTCGAGTTAAGACGGGGATGGCCCTTCCACACACGTGTTTGTTCAGCGACGTCAGGACTCCTGCCTATTTGCGAGGGACAACTCGGGATTCTCCTCGAGGCTTGGCAGGGCAATTGGGACGCCTCTCCAGCTGAGGCGGGAGACCAAGGGTCCCTTTCCACGTGCCACAGGAATCCTGTGACTCCTATCAAGTTTCACGAGGAGTCAGGCATCGTCTACTTTGGAGGCACTGATCTCCACGTACCTCTGGAGTTTTCAAAGGATGTGAGGCCTCCGGTCGCGATGAGGTGGGGAACTAGGTCATTCTCTGTGGTCTCCACAGGGGATTCACACATCCTTTCGTCTTGGGAGATGCAAGACGAGCCTGCATTCAAGTCACTGCAGGGATATCCGGCCTTATTTCGCGTCAGGGCATCGCAGTGTCCATTCCACTTGAGGCCGCAAACTCAGGGTCCCTCTCACATACCTAGAGCTGAGAGAAGCCTCCTCTTGAGGTGCTTGTGGTAAGGTGGTATTCCTCTGGAGTCGAAGCCAGGGACTAACCTCTCATCTCGAGTTGATTCTTGGTCCACGGAGCTCTTTTGTGTTGCTACAGTGACCTCAGGATCCCTCCAGCCTTGAAACAGTGTTCTTGGGGTTTCTCTGGAGTGCCATCAAGGAAATCAAGGCTCCTTTCATGTGTGATGTGCAACACGGAATTGCTCTGCACGCAGTGCAGCGGAATCAGGCCTCATCTCGCGGCGAGGGGGAAGTCTCATGGTTTTTCTCGAGTTGCGGCGGGAATCTGGGGTATATTCTCGAGTTACGACGGGGATGGCCCTTCCACACACGTGTTTGTTCAGCGATGGCAGGACTCCTGCCTAGATGGGAGGGACAACTTGGGATTCTCCTCGAGGCTTGGCAGGGAAATTGGGACGCCTCTCCATCCGAGGCCGTAGACCAAGGGTCCGTTTCCACGTGCCACAGGAATCCTGGGACTCCTATCAAGTTTCACGAGGAGTCAGGCATCGTCTCCTTTGGAGGCACTGATCTCCGCGTACCTCTGGAGTCTTCAAAGGATGTGAGGTCTCCGGTCGCGATGAGGTGGGCAACTAGGTCTTTCTCTGTGGTCTACACAGGGGATTCAGACATCCTTTCGTCTTGGGAGATGCAAGACGAGCCTGCATTCAAGTCACTGCAGGGATATCCGGCCTGATTTCGAGTCAGGGCATCGTCGTGTCCATTCCACATGAGGCCGCAAACTGAGGGTCCCTCTCACATACCTAGAGCTGAGAGAAGCCTCCTCTTGAGGTGCTTGTGGTAAGGTGGTATTCCTCTGGAGTCGAAGCCAGGGACTAACCTCTCATCTCGAGTTGATTTGTGGTCCACGGAGCTCTTTCGTGTTGCTACAGTGACCTCAGGATCCCTCTAGCCTTGAAACAGTGTTCTTGGGGTTTCTCTGGAGTGCCACCAAGGAAATCAAGGCTCCTTTCATGTGTGATGTGCAACACGGAATTGCTCTGCACACAGTGCAGGGGAATCGGGCCTCATCTCGCGGCGAGGGGGAAGTCTCATGGTTTTTCTCGAGTTGCGGCGGGAACCTGGGGTATATATTCGAGTTACGACGGGGATGGCCCTTCCACCCACGTGTTTGTTCAGCAACGTCAGGACTCCTGCCTAGTTGCGAGGGACAACTCGGGATTCTCCTCGAGGCTTGGCAGGGCAATTGGGACGCCTCTCCAGCTGAGGCGGGAGACCAAGGGTCCCTTTCCACGTGCCACAGGAATCCCGGGACTCCTATCAAGTTTCACGAGGAGTCAGGCATCGTCTCCTTTGGAGGCACTGATCTCCGCGTACCTCTGGAGTTTTCAAAGGATGTGAGGCCTCCGGTCGCCATGAGGTGGGAAACTAGGTCTTTCTCAGTGGTCTCCACAGGGGATTCAGACATCCTTTCATCTTGGGAGATGCAAGACGAGCCTGCATTCAAGTCACTGCAGGGATATCCGGCCTTATTTCGCGTCAGGGCATCGCAGTGTCCATTCCACTTGAGTCCGCAAAATCAGGGTCCCTCTCACATACCTAGAGCTGAGGGAAGTCTCCTCTTGAGGTGCTTGTGGTAAGGTGGTATTCCTCTGGAGTCGAAGTTGGGGACTAACCTCTCATCTCGAGTTGATTCTTAGTCCACGGAGCTCTTTCGTGTTACTACAGTGACCTCAGGATCCCTTTAGCCTTGAAACAGTGTTCTTGGGTTTTCTCTGGAGTGCCATCAAGGAAATCAAGGCTCCTTTCATATGTGATGTGCAACACGGAATTGCTCTGCACGCAGTGCAGGGGAATCGGGCCTCATCTCGTGGCGAGGGGGAAGTCTCATGGTTTTTCTCGAGTTGCGGCGGGAACCTGGGGTATATTCTCGAGTTACGACGGGGATGGCCCTTCCACCCACGTGTTTGTTCAGCAACGTCAGGACTCCTGCCTATTTGCGAGGGACAACTCGGGATTCTCCTCGAGGCTTGGCAGGGCAATTGGGACGCCTCTCCAGCTGAGGCGGGAGACCAAGGGTCCCTTTCCATGTGCCACAGGAATCCTGGGACTCCTATCAAGTTTCATGAGGAGTCAGGCATCGTCTCCTTTGGAGGCACTGATCTCCGCGTACCTCTGGAGTTTTCAAAGGATGTGAGGCCTCCGGTCGCGATGAGGTTGGGAACTAGGTCTTTCTCTGTGGTCTCCACAGGGGATTCAGACATCCTTTCATCTTGGGAAATGCAAGACGAGCCTGCATTCAAGTCACTGCAGGGATATCCGGCCTTATTTCGAGTCAGGGCATCGCAGTGTCCATTTCACTTGAGGCCGCAAACTCAGGGTCCCTCTCACATACCTAGAGCTGAGAGAAGCCTCCTCTTGAGGTGCTTGTGGTAAGGTGGTATTGCTCTGGAATCGAATCCAGGGACTAACCTCTCATGTCGAGTTGATTCTTAGTCCACGGAGCTCTTTCGTGTTGCTACAGTGACCTCAGGATCCCTCTAGCCTTGAAACAGTGTTCTTGGGTTTTCTCTGGAGTGCCATCAAGGAAATCAAGGCTCCTTTCATATGTGATGTGCAACACGGAATTGCTCTGCACGCAGTGCATGGAAATCGGGCCTCATCTCGCGGCGAGGGGGAAGTCTCATGGTTTTTCTCGAGTTGCGGCGGGAACCTGGGGTATATTCTCGAGTTACGACGGGGATGGCCCTTCTACACACGTGTTTGTTCAGCGACGTCAGGACTCCTGCCTAGTTGCGAGGGACAACTCAGGATTCTCCTCGAGGCTTGGCAGGACAATTGGGACGCCTCTCCAGGTGAGGCGGGAGATCAAGTGTCCCTTTCCACGTGACACAGGAATCCTGGGACTCCTATCAAGTTTCACGAGGAGTCAGGCATCGTCTCCTTTGGAGGCACTGACCTCCGCGTACCTCTGGAGTTTTCAAAGGATGTGAGGCCTCCGGTCGCGATGAGGTGGGGAACTAGGTCATTCTCTGTGGTCTCCACAGGGGATTCAGACATCCTTTCGTCTTGGGAGATGCAAGACGAGCCTGCATTCAAGTCACTGCATTGATATCCGGCCTTATTTCGCGGCAGGGCATCGCAGTGTCCATTCCACTTGAGGCCGCAAACTCAGGGTCCCTCTCACATACCTAGAGCTGAGAGAAGCCTCCTCTTGAGGTGCTTGTGGTAAGGTGGTATTCCTCTGGAGTCGAAGCCAGGGACTAACCTCTCATCTCGAGTTGATTCTTGGTCCACGGAGCTCTTTCGTGTTGCTCCAGTGACCTCAGGATCCCTCTAGCCTTGAAACAGTGTTCTTGGGGTTTCTCTGGAGTGCCATCAAGGAAATCAAGGCTCCTTTCATGTGTGATGTGCAACACGGAATTGCTCTGCACGCAGTGCAGGGGAATCAGGCCTCATCTCGCGGCGAGGGGGAAGTCTCATGGTTTTTCTCGAGTTGCGGCGGGAATCTGGGGTATATTCTCGAGTTACGACGGGGATGGCCCTTCCACACACGTGTTTGTTCAGGGATGGCCGGACTCCTGCCTAGTTGAGAGGGACAACTCGGGATTCTCCTCGAGGCTTGGCAGGGAAATTGGGACGCCTCTCCATCCGAGGCGGGAGACCAAGGGTCCGTTTCCACGTGCCACAGGAATCCTGGGACTCCTATCAAGTTTCACGAGGAGTCAGGCATCGTCTCCTTTGGAGGCACTGATCTCCGCGTACCTCTGGAGTTTTCAAAGGATGTGTGGCCTCCGGTCGCCATGAGGTGTGAAACTAGGTCTTTCTCAGTGGTCTCCACAGGGGATTCAGACATTCGTTCATTTTGGGAGATGCAAGACGAGCCTGCATTCAAGTCACTGCAGGGATATCCGGCCTTATTTCGCGTCAGGGCATCGCAGTGTCCATTCCACTTGAGTCCGCAAAATCAGGGTCCCTCTCACATACCTAGAGCTGAGGGAAGCCTCCTCTTGAGGTGCTTGTGGTAAGGTGGTATTCCTCTGGAGTCGAAGTTGGGGACTAACCTCTCATCTCGAGTTGATTCTTGGTCCACGGAGCTCTTTCGTGTTGCTACAGTGACCTCAGGATCCCTTTAGCCTTGAAACAGTGTTCTTGGGTTTTCTCTGGAGTGCCATCAAGGAAATCAAGGCTCCTTTCATATGTGATGTGCAACACGGAATTGCTCTGCATGCAGTGCAGGGGAATCGGGCCTCATCTCGTGGCGAGGGGGAAGTCTCATGGTTTTTCTCGAGTTGCGGCGGCAACGTGGGGTATATTCTCGAGTTACGACGGGGATGGCCCTTCCACACAGGTGTTTGTTCAGCAACGTCAGGACTCCTGCCTATTTGCGAGGGACAACTCGGGATTCTCCTCGAGGCTTGGCAGGGCAATTGGGACGCCTCTCCAGCTGAGGCGGGAGACCAAGGGTCCCTTTCCATGTGCCACAGGAATCCTGGGACTCCTATCAAGTTTCTTGAGGAGTCAGGCATCGTCTCCTTTGGAGGCACTGATCTCCGCGTACCTCTGGAGTTTTCAAAGGATGTGAGGCCTCCGGTCGCGATGAGGTGGGGAACTAGGTCTTTCTCTGTGGTCTCCACAGGGGATTCAGACATCCTTTCGTCTTGGGAGATGCGAGACGAGCCTGCATTCAAGTCACTGCAGGGATATCCGGCCTTATTTCGAGTCAGGGTATCGCGGTGTCCATTCCACTTGAGGCCGCAAACTCAGGGTCCCTCTCACATACCTAAAGCTGAGAGAAGCCTCCTCTTCAGGTGCTTGTGGTAAGGTGGTATTCCGCTGGAGTCGAAGCCAGGGACTAACCTCTCATCTCGAGTTGATTTTTGGGCCACGGCGCTCTTTCCTGTTGCTACAGTGACCTCAGGATCCCTCTATCCTTTGAAACAGTGTTCTTGGGGTTTCACTGGAGTGCCATCAAGGAAATCAAGGCTCCTTTCATGTGTGATGTGCAACACGGAATTGCTCTGCACGCAGTGCAGGGTAATCGAGCCTCATCTCGCGGCGAGGGGGAAGTCTCATGGTTTTTCTCGAGTTGCGGCGAGAACCTGGGGTATATTCTCGAGTTACGACGGGGATGGCCCTTCCACCCACGTGTTTATTCAGCGACGTCAGGCCTCCTGCCTACTTACGAGGGACAGCTCGGGAGTCTCCTCGAGGCTTGGCAGGGCAATTGGGACGCCTCTCCAGCTGAGGCGGGAGACCATGGGTCCCTTTCCACGTGCCACAGGAATCCTGGAACTCCTATCAAGTTTCACGAGGAGTCAGGCATCGTCTCCTTTGGAGGCACTGATCTCCGCGTACCTCTGGAGTTTTCAAAGGATGTGAGGCCTCCGGTCGCGATGAGGTGGGGAACTAGGTCTTTCTCTGTGGTCTCCACAGGGGATTCAGACAACCTTTCGTCTTGGGAGATGCAAGACGAGCCTGCATTCAAGTCACTGCAGGGATATCCGGCCTTCTTTCGAGGCAGGGCATCGCGGTGTCCATTCCACTTGAGGCCGCAAACTCAGGGTCCCTCTCACATACCTAGTGCTGAGAAAAGCCTCCTCTTGAGGTGCTTGTGGTAAGGTGGTATTCCTCTGGAGTCGAAGCCAGGGACTAACCTCTCATCTCGAGTTGATTTTTGGTCCACGGAGCTCTTTCGTATTGCTACAGTGACCTCAGGATCCCTCTAGCCTTGAAACAGCGTTCTTGGGGTTTCTCTGGAGTGAAATCAAGGATATCAAGGCTCCTTTCATGTGTGATGTGCAACACGGAATTGCTCTGCACGCCGTGCAGGGGAATCGGGCCTCATCTCGAGCGAGGGGGAAGTCTCATGGTTTTTCTCGAGTTGCGGCGGGAACCTGGGGTATATTCTCGAGTTACGACGGGGATGGTCCTTCAACACACGTGCTTGTTCAGCGAGGTCAGGACTCCTGCCTAGTTGCGAGGGACTACTCGGGATTCTCCTCGAGGCTTGGCAGGGCAATTGGGACACCTCTCCAGCTGAGGCCGGAGACCAAGGGTCCCTTTCCACGTGCCTCAGGAATCCTGGGACTCCTATCAAGTTTCACGAGGAGTCAGGCATTGTCTCCTTTGGAGGCACTGTTCTCCCTGGAACTCTGGAGTTTTCAAAGGATGTGAGGCCTCCGGTCGCGATGAGGTGGGGAACTAGGTCATTCTCTGTGGTCTCCAAAGGGGATTCAGACATCCTTTCGTCTTGGGAGATGCAAGACGAGCCTGCATTCAAGTCACTGCAGGGATATCCGGCCTTATTTCGCGTCAGGGCATCGCAGTGTCCATTCCACTTGAGGCCGCAAACTCAGGGTCCCTCTCACATACCTAGAGCTGAGCGAAGCCTCCTCTTGAGGTGCTTGTGGTAAGGTGGTATTCCTCTGGAGTCGAAGCCAGGGACTAACCTCTCATCTCGAGTTGATTCTTGGTCCACGGAGTTCTTTCGTGTTGCTCCAGTGACCTCAGGATCCCTCTAGCCTTGAAACAGTGTTCTTGGGGTTTCTCTGGAGTGCCATCAAGGAAATCAAGGCTCCTTTCATGTGTGATGTGCAACACGGAATTGCTCTGCACGCAGTGCAGGGGAATCAGGCCTCATCTCGCGGCGAGGGGGAAGTCTCATGGTTTTTCTCGAGTTGCGGCGGGAATCTGGGGTATATTCTCGAGTTACGACGGGGATGGCCCTTCCACACACGTGTTTGTTCAGCGATGGCAGGACTCCTGCCTAGTTGCGAGGGACAACTCGGGATTCTCCTCGAGGCTTGGCAGGGCAATTGGGACGCCTCTCCATCCGAGGCGGGAGACTAAGGGTCCGTTTCCACGTGCCACAGGAATCCTGGGACTCCTATCAAGTTTCACGAGGAGTCAGGCATCGTCTCCTTTGGAGGCACTGATCTTCGCGTACCTCTGGAGTTTTCAAAGGATGTGAGGCCTCCGGTCGCCATGAGGTGGGAAACTAGGTCTTTCTCAGTGGTCTCCACAGGGGATTCAGACATTCGTTCATTTTGGGAGATGCAAGACGAGCCTGCATTCAAGTCACTGCAGGGATATCCGGCCTTATTTCGCGTCAGGGCATCGCAGTGTCCATTCCACTTGAGTCCGCAAAATCAGGGTCCCTCTCACATACCTAGAGCTGAGGGAAGCCTCCTCTTGAGGTGCTTGTGGTAAGGTGGTATTCCTCTGGAGTCGAAGTTGGGGACTAACCTCTCATCTCGAGTTGATTCTTGGTCCACGGAGCTCTTTCGTGTTGCTACAGTGACCTCAGGATCCCTTTAGCCTTGAAACAGTGTTCTTGGGTTTTCTCTGGAGTGCCATCAAGGAAATCAAGGCTCCTTTCATATGTGATGTGCAACACGGAATTGCTCTGCATGCAGTGCAGGGGAATCGGGCCTCATCTCGTGGCGAGGGGGAAGTCTCATGGTTTTTCTCGAGTTGCGGCGGCAACGTGGGGTATATTCTCGAGTTACGACGGGGATGGCCCTTCCACACACGTGTTTGTTCAGCAACGTCAGGACTCCTGCCTATTTGTGAGGGACAACTCGGGATTCTCCTCGAGGCTTGGCAGGGCAATTGGGACGCCTCTCCAGCTGAGGCGGGAGACCAAGGGTCCCTTTCCATGTGCCACAGGAATCCTGGGACTCCTATCAAGTTTCTTGAGGAGTCAGGCATCGTCTCCTTTGGAGGCACTGATCTCCGCGTACCTCTGGAGTTTTCAAAGGATGTGAGGCCTCCGGTCGCGATGAGGTGGGGAACTAGGTCTTTCTCTGTGGTCTCCACAGGGGATTCAGACATCCTTTCGTCTTGGGAGATGCGAGACGAGCCTGCATTCAAGTCACTGCAGGGATATCCGGCCTTATTTCGAGTCAGGGTATCGCGGTGTCCATTCCACTTGAGGCCGCAAACTCAGGGTCCCTCTCACATACCTAAAGCTGAGAGAAGCCTCCTCTTGAGGTGCTTGTGGTAAGGTGGTATTCCTCTGGAGTCGAAGCCAGGGACTAACCTCTCATCTCGAGTTGATTTTTGGGCCACGGAGCTCTTTCCTGTTGCTACAGTGACCTCAGGATCCCTCTATCCTTTGAAACAGTGTTCTTGGGGTTTCACTGGAGTGCCATCAAGGAAATCAAGGCTCCTTTCATGTGTGATGTGCAACACGGAATTGCTCTGCACGCAGTGCAGGGTAATCGAGCCTCATCTCTCGGCGAGGGGGAAGTCTCATGGTTTTTCTCGAGTTGCGGCGAGAACCTGGGGTATATTCACGAGTTACGACGGGGATGGCCCTTCCACCCACGTGTTTATTCAGCGACGTCAGGCCTCCTGCCTACTTACGAGGGACAGCTCGGGAGTCTCCTCGAGGCTTGGCAGGGCAATTGGGACGCCTCTCCAGCTGAGGCGGGAGACCATGGGTCCCTTTCCACGTGCCACAGGAATCCTGGAACTCCTATCAAGTTTCACGAGGAGTCAGGCATCGTCTCCTTTGGAGGCACTGATCTCCGCGTACCTCTGGAGTTTTCAAAGGATGTGAGGCCTCCGGTCGCGATGAGGTGGGGAACTAGGTCTTTCTCTGTGGTCTCCACAGGGGATTCAGACAACCTTTCGTCTTGGGAGATGCAAGACGAGCCTGCATTCAAGTCACTGCAGGGATATCCGGCCTTCTTTCGAGGCAGGGCATCGCGGTGTCCATTCCACTTGAGGCCGCAAACTGAGGGTCCCTCTCACATACCTAGTGCTGAGAAAAGCCTCCTCTTGAGGTGCTTGTGGTAAGGTGGTATTCCTCTGGAGTCGAAGCCAGGGACTAACCTCTCATCTCGAGTTGATTTTTGGTCCACGGAGCTCTTTCGTGTTGCTACAGTGACCTCAGGATCCCTCTAGCCTTGAAACAGTGTTCTTGGGGTTTCTCTGGAGTGCCGTCAAGGAAATCAAGGCTCCTTTCATGTGTGATGTGCAACACGGAATTGCTCTGCACGCCGTGCAGGGGAATCGGGCCTCATCTCGCGGCGAGGGGGAAGTCTCATGGTTTTTCTCGAGTTGCGGCGGGAACCTGGGGTATATTCTCGAGTTACGACGGGGATGGTCGTTCAACACACGTGCTTGTTCAGCGACGTCAGGACTCCTGCCTAGTTGCGAGGGACAACTCGGAATTCTCCTCGAGGCTTGGCAGGGCAATTGGGACACCTCTCCAGCTGAGGCCGGAGACCAAGGGTCCCTTTCCACGTGCCTCAGGAATCCTGGGACTCCTATCAAGTTTCACGAGGAGTCAGGCATTGTCTCCTTTGGAGGCACTGTTCTCCCTGGAACTCTGGAGTTTTCAAAGAATGTGAGGCTTCGTGTCGCGATGAGGTGGGGAACTAGGTCTTTCTCTGTGGTCTCCACAGGGGATTCAGACAACCTTTCGTCTTGGGAAATGCAAGACGCGCCTGCATTCAAGTCACTGCAGGGATATCCGGCCTTATTTCGAGGCAGGGCATCGCAGTGTCCATTCCACTTGAGGCCGCAAACTCAGGGTCCCTCTCACATACCTAAAGCTGAGAGAAGCCTCCTCTTGAGGTGCTTGTGGTAAGGTGGTATTCCTCTGGAGTCGAAGCCAGGGACTAACCTCTCATCTCGAGTTGATTTTTGGGCCATGGAGCTCTTTCATGTTGCTACAGTGACCTCAGGATCCCTCTAGCCTTGAAACAGTGTTCTTGGGGTTTCTCTGGAGTGCCATCAAGGAAATCAAGGCTCCTTTCATGTGTGATGTGCAACACGGAATTGCTCTGCACGCAGTGCAGGGGAATCGGGCCTCATATCGCGGCGAGGGGGAAGTCTCATGGTTTTTCTCGAGTTGCGGCGAGAACCTTGGGTATATTCTCGAGTTACGACGCGGATGGCCCTTCCACCCACGTGTTTATTCAGCGACGTCAGGCCTCCTGCCTACTTGCGAGGGACAGTTCGGGAGTCTCCTCGAGGCTTGGCAGGGCAATTGGGACGCCTCTCCAGCTGAGGCGGGAGACCAAGGGTCCCTTTCCACGTGCCACAGGAAATCTGGAACTCCTATCAAGTTTCACGAGGAGTCAGGCATCGTCTCCTTTGGAGGCACTGATCTCCGCGTACCTCTGGAATTTTCAAAGGATGTGACGCCTCCGGTCGCGATGAGGTGGGGAACTAGGTCATTCTCTGTGGTCTCCACAGGGGATTCAGACAACCTTTCGTCTTGGGAGATGCAAGACGAGCCTGCATTCAAGTCACTGCAGGGATATCCGGCCTTATTTCGCGTCAGGGAATCACAGTGTCCATTCCACTTGAGACCGCAAACTCAGGGTCCCTCTCACATACCTAGAGCTGAGAGAAGCCTCCTCTTGAGGTGCTTGTGGTAAGGTGGTATTCCTCTGGAGTCGAAGCCAGGGACTAACCTCTCATCTCGAGTTGATTTTTGGTCCACGGAGCTCTTTCGTGTTGCTACAGTGACCTCAGGATCCCTCTAGCCTTGAAACAGTGTTCTTGGGGTTTCTCTGGAGTGCCATCAAGGATATCAAGGCTCCTTTCATGTGTGATGTGCAACACGGAATTGCTCTGCACGCCGTGCAGGGGAATCGGGCCTCATCTCGCGGCAAGGGGGAAGTCTCATGGTTTTTCTCGAGTTGCGGCGGGAACCTGGGGTATATTCTCGAGTTACGGCGGGAATGGCCCTTCCACCCACGTGTTTGTTCAGCGACGTCAGGACTCCTGCCTAGTTGCGAGGGACAACTCGGGATTCTCCTCGAGGCTTGGCAGGGCAATTGGGACGCCTCTCCAGCTGAGGCCGGAGACCAAGGGTCCCTTTCCACGTGCCTCAGGAATCCTGGGACTCCTATCAAGTTTCACGAGGAGTCAGGCATTGTCTCCTTTGGAGGCACTGTTCTCCCTGGAACTCTGGAGTTTTCAAAGGATGTGAGGCCTCGTGTCGCGATGAGGTGGGGAACTTGGTCTTTCTCTGTGGTCTCCACAGGGGATTCAGACAACCTTTCGTCTTGGGAAATGCAAGACGCGCCTGCATTCAAGTCACTGCAGGGATATCCGGCCTTATTTCGAGGCAGGGCATCGCAGTGTCCATTCCACTTGAGGCCGCAAACTCAGGGTCCCTCTCACATACCTAAAGCTGAGAGAAGCCTCCTCTTGAGTTGCTTGTGGTAAGGTGGTATTCCTCTGGAGTCGAAGCCAGGGACTAACCTCTCATCTCGAGTTGATTTTTGGGCCATGGAGCTCTTTCATGTTGCTACAGTGACCTCAGGATCCCTCTAGCCTTGAAACAGTGTTCTTGGGGTTTCTCTGGAGTGCCATCAAGGAAATCAAGGCTCCTTTCATGTGTGATGTGCAACACGGAATTGCTCTGCACGCAGTGCAGGGGAATCGGGCCTCATATCGCGGCGAGGGGGAAGTCTCATGGTTTTTCTCGAGTTGCGGCGAGAACCTTGGGTATATTCTCGAGTTACGACGCGGATGGCCCTTCCACCCACGTGTTTATTCAGCGACGTCAGGCCTCCTGCCTACTTGCGAGGGACAGCTCGGGAGTCTCCTCGAGGCTTGGCAGGGCAATTGGGACGCCTCTCCAGCTGAGGCGGGAGACCACGGGTCCCTTTCCACGTGCCACAGGAAATCTGGAACTCCTATCAAGTTTCACGAGGAGTCAGGCATCGTCTCCTTTGGAGGCACTGATCTCCGCGTACCTCTGGAATTTTCAAAGGATGTGACGCCTCCGGTCGCGATGAGGTGGGGAACTAGGTCATTCTCTGTGGTCTCCACAGGGGATTCAGACAACCTTTCGTCTTGGGAGATGCAAGACGAGCCTGCATTCAAGTCACTGCAGGGATATCCGGCCTTATTTCGCGTCAGGGAATCACAGTGTCCATTCCACTTGAGACCGCAAACTCAGGGTCCCTCTCACATACCTAGAGCTGAGAGAAGCCTCCTCTTGAGGTGCTTGTGGTAAGGTGGTATTCCTCTGGAGTCGAAGCCAGGGACTAACCTCTCATCTCGAGTTGATTTTTGGTCCACGGAGCTCTTTCGTGTTGCTACAGTGACCTCAGGATCCCTCTAGCCTTGAAACAGTGTTCTTGGGGTTTCTCTGGAGTGCCATCAAGGATATCAAGGCTCCTTTCATGTGTGATGTGCAACACGGAATTGCTCTGCACGCCGTGCAGGGGAATCGGGCCTCATCTCGCGGCGAGGGGGAAGTCTCATGGTTTTTCTCGAGTTGCGGCGGGAACCTGGGGTATATTCTCGAGTTACGACGGGGAAGGCCCTCCCACCCACGTTTTTGTTCAGCAACGTCAGGACGCCTGCCTAGTTGTGAGGGACAACTCGGGATTCTCCTCGAGGCTTGGCAGGGCAATTGGGACGCCTCTCCAGCTGAGGCGGGAGACCAATGGTCCCTTTCCACGTGCCACAGGAATCCTGGGACTCCTATCAAGTTTCACGAGGAATCAGGCATTTTCCCCTTCGCAGGCACTGATATCTGCATACCTCTGGAGTTTTCAAAGGATGTGAGGCCCCCTGTCACGATTAGGTGGGGAACTAGGTCTTTCTCTGTGGTCTCCACAGGGGATTCAGACATCTTTTCGTCTTGGGAGATGCAAGACAAGCCTGCATTCAAGCCACTGCAGGGATATCCGGCCTTATTTCGAGTCAGGGCATCGCGGTGTCCATTCCACTTGAGGCCGCAAACTCAGGGTCCCTCTCACATACCTAGAGCTGAGAGAAGCCTCTTCTTGAGGAGCTTGTGGTAAGGTGGTATTCCTCTGGAGTCGAAGCCAGGGACTAACCTCTCATCTCGAGTTGATTTTTGGTCCACGGAGCTCTTTCGTGTGGCTACAGTGACCTCAGGATCCCTCTAGCCTTGAAACAGTGTTCTTGGGGTTTCTCTGGAGTGCCATCAAGGAAATCAAGGCTCCTTTCATGTGTGATGTGCAACACGGAATTGCTCTGCACGCAGTGCAGGGGAATCGGGCCTCATATCGCGGCGAGGGGGAAGTCTCATGGTTTTTCTCGAGTTGCGGCGGGAACCTGGGGTATATTCTCGAGTTACGACGGGGATGGCCCTTCCACCCACGTGTTTGTTCAGCGACGTCAGGACTCCTGCCTAGTTGCGAGGGACAACTCGGGATTCTCCTCGAGGCTTGGCAGGGCAATTGGGACGCCTCTCCAGCTGAGGGGGGAGACCAAGGGTCCCTTTCCACGTGCCACAGGAATCCTGGGACTCCTATCAAGTTTCACGAGGAGTCAGGCATCGTCTCCTTTGGAGGCACTGATCTCTGCGTACCTCTGGAGTTTTCAAAGGATGTGAGGCCTCCGGTCGCCATGAGGTGGGGAACTAGGTCTTTCTCTGTGGTCTCCACAGGGGATTCAGACATCCTTTCGTCTTGGGAGATGCAAGACGAGCCTGCATTCAAGTCACTGCAGGGATATCCGGCCTTATTTCGAGTCAGGGCATCGCGGTGTCCATTCCACTTGAGGCCGCAAACTCAGGGTCCCTCTCACATACCTAGAGCTGAGAGAAGCCTCCTCTTGAGGTGCTTGTGGTAAGGTGGTATTCCTCTGGAGTCGAAGCCAGGGACTAACCTCTCATCTCGAGTTGATTTTTGGTCCACGGAGCTCTTTCGTGTGGCTACAGTGACCTCAGGATCCCTCTAGCCTTGAAACAGTGTTCTTGGGGTTTCTCTGGAGTGCCATCAAGGAAATCAAGGCTCCTTTCATGTGTGATGTGCAACACGGAATAGCTCTGCACGCAGTGCAGGGGAATCGGGCCTCATCTCGCGACGAGGGGAAAGTCTCATGGTTTTTCTCGAGTTGCGGCGGGAACCTGGGATATATTCTCGAGTTACGACGAGGATGGCCCTTCCACACACGTGTTTGTTCAGCGACGTCAGGACTCCTGCCTAGTTGCGAGGGACAACTCGGGATTCTCCTCGAGGCTTGGCAGGGCAATTGGGACGCCTCTCCAGCTGAGGCGGGAGACCAAGGGTCCCTTTCCACGTGCCACAGGAATCCTGGGACTCCTATCAAGTTTCACGAGGAGTCAGGCATCGTCTCCTTTGGAGGCAATGATCTCCGCGTACCTCTGGAGTTTTCAAAGGATGTGACGCCTCCGGTCGCGATGAGGTGGTGAACTAGGTCTTTCTCTGTGGTCTCCACAGGGTTTTCAGACATCCGTTCATCTTGGGAGATGCAAGACGAGCCTGCATTCAAGTCACTGCAGGGATATCCGGCCTTACTTTGCGTCAGGGCATCGCAGTGTCCATTCCACTTGAGGCTGCAAACTCAGGGTCCCTCTCACATACCTAGAGCTGAGAGAAGCCTCCTCTTGAGGTGCTTGTGGTAAGGTGGTATTCCTCTGGAGTAGAAGCCAGGGACTACCCTCTCATCTCGAGTTGATTTTTCGTCCACGGAGCTCTTTCATGTGGCTACAGTGACCTCAGGATCTCTCTAGCCTTGAAACAGTGTTCTTGGGGTTTCTCTGGAGTGCCATTAAGGAAATCAAGGCTCCTTTCATGTGTGATGTGCAACACGGAATTGCTCTGCACGCAGTGCAGGGGAATCGGGCCTCATCTCGCGGCGAGGGGGAAGTCTCATGGTTTTTCTCGAGTTGCGGCGGGAACCTGGGGTATATTCTCGAGTTACGACGGGGAAGGCCCTCCCACCCACGTTTTTGTTCAGCAACGTCAGGACGCCTGCCTAGTTGTGAGGGACAACTCGGGATTCTCCTCGAGGCTTGGCAGGGCAATTGGGACGCCTCTCCAGCTGAGGCGGGAGACCAATGATCCCTTTCCACGTGCCACAGGAATCCTGGGACTCCTATCAAGTTTCACGAGGAATCAGGCATTTTCTCCTTCGGAGGCACTGATATCTGCATACCTCTGGAGTTTTCAAAGGAAGTGAGGCCCCCTGTCACGATTAGGTGGGGAACTAGGTCTTTCTCTGTGGTCTCCACAGGGGATTCAGACATCCTTTCGTCTTGGGAGATGCAAGACGAGCCTGCATTCAAGTCACTGCAGGGATATCTGGCCTTATTTCGAGTCAGGGCATCGCGGTGTCCATTCCACTTGAGGCCGCAAACTCAGGGTCCCTCTCACATACCTAGAGCTGAGAGAAGCCTCCTCTTGAGGTTCTTGTGGTAAGGTGGTATTCCTCTGGAGTCGAAGCCAGGGACTAACCTCTCATCTCGAGTTGATTTTTGGTCCACGGAGCTCTTTCGTGTTGCTACAGTGACCTCAGGATCCCTCTAGCCTTGAAACAGTGTTCTTGGGGTTTCTCTGGAGTGCCATCAAGGAAATCAAGGCTCCTTTCATGTGTGATGTGCAACACGGAATTGCTCTGCACGCAGTGCAGGGGAATCGGGCCTCATCTCGCGACGAGGGGAAAGTCTCATGGTTTTTCTCGAGTTGCGGCGGGAACCTGGGATATATTCTCGAGTTACGACGAGGATGGCCCTTCCACACACGTGTTTGTTCAGCGACGTCAGGACTCCTGCCTAGTTGCGAGGGACAACTCGGGATTCTCCTCGAGGCTTGGCAGGGCAATTGGGACGCCTCTCCAGCTGAGGCGGGAGACCAAGGGTCCCTTTCCACGTGCCACAGGAATCCTGGGACTCCTATCAAATTTCACGAGGAGTCAGGCATCGTCTCCTTTGGAGACACTGATCTCCGCGTACCTCTGGAGTTTTCAAAGGATGTGAGTCCTCCGGTCGCGATGAGGTGGGGAACGAGGCTTTTATCTGTGGTCTCCACAGGGGATTCAGACATCCTTTCGTCTTGGGAGATGCAAGACGAGCCTGCATTCAAGTCACTGCAGGGATATCCGGCCTTACTTTGCGTCAGGGCATCGCAGTGTCCATTCCAAGTGAGGCTGCAAACTCAGGGTCCCTCTCACATACCTAGAGCTGAGAGAAGCCTCCTCTTGAGGTGCTTGTGGTAAGGTGGTATTCCTCTGGAGTCGAAGCCAGGGACTACCCTCTCATCTCGAGTTGATTTTTGGTCCACGGAGCTCTTTCGTGTGGCTACAGTGACCTCAGGATCTCTCTAGCCTTGAAACAGTGTTCTTGGGTTTTCTCTGGAGTGCCATTAAGGAAATCAAGGCTCCTTTCATGTGTGATGTGCAACACGGTATTGCTCTGCACGCAGTGCAGGGGAATCGTGCCTCATTTTGCAGCGAGGGGGAAGTCTCATGGTTTTTCTCGAGTTGCGGCGGGAACCTGGGGTATATTCTCGATTTACGACGGGGATGGCCCTCCCACCCACGTTTTTGTTCAGCGACGTCAGGACGCCTGCCTAGTTGCGAGGGACAACTCGGGATTCTCCTCGAGGCTTGGCAGGGCAATTGGGACGCCTCTCCAGCTGAGGCGGGAGACCAAGTGTCCCTTTCCACGTGCCACAGGAATCCTGGGACTCCTATCAAGTTTCACGAGGAATCAGGCATTTTCTCCTTGGGAGGCACTGATATCTGCATACCTCTGGAGTTTTCAAAGGATGTGAGGCCCCCTGTCACGATTAGGTGGGGAACTAGGTCTTTCTCTGTGGTCTCCACAGGGGATTCAGACATCATTTCGTCTTGGGAGATGCAAGACGAGCCTGCATTCAAGTCACTGCAGGGATATCCGGCCTTATTTCGAGTCAGGGCATCGCGGTGTCCATTCCACTTGAGGCTGCAAACTCAGGGTCCCTCTCACATACCTAGAGCTGAGAGAAGCCTCCTCTTGAGGTGCTTGTGGTAAGGTGGTATTCCTCTGGAGTCGAAGCCAGGGACGAACCTCTCATCTCGAATTGATTTATGGTCCACGGACCTCTTTCGTGTTGCTCCAGTGCCCTCAGGATCCCTCTAGCCTTGAAACAGTGTTTTTGGGGTTTCTCTGGAGTACCATCAAGGAAATCAAGGCTCCTTTCATGTTTGATGTGCAATACGGAATTGCTCTGCATTCAGTGCAGGGGAATCGGGCCTCATCTCACGGCGAGGGGGAAGTCTCATGGTTTTTCTCGAGTTGCGGCGAGAACTTGGGGTATATTCTCGAGTTACGACGGGGATGGCCCTTCCACACACGTGTTTATTCAGCGACGTCAGGCCTCCTGCCTACTTGCGAGGGACAGCTCGGGATTCTCCTCGAGGCTTGGCAGGGCAATTGGAACGCCTCTCCAGCTGAGGCCGGAGACCAAGGGTCCCTTTCCACGTGCCACAGGAATCCTGGGACTCCTATCAAGTTTCACGAGGAGTCAGGCATCGTCTCCTTGGAGGCTCTGATCTCCGCGTACCTCTGGAGTTTTCAAAGGATGTGAGGCCTCCGGTCGCGATGAGGTGGGGAACTAGGTCTTTCTCTGTGGTCTCCACAGGAGATTCAGATAACCTATCGTCTTGGGAGATGCAAGACGAGCCTGCATTCAAGTCACTGCAGGGATATCCGGCCTTATTTCGAGTCAGGGCATCGCGGTGTCCATTCCACTTGAGGCCGCAAACTCAGGGTCCCTCTCACATACCTAGAGCTGAGAGAAGCCTCCTCTTGATGTGCTTGTGGTAAGGTGGTATTTCTCTGGAGTCGAAGACAGGGACTAACCTCTCATCTCGAGTTGATTTTTGGTCCACGGAACTCTTTCTTTTGGCTACAGTGACCTCTGGATCCCTCTAGCCTTGAAACAGTGTTCTTGGGGTTACTCTGGAGTGCCATCAAGGAAATCAAGGCTCCTTTCATGTGTGATGTGCAACACGGAATTGCTCTGCACGCAGTGCAGGGGAATCGGGCCTCATCTCGCCGCGAGGGGGAAGTCTCATGGTTTTTCTCGAGTTGCGGCGGGAACCTGGGGTATATTCTCGAGTTACGACGGGGATGGCCCTTCCACCCACGTGTTTGTTCAGCCACGTCAGGACTCCTGCCTAGTTGCGAGGGACAACTCAGGATTCTCCTCGAGGCTTGTCCGGGCAATTGGGACGCCTCTCCAGCTGAGGCGGGAGACCAAGGGTCCCTTTCCACGTGCCACAGGAATCCTGGGACTCCTATCAAGTTTCACGAGGAGTCAGGCATCGTCTCCTTTGGAGGCACTGATCTCCGCATACCTCTGGAGTTTTCAAAGGATGTGAGGCCTCCGGTCACGATTAGGTGGGGAACTAGGTCTTTCTCTGTGGTCTCCACCGGGGATTCAGCCATCCTTTCGTCTTCGGAAATGCAAGACGATCCTGCATTCAAGTCACTGCAGGGATATCCGGCCTTATTTCGAGTCAGGGCATCGCGGTGTCCATTCCACTTGAGGCCGCAAACTCAGGGTCCCTCTCACATACCTAGAGCTGAGAGAAGTCTCCTCTTGAGGTGCTTGTGGTAAGGTGGTATTCCTCTGGAGTCGAAGCCAGGGACTAACCTCTCATCTCGAGTTGATTTTTGGTCCACGGAGCTCTTTCATGTTGCTACAGTGACCTCAGGATCCCTCTAGCCTTGAAACAGTGTTCTTGGGGTTTCTCTGCAGTGCCATCAGGGAAATCAAGGCTCCTTTCATGTTTGATGTGCAACACGGAATTTCTCTGCACGCAGTGCAGGGGAATCGGGCCTCATCTCGCGGCGAGGGGGAAGTCTCATGATTTTTCTCGAGTTGCGGTGGGAACCTGGGGTATATTCTCGAGTTACGATGGGGATGGCCCTTCCACCCACGTGTTTGTTCAGCGACGTCAGGACTCCTGCCTAGTTGCGAGGGACAACTCGGGATTCTCCTCGAGGCTTGGCAGGGCAATTGGGACGCCTCTCCAGCTGAGGCGGGAGACCAAGGGTCCCCTTTCACGTGCCACAGGAATCCTGGGACTCCTATCAAGTTTCACGAGGAGTCAGGCATCGTCTCCTTTGGAGGCACTGATCTCCGCGTACCTCTGGAGTTTTCAAAGGATGTGAGGCCTCCGGTCGCGATGTGGTGGGGAACTAGGTCTTTCTCTGTGGTCTCCACAGGGGATTCAGACAACCTTTCGTCTTGGGAAATATAAGACGCGCCTGAATTCAAGTCACTGCAGGGATATCCGGCCTTATTTCGAGGCAGGGCATCGCAGTGTCCATTCCACTTGAGGCCGCAAACTCAGGGTCCCTCTCACATACCTAAAGCTGAGAGAAGCCTCCTCTTGAGGTGCTTGTGGTAAGGTGGTATTCCTCTGGAGTCGAAGCCAGGGACTAACCTCTCATCTCGAGTTGATTTTTGAGCCACGGAGCTCTTTCCTGTTGCTACAGTGACCTCAGGATCCCTCTATCCTTTGAAACAGTGTTCTTGGGGTTTCACTGGAGTGCCATCAAGGAAATCAAGGCTCCTTTCATGTGTGATGTGCAACACGGAATTGCTCTGCACGCAGTGCAGGGGAATCGGGCCTCATCTCGCGGTGAGGGGGAAGTCTCATGGTTTTTCTCGAGTTGCGGCGAGAACCTGGGGTATATTCTCGAGTTACGACGGGGATGGCCCTTCCACCCACGTGTTTGTTCAGCGACGTCAGGCCTCCTGCCTACTAGCGAGGGACAGCTCGGGAGTCTCCTCGAGGCTTGGCAGGGCAATTGGGACGCGTCTCCAGCTGAGGCGGGAGACCAAGGGTCCCTTTCCACGTGCCACAGGAATCCTGGAACTCCTATCAAGTTTCACGAGGAGTCAGGCATCGTCTCCTTTGGAGGCACTGATCTCCGCGTACCTCTGGAATTTTCAAAGGATGTGAGGCCTCCGGTCGCGATGAGGTGGGGAACTAGGCTTTTATCTGTGGTCTCCACAGGGGATTCAGACATCCTTTCGTCTTGGGAGATGCAAGACGAGCCTGCATTCAAGTCACTGCAGGGATATCCGGCCTTACTTCGAGTCAGGGCATCGCGGTGTACATTCCACTTGAGGCCACAAAATCAGGGTCCCTCTCACATACCTAGAGCTGAGAGAAGCCTCCTCTTGAGGTGCTTGTGGTAAGGTGGTATTCCTCTGGAGTCGAAGCCAGGGACTAACCTCTCATCTCGAGTTGATTTTTGGTCCACGGAGCTCTTTCGTGTTGCTACAGTGACCTCAGGATCCCTCTAGCCTTGAAACAGTGTTCTTGGGGTTTCTCTGGAGTGCCATCAAGGAAATCAAGGCTCCTTTTATGTGTGATGTGCAACACGGAATTGCTCTGCATGCAGTGCAGGGTATCGGGCCTCATTTTGCGGCGAGGGGGAAGTCTCATGGTTTTTCTCGAGTTGCGATGGGAACCTGGGGTATATTCTCGAGTTACGACGGGGATGGCCCTTCCACCCACGTGTTTGTTCAGCGACGTCAGACTCCTGCCTAGTTGCGAGGGACAACTCGGGATTCTCCTCGAGGCTTAGCAGGGCAATTGGGATGCCTCTCCAGCTGAGGCAGGAGACCAAGGGTCCCTTTCCACGTGCCACAGGAATTCTGGGACACCTATCAAGTTTCACGAGGAGTCAGGCATCGTCTCCTTTGGAGGCACTGATCTCCACGTACCTCTCGAGTTTTCAAAGGATATGAGGCCTCCGGTCCCGATGAGGTGGGGAACTAGGTCTTTCTCTGTGGTCTCCACAGGGGATTCAGACATCCTTTCATCTTGGGAGATGCAAGACGAGCCTGCATTCAAGTCACGGCAGGGATATCCGGCCTTATTTCTAGTCAGGGCATCGCATTGTCCATTCCACTTGAGGCCGCAAACTCAGGGTCCTTCTCACATAGCTAGAGCTGAGAGAAGCCTCCTCTTGAGCTGCTTGTGGTAAGGTGGTATTCCTCTGGAGTCGAAGCCAGGGACGAACCTCTCATCTCGAGTTGATTTTTGGTCCACGGAGCTCTTTTGTGTTGCTACAGTGACCTCAGGATCCCTCTAGCCTTGAAACAGTGTTCTTGGGGTTTCTCTGGAGTGCCATCAAGGAAATCAAGGCTCCTTTCATGTGTGATGTGCAACACGGAATTGCTCTGCACGCAGTGCAGGGAAATCGGGCCTCATCTCGCGGCGAGGGGGAAGTCTCATGGTTTTTCTCGAGTTGCGGCGGGAACCTGGGGAATATTCTCGAGTTACGACGGGGATGGCCCTTCCACACACGTGTTTGTTCAGCGACGTCAGGACTCCTGCCTAGTTGCGAGGGACAACTCGGGATTCTCCTCGAGGCTTGGCAGGGCAATTGGGACGCCTCTCCAGCTGAGGCGGGAGACCAAGTGTCCCTTTCCACGTGCCACAGGAATCCTGGGAATCCTATCAAGTTTCACGAGGAGTCAGGCATCGTCTACTTTGGAGGCACTGATCTCCGCGTACCTCTGGAGTTTTCAAAGGATGTGAGGCCTCCGGTCGCGATGAGGTGGGGAACTAGGTCTTTCTCTGTGGTCTCCACAGGGGATTCAGGCATCCTTTCATCTTGGGAGATGCAAGACGAGCCTGCATTCAAGTCACTGCAGGGATATCCGGCCTTATTTCGCGTCAGGGCATCGCATTGTCCATTCCACTTGAGGCCGCAAACTCAGGGTCCCTCTCACATACCTAGAGCTGAGAGAAGCCTCCTCTTGAGGTGCTTGTGGTAAGGTGGTATTCCTCTGGAGTCGAAGCCAGGGACTAACCTCTCATCTCGAGTTAATTTTTAGTCCACGGAGCTCTTTTGTGTTGCTACAGTGACCTCAGGATCCCTCTAGCCTTGAAACAGTGTTCTTGGGGTTTCTCTGCAGTGCCATCAAGGAAATCAAGGCTCCTTCATGTGTGATGTGCAACACGGAATTGCTCTGCACGCAGTGCAGGGAAATCGGGCCTCATCTCGCGGCGAGGAGGAAGTCTCATGGTTTTTCTCGAGTTGCGGCGGGAACCTGGGGTATATTCTCGAGTTACGACGGGGATGGCCCTTCCACCCACGTGTTTGTTCAGCGACGTCAGGACTCCTGCCTAGTTGGGAGGGACAACTCGGGAATCTCCTCGATGCTTGGCAGGGCAATTTCGACGCCTCTCCAGCTGAGGCGGGAGACCAAGGGTCCCTTTCCACGTGCCACAGGAATCCTGGGAGTCCTATTAAATTTCACGAGGAGTCAGGCATCGTCTCCTTTGGAGGCACTGATCTCCGCGTACCTCTGGAGTTTTAAAAGGATGTGAGGCCTCCGGTCGCGATGAGGTGGGGAACTAGGTCTTTCTCTGTTTTCTCCACAGGAGATTCAGACATCCTTTCGTCTTGGGAGATGCAAGACGAGCCTGCATTGAAGTCACTGCAGAAATATCCAGCCTTATTTCGAGTCAGGGCATCGCGGTCTCCATTCCACTTGAGGCCGCAAACTCAGGGTCCCTCTCACATAGCTAGAGCTGAGAGAAGCCTCCTCTTGAGGTGCTTGTGGTAAGGTGGTATTCCTCTGGAGTCGAAGCCAGGGACTAACCTCTCATCTCGAGTTGATTTTTGGTCCACGGAGCTCTTTCGTGTTGCTACAGTGACCTCAGGATCCCTCAAGCCTTGAAACAGTGTTCTTGGGGTTTCCCTGGAGTGCCATCAAGGAAATCAAGGCTCCTTTCATGTGTGATGTGCAACACGGAATTGCTCTGCACGCAGTGCACGGGAATCGGGCCTCATCTCACGGCGAGGGGGAAGTCTCATGGTTTTTCTCGAGTTGCGGCGGGAACCTGGGGTATATTCTCGAGTTACGACGGGGATGGCCCTTCCACACACGTGTTTGTTCAGCGACGTCAGGACTCCTGCCTAGTTGCGAGGGAGAACTCGGGATTCTCCTCGAGGCTTGGCAGGGCAATTGGGACGCCTCTCCAGCTGAGGCGGGAGACCAAGGGTCCCTTTCCACGTGCCGCAGGAATCCTGGGACTCCTATCAAGTTTCACGAGGAGTCAGGCATCGTCTCCTTTGGAGGCACTGATCTCCGCGTACCTCTGGAGTTTTCAAAGGATGTGAGGCCTCCGGTCGCGATGAGGTGGGGAACAAGGTCTTTCTCTGTGGTCTCCACAGGGGATTCAGACATCCTTTCGTCTTGGGAGATGCAAGACGAGCCTGCATTCAAGTCACTGCAGGGATATCCGGCCTTATTTCGAGTCAGGTCATCGCGGTGTCCATTCCACTTGAGGCCGCAAACTCAGGGTCCCTCTCACATACCTAGAGCTGAGAGAAGCCTCCTCTTGAGGTGTTGAGGTAAGGCGGTATTCCTCTGGAGTCGAAGCCAGGGACTAACCTCTCATCTCGAGTTGATCTTTGGTCCACGGAGCTCTTTCGTGTTGCTACAGTGACCTCAGGATCCCTCTAGCCTTGAAACAGTGTTCTTGGGGTTTCTCTGGAGTGCCATCAAGGAAAACAAGGCTCCTTTCATGTGTGATGTGCAACGCGGAACTGCTCTGCACGCAGTGAAGGGGAATCGGGCCTCATCTCGCGGCGAGGGGGAAGTCTCATGCTTTTTCTCGAGTTGCGGCGGGAACCTGGGGTATATTCTTGAGTTACGACGGGGATGGCCCTTCCTCACACGTGTTAGTTCAGCGACGGCAGGACCTCTGCCTAGTTGCGAGGGACAACTCGGGATTCTCCTCGAGGCTTGGCAGGGCAATTGGGACGCCTCTCCAGCTGAGGTGGGAGACCAAGGGTCCCTTTCCACGTGCCACAGGAATCCTGGGACTCCTATCAAGTTTCACGAGGAGTCAGGCATCGTCTCCTTTGGAGGCACTGATCTCCGCGTACCTCTGGAGTTTTCAAGGGATGTGAGGCCTCCGGTCGCGATGAGGTGGGGAACTAGGTCTTTCTCTGTTGTCTCCACAGGGGATTCAGACATCCTTTCGTCTTGGGAGATGCAAGACGAGCCTGCATTCAAGTCACTGCAGGGATATCCGGCCTTATTTCTAGTCAGGGCGTCGCATTGTCCATTCCACTTGAGGCCGCAAACTCAGGGTCCCTCTCACATAGCTAGAGCTGAGAGAAGCCTCCTCTTGAGGTGCTTGTGGTAAGGTGGTATTCCTCTGGAGTCGAAGCCAGGGACTAACCTCTCATCTCGAGTTGATTTTTGGTCCACGGAGCTCTTTTGTGTTGCTACAGTGACCTCAGGATCCCTCAAGCCTTGAAACAGTGTTCTTGGGGTTTCTCTGGAGTGCCATCAAGGAAATCAAGGCTCCTTTCATGTGTGATGTGCAACACGGAATTGCTCTGCACGCAGTGCAGGGGAATCGGGCCTCATCTCGCGGCGAGGGGGAAGTCTCATGGTTTTTCTCGAGTTGCGGCGGGAACCTGGGGAATATTCTCGAGTTACGACGGGGATGGCTCTTCCACACACGTGTTTGTTCAGCGACGTCAGGACTCCTGCCTAGTTGCGAGGGACAACTCGGGATTCTCCTCGAGGCTTGGCAGGGCAATTGGGACGCCTCTCCAGCTGAGGCGGGAGACCAAGTGTCCCTTTCCACGTGCCACAGGAATCCTGGGACTCCTATCAAGTTTCACGAGGAGTCAGGCATCGTCTCCTTTGGAGGCACTGATCTCCGCGTACCTCTGGAGTTTTCAAAGGATGTGAGGCCTCCGGTCGCGATGAGGTGGGGAACTAGGTCTTTCTCTGTGGTCTCCACAGGGGATTCAGACATCCTTTCATCTTGGGAGATGCAAGACGAGCCTGCATTCAAGTCACTGCAGGGATATCCGGCCTTATTTCGCGTCAGGGCATCACATTGTTCATTCCACTTGAGGCCGCAAACTCAGGGTCCCTCTCACATACCTAGAGCTGAGAGAAGCCTCCTCTTGAGGTGCTTGTGGTAAGGTGGTATTCCTCTGGAGTCGAAGCCAGGGACTAACCTCTCATCTCGAGTTAATTTTTAGTCCACGGAGCTCTTTCGTGTTGCTACAGTGACCTCAGGATCCCTCTAGCCTTGAAACAGTGTTCTTGGGGTTTCTCTGCAGTGCCATCAAGGAAATCAAGGCTCCTTCATGTGTGATGTGCAACACGGAATTGCTCTGCACGCAGTGCAGGGAAATCGGGCCTCATCTCGCGGCGAGGAGGAAGTCTCATGGTTTTTCTCGAGTTGCGGCGGGAACCTGGAGTATATTCTCGAGTTACGACGTGGATGGCCCTTCCACCCACGTGTTTGTTCAGCGACGTCAGGACTCCTGCCTAGTTGGGAGGGACAACTCGGGAATCTCCTCGATGCTTGGCAGGGCAATTGGGACGCCTCTCCAGCTGAGGCGGGAGACCAAGGGTCCCTTTCCACGTGCCACAGGAATCCTGGGAGTCCTATCAAATTTCACGAGGAGTCAGGCATCGTCTCCTTTGGAGGCACTGATCTCCGCGTACCTCTGGAGTTTTCAAAGGATGTGAGGCCTCCGGTCGCGATGAGGTGGGGAACTAGGTCTTTCTCTGTTGTCTCCACAGGAGATTCAGACATCCTTTCGTCTTGGGAGATGCAAGACGAGCCTGCATTGAAGTCACTGCAGAAATATCCAGCCTTATTTCGAGTCAGGGCATCGCGGTCTCCATTCCACTTGAGGCCGCAAACTCAGGGTCCCTCTCACATAGCTAGAGCTGAGAGAAGCCTCCTCTTGAGGTGCTTGTGGTAAGGTGGTATTCCTCTGGAGTCGAAGCCAGGGACTAACCTCTCATCTCGAGTTGATTTTTGGTCCACGGAGCTCTTTCGTGTTGCTACAGTGACCTCAGGATCCCTCAAGCCTTGAAACAGTGTTCTTGGGGTTTCCCTGGAGTGCCATCAAGGAAATCAAGGCTCCTTTCATGTGTGATGTGCAACACGGAATTGCTCTGCACGCAGTGCACGGGAATCGGGCCTCATCTCACGGCGAGGGGGAAGTCTCATGGTTTTTCTCGAGTTGCGGCGGGAACCTGGGGTATATTCTCGAGTTACGACGGGGATGGCCCTTCCACACACGTGTTTGTTCAGCGACGTCAGGACTCCTGCCTAGTTGCGAGGGAGAACTCGGGATTCTCCTCGAGGCTTGGCAGGGCAATTGGGACGCCTCTCCAGCTGAGGCGGGAGACCAAGGGTCCCTTTCCACGTGCCACAGGAATCCTGGGAATCCTATCAAGTTTCACGAGGATTCAGGCATCGTCTCCTTTGGAGGCACTGATCTCCGCATACCTCTGGAGTTTTCAAAGGATGTGAGGCCTCCGGTCGCGATGAGGTGGGGAACTAGGTCTTTCTCTGTGGTCTCCACAGGGGATTCAGGCATCCTTTCATCTTGGGAGATGCAAGACGAGCCTGCATTCAAGTCACTGCAGGGATATCCGGCCTTATTTCGCGTCAGGGCATCGCATTGTCCATTCCACTTGAGGCCGCAAACTCAGGGTCCCTCTCACATACCTAGAGCTGAGAGAAGCCTCCTCTTGAGGTGCTTGTGGTAAGGTGGTATTCCTCTGGAGTCGAAGCCAGGGACTAACCTCTCATCTCGAGTTAATTTTTAGTCCACGGAGCTCTTTTGTGTTGCTACAGTGACCTCAGGATCCCTCTAGCCTTGAAACAGTGTTCTTGGGGTTTCTCTGCAGTGCCATCAAGGAAATCAAGGCTCCTTCATGTGTGATGTGCAACACGGAATTGCTCTGCACGCAGTGCAGGGAAATCGGGCCTCATCTCGCGGCGAGGAGGAAGTCTCATGGTTTTTCTCGAGTTGCGGCGGGAACCTGGGGTATATTCTCGAGTTACGACGGGGATGGCCCTTCCACCCACGTGTTTGTTCAGCGACGTCAGGACTCCTGCCTAGTTGGGAGGGACAACTCGGGAATCTCCTCGATGCTTGGCAGGGCAATTTCGACGCCTCTCCAGCTGAGGCGGGAGACCAAGGGTCCCTTTCCACGTGCCACAGGAATCCTGGGAGTCCTATTAAATTTCACGAGGAGTCAGGCATCGTCTCCTTTGGAGGCACTGATCTCCGCGTACCTCTGGAGTTTTAAAAGGATGTGAGGCCTCCGGTCGCGATGAGGTGGGGAACTAGGTCTTTCTCTGTTTTCTCCACAGGAGATTCAGACATCCTTTCGTCTTGGGAGATGCAAGACGAGCCTGCATTGAAGTCACTGCAGAAATATCCAGCCTTATTTCGAGTCAGGGCATCGCGGTCTCCATTCCACTTGAGGCCGCAAACTCAGGGTCCCTCTCACATAGCTAGAGCTGAGAGAAGCCTCCTCTTGAGGTGCTTGTGGTAAGGTGGTATTCCTCTGGAGTCGAAGCCAGGGACTAACCTCTCATCTCGAGTTGATTTTTGGTCCACGGAGCTCTTTCGTGTTGCTACAGTGACCTCAGGATCCCTCAAGCCTTGAAACAGTGTTCTTGGGGTTTCCCTGGAGTGCCATCAAGGAAATCAAGGCTCCTTTCATGTGTGATGTGCAACACGGAATTGCTCTGCACGCAGTGCACGGGAATCGGGCCTCATCTCACGGCGAGGGGGAAGTCTCATGGTTTTTCTCGAGTTGCGGCGGGAACCTGGGGTATATTCTCGAGTTACGACGGGGATGGCCCTTCCACACACGTGTTTGTTCAGCGACGTCAGGACTCCTGCCTAGTTGCGAGGGAGAACTCGGGATTCTCCTCGAGGCTTGGCAGGGCAATTGGGACGCCTCTCCAGCTGAGGCGGGAGACCAAGGGTCCCTTTCCACGTGCCGCAGGAATCCTGGGACTCCTATCAAGTTTCACGAGGAGTCAGGCATCGTCTCCTTTGGAGGCACTGATCTCCGCGTACCTCTGGAGTTTTCAAAGGATGTGAGGCCTCCGGTCGCGATGAGGTGGGGAACAAGGTCTTTCTCTGTGGTCTCCACAGGGGATTCAGACATCCTTTCGTCTTGGGAGATGCAAGACGAGCCTGCATTCAAGTCACTGCAGGGATATCCGGCCTTATTTCGAGTCAGGTCATCGCGGTGTCCATTCCACTTGAGGCCGCAAACTCAGGGTCCTCTCACATACCTAGAGCTGAGAGAAGCCTCCTCTTGAGGTGTTGAGGTAAGGCGGTATTCCTCTGGAGTCGAAGCCAGGGACTAACCTCTCATCTCGAGTTGATCTTTGGTCCACGGAGCTCTTTCGTGTTGCTACAGTGACCTCAGGATCCCTCTAGCCTTGAAACAGTGTTCTTGGGGTTTCTCTGGAGTGCCATCAAGGAAAACAAGGCTCCTTTCATGTGTGATGTGCAACGCGGAACTGCTCTGCACGCAGTGAAGGGGAATCGGGCCTCATCTCGCGGCGAGGGGGAAGTCTCATGCTTTTTCTCGAGTTGCGGCGGGAACCTGGGGTATATTCTTGAGTTACGACGGGGATGGCCCTTCCTCACACGTGTTAGTTCAGCGACGGCAGGACCTCTGCCTAGTTGCGAGGGACAACTCGGGATTCTCCTCGAGGCTTGGCAGGGCAATTGGGACGCCTCTCCAGCTGAGGTGGGAGACCAAGGGTCCCTTTCCACGTGCCACAGGAATCCTGGGACTCCTATCAAGTTTCACGAGGAGTCAGGCATCGTCTCCTTTGGAGGCACTGATCTCCGCGTACCTCTGGAGTTTTCAAGGGATGTGAGGCCTCCGGTCGCGATGAGGTGGGGAACTAGGTCTTTCTCTGTTGTCTCCACAGGGGATTCAGACATCCTTTCGTCTTGGGAGATGCAAGACGAGCCTGCATTCAAGTCACTGCAGGGATATCCGGCCTTATTTCTAGTCAGGGCATCGCATTGTCCATTCCACTTGAGGCCGCAAACTCAGGGTCCCTCTCACATAGCTAGAGCTGAGAGAAGCCTCCTCTTGAGGTGCTTGTGGTAAGGTGGTATTCCTCTGGAGTCGAAGCCAGGGACTAACCTCTCATCTCGAGTTGATTTTTGGTCCACGGAGCTCTTTTGTGTTGCTACAGTGACCTCAGGATCCCTCAAGCCTTGAAACAGTGTTCTTGGGGTTTCTCTGGAGTGCCATCAAGGAAATCAAGGCTCCTTTCATGTGTGATGTGCAACACGGAATTGCTCTGCACGCAGTGCAGGGGAATCGGGCCTCATCTCGCGGCGAGGGGGAAGTCTCATGGTTTTTCTCGAGTTGCGGCGGGAACCTGGGGAATATTCTCGAGTTACGACGGGGATGGCTCTTCCACACACGTGTTTGTTCAGCGACGTCAGGACTCCTGCCTAGTTGCGAGGGACAACTCGGGATTCTCCTCGAGGCTTGGCAGGGCAATTGGGACGCCTCTCCAGCTGAGGCGGGAGACCAAGTGTCCCTTTCCACGTGCCACAGGAATCCTGGGACTCCTATCAAGTTTCACGAGGAGTCAGGCATCGTCTCCTTTGGAGGCACTGATCTCCGCGTACCTCTGGAGTTTTCAAAGGATGTGAGGCCTCCGGTCGCGATGAGGTGGGGAACTAGGTCTTTCTCTGTGGTCTCCACAGGGGATTCAGACATCCTTTCATCTTGGGAGATGCAAGACGAGCCTGCATTCAAGTCACTGCAGGGATATCCGGCCTTATTTCGCGTCAGGGCATCACATTGTTCATTCCACTTGAGGCCGCAAACTCAGGGTCCCTCTCACATACCTAGAGCTGAGAGAAGCCTCCTCTTGAGGTGCTTGTGGTAAGGTGGTATTCCTCTGGAGTCGAAGCCAGGGACTAACCTCTCATCTCGAGTTAATTTTTAGTCCACGGAGCTCTTTCGTGTTGCTACAGTGACCTCAGGATCCCTCTAGCCTTGAAACAGTGTTCTTGGGGTTTCTCTGCAGTGCCATCAAGGAAATCAAGGCTCCTTCATGTGTGATGTGCAACACGGAATTGCTCTGCACGCAGTGCAGGGAAATCGGGCCTCATCTCGCGGCGAGGAGGAAGTCTCATGGTTTTTCTCGAGTTGCGGCGGGAACCTGGAGTATATTCTCGAGTTACGACGTGGATGGCCCTTCCACCCACGTGTTTGTTCAGCGACGTCAGGACTCCTGCCTAGTTGGGAGGGACAACTCGGGAATCTCCTCGATGCTTGGCAGGGCAATTTCGACGCCTCTCCAGCTGAGGCGGGAGACCAAGGGTCCCTTTCCACGTGCCACAGGAATCCTGGGAGTCCTATCAAATTTCACGAGGAGTCAGGCATCGTCTCCTTTGGAGGCACTGATCTCCGCGTACCTCTGGAGTTTTCAAAGGATGTGAGGCCTCCGGTCGCGATGAGGTGGGGAACTAGGTCTTTCTCTGTTGTCTCCACAGGAGATTCAGACATCCTTTCGTCTTGGGAGATGCAAGACGAGCCTGCATTGAAGTCACTGCAGAAATATCCAGCCTTATTTCGAGTCAGGGCATCGCGGTCTCCATTCCACTTGAGGCCGCAAACTCAGGGTCCCTCTCACATAGCTAGAGCTGAGAGAAGCCTCCTCTTGAGGTGCTTGTGGTAAGGTGGTATTCCTCTGGAGTCGAAGCCAGGGACTAACCTCTCATCTCGAGTTGATTTTTGGTCCACGGAGCTCTTTCGTGTTGCTACAGTGACCTCAGGATCCCTCAAGCCTTGAAACAGTGTTCTTGGGGTTTCCCTGGAGTGCCATCAAGGAAATCAAGGCTCCTTTCATGTGTGATGTGCAACACGGAATTGCTCTGCACGCAGTGCACGGGAATCGGGCCTCATCTCACGGCGAGGGGGAAGTCTCATGGTTTTTCTCGAGTTGCGGCGGGAACCTGGGGTATATTCTCGAGTTACGACGGGGATGGCCCTTCCACACACGTGTTTGTTCAGCGACGTCAGGACTCCTGCCTAGTTGCGAGGGAGAACTCGGGATTCTCCTCGAGGCTTGGCAGGGCAATTGGGACGCCTCTCCAGCTGAGGCGGGAGACCAAGGGTCCCTTTCCACGTGCCACAGGAATCCTGGGAATCCTATCAAGTTTCACGAGGATTCAGGCATCGTCTCCTTTGGAGGCACTGATCTCCGCATACCTCTGGAGTTTTCAAAGGATGTGAGGCCTCCGGTCGCGATGAGGTGGGGAACTAGGTCTTTCTCTGTGGTCTCCACAGGGGATTCAGGCATCCTTTCATCTTGGGAGATGCAAGACGAGCCTGCATTCAAGTCACTGCAGGGATATCCGGCCTTATTTCGCGTCAGGGCATCGCATTGTCCATTCCACTTGAGGCCGCAAACTCAGGGTCCCTCTCACATACCTAGAGCTGAGAGAAGCCTCCTCTTGAGGTGCTTGTGGTAAGGTGGTATTCCTCTGGAGTCGAAGCCAGGGACTAACCTCTCATCTCGAGTTAATTTTTAGTCCACGGAGCTCTTTTGTGTTGCTACAGTGACCTCAGGATCCCTCTAGCCTTGAAACAGTGTTCTTGGGGTTTCTCTGCAGTGCCATCAAGGAAATCAAGGCTCCTTCATGTGTGATGTGCAACACGGAATTGCTCTGCACGCAGTGCAGGGAAATCGGGCCTCATCTCGCGGCGAGGAGGAAGTCTCATGGGTTTTCTCGAGTTGCGGCGGGAACCTGGGGTATATTCTCGAGTTACGACGGGGATGGCCCTTCCACCCACGTGTTTGTTCAGCGACGTCAGGACTCCTGCCTAGTTGGGAGGGACAACTCGGGAATCTCCTCGATGCTTGGCAGGGCAATTTCGACGCCTCTCCAGCTGAGGCGGGAGACCAAGGGTCCCTTTCCACGTGCCACAGGAATCCTGGGAGTCCTATTAAATTTCACGAGGAGTCAGGCATCGTCTCCTTTGGAGGCACTGATCTCCGCGTACCTCTGGAGTTTTAAAAGGATGTGAGGCCTCCGGTCGCGATGAGGTGGGGAACTAGGTCTTTCTCTGTTTTCTCCACAGGAGATTCAGACATCCTTTCGTCTTGGGAGATGCAAGACGAGCCTGCATTGAAGTCACTGCAGAAATATCCAGCCTTATTTCGAGTCAGGGCATCGCGGTCTCCATTCCACTTGAGGCCGCAAACTCAGGGTCCCTCTCACATAGCTAGAGCTGAGAGAAGCCTCCTCTTGAGGTGCTTGTGGTAAGGTGGTATTCCTCTGGAGTCGAAGCCAGGGACTAACCTCTCATCTCGAGTTGATTTTTGGTCCACGGAGCTCTTTCGTGTTGCTACAGTGACCTCAGGATCCCTCAAGCCTTGAAACAGTGTTCTTGGGGTTTCCCTGGAGTGCCATCAAGGAAATCAAGGCTCCTTTCATGTGTGATGTGCAACACGGAATTGCTCTGCACGCAGTGCACGGGAATCGGGCCTCATCTCACGGCGAGGGGGAAGTCTCATGGTTTTTCTCGAGTTGCGGCGGGAACCTGGGGTATATTCTCGAGTTACGACGGGGATGGCCCTTCCACACACGTGTTTGTTCAGCGACGTCAGGACTCCTGCCTAGTTGCGAGGGAGAACTCGGGATTCTCCTCGAGGCTTGGCAGGGCAATTGGGACGCCTCTCCAGCTGAGGCGGGAGACCAAGGGTCCCTTTCCACGTGCCGCAGGAATCCTGGGACTCCTATCAAGTTTCACGAGGAGTCAGGCATCGTCTCCTTTGGAGGCACTGATCTCCGCGTACCTCTGGAGTTTTCAAAGGATGTGAGGCCTCCGGTCGCGATGAGGTGGGGAACAAGGTCTTTCTCTGTGGTCTCCACAGGGGATTCAGACATCCTTTCGTCTTGGGAGATGCAAGACGAGCCTGCATTCAAGTCACTGCAGGGATATCCGGCCTTATTTCGAGTCAGGTCATCGCGGTGTCCATTCCACTTGAGGCCGCAAACTCAGGGTCCCTCTCACATACCTAGAGCTGAGAGAAGCCTCCTCTTGAGGTGTTGAGGTAAGGCGGTATTCCTCTGGAGTCGAAGCCAGGGACTAACCTCTCATCTCGAGTTGATCTTTGGTCCACGGAGCTCTTTCGTGTTGCTACAGTGACCTCAGGATCCCTCTAGCCTTGAAACAGTGTTCTTGGGGTTTCTCTGGAGTGCCATCAAGGAAAACAAGGCTCCTTTCATGTGTGATGTGCAACGCGGAACTGCTCTGCACGCAGTGAAGGGGAATCGGGCCTCATCTCGCGGCGAGGGGGAAGTCTCATGCTTTTTCTCGAGTTGCGGCGGGAACCTGGGGTATATTCTTGAGTTACGACGGGGATGGCCCTTCCTCACACGTGTTAGTTCAGCGACGGCAGGACCTCTGCCTAGTTGCGAGGGACAACTCGGGATTCTCCTCGAGGCTTGGCAGGGCAATTGGGACGCCTCTCCAGCTGAGGTGGGAGACCAAGGGTCCCTTTCCACGTGCCACAGGAATCCTGGGACTCCTATCAAGTTTCACGAGGAGTCAGGCATCGTCTTTGGAGGCACTGATCTCCGCGTACCTCTGGAGTTTTCAAGGGATGTGAGGCCTCCGGTCGCGATGAGGTGGGGAACTAGGTCTTTCTCTGTTGTCTCCACAGGGGATTCAGACATCCTTTCGTCTTGGGAGATGCAAGACGAGCCTGCATTCAAGTCACTGCAGGGATATCCGGCCTTATTTCTAGTCAGGGCATCGCATTGTCCATTCCACTTGAGGCCGCAAACTCAGGGTCCCTCTCACATAGCTAGAGCTGAGAGAAGCCTCCTCTTGAGGTGCTTGTGGTAAGGTGGTATTCCTCTGGAGTCGAAGCCAGGGACTAACCTCTCATCTCGAGTTGATTTTTGGTCCACGGAGCTCTTTTGTGTTGCTACAGTGACCTCAGGATCCCTCAAGCCTTGAAACAGTGTTCTTGGGGTTTCTCTGGAGTGCCATCAAGGAAATCAAGGCTCCTTTCATGTGTGATGTGCAACACGGAATTGCTCTGCACGCAGTGCAGGGGAATCGGGCCTCATCTCGCGGCGAGGGGGAAGTCTCATGGTTTTTCTCGAGTTGCGGCGGGAACCTGGGGAATATTCTCGAGTTACGACGGGGATGGCTCTTCCACACACGTGTTTGTTCAGCGACGTCAGGACTCCTGCCTAGTTGCGAGGGACAACTCGGGATTCTCCTCGAGGCTTGGCAGGGCAATTGGGACGCCTCTCCAGCTGAGGCGGGAGACCAAGTGTCCCTTTCCACGTGCCACAGGAATCCTGGGACTCCTATCAAGTTTCACGAGGAGTCAGGCATCGTCTCCTTTGGAGGCACTGATCTCCGCGTACCTCTGGAGTTTTCAAAGGATGTGAGGCCTCCGGTCGCGATGAGGTGGGGAACTAGGTCTTTCTCTGTGGTCTCCACAGGGGATTCAGACATCCTTTCATCTTGGGAGATGCAAGACGAGCCTGCATTCAAGTCACTGCAGGGATATCCGGCCTTATTTCGCGTCAGGGCATCACATTGTTCATTCCACTTGAGGCCGCAAACTCAGGGTCCCTCTCACATACCTAGAGCTGAGAGAAGCCTCCTCTTGAGGTGCTTGTGGTAAGGTGGTATTCCTCTGGAGTCGAAGCCAGGGACTAACCTCTCATCTCGAGTTAATTTTTAGTCCACGGAGCTCTTTCGTGTTGCTACAGTGACCTCAGGATCCCTCTAGCCTTGAAACAGTGTTCTTGGGGTTTCTCTGCAGTGCCATCAAGGAAATCAAGGCTCCTTCATGTGTGATGTGCAACACGGAATTGCTCTGCACGCAGTGCAGGGAAATCGGGCCTCATCTCGCGGCGAGGAGGAAGTCTCATGGTTTTTCTCGAGTTGCGGCGGGAACCTGGAGTATATTCTCGAGTTACGACGTGGATGGCCCTTCCACCCACGTGTTTGTTCAGCGACGTCAGGACTCCTGCCTAGTTGGGAGGGACAACTCGGGAATCTCCTCGATGCTTGGCAGGGCAATTTCGACGCCTCTCCAGCTGAGGCGGGAGACCAAGGGTCCCTTTCCACGTGCCACAGGAATCCTGGGAGTCCTATCAAATTTCACGAGGAGTCAGGCATCGTCTCCTTTGGAGGCACTGATCTCCGCGTACCTCTGGAGTTTTCAAAGGATGTGAGGCCTCCGGTCGCGATGAGGTGGGGAACTAGGTCTTTCTCTGTTGTCTCCACAGGAGATTCAGACATCCTTTCGTCTTGGGAGATGCAAGACGAGCCTGCATTGAAGTCACTGCAGAAATATCCAGCCTTATTTCGAGTCAGGGCATCGCGGTCTCCATTCCACTTGAGGCCGCAAACTCAGGGTCCCTCTCACATAGCTAGAGCTGAGAGAAGCCTCCTCTTGAGGTGCTTGTGGTAAGGTGGTATTCCTCTGGAGTCGAAGCCAGGGACTAACCTCTCATCTCGAGTTGATTTTTGGTCCACGGAGCTCTTTCGTGTTGCTACAGTGACCTCAGGATCCCTCAAGCCTTGAAACAGTGTTCTTGGGGTTTCCCTGGAGTGCCATCAAGGAAATCAAGGCTCCTTTCATGTGTGATGTGCAACACGGAATTGCTCTGCACGCAGTGCACGGGAATCGGGCCTCATCTCACGGCGAGGGGGAAGTCTCATGGTTTTTCTCGAGTTGCGGCGGGAACCTGGGGTATATTCTCGAGTTACGACGGGGATGGCCCTTCCACACACGTGTTTGTTCAGCGACGTCAGGACTCCTGCCTAGTTGCGAGGGAGAACTCGGGATTCTCCTCGAGGCTTGGCAGGGCAATTGGGACGCCTCTCCAGCTGAGGCGGGAGACCAAGGGTCCCTTTCCACGTGCCACAGGAATCCTGGGAATCCTATCAAGTTTCACGAGGATTCAGGCATCGTCTCCTTTGGAGGCACTGATCTCCGCATACCTCTGGAGTTTTCAAAGGATGTGAGGCCTCCGGTCGCGATGAGGTGGGGAACTAGGTCTTTCTCTGTGGTCTCCACAGGGGATTCAGACATCCTTTCATCTTGGGAGATGCAAGACGAGCCTGAATTCAAGTCACTGCAGGGATATCCGGCCTTATTTCGAGTCAGGGCATCACGGTGTCCATTCCACTTGAGGCCGCAAACTCAGGGTCCCTCTCACATACCTAGAGCTGAGAGAAGCCTCCTCTTGAGGTGCTTGTGGTAAGGTGGTATTCCTCTGGAGTCGAAGCCAGGGACCAACCTCTCATCTCGAGTTGATTTTTGGTCCACGGAGCTCTTTCGTGTTGCTACAGTGACCTCAGGATCCCTCTAGCCTTGAAACAGTGTTCTTGGGGTTTCTCTGGAGTGCCATCAAGGAAATCAAGGCTCCTTTCATGTTTGATGTGCAAAACGGAATTGCTCTGCTTGCAGTGCAGGGGAATCGGGCCTCATCTCACGGCGAGGGGGAAGTCTCATGGTTTTTCTCGCGTTGCGGCGAGAACCTGTTGTATATTCTCGAGTTACGACGGGGATGGCCCTTCCACACACGTGTTTATTCAGCGACGTCAGGACTCCTGCCTAGTTGCGAGGGACAGCTTGGGATTCTCTTCGACGCTTGGCAGGGCAAGTGGAACGCCTCTCCAGCTGAGGCGGGAGACCAAGGGTCCCTTTCCACGTGCCACAGGAATCCTGGGACTCCTATCAAGTTTGACGAGGAGTCAGGCATCGTCTCCTTTGGAGGCACTGATCTCCGCATACCTCTGGAGTTTTCAAAGGATGTGAGGCCTCCGGTCACGATGAGGTGGTGAACTAGGTCTTTCTCTGTGGTCTCCACAGGGGATTCAGACAACCTTTCCTCTTGGGAGATGCAAGTCGAGCCTGCATTCAAGTCACTGCAGGGATATCCGGCCTTATTTCGAGTCAGGGCATCGCGGTGTCCATTTCACTTGAGGCCGCAAACTCAGGGTCCCTCTCACATACCTAGAGCTGAGAGAAGCTTCTTCTTGAGGTGCTTGTGGTAAGGTGGTATTCCTCTGGAGTCGAAGCCAGGGACTAACCTCTCATCTCGAGTTGATTTTTGGTCCACGGAGCTCTTTCGTGTTGCTACAGTGACCTCAGGATCCCTCTAGCCTTGAAACAGTGTTCTTGGGGTTTCTCTGGAGTGCCATCAAGGAAATCAAGGCTCCTTTCATGTGTGATGTGCAACACGGAATTGCTCTGCACGCAGTGCAGGGGAATCTGGCCTCATCTCGCGGCGAGGGGGAAGTCTCATGGTTTTTCTCGAGTTGCGGCGAGAACCTGGGGTATATTCTCGAGTTACGACGGGGATGGCCCTTCCACATACGTGTTTGTTCAGCGACGTCAGGACTCCTGCCTTGTTGCGAGGGACAACTCGGGATTCTCTTCGAGGTTTGGCAGGGCAATTGGGACGCCTCTCCAGCTGAGGCGGGAGACCAAGGGTCCCTTTCCACGTGCCACAGGAATCCTGGGACTCCTATCAAGTTTCACGAGGAGTCAGGCATCGTCTCCTGTGGAGGCACTGATCTCCGCGTACCTCTGGAGTTTTCAAAGGATGTGAGGCCTCCGGTCGCGATGAGGTGGGGAACTAGGTCTTTCTCTGTGGTCTCCACAGGGGATTCAGACATCCTTTCATCTTGGGAGATGCAAGACGAGCCTGAATTCAAGTCACTGCAGGGATATCCGGCCTTATTTCGCGTCAGGGCATCGCGGTGTCCATTCCACTTGAGGCCGCAAACTCAGGGTCCCTCTCACATACCTAGAGCTGAGAGAAGCCTCCTCTTGAGGTGCTTGTGGTAAGGTGGTATTCCTCTGGAGTCGAAGCCAGGGACCAACCTCTCATCTCGAGTTGATTTTTGGTCCACGGAGCTCTTTCGTGTTGCTACAGTGACCTCAGGATCCCTCTAGCCTTGAAACAGTGTTCTTGGGGTTTCTCTGGAGTGCCATCAAGGAAATCAAGGCTCCTTTCATGTTTGATGTGCAAAACGGAATTGCTCTGCTTGCAGTGCAGGGGAATCGGGCCTCATCTCACGGCGAGGGGGAAGTCTCATGGTTTTTCTCGCGTTGCGGCGAGAACCTGTTGTATATTCTCGAGTTACGACGGGGATGGCCCTTCCACCCACGTGTTTATTCAGCGACGTCAGGACTCCTGCCTAGTTGCGAGGGACAGCTTGGGATTCTCTTCGAGGCTTGGCAGGGCAAGTGGAACGCCTCTCCAGCTGAGGCGGGAGACCAAGGGTCCCTTTCCACGTGCCACAGGAATCCTGGGACTCCTATCAAGTTTGACGAGGAGTCAGGCATCGTCTCCTTTGGAGGCACTGATCTCCGCATACCTCTGGAGTTTTCAAAGGATGTGAGGCCTCCGGTCACGATGAGGTGGTGAACTAGGTCTTTCTCTGTGGTCTCCACAGGGGATTCAGACAACCTTTCCTCTTGGGAGATTCAAGACGAGCCTGCATTCAAGTCACTGCAGGGATATCCGGCCTTATTTCGAGTCAGGGCATCGCGGTGTCCATTCCACTTGAGGCCGCAAACTCAGGGTCCCTCTCACATACCTAGAGCTGAGAGAAACCTCCTCTTGAGGTGCTTGTGGTAAGGTGGTATTCCTCTGGAGTCGAAGCCAGGGACTAACCTCTCATCTCGAGTTGATTTTTGGTCCACGGAGCTCTTTCGTGTTGCTACAATGACCTCAGGATCCCTCTAGCCTTGAAACAGTGTCCTTGGGGTTTCTCGGGAGTGCATTCAAGGAAATCAAGGCTCCTTTCATGTGTGATGTGCAACACAGAATTGCTCTGCACGCAGTGCAGGGGAATCGGGCCTCATCTGGCGGTGAGGGGGAAGTCTCATGGTTTTTCTCGAGTTGCGGCGGGAACCTGGTGTATATTCTCGAGTTACGACGGGAATGGCCCTTCCACACACGTGTTTGTTCAGCGACGTCAGGACTCCTGCCTACTTGCGAGGGACAACTCGGGATTCTCCTCGAGGCTTGGCAGGGCAATTGGGACGCCTCTCCAGCTGAGGCGGGAGACCAAGGGTCCCTTTCCACGTGCCACAGGAATCCTGGGACTCCTATCAAGTTTCACGAGGAGTCAGGCATCGTTTCCTTTGGAAGCACTGATCTCCACGTACCTCTGGAGTTTTCAAAGGATGTGAGGCCTCCGGTCGCGATGAGGTGGGGAACTAGGTCTTTCTCTGTTGTCTCCACAGGGGATTCAGACATCCTTTCGTCTTGGGAGATGCAAGACGAGCCTGCATTCAAGTCACTGCAGGGATATCCAGCCTTACTTCGAGTCAGGGCATCGCGGTGTACATTCCACTTGAGGCCACAAAATCAGGGTCCCTCTCACATACCTAGAGCTGAGAGAAGCCTCCTCTTGAGGTGCTTGTGGTAAGGTGGTATTCCTCTGGAGTCGAAGCCAGGGACTAACCTCTCATCTCGAGTTGATTTTTGGTCCACGGAGCTCTTTCGTGTTGCTACAGTGACCTCAGGATCCCTCTAGCCTTGAAACAGTGTTCTTGGGGTTTCTCTGGAGTGCCATCAAGGAAATCAAGGCTCCTTTCATGTGTGATGTGCAACACGGAATTGCTCTGCATGCAGTGCAGGGTATCGGGCCTCATTTTGCGGCGAGGGGGAAGTCTCATGGTTTTTCTCGAGTTGCGATGGGAACCTAGGGTATATTCTCGAGTTACGACGGGGATGGCCCTTCCACCCACGTGTTTGTTCAGCGACGTCAGACTCCTGCCTAGTTGCGAGGGACAACTCGGGAATCTCCTCGAGGCTTAGCAGGGCAATTGGGATGCCTCTCCAGCTGAGGCAGGAGACCAAGGGTCCCTTTCCACGTGCCACAGGAATTCTGGGACACCTATCAAGTTTCACGAGGAGTCAGGCATCGTCTCCTTTGGAGGCACTGATCTCCACGTACCTCTCGAGTTTTCAAAGGATATGAGGCCTCCGGTCGCGATGAGGTGGGGAACTAGGTCTTTCTCTGTGGTCTCCACAGGGGATTCAGACATCCTTTCGTCTTGGGAGATGCAAGACGAGCCTGCATTCAAGTCACTGCAGGGATAACCGGCCTTATTTCGAGTCAGGGTATCGCGGTGTTCATTCCACTTGAGGCCGCAAACTCAGGGTCCCTCTCACATACCTAGAGCTGAGAGAAGCCTCCTCTTGAGGTGCTTGTGGTAAGGTGGTATTCCTCTAGAGTCGAAGCCAGGGACTAACCTCTCATCTCGAGTTGATTTTTCGTCCACGGAGCTCTTTCGTGTGGCTACAGTGACCTCAGGATCCCTCTAGCCTTGAAACAGTGTTCTTGGGGTTTCTCTGGAGTGCCATCAAGGAAATCAAGGCTTCTTTCATGTTTGTTGTGCAACACGAAATTGCTCTGCACGCAGTGCAGGGGAATCGGGCCTCATCTCGCGGCGAGGGGGAAGTCTCATGGTTTTTCTCGAGTTGAGGCGGGAACCTGGGGTATATTCTCGAGTTACGACGGGGATGGCCCTTCCAGCCACGTGTTTGTTCAGCGACGTCAGGACTCCTGCCTAGTTGCGAGGGACAACTCGGGATTCTCCTCGAGGCTTGGCAGGGCAATTGGGACGCCTCTCCAGCTGAGGCGGGAGACCAAGGGTCTCTTTCCACGTGCCACAGGAATCCTGAGACTCCTATCAAGTTTCACTAGGAGTCAGGCATCGTCACCTTTGGAGGCACTTATCTCCGCGTACCTCTGGAGTTTTCAAAGGATGTGAGGCCTCCGGTCGCGATGAGGTGGGGAACTAGGTCTTTCTCTGTGGTCTCCACAGGGGATTCAGACATCCTTTCGTCTTGGGAGATGCAAGACGAGCCTGCATTCAAGTCACTGCAGGGATAACCGGCCTTATTTCGAGTCAGGGTATCGCGGTGTTCATTCCACTTGAGGCCGCAAACTCAGGGTCCCTCTCACATACCTAGAGCTGAGAGAAGCCTCCTCTTGAGGTGCTTGTGGTAAGGTAGTATTCCTCTAGAGTCGAAGCCAGGGACTAACCTCTCATCTCGAGTTGATTTTTCGTCCACGGAGCTCTTTCGTGTGGCTACAGTGACCTCAGGATCCCTCTAGCCTTGAAACAGTGTTCTTGGGGTTTCTCTGGAGTGCCATCAAGGAAATCAAGGCTTCTTTCATGTTTGTTGTGCAACACGAAATTGCTCTGCACGCAGTGCAGGGGAATCGGGCCTCATCTCGCGGCGAGGGGGAAGTCTCATGGTTTTTCTCGAGTTGAGGCGGGAACCTGGGGTATATTCTCGAGTTACGACGGGGATGGCCCTTCCAGCCACGTGTTTGTTCAGCGACGTCAGGACTCCTGCCTAGTTGCGAGGGACAACTCGGGATTCTCCTCGAGGCTTGGCAGGGCAATTGGGACGCCTCTCCAGCTGAGGCGGGAGACCAAGGGTCTCTTTCCACGTGCCACAGGAATCCTGAGACTCCTATCAAGTTTCACTAGGAGTCAGGCATCGTCACCTTTGGAGGCACTTATCTCCGCGTACCTCTGGAGTTTTCAAAGGATGTGAGGCCTCCGGTCGCGATGAGGTGGGGAACTAGGTCTTTCTCTGTGGTCTCCACAGGGGATTCAGACATCCTTTCGTCTTGGGAGATGCAAGACGAGCCTGCATTCAAGTCACTGCAGGGATATCCGGCCTTATTTTGAGTCAGGTCATCGCGGTGTCCATTCCACTTGAGGCCGCAAACTCAGGGTCCCTCTCGCATACCTAGAGCTGAGAGAAGCCTCCTCTTGAGGTGCTTGTGGTAAGGTGGTATTCCTATGGAGTCGAAGCCAGGCACTAACCTCTCATCTCGAGTTGATTTTTCTTCCACCGAACTCTTTGGTGTGGCTACAGTGACCTCAGGATCCCTCTAGCCTTGAAACAGTGTTCTTGGGGTTTCTCTGGAGTGCCATCAAGGAAATCAAGGCTCCTTTCATGTGTGATGTGCAACACGGAATTGCTCTGCATGCAGTGCAGGGTATCGGGCCTCATTTTGCGGCGAGGGGGAAGTCTCATGGTTTTTCTCGAGTTGCGATGGGAACCCGGGGTATATTCTCGAGTTACGACGGGGATGGCCCTTCCACCCACGTGTTTGTTCAGCGACGTCAGACTCCTGCCTAGTTGCGAGGGACAACTCGGGATTCTCCTCGAGGCTTGGCAGGGCAATTGGGACGCCTCTCCAGCTGAGGCGGGAGACCAAGGGTCCCTTTCCACATGCCACAGGAATCCTGGGACTCCTATCAAGTTTCACGAGGAGTCAGGCATCGTCTCCTTTGGAGGCACTGGTCTCTGCGTACTTCTGGAGTTTTCAAAGGATGTGAGGCCTCTGGTCGCGATGAGGTGGGGAACTAGGTCTTTCTTTGTGGTCTCCACAGGGGATTCAGACATCCTTTCGTCTTGGGAGATGCAAGACGAGCCTGCATTCAAGTCACTGCAGGGATATCCGGCCTTATTTCGAGTCAGGGCATCGCGGTGTCCATTCCACTTGAGGCCGCAAACTCAGGGTCCCTCTCACATACCTAGAGCTGAGAGAAACCTCCTCTTGAGGTGCTTGTGGTAAGGTGGTATTCCTCTGGAGTCGAAGCCAGGGACTAACCTCTCATCTCGAGTTGATTTTTGGTCCACGGAGCTCTTTCGTGTTGCTACAATGACCTCAGGATCCCTCTAGCCTTGAAACAGTGTCCTTGGGGTTTCTCGGGAGTGCATTCAAGGAAATCAAGGCTCCTTTCATGTGTGATATGCAACACGGAATTGCTCTTCACGCAGTGCAGGGGAATCGGGCCTCATCTCGCGGTGAGGGGGAAGTCTCATGGTTTTTCTCGAGTTGCGGCGGGAACCTGGTGTATATTCTCGAGTTACGACGGGAATGGCCCTTCCACACACGTGTTTGTTCAGCGACGTCAGGACTCCTGCCTAGTTGCGAGGGACAACTCGGGATTCTCCTCGAGGCTTGGCAGGGCAATTGGGACGCCTCTCCAGCTGAGGCGGGAGACCAAGGGTCCCTTTCCACGTGCCACAGGAATCCTGGGACTCCTATCAAGTTTCACGAGGAGTCAGGCATCGTTTCCTTTGGAGGCACTGATCTCCACGTACCTCTGGAGTTTTCAAAGGATGTGAGGCCTCCAGTCGCGATGAGGTGGGGAACTAGGTGTTTCTCTGTTGTCTCCACAGGGGATTCAGACATCCTTTCGTCTTGGGAGATGCAAGACGAGCCTGCATTCAAGTCACTGCAGGGATATCCGGCCTTACTTCGAGTCAGGGCATCGCGGTGTACATTCCACTTGAGGCTGCAAACTCAGGGTCCCTCTCACATACCTAGAGCTGAGAGAAGCCTCCTCTTGAGGTGCTTGTGGTAAGGTGGTATTCCTGTGGAGTCGAAGCCAGGGACTAACCTCCCATCTCGAGTTGATTTTTGGTCCACGGATCTCTTTCATGTTGCTACAGTGACCTCAGGATCCCTCTAGCTTTGAAACAGTGTTCTTGTGGTTTCTCTGGAGTGCCATCAAGGAAATCAAGGCTCCTTTCATGTGTGATGTGCAACGCGGAATTGCTCTGCATGCATTGCAGGGTATCGGGCCTCATTTTGCGGTGAGGGGGAAGTCTCATGGTTTTTCTCGAGTTGCGATGGGAACCTGGGGTATATTCTCGAGTTACGACGGGGATGGCCCTTCCACCCACGTGTTTGTTCAGCAACGTCAGACTCCTGCCTAATTGCGAGGGACAACTCGGGATTCTCCTCGGGGCTTAGGAGGGCAATTGGGACGCCTCTCCAGCTGAGGCAGGAGACCAAGGGTCCCTTTCCACGTGCCACAGGAATTCTGGGACACCTATCAAGTTTCACGAGGAGTCAGGCATCGTCTCCTTTGGAGGCACTGATCTCCACGTACCTCTCGAGTTTTCAAAGGATCTGAGGCCGCCGGTCGCGATGAGGTGGGGAACTAGGTCTTTCTCTGTGGTCTCCACAGGGGATTCAGACATCCTTTCGGCTTGGGAGATGCAAGACGAGCCTGCATTCAAGTCACTGCAGGGATTTCCGAACTTATTTCGAGGCAGGGCATCGCAGTGTCCATTCCACTTGAGGCCGCAAACTCAGGGTCCCTCTCACATACCTAGAGCTGAGAGAAGCCTCCTCTTGAGGTGCTTGTGGTAAGGTGGTATTCCTCTGGAATCGAAGCCAGGGACTAACCTCTCATCTCGAGTTGATTTTTGGTCCACGGAGCTCTTTCTTGCTGCTACAGTGATCTCAGGATCCCTCTAGCCTTGAAACAGTGTTCTTGGGGTTTCTCTGGAGTGCCATCAAGGAAATCAAGGTTCCTTTCATGTGTGATGTGCAACACGGAATTGCTCTGCACGCAGTGCCGGAGAATCGGGCCTCATCTCGCGGCGAGGGGGAAGTCTCATGGTTTTTCTCGAGTTGCGGCAGGAACCTGGGGAACATTCTCGAGTTACGACAGGGATGGTCCTTCCACCCACGTGTTTGTTCAGCCTCGTCAGGACTTCAGCCTAATTGCGAGGGACAACTCGGGCTTCTCCTCGAGGCTTGGCAAGGCAACTGTGACGCCTCTCCAGCTGAGTCGGGAGACCAAGGGTCCGTTTCCACGTGCCACAGGAATCCTGGGACTCCTATCAAGTTTCACGAGGAGTCACGCATCGTCTCCTTTGGAGGCACTGATCTCCGCGTACCTGTGGAGTTTTCAAAGGATGTGAGGCCTCCGGTCGCGATGAGGTGGGGAACTCAGTATTTCTCAGTGGTCTCCACAGGGGATTCAGACATCCTTTCGTCTTGGGAGATGCAAGACGAGCCTGCATTCAAGTCACTGCAGGGATATCCGGCCTTATTTCGAGTCAGGGCATCGCGGTGTCCATTCCACTTGAGGCCGCAAACCCAGGGTCCCTCTCACATACCTAGAGCTGAGAGAAGCCTCCTCTTGAGGTGCTTGTGGTAAGGTGGTTTTCCTCTGGAGTCGAATCCAGGGACTAACCTCTCATCTCGAGTTGATTTTTGGTCCACGGAGCTTTTTCGTGTTGCTCCAGTGACCTCAGGATCGCTCTATCCTTGAAACAGTGCTCTTGGGGTTTCTCCGGAGTGCCATCAAGGAAATCAAGGCTCCTTTCATGTGTAATGTGCAACACGGAATTGCTCTGCACGCAGTGCAGGGGAATCGGGTCTCATCTCGCGGCGAGGGGGAAGTCTCATGGTTTTTCTCGAGTTGCGGCGGGAACCTGGGGTATATTCGCGAGTTACGACGGGGATGGCCCTTCCACACACGTCTTTGTTCAGCGACGGCAGGACTCCTTCCTAGTTGGGAGGGACAACTCGGGATTCTCCTCGAGGCTTGGCAGGGCAATTCGGACGCCTCTCAATCTGAGGCGGGAGACCAAGGGTCCCTTTCCACGTGCCACAGAAATCCTGGGACTCCTATCAAGTTTCACGAGGAGTCAGGCATCGTCTCCTTTGGAGGCACTGATCTCCGCGTAACTCTGGAATTTTCAAAGGATATGAGGCCTCCGGTCGCGATGAGGTGGGGAACTAGGTCTTTCTCTGTGGCCTCCACAGGGGATTCAGACATCCTTTCGTCTTGGAGATGCAAAACGAGCCTGCATTTAAGTCACTGCAGGGATATCCGGCCTTATTCCGAGTCAGGGCATCGCGGTGTCCATTCCACTTGAGGCCGCAAACTCAGGGTCCCTCTCACATAGCTAGAGCTGGGAGAAGCCTCCTCTTGAGGTACTTGTGGTAAGGTGGTATTACTCTGGAGTCGAAGCCAGGGACTAACCTCTCATCTCGAGTTGATTTGTGGTCCACGGAGTTCTTTCGTGTTGCTACAGTGACCTCAGGATCCCTCTAGCCATGAAACAGTGTTCTTGGGGTTTCTCTGGAGTGCCATCAAGGAAATCAAGGCTCCTTTCATGTGTGATGTGCAACACGGAATTGCTCTGCACGCAGTGCAGGGGAATCGGGCCTCATCTCACGGCGAGGGGGAAGTCTCATGGTTTTTCTCGATTTGCGGCGGAACCTGGGGTATATTCTCGAGTTTCGACGGGGATGGCCCTTCCACCCACGTGTTTCTTCAGCCATGTCAGGACTCCTGCCTAGTTGCGAGGAACAACTCGGGATTCTCCTCGAGTCTTGGCAGGGCAATTGTGACGCCTCTCCATCTGAGGAGGGAGACCAAGGGTCCCTTTCCACGTGCCACAGGAATCCTGAGACTCCTATCAAGTTTCACGTGGAGTCAAGCATCGTCTCCTTTGGAGGCACTGATCTCCGCGTACCTCTGGAGTTTTCAAAAGATCTGAGGCCTCGGGTCGCGATGAGGTGGGGAAGTAGGTCTTTCTCTGTGGTCTCCACAGGGGATTCAGACATCCTTTCATCTTGGGAGATGCAAGACGAGCCTGCATTCAAGTCACTGCAGGGATATCCGGCCTTATATCGAGTCAGGGCATCGCGGTGTCCATTCCACTTGAGGCCGCAAAATCAGGGTCCCTCTCACATACCTAGAGCTGAGAGAAGCCTCCTCTTGAGGTGCTTGTGGTACGGTGGTATTCCTCTGGAGTCGAAGCCAGGGACGAACCTCTCATCTCGAGTTGATTCTTGGTAAACGGAGCTCTTTCGTGTTGCTACAGTGACCTCAGTTTCCCTCTAGCCTTGAAACAGTGTTCTTGGGGTTTCTCTGGAGTGCCATCAAGGAAATCAAGGCTCCTTTCATGTGTGATGTGCAACAGGAAATTGCTCTGCACGCAGTGCAGGGTATCGGGCCTCATTTTGCGGCGAGGGGGAAGTCTCATGGTTTTTCTCGAGTTGCTGTGGGAACCTGGGGTATATTCTCGAGTTACGACGGGGATGGCCCTTCCACCCACGTGTTTGTTCCGCGACGTCAGGACTCCTGCCTAGTTGCGAGGGACACCTCGGGATTCTCCTCGAGGCTTGGCAGGGCAATTGGGATGCCTCTCCAGCTGAGGCGGGAGACCAAGAGTCCCTTTCCACGTGCCACAGGAATCCTGGGACTCCTATCAAGTTTCACGAGGAGTCAGGCATCGTCTCCTTTGGAGGCACTGATCTCCGCGTACCTCTGGAGTTTTCAAAGGATGTGAGGCCTCCGGTCGCGATGAGGTGGGGAACTAGGTCTTTCTCTGTGGTCTCCACAGGGGATTCAGACATCCTTTCGTCTTGGGAGATGCAAGACGAGCCTGCACTCAAGTCACTGCAGGGATATCCGGCCTTATTTAGAGTCAGGGTATCGTGGTATCCATTCCACTTAAGGCCGCAAACCAAAGGTCCCTCTCACATAGCTAGAGCTGAGAGAAGCCTCCTCTTGAGGTGCTTGTGGTAAGGTGGTATTCCTCTGGAGTCGAATCCAGGGACTAACCTCTCATCTCGAGTTGATTTTTGGTCCACGGAGCTCTTTCTTGTTGCTACAGTGACCTCAGGATCCCTCTAGCCTTGAAACAGTGTTCTTGGGCTTTTTCTGGAGTGCCATCAAGAAAATCAAGGCTCCTTTAATGTGTGATGTGCAACATGGAATTGCTCTGCACGCAGTGCAGGGGAATCGGGCCTCATCTCACGGCGAGGGGGAAGTCTCAAGGTTTTTCTCGAGTTGCGGCGGGAACCTGGGGTATATTCTCGAGTTACGACGGGGATGGCCCTTCCTCACACGTGTTTGTTCAACGACGTCAAGACTCCTGCCTAGTTGCGAGGGACAACTCGGGATTCTCCTCGAGGCTGGGCAGGGCAATTGGGACTCCTCTCAATCTGAGGCCGGAGACCCAGGGTCCCTTTCCACGTGCCACAGGAATCCTGGGACTCCTATCAAGTTTCACGAGGAGTCAGGCATCGTCTCCTTTGGAGGCCCTGATCTCCGTGTACCTCTGTAGTTTTCAAAGGATGTGAGGCCTCCGGTCGCGATGAGGTGGGGAACTAGGTCTTTCTCTGTGGTCTCCACAGGGGATTCAGACATCCTTTCGTCTTGGGAGATGCAAGACGAGCCTGCATTCAAGTCACTGCAGGGATATCCGGCCTTATTTCGAGTCAGGGCATCGCGGTGTCCATTCCACTTGAGGCCGCAAACTCAGGGTCCCTCTCACATAGCTAGAGCTGAGAGAAGCCTCCTCTTGAGGTGCTTTTGGTAAGGTGGTATTCCTCTGGAGTTGAAGCCAGAGACTAACCTCTCATCTCGAGTTGATTTTTGGTCCACGGAGCTCTTTCGTGTTGCTACAGTGACCTCAGGATCCCTGTAGCCTTGAAACAGTGTTCTTGGGGTTTCTCTGGAGTGCCAACAAGGAAATCAAGGCTCCTTTCATGTGTGATGTGCAACACGGAATTGCTCTGCACGCAGTGCAGGGGAATCGGGCCTCATCTCTAGGCGAGGGGGAAGTCTCATGGTTTTTCTCGAGTTGCGGCGGGAACCTGGGGAATATTCTCGAGTTACGAGGGGATGGCCCTTCCACACACGTGTTTGTTCAGCGACGGCAGGACTCCTGCCTAGTTGCGAGGGACAACTCGGGATTCTCCTCGAGGCTTGGCAGGGCAATTGGGACGCCTCTCCAGCTGAGGCGGGAGACCAAGGGTCCCTTTCCACTTGCCACAGGAATCCTGGGACTCATATCAAGTTTCACGAGGAGTCAGGCATCGTCTCCTTTGGAGGCACTGATCTCCGCGTACCTCTGGAATTTTCAAAGGATGTGAGGCCTCCGGTCGCCATGAGGTGGGGAACTAGGTCTTTCTCTGTGGTCTCCACAGGGGATTCAGACATCCTTTCGTCTTGGGAGATGCAAGACGAGCCTTCATTTAAGTCACTGCAGGGATATCCGGCCTGATTTCGAGTCAGGGCATCGCGGTGTCCATCCCACTTGAGGCCGCAATCTCAGGGTCCCTCTCACATACCTAGAGCTGAGAGAAGCCTCCTCTTGAGGTGGCAGTGGTAAGGTGGTAGTCCTCTGCAGTCGAAGCCAGGGACTAACCTCTCATCTCGAGTTGATTTTTGGTCCACGGAGCTCTTTCGTGTTGCTACAGTGACCTCAGGATCCCTCTAGCCTTGAAACAGTGTTCTTGGGGTTTCTCTGGAGTGCCATCAAGGAAATCAAAGCTCCTTTCATGCGTGATGTGCAACACGGAATTGCTCTGCATGCAGGGCAGGGGAATCGGGCCTCATCTCGCGGCGAGGGGGAAGTCTCATGGTTTTTCTCGAGTTGCGGCAGGAACCTGGGGAACATTCTCGAGTTACGACAGGGATGGTCCTTCCACCCACGTGTTTGTTCAGCCTCGTCAGGACTTCAGCCTAATTGCGAGGGACAACTCGGGCTTCTCCTCGAGGCTTGGCAAGGCAACTGTGACGCCTCTCCAGCTGAGTCGGGAGACCAAGGGTCCGTTTCCACGTGCCACAGGAATCCAGGGACTCCTATCAAGTTTCACGAGGAGTCAGGCATCGTCTCCTTTGGAGGCACTGATCTCCGCGTACCTCTGGAGTTTTCAAAGGATGTGAAGCCTCCGGTCGCGATGAGGTGGGGAACTAAGTCTTTCTCAGTGGTCTCCACTGGGGATTCAGACATCCTTTCGTCTTGGGAGATGCAAGACGAGCCTGCATTCAAGTCACTGCAGGGATATCCGGCCTTATTTCGAGTCAGGGCATCGCGGTGTCCATTCCACTTGAGGCCGCAAACCCAGGGTCCCTCTCACATACCTAGAGCTGAGAGAAGCCTCCTCTTGAGGTGCTTGTGGTAAGGTGGTTTTCCTCTGGAGTCGAATCCAGGGACTAACCTCTCATCTCGAGTTGATTTTTGGTCCACGGAGCTCTTTCGTGTTGCTACAGTGACCTCAGGATCCCTGTAGCCTTGAAACAGTTTTCTTGGGGTTTCTCTGGAGTGCCATCAAGGAAATCAAGGCTCCTTTCATGTGTGATGTGCAACACGGAATTGCTCTGCACGCAGTGCAGGGGAATCGGGCCTCATCTCTAGGCGAGGGGGAATTCTCATGGTTTTTCTCGAATTGCGGCGGGAACCTGGGGAATATTCTCGAGTTACGAGGGGATGGCCCTTCCACACACGTGTTTGTTCAGCGACGTCAGGACTCCTGCCTAGTTGCGAGGGACAACTCGGGATTCTCCTCAATGCTTGGCTGGGCAATTGGGACGCCTCTCCAGCTGAGGCGGGAGACCAAGGGTCCCTTTCCACGTGCCACAGGAATCCTGGGACTCCTATCAAGTTTCACGAGGAGTCAGGCATCGTCTCCTTTGGAGGCACTGATCTCAGTGTACCTCTGGAGTTTTCAAAGGATGTGAGGCCTCCGGTCGCCATGAAGTGGGGAACTAGGTCTTTCTCTGTGGTCTCCACAGGGGATTCAGACATCCTTTCGTCTTGGGAGATGCAAGACGAGCCTGCATTCAAGTCACTGCAGGGATATCCGGCCTTATTTCGAGTCAGGGCATCGCGGTGTCCATTCCACTTGAGGCCGCAAACTCAGGGTCCCTCTCACATACCTAGAGCTGAGAGAAGCCTCCTCTTGAGGTGCTTGTGGTAAGGTTGTATTCCTCTGGAGTCGAAGCCAGGGACTAACCTCTCATCTCGAGTTGATTTTTGGTCCACGGAGCTCTTTCGTGTTGCTACAGTGACCTCAGGATCCCTCTAGCCTTGAAACAGTGTTCTTGGGGTTTCTCTGCAGTGCCATCAAGGAAATCAAGGCTCCTTTCATGTGTGATGTGAAACAGGGAATTGCTCTGTACGCAGTGCACTGTATCGGGCCTCATTTTTCGGCGAGGGGGAAGTCTCATGGTTTTTCTCGAGTTGCTGTGTGAACCTGGGGTATATTCTCGAGTTACGACGGGGATGGCCCTTCCACACACGTGTTTGTTCAGCGACGTCAGGACTCCTGCCTAGTTGCGAGGGACAACTCGGGATTCTCCTCGAGGCTTGGCAGGGCAATTGGGATGCCTCTCCAGCAGAGACGGGAGACCAAGGTTCCCTTTTCACGTGCCACAGGAATCCTGGGACTCCTATCAAGTTTCACGAGGAGTCAGGCATCGTCTCCTGTGGAGGCACTGATCTCCGCGTACCTCTGGAGTTTTCAAAGGATGTGAGGCCTCCGGTCGCGATGAGGTGGGGAACTAGGTCTTTCTCTGTGGTCTCCACAGGGGTTTCAGATATCCTTTCGTCTTGGGAGATGAAAGACGAGCCTGCATTCAAGTCACTGCAGGGATATCCGACCTTATTTCGAGTCACGGCATTGCGGTGTCCATTCCACTTGAGGCCGCAAACTCAGGGTCCCTCTCACATACCTAGAGCTGAGAGAAGCCTCCTCTTGAGGTGCTTGTGGTAAGGTTGTATTCCTCTGGAGTCGAAGCCAGGGACTAACCTCTCATCTCGAGTTGATTTTTGGTCCACGGAGCTCTTTCGTGTGGCTACAGTGACCTCAGGATCCCTCTAGCCTTGAAACAGTGTTCTTGGGGTTTCTCTGGAGTGCCATCAAGGAAATCAAGGCTCCTTTCATGTGTGATGTGCAACACGGAATTGCTCTGCACGCAGTGCAGGGGAATCGGGCCTCATCTCGTGGCGAGGGGGAAGTCTCATGGTTTTTCGCGAGTTGCGGCGGGAACCTGGGGTATATTCTCGAGTTACGACGGGGATGGCCCTTCCACACACGTGTTTGTTCAGCGACGTCAGGACTCCTGCCTAGTTGTGAGGGACAACTCGGGATTCTCCTCGAGGTTTGGCAGGGCAATTGGGACGCCTCTCCAGCTGAGGCGGGAGACCAAGGGTCCCTTTCCCCGTGCCACAGGAATCCTGGGACTCCTATCAAGTTTCACGAGGATTCAGGCATCGTCTCCTTTGGAGGCACTGATCTCCGTGTACCTCTGGAGTTTTCAAAGGATGTGAGGCCTCCGGTCGCGATGAGGTGGGGAACTAGGTCTTTCTCGGTGGTCTCCACAGGGGATTCAGACATCCTTTCGTCTTGGGAGATGCAAGACGAGCCTGCATTCAAGTCACTGCAGGGATATCCGGCCTTATTTCGAGTCAGGGCATCTCGGTGTCCATTCCACTTGAGGCCGCAAACTCAGGTTCCCTCTCACATACCTAGAGCTGAGAGAAGCCTCATCTTGAGGTGCTTGTGGTAAGGTTGTATTCCTCTGGAGTCGAAGCCAGGGATGAACCTCTCATCTCGAGTTGATTTTTGGTCCACAGAGCTCTTTCGTGTTGCTACAGTGACCTCAGGATCCCTCTAGCCTTGAAACAGTGTTCTTGGGGTTTCTCTGGAGTGCCATCAAGGAAATCAAGGCTCCTTCATGTGTGATGTGCAACACGGAATTGCTCTGCACGCAGTGCAGGGGAATCGGGCCTCATCTCGCGGCAAGGGGGAAGTCTCATGGTTTTTCTCGAATTGCGGCGGGAACCTGGGGAATATTCTCGAGTTACGAGCGTTTGGCCCTTCCACACACGTGTTTGTTCAGCGACGTCAGGACTCCTGCCTAGTTGCGAGGGACAACTCGGGATTCTCCTCGAGGCTTGGCAGGGCAATTGGGACGCCTCTCCAGCTGAGGCGGGAGACCAAGGGTCCCTTTCCACGTGCCACAGGAATCCTGGGACTCCTATCAAGTTTCACGAGGAGTCAGGCATCGTCTCCTTTGGAGGCACTGATCTCCGCGTACCTCTGGAGTTTTCAAAGGATGTGAGGCCTCCGGTCGCGATGAGGTGGGGAACTAGGTCTTTCTCTGTGGTCTACACAGGGGATTCAGACATCCTTTCGTCTTGGGAGATGCAAGACGAGCCTGCATTCAAGTCACTGCAGGGATATCCGGCCTTATTTCGAGTCAGGGCATCGCGGTGTCCATTCCACTTGAGGCCGCAAACTCAGGGTCCCTCTCACATACCTAGAGCTGAGAGAAGCCTCCTCTTGAGGTTCTTGTGGTGAGGTGGTATTCCTCTGGCGTTGAAGCCAGGGACTAACCTCTCATCTCGAGTTGATTTTTGGTCCACGGAGCTCTTTCATGTTGCTACAGTGACCTCAGGATCCCTCTAGCCTTGAAACAGTGTTCTTGGGGTTTCTCTGGAGTGCCATCAAGGAAATCAAGGCTCCTATCATGTGTGATGTGCAACACGGAATTGCTGTGCATGCAGTGCAGGGGAATCGGGCCTCATCTCGCGGTGAGGGGGAAGTCTCATGGTTTTTCTCGAGTTGCGGCGGGAACATGGGGAATATTCTCGAGTTACGAGGGTTTGGCCCTTCCACCCACGTGTTTCTTCAGCGACATCAGGACTCCTGCCTAGTTGCGAGGGACAACTCGGGATTCTCCTCGAGGCTTGGCAGGGCAATTGGGACGCCTCTCCAGCTGAGGCGGGAGACCAAGGGTCCCTTTCCACGTGCCACAGGAATCCTGGGACTCCTATCAAGTTTCACGAGAAGTCAGGCATCGTCTCCTTTGGAGGCACTGATCTCCGCATACCTCTGGAGTTTTCAAAGGATGTGAGGACTCCGGTCGCCATGAGGTGGGGATCTAGGTCTTTCTCTGTGGTCTCCACAGGGGATTCAGACATCCTTTCATCTTGGGAGATGAAAGACGAGCCTGCATTCAAGTCACTGCAGGAATATCCGTCCTTATTTCGAGTCAGGGCATCGCGGTGTCCATTCCACTTGAGGCCGCAAACTCAGGGTCTCTCTCACATATCTAGAGCTGAGAGAAGCCTCCTCTTGAGGTGCTTGTGGTAAGGTGGTATTTCTCTGGAGTCGAAGCCAGGGACTAACCTCTCAACTCGAGTTGATTTATGGTCCACGGAGCTCTTTTGTGTGGCTACAGTGACCTCAGGATCCCTCTACCTTGAAACAGTGTTCTTGGGGTTTCTCTGGAGTGCCATCAAGGAAATCAAGGCTCCTTTGATGTGTGATGTGCAAGATGGAATTGCTCTGCACGCAGTGCAGGGGAATCGGGCCTCATCTCGCGGCGAGGGGGAAGTCTCATGGTTTTTCTCGAGTTGCGGCGGGAACCTGGGGTATATTCTCGAGTTACGACGGGGATGGCCCTTCCACCCACGTGTTTGTTCAGCCACGTCAGGACTCCTGCCTAGTTGCGAGGGACAACTCGGGATTCTCCTCGAGGCTTGGCAGGGCAATTGGGACGCCTCTCCAGCTGAGGCGGGAGACCAAGGGTCCCTTTCCACGTGCCACAGGAATCCTGGGACTCCTATCAAGTTTCACGAGGAGTCAGGCATCGTCTCCTTTGGAGGCACTGATCTCCGCGAACCTCTGGAGTTTTCAAAGAATGTGAGGCCTCCGGTCGCGATGAGGTGGGGAACTAGGTCTTTCTCTGTGGTCTCCACAGGGGATTCAGACATCCTTTCGTCTTGGGAGATGAAAGACGAGCTTGCATTCAAGTCACTGCAGGGATATCCGACCTTATTTCGAGTCAGGGCATTGCGGTGTCCATTCCACTTGAGGCCGCAAACTCAGGGTCCCTATCACATACCTAGAGCTGAGAGAAGCCTCCTCTTGAGGTGCTTGTGGTAAGGTTGTATTCCTCTGGAGTCGAAGCCAGGGACTAACCTCTCATCTCGAGTTGATTTTTGGTCCACGGAGCTCTTTCGTGTGGCTACAGTGACCTCAGGATCCCTCTAGCCTTGAAACAGTGTTCTTGGGGTTTCTCTGGAGTGCCATCAAGGAAATCAAGGCTCCTTTCATGTGTGATGTGCAACACGGAATTGCTCTGCACGCAGTGCAGGGGAATCGGGCCTCATCTCGCGGCGAGGGGGAAGTCTCATGGTTTTTCGCGAGTTGCGGCGGGAACCTGGGGTATATTCTCGAGTTACGACGGGGATGGCCCTTCCACACACGTGTTTGTTCAGCGACGTCAGGACTCCTGCCTAGTTGTGAGGGACAACTCGGGATTCTCCTCGAGGTTTGGCAGGGCAATTGGGACGCCTCTCCAGCTGAGGCGGGAGACCAAGTGTCCCTTTCCCCGTGCCACAGGAATCCTGGGACTCCTATCAAGTTTCACGAGGAGTCAGGCATCGTCTCCTTTGGAGGCACTGATCTCCACGTACCTCTGGAGTTTTCAAAGGATGTGAGGCCTCCGGTCGCGATGAGGTGGGGAACTAGGTCTTTCTCTGTGGTCTCCACAGGGGATTCAGACATCCTTTCGTCTTGGGAGATGCAAGACGAGCCTGCATTCAAGTCACTGCAGGGATATCCGGCCTTATTTCGAGTCAGGGCATCTCGGTGTCCATTCCACTTGAGGCCGCAAACTCAGGTTCCCTCTCACATACCTAGAGCTGAGAGAAGCCTCATCTTGAGGTGCTTGTGGTAAGGTTGTATTCCTCTGGAGTCGAAGCCAGGGACGAACCTCTCATCTCGAGTTGATTTTTGGTCCACAGAGCTCTTTCGTGTTGCTACAGTGACCTCAGGATCCCTCTAGCCTTGAAACAGTGTTCTTGGGGTTTCTCTGGAGTGCCATCAAGGAAATCAAGGCTCCTTCATGTGTGATGTGCAACACGGAATTGCTCTGCACGCAGTGCAGGGGAATCGGGCCTCATCTCGCGGCGAGGGGGAAGTCTCATGGTTTTTCTCGAATTGCGGCGGGAACCTGGGGAATATTCTCGAGTTACGAGGGTTTGGCCCTTCCACCCACGTGTTTCTTCAGCGACATCAGGACTCCTGCCTAGTTGCGAGGGACAACTCGGGATTCTCCTCGAGGCTTGGCAGGGCAATTGGGACGCCTCTCCAGCTGAGGCGGGAGACCAAGGGTCCCTTTCCACGTGCCACAGGAATCCTGGGACTCCTATCAAGTTTCACGAGGAGTCAGGCATCGTCTCCTTTGGAGGCACTGATCTCCGCGTACCTCTGGAGTTTTCAAAGGATGTGAGGACTCCGTTCGCCATGAGGTGGGGATCTAGGTCTTTCTCTGTGGTCTCCACAGGGGATTCAGACATCCTTTCATCTTGGGAGATGAAAGACGAGCCTGCATTCAAGTCACTGCAGGAATATCCGTCCTTATTTCGAGTCAGGGCATCGCGGTGTCCATTCCACTTGAGGCCGCAAACTCAGGGTCTCTCTCACATATCTAGAGCTGAGAGAAGCCTCCTCTTGAGGTGCTTGTGGTAAGGTGGTATTTCTCTGGAGTCGAAGCCAGGGACTAACCTCTCAACTCGAGTTGATTTATGGTCCACGGAGCTCTTTTGTGTGGCTACAGTGACCTCAGGATCCCTCTACCTTGAAACAGTGTTCTTGGGGTTTCTCTGGAGTGCCATCAAGGAAATCAAGGCTCCTTTGATTTGTGATGTGCAAGATGGAATTGCTCTGCACGCAGTGCAGGGGAATCGGGCCTCATCTCGCGGCGAGGGGGAAGTCTCATGGTTTTTCTCGAGTTGCGGCGGGAACCTGGGGTATATTCTCGAGTTACGACGGGGATGGCCCTTCCACCCACGTGTTTGTTCAGCCACGTCAGGACTCCTGCCTAGTTGCGAGGAACAACTCGGGATTCTCCTCGAGGCTTGGCAGGGCAATTGTGACGCCTCTCCAGCTGAGGCGGGAGACCAAGGGTCCCTTTCCACGTGCCACAGGAATCCTGGGACTCCTATCAAGTTTCACGAGGAGTCAGGCATCGTCTCCTTTGGAGGCACTGATTTCCGCGAACCTCTGGAGTTTTCAAAGAATGTGAGGCCTCCGGTCGCGATGAGGTGGGGAACCAGGTCTTTCTCTGTGGTCTCCACAGGGGATTCAGACATCCTTTCGTCTTGGGAGATGAAAGACGAGCCTGCATTCAAGTCACTGCAGGGATATCCGACCTTATTTCGAGTCAGGGCATTGCGGTGTCCATTCCACTTGAGGCCGCAAACTCAGGGTCCCTCTCACATACCTAGAGCTGAGAGAAGCCTCCTCTTGAGGTGCTTGTGGTAAGGTTGTATTCCTCTGGAGTCGAAGCCAGGGACTAACCTCTCATCTCGAGTTGATTTTTGGTCCACGGAGCTCTTTCGTGTGGCTACAGTGACCTCAGGATCCCTCTAGCCTTGAAACAGTGTTCTTGGGGTTTCTCTGGAGTGCCATCAAGGAAATCAAGGCTCCTTTCATGTGTGATGTGCAACCCGGAATTGCTCTGCACGCAGTGCAGGGGAATCGGGCCTCATCTCGCGGCGAGGGGGAAGTCTCATGGTTTTTCGCGAGTTGCGGCGGGAACCTGGGGTATATTCTCGAGTTACGACGGGGATGGCCCTTCCACACACGTGTTTGTTCAGCGACGTCAGGACTCCTGCCTAGTTGTGAGGGACAACTCGGGATTCTCCTCGAGGTTTGGCAGGGCAATTGGGACGCCTCTCCAGCTGAGGCGGGAGACCAAGTGTCCCTTTCCCCGTGCCACAGGAATCCTGGGACTCCTATCAAGTTTCACGAGGAGTCAGGCATCGTCTCCTTTGGAGGCACTGATCTCCACGTACCTCTGGAGTTTTCAAAGGATGTGAGGCCTCCGGTCGCGATGAGGTGGGGAACTAGGTATTTCTCTGTGGTCTCCACAGGGGATTCAGACATCCTTTCGTCTTGGGAGATGCAAGACGAGCCTGCATTCAAGTCACTGCAGGGATATCCGGCCTTATTTCGAGTCAGGGCATCTCGGTGTCCATTCCACTTGAGGCCGCAAACTCAGGTTCCCTCTCACATACCTAGAGCTGAGAGAAGTCTCATCTTGAGGTGCTTGTGGTAAGGTTGTATTCCTCTGGAGTCGAAGCCAGGGACGAACCTCTCATCTCGAGTTGATTTTTGGTCCACAGAGCTCTTTCGTGTTGCTACAGTGACCTCAGGATCCCTCTAGCCTTGAAACAGTGTTCTTGGGGTTTCTCTGGAGTGCCATCAAGGAAATCAAGGCTCCTTCATGTGTGATGTGCAACACGGAATTGCTCTGCACGCAGTGCAGGGGAATCGGAACTCATCTCGCGGCGAGGGGGAAGTCTCATGGTTTTTCTCGAATTGCGGCGGGAACCTGGGGAATATTCTCGAGTTACGAGGGTTTGGCCCTTCCACACACGTGTTTGTTCAGCGACGTCGGGACTCCTGCCTAGTTGCGAGGGACAACTCGGGATTCTCCTCGAGGCTTGGCAGGGCAATTGGGACGCCTCTCCAGCTGAGGCGGGAGACCAAGGGTCCCTTTCCACGTGCCACAGGAATCCTGGGACTCCTATCAAGTTTCACGAGGAGTCAGGCATCGTCTCCTTTGGAGGCACTGATCTCCGCGTACCTCTGGAGTTTTCAAAGGATGTCAGGCATCCGGTCGCGATGAGGTGGGGAACTAGGTCTTTCTCTGTGGTCTACACAGGGGATTCAGACATCCTTTCGTCTTGGGAGATGCAAGACGAGCCTGCATTCAAGTCACTGCAGGGATATCCGGCCTTATTTCGAGTCAGGGCATCGCGGTGTCCATTCCAGCTGAGGCCGCAAACTCAGGGTCCCTCTCACATACCTAGAGCTGAGAGAAGCCTCCTCTTGAGGTTCTTGTGGTGAGGTGGTATTCCTCTGGCGTTGAAGCCAGGGACTAACCTCTCATCTCGAGTTGATTTTTGGTCCACGGAGCTCTTTCATGTTGCTACAGTGACCTCAGGATCCCTCTAGCCTTGAAACAGTGTTCTTGGGGTTTCTCTGGAGTGCCATCAAGGAAATCAAGGCTCCTATCATGTGTGATGTGCAACACGGAATTGCTGTGCATGCAGTGCAGGGGAATCGGGCCTCATCTCGCGGTGAGGGGGAAGTCTCATGGTTTTTCTCGAGTTGCGGCGGGAACCTGGGGAATATTCTCGAGTTACGAGGGTTTGGCCCTTCCACCCACGTGTTTCTTCAGCGACATCAGGACTCCTGCCTAGTTGCGAGGGACAACTCGGGATTCTCCTCGAGGCTTGGCAGGGCAATTGGGACGCCTCTCCAGCTGAGGCAGGAGACCAAGGGTCCCTTTCCACGTGCCACAGGAATCCTGGGACTCCTATCAAGTTTCACGAGGAGTCAGGCATCGTCACCTTTGGAGGCACTGATCTCCGCGTACCTCTGGAGTTTTCAAGGGATGTGAGGCCTCCGGTCGCGATGAGGTGGGGAACTAGGTCTTTCTCTGTGGTCTCCACAGGGGATTCAGACATCCTTTCGTCTTGGGAGATGCAAGACGAGCCTGCATTCAAGTCACTTCAGGGATATCCGGCCTTATTTCGAGTCAGGGCATCGCGGTGTCCATTCCACTTGAGGCCGCAAACTCAGGGTCCCTCTCACATAGCTAGAGCTGAGAGAAGCCTCCTCTTGAGGTGCTTGAGGTAAGGTGGTATTCCTCTGGAGTCGAAGCCAGGGACTAACCTCTCATCTCGAGTTGATTTTTGGTCCACGGAGCTCTTTTGTGTTGCTACAGTGACCTCAGGATCCCTCTAGCCTTGAAACAGTGTTCTTGGGGTTTCTCTGGAGTGCCATCAAGGAAATCAAGGCTCCTTTCATGTGTGATGTGCAACACGGAATTGCTCTGCACGCAGTGCAGGGGAATCGGGCCTCATCTCGCGGCGAGGGGGAAGTCTCATGGTTTTTCTCGAGTTGCGGCAGGAACCTGGGGAATATTCTCGAGTTACGACGGGGATGGCCCTTCCACACACGTGTTTGTTCAGCGACGTCAGGACTCCTGCCTAGTTGTGAGGGACAACTCGGGATTCTCCTCGTGGCTTGGCAGGGCAATTGGGACGCCTCTCCAGCTGAGGCGGGAGACCAAGGGTCACTTTCCATGTGCCACAGGAATCCTGGGACTCCTATAAAGTTTCACGAGGAGTCAGGCATCGTCTCCTTTGGAGGCACTGATCTCCGCGTACCTCTGGAGTTTTCAAAGGATGTGAGGCCTCCGGTCGCCATGAGGTGGGGAACTAGGTCTTTCTCTGTGGTCTTCACAGGGGATTCAGACATCCTTTCGTCTTGGGAGATGCAAGACGAGCCTGCATTCAAGTCACTGCAGGGATATCCGGCCTTATTTCGAGTCAGGGCATCGCGGTCTCCATTCCACTTGAGGCCGAAAAATCAGGGTCCCTCTCACATACCTAGAGCTGAGAGAAGCCTCCTCTTGAGGTGCTTGTGGTAAGGTGGTATTCCTCTGGAGTCGAAGCCAGGGACTAACCTCTGATCTCGAGTTGATTTTTGGTCCACGGAGCTCTTTCGTGTTGCTACAGTGACCTCAGGATCCCTCTAGCCTTGAAACAGTGTTCTTGGGGTTTCTCTGGAGTGCCATCAAGGAAATCAAGGCTCCTTTCATGTGTGATGTGCAACACGGAATTGCTCTGCACGCAGTGCAGGGGAATCGGGCCTCATCTCGCGGCGAGGGGAAAGTCTCATGGTTTTTCTCGAGTTGCGGCGGGAACCTGGGGTATATTCTCGAGTTACGACGGGGATAGCCCTTCCACCCACGTGTTTCTTCAGCGACGTCAGGACTCCTGCCTAGTTGCGAGGGACAACTCGGGGTTCTCCTCGAGGCTTGGCAGGGCAATTGGGACGCCTCTCCAGCTGAGGCGGGAGACCAAGGGTCCCTTTCCACGTGCCACAGGAATCCTGGGACTCGTATCAAGTTTCACGAGGAGTCAGGCATCGTCTCCTTTGGAGGCACTGATCTCCGCGTACCTCTGGAGTTTTCAAGGGATGTGAGGCCTCCGGTCGCGTTGAGGTGGGGAACTAGGTCTTTCTCTGTGGTCTCCACAGGGGATTCAGACATCCTTTCGTCTTGGGAGATGTAAGACGAGCCTGCATTCAAGTCACTGCAGGGATATCCGTCCTTATTTCGAGTCAGGGCATCGCGGTGTCCATTCCACTTGAGGCCGCAAACTCAGGGTCCCTCTCACATAGCTAGAGCTGAGAGAAGCCTCCTCTTGAGGTGCTTGTGGTGAGGTGGTATTCCTCTGGAGTCGAAGCCAGGGACAAACCTCTCATCTCGAGTTGATTTTTGGACCACGGAGCTCTTTCGTGTTGCTACAGTGACCTCAGGATCCCTCTAGCCTTGAAACAGTGTTCTTGGGGTTTCTCTGGAGTGCCATCAAGGAAATCAAGGCTCCTTTCATGTGTGATGTGCAACACGGAATTGCTCTGCACGCAGTGCAGGGGAATCGGGCCTCATCTCGCGGCGAGGGGGAAGTCTCATGGTTTTTCTCGAGTTGCGGCGGGAACCTGGGGTATATTCTCGAAGTACGACGGGGATGGCCCTTCCACACACGTGTTAGTTCAGCGACGGCAGGACTCCTGCCTAGTTGCGAGGGACAACTCGGGATTCTCCTCGAGGCTTGGCAGGGCAATTGGGACGCCTCTCCAGCTGAGGGGGAGACCAAGGGTCCCTTTCCACGTGCTACAGGAATCCTGGGACTGCTATCAAGTTTAACGAGGAGTCAGGCATCGTCTCCTTTGGAGGCACTGATCTCCGCGTACCTCTGGAGTTTTCAAAGGATGTGAGGCCTCCAGTCGCGATGAGGTGGGGAAGTAGGTCTTTCTCTGTGGTCTCCACAGGGGATTCAGACATCCTTTCGTCTTGGGAGATGCAAGACGAGCCTGCATTCAAGTCACTGCAGGGATATCCGGCCTTATTTCGAGTCAGGGCATCGCGGTGTCCATTCCAGCTGAGGCCGCAAACTCAGGGTCCCTCTCACATACCTAGAGCTGAGAGAAGCCTCCTCTTGAGGTGCTTGTGGTAAGGTGGTATTCCCCTGGAGTCGAAGCCAGGGACTAACCTCTCATCTCGAGTTAATTCTTGGTCCACGGAGCTCTTTCGTGTTGCTACAGTGACCTCAGGATCCCTCTAGCCTTGAAACACTGTTCTTGGGGTTTCTCTGGAGTGCCATCAAAGAAATCAAGGCTCTTTTCATGTGTGATGTGCAACACGGAATTGCTCTGCACGCAGTGCAGGGGAATCGGGCCTCATCTCGCGGCGAGGGGGAAGTCTCATGGTTTTTCTCGAGTTGCGGCGGGAACCTGGGGAATATTCTCGAGTTACGACGGGGATGGCCCTTCCAGCCACGTGTTTGTTCAGCGACGTCAGGACTCCTGCCTAGTTGCGAGGGACAACTCGGGATTCTCCTCGAGGCTTGGCAGGGAAATTGGGACGCCTCTCCAGCTGAGGCGGGAGGCCAAGGGTCCCTTTCCACGTGCCACAGGAATCCTGGGACTCCTATCAAGTTTCACGAGGAGTCAGGCATCGTCTCCTTTGGAGGCACTGATCTCCGCATACCTCTGGAGTTTTCAAAGAATGTGAGGACTCCGGTCGCGATGAGGTGGGGAACTAGGTCTTTCTCTGTGGTCTCCACAGGGGATTCAGACATCCTTTCATCTTGGGAGATGCAAGACGAGCCTGCATTCAAGTCACTGCAGGGATATTCGGCCTTATTTCGCGTCAGGGCATCGCGGTTTCCATTCCAGTTGAGGCCGCAAAATCAGGGTTCCTCTCACATACCTAGAGCTGAGAGAAGCCTCCTCTTGAGGTGCTTGTGGTAAGGTGGTATTCCTATGGAGTCGAAGCCAGGGACTAACCTCTCATCTCGAGTTGATTTTTGTCCACGGAGCTCTTTCGTGTTGCTACAGTGACCTCAGGATCCCTCTAGCCTTGAAACAGTGTTCTTGGGGTTTCTCTGGAGTGCCATCAAGGAAATCAAGTCTCCTTTCATGTGTGAAGTGCAACACGGAATTGCTCTGCACGCAGTGCAGGGGAATCGGGCCTCATATCGCGGCGAGGGGGAAGTCTCATGGTTTTTCTCGAGTTGCGGCGGGAACCTGGGGTATATTCTCGAGTTACGACGGGGATGGCCCTTCCACCCATGTGTTTCTTCAGCGACGTCAGGACTCCTGCCTAGTTGCAAGGGACAACTCGGGATTCTCCTCGAGGCTTGGCAGGGCAATTGGGACGCCTCTCCAGCTGAGGCGGGAGACCAAGGGTCCCTTTCCACGTGCCACAGGAATCCTGGGACTCCTATCAAGTTTCACGAGGAGTCAGGCATCGTCTCCTTTGGAGGCACTGATCTCCGCGTTCCTCTGGAGTTTTCAAGGGATGTGAGGCCTCCGGTCGCGATGAGGTGGGGAACTAGGTCTTTCTCTGTGGTCTCCATAGGGGATTCAGACATCCTTTCATCTTGGGAGATGCAAGACGAGCCTGCATTCAAGTCACTGCAGGGATGTCCGGCCTTTTTTCGAGTCAGGGCATCGCGGTCTCCATTCCACTTGAGGCCGCAAACTCAGGGTCCCTCTCACATAGCTAGAGCTGAGAGAAGCCTCCTCTTGAGGTGCTTGTGGTGAGGTGGTATTCCTCTGGAGTCGAAGCCAGGGACTAACCTCTCATCTCGAGTTGATTTTTGGACCACGGAGCTCTTTCATGTTGCTACAGTGACCTCAGGATCCCTCTAGCCTTGAAACAGTGTTCTTGGGGTTTCTCTGGAGTGCCATCAAGGAAATCAAGGCTCCTTTCATGTGTGATGTGCAACACGGAATTACTCTGCACGCAGTGCAGGGGAATCGGGCCTCATCTCGCGGCGAGGGGGAAGTCTCATGGTTTTTCTCGAGTTGCGGCGGCAACCTGGGGTGTATTCTCGAAGTACGACGGGGATGGCCCTTCCAACCACGTGTTTGTTCCGCGACGTCAGGACTCCTGCCTAGTTGCGAGGGACAACTCTGGATTCTCCTCGAGGCTTGGCAGGGCAATTGGGACGCCTCTCCAGCTGAGGCGGGAGACCAAGGGTCCCTTTCCACGTGCCACAGGAATCCTGGGACTCCTATCAAGTTTCTCGAGGAGTCAGGCATCGTCTCCTTTGGAGGCACTGATCTCCGTGTACCTCTGGAGTTTTCAAAGGATGTGAGGCCTCCGGTCGCGATGAGGTGGGAAACTAGGTCTTTTTCTGTGGTCTCCACAGGGGATTCAGACATCCTTTCGTCTTGGGAGATGCAAGACGAGCCTGCATTCAAGTCACTGCCGGGATATCCGGCCTGATTTCGAGTCAGGGCATTGCGGTGTCCATTACATTTGAGGCCGCAAACTCAGGGTCCCTCTCACATACCTAGAGCTGAGAGAAGCCTCCTCTTGAGGTGCTTGTGGTAAGGTGGTATTCCTCTGGAGTCGAAGGAAGGGACTAACCTCTCATCTCGAGTTGATTTTTGGTCCACGGAGCTCTTTCGTGTGGCTACAGTGACCTCAGGATTCCTCTAGCCTTGAAACAGTGTTCTTGGGGTTTCTCTGGAGTGCCATCAAGGAAATCAAGGCTCTTTTCATGTGTGATGTGCAACACGGAATTGCTCTGCACGCAGTACAGGGGAATCGGGCCTCATCTCGCGGCGAGGGGGAAGTCTCATGGTTTTTCTCGAGTTGCGGCGGGAACCTGGGGTATATTCTCGAGTTACGACGGGGATGGCCCTTCCACACAGGTGTTAGTTCAGCGACGGCAGGACTCCTGCCTAGTTGCGAGGGATAACTCTGGATTCTCCTCGAGGCTTGGAAGGGCAATTGGGACGCCTCTCCAGCTGAGGCGGGAGACCAAGGGTCCCTTTCCACGTGCCACAGGAATCCTGGGACTCCTATCAAGTTTCACGAGGAGTCAGGCATCGTCTCCTTTGGAGGCACTGATCTCCGCATACCTCTGGAGTTTTCAAGGGATGTGAGGCCTCCGGTCGCGCTGAGGTGGGGAACTAGGTCTTTCTCTGTGGTCTCCACAGGGGATTCAGACATCCTTTCGTCTTGGGAGATGCAAGACGAGCCTGCATTCAAGTCACTGCAGGGATATCCGTCCTTATTTCGAGTCAGGGCATCGCGGTGTCCATTCCACTTGAGGCCGCAAACTCAGGGTCCCTCTCACATAGCTAGAGCTGAGAGAAGCCTCCTCTTGAGGTGCTTGTGGTGAGGTGGTATTCCTCTGGAGTCGAAGCCAGGGACAAACCTCTCATCTCGAGTTGATTTTTGGACCACGGAGCTCTTTCGTGTTGCTACAGTGACCTCAGGATCCCTCTAGCCTTGAAACAGTGTTCTTGGGGTTTCTCTGGAGTGCCATCAAGGAAATCAAGGCTCCTTTCATGTGTGATGTGCAACACGGAATTGCTCTGCACGCAGTGCAGGGGAATCGGGCCTCATCTCGCGGCGAGGGGGAAGTCTCATGGTTTTTCTCGAGTTGCGGCGGGAACCTGGGGTATATTCTCGAAGTACGACGGGGATGGCCCTTCCACACACGTGTTAGTTCAGCGACGGCAGGACTCCTGCCTAGTTGCGAGGGACAACTCGGGATTCTCCTCGAGGCTTGGCAGGGCAATTGGGACGCCTCTCCAGCTGAGGGGGAGACCAAGGGTCCCTTTCCACGTGCTACAGGAATCCTGGGACTGCTATCAAGTTTAACGAGGAGTCAGGCATCGTCTCCTTTGGAGGCACTGATCTCTGCGTACCTCTGGAGTTTTCAAAGGATGTGAGGCCTCCAGTCGGGATGAGGTGGGGAAGTAGGTCTTTCTCTGTGGTCTCCACAGGGGATTCAGACATCCTTTCGTCTTGGGAGATGCAAGACGAGCCTGCATTCAAGTCACTGCAGGGATATCCGGCCTTATTTCGAGTCAGGGCATCGCGGTGTCCATTCCAGCTGAGGCCGCAAACTCAGGGTCCCTCTCACATACCTAGAGCTGAGAGAAGCCTCCTCTTGAGGTGCTTGTGGTAAGGTGGTATTCCCCTGGAGTCGAAGCCAGGGACTAACCTCTCATCTCGAGTTAATTCTTGGTCCACGGAGCTCTTTCGTGTTGCTACAGTGACCTCAGGATCCCTCTAGCCTTGAAACACTGTTCTTGGGGTTTCTCTGGAGTGCCATCAAAGAAATCAAGGCTCTTTTCATGTGTGATGTGCAACACGGAATTGCTCTGCACGCAGTGCAGGGGAATCGGGCCTCATCTCGCGGCGAGGGGGAAGTCTCATGGTTTTTCTCGAGTTGCGGCGGGAACCTGGGGAATATTCTCGAGTTACGACGGGGATGGCCCTTCCAGCCACGTGTTTGTTCAGCGACGTCAGGACTCCTGCCTAGTTGCGAGGGACAACTCGGGATTCTCCTCGAGGCTTGGCAGGGAAATTGGGACGCCTCTCCAGCTGAGGCGGGAGGCCAAGGGTCCCTTTCCACGTGCCACAGGAATCCTGGGACTCCTATCAAGTTTCACGAGGAGTCAGGCATCGTCTCCTTTGGAGACACTGATTTCTGCGTACCTCTGGAGTTTTCAAAGGATGTGAGGCCTCCGGTCGCGGTGAGGTGGGGAAGTAGGTCTTTCTCTGTGGTCTCCACAGGGGATTCAGACATCCTTTCGTCTTGGGAGATGCAAGACGAGCCTGCATTCAAGTCACTGCAGGGATATCCGGCCTTATTTCGAGTCAGGGCATCGCGGTTTCCATTCCACTTGAGGCCGCAAACTCAGGGTCCCTCTCACATAAATAGAGCTGAGAGAAGTCTCCTCTTGAGGTGCTTGTGGTAAGGTGGTATTCCTCTGGAGTCGAAGCCAGGGACTAACCTCTCATCTCGAGTTGATTTTTGGTCCACGGAGCTCTTTCATGTTGCTACAGTGACCTCGGGATCCCTCTAGCCTTGAAACAGTGTTCTTGGGGTTTCTCTGGAGTGCCATCAAGGAAATCAAGGCTCCTTTCTTGTTTGATGTGCAAAACGGAATTGCTCTGCATGCAGTGCAGATGAATCGGGCCTCATCTCGCGGCGAGGGGGAAGTCTCATGGTTTTTCTCGAGTTGCGGCGGGAACCTGGGGTATATTCCCGAGTTACGACGGGGATGGCCCTTCCACACACGTGTTTGTTCAGCGACGTCAGGACTCCTGCCTAGTTGCGAGGGACAACTCGGGATTCTCCTCGAGGCTTGGCAGGGCAATTGGGACGCCTCTCCAGCTGAGGCGGGAGACCAAGGGTCCCTTTCCACGTGCCACAGGAATCCTGGGACTCCTATCAAGTTTCACGAGGAGTCAGGCATCGTCTCCTTTGGAGGCACTGATCTCCGCATACCTCTGGAGTTTTCAAAGAATGTGAGGACTCCGGTCGCGATGAGGTGGGGAACTAGGTCTTTCTCTGTGGTCTCCACAGGGGATTCAGACATCCTTTCATCTTGGGAGATGCAAGACGAGCCTGCATTCAAGTCACTGCAGGGATATTCGGCCTTATTTCGCGTCAGGGCATCGCGGTTTCCATTCCACTTGAGGCCGCAAAATCAGGGTTCCTCTCACATACCTAGAGCTGAGAGAAGCCTCCTCTTGAGGTGCTTGTGGTAAGGTGGTATTCCTATGGAGTCGAAGCCAGGGACTAACCTCTCATCTCGAGTTGATTTTTGTCCACGGAGCTCTTTCGTGTTGCTACAGTGACCTCAGGATCCCTCTAGCCTTGAAACAGTGTTCTTGGGGTTTCTCTGGAGTGCCATCAAGGAAATCAAGTCTCCTTTCATGTGTGAAGTGCAACACGGAATTGCTCTGCACGCAGTGCAGGGGAATCGGGCCTCATATCGCGGCGAGGGGGAAGTCTCATGGTTTTTCTCGAGTTGCGGCGGGAACCTGGGGTATATTCTCGAGTTACGACGGGGATGGCCCTTCCACCCATGTGTTTCTTCAGCGACGTCAGGACTCCTGCCTAGTTGCAAGGGACAACTCGGGATTCTCCTCGAGGCTTGGCAGGGCAATTGGGACGCCTCTCCAGCTGAGGCGGGAGACCAAGGGTCCCTTTCCACGTGCCACAGGAATCCTGGGACTCCTATCAAGTTTCACGAGGAGTCAGGCATCGTCTCCTTTGGAGGCACTGATCTCCGCGTTCCTCTGGAGTTTTCAAGGGATGTGAGGCCTCCGGTCGCGATGAGGTGGGGAACTAGGTCTTTCTCTGTGGTCTCCATAGGGGATTCAGACATCCTTTCATCTTGGGAGATGCAAGACGAGCCTGCATTCAAGTCACTGCAGGGATGTCCGGCCTTTTTTCGAGTCAGGGCATCGCGGTCTCCATTCCACTTGAGGCCGCAAACTCAGGGTCCCTCTCACATAGCTAGAGCTGAGAGAAGCCTCCTCTTGAGGTGCTTGTGGTGAGGTGGTATTCCTCTGGAGTCGAAGCCAGGGACTAACCTCTCATCTCGAGTTGATTTTTGGACCACGGAGCTCTTTCATGTTGCTACAGTGACCTCAGGATCCCTCTAGCCTTGAAACAGTGTTCTTGGGGTTTCTCTGGAGTGCCATCAAGGAAATCAAGGCTCCTTTCATGTGTGATGTGCAACACGGAATTACTCTGCACGCAGTGCAGGGGAATCGGGCCTCATCTCGCGGCGAGGGGGAAGTCTCATGGTTTTTCTCGAGTTGCGGCGGCAACCTGGGGTGTATTCTCGAAGTACGACGGGGATGGCCCTTCCAACCACGTGTTTGTTCCGCGACGTCAGGACTCCTGCCTAGTTGCGAGGGACAACTCTGGATTCTCCTCGAGGCTTGGCAGGGCAATTGGGACGCCTCTCCAGCTGAGGCGGGAGACCAAGGGTCCCTTTCCACGTGCCACAGGAATCCTGGGACTCCTATCAAGTTTCTCGAGGAGTCAGGCATCGTCTCCTTTGGAGGCACTGATCTCCGTGTACCTCTGGAGTTTTCAAAGGATGTGAGGCCTCCGGTCGCGATGAGGTGGGAAACTAGGTCTTTTTCTGTGGTCTCCACAGGGGATTCAGACATCCTTTCGTCTTGGGAGATGCAAGACGAGCCTGCATTCAAGTCACTGCCGGGATATCCGGCCTGATTTCGAGTCAGGGCATTGCGGTGTCCATTACATTTGAGGCCGCAAACTCAGGGTCCCTCTCACATACCTAGAGCTGAGAGAAGCCTCCTCTTGAGGTGCTTGTGGTAAGGTGGTATTCCTCTGGAGTCGAAGCCAGGGACTAACCTCTCATCTCGAGTTGATTTTTGGTCCACGGAGCTCTTTCGTGTGGCTACAGTGACCTCAGGATTCCTCTAGCCTTGAAACAGTGTTCTTGGGGTTTCTCTGGAGTGCCATCAAGGAAATCAAGGCTCTTTTCATGTGTGATGTGCAACACGGAATTGCTCTGCACGCAGTACAGGGGAATCGGGCCTCATCTCGCGGCGAGGGGGAAGTCTCATGGTTTTTCTCGAGTTGCGGCGGGAACCTGGGGTATATTCTCGAGTTACGACGGGGATGGCCCTTCCACACAGGTGTTAGTTCAGCGACGGCAGGACTCCTGCCTAGTTGCGAGGGATAACTCTGGATTCTCCTCGAGGCTTGGAAGGGCAATTGGGACGCCTCTCCAGCTGAGGCGGGAGACCAAGGGTCCCTTTCCACGTGCCACAGGAATCCTGGGACTCCTATCAAGTTTCACGAGGAGTCAGGCATCGTCTCCTTTGGAGGCACTGATCTCCGCATACCTCTGGAGTTTTCAAGGGATGTGAGGCCTCCGGTCGCGCTGAGGTGGGGAACTAGGTCTTTCTCTGTGGTCTCCACAGGGGATTCAGACATCCTTTCGTCTTGGGAGATGCAAGACGAGCCTGCATTCAAGTCACTGCAGGGATATCCAGCCTGATTTCGAGTCAGGGTATCGCGGTGTCCATTCCACTTGAGGCCGCAAACTCAGGGTGCCTCTCACATACCTAGAGCTGAGAGAAGCCTCCTCTTGAGGTGCTTGTGGTAAGGTGGTATTCCTGTGGAGTCGAAGCCAGGGACTAACCTCTCATCTCGAGTTGATTTTTGGTCCACGAGCTCTTTCGTGTTGCTACAGTGACCTCAGGATCCCTCTAGCCTTGAAACAGTGTTCTTGGGGTTTCTCTGGAGTGCCATCAAGGAAATCAAGGCTCCTTTCATGTGTGATGTGCAACACGGAATTGCTCTGCACGCAGTGCAGGGGAATCGGGCCTCATCTCGCGGCGAGGGGGAAGTCTATTGGTTTTTTTCGGGTTGCGACGGGAACCTGGGGTATATTTTCGAGTTACGACTGGGATGGCTCTTCCACCCACGTGTTTGTTCAGCGACGTCAGGACTCCTGCCTAGTTGCGAGGGACAACTCGGGATTCTCCTCGAGGCTTGGCAGGGCAATTGGGACGCCTCTCCAGCTGAGGTGGGAGACCAAGGGTCCCTTTCCACGTGCCACAGGAATCCTGGGACTCCTAACAAGTTTCACGAGGAGTCAGGCATCGTCTCCTTTGGAGGCACTGATCTCCGCGGACCTCTGGAGTTTTCAAAGGATGTGAGGCCTCCGGTCGCCATGAGGTGGGGAACTATGTCCTTTTCTGCGGTCTCCACAGGGGATTCAGACATCCTTTCATCTTGGGAGATGCAAGACGAGCCTGCATTCAAGTCACTGCAGGGATATCCGGCCTTATTTCGCGTCAGGGCATCGCAGTGTCCATTCCACTTAAGGCCGCAAAATCAGGGTCCCTCTCACATACCTAGAGCTGAGAGAAGCCTCCTCTTGAAGTGCTTGTGGTAAGGTGGTATTCCCCTGGAATCGAAGCCAGTGACTAACCTCTCATCTCGATTTGACTTTTGGTCCACGGAGCTCTTTCGTGTTGCTACAGTGACCTCAGGATCCCTCTAGCCTTGAAACAGTGTTCTTGGGGTTTCTCTGGAGTGCCATCAAGGAAATCAAGGCTCCTTTCATGTGTGATGTGCAACACGGAATTGCTCTGCACACAGTGCAGGGGAATCGGGCCTCATCTCACGGCGAGGGGGAAGTCTCATGGTTTTTCTCGAGTTGCGGCGGGAACATGGAGAATATTCTCGAGTTACGACGGGGATGGCCCTTCCACCCACGTGTTGTTCAGCGACGTCAGGACTCCTGCCTAGTTACGTGGGACAACTCGGGATTCTCCTCGAGGCTTGGCAGGTCAATTGCGACGCCTCTCCAGCTGAGGCGGGAGACCAAGGGTCCCTTTCCACGTGCCCCAGGAATCCTGGGAATCCTATCAAGTTTCACGAGGAGTCAGGCATCGTCTCCTTTGGAGGCACTGATCTCCGCGTACCTCTGGAATTTTCAAAGGATGTGAGGCCTCCGGTCGCGATGAGGTGGGGAACTAGGTCTTTCTCTGTGGTCTCCATAGGGAATTCAGACATCCTTTCGTCTTGGGAGATGCAAGACGAGCCTGCATTCAAGTCACTGCATTGATATCCGGCCTTATTTCGAGTCAGGGCATCGCGGTGTCCATTCCACTTGAGGCCACAAAATCAGGGTCCCTCTCACATACCTAGAGCTGAGAGAAGCCTCCTCTTGAGTTGCTTGTGGTAAGGTGGTATTCCTCTGGAGTCGAAGCCAGGGACTAACCTCTCATCTCGAGTTGATTTTTGGTCCACGGAGCTCTTTCGTGTTGCTACAGTGACCTCAGGATCCCTCTAGCCTTGAAACAGTGTTCTTGGGGTTTCTCTGGAGTGCCATCAAGGAAATCAAGGCTCCTTTCATGTGTGATGTGCAACACGGAATTGCTCTGCACGCAGTGCAGGGGAATCGGGCCTCATATCGCGGCGAGGGGTAAGTCTCATGGTTTTTCTCGAGTTGCGGCGGGATCCTGGGGTATATTCTCGAGTTACGACGGGGATAGCCCTTCCACCCACGTGTTTCTTCAGCGACGTCAGGACTCCTGCCTAGTTGCGAGGGACAACTCGGGATTCTCCTCGAGGCTTGGCAGGGCAATTGGGACGCCTCTCCAGCTGAGGCGGGAGACCAAGGGTCCCTTTCCACGTGCCACAGGAATCCTGGGACTCCTATCAAGTTTCACGAGGAGTCAGGCATCATCTCCATTGGAGGCACTGATTTCCGCGTACCTCTGGAGTTTTCAAAGGATGTGAGGCCTCCGGTCGCGATGAGGTGGGGAACTAGGTCTTTCTCTGTGCTCTCCACAGGGGATTCAGACATCCTTTCGTCTTGGGAGATGTAAAACGAGCCTGCATTCAAGTCACTGCATTGATATCCGGCCTTATTTCGAGTCAGGGCATCGCGGTGTCCATTCCACTTGAGGCCACAAAATCAGGGTCCCTCTCACATACCTAGAGCTGAGAGAAGCCTCCTCTTGAGTTGCTTGTGGTAAGGTGGTATTCCTCTGGAGTCGAAGCCAGGGACTAACCTCTCATCTCGAGTTGATTTTTGGTCCACGGAGCTCTTTCTTGTGGCTACAGTGACCTCAGGATCCCTCTAGCCTTGAAACAGTGTTCTTGGGGTTTCTCTGGAGTGCCATCAAGGAAATCAAGGCTCCTTTCATGTGTGATGTGCAACACGGAATTGCTCTGCACGCAGTGCAGGGGAATCGGGCCTCATCTCGCGGCGAGGGGTAAGTCTCATGGTTTTTCTCGAGTTGCGGCGGGATCCTGGGGTATATTCTCGAGTTACGACGGGGATAGCCCTTCCACCCACGTGTTTCTTCAGCGACGTCAGGACTCCTGCCTAGTTGCGAGGGACAACTCGGGATTCTCCTCGAGGCTTGGCAGGGCAATTGGGACGCCTCTCCAGCTGAGGCGGGAGACCAAGGGTCCCTTTCCACGTGCCACAGGAATCCTGGGACTCCTATCAAGTTTCACGAGGAGTCAGGCATCGTCTCCATTGGAGGCACTGATTTCCGCGTACCTCTGGAGTTTTCAAAGGATGTGAGGCCTCCGGTCGCGATGAGGTGGGTAACTAGGTCTTTCTCTGTGGTCTCCACAGGGGATTCAGACATCCTTTCGTCTTGGGAGATGTAAGACGAGCCTGCATTCAAGTCACTGCAGGGATATCCGGCCTTATTTCGAGTCAGGGCATCGCGGTGTCCATTTCACTTGAGGACGCAAAATCAGGGTCCCTCTCACATAGCTAGAGCTGAGAGAAGCCTCCTCTTGAGGTGCTTGTGGTTAGGTGGTATTCCTCTGGAGTCCAAGCCAGGGACTAACCTCTCATCTCGAGTTGATTTTTGGTCCACGGAGCTCTTTCGTGTTGCTACAGTGACCTCAGGATCCCTCTAGCCTTAAAACAGTGTTCTTGGGGATTCTCTGGAGTGCCATCAAGGAAATCAAGGCTCCTTTCATGTGTGATGTGCAAAACGGAATTGCTATGCACGCAGTGCAGGAGAATCGGGCCTCATCTCACGGCGAGGGGGAAGTCTCATGGTTTTTCTCGAGTTGCGGCGGGAACCTGGGGTATATTCTCGAGTTACGACGGGGATGGCCCTTCCACACACGTGTTTGTTCAGGGACGTCAGGATCCTGCCTAGTTGGGAGGAACAACTCGGGATTCTCCTCGAGGCTTGCCAGGGCATTTGGGACGCCTCTCCAGCTGAGGCGGGAGACCAAGGTTCCCTTTCCACGTGCCACAGGAATCCTGGGACTCCTATCAAGTTTCACGAGGAGTCAGGCATCGTCTCCTTTGGAGGCACTGATCTCCGCGTACCTCTGTAGTTTTCAAAGGATGTGAGGCCTCCGGTCGCGATGAGGTGGGGAACTAGGTCTTTCTCTGTGGTCTCCACATGGGATTCAGACATCCTTTCATCTTGGGAGATGCAAGAAGAGCCTGCATTCAAGTCACTGCAGGGATATCCGGCCTTATTTCGAGTCAGGGCATCGCGATGTCCATTCCACTTGAGGCCGCAAACTCAGGGTCCCTCTCACATACCTAGAGCTGAGAGAAGCCTCCTCTTGAGGTGCTTGTGGTAAGGTGGTATTCCTCTGGAGTCGAAGCCAGGGACTAACCTCTCATCTTGAGTTGATTTTTGGTCCACGGAGCTCTTTCTTGTTGCTACAGTGACCTCAGGATTCCTCTAGCCTTGAAACAGTGTTCTTGGGTGTTCTCTGGAGTGCCATCAAGGAAATCAAGGCTCCTTTCATGTGTGATGTGCAACACGGAATTGCTCTGCACGCAGTGCAGGGGAATCGGGCCTCATCTCGCCGCGAGGGGGAAGTCTCATGGTTTTTCTCGAATTGCGGCGGGAACCTGGGTTATATTCTCGAGTTACGACGGGGATGGCCCTTCCACACACGTGTTAGTTCAGCGACGGCAGGACTCCTGCCTAGTTGCGAGGGACAACTCGGGATTCTCCTCAAGGCTTGGCAGGGCAATTGGGACGCCTCTCCAGCTGAGGCGGGAGACCAAGGGTTCCTTTCTACGTGCCACAGGAATCCTGGGACTCCTATCAAGTTTCACGAGGAGTCAGGCATCGTCTCCTTTGGAGGCACTGATCTCCGCGTACCTCTGGAATTTTCAAAGGATGTGAGACCTCCGGTCGCCATGAGGTGGGGAACTAGGTCTTTCTCTGTGGTCTCCACAGGGGATTCAGACATCCTTTCATCTTGGGAGATGCAAGACGAGCCTGCATTCAAGTCACTGCAGGGATATCCGGCCTTATTTCGCGTCAGGGCATCGCAGTGTCCATTCCACCTGAGGCCGCAAACTCAGGGTCCCTCTCACATAGCTAGAGCTGAGAGAAGCCTCCTCTTGAGGTGCTTGTGGTAAGGTGGTATTCCCCTGGAGTCGAAGCCAGGGACTAACCTCTCATCTCGAGTTGATTTTTGGTCCACGGAGCTCTTTCGTGTTGCTACAGTGACCTCAGGATGCCTCTAGCCTTGAAACAGTGTTCCTGGGGTTTCTCTGGAGTGCCATCAAGGAAATCAAGGCTACTTTCATGTTTGATGTGCAACACGGAATTGCTGTGCATGCAGTGCAGGGGAATCGGGCCTCATCTCGCGGTGAGGGGGAAGTCTCATGGTTTTTCTCGAGTTGCGGCGGGAACCTGGGGTATATTCTCGAGTTACGACGGGAATGGCCCTTCCACCCACATGTTTGTTCAGCGACGTCAGGACTCCTGCCTAGTTGCTAGGGACAACTCGGGATTCTCCTCGAGGCTTGGCAGGGTAATTGGGACGCCTCTCCAGCTGAGGCGGGAGACCAAGTGTCCCTTTCCACGTGCCACAGGAATCCTGGGACTCCTATCAAGTTTCACGAGCAGTCAGGCATCGTTTCCTTTGGAGGCACTGATCTCCGCGTAACTCTGGAGTTTTCAAAGGATGTGAGGCCTCCGGTCGCGATGAGGTGGGGAACTAGGTCTTTCTCTGTGGTCTACTCAGGTGATTCAGACATCCTTTCCTCTTGGGAGATGCAAGACGAGCCTGCATTCAAGTCACTGCAGGGATATGCGGCCTTATTTCGAGCCAGAGCATCGCGGTGTCCATTCCGCTTTAGGCCGCAAACTCAGGGTCCCTCTCACATAGCTAGAGCTGAGAGAAGCCTCCTCTTGAGGTGCTTGTGGTAAGGTGGTATTCCTCTGGAGTCGAAGCCAGGGACTAACCTCTCATCTCGAGTTGATTTTTGGTCCACGGAGCTCTTTCGTGTTGCTACAGTGACCTCAGGATCCCTGTAGCCTTGAAACAGTGTTCTTGGGGTTTCTCTGGAGTGCCATCAAGGAAATCAAGGCTCCTTTCATGTGTGATGTGCAACACGGAATTGCTATGCACGCAGTGCAGGGGAATCGGGCCTCATCTCTTGGCGAGGGGGAAGTCTCATGGTTTTTCTCGAGTTGCGGCGGGAACCTGGGGAATATTCTCGAGTTACGACGGGGATGGCCCTTCCACACACGTGTTTCTTCAGCGACGTCAGGACTCCTGCCTAGTTGCGAGGGACAACTCGGGATTCTCCTCAAGGCTTGGCAGGGCAATTGGGACGCCTCTCCAGCTGAGGCGGGAGACCAAGGGTCCCTTTCCACGTGCCACAGTAATCCTGGGACTCCTATCAAGTTTCACGAGGAGTCAGGCATCGTCTCCATTGGAGGCACTGATTTCCGCGTACCTCTGAAGTTTTCAAAGGACGTGAGGCCTCCGGTCGCGATAAGGTTGGGAACTAGGTCTTTCTCTGTGGTCTGCACAGGGGATTCAGACATCCTTTCGTCTTGGGAGATGCAAGACGAGCCTGCATTCAACTCACTGCAGGGATATTCGGCCTTATGTCGAGTCAGGGCATCGCGGTGTCCATTCCACTTGAGGCCGCAAACTCAGGGTCCCTCTCACATACCTAGAGCTGAGAGAAGCCTCCTCTTGAGGTGCTTGTGGTAAGGTGGTATTCCTGTGGAGTCGAAGCCAGGGACTAACCTCTCATCTCGAGTTGATTTTTGGTCCACGGAGCTCTTTCGTGTTGCTACAGTGACCTCAGGATCCCTCTAGCCTTGAAACAGTGTTCTTGAGTTTTCTCTGGAGTGCCATCAAGGAAATCAAGGCTCCTTTCTTGTTTGATGTGCAACACGGAATTGCTCTGCATGCAGTGCAGGGGAATCGGGCCGCATCTCACGGCGAGGGGGAAGTCTCATGGTTTTTCTCGAGTTGCGGCGGGAACGTGGGGTATATTCTCGAGTTACGACGGGGATGGCCCTTCCACCCACGAGTTTGTTCAGCGACGTCAGGACTCCTGCCTAGTTGCGAGGGACAACTCGGGATTCTCCTCGAGGCTTGGCAGGGCAATTGGGACGCCTCTCCAGCTGAGGCGGGAGACCAAGGGTCCCTTTCCACGTGCCACAGGAATCCTGGGACTCCTATCAAGTTTCATGAGGAGTCAGGCATCGTCTCCTTTGGAGGCACTGATCTCCGCGTACCTCTGGAGTTTTCAAAGGATGTGAGGCCTCCGGTCGCGATGAGGTGGGGAACTAGGTCTTTCTCTGTGGTCTGCACAGGGGATTCAGACATCCTTTCGTCTTGGGAGATGCAAGACGAGCCTGCATTCAAGTCACTGCAGCGATATCCGGCCTTAGTTCGAGTCAGGGCATCGCGGTGTCCATTCCACTTGAGGCCGCAAACTCAGGGTCCCTCTCACATAGCTAGAGCTGAGAGAAGCCTCCTCTTGAGGTGCTTGTGGTAAGGTGGTATTTCTCTGGATTCGATGCCAGGGACTAACCTCTCATCTCGAGTTGATTTTTGGTCCACGGGGCTCTTTCGTGTTGCTACAGTGACCTCAGGATCCCTCTAGCCTTGAAACAGTGTTCTTGGGGTTTCTCTGGAGTGCCATCAAGGAAATCAAGGCTCCTTTCATGTGTGATGTGCAACACGGAATTGCTCTGCACGCAGTGCAGGGGAATCGGGCCTCATCTCGCTGCGAGGGGGAAGTCTCATGGTTTTTCTCGAGTTGCGGCGGGAACCTGGGGTATATTCTCGAGTTACGACGGGGATGGCCCTTCCACCCACGTGTTTGTTCAGCGACGTCAGGACTCCTGCCTAGTTGCGAGGGAAAACTCGGGATTCACCTCGAGGCTTGGCAGGGCAATTGGGACGCCTCTCCAGCTGAGGAGGGAGACCAAGGGTCCCTTTCCACGTGCCACAGGAATCCTGGGACTCCTATCAAGTTTCACGAGGAGTCAGGCATCGTCTCCTTTGGAGGCACTGATCTCCGCGTACCTCTGGAGTTTTCAAGGGATGTGAGGCCTCCGGTCGCGATGAGGTGGGGAAGTAGGTCTTTCTCTGTGGTCTCCACAGGGGATTCAGACATCCTTTCGTCTTGGGAGATGCAAGACGAGCCTGCATTCAAGTCACTGCATTGATATCCGGCCTTATTTCGAGTCAGGGCATCGCGGTGTCCATTCCACTTGAGGCCACAAAATCAGGGTCCCTCTCACATACCTAGAGCTGAGAGAAGCCTCCTCTTGAGTTGCTTGTGGTAAGGTGGTATTCCTCTGGAGTCGAAGCCAGGGACTAACCTCTCATCTCGAGTTGATTTTTGGTCCACGGAGCTCTTTCGTGTTGCTACAGTGACCTCAGGATCCCTCTAGCCTTGAAACAGTGTTCTTGGGGTTTCTCTGGAGTGCCATCAAGGAAATCAAGGCTCCTTTCATGTGTGATGTGCAACACGGAATTGCTCTGCACGCAGTGCAGGGGAATCGGGCCTCATATCGCGGCGAGGGGTAAGTCTCATGGTTTTTCTCGAGTTGCGGCGGGATCCTGGGGTATATTCTCGAGTTACGACGGGGATAGCCCTTCCACCCACGTGTTTCTTCAGCGACGTCAGGACTCCTGCCTAGTTGCGAGGGACAACTCGGGATTCTCCTCGAGGCTTGGCAGGGCAATTGGGACGCCTCTCCAGCTGAGGCGGGAGACCAAGGGTCCCTTTCCACGTGCCACAGGAATCCTGGGACTCCTATCAAGTTTCACGAGGAGTCAGGCATCATCTCCATTGGAGGCACTGATTTCCGCGTACCTCTGGAGTTTTCAAAGGATGTGAGGCCTCCGGTCGCGATGAGGTGGGGAACTAGGTCTTTCTCTGTGGTCTCCACAGGGGATTCAGACATCCTTTCGTCTTGGGAGATGTAAAACGAGCCTGCATTCAAGTCACTGCATTGATATCCGGCCTTATTTCGAGTCAGGGCATCGCGGTGTCCATTCCACTTGAGGCCACAAAATCAGGGTCCCTCTCACATACCTAGAGCTGAGAGAAGCCTCCTCTTGAGTTGCTTGTGGTAAGGTGGTATTCCTCTGGAGTCGAAGCCAGGGACTAACCTCTCATCTCGAGTTGATTTTTGGTCCACGGAGCTCTTTCGTGTTGCTACAGTGACCTCAGGATCCCTCTAGCCTTGAAACAGTGTTCTTGGGGTTTCTCTGGAGTGCCATCAAGGAAATCAAGGCTCCTTTCATGTGTGATGTGCAACACGGAATTGCTCTGCACGCAGTGCAGGGGAATCGGGCCTCATCTCGCGGCGAGGGGTAAGTCTCATGGTTTTTCTCGAGTTGCGGCGGGATCCTGGGGTATATTCTCGAGTTACGACGGGGATAGCCCTTCCACCCACGTGTTTCTTCAGCGACGTCAGGACTCCTGCCTAGTTGCGAGGGACAACTCGGGATTCTCCTCGAGGCTTGGCAGGGCAATTGGGACGCCTCTCCAGCTGAGGCGGGAGACCAAGGGTCCCTTTCCACGTGCCACAGGAATCCTGGGACTCCTATCAAGTTTCACGAGGAGTCAGGCATCGTCTCCATTGGAGGCACTGATTTCCGCGTACCTCTGGAGTTTTCAAAGGATGTGAGGCCTCCGGTCGCGATGAGGTGGGGAACTAGGTCTTTCTCTGTGGTCTCCACAGGGGATTCAGACATCCTTTCGTCTTGGGAGATGTAAGACGAGCCTGCATTCAAGTCACTGCAGGGATATCCGGCCTTATTTCGAGTCAGGGCATCGCGGTGTCCATTTCACTTGAGGACGCAAAATCAGGGTCCCTCTCACATAGCTAGAGCTGAGAGAAGCCTCCTCTTGAGGTGCTTGTGGTTAGGTGGTATTCCTCTGGAGTCCAAGCCAGGGACTAACCTCTCATCTCGAGTTGATTTTTGGTCCACGGAGCTCTTTCGTGTTGCTACAGTGACCTCAGGATCCCTCTAGCCTTAAAACAGTGTTCTTGGGGATTCTCTGGAGTGCCATCAAGGAAATCAAGGCTCCTTTCATGTGTGATGTGCAAAACGGAATTGCTATGCACGCAGTGCAGGGGAATCGGGCCTCATCTCACGGCGAGGGGGAAGTCTCATGGTTTTTCTCGAGTTGCGGCGGGAACCTGGGGTATATTCTCGAGTTACGACGGGGATGGCCCTTCCACACACGTGTTTGTTCAGGGACGTCAGGATCCTGCCTAGTTGGGAGGAACAACTCGGGATTCTCCTCGAGGCTTGCCAGGGCATTTGGGACGCCTCTCCAGCTGAGGCGGGAGACCAAGGTTCCCTTTCCACGTGCCACAGGAATCCTGGGACTCCTATCAAGTTTCACGAGGAGTCAGGCATCGTCTCCTTTGGAGGCACTGATCTCCGCGTACCTCTGTAGTTTTCAAAGGATGTGAGGCCTCCGGTCGCGATGAGGTGGGGAACTAGGTCTTTCTCTGTGGTCTCCACATGGGATTCAGACATCCTTTCATCTTGGGAGATGCAAGAAGAGCCTGCATTCAAGTCACTGCAGGGATATCCGGCCTTATTTCGAGTCAGGGCATCGCGATGTCCATTCCACTTGAGGCCGCAAACTCAGGGTCCCTCTCACATACCTAGAGCTGAGAGAAGCCTCCTCTTGAGGTGCTTGTGGTAAGGTGGTATTCCTCTGGAGTCGAAGCCAGGGACTAACCTCTCATCTTGAGTTGATTTTTGGTCCACGGAGCTCTTTCTTGTTGCTACAGTGACCTCAGGATTCCTCTAGCCTTGAAACAGTGTTCTTGGGTGTTCTCTGGAGTGCCATCAAGGAAATCAAGGCTCCTTTCATGTGTGATGTGCAACACGGAATTGCTCTGCACGCAGTGCAGGGGAATCGGGCCTCATCTCGCCGCGAGGGGGAAGTCTCATGGTTTTTCTCGAATTGCGGCGGGAACCTGGGTTATATTCTCGAGTTACGACGGGGATGGCCCTTCCACACACGTGTTAGTTCAGCGACGGCAGGACTCCTGCCTAGTTGCGAGGGACAACTCGGGATTCTCCTCAAGGCTTGGCAGGGCAATTGGGACGCCTCTCCAGCTGAGGCGGGAGACCAAGGGTTCCTTTCTACGTGCCACAGGAATCCTGGGACTCCTATCAAGTTTCACGAGGAGTCAGGCATCGTCTCCTTTGGAGGCACTGATCTCCGCGTACCTCTGGAATTTTCAAAGGATGTGAGACCTCCGGTCGCCATGAGGTGGGGAACTAGGTCTTTCTCTGTGGTCTCCACAGGGGATTCAGACATCCTTTCATCTTGGGAGATGCAAGACGAGCCTGCATTCAAGTCACTGCAGGGATATCCGGCCTTATTTCGCGTCAGGGCATCGCAGTGTCCATTCCACCTGAGGCCGCAAACTCAGGGTCCCTCTCACATAGCTAGAGCTGAGAGAAGCCTCCTCTTGAGGTGCTTGTGGTAAGGTGGTATTCCCCTGGAGTCGAAGCCAGGGACTAACCTCTCATCTCGAGTTGATTTTTGGTCCACGGAGCTCTTTCGTGTTGCTACAGTGACCTCAGGATGCCTCTAGCCTTGAAACAGTGTTCCTGGGGTTTCTCTGGAGTGCCATCAAGGAAATCAAGGCTACTTTCATGTTTGATGTGCAACACGGAATTGCTGTGCATGCAGTGCAGGGGAATCGGGCCTCATCTCGCGGTGAGGGGGAAGTCTCATGGTTTTTCTCGAGTTGCGGCGGGAACCTGGGGTATATTCTCGAGTTACGACGGGAATGGCCCTTCCACCCACATGTTTGTTCAGCGACGTCAGGACTCCTGCCTAGTTGCTAGGGACAACTCGGGATTCTCCTCGAGGCTTGGCAGGGTAATTGGGACGCCTCTCCAGCTGAGGCGGGAGACCAAGTGTCCCTTTCCACGTGCCACAGGAATCCTGGGACTCCTATCAAGTTTCACGAGCAGTCAGGCATCGTTTCCTTTGGAGGCACTGATCTCCGCGTAACTCTGGAGTTTTCAAAGGATGTGAGGCCTCCGGTCGCGATGAGGTGGGGAACTAGGTCTTTCTCTGTGGTCTACTCAGGTGATTCAGACATCCTTTCCTCTTGGGAGATGCAAGACGAGCCTGCATTCAAGTCACTGCAGGGATATGCGGCCTTATTTCGAGCCAGAGCATCGCGGTGTCCATTCCGCTTTAGGCCGCAAACTCAGGGTCCCTCTCACATAGCTAGAGCTGAGAGAAGCCTCCTCTTGAGGTGCTTGTGGTAAGGTGGTATTCCTCTGGAGTCGAAGCCAGGGACTAACCTCTCATCTCGAGTTGATTTTTGGTCCACGGAGCTCTTTCGTGTTGCTACAGTGACCTCAGGATCCCTGTAGCCTTGAAACAGTGTTCTTGGGGTTTCTCTGGAGTGCCATCAAGGAAATCAAGGCTCCTTTCATGTGTGATGTGCAACACGGAATTGCTATGCACGCAGTGCAGGGGAATCGGGCCTCATCTCTTGGCGAGGGGGAAGTCTCATGGTTTTTCTCGAGTTGCGGCGGGAACCTGGGGAATATTCTCGAGTTACGACGGGGATGGCCCTTCCACACACGTGTTTCTTCAGCGACGTCAGGACTCCTGCCTAGTTGCGAGGGACAACTCGGGATTCTCCTCAAGGCTTGGCAGGGCAATTGGGACGCCTCTCCAGCTGAGGCGGGAGACCAAGGGTCCCTTTCCACGTGCCACAGTAATCCTGGGACTCCTATCAAGTTTCACGAGGAGTCAGGCATCGTCTCCATTGGAGGCACTGATTGCCGCGTACCTCTGAAGTTTTCAAAGGACGTGAGGCCTCCGGTCGCGATAAGGTTGGGAACTAGGTCTTTCTCTGTGGTCTGCACAGGGGATTCAGACATCCTTTCGTCTTGGGAGATGCAAGACGAGCCTGCATTCAACTCACTGCAGGGATATTCGGCCTTATGTCGAGTCAGGGCATCGCGGTGTCCATTCCACTTGAGGCCGCAAACTCAGGGTCCCTCTCACAAACCTAGAGCTGAGAGAAGCCTCCTCTTGAGGTGCTTGTGGTAAGGTGGTATTCCTGTGGAGTCGAAGCCAGGGACTAACCTCTCATCTCGAGTTGATTTTTGGTCCACGGAGCTCTTTCGTGTTGCTACAGTGACCTCAGGATCCCTCTAGCCTTGAAACAGTGTTCTTGAGTTTTCTCTGGAGTGCCATCAAGGAAATCAAGGCTCCTTTCTTGTTTGATGTGCAACACGGAATTGCTCTGCATGCAGTGCAGGGGAATCGGGCCGCATCTCACGGCGAGGGGGAAGTCTCATGGTTTTTCTCGAGTTGCGGCGGGAACGTGGGGTATATTCTCGAGTTACGACGGGGATGGCCCTTCCACCCACGAGTTTGTTCAGCGACGTCAGGACTCCTGCCTAGTTGCGAGGGACAACTCGGGATTCTCCTCGAGGCTTGGCAGGGCAATTGGGACGCCTCTCCAGCTGAGGCGGGAGACCAAGGGTCCCTTTCCACGTGCCACAGGAATCCTGGGACTCCTATCAAGTTTCATGAGGAGTCAGGCATCGTCTCCTTTGGAGGCACTGATCTCCGCGTACCTCTGGAGTTTTCAAAGGATGTGAGGCCTCCGGTCGCGATGAGGTGGGGAACTAGGTCTTTCTCTGTGGTCTGCACAGGGGATTCAGACATCCTTTCGTCTTGGGAGATGCAAGACGAGCCTGCATTCAAGTCACTGCAGCGATATCCGGCCTTAGTTCGAGTCAGGGCATCGCGGTGTCCATTCCACTTGAGGCCGCAAACTCAGGGTCCCTCTCACATAGCTAGAGCTGAGAGAAGCCTCCTCTTGAGGTGCTTGTGGTAAGGTGGTATTTCTCTGGATTCGATGCCAGGGACTAACCTCTCATCTCGAGTTGATTTTTGGTCCACGGGGCTCTTTCGTGTTGCTACAGTGACCTCAGGATCCCTCTAGCCTTGAAACAGTGTTCTTGGGGTTTCTCTGGAGTGCCATCAAGGAAATCAAGGCTCCTTTCATGTGTGATGTGCAACACGGAATTGCTCTGCACGCAGTGCAGGGGAATCGGGCCTCATCTCGCTGCGAGGGGGAAGTCTCATGGTTTTTCTCGAGTTGCGGCGGGAACCTGGGGTATATTCTCGAGTTACGACGGGGATGGCCCTTCCACCCACGTGTTTGTTCAGCGACGTCAGGACTCCTGCCTAGTTGCGAGGGAAAACTCGGGATTCACCTCGAGGCTTGGCAGGGCAATTGGGACGCCTCTCCAGCTGAGGAGGGAGACCAAGGGTCCCTTTCCACGTGCCACAGGAATCCTGGGACTCCTATCAAGTTTCACGAGGAGTCAGGCATCGTCTCCTTTGGAGGCACTGATCTCCGCGTACCTCTGGAGTTTTCAAGGGATGTGAGGCCTCCGGTCGCGATGAGGTGGGGAAGTAGGTCTTTCTCTGTGGTCTCCACAGGGGATTCAGACATCCTTTCGTCTTGGGAGATGCAAGACGAGCCTGCATTCAAGTCACTGCAGGGATATCCGGCCTTATTTCGAGTCAGGGCATCGCGTCTCCATTCCACTTGAGGCCGCAAACTCAGGGTCCCTCTCACATAGCTAGAGCTGAGAGAAGCCTCCTCTTGAGGTGCTTGTGGTAAGGTGGTATTCCTCTGGAGTCGAAGCCAGGGACTAACCTCTCATCTCGAGTTGATTTTTGGTCCACGGAGCTCTTTCGTGTTGCTACAGTGACCTCAGGATCCCTCTAGCCTTGAAACAGTGTTCTTGAGTTTTCTCTGAGGTGCCATCAAGGAAATCAAGGCTCCTTTCTTGTTTGATGTGCAACACGGAATTGCTCTGCATGCAGTGCAGGGGAATCGGGCCTCATCTCACGGCAAGGGGGAAGTCTCATGGTTTTTCTCGAGTTGCGGCGGGAAGCTGGGGTATATTCTCGAGTTACGACGGGGATGGCCTTTCCACACACGTGTTTCTTCAGCGACGTCAGGACTCCTGCCTAGTCGCGAGGGACAACTCGGGATTCTCCTCGAGGCTTGGCAGGGCAATTGGGACGCCTCTCCAGCTGAGGCGGGAGACCAAGGGTCCCTTTCCACGTGCCACAGGAATCCTGGGACTCCTATCAAGTTTCACGAGGAGTCAGGCATCATCTCCTTTGGAGGCACTGATCTCCGCGTACCTCTGGAGTTTTCAAAGGATGTGAGACCTCCGGTCGCGATGAGGTGGGGAACTAGGTCTTTCTCTGTTGTCTCCACAGGGGATTCAGACATCCTTTCGTCTTGGGAGATGCAAGACGAGCCTGCATTCAAGTCACTGCAGGGATATCCGGCCTTATTTCGAGTCAGGGCATCGCGGTGTCCATTCCACTTGAGGCCGCAAACTCAGGGTCCCTCTCACATAGCTAGAGCTGAGAGAAGCCTCCTCTTGAGGTGCTTGTGGTAAGGTGGAATTCCTCTGGAGTTGAAGCCAGGGACTAACCTCTCATCTCGAGTTGATTTTTGGTCCACGGAGCTCTTTCTTGTTGCTACAGTGACCTCAGGATCCCTGTAGCCTTGAAACAGTGTTCTTGGGGTTTCTCTGGAGTGCCATCAAGGAAATCAAGGCTCCTTTCATGTGTGATGTGCAGCACGGAATTGCTCTGCACGCAGTGCAGGGGAATTGGGCCTCATCTCGCGGCAAGGGGGAAGTCTCATGGTTTTTCTCGAATTGCGGCGGGAACCTGGGGTATATTCTCGAGTTACGAGGGGATGGCCCTTCCACACACGTGTTTGTTCAGCGACGTCAGGACTCCTGCCTAGTTGCGAGTGACAACTCGGGATTCTCCTCGAGGATTGGCAGGGCAATTGGGACGCCTCTCCAGCTGAGGTCGGAGACCAAGGGTCCCTTTCCACGTGCCACAGGAATCCTGGGACTCCTATCAAGTTTCACGAGGAGTCAGGCATCGTCTCCTTTGGAGGCACTGATCTCCGCGTACCTCTGGAGTTTTCAAAGGATGTGAGGCCTCCGGTCGCGCTGAGGTGGGGAACTAGGTCTTTCTCTGTGGTCTCCACAGGGGATTCAGACATCCTTTCGTCTTGGGAGATGCAAGACGAGCCTGCATTCAAGTCACTGCAGGGATATCCGGCCTTATTTCGAGTCAGGGCATCGCGGTGTCCATTCCACTTGAGGCCGCAAACTCAGGGTCCCTCTCACATAGCTAGAGCTGAGAGAAGCCTCCTCTTGAGGTGCTTGTGGTAAGGTGGTATTCCTCTGGATTCGAAGCCAGGGACTAACCTCTCATCTCGAGTTGATTTTTGGTCCACGGAGCTCTTTCGTGTTGCTACAGTGACCTCAGGATCCCTCTAGCCTTGAAACAGTGTTCTTGGGGTTTCTCTGGAGTGCCATTAAGGAAATCAAGGCTCCTTCATGTGTGATGTGCAACACGGAATTGCTCTGCACGCAGTGCAGGGAAATCGGGCCTCACCTCGCGGCGAGGGGGAAGTCTCATGGTTTTTCTCGAGTTGCGGCGGGAACCTGGGGTATATTCTCGAGTTACGAGAGTTTGGCCCTTCCACACACGTGTTTGTTCAGCGACGTCAGGACTCCTGCCTAGTTGCGAGGGACAACTCGGGATTCTCCTCGAGGCTTGGCAGGGCAATTGGGACGCCTCTCCAGCTGAGGCGGGAGACCAAGGGTCCCTTTCCACGTGCCACAGGAATTCTGGGAATCCTATCAATTTTCACGAGGAGTCACGCATCGTCTCCTTTGGAGGCACTGATCTCCGCGTACCTCTGGAGATTTCAAAGGATGTGAGGCCTCCGGTCGCGATGAGGTGGGGAACTAGGTCTTTCTCTGTGGTCTCCACAGGGGATTCAGACATCCTTTCGTCTTGGGAGATGCAAGACGAGCCTGCATTCAAGTCACTGCAGGGATATCCGGCCTTATTTCGAGTCAGGGCATCGCGGTGTCCATTCCACTTGAGGCCACAAACACAGGGTCCCTGTCACATACCTAGAGCTTAGACAAGCCTCCTCTTGAGGTGCTTGTGGTAAGGTGGTATTCCTCTGGAGTCGAAGCCAGGGACTATCCTCTCATCTCGAGTTGATTGTTGGTCCACGGAGCTCTTTCGTGTTGCTACAGTGACCTCAGGATCCCTCTAGCCTTGAAACAGTGTTCTTGGGGTTTCTCTGGAGTGCCATCAAGGAAATCAAGGCTCCTTTCATGTGTGATGTGCAACACGGAATTGCTCTGCACGCAGTGCAGGGAAATCGGGCCTCATCTCGCGGCGAGGGGGAAGCCTCATGGTTTTTCTCGAGTTGCGGCGGGAACCTGGGGAATATTCTCGAGTTACGAGAGTTTGGCCCTTCCACCCACGTGTTTCTTCAGCGAAGTCAGGACTCCTGCCTAGTTGCGAGGGACATCTCGGGATTTTCCTCGAGGCTTGGCAGGGCAATTGGGACGCCTCTCCAGCTGAGGAGGGAGACCAAGGGTCCCTTTCCACGTGGCACAGGAATCCTGGGAATCCTATCAAGTTTCACGAGGAGTCAGGCATCGTCTCCTTTGGAGGAACTGATCTCCGCGTACCTCTGGAGTTTTCAAGGGATGTGAGGCCTCCGGTCGCGATGAGGTGGGGAACTAGTTCTTTTTCTGTGGTCTCCACAGGGGATTCAGACATTCTTTCGTCTTGGGAGATGCAAGTCGAGCCTGCATTCAAGTCACTGCAGGGATATCAGGCTTATTTCGAGTCAGGGCATCGCGGTGTCCATTCCACTTGAGGCCGCAAATCAGGGTCCCTCTCACATACCTAGAGCTGAGATAAGCCTCCTCTTGAGGTGCCTCTGGTAAGGTGGTATTCCTCTGGAGTCGAAGCCAGGGACTAACCTCTCTTCTCGAGTTGATTCTTGGTCCACGGAGCTCTTTCGTGTTGCTACAGTGACCTCAGTTTCCCTCTAGCCTTGAAACAGTGTTCTTGGGGTTTCTCTGCAGTGCCATCAAGGAAATCAAGGCTCCTTTCATGTGTGATGTGAAACAGGGAATTGCTCTGTACGCAGTGCACTGTATCGGGCCTCATTTTTCGGCGAGGGGGAAGTCTCATGGTTTTTCTCGAGTTGCTGTGTGAACCTGGGGTATATTCTCGAGTTACGACGGGGATGGCCCTTCCACACACGTGTTTGTTCAGCGACGTCAGGACTCCTGCCTAGTTGCGAGGGACAACTCGGGATTCTCCTCGAGGCTTGGCAGGGCAATTGGGATGCCTCTCCAGCAGAGACGGGAGACCAAGGGTCCCTTTTCACGTGCCACAGGAATCCTGGGACTCCTATCAAGTTTCACGAGGAGTCAGGCATCGTCTCCTGTGGAGGCACTGATCTCCGCGTACCTCTGGAGTTTTCAAAGGATGTGAGGCCTCCGGTCGCGATGAGGTGGGGAACTAGGTCTTTCTCTGTGGTCTCCACAGGGGTTTCAGATATCCTTTCGTTTGGGAGATGCAAGACGAGCCTGCATTCAAGTCACTGCAGGGATATCCGGCCTTATTTCGAGTCAGGGCATCGCGGTGTCCATTCCACTTGAGGCCGCAAAATCAGGGTCCCTCTCACATACCTAGAGCTGAGAGAAGCCTCCTCTTGAGGTGCTTGTGGTAAGGTGGTATTCCTCTGGAGTCGAAGCCAGGGACTAACCTCTCATCTCGAGTTGATTTTTAGTCCACGGAGCTCTTTCTTGTTGCTACAGTGACCTCAGGATCCCTCTAGCCTTGAAACAGTGTTCTTGGAGTTTCTCTGGAGTGCCATCAAGGAAATCAAGGCTCCTTTGATGTGTGATGTGCAAGATGGAATTGCTCTGCACGCAGTGCAGGGGAATCGGGCCTCATCTCGTGGCGAGGGGGTAGTCTCATGGTTTTTCTCGAGTTGCGGCGGGAACCTGGGGTATATTCTCGAGTTACGACGGGGATGGCCCTTCCACCCACGGGTTTGTTCAGCGACGTCAGGACTCCTGCCTAGTTGCGAGGGACAACTCGGGATTCTCCTCGAGGCTTGGCAGGGCAATTGGGACGCCTTTCCAGCTGAGGCGGGAGACCAAGGGTCCCTCTCCACGTGCCACAGGAATCTTGGGACTCCTATCAAGTTTCACGAGGAGTCAGGCATCGTCTCCTTTGGAGGCACTGATCTCCGCGTACCTCTGGAATTTTCAAAGGATGTGAGGACTCCGGTCGCCATGAGGTGGGGATCTAGGTCTTTCTCTGTGGTCTCCACAGGGGATTCAGACATCCTTTCATCTTGGGAGATGAAAGACGAGCCTGCATTCAAGTCACTGCAGGAATATCCGTCCTTATTTCGAGTCAGGGCATCGCGGTTTCCATTCCACTTGAGGCCGCAAACTCAGGGTCTCTCTCACATATCTAGAGCTGAGAGAAGCCTCCTCTTGAGGTGCTTATGGTAAGGTGGTATTTCTCTGGAGTCGAAGCCAGGGACTAACCTCTCAACTCGAGTTGATTTATGGTCCACTGAGCTCTTTTGTGTGGCTACAGTGACCTCAGGATCCCTCTACCTTGAAATAGTGTTCTTGGGGTTTCTCTGGAGTGCCATCAAGGAAATCAAGGCTCCTTTGATGTGTGATGTGCAAGATGGAATTGCTCTGCACGCAGTGCAGGGGAATCGGGCCTCATCTCGCGGCGAGGGGGAAGTCTCATGGTTTTTCTCGAGTTGCGTCGGGAACCTGGGGTATATTCTCGAGTTACGACGGGGATGGCCCTTCCACCCACGTGTTTGTTCAGCCACGTCAGGACTCCTGCCTAGTTGCGAGGGACAACTCGGGATTCTCCTCGAGGCTTTTCAGGGCAATTGGGACGCCTCTCCAGCTGAGGCGGGAGACCAAGGGTCCCTTTCCACGTGCCACAGGAATCCTGGGACTCCTATCAAGTTTCACGAGGAGTCAGGCATCGTCTCCTTTGGAGGCACTGATCTCCGCGAACCTCTGGAGTTTTCAAAGAATGTGAGGCCTCCGGTCGCGATGAGGTGGGGAACTAGGTCTTTCTCTGTGGTCTCCACAGGGGATTCAGACATCCTTTCGTCTTGGGAGATGAAAGACGAGCCTGCATTCAAGTCACTGCAGGGATATCCGACCTTATTTCGAGTCACGGCATTGCGGTGTCCATTCCACTTGAGGCCGCAAACTCAGGGTCCCTCTCACATACCTAGAGCTGAGAGAAGCCTCCTCTTGAGGTGCTTGTGGTAAGGTTGTATTCCTCTGGAGTCGAAGCCAGGGACTAACCTCTCATCTCGAGTTGATTTTTGGTCCACGGAGCTCTTTCGTGTGGCTACAGTGACCTCAGGATACCTCTAGCCTTGAAACAGTGTTCTTGGGGTTTCTCTGGAGTGCCATCAAGGAAATCAAGGCTCCTTCATGTGTGATGTGCAACACGGAATTGCTCTGCACGCAGTGCAGGGGAATCGGGCCTCATCTCGCGGCAAGGGGGAAGTCTCATGGTTTTTCTCGAATTGCGGCGGGAACCTGGGGAATATTCTCGAGTTACGAGCGTTTGGCCCTTCCACACACGTGTTTGTTCAGCGACGTCAGGACTCCTGCCTAGTTGCGAGGGACAACTCGGGATTCTCCTCGAGGCTTGGCAGGGCAATTGGGACGCCTCTCCAGCTGAGGCGGGAGACCAAGGGTCCCTTTCCACGTGCCACAGGAATCCTGGGACTCCTATCAAGTTTCACGAGGAGTCAGGCATCGTCTCCTTTGGAGGCACTGATCTCCGCGTACCTCTGGAGTTTTCAAAGGATGTGAGGCCTCCGGTCGCGATGAGGTGGGGAACTAGGTCTTTCTCTGTGGTCTACACAGGGGATTCAGACATCCTTTCGTCTTGGGAGATGCAAGACGAGCCTGCATTCAAGTCACTGCAGGGATATCCGGCCTTATTTCGAGTCAGGGCATCGCGGTGTCCATTCCACTTGAGGCCGCAAACTCAGGGTCCCTCTCACATACCTAGAGCTGAGAGAAGCCTCCTCTTGAGGTTCTTGTGGTGAGGTGGTATTCCTCTGGCGTTGAAGCCAGGGACTAACCTCTCATCTCGAGTTGATTTTTGGTCCACGGAGCTCTTTCATGTTGCTACAGTGACCTCAGGATCCCTCTAGCCTTGAAACAGTGTTCTTGGGGTTTCTCTGGAGTGCCATCAAGGAAATCAAGGCTCCTATCATGTGTGATGTGCAACACGGAATTGCTGTGCATGCAGTGCAGGGGAATCGGGCCTCATCTCGCGGTGAGGGGGAAGTCTCATGGTTTTTCTCGAGTTGCGGCGGGAACATGGGGAATATTCTCGAGTTACGAGGGTTTGGCCCTTCCACCCACGTGTTTCTTCAGCGACATCAGGACTCCTGCCTAGTTGCGAGGGACAACTCGGGATTCTCCTCGAGGCTTGGCAGGGCAATTGGGACGCCTCTCCAGCTGAGGCGGGAGACCAAGGGTCCCTTTCCACGTGCCACAGGAATCCTGGGACTCCTATCAAGTTTCACGAGAAGTCAGGCATCGTCTCCTTTGGAGGCACTGATCTCCGCATACCTCTGGAGTTTTCAAAGGATGTGAGGACTCCGGTCGCCATGAGGTGGGGATCTAGGTCTTTCTCTGTGGTCTACACAGGGGATTCAGACATCCTTTCATCTTGGGAGATGAAAGACGAGCCTGCATTCAAGTCACTGCAGGAATATCCGTCCTTATTTCGAGTCAGGGCATCGCGGTGTCCATTCCACTTGAGGCCGCAAACTCAGGGTCTCTCTCACATATCTAGAGCTGAGAGAAGCCTCCTCTTGAGGTGCTTGTGGTAAGGTGGTATTTCTCTGGAGTCGAAGCCAGGGACTAACCTCTCAACTCGAGTTGATTTATGGTCCACGGAGCTCTTTTGTGTGGCTACAGTGACCTCAGGATCCCTCTACCTTGAAACAGTGTTCTTGGGGTTTCTCTGGAGTGCCATCAAGGAAATCAAGGCTCCTTTGATGTGTGATGTGCAAGATGGAATTGCTCTGCACGCAGTGCAGGGGAATCGGGCCTCATCTCGCGGCGAGGGGGAAGTCTCATGGTTTTTCTCGAGTTGCGGCGGGAACCTGGGGTATATTCTCGAGTTACGACGGGGATGGCCCTTCCACCCACGTGTTTGTTCAGCCACGTCAGGACTCCTGCCTAGTTGCGAGGGACAACTCGGGATTCTCCTCGAGGCTTGGCAGGGCAATTGGGACGCCTCTCCAGCTGAGGCGGGAGACCAAGGGTCCCTTTCCACGTGCCACAGGAATCCTGGGACTCCTATCAAGTTTCACGAGGAGTCAGGCATCGTCTCCTTTGGAGGCACTGATCTCCGCGAACCTCTGGAGTTTTCAAAGAATGTGAGGCCTCCGGTCGCGATGAGGTGGGGAACTAGGTCTTTCTCTGTGGTCTCCACAGGGGATTCAGACATCCTTTCGTCTTGGGAGATGAAAGACGAGCCTGCATTCAAGTCACTGCAGGGATATCCGACCTTATTTCGAGTCAGGGCATTGCGGTGTCCATTCCACTTGAGGCCGCAAACTCAGGGTCCCTCTCACATACCTAGAGCTGAGAGAAGCCTCCTCTTGAGGTGCTTGTGGTAAGGTTGTATTCCTCTGGAGTCGAAGCCAGGGACTAACCTCTCATCTCGAGTTGATTTTTGGTCCACGGAGCTCTTTCGTGTGGCTACAGTGACCTCAGGATCCCTCTAGCCTTGAAACAGTGTTCTTGGGGTTTCTCTGGAGTGCCATCAAGGAAATCAAGGCTCCTATCATGTGTGATGTGCAACACGGAATTGCTGTGCATGCAGTGCAGGGGAATCGGGCCTCATCTCGCGGTGAGGGGGAAGTCTCATGGTTTTTCTCGAGTTGCGGCGGGAACATGGGGAATATTCTCGAGTTACGAGGGTTTGGCCCTTCCACCCACGTGTTTCTTCAGCGACATCAGGACTCCTGCCTAGTTGCGAGGGACAACTCGGGATTCTCCTCGAGGCTTGGCAGGGCAATTGGGACGCCTCTCCAGCTGAGGCGGGAGACCAAGGGTCCCTTTCCACGTGCCACAGGAATCCTGGGACTCCTATCAAGTTTCACGAGAAGTCAGGCATCGTCTCCTTTGGAGGCACTGATCTCCGCATACCTCTGGAGTTTTCAAAGGATGTGAGGACTCCGGTCGCCATGAGGTGGGGATCTAGGTCTTTCTCTGTGGTCTACACAGGGGATTCAGACATCCTTTCATCTTGGGAGATGAAAGACGAGCCTGCATTCAAGTCACTGCAGGAATATCCGTCCTTATTTCGAGTCAGGGCATCGCGGTGTCCATTCCACTTGAGGCCGCAAACTCAGGGTCTCTCTCACATATCTAGAGCTGAGAGAAGCCTCCTCTTGAGGTGCTTGTGGTAAGGTGGTATTTCTCTGGAGTCGAAGCCAGGGACTAACCTCTCAACTCGAGTTGATTTATGGTCCACGGAGCTCTTTTGTGTGGCTACAGTGACCTCAGGATCCCTCTACCTTGAAACAGTGTTCTTGGGGTTTCTCTGGAGTGCCATCAAGGAAATCAAGGCTCCTTTGATGTGTGATGTGCAAGATGGAATTGCTCTGCACGCAGTGCAGGGGAATCGGGCCTCATCTCGCGGCGAGGGGGAAGTCTCATGGTTTTTCTCGAGTTGCGGCGGGAACCTGGGGTATATTCTCGAGTTACGACGGGGATGGCCCTTCCACCCACGTGTTTGTTCAGCCACGTCAGGACTCCTGCCTAGTTGCGAGGGACAACTCGGGATTCTCCTCGAGGCTTGGCAGGGCAATTGGGACGCCTCTCCAGCTGAGGCGGGAGACCAAGGGTCCCTTTCCACGTGCCACAGGAATCCTGGGACTCCTATCAAGTTTCACGAGGAGTCAGGCATCGTCTCCTTTGGAGGCACTGATCTCCGCGAACCTCTGGAGTTTTCAAAGAATGTGAGGCCTCCGGTCGCGATGAGGTGGGGAACTAGGTCTTTCTCTGTGGTCTCCACAGGGGATTCAGACATCCTTTCGTCTTGGGAGATGAAAGACGAGCCTGCATTCAAGTCACTGCAGGGATATCCGACCTTATTTCGAGTCAGGGCATTGCGGTGTCCATTCCACTTGAGGCCGCAAACTCAGGGTCCCTCTCACATACCTAGAGCTGAGAGAAGCCTCCTCTTGAGGTGCTTGTGGTAAGGTTGTATTCCTCTGGAGTCGAAGCCAGGGACTAACCTCTCATCTCGAGTTGATTTTTGGTCCACGGAGCTCTTTCGTGTGGCTACAGTGACCTCAGGATCCCTCTAGCCTTGAAACAGTGTTCTTGGGGTTTCTCTGGAGTGCCATCAAGGAAATCAAGGCTCCTTTCATGTGTGATGTGCAACACGGAATTGCTCTGCACGCAGTGCAGGGGAATCGGGCCTCATCTCGCGGCGAGGGGGAAGTCTCATGGTTTTTCGCGAGTTGCGGCGGGAACCTGGGGTATATTCTCGAGTTACGACGGGGATGGCCCTTCCACACACGTGTTTGTTCAGCGACGTCAGGACTCCTGCCTAGTTGTGAGGGACAACTCGGGATTCTCCTCGAGGTTTGGCAGGGCAATTGGGACGCCTCTCCAGCTGAGGCGGGAGACCAAGTGTCCCTTTCCCCGTGCCACAGGAATCCTGGGACTCCTATCAAGTTTCACGAGGAGTCAGGCATCGTCTCCTTTGGAGGCACTGATCTCCACGTACCTCTGGAGTTTTCAAAGGATGTGAGGCCTCCGGTCGCGATGAGGTGGGGAACTAGGTCTTTCTCTGTGGTCTCCACAGGGGATTCAGACATCCTTTCGTCTTGGGAGATGCAAGACGAGCCTGCATTCAAGTCACTGCAGGGATATCCGGCCTTATTTCGAGTCAGGGCATCTCGGTGTCCATTCCACTTGAGGCCGCAAACTCAGGTTCCCTCTCACATACCTAGAGCTGAGAGAAGCCTCATCTTGAGGTGCTTGTGGTAAGGTTGTATTCCTCTGGAGTCGAAGCCAGGGACGAACCTCTCATCTCGAGTTGATTTTTGGTCCACAGAGCTCTTTCGTGTTGCTACAGTGACCTCAGGATCCCTCTAGCCTTGAAACAGTGTTCTTGGGGTTTCTCTGGAGTGCCATCAAGGAAATCAAGGCTCCTTCATGTGTGATGTGCAACACGGAATTGCTCTGCACGCAGTGCAGGGGAATCGGGCCTCATCTCGCGGCGAGGGGGAAGTCTCATGGTTTTTCTCGAATTGCGGCGGGAACCTGGGGAATATTCTCGAGTTACGAGGGTTTGGCCCTTCCACCCACGTGTTTCTTCAGCGACATCAGGACTCCTGCCTAGTTGCGAGGGACAACTCGGGATTCTCCTCGAGGCTTGGCAGGGCAATTGGGACGCCTCTCCAGCTGAGGCGGGAGACCAAGGGTCCCTTTCCACGTGCCACAGGAATCCTGGGACTCCTATCAAGTTTCACGAGGAGTCAGGCATCGTCTCCTTTGGAGGCACTGATCTCCGCGTACCTCTGGAGTTTTCAAAGGATGTGAGGACTCCGTTCGCCATGAGGTGGGGATCTAGGTCTTTCTCTGTGGTCTCCACAGGGGATTCAGACATCCTTTCATCTTGGGAGATGAAAGACGAGCCTGCATTCAAGTCACTGCAGGAATATCCGTCCTTATTTCGAGTCAGGGCATCGCGGTGTCCATTCCACTTGAGGCCGCAAACTCAGGGTCTCTCTCACATATCTAGAGCTGAGAGAAGCCTCCTCTTGAGGTGCTTGTGGTAAGGTGGTATTTCTCTGGAGTCGAAGCCAGGGACTAACCTCTCAACTCGAGTTGATTTATGGTCCACGGAGCTCTTTTGTGTGGCTACAGTGACCTCAGGATCCCTCTACCTTGAAACAGTGTTCTTGGGGTTTCTCTGGAGTGCCATCAAGGAAATCAAGGCTCCTTTGATTTGTGATGTGCAAGATGGAATTGCTCTGCACGCAGTGCAGGGGAATCGGGCCTCATCTCGCGGCGAGGGGGAAGTCTCATGGTTTTTCTCGAGTTGCGGCGGGAACCTGGGGTATATTCTCGAGTTACGACGGGGATGGCCCTTCCACCCACGTGTTTGTTCAGCCACGTCAGGACTCCTGCCTAGTTGCGAGGAACAACTCGGGATTCTCCTCGAGGCTTGGCAGGGCAATTGTGACGCCTCTCCAGCTGAGGCGGGAGACCAAGGGTCCCTTTCCACGTGCCACAGGAATCCTGGGACTCCTATCAAGTTTCACGAGGAGTCAGGCATCGTCTCCTTTGGAGGCACTGATTTCCGCGAACCTCTGGAGTTTTCAAAGAATGTGAGGCCTCCGGTCGCGATGAGGTGGGGAACCAGGTCTTTCTCTGTGGTCTCCACAGGGGATTCAGACATCCTTTCGTCTTGGGAGATGAAAGACGAGCCTGCATTCAAGTCACTGCAGGGATATCCGACCTTATTTCGAGTCAGGGCATTGCGGTGTCCATTCCACTTGAGGCCGCAAACTCAGGGTCCCTCTCACATACCTAGAGCTGAGAGAAGCCTCCTCTTGAGGTGCTTGTGGTAAGGTTGTATTCCTCTGGAGTCGAAGCCAGGGACTAACCTCTCATCTCGAGTTGATTTTTGGTCCACGGAGCTCTTTCGTGTGGCTACAGTGACCTCAGGATCCCTCTAGCCTTGAAACAGTGTTCTTGGGGTTTCTCTGGAGTGCCATCAAGGAAATCAAGGCTCCTTTCATGTGTGATGTGCAACACGGAATTGCTCTGCGCGCAGTGCAGGGGAATCGGGCCTCATCTCGCGGCGAGGGGGAAGTCTCATGGTTTTTCGCGAGTTGCGGCGGGAACCTGGGGTATATTCTCGAGTTACGACGGGGATGGCCCTTCCACCCACGTGTTTGTTCAGCGACGTCAGGACTCCTGCCTAGTTGTGAGGGACAACTCGGGATTCTCCTCGAGGTTTGGCAGGGCAATTGGGACGCCTCTCCAGCTGAGGCGGGAGACCAAGTGTCCCTTTCCCCGTGCCACAGGAATCCTGGGACTCCTATCAAGTTTCACGAGGAGTCAGGCATCGTCTCCTTTGGAGGCACTGATCTCCACGTACCTCTGGAGTTTTCAAAGGATGTGAGGCCTCCGGTCGCGATGAGGTGGGGAACTAGGTCTTTCTCTGTGGTCTCCACAGGGGATTCAGACATCCTTTCGTCTTGGGAGATGCAAGACGAGCCTGCATTCAAGTCACTGCAGGGATATCCGGCCTTATTTCGAGTCAGGGCATCTCGGTGTCCATTCCACTTGAGGCCGCAAACTCAGGTTCCCTCTCACATACCTAGAGCTGAGAGAAGTCTCATCTTGAGGTGCTTGTGGTAAGGTTGTATTCCTCTGGAGTCGAAGCCAGGGACGAACCTCTCATCTCGAGTTGATTTTTGGTCCACAGAGCTCTTTCGTGTTGCTACAGTGACCTCAGGATCCCTCTAGCCTTGAAACAGTGTTCTTGGGGTTTCTCTGGAGTGCCATCAAGGAAATCAAGGCTCCTTCATGTGTGATGTGCAACACGGAATTGCTCTGCACGCAGTGCAGGGGAATCGGGCCTCATCTCGCGGCGAGGGGGAAGTCTCATGGTTTTTCTCGAATTGCGGCGGGAACCTGGGGAATATTCTCGAGTTACGAGGGTTTGGCCCTTCCACACACGTGTTTGTTCAGCGACGTCAGGACTCCTGCCTAGTTGCGAGGGACAACTCGGGATTCTCCTCGAGGCTTGGCAGGGCAATTGGGACGCCTCTCCAGCTGAGGCGGGAGACCAAGGGTCCCTTTCCACGTGCCACAGGAATCCTGGGACTCCTATCAAGTTTCACGAGGAGTCAGGCATCGTCTCCTTTGGAGGCACTGATCTCCGCGTACCTCTGGAGTTTTCAAAGGATGTCAGGCATCCGGTCGCGATGAGGTGGGGAACTAGGTCTTTCTCTGTGGTCTACACAGGGGATTCAGACATCCTTTCGTCTTGGGAGATGCAAGACGAGCCTGCATTCAAGTCACTGCAGGGATATCCGGCCTTATTTCGAGTCAGGGCATCGCGGTGTCCATTCCAGCTGAGGCCGCAAACTCAGGGTCCCTCTCACATACCTAGAGCTGAGAGAAGCCTCCTCTTGAGGTTCTTGTGGTGAGGTGGTATTCCTCTGGCGTTGAAGCCAGGGACTAACCTCTCATCTCGAGTTGATTTTTGGTCCACGGAGCTCTTTCATGTTGCTACAGTGACCTCAGGATCCCTCTAGCCTTGAAACAGTGTTCTTGGGGTTTCTCTGGAGTGCCATCAAGGAAATCAAGGCTCCTATCATGTGTGATGTGCAACACGGAATTGCTGTGCATGCAGTGCAGGGGAATCGGGCCTCATCTCGCGGTGAGGGGGAAGTCTCATGGTTTTTCTCGAGTTGCGGCGGGAACCTGGGGAATATTCTCGAGTTACGAGGGTTTGGCCCTTCCACCCACGTGTTTCTTCAGCGACATCAGGACTCCTGCCTAGTTGCGAGGGACAACTCGGGATTCTCCTCGAGGCTTGGCAGGGCAATTGGGACGCCTCTCCAGCTGAGGCAGGAGACCAAGGGTCCCTTTCCACGTGCCACAGGAATCCTGGGACTCCTATCAAGTTTCACGAGGAGTCAGGCATCGTCACCTTTGGAGGCACTGATCTCCGCGTACCTCTGGAGTTTTCAAGGGATGTGAGGCCTCCGGTCGCGATGAGGTGGGGAACTAGGTCTTTCTCTGTGGTCTCCACAGGGGATTCAGACATCCTTTCGTCTTGGGAGATGCAAGACGAGCCTGCATTCAAGTCACTTCAGGGATATCCGGCCTTATTTCGAGTCAGGGCATCGCGGTGTCCATTCCACTTGAGGCCGCAAACTCAGGGTCCCTCTCACATAGCTAGAGCTGAGAGAAGCCTCCTCTTGAGGTGCTTGAGGTAAGGTGGTATTCCTCTGGAGTCGAAGCCAGGGACTAACCTCTCATCTCGAGTTGATTTTTGGTCCACGGAGCTCTTTTGTGTTGCTACAGTGACCTCAGGATCCCTCTAGCCTTGAAACAGTGTTCTTGGGGTTTCTCTGGAGTGCCATCAAGGAAATCAAGGCTCCTTTCATGTGTGATGTGCAACACGGAATTGCTCTGCACGCAGTGCAGGGGAATCGGGCCTCATCTCGCGGCGAGGGGGAAGTCTCATGGTTTTTCTCGAGTTGCGGCAGGAACCTGGGGAATATTCTCGAGTTACGACGGGGATGGCCCTTCCACACACGTGTTTGTTCAGCGACGTCAGGACTCCTGCCTAGTTGTGAGGGACAACTCGGGATTCTCCTCGTGGCTTGGCAGGGCAATTGGGACGCCTCTCCAGCTGAGGCGGGAGACCAAGGGTCCCTTTCCATGTGCCACAGGAATCCTGGGACTCCTATAAAGTTTCACGAGGAGTCAGGCATCGTCTCCTTTGGAGGCACTGATCTCCGCGTACCTCTGGAGTTTTCAAAGGATGTGAGGCCTCCGGTCGCCATGAGGTGGGGAACTAGGTCTTTCTCTGTGGTCTTCACAGGGGATTCAGACATCCTTTCGTCTTGGGAGATGCAAGACGAGCCTGCATTCAAGTCACTGCAGGGATATCCGGCCTTATTTCGAGTCAGGGCATCGCGGTCTCCATTCCACTTGAGGCCGAAAAATCAGGGTCCCTCTCACATACCTAGAGCTGAGAGAAGCCTCCTCTTGAGGTGCTTGTGGTAAGGTGGTATTCCTCTGGAGTCGAAGCCAGGGACTAACCTCTGATCTCGAGTTGATTTTTGGTCCACGGAGCTCTTTCGTGTTGCTACAGTGACCTCAGGATCCCTCTAGCCTTGAAACAGTGTTCTTGGGGTTTCTCTGGAGTGCCATCAAGGAAATCAAGGCTCCTTTCATGTGTGATGTGCAACACGGAATTGCTCTGCACCCAGTGCAGGGGAATCGGGCCTCATCTCGCGGCGAGGGGAAAGTCTCATGGTTTTTCTCGAGTTGCGGCGGGAACCTGGGGTATATTCTCGAGTTACGACGGGGATAGCCCTTCCACCCACGTGTTTCTTCAGCGACGTCAGGACTCCTGCCTAGTTGCGAGGGACAACTCGGGGTTCTCCTCGAGGCTTGGCAGGGCAATTGGGACGCCTCTCCAGCTGAGGCGGGAGACCAAGGGTCCCTTTCCACGTGCCACAGGAATCCTGGGACTCGTATCAAGTTTCACGAGGAGTCAGGCATCGTCTCCTTTGGAGGCACTGATCTCCGCGTACCTCTGGAGTTTTCAAGGGATGTGAGGCCTCCGGTCGCGTTGAGGTGGGGAACTAGGTCTTTCTCTGTGGTCTCCACAGGGGATTCAGACATCCTTTCGTCTTGGGAGATGTAAGACGAGCCTGCATTCAAGTCACTGCAGGGATATCCGTCCTTATTTCGAGTCAGGGCATCGCGGTGTCCATTCCACTTGAGGCCGCAAACTCAGGGTCCCTCTCACATAGCTAGAGCTGAGAGAAGCCTCCTCTTGAGGTGCTTGTGGTGAGGTGGTATTCCTCTGGAGTCGAAGCCAGGGACAAACCTCTCATCTCGAGTTGATTTTTGGACCACGGAGCTCTTTCGTGTTGCTACAGTGACCTCAGGATCCCTCTAGCCTTGAAACAGTGTTCTTGGGGTTTCTCTGGAGTGCCATCAAGGAAATCAAGGCTCCTTTCATGTGTGATGTGCAACACGGAATTGCTCTGCACGCAGTGCAGGGGAATCGGGCCTCATCTCGCGGCGAGGGGGAAGTCTCATGGTTTTTCTCGAGTTGCGGCGGGAACCTGGGGTATATTCTCGAAGTACGACGGGGATGGCCCTTCCACACACGTGTTAGTTCAGCGACGGCAGGACTCCTGCCTAGTTGCGAGGGACAACTCGGGATTCTCCTCGAGGCTTGGCAGGGCAATTGGGACGCCTCTCCAGCTGAGGGGGAGACCAAGGGTCCCTTTGCACGTGCTACAGGAATCCTGGGACTGCTATCAAGTTTAACGAGGAGTCAGGCATCGTCTCCTTTGGAGGCACTGATCTCCGCGTACCTCTGGAGTTTTCAAAGGATGTGAGGCCTCCAGTCGCGATGAGGTGGGGAAGTAGGTCTTTCTCTGTGGTCTCCACAGGGGATTCAGACATCCTTTCGTCTTGGGAGATGCAAGACGAGCCTGCATTCAAGTCACTGCAGGGATATCCGGCCTTATTTCGAGTCAGGGCATCGCGGTGTCCATTCCAGCTGAGGCCGCAAACTCAGGGTCCCTCTCACATACCTAGAGCTGAGAGAAGCCTCCTCTTGAGGTGCTTGTGGTAAGGTGGTATTCCCCTGGAGTCGAAGCCAGGGACTAACCTCTCATCTCGAGTTAATTCTTGGTCCACGGAGCTCTTTCGTGTTGCTACAGTGACCTCAGGATCCCTCTAGCCTTGAAACACTGTTCTTGGGGTTTCTCTGGAGTGCCATCAAAGAAATCAAGGCTCTTTTCATGTGTGATGTGCAACACGGAATTGCTCTGCACGCAGTGCAGGGGAATCGGGCCTCATCTCGCGGCGAGGGGGAAGTCTCATGGTTTTTCTCGAGTTGCGGCGGGAACCTGGGGTATATTCCCGAGTTACGACGGGGATGGCCCTTCCACACACGTGTTTGTTCAGCGACGTCAGGACTCCTGCCTAGTTGCGAGGGACAACTCGGGATTCTCCTCGAGGCTTGGCAGGGCAATTGGGACGCCTCTCCAGCTGAGGCGGGAGACCAAGGGTCCCTTTCCACGTGCCACAGGAATCCTGGGACTCCTATCAAGTTTCACGAGGAGTCAGGCATCGTCTCCTTTGGAGGCACTGATCTCCGCATACCTCTGGAGTTTTCAAAGAATGTGAGGACTCCGGTCGCGATGAGGTGGGGAACTAGGTCTTTCTCTGTGGTCTCCACAGGGGATTCAGACATCCTTTCATCTTGGGAGATGCAAGACGAGCCTGCATTCAAGTCACTGCAGGGATATTCGGCCTTATTTCGCGTCAGGGCATCGCGGTTTCCATTCCACTTGAGGCCGCAAAATCAGGGTTCCTCTCACATACCTAGAGCTGAGAGAAGCCTCCTCTTGAGGTGCTTGTGGTAAGGTGGTATTCCTATGGAGTCGAAGCCAGGGACTAACCTCTCATCTCGAGTTGATTTTTGTCCACGGAGCTCTTTCGTGTTGCTACAGTGACCTCAGGATCCCTCTAGCCTTGAAACAGTGTTCTTGGGGTTTCTCTGGAGTGCCATCAAGGAAATCAAGTCTCCTTTCATGTGTGAAGTGCAACACGGAATTGCTCTGCACGCAGTGCAGGGGAATCGGGCCTCATATCGCGGCGAGGGGGAAGTCTCATGGTTTTTCTCGAGTTGCGGCGGGAACCTGGGGTATATTCTCGAGTTACGACGGGGATGGCCCTTCCAACAACGTGTTTCTTCAGCGACGTCAGGACTCCTGCCTAGTTGCAAGGGACAACTCGGGATTCTCCTCGAGGCTTGGCAGGGCAATTGGGACGCCTCTCCAGCTGAGGCGGGAGACCAAGGGTCCCTTTCCACGTGCCACAGGAATCCTGGGACTCCTATCAAGTTTCACGAGGAGTCAGGCATCGTCTCCTTTGGAGGCACTGATCTCCGCGTTCCTCTGGAGTTTTCAAGGGATGTGAGGCCTCCGGTCGCGATGAGGTGGGGAACTAGGTCTTTCTCTGTGGTCTCCATAGGGGATTCAGACATCCTTTCATCTTGGGAGATGCAAGACGAGCCTGCATTCAAGTCACTGCAGGGATGTCCGGCCTTTTTTCGAGTCAGGGCATCGCGGTCTCCATTCCACTTGAGGCCGCAAACTCAGGGTCCCTCTCACATAGCTAGAGCTGAGAGAAGCCTCCTCTTGAGGTGCTTGTGGTGAGGTGGTATTCCTCTGGAGTCGAAGCCAGGGACTAACCTCTCATCTCGAGTTGATTTTTGGACCACGGAGCTCTTTCATGTTGCTACAGTGACCTCAGGATCCCTCTAGCCTTGAAACAGTGTTCTTGGGGTTTCTCTGGAGTGCCATCAAGGAAATCAAGGCTCCTTTCATGTGTGATGTGCAACACGGAATTACTCTGCACGCAGTGCAGGGGAATCGGGCCTCATCTCGCGGCGAGGGGGAAGTCTCATGGTTTTTCTCGAGTTGCGGCGGCAACCTGGGGTGTATTCTCGAAGTACGACGGGGATGGCCCTTCCAACCACGTGTTTGTTCCGCGACGTCAGGACTCCTGCCTAGTTGCGAGGGACAACTCTGGATTCTCCTCGAGGCTTGGCAGGGCAATTGGGACGCCTCTCCAGCTGAGGCGGGAGACCAAGGGTCCCTTTCCACGTGCCACAGGAATCCTGGGACTCCTATCAAGTTTCTCGAGGAGTCAGGCATCGTCTCCTTTGGAGGCACTGATCTCCGTGTACCTCTGGAGTTTTCAAAGGATGTGAGGCCTCCGGTCGCGATGAGGTGGGAAACTAGGTCTTTTTCTGTGGTCTCCACAGGGGATTCAGACATCCTTTCGTCTTGGGAGATGCAAGACGAGCCTGCATTCAAGTCACTGCCGGGATATCCGGCCTGATTTCGAGTCAGGGCATTGCGGTGTCCATTACATTTGAGGCCGCAAACTCAGGGTCCCTCTCACATACCTAGAGCTGAGAGAAGCCTCCTCTTGAGGTGCTTGTGGTAAGGTGGTATTCCTCTGGAGTCGAAGCCAGGGACTAACCTCTCATCTCGAGTTGATTTTTGGTCCACGGAGCTCTTTCGTGTTGCTACAGTGACCTCAGGATTCCTCTAGCCTTGAAACAGTGTTCTTGGGGTTTCTCTGGAGTGCCATCAAGGAAATCAAGGCTCTTTTCATGTGTGATGTGCAACACGGAATTGCTCTGCACGCAGTACAGGGGAATCGGGCCTCATCTCGCGGCGAGGGGGAAGTCTCATGGTTTTTCTCGAGTTGCGGCGGGAACCTGGGGTATATTCTCGAGTTACGACGGGGTGGCCCTTCCACACAGGTGTTAGTTCAGCGACGGCAGGACTCCTGCCTAGTTGCGAGGGATAACTCTGGATTCTCCTCGAGGCTTGGAAGGGCAATTGGGACGCCTCTCCAGCTGAGGCGGGAGACCAAGGGTCCCTTTCCACGTGCCACAGGAATCCTGGGACTCCTATCAAGTTTCACGAGGAGTCAGGCATCGTCTCCTTTGGAGGCACTGATCTCCGCATACCTCTGGAGTTTTCAAGGGATGTGAGGCCTCCGGTCGCGCTGAGGTGGGGAACTAGGTCTTTCTCTGTGGTCTCCACAGGGGATTCAGACATCCTTTCGTCTTGGGAGATGCAAGACGAGCCTGCATTCAAGTCACTGCAGGGATATCCAGCCTGATTTCGAGTCAGGGCATCGCGGTGTCCATTCCACTTGAGGCCGCAAACTCAGGGTGCCTCTCACATACCTAGAGCTGAGAGAAGCCTCCTCTTGAGGTGCTTGTGGTAAGGTGGTATTCCTGTGGAGTCGAAGCCAGGGACTAACCTCTCATCTCGAGTTGATTTTTGGTCCACGAGCTCTTTCGTGTTGCTACAGTGACCTCAGGATCCCTCTAGCCTTGAAACAGTGTTCTTGGGGTTTCTCTGGAGTGCCATCAAGGAAATCAAGGCTCCTTTCATGTGTGATGTGCAACACGGAATTGCTCTGCACGCAGTGCAGGGGAATCGGGCCTCATCTCGCGGCGAGGGGGAAGTCTATTGGTTTTTTTCGGGTTGCGACGGGAACCTGGGGTATATTTTCGAGTTACGACTGGGATGGCTCTTCCACCCACGTGTTTGTTCAGCGACGTCAGGACTCCTGCCTAGTTGCGAGGGACAACTCGGGATTCTCCTCGAGGCTTGGCAGGGCAATTGGGACGCCTCTCCAGCTGAGGTGGGAGACCAAGGGTCCCTTTCCACGTGCCACAGGAATCCTGGGACTCCTAACAAGTTTCACGAGGAGTCAGGCATCGTCTCCTTTGGAGGCACTGATCTCCGCGGACCTCTGGAGTTTTCAAAGGATGTGAGGCCTCCGGTCGCCATGAGGTGGGGAACTATGTCCTTTTCTGCGGTCTCCACAGGGGATTCAGACATCCTTTCATCTTGGGAGATGCAAGACGAGCCTGCATTCAAGTCACTGCAGGGATATCCGGCCTTATTTCGCGTCAGGGCATCGCAGTGTCCATTCCACTTAAGGCCGCAAAATCAGGGTCCCTCTCACATACCTAGCGCTGAGAGAAGCCTCCTCTTGAAGTGCTTGTGGTAAGGTGGTATTCCCCTGGAATCGAAGCCAGTGACTAACCTCTCATCTCGATTTGACTTTTGGTCCACGGAGCTCTTTCGTGTTGCTACAGTGACCTCAGGATCCCTCTAGCCTTGAAACAGTGTTCTTGGGGTTTCTCTGGAGTGCCATCAAGGAAATCAAGGCTCCTTTCATGTGTGATGTGCAACACGGAATTGCTCTGCACGCATTGCAGGATATCGGGCCTTATTTTGCGGCGAGGGGGAAGTCTAATGGTTTTTCTCGAGTTGCGATGGGAACCTGGGGTATATTCTCGAGTTACGACGGGGATGGCCCTTCCACCCACGTGTTTGTTCAGCCACGTCAGGACTCCGGCCTAGTTGCGAGGGAGAACTCGGGATTCTCCTCGAGGCTTGGCAGGGCAATTGGGCCGACTCCCCGCTGAGGCTGGAGACCAAGGATCCCTTTCCACGTGCCACAGGGATCCTGGGACTCCTATCAAGATTCACGTGGAGTCAGGCATCGTCTCCTTTGGAGGCACTGATCTCCGCGTACCTCTGGAGTTTTCAAATAATGTGAGGCCTCCAGTCGCAATGAGGTGGGGAACTAGGTCTTTCTCTGTGGTCTCCACAGGGGATTCAGACATCCTTTCGTCTTGGGAGATGCAAGACGAGCCTGCATTCAAGTCACTGCAGGGATATCCGGCCTTATTTCGAGTCAGGGCATCGCGGTGTCCATTCCACTTGAGGCCGCAAACTCAGGGTCCCTCTCACATAACTAGAGCTAATAGAAGCCTCCTCTTGAGGTGCTTGTGGTAAGGTGGTATTCCTCTGGAGTCGAAGCCAGGGACTAATCTTTCATCTCGAGTTGATTTTTGGTCCACGGAGCTCTTTCGTGTTGCTACAGTGACCTCAGGATCCCTCTAGCCTTGAAACAGTGTTCTTGGGGTTTCTCTGGAGTGCCATCAAGGAAATCAAGGCTCCTTTCATGTGTGATGTGCAACACGGAATTGCTCTGCACGCAATGCAGGGTATCGGGCCTCATTTTGCTGCGAGGGGGAAGTCTAATGGTTTTTCTCGAGGTGCGATTGGAACCTGGGGTATATTCTCGAGTTACGACGGGGATGGCCCTTCCACCCACGTGTTTGTTCAGCGACGTCAGACTCCTGCCTAGTTGCGAGGGACAACTCGGGATTCTCCTCGAGGCTTGGCAGGGCAATTGGGACGCCTCTCCAGCTGAGGCCGGAGACCAAGGATCCCTTTCCACGTGCCACAGGAATCCTGGGACTCCTATCAACTTTCAGGAGGAGTCAGGCATCGTCTCCTTTGGAGGCACTGATCTTCGCGTACCTCTGGAGTTTTCAAAGGATGTGAGGCCTCCGGTCACTATGAGGTGGGGAACTAGGTCTTTCTCTGTGGTCTCCACAGGGGATTCAGACATCCTTTCGTCTTGGGAGATGCAAGACGAGCCTGCATTCAAGTCACTGCAGGGATATCCGGCCTTATTTTGCGTCAGGGCATCGCAGTGTCCATTCCACTTCAGGCAGCAAAATCAGGGTCCCTCTCACATACCTAGAGCTGAGAGAAGCCTCCTCTTGAGGTGCTTGTGGTAAGGTGGTATTCCCCTGGAGTCGATGCCAGGGACTAACCTCTCATCTCGAGTTTTTTTTTGTTCCACGGAGCTCTTTCGTGTTGCTACAGTGACCTCAGGATCCCTCTAGCCTTGAAACAGTGTTCTTGGGGTTTCTCTGGAGTGCCATCAAGGAAATCAAGGCTCCTTTCATGTGTGATGTGCAACACGGAATTGCTCTGCACGCAGTGCAGGGGAATCAGGCCTCATCTCGCGGCGAGGGGGAAGTCTCATGGTTTTTCTCGAGTTGCGGCGGGAACCTGGGGTATATTCTCGAGTTACGACCGGGATGGCCCTTCCACCCACGTGTTTGTTCAGTGACGTCAGGACTCCTGCCTAGTTGCGAGGGAAAACTCGGGATTCTCCTCGAGGCTTGGCAGGGCAATTGGGACGCCTCTCCAGCTGAGGTGGGAGACCAAGGGTCCCTTTCCACGTGCCACAGGAATCCTGGGACTCCAATCAAGATTCACGAGGAGTCAGGCATCGTCTCCTTTGGAGGCACTGATCTCCGCGTACCTCTGGAGTTTTCAAATGATGTGAGGCCTCCGGTCGCGATGAGGTGGGGAACTAGGTCTTTCTCTGTGGTCTCCACAGGGGATTCAGACATCCTTTCGTCTTGGGAGATGCAAGACGAGCCTGCATTCAAGTCACTGCAGGGATATCCGGCCTTATTTCGAGTCAGGGCATCGCGGTGTCCATTCCACTTGAGGCCGCAAACTCAGGGTCCCTCTCACATACCTAGAGCTGAGAGAAGCCTCCTCTTGAGGTGCTTGTGGTAAGGTGGTATTCCTCTGGAGTCGAAGCCAGGGACTAACCTCTCATCTCGAGTTGATTTTTGGTCCACGGAGATCTTTCGTGTTGCTACAGTGACCTCAGGATCCCTCTAGCCTTGAAACAGTGTTCTTGGGGTTTCTCTGCAGTGCCATCAAGGAAATCAAGGCTCCTTTCATGTGTGATGTGCAACACGGAATTGCTCTGCACGCAGTGCAGGGGAATCGGGCCTCATCTCTAGGCGAGGGGGAAGTCTCATGGTTTTTCTTGAGTTGCGGCGGGAACCTGGGGTATATTCTCGAGGTACGACGGGGATGGCCCTTCCATCCACGTGTTTGTTCAGCGACGTCAGGACTCCTGCCTAGTTGCGAGGGACAACTCGGGATTCTCCTCGAGGCTTGGCAGGGCAATTGGGACGCCTCTGCAGCTGAGGTGGGAGACCAAGTGTCCCTTTCCATGTGCCACAGGAATCCTGGGACTCCTATCAAGTTTCACGAGGAGTCAGGCATCGTCTCCTTTGGAGGCACTGATCTCCGCGGACCTCTGGAGTTTTCAAAGGATCTGAGGCCTCCGGTCGCCATGAGGTGGGGAACTAGGTCTTTCTCTGCGGTCTCCACAGGGGATTCAGACATCCTTTCGTTTTGGGAGATGCAAGACGAGCCTGCATTCAAGTCACTGCAGGGATATCCGGCCTTATTTCGCGCCAGGGCATCGCAGTGTCCATTCCACTTGAGGCCGCAAAATCAGGGTCCCCCTCATATACCTAGAGCTTAGAGAAGCCTCCTCTTGAGGTGCTTGTGGTTAGGTGGTATTCCTATGGGGTCGAATCCAGGGACTAACCTCTCATCTCGAGTTGATTTTTGGTCCACGGAGCTCTTTCCTGTTGCTACAGTGACCTCAGGATCCCTCTAGCCTTGAAACAGTGTTCTTGGGTTTTCTGTGGAGTGCCATCAAGGAAATCAAGGCTCCTTTCATGTGTGATGTGCAACACGGAATTGCTCTGCACGCAGTGCAGGGGAATCAGGCCTCATCTCGCGGCGAGGGGGAAGTCTCATGGTTTTTCTCGAGTTGCGGCGGGAATCTGGGGTATATTCTCGAGTTACGACGGGGATGGCCCTTCCACACACGTGTTTGTTCAGCGATGGCCGGACTCCTGCCTAGTTGCGAGGGACAACTCGGGATTCTCCTCGAGGCTTGGCAGGGAAATTGGGACGCCTCTCCATCCGAGGCGGGAGACCAAGGGTCCGTTTCCACGTGCCACAGGAATCCTGGGACTCCTATCAAGTTTCACGAGGAGTCAGGCATCGTCTCATTTGGAGGCACTGATCTCCGCGTACCTCTGGAGTTTTCAAAGGATGTGAGGCCTCCGGTCGCGATGAGGTGGGGAACTAGGTCTTTCTCTTTGGTCTCCACAGGGGATTCAGACATCCTTTCATCTTGGGAGATGCAAGACGAGCCTGCATTCAAGTCACTGCAGGGATATCCGGCCTTATTTTGCGTCAGGGCATTGCAGTGTCCATTCCACTTGAGGCCACAAACTCAGGGTCCCTGTCACATACCTAGAGCTGAGAGAAGCCTCCTCTTGAGGTGCTTGTGGTAAGATGGTATTCCTCTGAAGTCGAATCCAGGGACTAACCTCTCATCTCGAGTTGATTCTTGGTCCACGGAGCTCTTTCGTGTTGCTACAGTGACCTCAGGATCCCTCTAGCCTTGAAACAGTGTTCTTGGGTTTTCTCTGGAGTGCCATCAAGGAAATCAAGGCTCCTTTCATGTGTGATGTGCAACACGGAATTGCTCTGCACGCAGTGCAGGGGAATCGAGCCTCATCTCGCGGCGAGGGGGAAGTCTCATGGTTTTTCTCCAGTTGCGGCGGGAACCTGGGGTATATTCTCGAGTTACGACGGGGATGGCCCTTCCACCCACGTGTTTGTTCAGCGACGTCAGGACTCCTGCCTATTTGCGAGGGACAACTCGGGATTCTCCTCGAGGCTTGGCAGGGAAATTGGGACGCCTCTCCAGCTGAGGCGGGAGACCAAGGGTCCCTTTCGATGTGCCACAGGAATCCTGGGACTCCTATCAAGTTTCACGAGGAGTCAGGCATCGTCTCCTTTGGAGGCACTGATCTCCGCGTACCTCTGGAGTTTTCAAAGGATGTGAGGCGTCCGGTCGCCATGAGCTTGGGAACTAGGTCTTTCTCTGTGGTCTCCACAGGGGATTCAGACATCCTTTCATCTTGGGAGATGCAAGACGAGCCTGCATTCAAGTCACTGCAGGGATATCCGGCCTTATTTCGAGTCAGGGCATCGCGGTGTCCATTCCACTTGAGGCTGCAAACTCAGGGTCCCTCTCACATACCTAGAGCTGAGAGAAGCCTCCTCTTGAGGTGCTTATGGGAAGGTGGTATTCCTCTGGAGTCGAAGCCAGGGACTAACCTCTCATTTCCAGTTGATTTGTGGTCCACGGAGCTCTTTCCTGTTGCTACAGTGACCTCAGGATCCCTCTATCCTTGAAACAGTGTTCTTGGGGTTTCTCTGGAGTGCCATCAAGGAAATCAAGGCTCCTTTCATGTGTGATGTGCAACACGGAATTGCTCTGCACGCAGTGCAGGGGAATCAGGCCTCATCTCGCGGCGATGTTGAAGTCTCATGGTTTTTCTCAAGTTGCGGCGGGAACCTGCGGTATATTCTCGAGTTACGACGGGGATGGCCCTTCCACACTCGTGTTTGTTCAGCGACGTCAGGACTCCTGCCTAGTTGCGAGGGACAACTCGGGATTCTCCTCGAGGCTTGGCAGGGCAATTGGGACGCCTCTCCAGCTGAGGCGAGAGACCAACTGTCCCTATCGACGTGCCACAGGAATCCTGGGACTCCTATCAAGATTCACGAGGAGTCAGGCATCGTCTCCTTTGGAGGCACTGATCTCCGCGTACCTCTGGAGTTTTCAAAGGATATGAGGCCTCCGGTCGCCATGAGGTGGGAAACTAGGTCTTTCTCTGTGGTCTCCACAGGGGATTCAAACATTCGTTCATTTTGGGAGATGCAAGACGAGCCTGCATTCAAGTCACTGCAGGGATATTCGGCCTTATTTCACGTCAGGGCATCGCAGTGTCCATTCCACTTGAGGCGGCAAACTCAGGGTCCCTCTCACATACCTAGAGCTGAGAGAAGCCTCCTCTTGAGGTGCTTGTGGTAAGGTGGTATTCCTCTGGAGTCGAATCCAGGGACTAACCTCTCATCTCGAGTTGATTCTTGGATAACGGAGCTCTTTCGTGTTGCTACAGTGACCTCAGGATCCCTCTAGCCTTGAAACAGTGTTCTTGGGGTTTCTCTGGAGTGCCATCAAGGAAAACAAGGCTCCTTTCATGTGTGATGTGCAACACGGAATTGCTCTGCACGCAGTGCAGGGGAATCAGGCCTCATCTCGCGGCGAGGGGGAAGTCTCATGGTTTTTCTCGAGTTGCGGCGGGAATCTGGGGTATATTCTCGATTTACGACGGGGATGGCCCTTCCACACACGTGTTTGTTCAGCGATGGCCGGACTCCTGCCTAGTTGCGAGGGACAACTCGGGATTCTCCTCGAGGCTTGGCAGGGAATTTGGGACGCCTCTCCATCCGAGGCGGGAGACCAAGGGTCCGTTTCCACGAGCCACAGGAATCCTGGGACTCCTATCAAGTTTCACGAGGAGTCAGGCATCGTCTCCTTTGGAGGCACTGATCTCCGCGTACCTCTGGAGTTTTCAAGGGATGTGAGGCCTACGGTCGTTATGAGGTGGGGAACTAGGTCTTTCTCTGTGGTCTCCACAGGGGATTCAGACATCCTTTCGTCTTGGGAGATGCAAGACGAGCCTGCATTCAAGTCACTGCAGGGATATCCGGCCTTATTTCGCGCCAGGGCATCGCAGTGTCCATTCCACTTGAGGCCGCAAAATCAGGGTCCCCCTCACATACCTAGAGCTGAGAGAAGCCTCCTCTTGAAGTGCTTGTGGTTAGGTGGTATTCCTATGGGGTCGAATCCAGGGACTAACCTCTCATCTCGAGTTGATTTTTGGTCCACGGAGCTCTTTCGTGTTGCTACAGTGACCTCAGGATCCCTCTAGCCTTGAAACAGTGTTCTTGGGTTTTCTGTGGAGTGCCATCAAGGAAATCAAGGCTCCTTTCATGTGTGATGTGCAACACGGAATTGCTCGGCACGCAGTGCAAGGGAATCAGGCCTCATCTCGCGGCGAGGGGGATGTCTCATGGTTTTTCTCGAGTTGCGGCGGGAATCTGGGGTATATTCTCGAGTTACGACGGGGATGGCCCTTCCACACACGTGTTTGTTCAGCGATGGTCGGACTCCTGCCTAGTTGCGAGGGACAACTCGGGATTCTCCTCGAGGCTTGGCAGGGCAATTGGGACGCCTCTCCATCCGAGGCGGGAGACCAAGGGTCCGTTTCCACGTGCCACAGGAATCCTGGGACTCCTATCAAATTTCACGAGGAGTCAGGCATCGTCTCCTTTGGAGGCACTGATCTCCGTGTACCTCTGGAGTTTTCAAAGGATGTGAGGCCTCCGGTCGCCATGAGGTGGGGAACTAGGTCTTTCTCTGTGGTCTCCACAGGGGATTCAGACATCCTTTCATCTTGGGAGATGCAAGACCAGCCTGCATTCAAGTCACTGCAGGGATATCCGGCCTTATTTCACGTCAGGGCATCGCAGTGTCCATTCCACTTGAGGCCGCAAACTCAGGGTCCCTCTCACATAGATAGAGCTGAGAGAAGCCTCCTCTAGAGGTGCTTGTGGTAAGGTGGTATTCCTCTGGCGTCGAAGCCAGGGACTAACCTCTCATCTCGAGTTGATTCTTGGTCCACGGAGCTCTTTCGTGTTGCTAGAGTGACCTCAGGATCCCTCTAGCCTTGAAACAGTGCTCTTGGGGTTTCTCTGGAGTGCCATCAAGGAAATCAAGGCTCCTTTCATATGTGATGTGCAACACGGAATTGCTCTGCACGCAGTGCAGGGGAATCGGGCCTCATCTCGCGGCGAAGGGGAAGTCTCATGGTTTTTCTCGAGTTGCGGCGGGAACCTGGGGTATATTCTCGAGTTACGACGGGGATGGCCCTTCCACCCACGTGTTTCTTCAGCGACGTCAGGACTCCTGCCTAGTTGCGAGGGACAACTCGGGATTCTCCTCGAGGCTTGGCAGGGCAATTGGGACGCCTCTCCAGCTAAGGCGGGAGACCAAGGGTCCCTTTCCACGTGCCACAGGAATCCTGGGACTCCTATCATGTTTCACGAGGAGTCAGGCATCGTCTCCTTTGGAGGCACTTATCTCCCCGTACCTCTGGAGTTTTCAAAGGATGTGAGGCCTCCGGTCGCCATGAGGTGGGAAACTAGGTCTTTCTCTGTGGTCTCCACAGGGAATTCAGACATTCGTTCCTTTTGGGAGATGCAAGACGAGCCTGCATTCAAGTCACTGCAGGGATATCCGGCCTTATTTTGCGTCAGGGCATCGCAGTGTCCATTCCACTTGAGGCCACAAACTCAGGGTCCCTCTCACATACATAGAGCTGAGAGAAGCCTCCTCTTGAGGTGCTTGTGGTAAGGTGGTATTCCTCTGGAGTCGAATCCAGGGACTAACCTCTCATCTCGAGTTGATTCTTGGTCCACGGAGCTCTTTCGTGTTGCTACAGTGACCTCAGGATCCCTCTAGCCTTGAAACAGTGTTCTTAGGTTTTCTCTGGAGTGCCATCAAGGAAATCAAGGCTCCTTTCATGTGTGATGTGCAACACGGAATTGCTCTGCACGCAGTGCAGGGGAATCGGGCCTCATCTCCCGGCGAGGGGGAAGTCTCATGGTTTTTCTGGAGTTGCGGCGGGAACCTGGGGTATATTCTCGAGTTACGACGGGGATGGCCCTTCCACCCACGTGTTTGTTCAGCGACGTCAGGACTCCTGCCTATTTGCGAGGGACAACTCGGGATTCTCCTCGAGGCTTGGCAGGGAAATTGGGACGCCTCTCCAGCTGAGGCGGGAGACCAAGGGTCCCTTTCGATGTGCCACAGGAATCCTGGGACTCCTATCAAGTTTCACGAGGAGTCAGGCATCGTCTCCTTTGGAGGCACTGATCTCCGCGTACCTCTGGAGTTTTCAAAGGATGTGAGGCGTCCGGTCGCCATGTCTTGGGAACTAGGTCTTTCTCTGTGGTCTCCACAGGGGATTCAGACATCCTTTCATCTTGGGAGATGCAAGACGAGCCTGCATTCAAGTCACTGCAGGGATATCCGGCCTTATTTCGAGTCAGGGCATCGCGGTGTCCATTCCACTTGAGGCCGCAAACTTAGGGTCCCTCTCACATACCTAGAGCTGAGAGAAGCCTCCTCTTGAGGTGCTTGTGGTAAGGTGGTATTCCTCTGGAGTCGAAGCCAGGGACTAACCTCTCATCTCCAGTTGATTTGTGGTCCACGGAGCTCTTTCCTGTTGCTACAGTGACCTCAGGATCCCTCTATCCTTGAAACAGTGTTCTTGGGGTTTCTCTGGAGTGCCATCAAGGAAATCAAGGCTTCTTTCATGTGTGATGTGCAACACGGAATTGCTCTGCACGCAGTGCAGGGGAATCAGGCCTCATCTCGCGGCGATGTTGAAGTCTCATGGTTTTTCTCGAGTTGCGGCGGGAACCTGCGGTATATTCTCGAGTTACGACGGGGATGGCCCTTCCACACTCGTGTTTGTTCAGCGACGTCAGGACTCCTGCCTAGTTGCGAGGGACAACTCGGGATTCTCCTCGAGGCTTGGCAGGGCAATTGGGACGCCTCTCCAGCTGAGGCGAGAGACCAACTGTCCCTATCGACGTGCCACAGGAATCCTGGGACTCCTATCAAGATTCACGAGGAGTCAGGCATCGTCTCCTTTGGAGGCACTGATCTCCGCGTACCTCTGGAGTTTTCAAAGGATATGAGGCCTCCGGTCGCGATGAGGTGGGAAACTAGGTCTTTCTCTGTGGTCTCCACAGGGGATTCAGACATTCGTTCATTTTGGGAGATGCAAGACGAGCCTGCATTCAAGTCACTGCAGGGATATTCGGCCTTATTTCGCGTCAGGGCATCGCAGTGTCCATTCCACTTGAGGCGGCAAACTCAGGGTCCCTCTCACATACCTAGAGCTGAGAGAAGCCTCCTCTTGAGGTGCTTGTGGTAAGGTGGTATTCCTCTGGAGTCGAATCCAGGGACTAACCTCTCATCTCGAGTTGATTCTTGGTCAACGGAGCTCTTTCGTGTTGCTACAGTGACCTCAGGATCCCTCTAGCCTTGAAACAGTGTTCTTTGGGTTTCTCTGCAGTGCCATCAAGGAAATTAAGACTCCTTTCATGTTTGATGTGCAACACGGAATTGCTCGGCACGCAGTGCAGGGGAATCGGGCCTCATCTCGCGGCGAGGGGGAAGTCTCATGGTTTTTCTCGAGTTGCGGCGGAAACCTGTGGTATATTCTCGAATTACGATGGGGATGGCCCTTCCACGCACGTGTTTGTTCAGCAACGTCAGGACTCCTGCCTAGTTGCGAGGGACAACTCGGGATTCTCCTCGAGGCTTGGCAGGGCAATTGGGACGCCTCTCCAGCTGAGGCGGGAGACCAAGTGTCCCTTTCCACGTGCCACAGGAATCCTGGGACTCCTATCAAGTTTCACGAGAAGTCAGGCATCGTCTCCTTTGGAGGCACTGATCTCCGCGTACCTCTGGAGTTTTCAAAGGATGTGAGGCCTCCGGTCGCGATGAGGTGGGGAACTAGGTCATTCTCTGTGGTCTCCACAGGGGATTCAGACATCCTTTCGTCTTGGGAGATGCAAGACGAGCCTGCATTCAAGTCACTGCAGGGATATCCGGCCTTATTTCGCGTCAGGGCATGACAGTGTCCATTCCACTTGAGGCTGCAAAATCAGGGTCCCTCTCACATACCTAGAGCTGAGAGAAGGCTCCTCTTGAGGTGCTTGTGGTAAGGTGGTATTCCTATGGAGTCGAATCCAGGGACTAACCTCTCATCTCGAGTTGATTTTTGGTCCACGGAGCTCTTTCATGTTGCTAGAGTGACCTCAGGATCCCTCTAGCCTTGAAACAGTGTTCTTGGGGTTTCTCTGGAGTGCCATCAAGGAAATCAAGGCTCCTTTCATGTGTGATGTGCAACACGGAATTGCTCTGCACGCAGTGCAGGGGAATCAGGCCTCATCTCGCGGCGAGGGGGAAGTCTCATGGTTTTTCTCGAGTTGCGGCGGGAATCTGGGGTATATTCTCGAGTTACGACGGGGATGGCCCTTCCACACACGTGTTTGTTCAGCGATGGCCGGACTCCTGCCTAATTGCGAGGGACAACTCGGGATTCTCCTCGAGGCTTGGCAGGGAATTTGGGACGCCTCACCATCCGAGGCGGGAGACCAAGGGTCCGTTTCCACGAGCCACAGGAATCCTGGGACTCCTATCAAGTTTCACGAGGAGTCAGGCATCGTCTCCTTTGGAGGCACTGATCTCCGCGTACCTCTGGAGTTTTCAAGGGATGTGAGGCCTACGGTCGTTATGAGGTGGGGAACTAGGTCTTTCTCTGTGGTCTCCACAGGGGATTCAGACATCCTTTCGTCTTGGGAGATGCAAGACGAGCCTGCATTCAAGTCACTGCAGGGATATCCGGCCTGATTTCGAGTCAGGGCATCGCGGTGTCCATTCCACTTGAGGCCGCAAACTCAGGGTCCCTCTCACATACCTAGAGCTGAGAGAAGCCTCCTCTTGAGGTGCTTGTGGTAAGGTGGTATTCCTCTGGAGTCGAAGCCAGAGACTAACCTCTCATCTCGAGTTGATTTTTGGCCCACGGAGCTCTTTCGTGTTGCTACATAGACCTCAGGATCCCTCTAGCCTTGAAACAGTGTTCTTAGGGTTTCTCTGGAGTGCCATCAAGGAAATCAAGGCTCCTTTCATGTGTGATGTGCAACACGGAATTGCTCTGCACGCAGTGCAGGGGAATCGGGCCTCATCTCTCGGCGAGGGGGAAGTCTCATGGTTTTTCTCGAGTTGCGGCGGGAACCTGGGGTATATTCTCGAGTTACGTCGGGGATGGCCCTTCCACCCACGTGTTTGTTCAGCCACGTCAGGACTCCTGCCTAGTTGCGAGGTACAACTCGGGATTCTCCTCGAGGCTTGGCAGGGCAATTGGGACGACTCTCCCGCTGAGGCGGGAGACCAAGGATCCCTTTCCACGTGCCACAGGGATCCTGGGACTCCTATCAAGTTTCACGAGGAGTCCGGCATCGTCTCCTTTGGAGGCACTGATCTCCGCGTACCTCTGGAGTTTTCAAAGGATCTGAGGCCTCCAGTCGCGATGAGGTGGGGAACTAGGTCTTTCTCTGTGGTCTCCACAGGGGATTCAGACATCCTTTCGTCTTGGGAAATGCAAGACGAGCCTGCATTCAAGTCACTGCAGGGATATCCGGCCTTATTTCGAGTCAGGGCATCGCGGTGTCCATTCCACTTGAGGCCACAAACTCAGGGTCCCTCTCACATACCTAGAGCTAAGAGAAGCCTCCTCTTGAGGTGCTTGTGGGAAGGTGGTATTCCTCTGGAGTCGAAGCCAGGGACTAACCTCCCATCTCGAGTTGATTTTTGGTCCACGGAGCTCTTTCGTGTTGCTACAGTGACCTCAGGATCCCTCTAGCCTTGAAACAGTGCTCTTGGGGTTTCTCTGGAGTGCCATCAAGGAAATCAAGGCTCCTTTCATGTGTGATGTGCAACACGGAATTGCTCTGCACGCAGTGCAGGGGAATCAGGCCTCATCTCTCGGAGAGGGGGAAGTCTCATGGATTTTCTCGAGTTGCGGCGGGAACCTGGGGTATATTCTCGAGTTACGGCGGGGATGGCCCTTCCACCCACGTGTTTATTCAGCGACGTCAGGACTCCTGCCTAGTTGCGAGGGACAACTCGGGATTCTCCTCGAGGCTTGGCAGGGCAATTGGGACGCCTCTCCAGCTGAGGCGGGAGACCAAGGGTCCCTTTCCACGTGCCACAGGAATCCTGGGACTCCTATCAAGTTTCACGAGGAGTCAGGCATCGTTTCCTTTGGGGGCACTGATCTCCGCGGACCTCTGGAGTGTTCAAAGGATGTGAAGCCTCCGGTGGCGATGAGGTGGGGAACTAGGTCTTCCTCTGTGGTCTCCACAGGGGATTCAGACATCCTTTCATCTTGGGAGATGCAAGACAAGCCTGCATTCAAGTCACTGCAGGGATATCCGGCCTTATTTCGCGTCAGGGCATCGCAGTGTCCATTCCACTTGAGGCCGCAAACTCAGGGTCCCTCTCACACACCTAGAGCTGAGAGAAGCCTCCTCTTGAGGTGCTTGTGGTAAGGTGGTATTCCTCTGGAGTCGAAGTTAGGGACTAACCTCTCATCTCGAGTTGATTCTTGGTCCATGGAGCTCTTTCGTGTTGCTACAGTGACCTCAGGATCCCTCTAGCCTTGAAACAGTGTTCTTGGGGTTTCTCTGGAGTGCCATCAAGGAAATCAATGCTCCTTTCATATGTGATGTGCAACACGGAATTGCTCTGCACACAGTGCAGGGGAATCGGGCCTCATCTCGCGGCGAAGGGGAAGTCTCATGGTTTTTCTCGAGTTGCGGCGGGAACCTGGAGTATATTCTCGAGGTACGACGGGAATGGCCCTTCCACCCACGTGTTTGTTCAGCGATGTCAGGACTCCTGCCTAGTTGCGAGGGACAACTCGGGATTCTCCTCGAGGCTTGGCAGGGCAATTGGGACGCCTCTCCAGCTGAGGCGGGAGACCAAGGGTCCCTTTCCCCGTGCCACAGGAATCCTGGGACTCCTATCAAGTTTCACGAGGAGTCAGGCATCCTCTCCTTTGGAGGCACTGATCTCCGCGTACCTCTGGAGTTTTCAAAGGATGTGAGGCCTCCGGTCGCCATGAGGTGGGAACCTAGGTCTTTCTCTGTGGTCTCCACAGGGGATTCAGACATTCGTTCATTTTGGGAGATGCAAGACGAGCCTGCATTCAAGTCACTGCAGGGATATCCGGCCTTATTTCGCGTCAGGGCATCGCAGTGTCCATTCCACTTGAGGCCACAAACTCAGGGTCCCTCTCACATACCTAGAGCTGAGAGAAGCCTCCTCTTGAGGTGCTTGTGGTAAGGTGGTATTCCTCTGGAGTCGAATCCAGGGACTAACCTCTCATTTCTAGTTGATTCTTGGTCCACGGAGCTCTTTCGTGTTGCTACAGTGACCTCAGGATCCCTCTAGCCTTGAAACAGTGTTCTTGGGGTTTCTCTGGAGTGCCATCAAGGAAATCAAGGCTCCTTTCATGTGTGATGTGCAACACGGAATTGCTCTGCATGCAGTGCAGGGGAATCGGGCCTCATCTCGCGGTGAGGGGGAAGTCTCATGGTTTTTCTCGAGTTGCGGCGGGAACCTGGGGTATATTCTCGAGTTACGACGGGGATGGCCCTTCCACACACGTGTTTGTTCAGCGACGTCAGGACTCCTGCCTAGTTGCGAGGGACAACTCGGGATTCTCCTCGAGGCTTGGCAGGGCAATTGGGACGCCTCTCCAGCTGAGGCGGGAGACCAAGCGTCCCTTTCCATGTGCCACAGGAATCCTGGGACTCCTATCAAGTTTCACGAGGAGTCAGGCATCGTCTCCTTTGGAGGCACTGATCTCCGCGGACCTCTGGAGTTTTCAAAGGATGTGAGGCATCCGGTCGCGATGAGGTGGGGAACTAGGTCTTCCTCTGTGGTCTCCACAGGGGATTCAGACATCCTTTCGTCTTGGGAGATGCAAGACGAGCCTGCATTCAAGTCACTGGAGGGATATCCGGCCTTATTTCGAGTCAGGGCATCGCAGTGTCCATTCCACTTGAGGCCGCAAAGTCAGGGTCCCTCTCACATACCTAGAGCTGAGAGAAGCCTCCTCTTGAGGTGCTTGTGGTAAGGTGGTATTCCTCTGGAGTCGAAGCCAGGGACTAACCTCTCATCTCGAGTTGATTCTTGGTCCACGGAGATCTTTCGTGTTGCTACAGTGACCTCAGGATCCCTCTAGCCTTGAAACAGTGTTCTTGGGGTTTCTCTGGAGTGCCATCAAGGAAATCAAGGCTCCTTTCATATGTGATGTGCAACACGGAATTGCTCTGCACGCAGTGCAGGGGAATCGGGCCTCATCTCGCGGCGAGTTGGAAGTCTCATGGTTTTTCTCGAGTTGCGGCGGGAACCTGGGGTATATTCTCGAGTTACGACGGGGATGGCCCTTCCACCCACGTGTTTGTTCAGCGACGTCAGGACTCCTGCCTAGTTGCGAGGGACAACTCGGGATTCTCCTCGAGGGTTGGCAGGGCAATTGGGACGCCTCTCCAGCTGAGGCGGGAGACCAAGGTTCCCTTTCCACGTGCCACAGGAATCCTGGGACTCCTATCAAGTTTCACGAGGAGTCAGGCATCGTCTCCTTTGGAGGCACTGATCTCCGCGTACCTCTTGAGTTTTCAAAGGATGTGAGGCCTCCGGTCGCCATGAGGTGGGAACCTAGGTCTTTCTCTGTGGTCTCCACAGGGGATTCAGACATTCGTTCCTTTTGGGAGAGGCAAGACGAGCCTGCATTCAAGTCACTGCAGGGATATCCGGCCTTATTTCGCGTCAGGACATCGCAGTGTCCATTCCACTTGAGGCCACAAACTCAGGGTCCCTCTCACATACCTAGAGCTGAGAGAAGCCTCCTCTTGAGGTGCTTCTGGTAAGGTGGTATTCCTCTGGAGTCGAATCCAGGGACTAACCTCTCATCTCGAGTTGATTCTTGGTCCACGGAACTCTTTCGTTTTGCTACAGTGACCTCAGGATCCCTCTAGCCTTGAAACAGTGTTCTTGGGGTTTCTCTGGAGTGCCATCAAGGAAATCAAGGCTCCTTTCATGTGTGATGTGCAACACGGAATTGCTCTGCACGCAGTGCAGGGGAATCGGGCCTCATCTCGCGGCGAGGGGGAAGTCTCATGGTTTTTCTCCAGTTGCGGCGGGAACCTGGGGTATATTCTCGAGTTACGACGGGGATGGCCCTTCCACCCACGTGTTTGTTCAGCGACGTCAGGACTCCTGCCTATTTGCGAGGGACAACTCGGGATTCTCCTCGAGGCTTGGCAGGGAAATTGGGACGCCTCTGCAGCTGAGGCGGGAGACCAAGCGTCCCTTTCGATGTGCCACAGGAATCCTGGGACTCCTATCAAGTTTCACGAGGAGTCAGGCATCGTCTCCTTTGGAGGCACTGATCTCCGCGTACCTCCGGAGTTTTCAAAGGATGTGAGGCGTCTGGTCGCCATGAGGTTGGGAACTAGGTCTTTCTCTCTGGTTTCCACAGGGGATTCAGACATCCTTTCATCTTGGGAGATGCAAGACGAGCCTGCATTCAAGTCACTGCAGGGATATCCGACCTTATTTCGAGTCAGGGAATCGCGGTGTCCATTCCACTTGAGGCCGCAAACTCAGGGTCCCTCTCACATACCTAGAGCTGAGAGAAGCCTCCTCTTGAGGTGTTTGTGGTAAGGTGGTATTCTTCTGGAGTCGAAGCCAGGGACTAACCTCTCATCTCGAGTTGATTTTTGGTCCACGGAGCTCTTTCGTGTTGCTACAGTGACCTCAGGATCCCTCTAGCCTTGAAACAGTGTTCTTGGGGTTTCTCTGGAGTGCCATTAAGGAAATCAAGGCTCCTTTCATGTGTGATGTGCAACACGGAATTGCTCTGCAAGCAGTGCAGGGGAATCAGGCCTCATCTCGCGGGGAGGAGGAAGTCTCATGATTTTTCTCGAGTTGCGGCGGGAACCTGGGGTATATTCTCGAATTACGACCGGGATGGCCCTTCCACACACGTGTTTGTTCAGCGACGTCAGGACTCCTGCCTAGTTGCGAGGGACAACTCGGGATTCTCCTCGAGGCTTGGCAGGGCAATTGGGACGCCTCTCCAGCTGAGGCGAGAGACCAACTGTCCCTATCGACGTGCCACAGGAATCCTGGGACTCCTATCAAGTTTCACGAGGAGTCAGGCATCGTCTCCTTTGGAGGCACTGATCTCCGCGTACCTCTGGAGTTTTCAAAGGATGTGAGGCCTCCGGTCGCGATGAGGTGGGGAACTAGGTCATTCTCTGTGGTCTCCACAGGGGATTCAGACATCCTTTCGTCTTGGGAGATGCAAGACGAGCCTGCATTCAAGTCACTGCAGGGATATCCGGCCTTATTTCGCGTCAGGGCATCGCAGTGTCCATTCCACTTGAGGCTGCAAAATCAGGGTCCCTCTCACATACCTAGAGCTGAGAGAAGCCTCCTCTTGAGGTGCTTGTGGTAAGGTGGTATTCCTATGGAGTCGAAGCCAGGGACTAACCTCTCATCTCGAGTTGATTTTTGGTCCACGGAGCTCTTTCGTGTTGCTACAGTGACCTCAGGATCCCTCTAGCCTTGAAACAGTGTTCTTGGGGTTTCTCTGGAGTGCCATCAAGGAAATCAAGGCTCCTTTCATGTGTGATGTGCAACACGGAATTGCTCTGCACGCAGTGCAGGGGAATCAGGCCTCATCTCGCGGCTAGGGGGAAGTCTCATGGTTTTTCTCGAGTTGCGGCGGGAATCTGGGGTATATTCTCGAGTTACGACGGGGATGGCCCTTCCACACACGTGTTTGTTCAGGGATGGCCGGACTCCTGCCTAGTTGCGAGGGACAACTCGGGATTCTCCTCGAGGCTTTGCAGGGAAATTGGGACGCCTCTCCATCCGAGGCGGGAGACCAAGGGTCCGTTTCCACGTGCCACAGGAATCCTGGGACTCCTATCAAGTTTCACGAGGAGTCAGGCATCGTCTCCTTTGGAGGCACTGATCTCCGCGTACCTCTGGAGTTTTCAAAGGATGTGAGGCCTCCGGTCGCGATGAGGTGGGGAACTAGGTCTTCCTCTGTGGTCTCCACAGGGGATTCAGACATCCTTTCGTCTTGGGAGATGCAAGACGAGCCTGCATTCAAGTCACTGCAGGGATATCCGGCCTTATTTCGCGTCAGGGCATCGCAGTGTCCATTCCACTTGAGGCCGCAAAGTCAGGGTCCCTCTCACATACCTAGAGCTGAGAGAAGCCTCCTCTTGAGGTGCTTGTGGTAAGGTGGTATTCCTCTGGAGTCAAAGCCAGGGACTAACCTCTCATCTCGAGTTGATTCTTGGTCCACGGAGATCTTTCGTGTTGCTACAGTGACCTCAGGATCCCTCTAGCTTTGAAACAGTGTTCTTGGGGTTTCTCTGGAGTGCCATCAAGGAAATCAAGGCTCCTTTCATATGTGATGTGCAACACGGAATTGCTCTGCACACAGTGCAGGGGAATCGGGCCTCATCTCGCGGCGAGTTGGAAGTCTCATGGTTTTTCTCGAGTTGCGGCGGGAACCTGGGGTATATTCTCGAGTTACGACGGGGATGGCCCTTCCACCCACGTGTTTGTTCAGCGACGTCAGGACTCCTGCCTAGTTGCGAGGGACAACTCGGGATTCTCCTCGAGGCTTGGCAGGGCAATTGGGACGCCTCTCCAGCTGAGGCGGGAGACCAAGGTTCCCTTTCCACGTGCCACAGGAATCCTGGGACTCCTATCAAGTTTCACGAGGAGTCAGGCATCGTCTCCTTTGGAGGCACTGATCTCCGCGTACCTCTGGAGTTTTCAAAGGATGTGAGGCCTCCGGTCGCGATGAGGTGGGGAACTAGGTCATTCTCTGTGGTCTCCACAGGGGATTCAGACATCCTTTCGTCTTGGGAGATGCAAGACGAGCCTGCATTCAAGTCACTGCAGGGATATCCGGCCTTATTTCGCGTCAGGGCATGACAGTGTCCATTCCACTTGAGGCTGCAAAATCAGGGTCCCTCTCACATACCTAGAGCTGAGAGAAGGCTCCTCTTGAGGTGCTTGTGGTAAGGTGGTATTCCTATGGAGTCGAATCCAGGGACTAACCTCTCATCTCGAGTTGATTTTTGGTCCACGGAGCTCTTTCATGTTGCTAGAGTGACCTCAGGATCCCTCTAGCCTTGAAACAGTGTTCTTGGGGTTTCTCTGGAGTGCCATCAAGGAAATCAAGGCGCCTTTCATGTGTGATGTGCAACACGGAATTGCTCTGCACGCAGTGCAGGGGAATCAGGCCTCATCTCGCGGCGAGGGGGAAGTCTCATGGTTTTTCTCGAGTTGCGGCGGGAATCTGGGGTATATTCTCGAGTTACGACGGGGATGGCCCTTCCACACACGTGTTTGTTCAGCGATGGCCGGACTCCTGCCTAATTGCGAGGGACAACTCGGGATTCTCCTCGAGGCTTGGCAGGGAATTTGGGACGCCTCACCATCCGAGGCGGGAGACCAAGGGTCCGTTTCCACGAGCCACAGGAATCCTGGGACTCCTATCAAGTTTCACGAGGAGTCAGGCATCGTCTCCTTTGGAGGCACTGATCTCCGCGTACCTCTGGAGTTTTCAAGGGATGTGAGGCCTACGGTCGTTATGAGGTGGGGAACTAGGTCTTTCTCTGTGGTCTCCACAGGGGATTCAGACATCCTTTCGTCTTGGGAGATGCAAGACGAGCCTGCATTCAAGTCACTGCAGGGATATCCGGCCTGATTTCGAGTCAGGGCATCGCGGTGTCCATTCCACTTGAGGCCGCAAACTCAGGGTCCCTCTCACATACCTAGAGCTGAGAGAAGCCTCCTCTTGAGGTGCTTGTGGTAAGGTGGTATTCCTCTGGAGTCGAAGCCAGAGACTAACCTCTCATCTCGAGTTGATTTTTGGCCCACGGAGCTCTTTCGTGTTGCTACATAGACCTCAGGATCCCTCTAGCCTTGAAACAGTGTTCTTAGGGTTTCTCTGGAGTGCCATCAAGGAAATCAAGGCTCCTTTCATGTGTGATGTGCAACACGGAATTGCTCTGCACGCAGTGCAGGGGAATCGGGCCTCATCTCTCGGCGAGGGGGAAGTCTCATGGTTTTTCTCGAGTTGCGGCGGGAACCTGGGGTATATTCTCGAGTTACGTCGGGGATGGCCCTTCCACCCACGTGTTTGTTCAGCCACGTCAGGACTCCTGCCTAGTTGCGAGGTACAACTCGGGATTCTCCTCGAGGCTTGGCAGGGCAATTGGGACGACTCTCCCGCTGAGGCGGGAGACCAAGGATCCCTTTCCACGTGCCACAGGGATCCTGGGACTCCTATCAAGTTTCACGAGGAGTCCGGCATCGTCTCCTTTGGAGGCACTGATCTCCGCGTACCTCTGGAGTTTTCAAAGGATCTGAGGCCTCCAGTCGCGATGAGGTGGGGAACTAGGTCTTTCTCTGTGGTCTCCACAGGGGATTCAGACATCCTTTCGTCTTGGGAAATGCAAGACGAGCCTGCATTCAAGTCACTGCAGGGATATCCGGCCTTATTTCGAGTCAGGGCATCGCGGTGTCCATTCCACTTGAGGCCACAAACTCAGGGTCCCTCTCACATACCTAGAGCTAAGAGAAGCCTCCTCTTGAGGTGCTTGTGGGAAGGTGGTATTCCTCTGGAGTCGAAGCCAGGGACTAACCTCCCATCTCGAGTTGATTTTTGGTCCACGGAGCTCTTTCGTGTTGCTACAGTGACCTCAGGATCCCTCTAGCCTTGAAACAGTGCTCTTGGGGTTTCTCTGGAGTGCCATCAAGGAAATCAAGGCTCCTTTCATGTGTGATGTGCAACACGGAATTGCTCTGCACGCAGTGCAGGGGAATCAGGCCTCATCTCTCGGAGAGGGGGAAGTCTCATGGATTTTCTCGAGTTGCGGCGGGAACCTGGGGTATATTCTCGAGTTACGGCGGGGATGGCCCTTCCACCCACGTGTTTATTCAGCGACGTCAGGACTCCTGCCTAGTTGCGAGGGACAACTCGGGATTCTCCTCGAGGCTTGGCAGGGCAATTGGGACGCCTCTCCAGCTGAGGCGGGAGACCAAGGGTCCCTTTCCACGTGCCACAGGAATCCTGGGACTCCTATCAAGTTTCACGAGGAGTCAGGCATCGTTTCCTTTGGGGGCACTGATCTCCGCGGACCTCTGGAGTGTTCAAAGGATGTGAAGCCTCCGGTGGCGATGAGGTGGGGAACTAGGTCTTCCTCTGTGGTCTCCACAGGGGATTCAGACATCCTTTCATCTTGGGAGATGCAAGACAAGCCTGCATTCAAGTCACTGCAGGGATATCCGGCCTTATTTCGCGTCAGGGCATCGCAGTGTCCATTCCACTTGAGGCCGCAAACTCAGGGTCCCTCTCACACACCTAGAGCTGAGAGAAGCCTCCTCTTGAGGTGCTTGTGGTAAGGTGGTATTCCTCTGGAGTCGAAGTTAGGGACTAACCTCTCATCTCGAGTTGATTCTTGGTCCATGGAGCTCTTTCGTGTTGCTAGAGTGACCTCAGGATCCCTCTAGCCTTGAAACAGTGTTCTTGGGGTTTCTCTGGAGTGCCATCAAGGAAATCAATGCTCCTTTCATATGTGATGTGCAACACGGAATTGCTCTGCACACAGTGCAGGGGAATCGGGCCTCATCTCGCGGCGAAGGGGAAGTCTCATGGTTTTTCTCGAGTTGCGGCGGGAACCTGGAGTATATTCTCGAGGTACGACGGGAATGGCCCTTCCACCCACGTGTTTGTTCAGCGATGTCAGGACTCCTGCCTAGTTGCGAGGGACAACTCGGGATTCTCCTCGAGGCTTGGCAGGGCAATTGGGACGCCTCTCCAGCTGAGGCGGGAGACCAAGGGTCCCTTTCCCCGTGCCACAGGAATCCTGGGACTCCTATCAAGTTTCACGAGGAGTCAGGCATCCTCTCCTTTGGAGGCACTGATCTCCGCGTACCTCTGGAGTTTTCAAAGGATGTGAGGCCTCCGGTCGCCATGAGGTGGGAACCTAGGTCTTTCTCTGTGGTCTCCACAGGGGATTCAGACATTCGTTCATTTTGGGAGATGCAAGACGAGCCTGCATTCAAGTCACTGCAGGGATATCCGGCCTTATTTCGCGTCAGGGCATCGCAGTGTCCATTCCACTTGAGGCCACAAACTCAGGGTCCCTCTCACATACCTAGAGCTGAGAGAAGCCTCCTCTTGAGGTGCTTGTGGTAAGGTGGTATTCCTCTGGAGTCGAATCCAGGGACTAACCTCTCATTTCGAGTTGATTCTTGGTCCACGGAGCTCTTTCGTGTTGCTACAGTGACCTCAGGATCCCTCTAGCCTTGAAACAGTGTTCTTGGGGTTTCTCTGGAGTGCCATCAAGGAAATCAAGGCTCCTTTCATGTGTGATGTGCAACACGGAATTGCTCTGCATGCAGTGCAGGGGAATCGGGCCTCATCTCGCGGTGAGGGGGAAGTCTCATGGTTTTTCTCGAGTTGCGGCGGGAACCTGGGGTATATTCTCGAGTTACGACGGGGATGGCCCTTCCACACACGTGTTTGTTCAGCGACGTCAGGACTCCTGCCTAGTTGCGAGGGACAACTCGGGATTCTCCTCGAGGCTTGGCAGGGCAATTGGGACGCCTCTCCAGCTGAGGCGGGAGACCAAGCGTCCCTTTCCATGTGCCACAGGAATCCTGGGACTCCTATCAAGTTTCACGAGGAGTCAGGCATCGTCTCCTTTGGAGGCACTGATCTCCGCGGACCTCTGGAGTTTTCAAAGGATGTGAGGCATCCGGTCGCGATGAGGTGGGGAACTAGGTCTTCCTCTGTGGTCTCCACAGGGGATTCAGACATCCTTTCGTCTTGGGAGATGCAAGACGAGCCTGCATTCAAGTCACTGGAGGGATATCCGGCCTTATTTCGAGTCAGGGCATCGCAGTGTCCATTCCACTTGAGGCCGCAAAGTCAGGGTCCCTCTCACATACCTAGAGCTGAGAGAAGCCTCCTCTTGAGGTGCTTGTGGTAAGGTGGTATTCCTCTGGAGTCGAAGCCAGGGACTAACCTCTCATCTCGAGTTGATTCTTGGTCCACGGAGATCTTTCGTGTTGCTACAGTGACCTCAGGATCCCTCTAGCCTTGAAACAGTGTTCTTGGGGTTTCTCTGGAGTGCCATCAAGGAAATCAAGGCTCCTTTCATATGTGATGTGCAACACGGAATTGCTCTGCACGCAGTGCAGGGGAATCGGGCCTCATCTCGCGGCGAGTTGGAAGTCTCATGGTTTTTCTCGAGTTGCGGCGGGAACCTGGGGTATATTCTCGAGTTACGACGGGGATGGCCCTTCCACCCACGTGTTTGTTCAGCGACGTCAGGACTCCTGCCTAGTTGCGAGGGACAACTCGGGATTCTCCTCGAGGGTTGGCAGGGCAATTGGGACGCCTCTCCAGCTGAGGCGGGAGACCAAGGTTCCCTTTCCACGTGCCACAGGAATCCTGGGACTCCTATCAAGTTTCACGAGGAGTCAGGCATCGTCTCCTTTGGAGGCACTGATCTCCGCGTACCTCTTGAGTTTTCAAAGGATGTGAGGCCTCCGGTCGCCATGAGGTGGGAACCTAGGTCTTTCTCTGTGGTCTCCACAGGGGATTCAGACATTCGTTCCTTTTGGGAGAGGCAAGACGAGCCTGCATTCAAGTCACTGCAGGGATATCCGGCCTTATTTCGCGTCAGGACATCGCAGTGTCCATTCCACTTGAGGCCACAAACTCAGGGTCCCTCTCACATACCTAGAGCTGAGAGAAGCCTCCTCTTGAGGTGCTTCTGGTAAGGTGGTATTCCTCTGGAGTCGAATCCAGGGACTAACCTCTCATCTCGAGTTGATTCTTGGTCCACGGAACTCTTTCGTTTTGCTACAGTGACCTCAGGATCCCTCTAGCCTTGAAACAGTGTTCTTGGGGTTTCTCTGGAGTGCCATCAAGGAAATCAAGGCTCCTTTCATGTGTGATGTGCAACACGGAATTGCTCTGCACGCAGTGCAGGGGAATCGGGCCTCATCTCGCGGCGAGGGGGAAGTCTCATGGTTTTTCTCCAGTTGCGGCGGGAACCTGGGGTATATTCTCGAGTTACGACGGGGATGGCCCTTCCACCCACGTGTTTGTTCAGCGACGTCAGGACTCCTGCCTATTTGCGAGGGACAACTCGGGATTCTCCTCGAGGCTTGGCAGGGAAATTGGGACGCCTCTGCAGCTGAGGCGGGAGACCAAGCGTCCCTTTCGATGTGCCACAGGAATCCTGGGACTCCTATCAAGTTTCACGAGGAGTCAGGCATCGTCTCCTTTGGAGGCACTGATCTCCGCGTACCTCCGGAGTTTTCAAAGGATGTGAGGCGTCTGGTCGCCATGAGGTTGGGAACTAGGTCTTTCTCTCTGGTTTCCACAGGGGATTCAGACATCCTTTCATCTTGGGAGATGCAAGACGAGCCTGCATTCAAGTCACTGCAGGGATATCCGACCTTATTTCGAGTCAGGGAATCGCGGTGTCCATTCCACTTGAGGCCGCAAACTCAGGGTCCCTCTCACATACCTAGAGCTGAGAGAAGCCTCCTCTTGAGGTGTTTGTGGTAAGGTGGTATTCTTCTGGAGTCGAAGCCAGGGACTAACCTCTCATCTCGAGTTGATTTTTGGTCCACGGAGATCTTTCGTGTTGCTACAGTGACCTCAGGATCCCTCTAGCCTTGAAACAGTGTTCTTGGGGTTTCTCTGGAGTGCCATCAAGGAAATCAAGGCTCCTTTCATATGTGATGTGCAACACGGAATTGCTCTGCACACAGTGCAGGGGAATCGGGCCTCATCTCGCGGCGAGTTGGAAGTCTCATGGTTTTTCTCGAGTTGCGGCGGGAACCTGGGGTATATTCTCGAGTTACGACGGGGATGGCCCTTCCACCCACGTGTTTGTTCAGCGACGTCAGGACTCCTGCCTAGTTGCGAGGGACAACTCGGGATTCTCCTCGAGGCTTGGCAGGGCAATTGGGACGCCTCTCCAGCTGAGGCGGGAGACCAAGGTTCCCTTTCCACGTGCCACAGGAATCCTGGGACTCCTATCAAGTTTCACGAGGAGTCAGGCATCGTCTCCTTTGGAGGCACTGATCTCCGCGTACCTCTGGAGTTTTCAAAGGATGTGAGGCCTCCGGTCGCGATGAGGTGGGGAACTAGGTCATTCTCTGTGGTCTCCACAGGGGATTCAGACATCCTTTCGTCTTGGGAGATGCAAGACGAGCCTGCATTCAAGTCACTGCAGGGATATCCGGCCTTATTTCGCGTCAGGGCATGACAGTGTCCATTCCACTTGAGGCTGCAAAATCAGGGTCCCTCTCACATACCTAGAGCTGAGAGAAGGCTCCTCTTGAGGTGCTTGTGGTAAGGTGGTATTCCTATGGAGTCGAATCCAGGGACTAACCTCTCATCTCGAGTTGATTTTTGGTCCACGGAGCTCTTTCATGTTGCTAGAGTGACCTCAGGATCCCTCTAGCCTTGAAACAGTGTTCTTGGGGTTTCTCTGGAGTGCCATCAAGGAAATCAAGGCTCCTTTCATGTGTGATGTGCAACACGGAATTGCTCTGCACGCAGTGCAGGGGAATCAGGCCTCATCTCGCGGCGAGGGGGAAGTCTCATGGTTTTTCTCGAGTTGCGGCGGGAATCTGGGGTATATTCTCGAGTTACGACGGGGATGGCCCTTCCACACACGTGTTTGTTCAGCGATGGCCGGACTCCTGCCTAATTGCGAGGGACAACTCGGGATTCTCCTCGAGGCTTGGCAGGGAATTTGGGACGCCTCACCATCCGAGGCGGGAGACCAAGGGTCCGTTTCCACGAGCCACAGGAATCCTGGGACTCCTATCAAGTTTCACGAGGAGTCAGGCATCGTCTCCTTTGGAGGCACTGATCTCCGCGTACCTCTGGAGTTTTCAAGGGATGTGAGGCCTACGGTCGTTATGAGGTGGGGAACTAGGTCTTTCTCTGTGGTCTCCACAGGGGATTCAGACATCCTTTCGTCTTGGGAGATGCAAGACGAGCCTGCATTCAAGTCACTGCAGGGATATCCGGCCTGATTTCGAGTCAGGGCATCGCGGTGTCCATTCCACTTGAGGCCGCAAACTCAGGGTCCCTCTCACATACCTAGAGCTGAGAGAAGCCTCCTCTTGAGGTGCTTGTGGTAAGGTGGTATTCCTCTGGAGTCGAAGCCAGAGACTAACCTCTCATCTCGAGTTGATTTTTGGCCCACGGAGCTCTTTCGTGTTGCTACATAGACCTCAGGATCCCTCTAGCCTTGAAACAGTGTTCTTAGGGTTTCTCTGGAGTGCCATCAAGGAAATCAAGGCTCCTTTCATGTGTGATGTGCAACACGGAATTGCTCTGCACGCAGTGCAGGGGAATCGGGCCTCATCTCTCGGCGAGGGGGAAGTCTCATGGTTTTTCTCGAGTTGCGGCGGGAACCTGGGGTATATTCTCGAGTTACGTCGGGGATGGCCCTTCCACCCACGTGTTTGTTCAGCCACGTCAGGACTCCTGCCTAGTTGCGAGGTACAACTCGGGATTCTCCTCGAGGCTTGGCAGGGCAATTGGGACGACTCTCCCGCTGAGGCGGGAGACCAAGGATCCCTTTCCACGTGCCACAGGGATCCTGGGACTCCTATCAAGTTTCACGAGGAGTCCGGCATCGTCTCCTTTGGAGGCACTGATCTCCGCGTACCTCTGGAGTTTTCAAAGGATCTGAGGCCTCCAGTCGCGATGAGGTGGGGAACTAGGTCTTTCTCTGTGGTCTCCACAGGGGATTCAGACATCCTTTCGTCTTGGGAAATGCAAGACGAGCCTGCATTCAAGTCACTGCAGGGATATCCGGCCTTATTTCGAGTCAGGGCATCGCGGTGTCCATTCCACTTGAGGCCACAAACTCAGGGTCCCTCTCACATACCTAGAGCTAAGAGAAGCCTCCTCTTGAGGTGCTTGTGGGAAGGTGGTATTCCTCTGGAGTCGAAGCCAGGGACTAACCTCCCATCTCGAGTTGATTTTTGGTCCACGGAGCTCTTTCGTGTTGCTACAGTGACCTCAGGATCCCTCTAGCCTTGAAACAGTGCTCTTGGGGTTTCTCTGGAGTGCCATCAAGGAAATCAAGGCTCCTTTCATGTGTGATGTGCAACACGGAATTGCTCTGCACGCAGTGCAGGGGAATCAGGCCTCATCTCTCGGAGAGGGGGAAGTCTCATGGATTTTCTCGAGTTGCGGCGGGAACCTGGGGTATATTCTCGAGTTACGGCGGGGATGGCCCTTCCACCCACGTGTTTATTCAGCGACGTCAGGACTCCTGCCTAGTTGCGAGGGACAACTCGGGATTCTCCTCGAGGCTTGGCAGGGCAATTGGGACGCCTCTCCAGCTGAGGCGGGAGACCAAGGGTCCCTTTCCACGTGCCACAGGAATCCTGGGACTCCTATCAAGTTTCACGAGGAGTCAGGCATCGTTTCCTTTGGGGGCACTGATCTCCGCGGACCTCTGGAGTGTTCAAAGGATGTGAAGCCTCCGGTGGCGATGAGGTGGGGAACTAGGTCTTCCTCTGTGGTCTCCACAGGGGATTCAGACATCCTTTCATCTTGGGAGATGCAAGACAAGCCTGCATTCAAGTCACTGCAGGGATATCCGGCCTTATTTCGCGTCAGGGCATCGCAGTGTCCATTCCACTTGAGGCCGCAAACTCAGGGTCCCTCTCACACACCTAGAGCTGAGAGAAGCCTCCTCTTGAGGTGCTTGTGGTAAGGTGGTATTCCTCTGGAGTCGAAGTTAGGGACTAACCTCTCATCTCGAGTTGATTCTTGGTCCATGGAGCTCTTTCGTGTTGCTAGAGTGACCTCAGGATCCCTCTAGCCTTGAAACAGTGTTCTTGGGGTTTCTCTGGAGTGCCATCAAGGAAATCAATGCTCCTTTCATATGTGATGTGCAACACGGAATTGCTCTGCACACAGTGCAGGGGAATCGGGCCTCATCTCGCGGCGAAGGGGAAGTCTCATGGTTTTTCTCGAGTTGCGGCGGGAACCTGGAGTATATTCTCGAGGTACGACGGGAATGGCCCTTCCACCCACGTGTTTGTTCAGCGATGTCAGGACTCCTGCCTAGTTGCGAGGGACAACTCGGGATTCTCCTCGAGGCTTGGCAGGGCAATTGGGACGCCTCTCCAGCTGAGGCGGGAGACCAAGGGTCCCTTTCCCCGTGCCACAGGAATCCTGGGACTCCTATCAAGTTTCACGAGGAGTCAGGCATCCTCTCCTTTGGAGGCACTGATCTCCGCGTACCTCTGGAGTTTTCAAAGGATGTGAGGCCTCCGGTCGCCATGAGGTGGGAACCTAGGTCTTTCTCTGTGGTCTCCACAGGGGATTCAGACATTCGTTCATTTTGGGAGATGCAAGACGAGCCTGCATTCAAGTCACTGCAGGGATATCCGGCCTTATTTCGCGTCAGGGCATCGCAGTGTCCATTCCACTTGAGGCCACAAACTCAGGGTCCCTCTCACATACCTAGAGCTGAGAGAAGCCTCCTCTTGAGGTGCTTGTGGTAAGGTGGTATTCCTCTGGAGTCGAATCCAGGGACTAACCTCTCATTTCGAGTTGATTCTTGGTCCACGGAGCTCTTTCGTGTTGCTACAGTGACCTCAGGATCCCTCTAGCCTTGAAACAGTGTTCTTGGGGTTTCTCTGGAGTGCCATCAAGGAAATCAAGGCTCCTTTCATGTGTGATGTGCAACACGGAATTGCTCTGCATGCAGTGCAGGGGAATCGGGCCTCATCTCGCGGTGAGGGGGAAGTCTCATGGTTTTTCTCGAGTTGCGGCGGGAACCTGGGGTATATTCTCGAGTTACGACGGGGATGGCCCTTCCACACACGTGTTTGTTCAGCGACGTCAGGACTCCTGCCTAGTTGCGAGGGACAACTCGGGATTCTCCTCGAGGCTTGGCAGGGCAATTGGGACGCCTCTCCAGCTGAGGCGGGAGACCAAGCGTCCCTTTCCATGTGCCACAGGAATCCTGGGACTCCTATCAAGTTTCACGAGGAGTCAGGCATCGTCTCCTTTGGAGGCACTGATCTCCGCGGACCTCTGGAGTTTTCAAAGGATGTGAGGCATCCGGTCGCGATGAGGTGGGGAACTAGGTCTTCCTCTGTGGTCTCCACAGGGGATTCAGACATCCTTTCGTCTTGGGAGATGCAAGACGAGCCTGCATTCAAGTCACTGGAGGGATATCCGGCCTTATTTCGAGTCAGGGCATCGCAGTGTCCATTCCACTTGAGGCCGCAAAGTCAGGGTCCCTCTCACATACCTAGAGCTGAGAGAAGCCTCCTCTTGAGGTGCTTGTGGTAAGGTGGTATTCCTCTGGAGTCGAAGCCAGGGACTAACCTCTCATCTCGAGTTGATTCTTGGTCCACGGAGATCTTTCGTGTTGCTACAGTGACCTCAGGATCCCTCTAGCCTTGAAACAGTGTTCTTGGGGTTTCTCTGGAGTGCCATCAAGGAAATCAAGGCTCCTTTCATATGTGATGTGCAACACGGAATTGCTCTGCACGCAGTGCAGGGGAATCGGGCCTCATCTCGCGGCGAGTTGGAAGTCTCATGGTTTTTCTCGAGTTGCGGCGGGAACCTGGGGTATATTCTCGAGTTACGACGGGGATGGCCCTTCCACCCACGTGTTTGTTCAGCGACGTCAGGACTCCTGCCTAGTTGCGAGGGACAACTCGGGATTCTCCTCGAGGGTTGGCAGGGCAATTGGGACGCCTCTCCAGCTGAGGCGGGAGACCAAGGTTCCCTTTCCACGTGCCACAGGAATCCTGGGACTCCTATCAAGTTTCACGAGGAGTCAGGCATCGTCTCCTTTGGAGGCACTGATCTCCGCGTACCTCTTGAGTTTTCAAAGGATGTGAGGCCTCCGGTCGCCATGAGGTGGGAACCTAGGTCTTTCTCTGTGGTCTCCACAGGGGATTCAGACATTCGTTCCTTTTGGGAGAGGCAAGACGAGCCTGCATTCAAGTCACTGCAGGGATATCCGGCCTTATTTCGCGTCAGGACATCGCAGTGTCCATTCCACTTGAGGCCACAAACTCAGGGTCCCTCTCACATACCTAGAGCTGAGAGAAGCCTCCTCTTGAGGTGCTTCTGGTAAGGTGGTATTCCTCTGGAGTCGAATCCAGGGACTAACCTCTCATCTCGAGTTGATTCTTGGTCCACGGAACTCTTTCGTTTTGCTACAGTGACCTCAGGATCCCTCTAGCCTTGAAACAGTGTTCTTGGGGTTTCTCTGGAGTGCCATCAAGGAAATCAAGGCTCCTTTCATGTGTGATGTGCAACACGGAATTGCTCTGCACGCAGTGCAGGGGAATCGGGCCTCATCTCGCGGCGAGGGGGAAGTCTCATGGTTTTTCTCCAGTTGCGGCGGGAACCTGGGGTATATTCTCGAGTTACGACGGGGATGGCCCTTCCACCCACGTGTTTGTTCAGCGACGTCAGGACTCCTGCCTATTTGCGAGGGACAACTCGGGATTCTCCTCGAGGCTTGGCAGGGAAATTGGGACGCCTCTGCAGCTGAGGCGGGAGACCAAGCGTCCCTTTCGATGTGCCACAGGAATCCTGGGACTCCTATCAAGTTTCACGAGGAGTCAGGCATCGTCTCCTTTGGAGGCACTGATCTCCGCGTACCTCCGGAGTTTTCAAAGGATGTGAGGCGTCTGGTCGCCATGAGGTTGGGAACTAGGTCTTTCTCTCTGGTTTCCACAGGGGATTCAGACATCCTTTCATCTTGGGAGATGCAAGACGAGCCTGCATTCAAGTCACTGCAGGGATATCCGACCTTATTTCGAGTCAGGGAATCGCGGTGTCCATTCCACTTGAGGCCGCAAACTCAGGGTCCCTCTCACATACCTAGAGCTGAGAGAAGCCTCCTCTTGAGGTGTTTGTGGTAAGGTGGTATTCTTCTGGAGTCGAAGCCAGGGACTAACCTCTCATCTCGAGTTGATTTTTGGTCCACGGAGCTCTTTCGTGTTGCTACAGTGACCTCAGGATCCCTCTAGCCTTGAAACAGTGTTCTTGGGGTTTCTCTGGAGTGCCATTAAGGAAATCAAGGCTCCTTTCATGTGTGATGTGCAACACGGAATTGCTCTGCAAGCAGTGCAGGGGAATCAGGCCTCATCTCGCGGGGAGGAGGAAGTCTCATGATTTTTCTCGAGTTGCGGCGGGAACCTGGGGTATATTCTCGAATTACGACCGGGATGGCCCTTCCACACACGTGTTTGTTCAGCGACGTCAGGACTCCTGCCTAGTTGCGAGGGACAACTCGGGATTCTCCTCGAGGCTTGGCAGGGCAATTGGGACGCCTCTCCAGCTGAGGCGAGAGACCAACTGTCCCTATCGACGTGCCACAGGAATCCTGGGACTCCTATCAAGTTTCACGAGGAGTCAGGCATCGTCTCCTTTGGAGGCACTGATCTCCGCGTACCTCTGGAGTTTTCAAAGGATGTGAGGCCTCCGGTCGCGATGAGGTGGGGAACTAGGTCATTCTCTGTGGTCTCCACAGGGGATTCAGACATCCTTTCGTCTTGGGAGATGCAAGACGAGCCTGCATTCAAGTCACTGCAGGGATATCCGGCCTTATTTCGCGTCAGGGCATCGCAGTGTCCATTCCACTTGAGGCTGCAAAATCAGGGTCCCTCTCACATACCTAGAGCTGAGAGAAGCCTCCTCTTGAGGTGCTTGTGGTAAGGTGGTATTCCTCTGGAGTCGAAGCCAGGGACTAACCTCTCATCTCGAGTTGATTTTTGGTCCACGGAGCTCTTTCGTGTTGCTACAGTGACCTCAGGATCCCTCTAGCCTTGAAACAGTGTTCTTGGGGTTTCTCTGGAGTGCCATCAAGGAAATCAAGGCTCCTTTCATGTGTGATGTGCAACACGGAATTGCTCTGCACGCAGTGCAGGGGAATCAGGCCTCATCTCGCGGCGAGGGGGAAGTCTCATGGTTTGTCTCGAGTTGCGGCGGGAATCTGGGGTATATTCTCGAGTTACGACGGGGATGGCCCTTCCACACACGTGTTTGTTCAGGGATGGCCGGACTCCTGCCTAGTTGCGAGGGACAACTCGGGATTCTCCTCGAGGCTTTGCAGGGAAATTGGGACGCCTCTCCATCCGAGGCGGGAGACCAAGGGTCCGTTTCCACGTGCCACAGGAATCCTGGGACTCCTATCAAGTTTCACGAGGAGTCAGGCATCGTCTCCTTTGGAGGCACTGATCTCCGCGTACCTCTGGAGTTTTCAAAGGATGTGAGGCCTCCGGTCGCGATGAGGTGGGGAACTAGGTCTTCCTCTGTGGTCTCCACAGGGGATTCAGACATCCTTTCGTCTTGGGAGATGCAAGACGAGCCTGCATTCAAGTCACTGCAGGGATATCCGGCCTTATTTCGCGTCAGGGCATCGCAGTGTCCATTCCACTTGAGGCCGCAAAGTCAGGGTCCCTCTCACATACCTAGAGCTGAGAGAAGCCTCCTCTTGAGGTGCTTGTGGTAAGGTGGTATTCCTCTGGAGTCAAAGCCAGGGACTAACCTCTCATCTCGAGTTGATTCTTGGTCCACGGAGATCTTTCGTGTTGCTACAGTGACCTCAGGATCCCTCTAGCCTTGAAACAGTGTTCTTGGGGTTTCTCTGGAGTGCCATCAAGGAAATCAAGGCTCCTTTCATATGTGATGTGCAACACGGAATTGCTCTGCACACAGTGCAGGGGAATCGGGCCTCATCTCGCGGCGAGTTGGAAGTCTCATGGTTTTTCTCGAGTTGCGGCGGGAACCTGGGGTATATTCTCGAGTTACGACGGGGATGGCCCTTCCACCCACGTGTTTGTTCAGCGACGTCAGGACTCCTGCCTAGTTGCGAGGGACAACTCGGGATTCTCCTCGAGGCTTGGCAGGGCAATTGGGACGCCTCTCCAGCTGAGGCGGGAGACCAAGGTTCCCTTTCCACGTGCCACAGGAATCCTGGGACTCCTATCAAGTTTCACGAGGAGTCAGGCATCGTCTCCTTTGGAGGCACTGATCTCCGCGTACCTCTGGAGTTTTCAAAGGATGTGAGGCCTCCGGTCGCCATGAGGCGGGAACCTAGGTCTTTCTCTGTGGTCTCCACAGGGGATTCAGGCATTCGTTCCTTTTTGGAGATGCAAGACGAGCCTGCATTCAAGTCACTGCAGGGATATCCGGCCTTATTTCGCGTCAGGGCATCGCAGTGTCCATTCCACTTGAGGCCACAAACTCAGGGTCCCTCTCACATACCTAGAGCTGAGAGAAGCCTCCTCTTGAGGTGCTTCTGGTAAGGTGGTATTCCTCTGGAGTCGAATCCAGGGACTAACCTCTCATCTCGAGTTGATTCTTGGTCCACGGAACTCTTTCGTGTTGCTAGAGTGACCTCAGGATCCCTCTAGCCTTGAAACAGTGTTCTTGGGGTTTCTCTGGAGTGCCATCAAGGAAATCAAGGTTCCTTTCATGTGTGATGTGCAACACGGAATTGCTCTGCACGCAGTGCAGGGGAATCGGGCCTCATCTCGCGGCGAGGGGGAAGTCTCATGGTTTTTCTCCAGTTGCGGCGGGAACCTGGGGTATATTCTCGAGTTACGATGAGGATGGCCCTTCCACACACGTGTTTGTTCAGCGACGTCAGGACTCCTGCCTAGTTACGAGGGACAACTCGGGATTCTCCTCGAGGCTTGGCAGGGCAATTGGGACGCCTCTCCAGCTGAGGCGGGAGACCAAGCGTCCCTTTCCATGTGCCACAGGAATCCTGGGACTCCTATCAAGTTTCACGAGGAGTCAGGCATCGTCTCCTTTGGAGGCACTGATCTCCGCGGACCTCTGGAATTTTCAAAGGATGTGAGGCATCCGGTCGCGATGAGGTGGGGAACTAGGTCTTCCTCTGTGGTCTCCACAGGGGATTCAGACACCCTTTCGTCTTGGGAGATGCAAGACGAGCCTGCATTCAAGTCACTGCAGGGATATCCGGCCTTATTTCACGTCAGGGCATCGCAGTGTCCATTCCACTTGAGGCCGCAAAGTCAGGGTCCCTCTCACATACCTAGAGCTGAGAGAAGCCTCCTCTTGAGGTGCTTGTGGTAAGGTGGTATTCCTCTGGAGTCGAAGCCAGGGACTAACCTCTCATCTCGAGTTGATTTTTGGTCCACGGAGATCTTTCGTGTTGCTACAGTGACCTCAGGATCCCTCTAGCCTTGAAACAGTGTTCTTGGGGTTTCTCTGGAGTGCCATCAAGGAAATCAAGGCTCCTTTCATATGTGATGTGCAACACGGAATTGCTCTGCACGCAGTGCAGGGGAATCGGGCCTCATCTCGCGGCGAGTTGGAAGTCTCATGGTTTTTCTCGAGTTGCGGCGGGAACCTGGGGTATATTCTCGAGTTACGACGGGGATGGCCCTTCCACCCACGTGTTTGTTCAGCGACGTCAGGACTCCTGCCTAGTTGCGAGGGACAACTCGGGATTCTCCTCGAGGCTTGGCAGGGCAATTGGGACGCCTCTCCAGCTGAGGCGGGAGACCAAGGGTCCCTTTCCACGTGCCACAGGAATCCTGGGACTCCTATCACGTTTCACGAGGAGTCAGGCATCGTCTCCTTTGGAGGCACTGATCTCCGCGTACCTCTGGAGTTTTCAAAGGATGTGAGGCCTCCGGTCGCCATGAGGTGGGAACCTAGGTCTTTCTCTGTGGTCTCCACAGGGGATTCAGACATTCGTTCCTTTTGGGAGATGCAAGACGAGCCTGCATTCAAGTCACTGCAGGGATATCCGGCCTTATTTCGCGTCAGGGCATCGCAGTGTCCATTCCACTTGAGGCCACAAACTCAGGGTCCCGCTCACATACCTAGAGCTGAGAGAAGCCTCCTCTTGAGGTGCTTGTGGTAAGGTGGTATTCCTCTGGAGTCGAAGCCAGGGACTAACCTCTCATCTCGAGTTGATTTTTGGTCCACGGAGCTCTTTCGTGTTGCTACAGTGACCTCAGGATCCCTCTAGCCTTGAAACAGTGTTCTTGGGGTTTCTCTGGAGTGCCATCAAGGAAATCAAGGCTCCTTTCATGTGTGATGTGCAACACGGAATTACTCTGCACGCAGTGCAGGGGAATCGGGCCTCATCTCGCGGCGAGGGGGAAGTCTCATGGTTTTTCTCCAGTTGCGGCGGGAACCTGGGGTATATTCTCGAGTTACGACGGGGATGGCCCTTCCACCCACGTGTTTGTTCAGCGACGTCAGGACTCCTGCCTAGTTGCGAGGGACAACTCGGGATTCTCCTCGAGGCTTGGCAGGGAAATTGGGACGCCTCTCCAGCTGAGGCGGGAGACAAAGGGTTCCTTTCGATGTGCCACAGGAATCCTGGGACTCCTATCAAGTTTCACGAGGAGTCAGGCATCGTCTCCTTTTGAGGCACTGATCTCCGAGTACCTCTGGAGTTTTCAAAGGATGTGAGGCCTCCGGTCGCCATGAGGTGGGGAACTAGGTCTTTCTCTGTGATCTCCACAGGGGATTCAGACATCCTTTCATCTTGGGAGATGCAAGACGAGCCTGCATTCAAGTCACTGCAGGGATATCCGGCCTTATTTCGCGTCAGGGCATCGCAGTGTCCATTCCACTTTAGGCTGCAAAATCAGGGTCCCTCTCACATACCTAGAGTTGAGAGAAGCCTCCTCTTGAGGTGCTTGTGGTAAGGTGGTATTCCTCTGGAGTCGAAGCCAGGGACTAACCTCTCATCTCGAGTTGATTCTTGGTCCACGGAGTCCTTTCGTGTTGCTACAGTGACCTCAGGATCCCTCTAGCCTTGAAACAGTGTTCTTGGGTTTTCTCTGGAGTGCCATCAAGGAAATCAAGGCTCCTTTCATATGTGATGTGCAACACGGAATTGCTCTGCACGCAGTGCAGGGGAATCGGGCCTCATCTCGCGGCGAGTTGGAAGTCTCATGGTTTTTCTCGAGTTGCGGCGGGAACCTGGGGTATATTCTCGAGTTACGACGGGGATGGCCCTTCCACACACGTGTTTGTTCAGGGATAGCCGGACTCCTGCCTAGTTGCGAGGGACAACTCGGGATTCTCCTCGAGGCTTGGCAGGGAAATTGGGAAGCCTCTCCATCCGAGGCGGGAGACCAAGGGTCCGTTTCCACGTGCCACAGGAATCCTGGGACTCCTATCAAGTTTCACGAGGAGTCAGGCATCGTCTCCTTTGGAGGCACTGATCTCCGCGTACCTCTGGAGTTTTCAAAGGATGTGAGGCCTCCGGTCGCGATGAGGTGGGGAACTAGGTCTTCCTCTGTGGTCTCCACAGGGGATTCAGACATCCTTTCGTCTTGGGAGATGCAAGACGAGCCTGCATTCAAGTCACTGCAGGGATATCCGGCCTTATTTCGCGTCAGGGCATCGCAGTGTCCATTCCACTTGAGGCCGCAAAGTCAGGGTCCCTCTCACATACCTAGAGCTGAGAGAAGCCTCCTCTTGAGGTGCTTGTGGTAAGGTGGTATTCCTCTGGAGTCGAAGCCAGGGACTAACCTCTCATCTCGAGTTGATTCTTGGTCCACGGAGATCTTTCGTGTTGCTACAGTGACCTCAGGATCCCTCTAGCCTTGAAACAGTGTTCTTGGGGTTTCTCTGGAGTGCCATCAAGGAAATCAAGGCTCCTTTCATATGTGATGTGCAACACGGAATTGCTCTGCACGCAGTGCAGGGGAATCGGGCCTCATCTCGCGGCGAGTTGGAAGTCTCATGGTTTTTCTCGAGTTGCGGCGGGAACCTGGGGTATATTCTCGAGTTACGACGGGGATGGCCCTTCCACCCACGTGTTTGTTCAGCGACGTCAGGACTCCTGCCTAGTTGCGAGGGACAACTCGGGATTCTCCTCGAGGCTTGGCAGGGCAATTGGGACGCCTCTCCAGCTGAGGCGGGAGACCAAGGTTCCCTTTCCACGTGCCACAGGAATCCTGGGACTCCTATCAAGTTTCACGAGGAGTCAGGCATCGTCTCCTTTGGAGGCACTGATCTCCGCGTACCTCTGGAGTTTTCAAAGGATGTGAGGCCTCCGGTCGCCATGAGGTGGGAACCTAGGTCTTTCTCTGTGGTCTCCACAGGGGATTCAGACATTCGTTCCTTTTGGGAGATGCAAGACGAGCCTGCATTCAAGTCACTGCAGGGATATCCGGCCTTATTTCGCGTCAGGGCATCGCAGTGTCCATTCCACTTGAGGCCACAAACTCAGGGTCCCTCTCACATACCTAGAGCTGAGAGAAGCCTCCTCTTGAGGTGCTTGTGGTAAGGTGGTATTCCTCTGGAGTCGAATCCAGGGACTAACCTCTCATCTCGAGTTGATTCTTGGTCCACGGAACTCTTTCGTGTTGCTACAGTTACCTCAGGATCCCTCTAGCCTTGAAACAGTGTTCTTGGGGTTTCTCTGGAGTGCCATCAAGGAAATCAAGGCTCCTTTCATATGTGATGTGCAACACGGAATTACTCTGCACGCAGTGCAGGGGAATCGGGCCTCATCTCGCGGCGAGGGGGAAGTCTCATGGTTTTTCTCCAGTTGCGGCGGGAACCTGGGGTATATTCTCGAGTTACGACGGGGATGGCCCTTCCACCCACGTGTTTGTTCAGCGACGTCAGGACTCCTGCCTATTTGCGAGGGACAACTCGGGATTCTCCTCGAGGCTTGGCAGGGAAATTGGGACGCCTCTCCAGCTGAGGCGGGAGACCAAGGGTCCCTTTCGATGTGCCACAGGAATCCTGGGACTCCTATCAAGTTTCACGAGGAGTCAGGCATCGTCTCCTTTTGAGGCACTGATCTCCGCGTACCTCTGGAGTTTTCAAAGGATGTGAGGCCTCCGGTCGCCATGAGGTGGGGAACTAGGTCTTTCTCTGTGGTCTCCACAGGGGATTCAGACATCCTTTCATCTTGGGAGATGCAAGACGAGCCTGCATTCAAGTCACTGCAGGGATATCCGGCCTTATTTCGCGTCAGGGCATCGCAGTGTCCATTCCACTTGAGGCTGCAAAATCAGGGTCCCTCTCACATACCTAGAGCTGAGAGAAGCCTCCTCTTGAGGTGCTTGTGGTAAGGTGGTATTCCTCTGGAGTCGAAGCCAGGGACTAACCTCTCATCTCGAGTTGATTCTTGGTCCACGGAGCCCTTTCGTGTTGCTACAATGACCTCAGGATCCCTCTAGCCTTGAAACAGTGTTCTTGGGTTTTCTCTGGAGTGCCATCAAGGAAATCAAGGCTCCTTTCATATGTGATGTGCAACACGGAATTGCTCTGCACGCAGTGCAGGGGAATCGGGCCTCATCTCGCGGCGAGTTGGAAGTCTCATGGTTTTTCTCGAGTTGCGGCGGGAACCTGGAGTATATTCTCGAGTTACGACGGGGATGGCCCTTCCACCCACGTGTTTGTTCAGCGATGTCAAGACTCCTGCCTAGTTGCGAGGGACAACTCGGGATTCTCTTCGAGGCTTGGCAGGGAAATTGGGACGCCTCTCCAGCTGAGGCGGGCGACCAAGGGTCCGTTTCCACGTGCAACAGGAATCCTGGGACTCCTATCAAGTTTCATGAGGAGTCAGGCATCGTCTCCTTTGGAGGCACTGATCTCCGCGAAACTCTGGAGTTTTCAAAGGATGTGAGGCCTCCTTTCGCCATGAGGTGGGAAACTAGGTCTTTCTCTGTGGTCTCCACAGGGGATTCAGACATTCGTTCATTTTGGGAGATGCAAGACGAGCCTCCATTCAAGTCACTGCAGGGATATCCGGCCTTATTTCGCGTCAGGGCATCGCAGTGTCCATTCCACTTGAGGCCGCAAACTCAGGGTCCCTCTCACATACCTAGAGCTGAGAAAAGACTCCTCTTGAGGTGCTTGTGGTAAGGTGGTATTCCTCTGGAGTCGAAGCCAGGAACTAACCTCTCATCTCGAGTTGATTTGTGGTCCACGGAGCTCTTTCGTGTTGCTACAGTGACATCAGGATCCCTCTAGCCTTGAAACAGTGTTCTTGGGGTTTCTGTGGAGTGCCATCAAGGAAATCAAGGCTCCTTTCATGTGTGATGTGCAACACGGAATTGCTCTGCACGCAGTGCAGGGGAATCAGGCCTCATCTCGCGGCGAGGGGAAAGTCTCATGGTTTTTCTCGAGTTGCGGCGGGAACCTGGGGTATATTCTCGAGTTACGACGGGGATGGCCCTTCCACACTCGTGTTTGTTCAGCGACGTCAGGACTCGTGCCTAGTTGTGAGGGAAAACTCGGGATTCTCCTCGAGGCTTGGCAGGGCAATTGGGACGCCTCTCCAGCTGAGGCAGGAGACCAAGGGTCCCTATCCACGTGCCACAGGAATCCTGGGACTCCTATCAAGTTTCACGAGGAGTCAGGCATCGTCTCCTTTAGAGGCACTGATCTCCGCGTACCTCTGGAGTTTTCAAAGGATGTGAGGCCTCCGGTCGCGATGAGGTGGGGAACTAGGTCTTTCTCTGTGGTCTCCACAGGGGATTCAGACATCCTTTCGTCTTGGGAGATGCAAGACGAGCCTGCATTCAAGTCACTGCAGGGATATCCGGCCTTATTTCGAGTCAGGGCATCGCGGTGTCCATTCCACTTGAGGCCGCAAACTCAGGGTCCCTCTCACATACCTAGAGCTGAGAGAAGCCTCCTCTTGAGGTGCTTGTGGTAAGGTGGTATTCCTCTGGAGTCGAAGCCAGGGACTAACCTCTCATCTCGAGTTGATTTTTGGTCCACGGAGCTCTTTCCTGTTGCTACAGTGACCTCAGGATCCCTCTAGCCTTGAAACAGTGTTCTTGGGGTTTCTCTGGAGTGCCATCAAGGAAATCAAGGCTCCTTTCATGTGTGATGTGCAACACGGAATTGCTCTGCAAGCAGTGCAGGGGAATCAGGCCTCATCTCGCGGCCAGGAGGAAGTCTCATGGTTTTTCTCGAGTTGCGGCGGAAACCTGGGGTATATTCTCGAGTTACGACGGGGATGGCCCTTCCACACACGTGTTTGTTCAGCGACGTCAGGACTCCTGCCTAGTTACGAGGGACATCTCGGGATTCTCCTCGAGGCTTGGCAGGGCAATTGGGATGCCTCTCCAGCTGAGGCGGGAGACCAAGGGTCCCTATCGACGTGCCACAGGAATCCTGGGACTTCTATCAAGTTTCACGAGGAGTCAGGCATCGTCTCCTTTGGAGGCACTGATCTCCGCGTACCTCTGGAGTTTTCAAAGGATGTGAGGCCTCCGGTCGCGATGAGGTGGGCAACTAGGTCATTCTCTGTGGTCTCCACAGGGGATTCAGACATCCTTTCGTCTTGGGAGATGCAAGACGAGCCTGCATTCAAGTCACTGCAGGGATATCCGGCCTTATTTCGAGTCAGGGCATCACGGTGTCCATTCCACTTGAGGCCGCAAACTCAGGTTCCCTCTCACATACCTAGAGCTGAGAGAAGCCTCCTCTTGAGGTGCTTGTGGTAAGGTGGTATTCCTCTGGAGTCGAAGCCAGGGACTAACCTCTCATCTCGAGTTGATTTTTGGTCCACGGAGCTCTTTCGTGTTGCTACAGTGACCTCAGGATCCCTCTAGCCTTGAAACAGTGTTCTTGGGGTTTCTGTGGAGTGCCATCAAGGAAATCAAGGCTCCGTTCATGTGTGATGTGCAACACGGAATTGCTCTGCACGCAGTGCAGGGGAATCGGGCCTCATCTCGTGGCGAGGGGGAAGTCTCATGGTTTTTCTCGAGTTGCGTCGGGAACCTGGGGTATATTCTCGAGTTACGACGGGGATGGCCGTTCCACCCACGTGTTTGTTCACCGACGTCAGGACTCCTGCCTAGTTGCGAGGGACAACTCGGGATTCTCCTCGAGGCTTGGCAGGGCAATTGGGACGCCTCTCCAGCTGAGGCGGGAGACCAAGGGTCCCTTTCCACGTGCCACCGGAATCCTGGGACTCCTATCAAGTTTCCCGAGGAGTCAGGCATTGTCTCCTTTGAAGGCACTGATCTCCGCGTACCTCTGGAGTTTTCAAAGGATGTGAGGCCTCCGGTCGCCATGAGGTGGGGAACTAGGTCTTTCTCTGTGGTCTCCACAGGGGATTCAGACATCCTTTCGTCTTGGGAGATGCAAGACGAACCTGCATTCAAGTCACTGCAGGGATATCCGGCCTTATTTCGAGTCAGGGCATCGCGGTGTCCATTCCACTTGAGGCCTCAAACTCAGGGTCCCTCTCACATACCTAGAGCTGAGAGAAGCCTCCTCTTGAGGTGCTTGTGGTAAGGTGGTATTCCTCTGGAGTCGAAGCCAGGGACTAACCTCTCATCTCGAGTTGATTTTTGGTCCACGGAGCTCTTTCATGTTGCTCCAGTGACCTCAGGATCCCTCTAGCCTTGAAACAGTGTTCTTGGGGTTTCTGTGGAGTGCCATCAAGGAAATCAAGGCTCCTTTCATGTGTGATGTGCAACACGGAATTGCTCTGCACGCAGTGCAGGGGTATCAGGCCTCATCTCGTGGCGAGGGGGAAGTCTCATGGTTTTTCTCGAGTTGCGGCGGGAACCTGGGGTATATTCTCGAGTTACGACGGGGATGGCCCTTCCACCCACGTGTTTGTTCAGCGACGTCAGGACTCCTGCCTAGTTGCGAGGGACAACTCGGGATTCTCCTCGAGGCTTGGCAGGGTAATTGGGACGCCTCTCCAGCTGAGGCGGGAGACCAAGGGTCCCTTTCCACGTGCCACAGGAATCCTGTGACTCCTATCAAGATTCACGAGGAGTCAGGCATCGTCTCCTTTGGAGGCACTGATCTCCGCGTACCTCTGGAGTTTTCAAAGGATGTGAGGCCTCCGGTCGCCATGAGGTGGGGAACTAGGTCTTTCACTGTGGTCTCCACAGGGGATTCGGATATCCTTTCGTCTTGGGAGATGCAAGACGAGCTTGCATTCAAGTCACTGAAGGGATATTCGGCCTTATTTCGCGTCAGGGCATCGCGGTGTCCATTCCATTTGAGGCCGCAAACTCAGGGTCCCTCTCACATACCTAGAGCTGAGAGAAGCCTCCTCTTGAGGTGCTTGTGGTAAGTTGGTATTCCTCTGGAGTCGTAGCCAGGGATTAACCTCCCATCTCGAGTTGATTCTTGGTCCACGTAGCTCTTCGTGTTGCTACAGTGACCTCAGGATCCCTCTAGACTTGAAACAGTGTTCTTGGGGTTTCTCTGGAGTGCCATCAAGAAAATCAAGGCTCCTTTCATGTGTGATGTGCAACACGGAATTGCTCTGCATGCAGTGCTGGGGAATCGGACCTCATCTCGCGGCGACGGGGAAGTCTCATGGTTTTTCTCAAATTGCAGCGGGAACCTGGGGTATATTCTCGAGTTAAGACGGGGATGGTCCTTCCAGCCACGTGTTTGTTCAGCGACGTCAGGACTCCTGCCTAGTTGCGAGGGACAACTCGGGGTTCTCCTCGAGGCTTGGCAGGGCAATTGGGACGCCTCTCCATCTGAGCGGGAGACCAAGGGTCCCTTTTCACGTGCCAAAGGAATCCTGGGACTCCTATCAAGTTTCACGAGGAGTCAGGCATCGTCTCCTTTGGAGGCACTGATCTCCGCGTACCTCTGGAGTTTTCAAAGGATGTGAGGCCTCCGGTCGCGATGAGGTGGGGAACTAGGTCTTTCTCTGTGGTCTCCACAGGGGATTCAGACATCCTTTCGTCTTCGGAGATGCAAGACGAGCCTGCATTCAAGTCACTGCAGGGATATCCGGCCTTATTTTGCGTTAGGGCATCGCAGTGTCCATTCCACTTGAGGCCGCAAACTCAGGGTCTCTCTCACATATCTAGAGCTGAGAGAAGCCTCCTCTTGAGGTGCTTGTGGTAAGGTGGTATTCCTCTGGAGTCGAAGCCAGGGACTAACCTCTGATCTCGAGTTGATTTTTGGTCCACGGAGCTCTTTCGTGTTGCTACAGTGACCTCAGGATCCCTCTAGCCTTGAATCAGTGTTCTTGGGGTTTCTCTGGAGTGCCATCAAGGAAATCAAGGCTCCTTTCATGTGTGATGTGCAAGATGGAATTGCTCTGCACGCAGTGCAGGGGAATCGGGCCTCATCTCCCGGCGAGGGGGACGTCTCATGGTTTTTCTCGAGTTGCGGCGGAAACCTGGGTTATATTCTCGAGTTACGACGGGGATGGGCCTTATACACACGTGTTTGTTCAGCGACGTCAGGACTCCTGCCTAGTTGCGAGGGACAACTCGGGATTCTCGTCGAGGCTTGGCAGGGCAATTGGGACGCCTCTCCAGCTGAGGCGGGAGACCAAGGGTCCCTTTCCACGTGCACAGGAATCCTGGGACTCCTATCAAGTTTCACGAGGAGTCAGGCATCGTCTCCTTTGGAGGCACTGATCTCCGCGTACCTCTGGAGTTTTCAAAGGATGTGAGGCCTCCGGTCGCCATGAGGTGGGGAACTAGGTCTTTCTCTGTGGTCTCCACAGGGGTTCAGACATCCTTTCGTCTTGGTAGATGCAAGACGAGCCTGCATTCAAGTCACTGCAGGGATATCCAGCCTTATTTCGAGTCAGGGCATCACGGTGTCCATTCCTCTTGAGGCCGCAAACTCAGGGTCCCTCTCACATACCTAGAGCTGAGAGAAGCCTCCTCTTGAGGTGCTTGTGGTAAGGTGGTATTCCTCTGGAGTCGAAGCCAGGGACTAACCTCTCATCTCGAGTTGATTTTTGGTCCACGGAGCTCTTTCGTGTTGCTACAGTAACCTCAGGATCCCTCTAGCCTTGAAACAGTGTTCTTGGGGTTTCTCTGGAGTGCCATCAAGGAAATCAAGGCTCCTTTCATGTTTGATGTGCAACACGGAATTGCTCTGCATGCAGTGCAGGAGAATCGAGCCTCATCTAGCGGCGAGGGGGAAGTCTCATGGTTTTTCTCGAGTTGCGGCGGGAACCTGCGGTATATTCTCGAGTTACGACGGGGAGGGCCCTTCCACCCACGTGTTTGTTCAGCGAAGTCAGGACTCCTGCCTATTTGCGAGGGACAACTCGGGATTCTCCTCGAGGCTTGGCAGGGAAATTGGGACGCCTCTCCAGCTGAGGCGGGAGACCAAGGGTCCCTTTCGATGTGCCACAGAAATCCTGGGACTCCTATCAAGTTTCACGAGGAGTCAGGCATCGTCTCCTTTGGAGGCACTGATCTCCGCGTACCTCTGGAGTTTTCAAAGGATGTGAGGCCTCCGGTCGCGATGAGGTGGGGAACTAGGTCTTTCTCTGTGGTCTCCACAGGGGATTCAGACATCCTTTCGTCTTCGGAGATGCAAGACGAGCCTGCATTCAAGTCACTGCAGGGATATCCGGCCTTATTTTGCGTCAGGGCATCGCAGTGTCCATTCCACTTGAGGCCGCAAACTCAGGGTCTCTCTCACATATCTAGAGCTGAGAGAAGCCTCCTCTTGAGGTGCTTGTGGTAAGGTGGTATTCCTCTGGAGTCGAAGCCAGGGACTAACCTCTGATCTCGAGTTGATTTTTGGTCCACGGAGCTCTTTCGTGTTGCTACAGTGACCTCAGGATCCCTCTAGCCTTGAATCAGTGTTCTTGGGGTTTCTCTGGAGTGCCATCAAGGAAATCAAGGCTCCTTTCATGTGTGATGTGCAAGATGGAATTGCTCTGCACGCAGTGCAGGGGAATCGGGCCTCATCTCCCGGCGAGGGGGAAGTCTCATGGTTTTTCTCGAGTTGCGGCGGAAACCTGGGTTATATTCTCGAGTTACGACGGGGATGGGCCTTATACACACGTGTTTGTTCAGCGACGTCAGGACTCCTGCCTAGTTGCGAGGGACAACTCGGGATTCTCGTCGAGGCTTGGCAGGGCAATTGGGACGCCTCTCCAGCTGAGGCGGGAGACCAAGGGTCCCTTTCCACGTGCCACAGGAATCCTGGGACTCCTATCAAGTTTCACGAGGAGTCAGGCATCGTCTCCTTTGGAGGCACTGATCTCCGCGTACCTCTGGAGTTTTCAAAGGATGTGAGGCCTCCGGTCGCCATGAGGTGGGGAACTAGGTCTTTCTCTGTGGTCTCCACAGGGGATTCAGACATCCTTTCGTCTTGGTAGATGCAAGACGAGCCTGCATTCAAGTCACTGCAGGGATATCCAGCCTTATTTCGAGTCAGGGCATCACGGTGTCCATTCCACTTGAGGCCGCAAACTCAGGGTCCCTCTCACATACCTAGAGCTGAGAGAAGCCTCCTCTTGAGGTGCTTGTGGTAAGGTGGTATTCCTCTGGAGTCGAAGCCAGGGACTAACCTCTCATCTCGAGTTGATTTTTGGTCCACGGAGCTCTTTCGTGTTGCTACAGTAACCTCAGGATCCCTCTAGCCTTGAAACAGTGTTCTTGGGGTTTCTCTGGAGTGCCATCAAGGAAATCAAGGCTCCTTTCATGTTTGATGTGCAACACGGAATTGCTCTGCAAGCAGTGCAGGAGAATCGAGCCTCATCTAGCGGCGAGGGGGAAGTCTCATGGTTTTTCTCGAGTTGCGGCGGGAACCTGCGGTATATTCTCGAGTTACGACGGGGAGGGCCCTTCCACCCACGTGTTTGTTCAGCGAAGTCAGGACTCCTGCCTATTTGCGAGGGACAACTCGGGATTCTCCTCGAGGCTTGGCAGGGAAATTGGGACGCCTCTCCAGCTGAGGCGGGCGACAAAGGGTCCGTTTCCACGTGCAACAGGAATCCTGGGACTCCTATCAAGTTTCATGAGGAGTCAGGCATCGTCTCCTTTGGAGGCACTGATCTCCGCGAAACTCTGGAGTTTTCAAAGGATGTGAGGCCTCCTTTCGCCATGAGGTGGGAAACTAGGTCTTTCTCTGTGGTCTCCACAGGGGATTCAGACATTCGTTCATTTTGGGAGATGCAAGACGAGCCTCCATTCAAGTCATTGCAGGGATATCCGGCCTTATTTCGCGTCAGGGCATCGCAGTGTCCATTCCACTTGAGGCCGCAAACTCAGGGTCCCTCTCACATACCTAGAGCTGAAAAAGACTCCTCTTGAGGTGCTTGTGGTAAGGTGGTATTCCTCTGGAGTCGAAGCCAGGAACTAACCTCTCATCTCGAGTTGATTTGTGGTCCACGGAGCTCTTTCGTGTTGCTACAGTGACCTCAGGATCCCTCTAGCCTTGAAACAGTGTTCTTGGGGTTTCTCTGGAGTGCCATCAAGGAAATCAAGGCTCCTTTCATGTGTGATGTGCAACACGGAATTGCTCTGCACGCAGTGCAGGGGAATCAGGCCTCATCTCGCGGCGAGGGGAAAGTCTCATGGTTTTTCTCGAGTTGCGGCGGGAACCTGGGGTATATTCTCGAGTTACGACGGGGATGGCCCTTCCACACTCGTGTTTGTTCAGCGACGTCAGGACTCGTGCCTAGTTGCGAGGGACAACTCGGGATTCTCCTCGAGGCTTGGCAGGGCAATTGGGACGCCTCTCCAGCTGAGGCAGGAAACCAAGGGTCCCTATCCACGTGCCACAGGAATCCTGGGACTCCTATCAAGTTTCACGAGGAGTCAGGCATCGTCTCCTTTAGAGGCACTGATCTCCGCGTACCTCTGGAGTTTTCAAAGGATGTGAGGCCTCCGGTCGCGATGAGGTGGGGAACTAGTTCTTTCTCTGTGGTCTCCACAGGGGATTCAGACATCCTTTCGTCTTGGGAGATGCAAGACGAGCCTGCATTCAAGTCACTGCAGGGATATCCGGCCTTATTTCGAGTCAGGGCATCGCGGTGTCCATTCCACTTGAGGCCGCAAACTCAGGGTCCCTCTCACATACCTAGAGCTGAGAGAAGCCTCCTCTTGAGGTGCTTGTGGTAAGGTGGTATTCCTCTGGAGTCGAAGCCAGGGACTAACCTCTCATCTCGAGTTGATTTTTGGTCCACGGAGCTCTTTCGTGTTTCTCCAGTGACCTCAGGATCCCTCTAGCCTTGAAACAGTGTTCTTGGGGTTTCTCTGGAGTGCCATCAAGGAAATCAAGGCTCCTTTCATGTGTGATGTGCAACACGGAATTGCTCTGCAAGCAGTGCAGGGGAATCAGGCCTCATCTCGCGGCCAGGAGGAAGTCTCATGGTTTTTCTCGAGTTGCGGCGGGAACCTGGGGTATATTCTCGAGTTACGACGGGGATGGCCCTTCCACACACGTGTTTGCTCAGCGACGTCAGGACTCCTGCCTAGTTGCGAGGGACAACTCGGGATTCTCCTCGAGGCTTGGCAGGGCAATTGTGATGCCTCTCCAGCTGAGGCGGGAGACCAAGGGTCCCTATCGACGTGCCACAGGAATCCTGGCACTTCTATCAAGTTTCACGAGGAGTCAGGCATCGTCTCCTTTGGAGGCACTGATCTCCGCGTACCTCTGGAGTTTTCCAAGGATGTGAGGCCTCCGGTCGCGATGAGGTGGGCAACTAGGTCATTCTCTGTGGTCTCCACAGGGGATTCAGACATCCTTTCGTCTTGGTAGATGCAAGACGAGCCTGCATTCAAGTCACTGCAGGGATATCCGGCCTTATTTCGAGTCAGGGCATCACGGTGTCCATTCCACTTGAGGCCGCAAACTCAGGTTCCCTCTCACATACCTAGAGCTGAGAGAAGCCTCCTCTTGAGGTGCTTGTGGTAAGGTGGTATTCCTCTGGAGTCGAAGCCAGGGACTAACCTCTCATCTCGAGTTGATTTTTGGTCCACGGAGCTCTTTCGTGTTGCTACAGTGACCTCAGGATCCCTCTAGCCTTGAAACAGTGTTCTTGGGGTTTCTGTGGAGTGCCATCAAGGAAATCAAGGCTCCTTTCATGTGTGATGTGCAACACGGAATTGCTCTGCACGCAGTGCAGGGGTATCAGGCCTCATCTCGTGGCGAGGGGGAAGTCTCATGGTTTTTCTCGAGTTCGGCGGGAACCTGCGGTATATTCTCGAGTTACGACGGGGATGGCCGTTCCACCCACGTGTTTGTTCAGCGACGTCAGGACTCCTGCCTATTTGCGAGGGACAACTCGGGGTTCTCCTCGAGGCTTGGCAGGGCAATTGGGACGCCTCTCCATCTGAGGCGGGAGACCAAGGGTACCTTTCCACGTGCCACAGGAATCCTGGGACTCCTATCAAGTTTCACGAGGAGTCAGGCATCGTCTCCTTTGGAGGCACTGATCTCCGCGTACCTCTGGAGTTTTCAAAGGATGTGAGGCCTCCGGTCGCCATGAGGTGGGGAACTAGGTCTTTCTCTGTGGTCTCCACAGGGGATTCAGACATCCTTTCGTCTTGGTAGATGCAAGACGAGCCTGCATTCAAGTCACTGCAGGGATATCCAGCCTTATTTCGAGTCAGGGCATCACGGTGTCCATTCCACTTGAGGCCGCAAACTCAGGGTCCCTCTCACATACTTAGAGCTGAGAGAAGCCTCCTCTTGAGGTGCTTGTGGTAAGGTGGTATTCCTCTGGACTCGAAGCCAGGGACTAACCTCTCATCTCGAGTTGATTTTTGGTCCACGGAGCCCTTTCGTGTTGCTACAGTAACCTCAGGATCCCTCTAGCCTTGAAACAGTGTTCTTGGGGTTTCTCTGGAGTGCCATCAAGGAAATCAAGGCTCCTTTCATGTTTGATGTGCAACACGGAATTGCTCTGCATGCATTGCAGGAGAATCGAGCCTCATCTAGCGGCGAGGGGGAAGTCTCATGGATTTTCTCGAGTTCGGCGGGAACCTGCGGTATATTCTCGAGTTACGACGGGGAGGGCCCTTCCACCCACGTGTTTGTTCAGCGACGTCAGGACTCCTGCCTATTTGCGAGGGACAACTCGGGATTCTCCTCGAGGCTTGGCAGGGAAATTGGGACGCCTCTCCAGCTGAGGCGGGAGACCAAGGGTCCCTTTCGATGTGCCACAGGAATCCTGGGACTCCTATCAAGTTTCACGAGGAGTCAGGCATCGTCTCCATTGGAGGCACTGATCTCCGCGAACCTCTGGAGTTTTCAAAGGATGTGAGGCGTCCGGTCGCGATGAGGTGGGGAACTAGGTCTTTTTCTGTGGTCTCCACAGGGGATTCAGACATCCTTTCATCTTGGGAGATGCAAGACGAGCCTGCATTCAAGTCACTGCAGGGATATCCGGCCTTATTTCGAGTCAGGGCATCGCGGTGTCCATTCCACTTGAGGCCGCAAACTCAGGGTCCCTCTCACATACCTAGAGCTGAGAGAAGCCTCCTCTTGAGGTGCTTGTGGTAAGGTGGTATTCCTCTGGAGTCGAAGCCAGGGACTAACCTCTCATCTCGAGTTGTTTTGTGGTCCACGGAGCTCTTTCGTGTTGCTACAGTGACCTCAGGATCCCTCTAGCCTTGAAACAGTGTTCTTGGGGTTTCTCTGGAGTGCCATCAAGGAAATCAAGGCTCCTTTCATGTGTGATGTGCAACACGGAATTGCTCTGCACGCAGTGCAGGGGAATCAGGCCTCATCTCGCGGCGATGTTGAAGTCTCATGGTTTTTCTCGAGTTGCGGCGGGAACCTGCGGTATATTCTCGAGTTACGACGGGGATGACCCTTCCACACTCGTGTTTGTTCAGCGAAGTCAGGACTCCAGCCTAGTTGTGAGGGAGAACTCGGGATTCTCCTCCAGGCTTGGTAGGGCAATTGGGACGCCTCTCCAGCTGAGGCGGGAGACCAAGGGTCCCTATCCACGTGCCACAGGAATCCTGGGACTCCTATCAAGTTTCACGAGGAGTCAGGCATCGTCTCCTTTGGAGGCACTGATCTCCGCGTACCTCTGGAGTTTTCAAAGGATGTGAGGCCTCCGGTCGCGATGAGGTGGGGAACTAGGTCTTTCTCTGTGGTCTCCACAGGGGATTCAGACATCCTTTCGTCTTGGGAGATGCAAGACGAGCCTGCATTCAAGTCACTGCAGGGATATCCGGCCTTTTTTCGAGTCAGGGCATCGCCGTGTCCATTCCACTTGAGGCCGCAAACTCAGGGTCCCTCTCACATACCTAGAGCTGAGAGAAGCCTCCTCTTGAGGTGCTTGTGGTAAGGTGGTATTCCTCTGGAGTCGAAGCCAGGGACTAACCTCTCATCTCGAGTTGATTTTTGGTCCACGGAGCTCTTTCGTGTTGCTCCAGTGACCTCAGGATCCCTCTAGCCTTGAAACAGTGTTCTTGGGGTTTCTGTGGAGTGCCATCAAGGAAATCAAGGCTCCTTTCATGTGTGATGTGCAACACGGAATTGCTCTGCACGCAGTGCAGGGGTATCAGGCCTCATCTCGTGGCGAGGGGGAAGTCTCATGGTTTTTCTCGAGTTGCGTCGGGAACCTGGGGTATATTCTCGAGTTACGACGGGGATGGCCCTTCCACACACGTGTTTGTTCAGCGACGTCAGGACTCCTGCCTAGTTGCGAGGGACAACTCGGGATTCTCCTCGAGGCTTGGCAGGGCAATTGGGACGCCTCTCCAGCTGAGGCGGGAGACCAAGGGTCCCTTTCCACGTGCCACAGGAATCCTGTGACTCCTATCAAGTTTCACGAGGAGTCAGGCATCGTCTCCTTTGGAAGCACTGATCTCCGCGTACCTCTGGAGTTTTCCAAGGATGTGAGGCCTCCGGTCGCCATGAGGTGGGGAACTAGGTCTTTCACTGTGGTCTCCACAGGGGATTCGGATATCCTTTCGTCTTGGGAGATGCAAGACGAGCCTGCATTCAAGTCACTGAAGGGATATTCGGCCTTATTTCGCGTCAGGGCATCGCGGTGTCCATTCCATTTGAGGCCGCAAACTCAGGGTCCCTCTCACATACCTAGAGCTGAGAGAAGCCTCCTCTTGAGGTGCTTGTGGTAAGGTGGTATTCCTCTGGAGTCGTAGCCAGGGATTAACCTCCCATCTCGAGTTGATTCTTAGTCCACGTAGCTCTTCGTGTTGCTACAGTGACCTCAGGATCCCGCTAGCCTTGACACAGTGTTCTTGGGGTTTCTCTGGAGTGCCATCAAGGTAATCACGGCTCCTTTCATGTGTGATGTGCAACACGGAATTGGTCTGCATGCAGTGCTGGGGAATCGGACCTCATCTCGCGGCGACGGGGAAGTCTCATGGTTTTTCTCAAATTGCAGCGGGAACCTGGGGTATATTCTCGAGTTAAGACGGGGATGGTCCTTCCAGCCACGTGTTTGTTCAGCGACGTCAGGACTCCTGCCTAGTTGCGAGGGACAACTCGGGGTTCTCCTCGAGGCTTGGCAGGGCAATTGGGACGCCTCTCCAGCTGAGGCGGGAGACCAAGGGTACCTTTCCACGTGCCACAGGAATCCTGGGACTCCTATCAAGTTTCACGAGGAGTCAGGCATCGTCTCCTTTGGAGGCACTGATCTCCGCGTACCTCTGGAGTTTTCAAAGGATGTGAGGCCTCCGGTCGCGATGAGGTGGGGAACTAGGTCTTTCTCTGTGGTCTCCACAGGGGATTCAGACATCCTTTCGTCTTCGGAGATGCAAGACGAGCCTGCATTCAAGTCACTGCAGGGATATCCGGCCTTATTTTGCGTCAGGGCATCGCAGTGTCCATTCCACTTGAGGCCGCAAATTCAGGGTCCCTCTCACATACCTAGAGCTGAGAGAACTCTCCTCTTGAGGTGCTTGTGGTAAGGTGGTATTCCTCTGGAGTCGAAGCCAGGGACTAACCTCTCATCTCGAGTTGATTCATGGTCCACGGAGCTCTTTCGTGTTGCTACAGTGACCTCAGGATCCCTCTAGCCTTGAATCAGTGTTCTTGGGGTTTCTCTGGAGTGCCATCAAGGAAATCAAGGCTCCTTTCATGTGTGATGTGCAAGATGGAATTGCTCTGCACGCAGTGCAGGGGAATCGGGCCTCATCTCGCGGCGAGGGGGAAGTCTCATGGTTTTTCTCGAGTTGCGGCGGAAACCTGGGTTATATTCTCGAGTTACGACGGGGATGGGCCTTCCACACACGTGTTTGTTCAGCGACGTCAGGACTCCTGCCTAGTTGCGAGGGACAACTCGGGATTCTCGTCGAGGCTTGGCAGGGCAATTGGGACGCCTCTCCAGCTGAGGCGGGAGACCAAGGGTCCCTTTCCACGTGCACAGGAATCCTGGGACTCCTATCAAGTTTCACGAGGAGTCAGGCATCGTCTCCTTTGGAGGCACTGATCTCCGCGTACCTCTGGAGTTTTCAAAGGATGTGAGGCGTCCGGTCGCCATGAGGTTGGGAACTAGGTCTTTCTCTGTGGTCTCCACAGGGGATTCAGACATCCTTTCATCTTGGGAGATGCAAGACGAGCCTGCATTCAAGTCACTGCAGGGATATCCGGCCTTATTTCGAGTCAGGGCATCGCGGTGTCCATTCCACTTGAGGCCGCAAACTCAGGGTCCCTCTCACATACCTAGAGCTGAGAGAAGCCTCCTCTTGAGGTGCTTGTGGTAAGGTGGTATTCCTCTGAAGTCGAAGCCAGGGACTAACCTCTCATCTCGAGTTGTTTTGTGGTCCACGGAGCTCTTTCGTGTTGCTACAGTGACCTCAGGATCCCTCTAGCCTTGAAACAGTGTTCTTGGGGTTTCTCTGGAGTGCCATCAAGGAAATCAAGGCTCCTTTCATGTGTGATGTGCAACACGGAATTGCTCTGCACGCAGTGCAGGGGAATCAGGCCTCATCTCGCGGCGATGTTGAAGTCTCATGGTTTTTCTCGAGTTGCGGCGAGAACCTGTGGTATATTCTCGAGTTACGACGGGGATGGCCCTTCCACACTCGTGTTTGTTCAGCGACGTCAGGACTCCTGCCTAGTTGCGAGGGACATCTCGGGATTCTCCTCGAGGCTTGGCAGGGCAATTGGGATGCCTCTCCAGCTGAAGCGGGAGACCAAGGGTCCCTATCCACATGCCACAGGAATCCTGGAACTTCATTCAAGTTTCACGAGGAGTCAGGCATCGTCTCCTTTGGAGGCACTGATCTCCGCGTACCTCTGGAGTTTTCAAAGGATGTGAGGCCTCCGGTCGCCATGAGGTGGGGAACTAGGTCTTTCTCTGTGGTCTCCACAGGGGATTCAGACATCCTTTTGTCTTGGGAGATGCAAGACGAGCCTGCATTCAAGTCACTGCAGGGATATCCGGCTTTATTTCGAGTCAGGGCATCGCGGTGTCCATTCCACTTGAGGCTGCAAATTCAGGGTCCCTCTCACATACCTAGAGCTGAGAGAAGCCTCCTCTTGAGGTGCTTGTGGTAAGGTGGTATTCCTCTGCAGTCGAAGCCAGGGACTAACCTCTCATCTCGAGTTGATTTTTGGTCCACGGAGCTCTTTCCTGTTGCTACAGTGACCTCAGGATCCCTCTAGCCTTGAAACAGTGTTCTTGGGGTTTCTCTGGAGTGCCATCAAGGAAATCAAGGCTCGTTTCATATGTGATGTGCAACACGGAATTGCTCTGCACGCAGTGCAGGGGAATCAGGCCTCATCTCGTGGCGAGGGGGAAGTCTCATGGTTTTTCTCGAGTTGCGGCGGGAACCTGGGGTATATTCTCGAGTTACGACGGGGATGGCCCTTCCACCCACGTGTTTGTTCAGCGACGTCAGGACTCCTGCCTAGTTGCGAGGGACAACTCGGGATTCTCCTCGAGGCTTGGCAGGGCAATTGGGACGCCTCTCCAGCTAAGGCGGGAGACCAAGGGTCCCTTTCCACGTGCATAGGAATCCTGGGACTCCTATCAAGTTTCACGAGGAGTCAGGCATCGTCTCCTTTGGAGGCACTGATCTCCGCGTACCTCTGGAGTTTTCAAAGGATGTGAGGCCTCCGGTCGCGATGAGGTGGGGAACTAGGTCTTTCTCTGTGGTCTCCACAGGGGATTCAGACATCCTTTCGTCTTGGGAGATGCAAGACGAGCCTGCATTCAAGTCACTACAGGGATATCCGTCCTTATTTCGAGTCAGGGCATCGCGGTGTCCATTCCACTTGAGGCCGCAAACTCAGGGTCCCTCTCACATACCTAGAGCTGAGAGAAGCCTCCTCTAGAGGTGCTTGTGGTAAGGTGGTATTCCTCTGGAGTCGAAGCCAGGGACTAACCTCTCATCTCGAGTTGATTTTTGGTCCACGGAGCTCTTTCGTGTTGCTACATTGACCTCAGGATCCCTCTAGCCTTGAAACAGTGTTCTTGGGGTTTCTCTGGAGTGCCATCAAGGAAATCAAGGCTCCTTTCATGTGTGATGTGCAACACGGAATTGCTCTGGACGCAGGGAAGGGGAATCAGGCCTCATCTTACGGCGAGGGGGAAGTCTCATGGTTTTTCTCGAGTTGCGGCGGGAACCTGGGGTATATTCTCGAGTTACGACGGGGATGGCCCTTCCAGCCACGTGTTTGTTCAGCGACGTCAGGACTCCTGCCTAGTTGCGAGGGACAACTCGGGATTCTCCTCGAGGCTTGGCAGGGCAATTGGGCCACCTCTCCAGCTGAGGCGGGAGACCAAGAGTCCCTTTCCACGTGCCACAGGAATCCTGGGACTCCTATCAAGTTTCACTTGGAGTCAGGCATCGTCTCCTTTGAAGGCACTGATCTCCGCGTACCTCTGGAGTTTTCAAAGGATGTGAGGCCTCCGGTCGCGATGAGGTGGGGAACTAGGTCTTTCTCTGTGGTCTCCACAGGAGATTCAGACATCCTTTCTTCTTGGGAAATGCAAGACGAGCCTGCATTCAAGTCACTGCAGGGATATCCGGCCTTATTTCGAGTCAGGGCATCGCGGTGTCCATTCCACTTGAGGCCGCAAACTCAGGGTCCCTCTCACATACCTAGAGCTGAGAGAAGCCTCCTCTTGAGGTGCTTGTGGTAAGGTGGTATTCCTCTGGAGTCGAAGCCAGGGACTAACCTCTCATCTCGAGTTGATTTTTGGTCCACGGAGCTCTTTCGTGTTGCTACAGTGACCTCAGGATCCCTCTAGCCTTGAAACAGTGTTCTTGGGGTTTCTGTGGAGTGCCACCAGGGAAATCAAGGCTCCTTTCATGTGTGATGTGCAACACGGAATTGCTCTGCACGCAGTGCAGGGGAATCGGGCCTCATCTCGTGGCGAGGGGGAAGTCTCATGGTTTTGCTCGAGTTGCGGCGTGAACCTGGGGTATATTCTCGAGTTACGACGGGGATGGCCCTTCCAGCCACGTGTTTGTTCAGCGACGTCAGGACTCCTGCCTAGTTGCGAGGGACAACTCGGGATTCTCCTCGAGGCTTGGCAGGGCAATTGGGACGCCTCTCCAGCTGAGACGGGAGACCAAGGGTCCCTTTCCACGTGCATAGGAATCCTGGGACTCCTATCAAGTTTCACGAGGAGTCAGGCATCGTCTCCTTTGGAGGCACTGATCTCCGCGTACCTCCTAAGTTTTCAAAGGATGTGAGGCCTCCGTTCGCGATGAGGTGGGGAAGTAGGTCTTTCTCTATGGTCTCCACAGGGGATTCAGACATCCTTTCGTCTTGGGAGATGCAAGATGAGCCTGCATTCAAGTCACTGCAGGGATATCCGGCCTTTTTTCGAGTCAGGGCATCGCGGTGTCCATTCCACTTGAGGCCGAAATCTCAGGGTCCCTCTCACATACCTAAAGCTGAGAGAAGCCTCCTCTTGAGGTGCTTGTGGTAAGGTGGTATTCCTCTGAAGTTGAAGCCAGGGACTAACCTCTCATCTCGAGTTGATTTTTGGTCCATGGAGCTCTTTCGTGTAGCTACAGTGACCTCAGGATCCCTCTAGCCTTGAAACAGTGTTCTTGGGGTTTCTCTGGAGTGCCATCAAGGAAATCAAGGCTCCTTTCATGTGTGATGTGCAACACGGAATTGCTCTGCACGCAGTGCAGGGGAATCGCGCCTCATCTCGCGGCGAGGGGGAAGTCTCATGGTTTTTCTCGAGTTGCGGCGGGAACCTGGTGTATATTCTCGAGTTACGATGGGGATGGCCCTTCCACCCACGTGTTTGTTCAACGACGTCAGGACTCCTGCCTAGTTGCGAGGGACAACTCGGGATTCTCCTCGAGGCTTGGCAGGGCAATTGGGACGCCTCTCCACCTGAGGCGGGAGACCAAGGGTCCCTTTCCACGTGCCACAGGAATCCTGGGACTCCTATCAAGTTTCACGAGGAGTCAGGCATCGTCTCCTTTGGAGGCACTGATCTCCGCGTACCTCTGGAGTTTTCAAAGGATGTGAGGCCTCCGGTCGCGATGAGGTGGGGAACTAGGTCTTTCTTTGTGGTCTACACAGGGGATTCAGACATCCTTTCGTCTTGGGAGATGCAAGATGAGCCTGCATTCAAGTCACTGCAGGGATATCCGGCCTTATTTCGAGTCAGGGCATCGCGGTGTCCATTCCACTTGAGGCCGCACACTCAGGGTCCCTCTCATATACCTAGAGCTGAGAGAAGCCTCCTCTTGAGGTGCTTGTGGTAAGGTGGTATTCCTCTGGAGTCGAAGCCAGGGACTAACCTCTCATCTCTAGTTGATTCTTTGTCCACGGAGCTCTTTCGTGTTGCTACAGTGACCTCAGGATCCCTCTTGCCTTGAAACAGTGTTCTTGGAGTTTCTCTGGAGTGCCATCAAGGAAATCAAGGCTCCTTTCATGTGTGATGTGCAACACGGAATTGCTCTGCACGCAGTGCAGGGGAATCGGGCCACATCTCACGGCGAGGGGGAAGTCTCATGGTTTTTCTCGAGTTGCGGCGGGAACCTGGGGTATATTCTCGAGTTACGACGGGGATGGCCCTTCCACCTACGTGTTTGTTCAGCGACGTCAGGACTCCTGCCTAGTTGCGAGGGACAACTCGGGATTCTCCTCGAGGCTTGGCAGGGCAATTGGGACGCCTCTCCAGCTGAGGCGGGAGACTAAGGGTCCCTTTCCACGTGCCACAGGAATCCTGGGACTCCTATCAAGTTTCACGAGGAGTCAGGCATCGTCTCCTTTGGAGGCACTGATCTCCGCGTACCTCTGGAGTTTTCAAAGGATGTGAGGCCTCCGGTCGCGATGAGGTGGGGAACTAGGTCTTTCTCTGTGGTCTCCACAGGGGATTCAGACATCCTTTCGTCTTGGGCGATGCAAGACGAGCCTGCATTCAAGTCACTGCAGGGATATCCGGCCTTATTTCCAGTCAGGGCATCGCGGTGTCCATTCCACTTGAGGCCGCAAACTCAGGGTCCCTCTCACATACCTAAAGCTGAGAGAAGCCTCCTCTTGAGGTACTTGTGGTAAGGTGGTATTCCTGTGGAGTCGAAGCCAGGGACTAACCTCTCATCTCGAGGTGATTTTTGGTCAACGGAGCTCTTTCGTGTTGCTCCAGTGACCTCAGGATCCCTCTAGCCTTGAAACAGTGTTCTTGGGGTTTCTCTGGAGTGCCACCAAGGAAATCAAGGCTCCTTTCATGTGTGATGTGCAACACGGAATTGTTCTGCACGCAGTGCAGGGAAATCGGGCCACATCTCGCTGCGAGGGGGAAGTCTCATGGTTTTTCTCGAGTTGCGGTGGGAACCTGGGGTATATTCTCGAGTTACGACGGGGATGGCCCTTCCACCCACGTGTTTCTTCAGCGACGTCAGGACTCCTGCCTAGTTGCGATGGACAACTCGGGATTCTCCTTGAGGCTTGGCAGGGCAATTGGGACGCCTCTCCACCTGAGGCGGGAGACCAAGGGTCCCTTTCCACGTGCCACAGGAATTCTGGGACTCCTATCAAGTTTCACGAGGAGTCAGGCTTCGTCTCCTTTGGAGGCACTCATCTCCGCGTACCTCTGAAGTTTTCAAAGGATGTGAGGCCTCCGTTCGCGATAAGGTGGGGAAGTAGGTCTTTCTCTGTGGTCTCCACAGGGGATTCAGACATCCTTTCGTCTTGGGAGATGCAAGACGAGCCTGCATTCAGGTCACTGCAGGGATATCCAGCCTTATTTCGAGTCAGGGCTTCGCGGTGTCCATTCCACTTGAGGCCGCAAACTCAGGGTCCCTCTCACATACCTAGAGCTGAGAGAAGCCTTCTCTTGAGGTGCTTGTGGAAAGGTGGTATTCCTCTGGAGTCGAAGCCAGGGACTAACCTCTCATCTCGAGTTGATTTTTGGTCCATGGAGCACTTTCGTGTTGCTACAGTGACCTCAGGATCCCTCTAGCCTTGAAACAGTGTTCTTGGGGTTTCTCTGGAGTGCCATCAAGGAGATCAAGGCTCCTTTCATGTGTGATGTGCAACACGGAATTGCTCTCCACGCAGTTCAGGGGAATCGGGCCTCATCTCGCGGCGAGGGGGAAGTCTCATGGTTTTTCTCGAGTTGCGGCGGGAACCTGGGGTATATTCTCGAGTTACGACGGGGATGGCCCTTCCACCCACGTGTTTCTTCAGCGACGTCAGGACTCCTGCCTAGTTGCGAGGGACAACTCGGGATTCTCCTCGAGGCTTGGCAGGGCAATTGGGACGCCTCTCCAGCTGAGGCGGGAGACCAAGGGTCCCTTTCCACGTGCCACAGGAATCCTGGGACTCCTATCAAGTTTCACGAGGAGTCAGGCATCGTCTCCTTTGGAGGCACTGATCTCCGCGTACCTCTGGAGTTTTCAAAGGATGTGAGGCCTCCGGTCGCGATGAGGTGGGGAACTAGGTCTTTCTCTGTGGTCTACACAGGGGATTCAGACATCCTTTCATCTTAGGAGATGCAAGACGAGCCTGCATTCAAGTCACTGCAGGGATATCCGGCCTTATTTCGCGTCAGGGCATCGCAGTGTCCATTCCACTTGAGGCCGCAAACTCAGGGTCCCTCTCACATACCTAGAGCTGAGAGAAGCCTCCTCTTGAGGTGCTTGTGGTAAGGTGGTATTCCTCTGGAGTCGAAGTTAGGGACTAACCTCTCATCTCGAGTTGATTTTTGGTCGACGGAGCTCTTTCGTGTTGCAACAGTGACCTCAGTATCCCTCTAGCCTTGAAACATCGTTCTTGGGGTTTCTCTGGAGTGCCATCAAGGAAATCAAGGCTCCTTTCATATGTGATGTGCAACACGGAATTGCTCTGCACGCAGTGCAGGGGAATCAGGCCTCATCTCGCGGCGAGGGGGAAGTCTCATGGTTTTTCTCGATTTGCGGCGGGAACCTGGGGTATATTCTCGAGTTACGACGGGGATGGCCCTTCCACCCACGTGTTTGTTCAATGACGTCAGGACTCCTGCCTTGTTGCGAGGGACAACTCGGAATTCTCCTCGAGGCTTGGCAGGGCAATTGGGACGCCTCTCCAGCTGAGGCGGGAGACCAAGGATCCCTTTCCACGTGCCACAGGAATCCTGGGACACCTATCAAGTTTCACGAGGAGTCAGGCATCATCTCCTTTGGAGGCACTGATCTCCGCGTACCTCTGGAGTTATCAAAGGATGTGAGGCCTCCGGTTGCGATGAGGTGGGGAACTAGGTCTTTCTCTGTGGTCTCCACAGGGGATTCAGACATCCTTTCATGTTGGGAGATGCAAGACGAACCTGCATTCAAGTCACTGCAGGGATATCCGGCCTTATTTCGAGTCAGGGCATCGCGGTGTCCATTCCACTTGAGGCCGCAAACTCAGGGTCCCTCTCACATACCTAGAGCTGAGAGAAGCCTCCTCTTGAGGTGCTTGTGGTAAGGTGGTATTCCTCTGGAGTCGAAGCCAGGGACTAACCTCTCATCTCGAGTTGATTTTTGGTCCACGGAGCTCTTTCGTGTTGCTCCAGTGACCTCAGGATCCCTCTAGCCTTGAAACAGTGTTCTTGGGGTTTCTCTGGAGTGCCACCAAGGAAATCAAGGCTCCTTTCATGTGTGATGTGCAACACGGAATTGTTCTGCACGCAGTGCAGGGGAATCGGGCCACATCTCGCTGCGAGGGGGAAGTTTCATGGTTTTTCTCGAGTTGCGGTGGGAACCTGGAGTATATTCTCGAGTTACGACGGGGATGGCCCTTCCACCCACGTGTTTCTTCAGCGACGTCAGGACTCCTGCCTAGTTGCGAGGGACAACTCGGGATTCTCCTCGAGGCTTGGCAGGGCAATTGGGACGCCTCTCCAGCTGAGGCGGGAGACCAAGGGTCCCTTTCCACGTGCCACAGGAATTCTGGGACTCCTATCAAGTTTCACGAGGAGTCAGGCTTCGTCTCCTTTGGAGGCACTCATCTCCGCGTACCTCTGAAGTTTTCAAAGGATGTGAGGCCTCCGTTCGCGATAAGGTGGGGAAGTAGGTCTTTCTCTGTGGTCTCCACAGGGGATTCAGACATCCTTTCGTCTTGGGAGATGCAAGACGAGCCTGCATTCAAGTCACTGCAGGGATATCCGGCCTTATTTCGAGTCAGGGCTTCGCGGTGTCCATTCCACTTGAGGCCGCAAACTCAGGGTCCCTCTCACATACCTAAAGCTGAGAGAAGCCTCATCTTGAGGTGCTTGTGGTAAGGTGGTATTCCTCTGGAGTCGAAGCCAGGGACTAACGTCTCATCTCGAGTTGATTTTTGGTCCATGGAGCTCTTTCGTGTTGCTACAGTGACCTCAGGATCCCTCTAGCCTTGAAACAGTGTTCTTGGGGTTTCTCTGGAGTGCCATCAAGGAGATCAAGGCTCCTTTCATGTGTGATGTGCAACACGGAATTGCTCTGCACGCAGTGCAGGGGAATCGGGCCTCATCTCGCGGCGAGGGGGAAGTCTCATGGTTTTTCTCGAGTTGCGGCGGGAACCTGGGGTATATTCTTGAGTTACGACGGGGATGGCCCTTCCACCCACGTGTTTCTTCAGCGACGTCAGGACTCCTGCCTAGTTGCGAGGGACAACTCGGGATTCTCCTCGAGGCTTGGCAGGGCAATTGGGACGCCTCTCCAGCTGAGGCGGGAGACCAAGGGTCCCTTTCCACGTGCCACCGGAATTCTGGGACTCCTATCAAGTTTCACGAGGAGTCAGGCTTCGTCTCCTTTGGAGGCACTCATCTCCGCGTACCTCTGAAGTTTTCAAAGGATGTGAGGCCTCCGTTCGCGATAAGGTGGGGAAGTAGGTCTTTCTCTGTGGTCTCCACAGGGGATTCAGACATCCTTTCGTCTTGGGAGATGCAAGACGAGCCTGCATTCAAGTCACTGCAGGGATATCCGGCCTTATTTCGAGTCAGGGCTTCCCGGGGTCCATTCCACTTGAGGCCGCAAACTCAGGGTCCCTCTCACATACCTAGAGCTGAGAGAAGCCTCCTCTTGAGGTGCTTGTGGTAAGGTGGTATTCCTCTGAAGTCGAAGTTAGGGACTAACCTCTCATCTCTAGTTGATTTTTGGTCGACGGAGCTCTTTCATGTTGCAACAGTGACCTCAGTATCCCTCTAGCCTTGAAACATCGTTCTTGGGGTTTCTCTGGAGTGCCATCAAGGAGATCAAGGCTCCTTTCATGTGTGATGTGCAACACGGAATTGCTCTGCACGCAGTGCAGGGGAATCAGGCCTCATCTCGCGGCGAGGGGGAAATCTCATGGTTTTTCTCGAGTTGCGGCGGGAACCTGGGGTATATTCTCGAGTTACGACGGGGATGGCCCTTCCACCCACGTGTTTGTTCAATGACGTCAGGACTCCTGCCTAGTTGCGAGGGACAACTCGGGATTCTCCTCGAGGCTTGGCAGGGCAATTGGGACGCCTCTCCAGCTGCGGCGGGAGACCAAGGATCCCTTTCCACGTGCCACAGGAATCCTGGGACACCTATCAAGTTTCACGAGGAGTCAGGCATCGTCTCCTTTGGAGGCACTGATCTCCGCGTACCTCTGGAGTTATCAAAGGATGTGAGGCCTCCGGTCGCGATGAGGTGGGGAACTAGGTCTTTCTCTGTGGTCTCCACAGGAGATTCAGACATCCTTTCTTCTTGGGAAATGCAAGACGAGCCTGCATTCAAGTCACTGCAGGGATATCCGGCCTTATTTCGAGTCAGGGCATCGCGGTGTCCATTCCACTTGAGGCCGCAAACTCAGGGTCCCTCTCACATACCTAGAGCTGAGAGAAGCCTCCTCTTGAGGTGCTTGTGGTAAGGTGGTATTCCTCTGGAGTCGAAGCCAGGGACTAACCTCTCATCTCGAGTTGATTTTTGGTCCACGGAGCTCTTTCGTGTTGCTACAGTGACCTCAGGATCCCTCTAGCCTTGAAACAGTGTTCTTGGGGTTTCTGTGGAGTGCCACCAGGGAAATCAAGGCTCCTTTCATGTGTGATGTGCAACACGGAATTGCTCTGCACGCAGTGCAGGGGAATCGGGCCTCATCTCGTGGCGAGGGGGAAGTCTCATGGTTTTTCTCGAGTTGCGGCGTGAACCTGGGCTATATTCTCGAGTTACGACGGGGATGGCCCTTCCAGCCACGTGTTTGTTCAGCGACGTCAGGACTCCTGCCTAGTTGCGAGGGACAACTCGGGATTCTCCTCGAGGCTTGGCAGGGCAATTGGGACGCCTCTCCAGCTGAGGCGGGAGACCAAGGGTCCCTTTCCACGTGCATAGGAATCCTGGGACTCCTATCAAGTTTCACGAGGAGTCAGGCATCGTCTCCTTTGGAGGCACTGATCTCCGCGTACCTCCTAAGTTTTCAAAGGATGTGAGGCCTCCGTTCGCGATGAGGTGGGGAAGTAGGTCTTTCTCTATGGTCTCCACAGGGGATTCAGACATCCTTTCCTTTTGGGAGATGCAAGACGAGCCTGCATTCAAGTCACTGCAGGGATATCCGGCCTTATTTCGAGTCAGGGCATCGCGGTGTCCATTCCACTTGAGGCCGAAATCTCAGGGTCCCTCTCACATACCTAAAGCTGAGAGAAGCCTCCTCTTGAGGTGCTTGTGGTAAGGTGGTATTCCTCTGAAGTTGAAGCCAGGGACTAACCTCTCATCTCGAGTTGATTTTTGGTCCATGGAGCTCTTTCGTGTAGCTACAGTGACCTCAGGATCCCTCTAGCCTTGAAACAGTGTTCTTGGGGATTCTCTGGAGTGCCATCAAGGAAATCAAGGCTCCTTTCATGTGTGATGTGCAACACGGAATTGCTCTGCACGCAGTGCAGGGGAATCGCGCCTCATCTCGCGGCGAGGGGGAAGTCTCATGGTTTTTCTCGAGTTGCGGCGGGAACCTGGTGTATATTCTCGAGTTACGATGGGGATGGCCCTTCCACCCACGTGTTTGTTCAACGACGTCAGGACTCCTGCCTAGTTGCGAGCGACAACTCGGGATTCTCCTCGAGGCTTGGCAGGGCAATTGGGACGCCTCTCCACCTGAGGCGGGAGACCAAGGGTCCCTTTCCACGTGCCACAGGAATCCTGGGACTCCTATCAAGTTTCACGAGGAGTCAGGCATCGTCTCCTTTGGAGGCACTGATCTCCGCGTACCTCTGGAGTTTTCAAAGGATGTGAGGCCTCCGGTCGCGATGAGGTGGGGAACTAGGTCTTTCTTTGTGGTCTACACAGGGGATTCAGACATCCTTTCGTCTTGGGAGATGCAAGATGAGCCTGCATTCAAGTCACTGCAGGGATATCCGGCCTTATTTCGAGTCAGGGCATCGCGGTGTCCATTCCACTTGAGGCCGCAAACTCAGGGTCCCTCTCACATACCTAGAGCTGAGAGAAGCCTCCTCTTGAGGTGCTTGTGGTAAGGTGGTATTCCTCTGGAGTCGAAGCCAGGGACTAACCTCTCATCTCGAGTTAATTTTTGGTCCATGGAGCTCTTTCGTGTTGCTACAGTGACCTCAGGATCCCTCTAGCCTTGAAACAGTGTTCTTGGGGTTTCTCTGGAGTGCCATCAAGGAAATCAAGGCTCCTTTCATGTGTGATGTGCAACACGGAATTGCTCTGCACGCAGTGCAGGGGAATCGGGCCTCATCTCGCGGCGAGGGGGAAGTCTCATGGTTTTTCTTGAGTTGCGGCGGGAACCTGGGGTATATTCTCGAGTTACGACGGGGATGGCCCTTCCACCCACGTGTTTGTTCAGTGACGTCAGGACTCCTGCCTTGTTGTGAGGGACAACTCGGGATTCTCCTCGAGGCTTGGCAGGGCAATTGGGACGCCTCTCCAGCTGAGGCGTGAGACCAAGCGTCCCTTTCCACGTGCCACAGGAATCCTGGGACTCCTATCAAGTTTCACGAGGAGTCAGGCATCGTCTCCTTTGGAGGCACTGATCTCCGCGTACCTCTGGAGTTTTCAAAGGATGTGAGGCCTCCGGTCGCGATGAGGTGGGGAACGAGGTCTTTCTCTGTGGTCTCCACAGGGGATTCAGACATCCTTTCATGTTGGGAGATGCAAGACGAGCCTGCATTCAAGTGACTGCAGGGATATCCGACCTTATTTCGAGTCAGGGCATCGCGGTGTCCATTCCACTTGAGGCCCCACACTCAGGGTCCCTCTCATATACCTAGAGCTGAGAGAAGCCTCCTCTTGAGGTGCTTGTGGTAAGGTGGTATTCCTCTGGAGTCGATGCCAGGGACTAACCTCTCATCTCGAGTTGATTTTTGGTCCACGGAGCTCTTTCTTGTTGCTACAGTGACCTCAGGATCCCTCTAGCCTTGAATCAGTGTTCTTGTGGTTTCTCTGGAGTGCCATCAAGGAAATCAAGGCTCCTTTCATGTGTGATGTGCAACACGGAATTGCTCTGCACGCAGTGCAGGGGAATCGGGCCTCATCTCGTGGCGAGGGGGAAGTCTCATGGTTTTTCTCGAGTGGCGGCGGGAACCTGGGGTATATTCTCGAGTTACGACGGGAATGGCCCTTCCACCCACGTGTTTCTTCAGCGACGTCAGGACTCCTGCCTAGTTGCGAGGGACAACTCGGGATTCTCCTCGAGGCTTGGCAGGGCAATTGGGACGCCTCTCCAGCTGAGGTGGGAGACTAAGGGTCCTTTTCCACGTGCCACAGGAATCCTGGGACTTCTATCAAGTTTCTCGAAGAGTCAGGCATCGTCTCCTTTAGAGGCGCTGATCTCCGCGTACCTCTGGAGTTTTCAAAGGATGTGAGGCCTCCGGTCGCGATGAGGTGGGGAACTAGGTCTTTCTCTGTGGTCTCCACAGGAGATTCAGACATCCTTTCTTCTTGGGAAATGCAAGACGAGCCTGCATTCAAGTCACTGCAGGGATATCCGGCCTTATTTCGAGTCAGGGCATCGCGGTGTCCATTCCACTTGAGGCCGCAAACTCAGGGTCCCTCTCACATACCTAGAGCTGAGAGAAGCCTCCTCTTGAGGTGCTTGTGGTAAGGTGGTATTCCTCTGGATTCGAAGCCAGGGACTAACCTCTCATCTCGAGTTGATTTTTGGTCCACGGAGCTCTTTCGTGTTGCTACAGTGACCTCAGGATCCCTCTAGCCTTGAAACAGTGTTCTTGGAGTTTCTGTGGAGTGCCACCAGGGAAATCAAGGCTCCTTTCATGTGTGATGTGCAACACGGAATTGCTCTGCACGCAGTGCAGGGGAATCGGGCCTCATCTCGTGGCGAGGGGGAAGTCTCATGGTTTTTCTCGAGTTGCGGCGTGAACCTGGGGTATATTCTCGAGTTACGACGGGGATGGCCCTTCCAGCCACGTGTTTGTTCAGCGACGTCAGGACTCCTGCCTAGTTGCGAGGGACAACTCGGGATTCTCCTCGAGGCTTGGCAGGGCAATTGGGACGCCTCTCCAGCTGAGGCGGGAGACCAAGGGTCCCTTTCCACGTGCATAGGAATCCTGGGACTCCTATCAAGTTTCACGAGGAGTCAGGCATCGTCTCCTTTGGAGGCACTGATCTCCGCGTACCTCCTAAGTTTTCAAAGGATGTGAGGCCTCCGTTCGCGATGAGGTGGGGAAGTAGGTCTTTCTCTATGGTCTCCACAGGGGATTCAGACATCCTTTCGTCTTGGGAGATGCAAGACGAGCCTGCATTCAAGTCACTGCAGGGATATCCGGCCTTATTTTGAGTCAGGGCATCGCGGTGTCCATTCCACTTGAGGCCGCAAACTCAGGGTCCCTCTCACATACCTAGAGCTGAGAGAAGCCTCCTCTTGAGGTGCTTGTGGTAAGGTGGTATTCCTCTAGAGTCGAAGCCAGGGACTAACCTCTCATCTCGAGTTGATTTTTGGTCCACGGAGCTCTTTCGTGTTGCTACAGTGACCTCAGGTTCCCTCTAGCCTTGAAACAGTGTTCTTGGGGTTTCTCTGGAGTGCCATCAAGGAAATCAAGGCTCCTTTCATGTGTGATGTGCAACACGGAATTGCTCTGCATGCAGTGCAGGATATCGGGCCTCATTTTGCGGCGAGGGGGAAGTCTCATGGTTTTTCTCGAGTTGCAGCAGAACCTGGGGTATATTCTCGAGTTATGACGGGGATGGCCCTTCCACCCACGTGTTTGTTCAGCGACGTCAGGACTCCTGCCTAGTTGCGAGGAACACCTCGGGATTCTCCTCGAGGTTTGGCAGGGCAATTGGGACGCCTCTCCAGCTGAGACGGGAGACCAAGGGTCCCTTTCCACGTGCCACAGGAATCCTGGGACTCCTATCAAGTTTCATAAGGAGTCAGGCATCGTCTCATTTGGAGGCACTGATCTCCGCGTACCTCTGGAGTTTTCAAAGGATGTGAGGCCTCCGGTCGCGATGAGGTGGGGAACAAGGTCTTTCTCTGTGGTCTCCACAGAGGATTCAGACATCCTTTCGTCTTGGGAGATGCAAGACGAGCCTGCATTTATGTCAATGCAGGGTTATCCGGCCTTATTTCGAGTCAGGGCATTGCGGTGTCCATTCCACTTGAGGCTGCAATATCAGGATCCCTCTCACATACCTAAAGCTGCGAGAAGCCTCCTCTTGAGGTGCTTCTGTTTAGGTGGTATTCATCTGGAGTCGAAGTTAGGGATTAACCTCTCATCTCGAGATGATTTTTGGTCCACAGAGTTCTTTCTTGTTGCTACAGTGACCTCAGGATCCCTCTAGCCTTGAAACAGTGTTCTTGGGGTTTCTCTGGAGTGCCATGAAGGAAATCAAGGCTCCTTTCATGTGTGATGTGCAACACAGAATTTCTCTGCCTGCAGTGTAGGGGAATCGGGCCTCATCTCCCGGAGAGGGGGAAGTTTCATGGTTTATCTCGAGTTGCGGCGGTAACCTGGGCTATATTATCGAGTTACTACGGGGATGGTCCTTCCACCCACGTGTTTGTTCAGCGACGTCAGGACTCCTGCCTAGTTGCGAGGAACAACTCGGGATTCTCCTCGAGGCTTTGCAGGGCAATTGGGACGCCTCTCCAGCTGAGGCGGGAGACCAAGGGTCCCTTTCCACGTGCCACAGGAATCCTGGGACTCCTATCAAGTTTCACGAGGAGTCAGGCATCGTCTCCTTTGGAGGCACTGATCTCCGCGTACCTCTGGAGTTTTCAAACGATGTGAGGCCTCCTGTCGCGATGAGGTGGGGAACTAGGTCTTTCTCTGTGGTCTCCAGAGGGGATTCAGACACCCTTTCGTCTTGGGAGATGCAAGACGAGCCTGCATTCAAGTCACTGCAGGGATATCCGGCCTTATTTCGAGTCAGGGCATCGCGGTGTCCATTCCACTTGAGGCCGCAAACTCAGGGTCCCTCTCACATACCTAGAGCTGAGAGAAGCCTCCTCTTGAGGTGCTTGTGGTAAGGTGGTATTCCTCTGGAGTTGAGCCAGGGACTGACCTCTCATCTCGAGTTGATTTTTCGTCCACGGAGCTTTTTCGTGTTGCTACAGTGACCTCAGGATCCCTCTAGCCTTGAAACAGTGTTCTTGGGGTTTCTCTGGAGTGCCATCAAGGAAATCAAGGCTCCTTTCATGTGTGATGTGCAACACGGAATTGCTCTGCACGCAGTGCAGGGGAATCGGGCCTCATCTCGCGGCGAGGGGGAAGTCTCATGGTTTTTCTCGAGTTGCGGCGGGAACCTGGGGTATATTCTCGAGTTACGACGGGGATGGCCCTTCCACCCACGTGTTTGTTCAGCGACGGCAGGACTCCTGCCTAGTTGCGAGGGACAACTCGGGATTCTCCTCGAGTCTTAGCAGGGCAATTGGGACGCCTCTCCAGCTGAGGCGGGAGACCAAGTGTCCCTTTCCACGTGCCACAGGAATCCTGGGACTCCTATCATGTTTCATGAGGAGTCAGGCATCGTTTCCTTTGGAGGCACTGATCTCCGCGTACCTCTGGAGTTTTCAAAGGATGTGAGGCCTCCGGTCGCGATGAGGTGGGGAACTAGGTCTTTCTCTGTGGTCTACACAGGGGATTCAGACATCCTTTCGTCTTGGGAGATGAAAGACGAGCCTGCATTTATGTCAATGCAAGGATATCCGGCCTTATTTCGATTCAGGGCATTGCATGTCCATTCCACTTGAGGATGCAAACTCAGGGTCCCTCTCACATACCTAAAGCTGTGAGAAGCCTCCTCTTGAGGTGCTTGTGGTTAGGTGGAATTCCTCTGGAGTCGAAGTTAGGGACTAACCTCTCATCTCGAGTTGATTATTGGTCCACGGAGCTCTTTCGTGTTGCTACAGTGACCTCAGGATCCCTCTAGCCTTGAAACTGTGTTCTTGGGCTTTCTCTGGAGTGCCATCAAGGAAATCAAGGCTCCTTTTCTGTGTGATGTGCAACACGGAATTGCTCTGCATGCAGTGCAGGATATCGGGCCTCATTTTGCGGCGAGGGGGAAGTCTCATGGTTTTTCTCGAGTTGCGGTGGGAACCTGGGGTATATTCTCGAGTTATGACGGGTATGGCCCTTCCACCCACGTGTTTGTTCAGCCACGTCAGGACTCCTGACTAGTTGCGAGGGACAACTCGGGATTCTCCTCGAGGCTTGGCAGGGCAATTGGGACGCCTCTCCAGCTGAGGCGGGAGACCAAGGGTCCCTTTCCACGTGCCACAGGAATCCTGGGACTCCTATCATGTTTCAGAGGAGTCAGGCATCTTTTCTTTGGGAGGCACTGTTCTCCGCGTACCTCTGGAGTTTTCAAAGGATGTGAGGCCTCCGGTCGCAATGAGGTGGGGAACTAGGTCTTTCTCTATGGTATCCACTGGGGATTCAGACATCCATTCGTCTTGGGTGATGCAAGACGAGCCTGCATTCAAGTCACTGCAGGGATATCCGGCCTTATTTCGCCTCAGGGCATCGCAGTGTCCATTCCACTTGAGGCCGCAAACTCAGGGTCCCTCTCACATACCTAGAGCTGAGAGAAGCCTCCTCTTGAGGTGCTTGTGGTAAGGTGGTATTCCTCTGGAGTCGAAGCCAGGGACTAACCTCTCATCTCGAGTTGATTTTTGGTCCACGGAGCTCTTTCTTGTTGCTACAGTGACTTCAGGATCCCTCTAGCCTTGAAACAGTGTTCTTGGGGTTTCTCTGGAGTGCCATCAAGGAAATCAAGGCTCCTTTCATGTGTGATGTGCAGCACGGAATTGCTCTGCACGCAGTGCAGGGGAATCGGGCCTCATCTCGCGGCGAGGGGGAAGTCTCATGGTTTTTCTCGAGTTGCGGCGGGAACCTGGGGTATATTCTCGAGTTACGACGGGGATGGCCCTTCCAGCCACGTGTTTGTTCAGCGACGTCAGGACTCCTGCCTAGTTGCGAGGGACAACTCGGAATTCTCCTCGAGGCTTGGCAGGGCAATTGGGACGCCTCTCCAGCTGAGGCGGGAGACCAAGGGTCCCTTTCCACGTGCCACAGGAATCCTGGGACTCCTATCAAGTTTCACGAGGAGTCAGGCATCGTCTCCTTTGGAGGCTCTGATCTCCACGTACCTCTGGAGTTTTCAAAGGATGAGAGACCTCCGGTCCCGATGAGGTGGTGAACTAGGTCTTTCTCTGTGGTCTCCACAGGGGATTCAGACATCCTTTCTTCTTGGGAGATGCAAGACGAGCCTGCATTCAAGTCACTGCAGGGATATCCGGCCTTATTTCCAGTCAGGGCATCGCGGTGTCCATTCCACTTGAGGCCGCAAACTCAGGGTCCCTCTCACATACCTAGAGCTGAGAGAAGCCTCCTCTTGAGGTGCTTGTGGTAAGGTGGTATTCCTCTGGAGTCGAAGCCAGGGACTAACCTCTCATCTCGAGTTGATTTTTGGTCCATGGAGCTCTTTCGTGTTGCTACAGTGAACTCAGGATTCCTCTAGCCTTGAAACAGTGTTCTTGGGGTTTCTCTGGAGTGCCATCAAGGAAATCAAGGCTCCTTTCATGTGTGATGTGCAACACGGAATTGCTCTGCATGCAGTGCAGGGGAATCGGGCCTCATCTCGCGGCGAGGGGGAAGTCTCATGGTTTTACTCGAGTTGCGGTGGGAACCTGGGGTATATTCTCGAATTACGACGGGGATGGCCCTTCCACCCTCGTGTTTGTTCAGCGACGTCAGGACTCCTGCCTAGTTACGAGGGACAGCGCGGGATTCTCCTCGAGGCTTGGCAGGACAATTGGGACGCCTCTCCAGCTGAGGCGGGAGACCAAGGGTCCCTTTCCACGTGCCACAGGAATCCTGGGACTCCTATCAAGGTTCATGAGGAGTCAGGCATCGTTTCCTTTGGAGGCACTGATCTCCGCCTACCTCTGGAGTTTTCAAAGAATGTGAGGCCTTCGGTCGCAATGAGGTGGGGAACGAGGTCTTTCTCTGTGGTCTCCACAGGGGATTCAGACATCCTTTCGTCTTGGGAGATGCAAGACGAGCCTGCATTCAAGTCACTGCAGGGATATCCGGCCTTATTTCGCGTCAGGGCATCGCAGTGTCCATTCCACTTGAGGCCGCAAACTCAGGGTCCCTCTCACATACCTAGAGCTGAGAGAAGCCTCCTCTTGAGGTGCTTGTGGTAAGGTGGTATTCCTCTGGAGTCGAAGCCAGGGACTAACCTCTCATCTCGAGTTGATTTTTGGTCCACGGAGCTCTTACGTGTTGCTACAGTGACCTCAGGATCCCTCTAGCCTTGAAACAGTGTTCTTGGGGTTTCTCTGGAGTGCCATCAAGGAAATCAAGGCTCCTTTCATTTTTGATGTGCAACACGGAATTGCTCTGCATGCAGTGCAGCGGAATCGGGCCTCATCTCACGGCGAGGGGGAAGACTCATGGTTTTTCTCGAGTTGCGGCGAGAACCTGGGGTATATTCTCGAGTTACGACGGGGATGGCCCTTCCACCCACGTGTTTGTTCAGCGCCGTCAGGACTCCTGCCTAGTTGCGAGAGACAACTCGGGATTCTCCTCGAGGCTTGGCAGGGAAATTGGAACGCCTCTCCATCTGAGCGGGAGACCAAGGGTCCCTTTCCACGTGCCAAAGGAATCCTGGGACTCCTATCAAGTTTCACGAGAAGGCAGGTATCCTGTCCTTTGGAGGCACTGATCTCCGCGTACCTCTGGAGTTTTCATAGGATGTGAGGCCTCCGGTCGCGATGAGGTGGGGAACTAGGTCTTTCTCTGTGGTCTCCCCATGGGATTCAGACATCCTTTCGTCTTGGGAGATGCAAGACGAGCCTGCATTCAAGTCACTGCAGGGATATCCGGCCTTATTTCGAGTCAGGGCATCGCGGTGTCCATTCCACTTGAGGCCGCAAACTCAGGGTCCCTCTCACATAGTTAGAGCTGAGAGAAGCCTCCTCTTGAGGTGCTTGTGGTAAGGTGGTATTCCTCTGGAGTCGAAGCCAGGGACTAACCTCTCATCTCGAGTTGATTTTTGGTCCACGGAGCTCTTTCGTGTTGCTACAGTGACCTCAGGATCCCTCTAGCCTTGAAACAGTGTTCTTGGGGATTCTCTGGAGTGCCATCAAGGAAATCAAGGCTCCTTTCATGTGTGATGTGCAACACGGAATTGCTCTGCACGCAGTGAAGGGGAATCTGGCCTCATCTCGTGGCGAGGGGGAAGTCTCATGGTTTTTTTCGAGTTGCGGCGGAAACCTGGGGTATATTCTCGAGTTACGACGGGGATGGCCCTTCCACACACGTGTTTGTTCAGCGACGTAGGGACTCCTGCCTAGTTGCAAGGGACAACTCGGGATTCTCCTCGAGGCTTGGCAGGGCAATTGGATCGCCTCTCCAGCTGAGGCGGGAGATCAAGGGTCCCTTTCCACGTGCCACAGGAATCCTGGAACTCCTATCAAGTTTCATGAGGAGTCAGGCATCTTTTCCTTGGGAGGCACTGTTCTCCGCGTACCTCTGGAGTTTTCAAAGGATGTGAGGCCTCCGGTCGCAATGAGGTGGGAACTAGGTCTTTCTCTATGGTATCCACAGGGGATTCAGACATCCATTTGTCTTGGGTGATGCAAGACGAGCCTGCATTCAAGTCACTGCAGGGATATCCGGCCTTATTTCGCCTCAGGGCATCGCAGTGTCCATTCCACTTGAGACCGCAAACTCAGGGTCCCTCTCACATACCTAGAGCTTGGAGAAGCCTCCTCTTGAGGTGCTTGTGGTAAGGTGGTATTCCTCTGGAGTCGAAGCCAGGGACTAACCTCTCATCTCGAGTTGATTTTTGGTCCACGGAGCTCTTTCTTGTTGCTACAGTGACTTCAGGATCCCTCTAGCCTTGAAACAGTGTTCTTGGGGTTTCTCTGGAGTGCCATCAAGGAAATCAAGGCTCCTTTCATGTGTGATGTGCAACACGGAATTGCTCTGCACGCAGTGTAGGGGAATCGGGCCTCATCTCGCGGCGAGGGGGAAGTCTCATGGTTTTTCTCGAGTTGCGGCGGGAACCTGGGGTATATTCTCGAGTTACGACGGGGATGGCCCTTCCACCCACGTGTTTGTTCAGCGACGCAGGACTCCTGCCTAGTTGCGAGGGACAACTCGGAATTCTCCTCGAGGCTTGGCAGGGCAATTGGGACGCATCTCCAGCTGAGGCGGGAGACCAAGGGTCCCTTTCCACGTGCCACAGGAATACTGGGACTCCTATCAAGTTTCAGAGGAGTCAGGCATCGTCTCCTTTGGAGGCACTGATCTCCGCGTACCTCTGGAGTTTTCAAAGGATGAGAGGCCTCCGGTCGCGATGAGGTGGGGAACTAGGTCTTTCTCTGTGGTCTCCACAGGGGATTCAGACATCCTTTCATCTTGGGAGATGCAAGACGAGCCTGCATTCAAGTTACTGCAGGGATATCCGGCCTTATTTCGAGTCAGGGCTTCGCGGTGTCCATTCCACTTGAGGCCGCAAACTCAGGGTCCCTCTCACATACCTAGAGCTGAGAGAAGCCTCCTCTTGAGGTGCTTGTGGTAAAGTGGTATTCCTCTGGAGTCGAAGCCAGGGACTAACCCCTCATCTCGAGTTGATTTTTGGTCCACGGTGCTCTTTCATGTTGCCACAGTGACCTCAGGATCCCTCTAGCCTTGAAACAGTGTTCTTGGGGTTTCTCTGGAGAGCCATGAAGGAAATCAAGGCTCCTTTCATGTGTGATGTGCAACACGGAATTGCTCTGCACGCAGTGCAGGGGAATCAGGCCTAATTTACGGCGAGGGGGAAGTCTCATGGTTTTTTTCGAGTTGCGGCGGAAACCTGGGGTATATTCTCGAGTTACGACGGGGATGGCCCTTCCACACACGTGTTTGTTCAGCGACGTAGGGACTCCTGCCTAGTTGCAAGGGACAACTCGGGATTCTCCTCGAGGCTTGGCAGGGCAATTGGGACGCCTCTCCAGCTGAGGCGGGAGATCAAGGGTCCCTTTCCACGTGCCACAGGAATCCTGGGACTCCTATCAAGTTTCATGAGGAGTCAGGCATCTTTTCCTTGGGAGGCACTGTTCTCCGCGTACCTCTGGAGTTTTCAAAGGATGTGAGGCCTCCGGTCGCAATGAGGTGGGAACTAGGTCTTTCTCTATGGTATCCACAGGGGATTCAGACATCCATTTGTCTTGGGTGATGCAAGACGAGCCTGCATTCAAGTCACTGCAGGGATATCCGGCCTTATTTCGCCTCAGGGCATCGCAGTGTCCATTCCACTTGAGACCGCAAACTCAGGGTCCCTCTCACATACCTAGAGCTTAGAGAAGCCTCCTCTTGAGGTGCTTGTGGTAAGGTGGTATTCCTCTGGAGTCGAAGCCAGGGACTAACCTCTCATCTCGAGTTGATTTTTGGTCCACGGAGCTCTTTCTTGTTGCTACAGTGACTTCAGGATCCCTCTAGCCTTGAAACAGTGTTCTTGGGGTTTCTCTGGAGTGCCATCAAGGAAATCAAGGCCTCTTTCATGTGTGATGTGCAACACGGAATTGCTCTGCACGCAGTGTAGGGGAATCGGGCCTCATCTCGCGGCGAGGGGGAAGTCTCATGGTTTTTCTCGAGTTGCGGCGGGAACCTGGGGTATATTCTCGAGTTACGACGGGGATGGCCCTTCCACCCACGTGTTTGTTCAGCGACGCAGGACTCCTGCCTAGTTGCGAGGGACAACTCGGAATTCTCCTCGAGGCTTGGCAGGGCAATTGGGACGCCTCTCCAGCTGAGGCGGGAGACCAAGGGTCCCTTTCCACGTGCCACAGGAATCCTGGGACTCCTATCAAGTTTCACGAGGAGTCAGGCATCGTCTCCTTTGGAGGCAATGATCTCCGCGTACCTCTGGAGTTTTCATAGGATGTGAGGCCTCCGGTCGCGATGAGGTGGGGAACTAGGTCTTTTTCTGTGGTCTCCCCATGGGATTCAGACATCCTTTCGTCTTGGGAGATGCAAGACGAGCCTGCATTCAAGTCACTGTAGGGATATCCGGCCTTATTTCGAGTCAGGGCATCGCGGTGTCCATTCCACTTGAGGCCGCAAACTCAGGGTCCCTCTCACATACCTAGAGCTTGGAGAAGCCTCCTCTTGAGGTGCTTGTGGTAAGGTGGTATTCCTCTGGAGTCGAAGCCAGGGACTAACCTCTCATCTCGAGTTGATTTTTGGTCCACGGAGCTCTTTCTTGTTGCTACAGTGACTTCAGGATCCCTCTAGCCTTGAAACAGTGTTCTTGGGGTTTCTCTGGAGTGCCATCAAGGAAATCAAGGCTCCTTTCATGTGTGATGTGCAACACGGAATTGCTCTGCACGCAGTGTAGGGGAATCGGGCCTCATCTCGCGGCGAGGGGGAAGTCTCATGGTTTTTCTCGAGTTGCGGCGGGAACCTGGGGTATATTCTCGAGTTACGACGGGGATGGCCCTTCCACCCACGTGTTTGTTCAGCGACGCAGGACTCCTGCCTAGTTGCGAGGGACAACTCGGAATTCTCCTCGAGGCTTGGCAGGGCAATTGGGACGCATCTCCAGCTGAGGCGGGAGACCAAGGGTCCCTTTCCACGTGCCACAGGAATACTGGGACTCCTATCAAGTTTCAGAGGAGTCAGGCATCGTCTCCTTTGGAGGCACTGATCTCCGCGTACCTCTGGAGTTTTCAAAGGATGAGAGGCCTCCGGTCGCGATGAGGTGGGGAACTAGGTCTTTCTCTGTGGTCTCCACAGGGGATTCAGACATCCTTTCATCTTGGGAGATGCAAGACGAGCCTGCATTCAAGTTACTGCAGGGATATCCGGCCTTATTTCGAGTCAGGGCTTCGCGGTGTCCATTCCACTTGAGGCCGCAAACTCAGGGTCCCTCTCACATACCTAGAGCTGAGAGAAGCCTCCTCTTGAGGTGCTTGTGGTAAAGTGGTATTCCTCTGGAGTCGAAGCCAGGGACTAACCCCTCATCTCGAGTTGATTTTTGGTCCACGGTGCTCTTTCATGTTGCCACAGTGACCTCAGGATCCCTCTAGCCTTGAAACAGTGTTCTTGGGGTTTCTCTGGAGAGCCATGAAGGAAATCAAGGCTCCTTTCATGTGTGATGTGCAACACGGAATTGCTCTGCACGCAGTGCAGGGGAATCAGGCCTAATTTACGGCGAGGGGGAAGTCTCATGGTTTTTTTCGAGTTGCGGCGGAAACCTGGGGTATATTCTCGAGTTACGACGGGGATGGCCCTTCCACACACGTGTTTGTTCAGCGACGTAGGGACTCCTGCCTAGTTGCAAGGGACAACTCGGGATTCTCCTCGAGGCTTGGCAGGGCAATTGGGACGCCTCTCCAGCTGAGGCGGGAGATCAAGGGTCCCTTTCCACGTGCCACAGGAATCCTGGGACTCCTATCAAGTTTCATGAGGAGTCAGGCATCTTTTCCTTGGGAGGCACTGTTCTCCGCGTACCTCTGGAGTTTTCAAAGGATGTGAGGCCTCCGGTCGCAATGAGGTGGGAACTAGGTCTTTCTCTATGGTATCCACAGGGGATTCAGACATCCATATGTCTTGGGTGATGCAAGACGAGCCTGCATTCAAGTCACTGCAGGGATATCCGGCCTTATTTCGCCTCAGGGCATCGCAGTGTCCATTCCACTTGAGACCGCAAACTCAGGGTCCCTCTCACATACCTAGAGCTTAGAGAAGCCTCCTCTTGAGGTGCTTGTGGTAAGGTGGTATTCCTCTGGAGTCGAAGCCAGGGACTAACCTCTCATCTCGAGTTGATTTTTGGTCCACGGAGCTCTTTCTTGTTGCTACAGTGACTTCAGGATCCCTCTAGCCTTGAAACAGTGTTCTTGGGGTTTCTCTGGAGTGCCATCAAGGAAATCAAGGCCTCTTTCATGTGTGATGTGCAACACGGAATTGCTCTGCACGCAGTGTAGGGGAATCGGGCCTCATCTCGCGGCGAGGGGGAAGTCTCATGGTTTTTCTCGAGTTGCGGCGGGAACCTGGGGTATATTCTCGAGTTACGACGGGGATGGCCCTTCCACCCACGTGTTTGTTCAGCGACGCAGGACTCCTGCCTAGTTGCGAGGGACAACTCGGAATTCTCCTCGAGGCTTGGCAGGGCAATTGGGACGCCTCTCCAGCTGAGGCGGGAGACCAAGGGTCCCTTTCCACGTGCCACAGGAATCCTGGGACTCCTATCAAGTTTCACGAGGAGTCAGGCATCGTCTCCTTTGGAGGCAATGATCTCCGCGTACCTCTGGAGTTTTCATAGGATGTGAGGCCTCCGGTCGCGATGAGGTGGGGAACTAGGTCTTTTTCTGTGGTCTCCCCATGGGATTCAGACATCCTTTCGTCTTGGGAGATGCAAGACGAGCCTGCATTCAAGTCACTGTAGGGATATCCGGCCTTATTTCGAGTCAGGGCATCGCGGTGTCCATTCCACTTGAGGCCGCAAACTCAGGGTCCCTCTCACATACCTAGAGCTGAGAGAAGCCTCCTCTTGAGGTGCTTGTGGTAAGGTGGTATTCCTCTGGACTCGAAGCCAGGGACTAACCTCTCATCTCGAGTTGATTTTTGTCCACGGAGCTCTTTCGTGTTGCTACAGTGACCTCAGGATCCCTCTAGCCTTGAAACAGTGTTCTTGGGGTTTCTCTGGAGTGCCATCAAGGAAATCAAGGCTCCTTTCATGTGTGATGTGCAACACGGAATTGCTCTGCACGCAGTGAAGGGGAATCGGGCCTCATCTCGCGGCGAGGGGGAAGTCTCATGGTTTTTTTCGAGTTGCGGCGGGAACCTGGGGTCTATTCTCGAGTTACGACGGAGATGGCCCTTCCACACACGTGTTTGTTCAGCGACGTCAGGACTCCTGCCTAATTGCAAGGGACAACTCAGGATTCTCCTGAGGCTTGGCAGGGCAATTGGGACGCCTCTCCAGCTGAGGCGGGAGACCAAGGGTCCCTTTCCACGTGCCACAGGAATCCTGGGACTCCTATCAAGGTTCATGAGGAGTCAGGCATCGTTTCCTTTGGAGGCACTGATCTCCGCCTACCTCTGGAGTTTTCAAAGAATGTGAGGCCTTCGGTCGCAATGAGGTGGGGAACGAGGTCTTTCTCTGTGGTCTCCACAGGGGATTCAGACATCCTTTCGTCTTGGGAGATGCAAGACGAGCCTGCATTCAAGTCACTGCAGGGATATCCGGCCTTATTTCGCGTCAGGGCATCGCAGTGTCCATTCCACTTGAGGCCGCAAACTCAGGGTCCCTCTCACATACCTAGAGCTGAGAGAAGCCTCCTCTTGAGGTGCTTGTGGTAAGGTGGTATTCCTCTGGAGTCGAAGCCAGGGACTAACCTCTCATCTCGAGTTGATTTTTGGTCCACGGAGCTCTTACGTGTTGCTACAGTGACCTCAGGATCCCTCTAGCCTTGAAACAGTGTTCTTGGGGTTTCTCTGGAGTGCCATCAAGGAAATCAAGGCTCCTTTCATTTTTGATGTGCAACACGGAATTGCTCTGCATGCAGTGCAGCGGAATCGGGCCTCATCTCACGGCGAGGGGGAAGACTCATGGTTTTTCTCGAGTTGCGGCGAGAACCTGGGGTATATTCTCGAGTTACGACGGGGATGGCCCTTCCACCCACGTGTTTGTTCAGCGACGTCAGGACTCCTGCCTAGTTGCGAGAGACAACTCGGGATTCTCCTCGAGGCTTGGCAGCGAAATTGGAACGCCTCTCCATCTGAGCGGGAGACCAAGGGTCCCTTTCCACGTGCCAAAGGAATCCTGGGACTCCTATCAAGTTTCACGAGAAGGCAGGTATCCTGTCCTTTGGAGGCACTGATCTCCGCGTACCTCTGGAGTTTTCATAGGATGTGAGGCCTCCGGTCGCGATGAGGTGGGGAACTAGGTCTTTCTCTGTGGTCTCCCCATGGAATTCAGACATCCTTTCGTCTTGGGAGATGCAAGACGAGCCTGCATTCAAGTCACTGCAGGGATATCCGGCCTTATTTCGAGTCAGGGCATCGCGGTGTCCATTCCACTTGAGGCCGCAAACTCAGAGTCCCTCTCACATAGTTAGAGCTGAGAGAAGCCTCCTCTTGAGGTGCTTGTGGTAAGGTGGTATTCCTCTGGAGTCGAAGCCAGGGACTAACCTCTCATCTCGAGTTGATTTTTGGTCCACGGAGCTCTTTCGTGTTGCTACAGTGACCTCAGGATCCCTCTAGCCTTGAAACAGTGTTCTTGGGGATTCTCTGGAGTGCCATCAAGGAAATCAAGGCTCCTTTCATGTGTGATGTGCAACACGGAATTGCTCTGCACGCAGTGAAGGGGAATCGGGCCTCATCTCGTGGCGAGGGGGAAGTCTCATGGTTTCTCTCGAGTTTCGGCGGGAACCTGGGGTATATTCTCGAGTTACGACGGGGATGGCCCTTCCACACAAGTGTTTGTTCAGCGACGTCAGGACTCCTGCCTAGTTGCGAGGGACAACTCGGGATTCTCCTCGAGGCTTGGCAGGGCATTTGGGACGCCTCTCCAGCTGAGGCGGGGGACCAAGTGTCCCTTTCCACGTGCCACAGGAATCCTGGGACTCCTATCAAGTTTCACGAGGAGTCAGGCATCGTCTCCTTTGGAGGCACTGATGTCCGCGTACCTCTGAAGTTTTCAAAGGATGTGAGGCCTCTGGTCGCCTTGAAGTGGGAACTAGGTCTTTCTCTGTGGTCTCCACAGGAGATTCAGACATCCTTTCGTCTTGGGAGATGCAAGACGAGCCTGCATTCAAGTCACTGCAGGGATATCCGGCCTTATTTCGCGTCAGGGCATCGCAGTGTCCATTCCACTTGAGGCCGCAAACTCAGGGTCCCTCTCACATACCTAGAGCTGAGAGAAGCCTCCTCTTGAGGTGCTTGTGGTAAGGTGGTATTCCTCTGGAGTCGAAGCCAGGGACTAACCTCTCATCTCGAGTTGATTTTTGGTCCACGGAGCTCTTACGTGTTGCTACAGTGACCTCAGGATCCCTTAGCCTTGAAACAGTGTTCTTGGGGTTTCTCTGGAGTGCCATCAAGGAAATCAAGGCTCCTTTCATGTGTGATGTGCAACACGGAATTGCTCTGCACGCAGTGTAGGGGAATCGGGCCTCATCTCGCGGCGAGGGGGAAGTCTCATGGTTTTTCTCGAGTTGCGGCGGGAACCTGGGGTATATTCTCGAGTTACGATGGGGATGGCCCTTCCAACCACGTGTTTGTTCAGCGACGTCAGGACTCGTGCCTAGTTGCGAGGGACAACTCGGGATTCTCCTCGAGGCTTGGCAGGGCAATTGGGACTCCTCTCCAGCTGAGCCGGGAAACCAAGGGTCCCTTTCCACGTGCCACAGGAATCCTGGGACTCCTATCAAGTTTCACGAGGAGTCAGGCATCGTCTCCTTTGGAGGCACTGATCTCTGCGTACCTCTGGAATTTTCAAAGGATGTGAGGCCTCCGGTCGCGATGCGGTGGGGAACTAGTTCTTTCTCTGTTGTCTCCACAGGGGATTCAGACATCCTTTCGTCTTCGGAAATGCAAGACGAGCCTGCATTCATGTCACTGCAGGGATATCCGGCCTTATTTCACGTCAGGACATCGCAGTGTCCATTCCACTTGAGGCCGCAAACTCAGGGTCCCTCTCACATAGCTAGAGTTGAGAGAAGCCTCCTCTTGAGGTGCTTGTGGTAAGGTGGTATTCCTCTGGAGTCGAAGCCAGGGACTAACCTCTCATCTCGAGTGGATTTTTGGTCCACGGAGTTCTTTCGTGTTGCTACAGTGACCTCAGGATACCTCTAGCCTTGAAACAGTGTTCTTGGGGTTTCTCTGGAGTGCCATCAAGGAAATCAAGGCTCCTTTCATGTGTGATGTGCAACTCGGAATTGCTCTGCACGCAGTGCAGGGGAATCGGGCCTCATCTCGCGACGAGGGGGAAGTCTCATGGTTTTTCTCGAGTTGCGGCGGGAACCTGGGGTATATTCTCGAGTTACGACGGGGATGGCCCTTCCACACAAGTGTTTGTTCAGCGACGGCAGAACTCCTGCCTAGTTGCGAGGGACAACTCGGGATTCTCCTCGAGGCTTGGCAGGGAAATTGGGACGCCTCTCCAGCTGAGGCGGGAGATCAAGGGTCCCTTTCCACGTGCCACAGAAATCCTGGGACTCCTATCAAGTTTCATGAGGAGTCAGGCATCGTCTCCTTTTTAGGCACTGTTCTCCGCGTACCTCTGGAGTTTTCAAAGGATGTGAGGCCTCCGGTCGCCATGAGGTGGGAACTAGGTCTTTCTCTATGGTATCCACAGGGGATTCAGACATCCATTCGTCTTGGGAGATGCAAGACGAGCCTGCATTCAAGTCACTGCAGGGATATCCGGCCTTATTTCGCGTCAGGGCATCGCAGTGTCCATTCCACTTGAGGCCGCAAACTCAGGGTCCCTCTCACATACCTAGAGCTGAGGGAAGCCTTCTCTTGAGGTGCTTGTGGTAAGGTGGTATTCCTCTGGAGTCGAAGCCAGGGACTAACCTCTCATCTCGAGTTGATTTTTGGTCCACGGAGCTCTTTCTTGTTGCTACAGTGACTTCAGGATCCCTCTAGCCTTGAAACAGTGTTCTTGGGGTTTCTCTGGAGTGCCATCAAGGAAATCAAGGCTCCTTTCATGTGTGATGTGCAACACGGAATTGCTCTGCACGCAGTGTAGGGGAATCGGGCCTCATATCGCGGCGAGGGGGAAGTCTCATGGTTTTTCTCGAGTTGCGGCGGGAACCTGGGGTATATTCTCGAGTTACGACGGGGATGGCCCTTCCACCCACGTGTTTGTTCAGCGACGCAGGACTCCTGCCTACTTGCGAGGGACAACTCGGAATTCTCCTCGAGGCTTGGCAGGGCAATTGGGACGCCTCTCCAGCTGAGGCGGGAGACCAAGGGTCCCTTTCCACGTGCCACAGGAATCCTGGGACTCCTATCAAGTTTCACGAGGAGTCAGGCATCGTCTCCTTTGGAGGCACTGATCTCCGCGTACCTCTGGAGTTTTCAAAGGATGTGAGGCCTCCGGTCTTGATGAGGTGGGGAACTAGGTCTTTCTCTGTGGTCTCCACAGGGGATTCAGACATCCTTTCGTCTTAGGAGATGCAAGACGAGCCTGCATTCATGTCACTGCAGGGATATCCTGCCTTATTTTGCGTCAGGGCATCGCAGTGTCCATTCCCCTTGAGGTCGTAAAATCAGGGTCCCTCTCACATACCTAGAGCTGAGAGAAGCCTCCTCTTGAAGTGCTTGTGGTAAGGTGTTATTCCTCTGGAGTCGAAGCCAGGGACTAACCTCTCATCTCGAGTTGATTTTTGGCCCATGGAGCTCTTTCGTGTTGCTACAGGGACCTCAGGATCCCTCTAACCTTGAAAGAGTGTTCTTGGGGTTTCTCTGGAGTTCCACCAAGGAAATCAAGGCTCCTTTCATGTGTGATGTGCAACACGGAATTGGTGTGCACGCAGTGCAGGGGAATCGGGCCTCATCTCGTGGCTAGGGGGAATTCTCATGCTTTTTCTCGAGTTGCGGTGGGCACCTGGGGTATATTCTCGAGTTACGACGGGGATGGCCCTTCCAGCCACGTGTTTGTTCAGCGACGTCAGGACTCCTGCCTAGTTGCGAGCGACAACTCGGGATTCTCCTCGAGGCTTGGCAGGGCAATTGGGACGCCTCTCCAGCTGAGGCGGGAGACCAAGGGTCCCTTTCCACGTGCCACAGGAATCCTGGGACTCCTATCAAGTTTCACGAGGAGTCAGGCATCGTCTCCTTTGGAGGCACTGATCTCCGCGTACCTCTGGAGTTTTCAAAGGATGTCAGGCATCCGGTCGCGATGAGGTGGGGAACTAGGTCTTTCTCTGTGGTCTGCACAGGGGATTCAGACATCCTTTCGTCTTGGGAGATGCAAGACGAGCCTGCATTCAAGTCACTGCAGGGATATCCGGCCTTATTTCGAGTCAGGGCATCGCAGTGTCCATTCCACTTGAGGCCGCAAACTCAGGGTCCCTCTCACATACCTAGAGCTGAGAGAAGCCTCCTCTTGAGGTGCTTGTGGTAAGGTGGTATTCCTCTGGAGTCGAAGCCAGGGACTAACCTCTCATCTCGAGTTGATTTTTGGTCCACGGAGCTCTTACGTGTTGCTACAGTGACCTCAGGATCCCTCTAGCCTTGAAACAGTGTTCTTGGGGTTTCTCTGGAGTGCCATCAAGGAAATCAAGGCTCCTTTCATTTTTGATGTGCAACACGGAATTGCTCTGCATGCAGTGCAGCGGAATCGGGCCTCATCTCACGGCGAGGGGGAAGACTCATGGTTTTTCTCGAGTTGCGGTGAGAACCTGTTGAATATTCTCGAGTTACGACGGGGATGGCCCTTCCACCCACGTGTTTGTTCAGCGACGTCAGGACTCCTGCCTAGTTGCGAGGGACAACTCGGGATTCTCCTCGAGGCTTGGCAGGGCAATTGGAACGCCTCTCCATCTGAGCGGGAGACCAAGGGTCCCTTTCCACGTGCCACAGGAATCCTGGGACTCCTATCAAGTTTCACGAGGAGGCAGGCATCGTCTCCTTTAGAGGCACTGATCTCCGCGTACCTCTGGAGTTTTCAAAGGATGTGAGGCCTCCGGTCGCGAAGAGGTGGGGAACTAGGTCTTTCTCTGTGGTCTCCACATGGGATTCAGACATCCTTTCGTCTTGGGAGATGCAAGACGAGCCTGCATTCAAGTCACTGCAGGGATATCCGGCCTTATTTCGAGTCAGGGCATCGCGGTGTCCATTCCACTTGAGGCCGCAAACTCAGGGTCCCTCTCACGTATCTAGAGCTGAGAGAAGCCTCCTCTTGAGGTGCTTGTGGTAAGGTGGTATTCCTCTGGAGTCGAAGCCAGGGACTAACCTCTCATCTCGAGTTGATTTTTGGTCCACGGAGCTCTTTTGTGTTGATACAGTGACCTCAGGATCCCTCTAGCCTTGAAACAGTGTTCTTGGGGTTTCTTTGGAGTGCCATCAAAGAAATCAAGGCTCCTTTCATGTGTGATGTGCAACACGGAATTGCTCTGCACGCAGTGCAGGGGAATCGGGCCTCATCTCGCGGCGAGGGGGAAGTCTCATGGTTTTCCTCGAGTTGCGGCGGGAACCTGGAGTATATTCTCGAGTTCCGACGGGGATGGCCCTTTCACACACGTGTTTGTTCAGCGACGGCAGGACTCCTGCCTAGTTGCGAGGGACAACTCGGGATTCTCCTCGAGGGTTGGCAGGGCAATTGGGACGCCTCTCCAGCTGAGGCGGGAGACAAAGGGTCACTTTCCATGTGCCACAGGAATCCTGGGACTCCTATCACGAGGAGTCAGGCATCGTCTCCTTTGGAGGCACTGATCTCCGCATACCTCTGGAGTTTTCAAAGGATGTGAGGCCTCCGGTCGCCATGAGGTGGGGAACTAGGTCTTTCTCTGTGGTCTCCACAGGGGATTCAGACATCCTTTCATCTTGGGAGATGCAAGACGAGCCTGCATTCAAGTCACTGCAGGGATTTCCGGCGTTATTTCCCTTCAGGGCATCGCAGAGTCCATTCCACTTGAGGCCGCAAAATCAGGGTCCCTCTCACATACCTAGAGCTGAGAGAAGCCTCCTCTTGAGGTGCTTGTGGTAAGGTGGTACTCCTCTGGAGTCGAAGCCAGGGACTAACCTCTCATCTCGAGTTGATTTTTGGTCCACGGAGCTCTTTTGTGTTGATACAGTGACCTCAGGATCCCTCTAGCCTGGAAACAGTGTTCTTGGGGTTTCTCTGGAGTGCCAACAAGGAAATCAAGGCTCCTTTCATGTGTGATGTGCAACACGGAATTGCTCTGCACGCAGTGCAGGGGAATCGGGCCTCATCTCGTGGCTAGGGGGAATTCTCATGCTTTTTCTCGAGTTGCGGTGGGAACCTGGGGTATATTCTCGAGTTACGACGGGGATGGCCCTTCCAGCCACGTGTTTGTTCAGCGACGTCAGGACTCCTGCCTAGTTGCGAGCGACAACTCGGGATTCTCCTCGAGGCTTGGCAGGGCAATTGGGACGCCTCTCCAGCTGAGGTGGGAGACCAAGGGTCCCTTTCCACGTGCCACAGGAATCCTGGGACTCCTATCAAGTTTCACGAGGAGTCAGGCATCGTCTCCTTTGGAGGCACTGATCTCCGCGTACCTCTGGAGTTTTCAAAGGATGTCAGGCATCCGGTCGCGATGAGGTGGGGAACTAGGTCTTTCTCTGTGGTCTGCACAGGGGATTCAGACATCCTTTCGTCTTGGGAGATGCAAGACGAGCCTGCATTCAAGTCACTGCAGGGATATCCGGCCTTATTTCGAGTCAGGGCATCGCGGTGTCCATTCCACTTGAGGCCGCAAACTCAGGGTCCCTCTCACATACCTAGAGCTGAGAGAAGCCTCCTCTTGAGGTGCTTGTGGTAAGGTGGTATTCCTCTGGAGTCGAAGCCAGGGAATAACCTCTCATCTTGAGTTGATTTTTGGTCCACGGAGCACTTTCATGTTGCTACAGTGACCTCAGGATCCCTCTAGCCTTGAAACAGTGTTCTTGGGGTTTCTCTGTAGTGCCATGAAGGAAATCAAGGCTCCTTTCATGTGCGATGTGCAACACGGAATTGGTCTGTACGCAGTGCAGGGGAATCTGGCCTCATCTCGCGGCGAGGGGGAAGTCTCATGGTTTTTCTCGAGTTGCGGCGGGAACCTGGGGTATATTCTCGAGTTACAACGGGGATGGCCCTTCCACCCAGGTGTTAGTTCAGCCACGTCAGGACTCCTGGCTAGTTGCGAGGGACAACTCGGGATTCTCCTCGAGGCTTGGCAGGGCAATTGGGACGCCTCTCCAGCTGAGGCGGGAGACCAAAGGTCCCTTTCCACGCGCCACAGGAATCCTGGGACTCCTATCAAGTTTCACGAGGAGTCAGACATCGACTCCATTGGAAGCACTCATCTCCGCGTACCTCTGGAGATTTCAAAGGATGTGAGGCCTCCGGTCACGATGAGGTGGGGAACTAGGTCTTTCTCTGTGGTCTCCACAGGGGATTCAGACATCATTTCGTCTTGGGACATGCAAGATGAGCCTGCATTCAAGTCACTGCAGGGATATCCGGCCTTATTTCCAGTCAGGGCATCGCGGTGTCCTTTCCACTTGAGGCCGCTAACTCAGGGTCCCTCTCACATACCTAAAGCTGAGAGAAGCCTCCTCTTGAGGTGCTTATGGTAAGGTGGTATTCCTCTGAGTCGAAGCCAGGGACTAACCTCTCATCTCGAGTTGATTTTTGGTCCACAGAGCTCTTTCGTGTTGCTACAGTGACCTCAGGATCCCTCTAGCCTTGAAACAGTGTTCTTGGGGTTTCTCTGTAGTGCCATCAAGGAAATCAAGGCTCCTTTCATGTTTGATGTGCAACACGGAATTTCTCTGCACGCAGTGCAGGGGAATCGGGCCTCATCTCGCGGCGAGGGGGAAGTCTCATGGTTTTTCTCTAGTTGCGGCGGGAACCTGGGGTATATTCTTGAGTTACGACGGGGATGGCCCTTCCACCCACGTGTTTGTTCAGCGACGTCAGGACTCCTGCCTAGTTGCGAGGGAGATCTCGGGATTCTCCTCGAGGCTTGGCAGGGCAATTTTGACGCCTCTCCAGCTGAGGCGGGAGACCAAGGGTCCCTTTCCATGTGCCACAGAATCCTGGGACTCCTACCAAGTTTCACGAGGAATCAGGCATCGTCTCCTTTGGAGGCACTGATCTCCGCGTACCTCTGGAGTTTTCAAAGGATGTGAGGCCTCCGGTCGCGATGATGTTGGGAACTAGGTCTTTCTCTGTGGTCTCCACAGGGGATTCACACATCCTTTCATCTTGGGAGATGCAAGACGAGCCTGCATTCATGTCACTGCAGGGATATCCGGCCTTATTTTGGGTCAGGGCATCGCAGTGTCCATTCCCCTTGAGGTCGTAAAATCAGGGTCCCTCTCACATACCTAGAGCTGAGAGAAGCCTCCTCTTGAAGTGCTTGTGGTAAGGTGTTATTCCTCTGGAGTCGAAGCCAGGGACTAACCTCTCATCTCGAGTTGATTTTTGGCCCATGGAGCTCTTTCGTGTTGCTACAGGGACCTCAGGATCCCTCTAACCTTGAAAGAGTGTTCTTGGGGTTTCTCTGGAGTTCCACCAAGGAAATCAAGGCTCCTTTCATGTGTGATGTGCAACACGGAATTGCTCTGCACGCAGTGCAGGGGAATCGGGCCTCATCTCGTGGCGAGGGGGAATTCTCATGGTTTTTCTCGAGTTGCGATGGGAACCTGGGGTATATTCTCGAGTTACGACGGGGATGGCCCTTCCAGCCACGTGTTTGTTCAGCGACGTCAGGACTCCTGCCTAGTTGCGAGCGACAACTCGGGATTCTCCTCGAGGCTTGGCAGGGCAATTGGGACGCCTCTCCAGCTGAGGCGGGAGACCAAGGGTCCCTTTCCACGTGCCACAGGAATCCTGGGACTCCTATCAAGTTTCACGAGGAGTCAGGCATCGTCTCCTTTGGAGGCACTGATCTCCGCGTACCTCTGGAGTTTTCAAAGGATGTCAGGCATCCGGTCGCGATGAGGTGGGGAACTAGGTCTTTCTCTGTGGTCTGCACAGGGGATTCAGACATCCTTTCGTCTTGGGAGATGCAAGACGAGCCTGCATTCAAGTCACTGCAGGGATATCCGGCCTTATTTCGAGTCAGGGCATCGCGGTGTCCATTCCACTTGAGGCCGCAAACTCAGGGTCCCTCTCACATACCTAGAGCTGAGAGAAGCCTCCTCTTGAGGTGCTTGTGGTAAGGTGGTATTCCTCTGGAGTCGAAGCCAGGGAATAACCTCTCATCTCGAGTTGATTTTTGGTCCACGGAGCACTTTCATGTTGCTACAGTGACCTCAGGATCCCTCTAGCCTTGAAACAGTGTTCTTGGGGTTTCTCTGTAGTGCCATGAAGGAAATCAAGGCTCCTTTCATGTGCGATGTGCAACACGGAATTGGTCTGTACGCAGTGCAGTGGAATCTGGCCTCATCTCGCGGCGAGGGGGAAGTCTCATGGTTTTTCTCGAGTTGCGGCGGGAACCTGGGGTATATTGTCGAGTTACAACGGGGATGGCCCTTCCACCCAGGTGTTAGTTCAGCCACGTCAGGACTCCTGCCTAGTTGCGAGGGACAACTCGGGATTCTCCTCGAGGCTTGGCAGGGCAATTGGGACGCCTCTTCAGCTGAGGCGGGAGACCAAAGGTCCCTTTCCACGTGCCACAGGAATCCTGGGACTCCTATCAAGTTTCACGAGGAGTCAGACATCGACTCCATTGGAAGCACTGATCTCCGCGTACCTCTGGAGATTTCAAAGGATGTGAGGCCTCCGGACACGATGAGGTGGGGAACTAGGTCTTTCTCTGTGGTCTCCACAGGGGATTCAGACATCATTTCGTCTTGGGACATGCAAGATGAGCCTGCATTCAAGTCACTGCAGGGATATCCGGCCTTATTTCCAGTCAGGGCATCGCGGTGTCCTTTCCACTTGAGGCCGCTAACTCAGGGTCCCTCTCAAATACCTAAAGCTGAGAGAAGCCTCCTCTTGAGGTGCTTATGGTATGGTGGTATTCCTCTGAGTCGAAGCCAGGGACTAACCTCTCATCTCGAGTTGATTTTTGGTCCACGGAGCTCTTTCGTGTTGCTACAGTGACCTCAGGATCCCTCTAGCCTTGAAACAGTGTTCTTGGGGTTTCTCTGTAGTGCCATCAAGGAAATCAAGGCTCCTTTCATGTTTGATGTGCAACACGGAATTTCTCTGCACGCAGTGCAGGGGAATCGGGCCTCATCTCGCGGCGAGGGGAAAGTCTCATGGTTTTTCTCGAGTTGCGGCGGGAACCTGGGGTATATTCTCGAGTTACGACGGGGATGGCCCTTCCACCCACTTGTTTGTTCAGCGACGTCAGGACTCCTGCCTAGTTGCGAGGGAGATCTCGGGATTCTCCTCGAGGCTTGGCAGGGCAATTTTGACGCCTCTCCAGCTGAGGCGGGAGACCAAGGGTCCCTTTCCACGTGCCACAGAATCCTGGGACTCCTATCAAGTTTCACGAGGAATCAGGCATCGTCTCCTTTGGAGGCACTGATCTCCGCGTACCTCTGGAGTTTTCAAAGGATGTGAGGCCTCCGGTCGCGATGATGTGGGGAACTAGGTCTTTCTCTGTGGTCTCCACTGGGGATTCACACATCCTTTCATCTTGGGAGATGCAAGACGAGCCTGCATTCATGTCACTGCAGGGATATCCGGCCTTATTTTGGGTCAGGGCATCGCAGTGTCCATTCCCCTTGAGGTCGTAAAATCAGGGTCCCTCTCACATACCTAGAGCTGAGAGAAGCCTCCTCTTGAAGTGCTTGTGGTAAGGTGTTATTCCTCTGGAGTCGAAGCCAGGGACTAACCTCTCATCTCGAGTTGATTTTTGGCCCATGGAGCTCTTTCGTGTTGCTACAGGGACCTCAGGATCCCTCTAACCTTGAAAGAGTGTTCTTGGGGTTTCTCTGGAGTTCCACCAAGGAAATCAAGGCTCCTTTCATGTGTGATGTGCAACACGGAATTGGTGTGCATGCAGAGCAGGGGAATCGGGCCTCATCTCGTGGCGAGGGGGAATTCTCATGGTTTTTCTCGAGTTGCGGTGGGAACCTGGGGTATATTCTCGAGTTACGACGGGGATGGCCCTTCCAGCCACGTGTTTGTTCAGCGACGTCAGGACTCCTGCCTAGTTGCGAGGGACAACTCGGGATTCTCCTCGAGGCTTGGCAGGGCAATTGGGACGCCTCTCCAGGTGAGGCGGGAGACCAAGGATCCCTTTCCACGTGCCACAGGAATCCTGGGACTCCTATCAAGTTTCACGAGGAGTCAGGCATCGTCTCCTTTGGAGGCACTGATCTCCGCGTACCTCTGGAGTTTTCAAAGGATGTCAGGCATCCGGTCGCGATGAGGTGGGGAACTAGGTCTTTCTCTGTGGTCTACACAGGGGATTCAGACATCCTTTCGTCTTGGGAGATGCAAGACGAGCCTGCATTCAAGTCACTGCAGGGATATCCGGCCTTATTTCGAGTCAGGGCATCGCGGTGTCCATTCCACTTGAGGCCGCAAACTCAGGGTCCCTCTCACATACCTAGAGCTGAGAGAAGCCTCCTCTTGAGGTGCTTGTGGTAAGGTGGTATTCCTCTGGAGTCGAAGCCAGGGAATAACCTCTCATCTCGAGTTGATTTTTGGTCCACGGAGCACTTTTATGTTGCTACAATTACCCCAGGATCCCTCTAGCCTTGAAACAGTGTTCTTGGGGTTTCTCTGGAGTGCCATGAAGGAAATCAAGGCTCCTTTCATGTGCGATGTGCAACACGGAATTGGTCTGTACGCAGTGCAGGGGAATCTGGCCTCATCTCGCGGCGAGGGGGAAGTCTCATGGTTTTTCTCGAGTTGCGGCGGGAACCTGGGGTATATTCTCGAGTTACAACGGGGATGGCCCTTCCACCCAGGTGTTTGTTCAGCCACGTCAGGACTCCTGCCTAGTTGCGAGGGACAACTCGGGATTCTCCTCGAGGCTTGGCAGGGCAATTGGGACGCCTCTCCAGCTGAGGCGGGAGACCAAGGGTCCCTTTCCACGTGCCACAGGAATACTGGGACTCCTAAGAAGTTTAACGAGGAGTCAGACATCGACTCCATTGGAGGCACTGATCTCCGCGTACCTCTGGAGATTTCAAAGGATGTGAGGCCTCCGGTCACGATGAGGTGGGGAACTAGGTCTTTCTCTGTCGTCTCCACAGGTGATTCAGACATCATTTCGTCTTGGGACATGCAAGACGAGCCTGCATTCAAGTCACTGCAGGGATATCCGGCCTTATTTCGAGTCAGGGCATCGCGGTGTCCATTCCACTTGAGGCCGCAAACTCAGGGTCCCTCTCACATACCTAGAGCTGAGAGAAGGCTCCTCTTTGGGTACTTGTGGTAAGGTGGTATTCCTCTGGAGTCGAAGCCCGGGACTAACCTCTCATCTCGAGTTGATTTTTGGTCCACGGAGCTCTTTTGTGTGGCTACAGGTACCTCAGGATCCCTCTAGCCTTGAAACAGTGTTCTTGGGGTTTCTCTGGAGTGCCATCAAGGAAATCAAGGCTCCTTTCATGTGTGATGTGCAACCCGGAATTGCATTGCACGCAGTGCAGGGGAATCGGGCCTCATCTCTCGGCGAGGGGGAAGTCTCATGGTTTTTCTCGAGTTGCAGCGGGAACCTGGGGTATATTCTCGAGTTACGACGGGGCTGGCCCTTCCACCAACGTGTTTGTTCAGCGACGTCAGGACTCCTGCCTAGTTGCGAGGGACAACTCGGGATTCTCCTCGAGGCTTGGCAGGGCAATTGGGACGCCTCTCCAGCTGAGGCGGGAGACCAAGGGTCCCTTTCCACGTGCCACAGGAATCCTGGGACTCCTAAGAAGTTTCACGAGGAGTCAGGCATCGTCTCCTTTGAAGGAACTGATCTCCGCGTACCTCTGGATTTTTCAAAGGATGTGAGGCCTCCGGTTGCGATGAAGTGGGGATCTAGGTCTTTCTCTGTGGTCTCCACAGGGTATTCAGACATCCTTTCATCTTGGGAGATACAAGACGAGCCTGCATTCAAGTCACTGCAGGGATATCCGGCCTTATTTCGAGTAGGGCATCGTGCTGTCCATTCCACTTGAGGCCGCAAACTCAGGGTCCCTCTCACATACCTAGAGCTGAGAGAAGCCTCCACTTGAGGTGCTTGTGGTAAGGAGGTATTCCTCTGGAGTCGAACCCAGTGACTACCCTCTCATCTCGAGTTGATTTTTGGTCCACGGTGCTCTTTCTTGTTGCTACAGTGACCTCAGGATCCCTCTAGCCTTGAAAGAGTGTTCTTGTGGTTTCTCTGGAGTGCCATCAAGGAAATCAAGTCTCCTTTCATGTGTGATGTGCAACACGGAATTGCTCTGCACGCAGTGCAGGGGAATCGGGCCTCATCTAGCGGCGAGGGGGAAGTCTCATGGTTTATCTCGAGTTGCGGCGGGAACATGGGGTATATTCTCGAGTTACGACGGGGATGGCCCTTCCACCCACGTGTTTGTTCAGCCACGTCAGGATTCGTGCCTAGTTGCGAGGGACAACTCTGGATTCTCCTCGAGGCTTGGCAGGGCAATTGGAACGCCTCTCCAGCTGAGGCGGGAGACCAAGGGTCCCTTTCCACGTGCCACAGGAACCCTGGGACTCCTATCAAGTTTCACGACGAGTCAGGCATCGTCTCCTTTGGAGGCACTGATCTCAGTGTACCTCTGGAGTTTTCAAAGTATGTGAGGCCTCCGGTCGCGATGAGGTGGGGAACTAGGTCTTCCTCTGTGGTCTCCACAGGGGATTCAGACATCCTTTCGTTTGGGAGATGCAAGACGAGCCTGTATTCAAGTCACTGCAGGGATATCCGGCCTTATTTCGAGTCAGGGCATCGCGGTGTCCATTCCACTTGAGGCCGCAAACTCAGGGTCCCTCTCACATAGCTAGAGCTGAGAGAAGCCTCCTCTTGAGGTGCTTGTGGTAAGGTGGTTTCCTCTGGAGTCGAAGCCAGGGACTAACCTCTCATCTCGAGTTGATTTTTGGTCCATGGAGCTCTTTCCTGTTGCTACAGTGACCTCAGAATCCCTCTAGCCTTGAAACAGTGTTCTTGGGGTTTCTCTGGAGTGCCATCAAGGAAATCAAGGCTCCTTTCATGTGTGATGTGCAACATGGAATTGCTCTGCACGCAGTGCAGGGGAATCGGGCCTCAGCTCGCGGCGAGGGGGAAGTCTCATGGTTTTTCTCGAGTTGCGGCGGGAACCTTGGGTATATTATCGAGTTACGACGGGGATGGCCCTTTCACACACGTGTTTTTTCAGCGACGTCAGGACTCCTGCCTAGTCGCGAGGGACAACTCGGGATTCTCCTCGAGGCTTGGTAGGGCAATTGGGACGCCTCTCCAGCTGAGGCGAGAGACCAAGGGTCCCTTTCCATGTGCCACAGAAATCCTGGGACTCCTATCAAGTTTCACGAGGAGTCAGGCATCGTCTTCTTTGGAGGCACTGATCTCCACGTACCTCTGGAGTTTTCAAACGATGTGAGGCCTCCGGTCGCGATGAGGTGGGGAACTAGGTCTTTCTCTGTGGTCTCCACAGGGGATTCAGACATCCTTTCGTCTTGGGAGATGCAAGACGAGCCTGCATTCAAGTCACTGCAGGGATATCCGGCCTTATTTTGAGCCAGGGCATCGTGGTGTACATTCCACTTGAGGCCAAAAACTCAGGGTCCCTCTCACATACGTAGAGCTGAGAGAAGCCTCCTCTTGAGGTGCTTGTGGTAAGGTGGTATTCCTCTGGAGTCGAAGCCAGGGACTAACCTCTCATCTCGAGTTGATTTTTGCTCCATGGAGATCTTTCGTGTTGCTACAGTGACCTCAGGATCCCTCTAGCCTTGAAACAGTGTTCTTGGGGTTTCTCTGGAGTGCCATCAAGGAAATCAAGGCTCCTTTCATGTGTGATGTGCAACACGGAATTGCTCTGCACGCAGTGCAGGGGAATCGGGCCTCATCTGGCGGCGAGGGGGAAGTCTCATGGTTTTTCTCGAGTTGCGGTGGGAACCTGGGGTATATTCTCGAGTTACGACGGGGATGGCCCTTCCACCCACGTGTTTGTTCAGCGACGTCCGGACTCCTGCCTAGTTGCGAGGGACAACTCGGGATTCTCCTCGTGGCTTGGCAGGGCAATTGGGACGCCTCTCCAGCTGAGGCGGGAGACCAAGGGTCCCTTTCCACGTGCCACAGGAATCCTGGGACTCCTATCAAGTTTCCCGAGGAGTCAGGAATCGTCTCCTTTGGAGGCACTGATCTCCACGTACCTCTGGAGTTTTCAAAGGATGTGAGGCCTCCGGTCGCGATGAGGTGGGGAACTAGGTCTTTCTCTGTGGTCTCCACGGGGGATGCAGACATCCTTTCGTCTTGGGAGATGCAAGACGAGCCTGCATTCAAGTCACTGCAGGGATATCCGGCCTTATTTTGAGTCAGGGCATCGCGGTGTCCATTCCACTTGAGGCCGCAAACTCAGGGTCCCTCTCACATACCTAGAGCTGAGAGAAGCCTCCTCTTGAGGTGCTTGTGGTAAGGTGGTATTCCTCTGGAGCCGAAGCCAGGGACTAACCTCTCATCTCGAGTTGATTCTTAGTCCACGGAGCTCTTTCCTGTTGGTACAGTGACCTCAGGATCCCTCTAGCCTTGAAACAGTGTTCTGGGGTTTCTCTGGAGTGCCATCAAGGAAATCAAGGCTTTTTTCATGTGTGATGTGCAACACGAATTGCTCTGCTCGCAGTGCAGGGGAATCGGGCCTCATCTCGCGGCGAGGGGGAAGTCTCTTAGTTTTTCTCGAGTTGCGGCGGGAACCTGGGGTATATTCTCGAGTTACGACGGGGAAGGCCGTTCCACACACGTGTTTGTTCAGCGACGTCAGGACTCCTGCCTAGTAGTAAGGGACAACTCGGGATTCTCCTCGAGGCTTGGCAGGGCAATTGGGACACCTCTCCAGCTGAGGCGGGAGACCAAGGGTCCCTTTCCACGTGCCACAGGAATCCTGGGACTCCTATCAAGTTTCATGAGGAGTCAGGCATCGTTTCCTTTGGAGGCACTAATCTCCGCGTACCTCTGGATTTTTCAAAGGATGTGAGGCCTCCGGTCGCGATGAGGTGGGGAACTAGGTCTTTGTCTGTGGTCTCCACAGGGGATTCAGACATCCTTTCGTCTTGGGAGATGCAAGATGAGCCTGCATTCAAGTCACTGTAGGGATATCCGGCCTTATTTCGCGTCAGGGCATCGCAGTGTCCATTCCACTTGAGGCCGCAAACTCAGGGTCCCTCTCACATACCTAGAGCTGAGAGAAGTCTCCTCTTGAGGTGCTTGTGGTAAGGTGGTATTCCTCTGGAGTCGAAGCCAGGGACTAACCTCTCATCTCGAGTTGATTTTTGGTCCATGGAGCACTTTCGTGTTGCTACAGTGACCTCAGGATCCCTCTAGCCTTGAAACAGTGTTCTTGTGGTTTCTCTGGAGTGCCATCAAGGAAATCAAGGCTCCTTTCATGTGTGATGTGCAACACGGAATTGCTCTGCACGCAGTGTAGGGGAATCGGGCCTCATCTCGCGGCGAGGGGGAAGTCTCATGGTTTTTCTCGAGTTGCGGCGGGAACCTGGGGTATATTCTCGAGTTACGACGGGGATGGCCCGTCCACCCACGTGTTTGTTCAGCGACGTCCGGACTCCTGCCTAGTTCTGAGGGACAACTCGAGATTCTCCTCGAGGCTTGGTAGGGCAATTGGGACGCCTCTCCAGCTGAGGCGGGAGACCAAGCATCCCTTTCCACGTGCGACAGGAATCCTGGGACTCCTATCAAGTTTCACGAGGAGTCAGGCATCGTCTCCTTTGGAGGCACTGATCTCCGCGTACCTCTGAAATTTTCAAAGGATGTGAGGCCTCCGGTCGTGATGAGTTGGGGAACTAGGTCTTTCTCTGTGGTCTCCACAGGGGATTCAGACATCCTTTCGTCTTTGGAGATGCAAGACGAGCCTGCATTCAAGTCACTGCAGGAATATCCGGCCTTATTTCGAGTCAGGGCATCGCGGTGTCCATTCCACTTGAGGCCGCAAACTCAGGGTCCCTCTCACATACATAGAGCTGAGAGAAGCCTCCTCTTGAGGTGCTTGTGGTAAGGTGGTATTCCTCTGGAGTCGAAGCCAGGGACTAACCTCTAATCTCGAGGTGATTTTTGGTCAACGGAGCTCTTTCGTGTTGCTACAGTGACCTCAGGTTCCCTCGAGCCTTGAAACAGTGTTCTTGGGTTTTCTCTGGAGTGCCATCAAGGAAATCAAGGCTCTTGTCCTGTGTGATGTGCAACACGGAATTGCTCTGCACGCAGTGCAGGGGAATCAGGCCTCATCTCGCGGCGAGGGGGAAGTCTCATGGTTTTTCTCGAGTTGCGGTGGGAACCTGGGGTATATTCTCGAGTTACGACGGGGATGGCCCTTCCACCCACGTGTTTGTTCAGCGACGTAGGGACTCCTGCCTAGTTGCGAGGGACAACTCGGGATTCTTCTCGAGGCTTGGCAGGGCAATTGGGACGCCTCTCCAGCTGAGGCGGGAGACCAAGGGTCCCTTTCCACGTGCCACAGGAATCCTGGGACTCCTATCACTTTCACGAGGAGTCAGGCATCGTCTCCTTTGGAGGCACTGATCTCCGCGTACCTCTGGAGATTTCAAAGGATGTGAGGCCTCCGGTCGCGATGAGGTGGGGAACTAGGTCTTTTTCTGTGGTCTACACAGGGGATTCAGACATCCTTTCGTCTTGGGAGATGCAAGACGAGCCTGCATTCAAGTCACTGCAGGGATATCCGGCCTTATTTCGAGTCAGGGCATCGCGGTGTCTATTCCACTTGAGTCCGCAAACTCAGGGTCCCTCTCACATACCTAGAGCTGAGACAATCCTCCTCTTGAGGTGCTTTTGGTAAGGTGGTATTCCTCTGGAGTCAAAGCAAGGGACTAACCTCTCATTTCGAGTTGATTTTTGGTCCACGGAGCTCTTTCTTGTTGCTACAGTGACCTCAGGTTCCCTCTAGCCTTAAAACAGTGTTCTTGGGGTTTCTCTGGAGTGCCATCAAGGAAATCAAGGCTCCTTTCATGTGTGATGTGCTACACGGAATTGCTCTGCACGCAGTCCAGGGTATCGGGCCTCATTTTGCGGCGAGGGGGAAGTCTCATGGTTTTCTCGAGTTGCGGTGGGAACCTGGGGTATATTCTCGAGTTACGACGGGGATAGCCCTTCCTCGCACGTTTTTGTTCATTGACGTCAGGACTCCTGCCTAGTTGCGAGGGACAACTCGGGATTCTCCTCGAGGCTTGGCAGGGCAATTGGGACGCCTCTCCAGCTGAGGCGGGAGACCAACGGTCCCTTTCCATGTGCCACAGGAATCCTGGGACTCCTATCAAGTTTCACGAGGAGTCAGGCATCATCTCCTTTGGAGGCACTGATCTCCGCGTACCTCTGGAGTTTTCAAAGGATGTGAGGCCTCCGGTCGCGAGGAGGTGGGGAACTAAGTCTTTCTCTGTGGTCTCCACAGGGGATTCAGACATCCTTTCGTTTTGGGAGATGCAAGACGAGCCTGCATTCAAGTCACTGCAGGGATATCCGGCCTTATTTCGAGCCAGGGCATCGCGGTGTCCATTCCACTTGAGGCCGCAAACTCAGGGTCCCTCTCACGTAGCTAGAGCTGAGAGAAGCCTCCTCTTGAGGTGCTTGTGGTAAGGTGGTATTCCTCTGGAGTCGAAGCCAGGGACTAACCTCTCATCTCGAGTTGATTGTTGGCCCACGGAGCTCTTTCGTGTTGCTAAAGTGACCTCAGGATCCCTCTAGCCTTGAAACAGTGTTCTTGGGGTTTCTCTGGAGTGCCATCAAGGAAATCAAGGCTCCTTTCATGTGTGATGTGCAACACGGAATTGCTCTGCACGCAGTGCAGGGGAATCGGGCCTCATCTCGCAGCGAGGGGGAAGTCTCAAGGTTTTTCTCGAGTTGCGGCCGGAACCTGGGGTATATTCTCGAGTTACGACGGGGATGGCCCTTCCACACACGTGTTTCTTCAGCGACGTCAGGACTCCTGCCTAGTTGCGAGGGACAACTCGGGATTCTCCTCGAAGCTTGGCAGGGCAATTGGGATGCCTCTCCAGCTGAGGCGGGAGACCAAGTGTCCCTTTCCACGTGCCACAGGAATCCTGGGACTCCTATCAAGTTTCACGAGGAGTTAGGCATCGTCTCCTTTGGAGGCACTGATCTCCGCGTACCTCTGGAGTTTTCAAAGGATGTGAGGCCTCCGGTCGCGATGAGGTGGGGAACTAGGTCTTTCTCTGTGGTCTCCACAGGGGATTCAGACATCCTTTCGTCTTGGGCGATGCAAGAAGAGCCTGCATTCAAGTCACTGCAGGGATATCAGGCCTTATTTCGAGTCATTGCATCGCGGTGTCCATTCCACTTGAGGCCGCAAACTCAGGGTCCCTATCACATACGTAGAGCTGAGAGAAGCCTCCTCTTGAGGTGCTTGTGGTAAGGTGATATTCCTCTGGAGTCGAAGGAAGGGACTAACCTCTCATCTCGAGTTGATGTGTGGTCCACGGAGCTCTTTCGTGTTGCTACAGTGACCTCAGGATCCCTCTAGCCTTGAAACAGTGTTCTTGTGGGTTCTCTGGAGTTCCATCAAGGAAATCAAGGCTCCTTTCCTGTGCGATGTGCAACACGGCATTGCTCTGCACGCAGTGCAGGGGAATCAGGCTTCATCTCGCGGCGATGGGGAGGTCTCATGGTTTTTCTCGAGTTGCGGCGGGAACCTGGGGTTTATTCTCGAGTTACGACGGGGATGGCCCTTCCACACACGTGTTTGTTCAGCGACGTCAGGACCCCTGCCTAGTTGCGAGGGACAACTCGGGATTTTCCTCGAGGCTTGGAAGGGCAATTGGGACGCCTCTCCAAATGAGGCGGGAGACCAAGGGTCCCTTTCCACGTGCCACAGGAATCCAGGGGCTCCTATCAAGTTTCACGAGGAGTCAGGCATCGTCTCCTTTGGAGGCACTGATCTCCGCATCCCTCTGGAGTTTTCAAAGGATGTGAGGCCTCCTGTCGCGATGAGGTGGGGAACTAGGTCTTTCTCTGTGGTCTCCACAGGGGATTCAGACGTCCTTTCGTCTTGGGAGATGCAAGACGAGCATGAATTAAAGACACTGCAGGGATATCCGGCCTTATTTCGAGTCATGGCATCGCGGTGTCCATTTCATTTGAGGCCGCACACTCAGCGTCCCTCTCACACACCTAGAGCTGAGAGATGCCTCCTCTTGAGGTGCTTGTGGTAAGGTGGTATTCCTCTGGAGTCGAAGCCAGGGACTAACCTCTCATCTCGAGTTGATTTGTGGTCCACAGAGCTCTTTCGTGTTGCTATAGTGACCTCAGGATCCCTCTAGCCTTGAAACAGTGTTCTTGGGGTTTCTCTGGAGTGCCATCAAGGAAATCAAGGCTCCTTTCCTTTGTGATGTGCAACACGGTATTGCTCTGCACGTAATGCAAGGGAATCGGGCCTCATCTCGCGGCGAGGGGGAAGTCTCATGGATTTTCTCGAGTTGCGGCGGGAACCTGGGGTATATTCTCGAGTTACGACGGGGATGGCCCTTCCACACACGTGTTTGTTCAGCGATGTCAGGTCTCCTGCCTTGTTGCGAGGGACAACTCGGGATTTTCCTCGAGGCTTGGCAGGGCAATTGCGACGCCTCTCCAGCTGAGTCGGGAGACCAAGCGGCCCTTTCCACGTGCCACAGGAATCCAGGGACTCCTATCAAGTTTCACGAGGAGTAGGGCATCATATCCTTTGGAGGCACTGATCTCCGCTCCCTCTGGAGTTTTCAAAGAATGTGAGGCCTCCGGTCGCGATGAGGTGGGGAACTACGTCTTTCTCTGTGGTCTCCACAGGGGATTCAGCCATCCCTTCGTCTTGGGAGAGGCAAGACGAGCATGAATTCAAGTCACTGCAGGGATATCCGCCCTTATTTCGAGTCAGGGCATCGCGGTGTCCATTCCACTCGAGGCCGCAAACTCAGGGACCCTCTCACATACCTAGAGCTGATAGAAGCCTCCTCTTGAGGTGCTTGTGGTAAGGTGGTATTCCTCTGGAGTCGAAGCCAGGGACTAACCTCTCATCTCGAGTTGATTTTTGGTCCACGGAGCTTTTTCATGTTGCTACTGTGACCTCAGGATCCCTCCAGCCTTGAAACAGTGTTCTTGTGGTTTCTCTGGAGTGCCATCAAGGAAATCAAGGCTCCTTTCCTGTGTGATGTGCAACACGGAATTGCTCTGCACGCAGTGCAGGGGAATCGGGCCTCATCTCGCGGCGAGGGGGAAGTCTCATGGTTTTTCTCGAGTTGCGGCAGGAACCTGGGGTATATTCTCGAGTTACGACGGGGATGGCCCTTCTACACACGTGTTTGTTCAGCGACATCAGGACTCCTGCCTAGTTGCGAGGGAAAACTCAGGATTCTCCTCGAGGCTTGGCAGGGCAATTGGGACGCCTCTCCAGCTGAGGCGGGAGTCCAAGCGGCCCTTTCCACGTGCCACAGGAATCCTGGGACTCCTATCAAGTTTCACGAGGAGTCAGGCATCGTATCCTTTGGAGGCACTGATCTCCGCTCCCTCTGGAGTTTTCAAAGAATGTGAGGCCTCCGGTCGCGATGAGGTGGGGATCTACGTCTTTCTCTGTGGTCTCCACAGGGGATTCAGCCATCCCTTCGTCTTGGGAGAGGCAAGACGAGCCTGCATTCAAGTCACTGCAGGCATATCCGGTCTTATTTCGAGTCAGGGCATCGCGGTGTCCATTCCACTTGAGGCCGCAAACTCAGGGGCCCTCTCACAAACCTACAGCTGAGAGAAGCCTCCTCTTGAGGTGCTTGTGGTAAGGTGGTATTCCTCTGGAGTCGAAGCCAGGGACTAACCTCTCATGTCGAGTTGATTTTTGGCCCACGGAGTTCTTTCGTGTTGCTACAGTGACCTCAGGATCCCTTTAGCCTTGAAACAGTGTTCTTGGGCTTTCTCTGGAGTGCCATCAAGGAAATCAAGGGTTCTTTCCTGTGTGATGTGCAACACGGCATTGCTCTGCGCGCAGTGCAGGGGAATCAGGCCTCATCTCGCGGCGATGTTGAAGTCTCATGGTTTTTCTCGAGTTGCATTGGGAACCTGGGGTATATTCTCGAGTTACGAAGAGGATTGCCCTTCCACACAAGTGTTTGTTCAGCGACGTCAGGACTCCTGCCTAGTTGTGAGGGACAACTCGGGATTCTCCTCGAGGCTTGGCAGGGCAATTGGGACGCCTCTCCAGCTGCGGCGTAGACCAAGGGTCCCTTTCCACGTGCCACAGGAATCCTGGCACTCCTATCAAGTTTCAGGAGGAGTCAGGCATTGTCTCCTTTGTAGGAACTGATCTCCGTGTCCCTCTGGAGTTTTCAAGGATGTGAGGCCTCCTGTCGCGATGAGGTGGGGAACTAGGTCTTTCTCTGTGGTCTCCACAGGGGATTCAGACATCCTTTCGTCTTAGGAGATGCAAGACGAGCCTGCATTCAAGTCAGTGCAGGGATATCCGGCCTTATTTCGAGTCATTGCATCGCGGTGTCCATTCCACTTGAGGCCGCAAACTCAGGGTCCCTCTCACATACCTAGAGCTGAGAGAAGCCTCCTCTTGAGGTGCTTGTGGTAAGGTGGTATTCCTCTGGAGTCGAAGCCAGGGACTAACCTCTCATCTCGAGTTGATTCTTGGTCCACGGAGCTCTTTCATGTTGCTACAGTGACCTCAGGATCCCTTCAGCCTTGAAACAGTGTTCTTGTGGTTTCTCTGGAGTGCCATCAAGGAAATCAAGGCTCCTTTCCTGTGTGATGTGCAACACAGCATTGCTCTGCACGCAGTGCAGGGGAATCGGGCCTCATCTCGCGGCGAGGGGGAAGTCTCATGGTTTTTCTCGAGTTGCGGCGGGAACCTGGGGTATATTCTCGAGTTACGACGGGGATGGCCCTTCCACACACGTGTTTGTTCAGCGACATCAGGACTCCTGCCTAGTTGCGAGGGAAAACTCAGGATTCTCCTCGAGGCTTGGCAGGGCAATTGGGACGCCTCTCCAGCTGAGGCGGGAGACCAAGCGGCCCTTTCCACGTGCCACAGGAATCCTGGGACTCCTATCAAGTTTCACGAGGAGTCAGGCATCATATCCTTTGGAGGCACTGATCTCCGCTCCCTCTGGAGTTTTCAAAGAATGTGAGGCCTCCGGTCGCGATGAGGTGGGGAACTACGTCTTTCTCTGTGGTCTCCACAGGGGATTCAGCCATCCCTTCGTCTTGGGAGAGGCAAGACGAGCCTGCATTCAAGTCACTGCAGGGATATCCGGCCTTATTTCGAGTCATTGCATCGCGGTGTCCATTCCACTTGAGGCCGCAAACTCAGGGTCCCTCTCACATACCTAGAGCTGAGAGAAGCCTCCTCTTGAGGTGCTTGTGGTAAGGTGGTATTCCTCTGGAGTCGAAGCCAGGTACTACCCTCTCATCTCGAGTTGATTTTTGGTCCACGGAGCTCTTTCGTGTTGCTACAGTGACCTCAGGATCCCTCAGGCCTTGAAACAGTGTTCTTGGGGTTTCTCTGGAGTGCCATCAAGGAATTCAAGGCTCCTTTCCTGTGTGATGTGCAACACGGAATTGCTCTGCACGCAGTGCAGGGGAATCAGGCCTCATCTCGCGGATAGGGGGAAGTCTCTTGGTTTTTCTTGTGTTGCTTGGGGAACCTGGGGAATATTCACGAGTTACGACGGGAATGGCCCTTTCACACACGTGTTTGTTCAGTGACGTAAGGACTCCTGCCTAGTTGCGAGGGACAAATCGGGATTCTCCTCGAGGCTTGGCAGGGCAATTGGGACGCCTCTCCAGCTGCGGCGTAGACCAAGGGTCCCTTTCCACGTGCCACAGGAATCCTGGCACTCCTATCAAGTTTCAGGAGGAGTCAGGCATTGTCTTCTTTGTAGGAACTGATCTCCGTGTTCCTCTGGAGTTTTCAAGGATGTGAGGCCTCCTGTCGCGATGAGGTGGGGAACTAGGTCTTTCTCTGTGGCCTCCACAGGGGATTCAGACATCCTTTCGTCTTAGGAGATGCAAGACGAGCCTGCATTCAAGTCAGTGCAGGAATATCAGGCCTTATTTCGAGTCATTGCATCGCGGTGTCCATTCCACTTGAGGCCGCAAACTCAGGGTCCCTCTCACATACCTAGAGCTGAGAGAAGCCTCCTCTTGAGGTGCTTGTTGTAAGGTGGTATTCCTCTGGAGTCGAAGGCAGGGACTAACCTCTCATCTTGAGTTGACTTGTGGTCCACGGAGCTCTTTTGTATTGCTATAGTGACCTCAGGATCCCTCTAGCCTTGAAACAGTGTTCTTGGGCTTTCTCTGGAGTGCCATCAAGGAAATCAAGGCTCCTTTCCTGTGTGATGTGCAACACGGAATTGCTCTGCACGCAGTGCAGGGGAATCGGGCCTCATCTCGCGGCGAGGGGGAAGTCTCATGGTTTTTCTCGAGTTGCGGCAGGAACCTGGGGTGTATTCTCGAGTTACGACGGGGATGGCCCTTCTACTCACGTGTTTGTTCAGCGACATCAGGACTCCTGCCTAGTTGCGAGGGAAAACTCAGGATTCTCCTCGAGGCTTGGCAGGGCAATTGGGACGCCTCTCCAGCTGAGGCGGGAGTCCAAGCGGCCCTTTCCACGTGCCACAGGAATCCAGGACTCCTATCAAGTTTCACGAGGAGTCAGGCATCATATCCTTTGGAGGCACTGATCTCCGCTCCCTCTGGAGTTTTCAAAGAATGTGAGGCCTCCGGTCGCGATGAGGTGGGGATCTACGTCTTTCTCTGTGGTCTCCACAGGGGATTCAGCCATCCCTTCGTCTTGGGAGAGGCAAGACGAGCCTGCATTCAAGTCACTGCAGGCATATCCGGTCTTATTTCGAGTCAGGGCATCGCGGTGTCCATTCCACTTGAGGCCGCAAACTCAGGGGCCCTCTCACAAACCTACAGCTGAGAGAAGCCTCCTCTTGAGGTGCTTGTGGTAAGGTGGTATTCCTCTGGAGTCGAAGCCAGGGACTAACCTCTCATGTCGAGTTGATTTTTGGCCCACGGAGTTCTTTCGTGTTGCTACAGTGACCTCAGGATCCCTTTAGCCTTGAAACAGTGTTCTTGGGCTTTCTCTGGAGTGCCATCAAGGAAATCAAGGGTCCTTTCTTGTGTGATGTGCAACACGGCATTGCTCTGCGCGCAGTGCAGGGGAATCAGGCCTCATCTCGCGGCGATGTTGAAGTCTCATGGTTTTTCTCGAGTTGCATTGGGAACCTGGGGTATATTCTCGAGTTACGAAGAGGATTGCCCTTCCACACAAGTGTTTGTTCAGCGACGTCAGGACTCCTGCCTAGTTGTGAGGGACAACTCGGGATTCTCCTCGAGGCTTGGCAGGGCAATTGGGACGCCTCTCCAGCTGCGGCGTAGACCAAGGGTCCCTTTCCACGTGCCACAGGAATCCTGGCACTCCTATCAAGTTTCAGGAGGAGTCAGGCATTGTCTCCTTTGTAGGAACTGATCTCCGTGTTCCTCTGGAGTTTTCAAGGATGTGAGGCCTCCTGTCGCGATGAGGTGGGGAACTAGGTCTTTCTCTGTGGTCTCCACAGGGGATTCAGACATCCTTTCGTCTTAGGAGATGCAAGACGAGCCTGCATTCAAGTCCGTGCAGGGATATCCGGCCTTATTTCGAGTCATTGCATCGCGGTGTCCATTCCACTTGAGGCCGCAAACTCAGGGTCCCTCTCACATACCTAGAGCTGAGAGAAGCCTCCTCTTGAGGTGCTTGTGGTAAGGTGGTATTCCTCTGGAGTCGAAGCCAGGGACTAACCTCTCATCTCGAGTTGATTCTTGGTCCACGGAGCTCTTTCATGTTGCTACAGTGACCTCAGGATCCCTTCAGCCTTGAAACAGTGTTCTTGTGGTTTCTCTGGAGTGCCATCAAGGAAATCAAGGCTCCTTTCCTGTGTGATGTGCAACACAGCATTGCTCTGCACGCAGTGCAGGGGAATCGGGCCTCATCTCGCGGCGAGGGGGAAGTCTCATGGTTTTTCTCGAGTTGCGGCGGGAACCTGGGGTCTATTCTCGAGTTACGACGGGGATGGCCCTTCCACACACGTGTTTGTTCAGCGACATCAGGACTCCTGCCTAGTTGCGAGGGAAAACTCAGGATTCTCCTCGAGGCTTGGCAGGGCAATTGGGACGCCTCTCCAGCTGAGGCGGGAGACCAAGCGGCCCTTTCCACGTGCCACAGGAATCCTGGGACTCCTATCAAGTTTCACGAGGAGTCAGGCATCATATCCTTTGGAGGCACTGATCTCCGCTCCCTCTGGAGTTTTCAAAGAATGTGAGGCCTCCGGTCGCGATGAGGTGGGGAACTACGTCTTTCTCTGTGGTCTCCACAGGGGATTCAGCCATCCCTTCGTCTTGGGAGAGGCAAGACGAGCCTGCATTCAAGTCACTGCAGGGATATCCGGCCTTATTTCGAGTCATTGCATCGCGGTGTCCATTCCACTTGAGGCCGCAAACTCAGGGTCCCTCTCACATACCTAGAGCTGAGAGAAGCCTCCTCTTGAGGTGCTTGTGGTAAGGTGGTATTCCTCTGGAGTCGAAGCCAGGTACTACCCTCTCATCTCGAGTTGATTTTTGGTCCACGGAGCTCTTTCGTGTTGCTACAGTGACCTCAGGATCCCTCAGGCCTTGAAACAGTGTTCTTGGGGTTTCTCTGGAGTGCCATCAAGGAATTCAAGGCTCCTTTCCTGTGTGATGTGCAACACGGAATTGCTCTGCACGCAGTGCAGGGGAATCAGGCCTCATCTCGCGGATAGGGGGAAGTCTCTTGGTTTTTCTTGTGTTGCTTGGGGAACCTGGGGAATATTCACGAGTTACGACGGGAATGGCCCTTTCACACACGTGTTTGTTCAGTGACGTAAGGACTCCTGCCTAGTTGCGAGGGACAAATCGGGATTCTCCTCGAGGCTTGGCAGGGCAATTGGGACGCCTCTCCAGCTGCGGCGTAGACCAAGGGTCCCTTTCCACGTGCCACAGGAATCCTGGCACTCCTATCAAGTTTCAGGAGGAGTCAGGCATTGTCTCCTTTGTAGGAACTGATCTCCGTGTTCCTCTGGAGTTTTCAAGGATGTGAGGCCTCCTGTCGCGATGAGGTGGGGAACTAGGTCTTTCTCTGTGGTCTCCACAGGGGATTCAGACATCCTTTCGTCTTAGGAGATGCAAGACGAGCCTGCATTCAAGTCAGTGCAGGGATATCCGGCCTTATTTCGAGTCATTGCATCGCGGTGTCCATTCCACTTGAGGCCGCAAACTCAGGGTCCCTCTCACATACCTAGAGCTGAGAGAAGCCTCCTCTTGAGGTGCTTGTTGTAAGGTGGTATTCCTCTGGAGTCGAAGGCAGGGACTAACCTCTCATCTTGAGTTGACTTGTGGTCCACGGAGCTCTTTTGTATTGCTATAGTGACCTCAGGATCCCTCTAGCCTTGAAACAGTGTTCTTGGGCTTTCTCTGGAGTGCCATCAAGGAAATCAAGGCTCCTTTCCTGTGTGATGTGCAACACGGAATTGCTCTGCACGCAGTGCAGGGGAATCGGGCCTCATCTCGCGGCGAGGGGGAAGTCTCATGGTTTTTCTCGAGTTGCGGCAGGAACCTGGGGTATATTCTCGAGTTACGACGGGGATGGCCCTTCTACTCACGTGTTTGTTCAGCGACATCAGGACTCCTGCCTAGTTGCGAGGGAAAACTCAGGATTCTCCTCGAGGCTTGGCAGGGCAATTGGGACGCCTCTCCAGCTGAGGCGGGAGTCCAAGCGGCCCTTTCCACGTGCCACAGGAATCCTGGGACTCCTATCAAGTTTCACGAGGAGTCAGGCATCGTATCCTTTGGAGGCACTGATCTCCGCTCCCTCTGGAGTTTTCAAAGAATGTGAGGCCTCCGGTCGCGATGAGGTGGGGAACTACGTCTTTCTCTGTGGTCTCCACAGGGGATTCAGCCATCCCTTCGTCTTGGGAGAGGCAAGACGAGCCTGCATTCAAGTCACTGCAGGCATATCCGGCCTTATTTCGAGTCAGGGCATCGCGGTGTCCATTCCACTTGAGGCCGCAAACTCAGGGGCCCTCTCACAAACCTACAGCTGAGAGAAGCCTCCTCTTGAGGTGCTTGTGGTAAGGTGGTATTCCTCTGGAGTCGAAGCCAGGGACTAACCTCTCATGTCGAGTTGATTTTTGGCCCACGGAGTTCTTTCGTGTTGCTACAGTGACCTCAGGATCCCTTTAGCCTTGAAACAGTGTTCTTGGGCTTTCTCTGGAGTGCCATCAAGGAAATCAAGGGTCCTTTCCTGTGTGATGTGCAACACGGCATTGCTCTGCGCGCAGTGCAGGGGAATCAGGCCTCATCTCGCGGCGATGTTGAAGTCTCATGGTTTTTCTCGAGTTGCATTGGGAACCTGGGGTATATTCTCGAGTTACGAAGAGGATTGCCCTTCCACACAAGTGTTTGTTCAGCGACGTCAGGACTCCTGCCTAGTTGTGAGGGACAACTCGGGATTCTCCTCGAGGCTTGGCAGGGCAATTGGGACGCCTCTCCAGCTGCGGCGTAGACCAAGGGTCCCTTTCCACGTGCCACAGGAATCCTGGCACTCCTATCAAGTTTCAGGAGGAGTCAGGCATTGTCTCCTTTGTAGGAACTGATCTCCGTGTCCCTCTGGAGTTTTCAAGGATGTGAGGCCTCCTGTCGCGATGAGGTGGGGAACTAGGTCTTTCTCTGTGGTCTCCACAGGGGATTCAGACATCCTTTCGTCTTAGGAGATGCAAGACGAGCCTGCATTCAAGTCAGTGCAGGGATATCCGGCCTTATTTCGAGTCATTGCATCGCGGTGTCCATTCCACTTGAGGCCGCAAACTCAGGGTCCCTCTCACATACCTAGAGCTGAGAGAAGCCTCCTCTTGAGGTGCTTGTGGTAAGGTGGTATTCCTCTGGAGTCGAAGCCAGGGACTAACCTCTCATCTCGAGTTGATTCTTGGTCCACGGAGCTCTTTCATGTTGCTACAGTGACCTCAGGATCCCTCCAGCCTTGAAACAGTGTTCTTGTGGTTTCTCTGGAGTGCCATCAAGGAAATCAAGGCTCCTTTCCTGTGTGATGTGCAACACAGCATTGCTATGCACGCAGTGCAAGGGGAATCGGGCCTCATCTCGCGGCGAGGGGGAAGTCTCATGGTTTTTCTCGAGTTGCGGCGGGAACCTGGGGTATATTCTCGAGTTACGACGGGGATGGCCCTTCCACACACGTGTTTGTTCAGCGACATCAGGACTCCTGCCTAGTTGCGAGGGAAAACTCAGGATTCTCCTCGAGGCTTGGCAGGGCAATTGGGACGCCTCTCCAGCTGAGGCGGGAGACCAAGCGGCCCTTTCCACGTGCCACAGGAATCCTGGGACTCCTATCAAGTTTCACGAGGAGTCAGGCATCATATCCTTTGGAGGCACTGATCTCCGCTCCCTCTGGAGTTTTCAATGAATGTGAGGCCTCCGGTCGCGATGAGGTGGGGAACTACGTCTTTCTCTGTGGTCTCCACAGGGGATTCAGCCATCCCTTCGTCTTGGGAGAGGCAAGACGAGCCTGCATTCAAGTCACTGCAGGGATATCCGGCCTTATTTCGAGTCATTGCATCGCGGTGTCCATTCCACTTGAGGCCGCAAACTCAGGGTCCCTCTCACATACCTAGAGCTGAGAGAAGCCTCCTCTTGAGGTGCTTGTGGTAAGGTGGTATTCCTCTGGAGTCGAAGCCAGGTACTACCCTCTCATCTCGAGTTGATTTTTGGTCCACGGAGCTCTTTCGTGTTGCTACAGTGACCTCAGGATCCCTCAGGCCTTGAAACAGTGTTCTTGGGGTTTCTCTGGAGTGCCATCAAGGAATTCAAGGCTCCTTTCCTGTGTGATGTGCAACACGGAATTGCTCTGCACGCAGTGCAGGGGAATCAGGCCTCATCTCGCGGATAGGGGGAAGTCTCTTGGTTTTTCTTGTGTTGCTTGGGGAACCTGGGGAATATTCACGAGTTACGACGGGAATGGCCCTTTCACACACGTGTTTGTTCAGTGACGTAAGGACTCCTGCCTAGTTGCGAGGGACAAATCGGGATTCTCCTCGAGGCTTGGCAGGGCAATTGGGACGCCTCTCCAGCTGCGGCGTAGACCAAGGGTCCCTTTCCACGTGCCACAGGAATCCTGGCACTCCTATCAAGTTTCAGGAGGAGTCAGGCATTGTCTCCTTTGTAGGAACTGATCTCCGTGTTCCTCTGGAGTTTTCAAGGATGTGAGGCCTCCTGTCGCGATGAGGTGGGGAACTAGGTCTTTCTCTGTGGTCTCCACAGGGGATTCAGACATCCTTTCGTCTTAGGAGATGAAAGACGAGCCTGCATTCAAGTCAGTGCAGGGATATCCGGCCTTATTTCGAGTCATTGCATCGCGGTGTCCATTCCACTTGAGGCCGCAAACTCAGGGTCCCTCTCACATACCTAGAGCTGAGAGAAGCTTCCTCTTGAGGTGCTTGTTGTAAGGTGGTATTCCTCTGGAGTCGAAGGCAGGGACTAACCTCTCATCTTGAGTTGACTTGTGGTCCACGGAGCTCTTTTGTATTGCTATAGTGACCTCAGGATCCCTCTAGCCTTGAAACAGTGTTCTTGGGCTTTCTCTGGAGTGTCATCAAGGAAATCAAGGCTCTTTTCCTTTGTGATGTGCAACACGGAATTGCTCTGCACGCAGTGCAAGGGAATAGGGCCTCATGTCGCGGCGAGGGGGAAGTCTCATGGTTTTTCTCGAGTTGCGGCGGGAACCTGGGGTATATTCTCGAGTTACGACGGGGATGACCGTTCCACACACGTGTTTGTTCAGCGACGTCAGGACTCCTGCCTAGTTGCGAGGGACAACTCGGGATTTTCCTCGAGGCTTGGCAGGGCAATTTGGACGCCTCTCCAGCTGAGGCGGGAGACTAAGGGTCTCTTTTCACGTGCCACAGGAATCCAGGGACTCCTATCAAGTTTAACGAGGAGTCAGGCATCGTCTCCTTTGGAGGCACTGATCTCCGCGTACCTCTGGAGTTTTCAAAGGATGTGAGGCCTCCTGTCGCGATGAGGTGGGGAACTAGGTCTTTCTCTGTGGTCTCCACAGGGGATTCAGACATCCTTTCGTCTTGGGAGATGCAAGACGAGCATGAATTCAAGTCACTGCCCGGATATCCGCCCTTATTTCGAGTCAGGGCATCGCAGTGTCCATTCCACTCGAGGCCGCAAACTCAGGGACCCTCTCACATACCTAGAGCTGATAGAAGCCTCCTCTTGAGGTGCTTGTGGTAAGGTGGTATTCCTCTGGAGTCGAAGCCAGGGACTAACCTCTCATCTCGAGTTGATTTTTGGTCCACGGAGCTTTTTCATGTTGCTACTGTGACCTCAGGATCCCTCCAGCCTTGAAACAGTGTTCTTGTGGTTTCTCTGGAGTGCCATCAAGGAAATCAAGGCTTCTTTCCTGTGTGATGTGCAACACAGCATTGCTCTGCACGCAGTGCAGGGGAATCGGGCCTCATCTCGCGGCGAGGGGGAAGTCTCATGGTTTTTCTCGAGTTGCGGCGGGAACCTGGGGTCTATTCTCGAGTTACGACGGGGATGGCCCTTCCACACACGTGTTTGTTCAGCGACATCAGGACTCCTGCCTAGTTGCGAGGGAAAACTCAGGATTCTCCTCGAGGCTTGGCAGGGCAATTGGGACGCCTCTCCAGCTGAGGCGGGAGACCAAGCGGCCCTTTCCACGTGCCACAGGTATCCTGGGACTCCTATCAAGTTTCACGAGGAGTCAGGCATCATATCCTTTGGAGGCACTGATCTCCGCTCCCTCTGGAGTTTTCAAAGAATGTGAGGCCTCCGGTCGCGATGAGGTGGGGAACTAGGTCTTTCTCTGTGGTCTCCACAGGGGATTCAGACATCCTTTCGTCTTGGGAGATCCAAGACGAGCCTGCATTCAAGTCCCTGCAGGGATATCCGGCCTTATTTCGCGTCAGGGCATCGCGGTGTCCATTCCACTTGAGGCCGCAAACTCAGGGTCCCTCTCACATACCTAGAGCTGAGAGAAGCCTCCTCTTGAGGTGCTTGTGGTAAGGTGGTATTCCTCTGGAGTCGAAGCCAGGGACTAACCTCTCATCTCGAGTTGATTTTTGGTCCACGGAGCTCTTTCGCGTTGCTACAGTGACCTCAGGATCCCTCTAGCCTTGAAACAGTGTTCTTGGGGTTTCTCTGGAGTGCCATCAAGGAAATCAAGGCTCCTTTCATGTGTGATGTGCAACACATAATTGCTCTGCAGGCAGTGAATGGGAATCGGACCTCATCTCGCGGCGAGGGGGAAGTCTCATGTTTTTTCTCGAGTTGCGGCGAGAACCTGGGGTATATTCTGGAGTTACGACGGGGATGGCCCTTCCACCCACGTGTTTGCTCAGCGACGTCAAGACTCCTGCCTAGTTGCGAGGGACAACTCGGGATTCTCCTCGAGGCTTGGCAGGGCAATTGGGACGCCTCTCCAGCTGAGGCGGGAGACCAAGGGTCCCTTTCCACGTGCCACAGGAATCCTGGGACTCCTATCAAGTTTCACGAGGAGTCAGGAATCGTCTCCTTTGGAGGCACTGATCTCCGCGTACCTCTGGAGGTTTCAAAGGATGTGAGGCCTCTGGTCGTGATGAGGTGGGGAACTAGGTCTTTCTCTGTGGTCTCCACAGGGGATTCAGACATCCTTTCGTATTGGGAGATGCAAGACGAGCCTGCATTCAAGTCCCTGCAGGGATATCCGGCCTTATTTCTCGTCAGGGCATCGCGGTGTCCATTCCACTTGAGGCCGCAAACTCAGGGTCCCTCTCACATACCTAGAGCTGAGAGAAGCCTCCTCTTGAGGTGCTTGTGGTAAGGTGGTATTCCTCTGGAGTCGAAGCCAGGGACTAACCTCTCATCTCGAGTTGATTCTTGGTCCACGAAACTCTTTCGTGTTGCTACAGTGACCTAAGGATCCTCTAGCCTTGAAACAGTGTTCTTGGGGTTTCTCTGGAGTGCCATCAAGGAAATCAAGGCTCCTTTCATGTGTGATGTGCAACACGGAATTACTCTGCACGCAGTGCAGGGGAATCGGGCCTCATTTTGCGGCAAGGGGAAATCTCATGGTTTTTCTCGAGTTGCGGCGGGAACCTGGGGTGTATTCTCGAGTTACGACGGGGATGGACCTTCCACCCACGTGTTTATTCAGCGACGTAAGGACTCCTGTCTAGTTGCGAGGGACAACTCGGGATTCTCCTCGAGGCTTGGCAGGGCAATTGGGACGCCTCTCCAGCTGAGGCGGGAGACCAAGAGTCCCTTTCCACGTGCCACAGGAATCCTGGGACTCGTATCAAGTTTCACGAGGAGTCAGGCATCGTCTCCTTTGGAGGCACTGATCTCCGCGTACCTCTGGAGTTTACAAAGGATGTGAGGCCTCCGGTCGCCATGAGGTGGGGAACTAGGTCTTTCTCTGTGTTCTCCACAGGAGATTCAGACATCCTTTCGTCTTGGGAGATGCAAGACGAGCCTGCATTCAAGTCACTGCAGGGATATCCGGCCTTATTTCGAGTCAGGGCATCGCGGTGTCCATTCCACTTGAGGTCGCAAACTCAGGGTCCCTCTCACATAGCTAGAGCTGAGAAAAGCCTCCTCTTGAGGTGCTTGTGGTAAGGTGGTATTCCTCTGGAGTCGAAATCAGGGACTAACCTCTCATCTCGAGTTGATTTTTGGCCCCCGGAGCTCTTTCGTGTTGCTACAGTGACCTCGGGAATCCTCTAGCCTTGAAACAGTGTTCTTGGGGTTTCTCTGGAGTGCCATCAAGGAAATCAAGGCTCCTTTCATGTGTGATGTGCAACACGGAATTGCTCTGCACGCAGTGCAGGGGAATTGGGCCTCATCTCACGGCGAGGGGGAAGTCTCATGGTTTTTCTCGAGTTGCGGCGGGAACCTGGGGTATATTCTCGAGTTACGACGGGGATGGCCCTTCCACCCACATGTTTGTTCAGTGACGTCAGGACTCCTGCCTAGTTGCGAGGGACAACTCGGGATTCTCCTTGAGGCTTGGCAGGGCAATTGGGACGCCTCTCCAGCTGAGGCGGGAGACCAAGGGTCCCTTTCCACGTGCCACAGGAATCCTGGGACTCCTATCAAGTTTCACGAGGAGTCAGGCATCGTCCCTTTTGGAGGCACTGATCTCCGCATAACTCTGGACTTTTCAAAGGATTTGAGGCCTCAGGTCGCGATGAGGTGGGGAACTAGGTTTTCTCTGTGGTCTCCACAGGGGATTCAAACATCCTTTCATCTTGGGAGATGCAAAACGAGCCGGCATTCAAGTCACTGCAGAGATATCTGGCCTTATTTCGAGTCAGGGCATCGCGGTGTCCATTCCACTTGAGGCCGCAAACTCAGGGTCCCTCTCACATACCTAGAGCTGAGAGAAGCCTCCTCTTGAGGTGCTTTTGGTAAGGTGGTATTCCTCTGGAGTCGAAGCCAGGGACTAACCTCTCATCTCGAGTTGATTTTTGGTCCACGGAGCTCTTTCGTGTTGCTACAGTGACCTCAGGATCCCTCTAGACTTGAAACAGTGTTCTTGGGGTTTCTCTGGAGTGCCATCAAGGAAATCAAGGCTCCTTTCATGTGTGATGTGCAACACGGAATTGCTCTGCACGCAGTGCAGGGGAATCGGGTCTCATCTCGCGGCGAAGGGGAAGTCTCATGGTTTTTCTCGAGTTGCGGCGGGAACCTGTGGTATATTCTCGAGTTACGACGGGGATGGCCCTTCCACCCACGTGTTTGTTCAGCGACGACAGGACTCCTGCCTAGTTGCGAGGGACAACTCGGGATTCTCCTCGAGGCTTGGCAGGGCAATTGGGACGCCTCTCCAGGTGAGGCAGGAGACCAAGGCTCCCTTTCCACGTGCCACAGGAATCCTGGGACTCCTATCAAGTTTCACGAAAAGTCAGGCATCGGCTCCTTTGGAGGCACTGATCTCGGCGTACCTCTGGAGTTTTCAAAGGATGTGAGGCCTCCGGTCGCGATGAGGTGGGGAACTAGGTCTTTCTCTGTGGTCTCCACAGGGGATTCAGACATCCTTTCGTCTTGGGAGATGCAAGACGAGCCTGCATTCAAGTCACTGCAGGAATATCCGGCCTTATTTCGAGTCAGGGCATCGCGGTGTCCATTCCACTTGAGGCCGCAAACTCAGGGTCCCTCTCACATACCTAGAGCTGAGAGAAGCCTCCTCTTGATGTGCTTGTGGTAAGGTGGTATTCCTCTGGAGTCGAATCCAGGGACTAACCTCTCATCTCGAGTTGATTTTTGGTCCACGGAGCTCTTTCGTGTTGCTACAGAGACCTCAGGATCCCTCTAGCCTTGAAACAGTGTTCTTGGGGTTTCTCTGGAGTGCCATCAAGGAAATCAAGGCTCCTTTCATGTGTGATGTGCCATACGGAATTGCTTTGCATGCAGTGCAGGGGAATCGGGCCTCATCTCACGGCGAGGGGGAACTCTCATGGTTTTTCTCGAGTTGCGGCGAAAACCTGGGGTATATTCTCGAGATACGACGGGGAGGGCCCTTCCTCTCACGTGTTTGTTCAGCAACATCAGGACTTCTGCGTAGTTGCGAGGGACAACTCGGGATTCTCCTCGAGGCTTGGCAGGGCAATTGGGACGCCTCTCCAGCTGAGGGGGGAGACCAAGGGTCCCTTTCCACGTGCCACAGGAATCCTGGGACTCCTATCAAGTTTCATGAGGAGTCAGGCATTGTCTCCTTTGGAGGCACTGATCTCCACGTACCTCTGGAGTTTTCAAAGGATGTGAGGCCTCCGGTCGCGATGAGGTGGGGAACTAGGTCTTTCTCTGTGGTCTCCACAGGGGTTCAGACATCCTTTCATCTTGGGAAATGCAGGACGAGCCTGCATTCAAGTCACTGCAGGGATATCCGGCCTTATTTTGACTCAGGGCATCACGGTGTCCATTCCACTTGAGGCCGCAACCTCAGGGTCCCTCTCACATACCTAAAGCTGCGAGAAGCCTCCTCTTGAGGTGCTTGTGGTAAGTTGGTATTCCTCTGGAGTCGAAGTTAGGGACTAACCTCTCATCTCGAGTTGATTTTTTGTCCACGGAGCTCTTTCGGGTTGCTACAGTGACCTCAGGATCCCTCTAGCCTTGAAACAGTGTTCTTGGGGTTTCTCTGGAGTGCCATCAAGGAAATCAAGGCTCGTTTCATGTGTCATGTTCAACACTTAATTGCTCTACACGCAGTGCAGGGGAATCGGGCCTCATCTCGCGGCGAGGGGGAAGTCTCATGGTTTTTCTCGAGTTGCGGCGGGAACCTGGGCTGTATTCTCGAGTTACGATGGGGATGGCCCTTCCACACAAGTGTTTGTTCAGCGATGTCAGGACTCCTGCCAAGTTGTGAGGGACAACTCGGGATTCTCCTCGAGGCTTGGCAGGGCAATTGGGACGCCTCTCCAGCTGAGGCGGGAGACCAAGGGTCCCTTTCCACGTGCCACAGGAATCCTGGGACTCCTATCAAGTTTCACGAGGAGTCAGGCATCGTCTCCTTTGGAGGCACTGATCTCCACATACCTCTGGAATTTTCAAAGGATGTGAGGCCTCCGGTCGCGATGAGGTGGGGAACTAGGTCTTTCTTTGTGGTCTCCACAGGGGATTCAGACATCCTTTCGTCTTGGGAGATGCAAGACGAGCCTGCATTCAAGTCACTGCAGGGATATCCGGCCTTATTTCGAGTCAGGGCATCCCGGAATCCATTCGACTGGAGGCTTCAAACTCAGGGTCCCTCTCACATACCTAGAGCTGAGAGAAGCCTCCTCTTGAGGTGCTTGTGGTAAGGTGGTATTCCCCTGGAGTCTAAGCCAGGGACTAACCCCCCATCTCGAGTTGATTTTTGGTCCACGGAGCTCTTTCGTGTTGCTACAGTGACCTCAGGATCCCTCTAGACTTGAAACAGTGTTCTTGGGGTTTCTCGGGAGTGCCATCAAGGAAATCAGGGCTCCTTTCATGTGTGATGTGCAACACGGAATTGCTCTGCACGCAGTGCAGGGGAATCGGGCCTCAGCTCGCGGCGAGGGGGAAGTCTCATGGTTTTTCTCGAGTTGCGGCCGGAACCTGGGGTATATTCTCGAGTTACGACGGGGATGGCCCTTCCACCCACGTGTTTGTTCAGCGGTGTTAGGACTCCTGCCTAGTTGCGAGGGACAACTCGGGATTCTCCTCGAGGCATGGCAGGGCAATTGGAACGCCTCTCCAGGTGAGGCGGGAGACCAAGAGTCCCTTTCCATGTGCCACAGGAATCCTGGGACTCCTATAAAGTTTCACGAGGAGTCAGGCATCGTCTCCTTTGGAGGCCCTGATCTCCGCGTAGCTCTGGAGTTTTCAAAGGATGTGAGGCCTCCGGTCGCGATGAGGTGGGGAACTAGGTCTTTCTCTGTGGTCTCCACAGGGGATTCAGACATCCTTTCATCTTGGGAGATGCAAGACGAGCCTGCATTCAAGTCACTGCAGGGATATCCGGCCTTATTTCGAGTCAGGGCATCGCGATGTCCATTCCACTTGAGGCCGCAAACTCAGGGTCCCTCTCACATACGTAGAGCTGAGAGAAGCCTCCTCTTGAGGTGCTTGTGGTAAGGTGGTATTTCTCTGGATTCGAAGCCAGGAACTAACCTCTCATCTCGAGTTGATTTTTGGTCCACGGAGCTCTTTCTTGTTGCTACAGTGACCTCAGAATCCCTCTAGCCTTGAAACAGTGTTCTTGGGGTTTCTCTGGAGTGCCATCAAGGAAATCAAGGCTCCTTTCATGTGTGATGTGCAACACGGAATTGCTCTGCACGCAGTGCAGGGGAATCGGGCCTCATCTCGCGGCGAGGGGTAAGTCTCATGGTTTTTCTCGAGTTGCGGCGGGAACCTGGGGTATATTCTCGAGTTACGACGGGGATGGCCATTCCACACATGTGTTTCTTCAGCGACGTCAGGACTCCTGCCTAGTTGTGAGGGACAACTCGGGATTCTCCTCGAGGCTTGGCAGGGCAATTGGGACGCCTCTCCAGCTGAGGCGGGAGACCAAGGGTCCCTTTCCACGTGCCACAGGAATCCTGGGACTCCTATCAAGTTTCACGAGGAGTCAGGCATCGTCTCTTTTGGAGGCACTGATCTCCGTGTACCTCTGGAGTTTTCAAAGGATGTGAGGCCTCCGGTCGCGATGAGGTTGGTAACTAGGTCTTTCTCTGTGGTCTCCACAGGGGATTCAGACATCCTTTCATCTTGGGAGATGCAACACGAGCCTGCATTAAAGTCACTGCAGGGATATTCGGCCTTATATCGAGTCAGGGCATCGCGGTGTCCATTCCACTTGAGGTCTCAAACTCAGGGTCCCTCTCACATACCTAGAGCTGAGAGAAGCCTCCTCTTGAGGTGCTTGTGGTAAGGTGGTATTCCTCTGGAGTCGAAGCCAGGGACTAACCTGTCATCTCGAGTTGATTTTTGGTCCACGGAGCTCCTTCGTGTTGCTACAGTGACCTCAGGATCCCTCTAGCCTTGAAACAGTGTTCTTGGGGTTTCTCTGGAGTGCCATCAAGGAAATCAAGGCTCCTTTCATATGTGATGTGCAACACGGAATTGCTCTGCACGCAGTGTAGGGGAATCGGGCCTCATCTCGCGGCGAGGGGGAAGTCTCATGGTTTTTCTCGAGTTGCGGCGGGAACCTGGGGTATATTCTCGAGTTACGACGGGGATGGCCCTTCCACCCACGTGATTGTTCAGCCACGTCAGGACTCCTGCCTAGTTGCGAGGGACAACTCGGGATTCTCCTCGAGGCTTGGCAGGGCAATTGGGACGCCTCTCCAGCTGAGGCGAGAAACCAAGGGTCCCTTTCCATGTGCCACAGGAATCCTGGGACTCGTATCAAGTTTCACGAGGAGTCAGGCATTGGTTCCTTTGGAGGCACTGATCTCCGCGTACCTCTGGAGTTTTCAAAGGATGTAAGGCCTACGGTCGCGATGAGGTGGGGAACTAGGTCTTTCTCTGTGGTCTCCACAGGGGATTCAGACATCCTTTCGTCTTGGGAGATGCAGGACGAACCTGCATTCAATTCACTGCAGGGATATCCGGCCTTATTTCGAGTCAGGGCATCGCGGTGTCCATTCCACTTGAGGCCGCAAACTCAGGGTCCCTCTCACATACCTAGAGCTGAGAGAAGCCTCCTCTTGAGGTGCTTGTGGTAAGGTGGTATTCCTCTGGAGTGGAAGCCAGGGACTAATCTCTCATCTCGAGTAGATTTTTGGTCCACGGAGCTCTTTCGTGTTGCTAAAGTGACTTCAGGATCCCTCTAGCCTTGAAACAGTGTTCTTGGGGTTTCTCTGGAGTGCCATCAAGGAAATCAAGGCTCCTTTCATGTTTGATGTGCAACACTGAATTGCTCTGCATGAAGTGCAGGGGAATCGGGCCTCATCTCACGACGAGGGGGAAGTCTCATGGTTTTTCTCGAGTTGCGGCGGGAACCTGGGGTATATTCTCGAGTTACGACAGGGATGGCCCTTCCACCCACGTGATTGTTCAGCCACGTCAGGACTCGTGCCTAGTTGCGAGGGACAACTCGGGATTCTCCTCGAGGCTTGGCAGGTCAATTGGGACGCCTCTCCAGCTGAGGCGGGAGATCAAGGGTCCCTTTCCACGTGCCGCAGGAATCCTGTGACTCCTGTGAAGTTTCACGAGGAGTCAGGCATCGTCTCCTTTGGAGGCACTTATCTCCGCGTACCTCTGGAGTTTTCAAAGGATGTGAGGCCTCCGGTCGCGATGAGGTGGGGAACTAGGTCTTTCTCTGTGGTCTCCACAGGGGATTCAGACATCCTTTTGTCTTGGGAGATGCAAGACGAGCCTGCATTCAAGTCACTGCAAGGATATCCGGCCTTATTTCGAGTCAGGGCATCGCTGTGTTCATTCCACTTGAGGCCGCAAACTCAGGGTCCCTCTCACATACCTAGAGCTGAGAGAAGCCTCCTCTTGAGGTGCTTGTGGTAAGGTGGTATTCCTCTGGAGTCGAAGCCAGGGACTAACCTCTCATCTCGAGTTGATTTTTGGTCCACGGAGCTCTTTCGTGTTGCTACAGTGACCTCAGGATCCCTCCAGCCTGGAAACAGTGTTCTTGGGGTTTCTCTGGAGTGCCATCAAGGAAATCAAGGCTCCTTTCATATGTGATGTGCACCACGGAATTGCTCTGCACGCAGTGCAGGGGAATCGGGCCTCATCTCGCGGCGAGGGGGAAGTCTCATGGTTTTTCTCGAGTTGCGACGGGAACCAGGGGTATATTCTCGAGTTACGACGGGGATGGCCCTTCCACCCTTGTGTTTGTTCAGCGACGTCAGGACTCCTGCCTAGTTGCGATTGACAACTCGGGATTCTCCTCGAGGCTTGGCAGGGCAATTGGGACGCCTCTCCAGCTGAGGCGGGAGACCAAGCGTCCCTTTCCACGTGCCACAGGAATCCTGGGACTCCTATCAAGTTTCACGAGGAGTCAGGCATCGTCTCCTTTGGAGGCACTGATCTCCGCATACCTCTGGAGTTTTCAAAGGATGTGAGGCCTCCGGTCGCCATGAGGTGGTGAACTAGGTCTTTCTCTGTGGTCTCCACAGGGGATTCAGACATCCTTTCATCTTGGGAGATGCAAGACGAGCCTGCATTCAAGTCACTGCAGGGATATCCGGCCTTATTTCGAGTCAGGGCATCGCGGTGTCCATTCCACTTGAGGCCGCAAACTCATGGTCCCTCTCACATACCTAGAGCTGAGAGAAGCCTCCTCTTGAGGTGCTTGTGGTAAGGTGGTATTCCTCTGGAATCGAAGCCAGGGACTAACCTCTCATCTCGAGTTGATTTTTGGTCCACGGAGCTCTTTCGTGTTGCTACAGTGACCTCAGGATCCCTCTAGCCTTGAAACAGTTTTCTTGGGGTTTCTCTGGAGTGCCATCAAGGAAATCAAGGCTCCTTTCATGTGTGATGTGCAACACAGAATTGCTCTGCACGCAGTGCAGGGGAATCGGGCCTCATCTCGCGGCGAGGGGGAAGTCTCATGGTTTTTCTCGAGTTGCGGCGGGAACCTGGGGTATATTCTCGAGTTACGTCGGGGATGGCCCTTCCACACACGTGTTTGTTCAGCGATGTCAGGACTCCTGCCTAGTTGCGAGGGACAACTCGGGATTCTCCTCGAGGCTTGGCAGGGCAATTGGGACACCTCTCCAGGTGAGGCGGGAGACCAAGTGTCCCTTTCCGCGTGCCACAGGAATCCTGGGACTCCTATCAAGTTTCACGGGGAGTCAGGCATCGTTTCCTTTGGAGGCACTGATCTCTGCGTACCTCTGGAGTTTTCAAAGGATGTGAGGCCTCCGGTCGCCAAGAGGTGGTGAACTAGGTCTTTCTCTGTGGTCTCCACAGGGGATTCAGACATCCTTTCATCTTGGGAGATGCAGGACGAGCCTGCATTCAAGTCACTGCAGGGATATCCGGCCTTTTTTCGAGTCAGGGCATCGCGGTGTCCATTCCACTTGAGGCCTCAAACTCAGGGTCCCTCTCACATACCTAGAGCTGAGAGAAGCCTCCTCTTGAGGTGCTTTTGGTAAGGTGGTATTCCTCTGGAGTCGAAGTTAGGGACTAACCTCTCATCTCGAGTTGATTTTTGGTCCACGGAGCTCTTTCGTGTTGCTACAGTGACCTCAGGATCCCTCTAGCCTTGAAACAGTGTTCTTGGGGTTTCTCTGGAGTGCCATCAAGGAAATCAAGGCTCCTTTCATGTTTGATGTGCAACACGGAATTGCTCTGCATGCAGTGCAGGGGAATCAGGCCTCATCTCACGACGAGGGGGAAGTCTCATGGTTTTTCTCGGGTTGCGGCGGGAACCTGGGATATATTCTCGAGTTACGATTGGGTTGGCCCTTCCACCCACGTGTTTGTTCAGCCACGTCAGGACTCGTGCCTAGTTGCGAGGGACAACTCGGGATTCTCCTCGAGGATTGGCAGGGCAATTGGGACGCCTCTCCAGGTGAGGCGGGAGACCAAGTGTCCCTTTCCACGTGCCACAGGAATCCTGGGACTCCTATCAAGTTTCACGAGGAGTCAGGCATCGTCTCCTTTGGAGGCACTGATCTCCGCGTACCTCTGGAGTTTTCAAAGGATGTGAGGCCTCCGGTCGCGATGAGGTGTGGAACTAGGTCTTTCTCTGTGGTCTCCACAGGGGATTCAGACATCCTTTCGTCTTGGGAGATGCAAGACGAGCCTGCATTCAAGTCACTGCAGGGATATCCGGCCTTATTTCGAGTCAGAGCATCGCGGTGTCCATTCACTTGAGGCCGCAAACTCAGGGTCCCTCTCACATACCTAGAGCTGAGAGAAGCCTCCTCTTCAGGTGCTTGTGGTTAGGTGGTATTCCTCTGGAGTCAAAGCCAGGAACTAACCTCTCATCTCGAGTTGATTTTTGGTCCACGGAGCTCTTTCGTGTTGCTACAGTGACCTCAGGATCCCTCTAGCCTGGAAACAGTGTTCTTGGGGTTTCTCTGGAGTGCCATCAAGGAAATCCAGGCTACTTTCATATGTGATGTGCAACACGGAATTGCTCTGCACGCAGTGCAGGGGAATCGGGCCTCATCTCGCGGCGAGGGGGAAGTCTCATGGTTTTTCTCGAGTTCCGGCGGGAACCTGGGGTATATTCTCGAGTTACGACGGGGATGGCCCTTCCACACACGTCTTTGTTCAGCGCCGTCAGGACTCCTGCCTAGTTGCGAGGGACAACTCGGGATTCTCCTCGAGGCTTAGCAGGGCAATTGGGACGCCTCTCCATCTGAGGCGGGAGACCAAGGGTCCCTTTCCACGTGCCACAGTTATCCTGGGACTCCTATCAAGTTTCACGAGGAGTCAGGCATCGTCTCCTTTGGAGGCACTGATCTCCGCGTACCTCTGGAGTTTTCAAAGGATGTGAGGCCTCCGGTCGCGATTAGGTGGGGAACTAGGTCTTTCTCTGTTGTCTCCACAGGGGATTCAGACATCCTTTCGTCTTGGGAGATGCAAGACGAGCCTGCATTCAAGTCACTGCAGGGATATCCGGCCTTATTTCGCGTCAGGGCATCGCGGTGTCCATTTCACTTGATGCCGCAAACTCAGGGTCCCTCTCACATACCTAGAGCTGAGAGAAGCCTCCTCTTGAGGTGCTTGTGGTAAGGTGGTATTCCTCTGGAGTCGAAGCCAGGGACTAACCTCTCATCTCGAGTTGATTTTTGGTCCACGGAGCTCTTTCGTGTTGCTACAGTGACCTCAGGATCCCTCTAGCCTGGAAACAGTGTTCTTGGGGTTTCTCTGGAGTGCCATCAAGGAAATCAAGGCTCCTTTCATGTGTGATGTGCAACACAGAATTGCTCTGCACGCAGTGCAGGGGAATCGGGCCTCATCTCGCGGCGAGGGGGAAGTCTCATGGTTTTTCTCGAGTTGCGGCGGGAACCTTGGTATATTCTTGAGTAACGACGGGGATGGCCCTTCCACACACGTGTTTGTTTACGACGTCAGGACTCCTGCCTAGTTGCGAGGGACAACTCGGGATTCTCCTCGAGGCTTGGCAGGGCAATTGGGACGCCTCTCCAGCTGAGGCGGGAGACCAAGGGTCCCTTTCCACGTGCCACAGGAATCCTGGGACTCCTATCAAGTTTCACGAGGAGTCAGGCATCGTCTCCTTTGGAGGCACTGATCTCCGCGTACCTCTGGAGTTTTCAAAGGATGTGAGGCCTCCGGTCGCGATTAGGTGGGGAACTAGGTCTTTCTCTGTTGTCTCCACAGGGGATTCAGACATCCTTTCGTCTTGGGAGATGCAAGACGAGCCTGCATTCAAGTCACTGCAGGGATATCCGGCCTTATTTCGCGTCAGGGTATCGCGGTGTCCATTCCTCTTGATGCCGCAAACTCAGGGTCCCTCTCACATACCTAGAGCTGAGAGAAGCCTCCTCTTGAGGTGCTTGTGGTAAGGTGGTAGTCCTCTGCAGTCGAAGCCAGGGACTAACCTCTCATCTCGAGTTGATTTTTGGTCCACGGAGCTCTTTCGTGTTGCTACAGTGACCTCAGGATCCCTCTAGCCTGGAAACAGTGTTCTTGGGGTTTCTCTGGAGTGCCATCAAGGAAATAAGGCTCCTTTCATGTGTGATGTGCAAGACAGAATTGCTCTGCACGCAGTGCAGGGGAATTGGGCCTCATCTAGCGGCGACGGTTAAGTCTCATGGTTTTTCTCGAGTTGCGGCGGGAACCTGGGGTATATTCTCGAGTTACGACGGGGATGGCCCTTTCACCCACGTGTTTGTTCAGCAACGTCAGGACTCCTGCCTAGTTGCGAGGGACAACTCGGGATTCTCCTCGAGGGTTGGCAGGGCAATTGGGACGCCTCTCCAGCTGAGGCGGGGGACCAAGTGTACCTTTACACGTGCCACAGGAATCCTGGGACTCCTATCAAGTTTCACGAGGAGTCAGGCATCGTCTCCTTTGGAGGCACTGATGTCCGGGTACCTCTGGAGTTTTCAAAGGATGTGAGGCCTCTGGTCGCCATGAAGTGGGAAACTAGGTCTTTCTCTGTGGTCTCCACAGGTGATTCAGACATCCTTTCATCTTGTGAGATGCAAGACGAGCCTGCATTCAAGTCACTGCAGGAATATCCGGCCTTATTTCGCGTCAGGGCATCGCAGTGTCCATTCCACTTGAGGCCGCAAACTCAGGGTCCCTCTCACATACCTAGAGCTGAGAGAAGCCTCCTCTTGAGGTGCTTGTGGTAAGGTCGTGTTCCTCTGGAGTCGATTCCAGGGACTAACCTCTAATCTCCAGTTGCTTTGTGGTCCACAGAGCTCTTTCGTGTTGCTACAGTGATACCAGGATCCCTCTAGACTTGAAACAGTGTTCTTGGGTTTCTCTGGATTTCCATCAAAAATCAAAGTTCCTTTCATGTGTGATGTGCAACACGGAATTGCTCTGCACGCAGTGCATGGGAATCGGGCCTCATCTCGCGGCGAGGGGGAAGTCTCATGGTTTTTCTCGAGTTGCGGCGGGAACCTGGAGTATATTCTCGAGTTACGACGGGGATGGCCCTTCCACACACATGTTTCTTCAGCGACTTCAGGACTCCTGGCTAGTTGCGAGGGAAACCTCGGCATTCTCCTCGAGGCTTGGCAGGGCAATTGGGACGCCTCTCCAGCTGAGGCGGGAGACCAACGGTCCCTTTCCACGTGCCACAGGAATCCTGGGACTCCTATCAAGTTTCACGAGGAGTCAGGCATCGTCTCCTTTGGAGGAACTGATCTCCGCGTACCTCTGGAGTTTTCAAAGTATGTGAAGCCTCCGGTGGCGATGAGGTTGGGAACTAGGTCTTTCTCTGTGGTCTCCACAGGGGATTCAGACATCCTTTCGTCTTGGGAGATGCAAGACGAGCCTGCATTCAAGTCACTGCAGGGATATCCGGCCTTATTTCGAGCCAGGGCATCGCAGTGTCCATTCTACTTGAGGCCGCAAACTCAGGGTCCCTCTCACATACCTAGAGCTGAGAGAAGCCTCCTCTTGAGGTGCTTGTGGTAAGGTGGTATTCCTCTGGAGTCGAAGCCAGGGACTAACCTCTCATCTCGAGTTGATTCTTGGTCCACGGAGCTCTTTCGTGTTGCTACAGTGACCTCAGGATCCCTCTAGCCTTGAAACAGTGTTCTTGGGGTTTATCTGGAGTGCCATCAAGGAAATCAAGGCTTCTTTCCTGTGTGATGTGCAACACGGAATTGCTCTGCACGCAGTGCAGGGGAATCGGGCCTCATCTCACGGCGAGGGGGAAGTCTCATGGCTTTTCTCGAGTTGCGGCGGGAACCTGGGGTATATTCTCGAGTTACGTCGGGGATGGCCCTTCCACACACGTGTTTGTTCAGCGACGTCAGGACTCCTGCCTAGTTGCGAGGGACAACTCGGGATTGTCCTCGAGGCTTGGCAGGGCAATTGGGACGCCTCTCCAGGTGAGGCGGGAGACCAAGTGTCCCTTTCCACGTGCCACAGGAATCCTGGGACTCCTATCAAGTTTCACGAGGAGTCAGGCATCGTCTCCTTTGGAGGCACTGATCTCCGCGTACCTCTGGAGTTTTCAAAGGATGTGAGGCCTCCGGTCGCGATGAGGTGGGGAACTAGGTCTTTCTCTGTGGTCTCCACAGGGGATTCAGACATCCTTTCGTCTTGGGAGATGCAAGACGAGCCTGCATTCAAGTCACTGCAGGGATATCCGGCCTTATTTCGAGTCAGAGCATCGCGGTGTCCATTCACTTGAGGCCGCAAACTCAGGGTCCCTCTCACATACCTAGAGCTGAGAGAAGCCTCCTCTTCAGGTGCTTGTGGTTAGGTGGTATTCCTCTGGAGTCAAAGCCAGGAACTAACCTCTCATCTCGAGTTGATTTTTGGTCCACGGAGCTCTTTCGTGTTGCTACAGTGACCTCAGGATCCCTCTAGCCTGGAAACAGTGTTCTTGGGGTTTCTCTGGAGTGCCATCAAGGAAATCCAGGCTACTTTCATATGTGATGTGCAACACGGAATTGCTCTGCACGCAGTGCAGGGGAATCGGGCCTCATCTCGCGGCGAGGGGGAAGTCTCATGGTTTTTCTCGAGTTCCGGCGGGAACCTGGGGTATATTCTCGAGTTACGACGGGGATGGCCCTTCCACACACGTCTTTGTTCAGCGACGTCAGGACTCCTGCCTAGTTGCGAGGGACAACTCGGGATTCTCCTCGAGGCTTAGCAGGGCATTTGGGACGCCTCTCCATCTGAGGCGGGAAACCAAGGGTCCCTTTCCACGTGCCACAGTTATCCTGGGACTCCTATCAAGTTTCACGAGGAGTCAGGCATCGTCTCCTTTGGAGGCACTGATCTCCGCGTACCTCTGGAGTTTTCAAAGGATGTGAGGCCTCCCGTCGCGATTAGGTGGGGAACTAGGTCTTTCTCTGTTGTCTCCACAGGGGATTCAGACATCCTTTCGTCTTGGGAGATGCAAGACGAGCCTGCATTCAAGTCACTGCAGGGATATCCCGCCTTATTTCGCGTCAGGGCATCGCGGTGTCCATTCCACTTGATGCCGCAAACTCAGGGTCCCTCTCACATACCTAGAGCTGAGAGAAGCCTCCTCTTGAGGTGCTTGTGGTAAGGTGGTAGTCCTCTGCAGTCGAAGCCAGGGACTAACCTCTCATCTCGAGTTGATTTTTGGTCCACGGAGCTCTTTCGTGTTGCTACAGTGACCTCAGGATCCCTCTAGCCTGGAAACAGTGTTCTTGGGGTTTCTCTGGAGTGCCATCAAGGAAATCAAGGCTCCTTTCATGTGTGATGTGCAACACAGAATTGCTCTGCACGCAGTGCAGGGGAATCGGGCCTCATCTCGCGGCGAGGGGGAAGTCTCATGGTTTTTCTCGAGTTGCGGCGGGAACCTTGGTATATTCTTGAGAAACGACGGGGATGGCCCTTCCACACACGTGTTTGTTTACGACGTCAGGACTCCTGCCTAGTTGCGAGGGACAACTCGGGATTCTCCTCGAGGCTTGGCAGGGCAATTGGGACGCCTCTCCAGCTGAGGCGGGAGACCAAGGGTCCCTTTCCACGTGCCACAGGAATCCTGGGACTCCTATCAAGTTTCACGAGGAGTCAGGCATCGTCTCCTTTGGAGGCACTGATCTCCGCGTACCTCTGGAGTTTTCAAAGGATGTGAGGCCTCCGGTCGCGATTAGGTGGGGAACTAGGTCTTTCTCTGTTGTCTCCACAGGGGATTCAGACATCCTTTCGTCTTGGGAGATGCAAGACGAGCCTGCATTCAAGTCACTGCAGGGATATCCGGCCTTATTTCGCGTCAGGGCATCGCGGTGTCCATTCCTCTTGATGCCGCAAACTCAGGGTCCCTCTCACATAACTAGAGCTGAGAGAAGCCTCCTCTTGAGGTGCTTGTGGTAAGGTGGTAGTCCTCTGCAGTCCAAGCCAGGGACTAACCTCTCATCTCGAGTTGATTTTTGGTCCACGGAGCTCTTTCGTGTTGCTACAGTGACCTCAGGATCCCTCTAGCCTGGAAACAGTGTTCTTGGGGTTTCTCTGGAGTGCCATCAAGGAAATCAAGGCTCCTTTCATGTGTGATGTGCAACACAGAATTGCTCTGCACGCAGTGCAGGGGAATCGGGCCTCATCTCGCGGCGAGGGGGAAGTCTCATGGTTTTTCTCGAGTTGCGGCGGGAACCTGGGGTATATTCTTGAGTAACGACGGGGATGGCCCTTCCACACACGTGTTTGTTTACGACGTCAGGACTCCTGCCTAGTTGCGAGGGACAACTCGGGATTCTCCTCGAGGCTTGGCAGGGCAATTGGGACGCCTCTCCAGCTGAGGCGGGAGACCAAGGGTCCCTTTCCACGTGCCACAGGAATCCTGGGACTCCTATCAAGTTTCACGAGGAGTCAGGCATCGTCTCCTTTGGAGGCACTGATCTCCGCATACCTCTGGAGTTTTCAAAGGATGTGAGGCCTCCGGTCGCGATGAGGTGGTGAACTAGGTCTTTCTCTGTGGTCTCCACAGGGGATTCAGACATCCTTTCATCTTGGGAGATACAAGACGAGCCTGCATTCAAGTCACTGCCGGGATGTCCGGCCTTATTTCGAGTCAGGGCATCGCAGTGTCCATTCCACTTGAGGTCTCAAACTCAGGGTCCCTCTCACATACCTAGAGCTCAGAGAAGCCTCCTCTTGAGGTGCTTGTGGTAAGGTGGTATTCCTCTGGAGTCGAAGCCAGGGACTAACCTCTCATCTCGAGTTGATTTTTGGTCCACGGAGCTCTTTCGTGTTGCTACAGTGACTTCAGGATCTCTCTAGCCTTGAAACAGTGTTCTTGGGGTTTCTCTGGAGTGCCATCAAGGAAATCGAGGCTCCTTTCATGTTTGATGTGCAACACGGAATTGCTCTGCATGCAGTGCAGGGAAACGGGCCTCATCTCACGACGAGGGGGAAGTCTCATGGTTTTTCTCGAGTTGCGGCGGGAACCTGGGGTATATTCTCGAGTTACGACGGGGATGGCCCTTCCATCCACGTGTTTGTTCAGCCACGTCAGGACTCCTGCCTAGTTGCGAGGGACAACTCGGGATTCTGCTCGAGGCTTGGCAGGGCAATTGGGACGCCTCTCCAGCTGAGGCGGGAGACCAAGTGTCCCTTTCCACATGCCACAGGAATCCTGGGACTCCTATCAAGTTTCACGAGGAGTCAGGCATCGGCTCCTTTGGAGGCACTGATCTCCGCGTACCTCTGGAGTTTTCAAAGGATGTGAGGCCTCCGGTCGCGATGAGGTGGGGAACTAGGTCTTTCTCTGTGGTCTCCACAGGGGATTCAGACATCCTTTCGTCTTGGGAGATGCAAGACGAGCCTGCCTTCAAGTCACTGCAGAGATATCCGGCCTTATTTCGAGTCAGGGCATCGCGGTGTCCATTCCACTTGAGGCGGCAAACTCAGGGTCCCTCTCACATACCTAGAGCTGAGAGAAGCCTCCTCTTGAGGTGCTTGTGGTAAGGTGGTATTCCTCTGGAGTCGAAGCCAGGGACTAACCTCTCATCTCGAGTTGATTTTTGGTCCACGGAGCTCTTTCATGTTGCTACAGTGACTTCAGGATCTCTCTAGCCTTGAAACAGTGTTCTTGGGGTTTCTCTGGAGTGCCATCAAGGAAATCAAGGCTCCTTTCATGTTTGATGTGCAACACGGAATTGCTCTGCATGCAGTGCAGGGAAACGGGCCTCATCTCACGACGAGAGGGAAGTCTCATGGTTTTTCTCCGGTTGCGGCGGGAACCTGGGGTATATTCTCGAGTTACGACGGGGATGGCCCTTCCATCCACGTGTTTGTTCAGCCACGTCAGGACTCCTGCCTAGTTGCGAGGGACAACTCGGGATTCTGCTCGAGGCTTGGCAGGGCAATTGGGACGCCTCTCCAGCTGAGGCGGGAGACCAATGGTCCCTTTCCACGTGCCACAGGAATCCTGGGAACTCCTATCAAGTTTCACGAGAAGTCAGGCATCGTCTCCTTTGGAGGCACTGATCTCCGCATACCTCTGGAGTTTTCAAAGGACGTAAGGCCTCCGGTCGCTATTAGGTGGGGAAGTAGGTCTTTCTCTGTGGCCTCCACAGGTGATTCAGACATCCTTTCATCTTGGGAGATGCAAGACGAGCCTGCATTCAAGTCACTGCGGGGATATCCGCCCTTATTTCGCATCAGGGCATCGCAGTGTCCATTCCACTTGAGACCGCAAATCAGGGTTCCTCTCACATAGCTAGAGTTGAGAGAAGCCTCCTCTTGAGGTGCTTGTGGTAAGGTAGTATTCCTCTGGAGTCGAAGCCAGGGACTAAACTCTCATCTCGAGTTGATTTTTGGTCCACGGAGCTCTTTCGTGTTGCTACAGTGATTTCAGGATCTCTCTAGCCTTGAAACAGTGTTCTTAGGGTTTCTCTGGAGTGCCATCAAGGAAATCAATGCTCCTTTCATGTATGATGTGCAACACGGAATTGCTCTGCATGCAACGTAGGGGAATCAGGCCTCATCTCACGGCGAGGGGGAAGTCTCATGGTATTTCTCGAGTTGCGGCGGGAACCTGGGGTATATTCTCGAGTTATGACGGGGATGGCCCTTCCACCCACGTGTTTCTTCAGCGACGTCAGAACTCCTGCCTAGTTGCGAGGGGCAACTCGGGATTCTCCTCGAGGCTTGGCAGGGCAATTGGGACGCCTCTCCATCTGAGGCGGGAGACCAAGGGTCCCTTTCCGCGTGCCACAGGAATCCTGGGACTCCTATGAAGTTTCACGAGGAGTCAGGCATCGGCTCCTCTGGAGGCACTGATCTCCGCGTACCTCTGGCGTTTTCAAAGGATGTGAGGCCTCCGGTCGCGATGAGGTGGGGAACTAGGTCTTTCTCTGTGGTCTCCACAGGGGATTCAGACATCCTTTCATCTTGGGAGATGCAAGACGAGCCTGCATTCAAGTCACTGCAGGGATATCCGGCCTTATTTCGAGTCAGGGCATTGCGGTGTCCATTCCACTTGAGGCCGTAAACTCAGGGGCCCACTCACATACCTAGAGCTGAGAGAAGCCTCCTCTTGAGGTGCTTGTGGTAAGGTGGTATTCCTCTGGAGTCGAAGCCAGGGACTACCCTCTCATCTAGAGTTGATTTTGGTCCACGGAGCTCTTTCTTGTTGCTACAGTGACCTCAGGATCCCTCTAGCCTTGAAAGAGTGTTCTTGGGGTTTCTCTGGAGTGCCATCAAGGAAATCAAGGCTCCTTTCATGTGTGATTTGCAAGACGGAATTGCTCTGCACGCAGTGCAGGGAAATCGGGCTTCAACTAGCGGTGAAGGGGAAGTCTCATGGTTTTTCTCGAGTTGCGGCGGGAACCTGGGGTATATTCTCGAGTTACGACGGGTTTGGCCCTTCCACCCATGTGTTTGTTCGGCGACGTCAGAATTCCTTCCTAGTTGCGAGGGACAACTCGGGATTCTGCTCGAGGCTTGGCAGGGCAATTGGGACGCCTCTCCAGCTGAGGCGGGAGACCAAGGGTCCCTTTCCACGTGCCACAGGACTCCTGGGACTCCTATCAAATTTCACGAGGAGTCAGGCATCGTCTCCTTTGGAGGCACTGATCTCCACGTACCTCTGGAGTTTTCAAAGGATGTGAGGCCTCCGGTCGCCATGAGGTGGGGAACTAGGTCTTTCTCTGTGGTCTCCACAGGGGATTCAGACATCCTTTCGTCTTGGGAGATGCAAGACGAGCCTGCATTCAAGTCCCTGCAGGAATATCCGGCCTTTTCGAGTCAGGGCATCGCGGTGTCCATTCCACTTGAGGCTGCAAACTCAGGGTCCCTCTCACATAGCTAGAGCTGAAAGAAGCCTCCTCTTGAGGTGCTTGTGGTAAGGTGGTATTCCTCTGAATTCGAAGCCAGGGACTAACCTCTCATCTCGAGTTGATTTTTGGTCCACGGAGCTCTTTCGTGTTGCTACAGTGACCTCAGGATCCCTCTAGCCTTGAAACAGTGTTCTTGGGGTTTCTCTGGAGTGCCATCAAGGAAATCAAGGCTCCTTTCATGTGTGATGTGCAACACGGAATTGCTCTGCACGCAGTGCAGGGGAATCGGGCCTCATCTCGCGACGAGGGGGAAGTCTCATGGTTTTTCTCGAGTTGCGGCGGGAACCTGGGTTATATTCTCGATTTCCGACGGGGATGGCCCTTCCACCCACGTGTTTGTTCGGCGACGTCAGGATTCCTGCCTAGTTGCGAGGGACAACTCGGGATTCTGCTCGAGGCTTGGCAGGGCAATTGGGACGCCTCTCCAGCTGAGGCGGGAGACCAATGGTCCCTTTCCACGTGCCACAAGAATCCTGGGACTCCTATCAAGTTTCACGAGGAGTCAGGCATCGTCTCCTTTTTAGGCACTGATCTCCGCGTACCTCTGGAGTTTTCAAAGGATGTGAGGCCTCTGGTCGCCATGAAGTGGGGAACTAGGTCTTTCTCTGTGGTCTCCACAGGGGAATCAGACACCCTTTCATCTTGGGAGATGCAAGACGAGCCTGCATTCAAGTCACTGCAGGGATATCCGGCCTTATTTTGAGTCAGGGCATCGCAGTGTCCATTCCACTTGAGGCCGCAAACTCAGGGTCCCTCTCACATATCTAGAGCTGAGAGAAGCCTCCTCTTGAGGTGCTTATGGTAAGGTTTTATTCCTCTGGAGTCGAAGCCAGGGACTACCCTCTCATCTCGAGTTGATTTTTGGTCCACGGAGCTCTTTCGTCTTGCTACAGTGACCTCAGGATGCCTCCAGCCTTGAAACAGTGTTCTTGGGGTTTCTCTGGAGTGCCATCAAGGAAATAAGGCTCCTTTCATGTGTGATGTGCAAGACAGAATTGCTCTGCACGCAGTGCAGGGGAATTGGGCCTCATCTAGCGGCGACGGGGAAGTCTCATGGTTTTTCTCGAGTTTCGGCGGGAACCTGGGGTATATTCTCGAGTTACGACGGGGATGGCCCTTTCACCCACGTGTTTGTTCAGCAACGTCAGGACTCCTGCCTAGTTGCGAGGGACAACTCGGGATTCTCCTCGAGGCTTGGCAGGGCAATTGGGACGCCTCTCCAGCTGAGGCGGGGGACCAAGGGTACCTTTACACGTGCCACAGGAATCCTGGGACTCCTATCAAGTTTCACGAGGAGTCAGGAATCGTCTCCTTTGGAGGCACTGATCTCCGCGTACCTCTGGAGGTTTCAAAGGATGTGAGGCCTCTGGTCGTGATGAGGTGGGGAACTAGGTCTTTCTCTGTGGTCTCCACAGGGGATTCAGACATCCTTTCGTATTGGGAGATGCAAGACGAGCCTGCATTCAAGTCCCTGCAGGGATATCCGGCCTTATTTCTCGTCAGGGCATCGCGGTGTCCATTCCACTTGAGGCCGCAAACTCAGGGTCCCTCTCACATACCTAGAGCTGAGAGAAGCCTCCTCTTGAGGTGCTTGTGGTAAGGTGGTATTCCTCTGGAGTCGAAGCCAGGGACTAACCTCTCATCTCGAGTTGATTCTTGGTCCACGAAACTCTTTCGTGTTGCTACAGTGACCTAAGGATCCTCTAGCCTTGAAACAGTGTTCTTGGGGTTTCTCTGGAGTGCCATCAAGGAAATCAAGGCTCCTTTCATGTGTGATGTGCAACACGGAATTACTCTGCACGCAGTGCAGGGGAATCGGGCCTCATTTTGCGGCAAGGGGAAATCTCATGGTTTTTCTCGAGTTGCGGCGGGAACCTGGGGTGTATTCTCGAGTTACGACGGGGATGGACCTTCCACCCACGTGTTTATTCAGCGACGTAAGGACTCCTGTCTAGTTGCGAGGGACAACTCGGGATTCTCCTCGAGGCTTGGCAGGGCAATTGGGACGCCTCTCCAGCTGAGGCGGGAGACCAAGAGTCCCTTTCCACGTGCCACAGGAATCCTGGGACTCGTATCAAGTTTCACGAGGAGTCAGGCATCGTCTCCTTTGGAGGCACTGATCTCCGCGTACCTCTGGAGTTTACAAAGGATGTGAGGCCTCCGGTCGCCATGAGGTGGGGAACTAGGTCTTTCTCTGTGTTCTCCACAGGAGATTCAGACATCCTTTCGTCTTGGGAGATGCAAGACGAGCCTGCATTCAAGTCACTGCAGGGATATCCGGCCTTATTTCGAGTCAGGGCATCGCGGTGTCCATTCCACTTGAGGTCGCAAACTCAGGGTCCCTCTCACATAGCTAGAGCTGAGAAAAGCCTCCTCTTGAGGTGCTTGTGGTAAGGTGGTATTCCTCTGGAGTCGAAATCAGGGACTAACCTCTCATCTCGAGTTGATTTTTGGCCCCCGGAGCTCTTTCGTGTTGCTACAGTGACCTCGGGAATCCTCTAGCCTTGAAACAGTGTTCTTGGGGTTTCTCTGGAGTGCCATCAAGGAAATCAAGGCTCCTTTCATGTGTGATGTGCAACACGGAATTGCTCTGCACGCAGTGCAGGGGAATTGGGCCTCATCTCACGGCGAGGGGGAAGTCTCATGGTTTTTCTCGAGTTGCGGCGGGAACCTGGGGTATATTCTCGAGTTACGACGGGGATGGCCCTTCCACCCACATGTTTGTTCAGTGACGTCAGGACTCCTGCCTAGTTGCGAGGGACAACTCGGGATTCTCCTTGAGGCTTGGCAGGGCAATTGGGACGCCTCTCCAGCTGAGGCGGGAGACCAAGGGTCCCTTTCCACGTGCCACAGGAATCCTGGGACTCCTATCAAGTTTCACGAGGAGTCAGGCATCGTCCCTTTTGGAGGCACTGATCTCCGCATAACTCTGGACTTTTCAAAGGATTTGAGGCCTCAGGTCGCGATGAGGTGGGGAACTAGGTTTTCTCTGTGGTCTCCACAGGGGATTCAAACATCCTTTCATCTTGGGAGATGCAAAACGAGCCGGCATTCAAGTCACTGCAGAGATATCTGGCCTTATTTCGAGTCAGGGCATCGCGGTGTCCATTCCACTTGAGGCCGCAAACTCAGGGTCCCTCTCACATACCTAGAGCTGAGAGAAGCCTCCTCTTGAGGTGCTTTTGGTAAGGTGGTATTCCTCTGGAGTCGAAGCCAGGGACTAACCTCTCATCTCGAGTTGATTTTTGGTCCACGGAGCTCTTTCGTGTTGCTACAGTGACCTCAGGATCCCTCTAGACTTGAAACAGTGTTCTTGGGGTTTCTCTGGAGTGCCATCAAGGAAATCAAGGCTCCTTTCATGTGTGATGTGCAACACGGAATTGCTCTGCACGCAGTGCAGGGGAATCGGGTCTCATCTCGCGGCGAAGGGGAAGTCTCATGGTTTTTCTCGAGTTGCGGCGGGAACCTGTGGTATATTCTCGAGTTACGACGGGGATGGCCCTTCCACCCACGTGTTTGTTCAGCGACGACAGGACTCCTGCCTAGTTGCGAGGGACAACTCGGGATTCTCCTCGAGGCTTGGCAGGGCAATTGGGACGCCTCTCCAGGTGAGGCAGGAGACCAAGGCTCCCTTTCCACGTGCCACAGGAATCCTGGGACTCCTATCAAGTTTCACGAAAAGTCAGGCATCGGCTCCTTTGGAGGCACTGATCTCGGCGTACCTCTGGAGTTTTCAAAGGATGTGAGGCCTCCGGTCGCGATGAGGTGGGGAACTAGGTCTTTCTCTGTGGTCTCCACAGGGGATTCAGACATCCTTTCGTCTTGGGAGATGCAAGACGAGCCTGCATTCAAGTCACTGCAGGAATATCCGGCCTTATTTCGAGTCAGGGCATCGCGGTGTCCATTCCACTTGAGGCCGCAAACTCAGGGTCCCTCTCACATACCTAGAGCTGAGAGAAGCCTCCTCTTGATGTGCTTGTGGTAAGGTGGTATTCCTCTGGAGTCGAATCCAGGGACTAACCTCTCATCTCGAGTTGATTTTTGGTCCACGGAGCTCTTTCGTGTTGCTACAGAGACCTCAGGATCCCTCTAGCCTTGAAACAGTGTTCTTGGGGTTTCTCTGGAGTGCCATCAAGGAAATCAAGGCTCCTTTCATGTGTGATGTGCCATACGGAATTGCTTTGCATGCAGTGCAGGGGAATCGGGCCTCATCTCACGGCGAGGGGGAACTCTCATGGTTTTTCTCGAGTTGCGGCGAAAACCTGGGGTATATTCTCGAGATACGACGGGGAGGGCCCTTCCTCTCACGTGTTTGTTCAGCAACATCAGGACTTCTGCGTAGTTGCGAGGGACAACTCGGGATTCTCCTCGAGGCTTGGCAGGGCAATTGGGACGCCTCTCCAGCTGAGGGGGGAGACCAAGGGTCCCTTTCCACGTGCCACAGGAATCCTGGGACTCCTATCAAGTTTCATGAGGAGTCAGGCATTGTCTCCTTTGGAGGCACTGATCTCCACGTACCTCTGGAGTTTTCAAAGGATGTGAGGCCTCCGGTCGCGATGAGGTGGGGAACTAGGTCTTTCTCTGTGGTCTCCACAGGGGTTCAGACATCCTTTCATCTTGGGAAATGCAGGACGAGCCTGCATTCAAGTCACTGCAGGGATATCCGGCCTTATTTTGACTCAGGGCATCACGGTGTCCATTCCACTTGAGGCCGCAACCTCAGGGTCCCTCTCACATACCTAAAGCTGCGAGAAGCCTCCTCTTGAGGTGCTTGTGGTAAGTTGGTATTCCTCTGGAGTCGAAGTTAGGGACTAACCTCTCATCTCGAGTTGATTTTTTGTCCACGGAGCTCTTTCGGGTTGCTACAGTGACCTCAGGATCCCTCTAGCCTTGAAACAGTGTTCTTGGGGTTTCTCTGGAGTGCCATCAAGGAAATCAAGGCTCGTTTCATGTGTCATGTTCAACACTTAATTGCTCTACACGCAGTGCAGGGGAATCGGGCCTCATCTCGCGGCGAGGGGGAAGTCTCATGGTTTTTCTCGAGTTGCGGCGGGAACCTGGGCTGTATTCTCGAGTTACGATGGGGATGGCCCTTCCACACAAGTGTTTGTTCAGCGATGTCAGGACTCCTGCCAAGTTGTGAGGGACAACTCGGGATTCTCCTCGAGGCTTGGCAGGGCAATTGGGACGCCTCTCCAGCTGAGGCGGGAGACCAAGGGTCCCTTTCCACGTGCCACAGGAATCCTGGGACTCCTATCAAGTTTCACGAGGAGTCAGGCATCGTCTCCTTTGGAGGCACTGATCTCCACATACCTCTGGAATTTTCAAAGGATGTGAGGCCTCCGGTCGCGATGAGGTGGGGAACTAGGTCTTTCTTTGTGGTCTCCACAGGGGATTCAGACATCCTTTCGTCTTGGGAGATGCAAGACGAGCCTGCATTCAAGTCACTGCAGGGATATCCGGCCTTATTTCGAGTCAGGGCATCCCGGAATCCATTCGACTGGAGGCTTCAAACTCAGGGTCCCTCTCACATACCTAGAGCTGAGAGAAGCCTCCTCTTGAGGTGCTTGTGGTAAGGTGGTATTCCCCTGGAGTCTAAGCCAGGGACTAACCCCCCATCTCGAGTTGATTTTTGGTCCACGGAGCTCTTTCGTGTTGCTACAGTGACCTCAGGATCCCTCTAGACTTGAAACAGTGTTCTTGGGGTTTCTCGGGAGTGCCATCAAGGAAATCAGGGCTCCTTTCATGTGTGATGTGCAACACGGAATTGCTCTGCACGCAGTGCAGGGGAATCGGGCCTCAGCTCGCGGCGAGGGGGAAGTCTCATGGTTTTTCTCGAGTTGCGGCCGGAACCTGGGGTATATTCTCGAGTTACGACGGGGATGGCCCTTCCACCCACGTGTTTGTTCAGCGGTGTTAGGACTCCTGCCTAGTTGCGAGGGACAACTCGGGATTCTCCTCGAGGCATGGCAGGGCAATTGGAACGCCTCTCCAGGTGAGGCGGGAGACCAAGAGTCCCTTTCCATGTGCCACAGGAATCCTGGGACTCCTATAAAGTTTCACGAGGAGTCAGGCATCGTCTCCTTTGGAGGCCCTGATCTCCGCGTAGCTCTGGAGTTTTCAAAGGATGTGAGGCCTCCGGTCGCGATGAGGTGGGGAACTAGGTCTTTCTCTGTGGTCTCCACAGGGGATTCAGACATCCTTTCATCTTGGGAGATGCAAGACGAGCCTGCATTCAAGTCACTGCAGGGATATCCGGCCTTATTTCGAGTCAGGGCATCGCGATGTCCATTCCACTTGAGGCCGCAAACTCAGGGTCCCTCTCACATACGTAGAGCTGAGAGAAGCCTCCTCTTGAGGTGCTTGTGGTAAGGTGGTATTTCTCTGGATTCGAAGCCAGGAACTAACCTCTCATCTCGAGTTGATTTTTGGTCCACGGAGCTCTTTCTTGTTGCTACAGTGACCTCAGAATCCCTCTAGCCTTGAAACAGTGTTCTTGGGGTTTCTCTGGAGTGCCATCAAGGAAATCAAGGCTCCTTTCATGTGTGATGTGCAACACGGAATTGCTCTGCACGCAGTGCAGGGGAATCGGGCCTCATCTCGCGGCGAGGGGTAAGTCTCATGGTTTTTCTCGAGTTGCGGCGGGAACCTGGGGTATATTCTCGAGTTACGACGGGGATGGCCATTCCACACATGTGTTTCTTCAGCGACGTCAGGACTCCTGCCTAGTTGTGAGGGACAACTCGGGATTCTCCTCGAGGCTTGGCAGGGCAATTGGGACGCCTCTCCAGCTGAGGCGGGAGACCAAGGGTCCCTTTCCACGTGCCACAGGAATCCTGGGACTCCTATCAAGTTTCACGAGGAGTCAGGCATCGTCTCTTTTGGAGGCACTGATCTCCGTGTACCTCTGGAGTTTTCAAAGGATGTGAGGCCTCCGGTCGCGATGAGGTTGGTAACTAGGTCTTTCTCTGTGGTCTCCACAGGGGATTCAGACATCCTTTCATCTTGGGAGATGCAACACGAGCCTGCATTAAAGTCACTGCAGGGATATTCGGCCTTATATCGAGTCAGGGCATCGCGGTGTCCATTCCACTTGAGGTCTCAAACTCAGGGTCCCTCTCACATACCTAGAGCTGAGAGAAGCCTCCTCTTGAGGTGCTTGTGGTAAGGTGGTATTCCTCTGGAGTCGAAGCCAGGGACTAACCTGTCATCTCGAGTTGATTTTTGGTCCACGGAGCTCCTTCGTGTTGCTACAGTGACCTCAGGATCCCTCTAGCCTTGAAACAGTGTTCTTGGGGTTTCTCTGGAGTGCCATCAAGGAAATCAAGGCTCCTTTCATATGTGATGTGCAACACGGAATTGCTCTGCACGCAGTGTAGGGGAATCGGGCCTCATCTCGCGGCGAGGGGGAAGTCTCATGGTTTTTCTCGAGTTGCGGCGGGAACCTGGGGTATATTCTCGAGTTACGACGGGGATGGCCCTTCCACCCACGTGATTGTTCAGCCACGTCAGGACTCGTTCCTAGTTGCGAGGGACAACTCGGGATTCTCCTCGAGGCTTGGCAGGGCAATTGGGACGCCTCTCCAGCTGAGGCGAGAAACCAAGGGTCCCTTTCCATGTGCCACAGGAATCCTGGGACTCGTATCAAGTTTCACGAGGAGTCAGGCATTGGTTCCTTTGGAGGCACTGATCTCCGCGTACCTCTGGAGTTTTCAAAGGATGTAAGGCCTACGGTCGCGATGAGGTGGGGAACTAGGTCTTTCTCTGTGGTCTCCACAGGGGATTCAGACATCCTTTCGTCTTGGGAGATGCAGGACGAACCTGCATTCAATTCACTGCAGGGATATCCGGCCTTATTTCGAGTCAGGGCATCGCGGTGTCCATTCCACTTGAGGCCGCAAACTCAGGGTCCCTCTCACATACCTAGAGCTGAGAGAAGCCTCCTCTTGAGGTGCTTGTGGTAAGGTGGTATTCCTCTGGAGTGGAAGCCAGGGACTAATCTCTCATCTCGAGTAGATTTTTGGTCCACGGAGCTCTTTCGTGTTGCTAAAGTGACTTCAGGATCCCTCTAGCCTTGAAACAGTGTTCTTGGGGTTTCTCTGGAGTGCCATCAAGGAAATCAAGGCTCCTTTCATGTTTGATGTGCAACACTGAATTGCTCTGCATGAAGTGCAGGGGAATCGGGCCTCATCTCACGACGAGGGGGAAGTCTCATGGTTTTTCTCGAGTTGCGGCGGGAACCTGGGGTATATTCTCGAGTTACGACAGGGATGGCCCTTCCACCCACGTGATTGTTCAGCCACGTCAGGACTCGTGCCTAGTTGCGAGGGACAACTCGGGATTCTCCTCGAGGCTTGGCAGGTCAATTGGGACGCCTCTCCAGCTGAGGCGGGAGATCAAGGGTCCCTTTCCACGTGCCGAAGGAATCCTGTGACTCCTGTGAAGTTTCACGAGGAGTCAGGCATCGTCTCCTTTGGAGGCACTTATCTCCGCGTACCTCTGGAGTTTTCAAAGGATGTGAGGCCTCCGGTCGCGATGAGGTGGGGAACTAGGTCTTTCTCTGTGGTCTCCACAGGGGATTCAGACATCCTTTTGTCTTGGGAGATGCAAGACGAGCCTGCATTCAAGTCACTGCAAGGATATCCGGCCTTATTTCGAGTCAGGGCATCGCTGTGTTCATTCCACTTGAGGCCGCAAACTCAGGGTCCCTCTCACATACCTAGAGCTGAGAGAAGCCTCCTCTTGAGGTGCTTGTGGTAAGGTGGTATTCCTCTGGAGTCGAAGCCAGGGACTAACCTCTCATCTCGAGTTGATTTTTGGTCCACGGAGCTCTTTCGTGTTGCTACAGTGACCTCAGGATCCCTCCAGCCTGGAAACAGTGTTCTTGGGGTTTCTCTGGAGTGCCATCAAGGAAATCAAGGCTCCTTTCATATGTGATGTGCACCACGGAATTGCTCTGCACGCAGTGCAGGGGAATCGGGCCTCATCTCGCGGCGAGGGGGAAGTCTCATGGTTTTTCTCGAGTTGCGACGGGAACCAGGGGTATATTCTCGAGTTACGACGGGGATGGCCCTTCCACCCTTGTGTTTGTTCAGCGACGTCAGGACTCCTGCCTAGTTGCGATTGACAACTCGGGATTCTCCTCGAGGCTTGGCAGGGCAATTGGGACGCCTCTCCAGCTGAGGCGGGAGACCAAGCGTCCCTTTCCACGTGCCACAGGAATCCTGGGACTCCTATCAAGTTTCACGAGGAGTCAGGCATCGTCTCCTTTGGAGGCACTGATCTCCGCATACCTCTGGAGTTTTCAAAGGATGTGAGGCCTCCGGTCGCCATGAGGTGGTGAACTAGGTCTTTCTCTGTGGTTTCCACAGGGGATTCAGACATCCTTTCATCTTGGGAGATGCAAGACGAGCCTGCATTCAAGTCACTGCAGGGATATCCGGCCTTATTTCGAGTCAGGGCATCGCGGTGTCCATTCCACTTGAGGCCGCAAACTCATGGTCCCTCTCACATACCTAGAGCTGAGAGAAGCCTCCTCTTGAGGTGCTTGTGGTAAGGTGGTATTCCTCTGGAATCGAAGCCAGGGACTAACCTCTCATCTCGAGTTGATTTTTGGTCCACGGAGCTCTTTCGTGTTGCTACAGTGACCTCAGGATCCCTCTAGCCTTGAAACAGTTTTCTTGGGGTTTCTCTGGAGTGCCATCAAGGAAATCAAGGCTCCTTTCATGTGTGATGTGCAACACAGAATTGCTCTGCACGCAGTGCAGGGGAATCGGGCCTCATCTCGCGGCGAGGGGGAAGTCTCATGGTTTTTCTCGAGTTGCGGCGGGAACCTGGGGTATATTCTCGAGTTACGTCGGGGATGGCCCTTCCACACACGTGTTTGTTCAGCGATGTCAGGACTCCTGCCTAGTTGCGAGGGACAACTCGGGATTCTCCTCGAGGCTTGGCAGGGCAATTGGGACACCTCTCCAGGTGAGGCGGGAGACCAAGTGTCCCTTTCCGCGTGCCACAGGAATCCTGGGACTCCTATCAAGTTTCACGGGGAGTCAGGCATCGTTTCCTTTGGAGGCACTGATCTCTGCGTACCTCTGGAGTTTTCAAAGGATGTGAGGCCTCCGGTCGCCAAGAGGTGGTGAACTAGGTCTTTCTCTGTGGTCTCCACAGGGGATTCAGACATCCTTTCATCTTGGGAGATGCAGGACGAGCCTGCATTCAAGTCACTGCAGGGATATCCGGCCTTTTTTCGAGTCAGGGCATCGCGGTGTCCATTCCACTTGAGGCCTCAAACTCAGGGTCCCTCTCACATACCTAGAGCTGAGAGAAGCCTCCTCTTGAGGTGCTTGTGGTAAGGTGGTATTCCTCTGGAGTCGAAGTTAGGGACTAACCTCTCATCTCGAGTTGATTTTTGGTCCACGGAGCTCTTTCGTGTTGCTACAGTGACCTCAGGATCCCTCTAGCCTTGAAACAGTGTTCTTGGGGTTTCTCTGGAGTGCCATCAAGGAAATCAAGGCTCCTTTCATGTTTGATGTGCAACACGGAATTGCTCGGCATGCAGTGCAGGGGAATCAGGCCTCATCTCACGACGAGGGGGAAGTCTCATGGTTTTTCTCGGGTTGCGGCGGGAACCTGGGATATATTCTCGAGTTACGATTGGGTTGGCCCTTCCACCCACGTGTTTGTTCAGCCACGTCAGGACTCGTGCCTAGTTGCGAGGGACAACTCGGGATTCTCCTCGAGGATTGGCAGGGCAATTGGGACGCCTCTCCAGGTGAGGCGGGAGACCAAGTGTCCCTTTCCACGTGCCACAGGAATCCTGGGACTCCTATCAAGTTTCACGAGGAGTCAGGCATCGTCTCCTTTGGAGGCACTGATCTCCGCGTACCTCTGGAGTTTTCAAAGGATGTGAGGCCTCCGGTCGCGATGAGGTGTGGAACTAGGTCTTTCTCTGTGGTCTCCACAGGGGATTCAGACATCCTTTCGTCTTGGGAGATGCAAGACGAGCCTGCATTCAAGTCACTGCAGGGATATCCGGCCTTATTTCGAGTCAGAGCATCGCGGTGTCCATTCACTTGAGGCCGCAAACTCAGGGTCCCTCTCACATACCTAGAGCTGAGAGAAGCCTCCTCTTCAGGTGCTTGTGGTTAGGTGGTATTCCTCTGGAGTCAAAGCCAGGAACTAACCTCTCATCTCGAGTTGATTTTTGGTCCACGGAGCTCTTTCGTGTTGCTACAGTGACCTCAGGATCCCTCTAGCCTGGAAACAGTGTTCTTGGGGTTTCTCTGGAGTGCCATCAAGGAAATCCAGGCTACTTTCATATGTGATGTGCAACACGGAATTGCTCTGCACGCAGTGCAGGGGAATCGGGCCTCATCTCGCGGCGAGGGGGAAGTCTCATGGTTTTTCTCGAGTTCCGGCGGGAACCTGGGGTATATTCTCGAGTTACGACGGGGATGGCCCTTCCACACACGTCTTTGTTCAGCGCCGTCAGGACTCCTGCCTAGTTGCGAGGGACAACTCGGGATTCTCCTCGAGGCTTAGCAGGGCAATTGGGACGCCTCTCCATCTGAGGCGGGAGACCAAGGGTCCCTTTCCACGTGCCACAGTTATCCTGGGACTCCTATCAAGTTTCACGAGGAGTCAGGCATCGTCTCCTTTGGAGGCACTGATCTCCGCGTACCTCTGGAGTTTTCAAAGGATGTGAGGCCTCCGGTCGCGATTAGGTGGGGAACTAGGTCTTTCTCTGTTGTCTCCACAGGGGATTCAGACATCCTTTCGTCTTGGGAGATGCAAGACGAGCCTGCATTCAAGTCACTGCAGGGATATCCGGCCTTATTTCGCGTCAGGGCATCGCGGTGTCCATTTCACTTGATGCCGCAAACTCAGGGTCCCTCTCACATACCTAGAGCTGAGAGAAGCCTCCTCTTGAGGTGCTTGTGGTAAGGTGGTATTCCTCTGGAGTCGAAGCCAGGGACTAACCTCTCATCTCGAGTTGATTTTTGGTCCACGGAGCTCTTTCGTGTTGCTACAGTGACCTCAGGATCCCTCTAGCCTGGAAACAGTGTTCTTGGGGTTTCTCTGGAGTGCCATCAAGGAAATCAAGGCTCCTTTCATGTGTGATGTGCAACACAGAATTGCTCTGCACGCAGTGCAGGGGAATCGGGCCTCATCTCGCGGCGAGGGGGAAGTCTCATGGTTTTTCTCGAGTTGCGGCGGGAACCTTGGTATATTCTTGAGTAACGACGGGGATGGCCCTTCCACACACGTGTTTGTTTACGACGTCAGGACTCCTGCCTAGTTGCGAGGGACAACTCGGGATTCTCCTCGAGGCTTGGCAGGGCAATTGGGACGCCTCTCCAGCTGAGGCGGGAGACCAAGGGTCCCTTTCCACGTGCCACAGGAATCCTGGGACTCCTATCAAGTTTCACGAGGAGTCAGGCATCGTCTCCTTTGGAGGCACTGATCTCCGCGTACCTCTGGAGTTTTCAAAGGATGTGAGGCCTCCGGTCGCGATTAGGTGGGGAACTAGGTCTTTCTCTGTTGTCTCCACAGGGGATTCAGACATCCTTTCGTCTTGGGAGATGCAAGACGAGCCTGCATTCAAGTCACTGCAGGGATATCCGGCCTTATTTCGCGTCAGGGTATCGCGGTGTCCATTCCTCTTGATGCCGCAAACTCAGGGTCCCTCTCACATACCTAGAGCTGAGAGAAGCCTCCTCTTGAGGTGCTTGTGGTAAGGTGGTAGTCCTCTGCAGTCGAAGCCAGGGACTAACCTCTCATCTCGAGTTGATTTTTGGTCCACGGAGCTCTTTCGTGTTGCTACAGTGACCTCAGGATCCCTCTAGCCTGGAAACAGTGTTCTTGGGGTTTCTCTGGAGTGCCATCAAGGAAATAAGGCTCCTTTCATGTGTGATGTGCAAGACAGAATTGCTCTGCACGCAGTGCAGGGGAATTGGGCCTCATCTAGCGGCGACGGTTAAGTCTCATGGTTTTTCTCGAGTTGCGGCGGGAACCTGGGGTATATTCTCGAGTTACGACGGGGATGGCCCTTTCACCCACGTGTTTGTTCAGCAACGTCAGGACTCCTGCCTAGTTGCGAGGGACAACTCGGGATTCTCCTCGAGGGTTGGCAGGGCAATTGGGACGCCTCTCCAGCTGAGGCGGGGGACCAAGGGTACCTTTACACGTGCCACAGGAATCCTGGGACTCCTATCAAGTTTCACGAGGAGTCAGGCATCGTCTCCTTTGGAGGCACTGATGTCCGGGTACCTCTGGAGTTTTCAAAGGATGTGAGGCCTCTGGTCGCCATGAAGTGGGAAACTAGGTCTTTCTCTGTGGTCTCCACAGGTGATTCAGACATCCTTTCATCTTGTGAGATGCAAGACGAGCCTGCATTCAAGTCACTGCAGGAATATCCGGCCTTATTTCGCGTCAGGGCATCGCAGTGTCCATTCCACTTGAGGCCGCAAACTCAGGGTCCCTCTCACATACCTAGAGCTGAGAGAAGCCTCCTCTTGAGGTGCTTGTGGTAAGGTCGTGTTCCTCTGGAGTCGATTCCAGGGACTAACCTCTAATCTCTAGTTGCTTTGTGGTCCACAGAGCTCTTTCGTGTTGCTACAGTGATACCAGGATCCCTCTAGACTTGAAACAGTGTTCTTGGGTTTCTCTGGATTTCCATCAAAAATCAAAGTTCCTTTCATGTGTGATGTGCAACACGGAATTGCTCTGCACGCAGTGCATGGGAATCGGGCCTCATCTCGCGGCGAGGGGGAAGTCTCATGGTTTTTCTCGAGTTGCGGCGGGAACCTGGAGTATATTCTCGAGTTACGACGGGGATGGCCCTTCCACACACATGTTTCTTCAGCGACTTCAGGACTCCTGGCTAGTTGCGAGGGAAACCTCGGCATTCTCCTCGAGGCTTGGCAGGGCAATTGGGACGCCTCTCCAGCTGAGGCGGGAGACCAACGGTCCCTTTCCACGTGCCACAGGAATCCTGGGACTCCTATCAAGTTTCACGAGGAGTCAGGCATCGTCTCCTTTGGAGGAACTGATCTCCGCGTACCTCTGGAGTTTTCAAAGTATGTGAAGCCTCCGGTGGCGATGAGGTTGGGAACTAGGTCTTTCTCTGTGGTCTCCACAGGGGATTCAGACATCCTTTCGTCTTGGGAGATGCAAGACGAGCCTGCATTCAAGTCACTGCAGGGATATCCGGCCTTATTTCGAGCCAGGGCATCGCAGTGTCCATTCTACTTGAGGCCGCAAACTCAGGGTCCCTCTCACATACCTAGAGCTGAGAGAAGCCTCCTCTTGAGGTGCTTGTGGTAAGGTGGTATTCCTCTGGAGTCGAAGCCAGGGACTAACCTCTCATCTCGAGTTGATTCTTGGTCCACGGAGCTCTTTCGTGTTGCTACAGTGACCTCAGGATCCCTCTAGCCTTGAAACAGTGTTCTTGGGGTTTATCTGGAGTGCCATCAAGGAAATCAAGGCTTCTTTCCTGTGTGATGTGCAACACGGAATTGCTCTGCACGCAGTGCAGGGGAATCGGACCTCATCTCACGGCGAGGGGGAAGTCTCATGGCTTTTCTCGAGTTGCGGCGGGAACCTGGGGTATATTCTCGAGTTACGTCGGGGATGGCCCTTCCACACACGTGTTTGTTCAGCGACGTCAGGACTCCTGCCTAGTTGCGAGGGACAACTCGGGATTGTCCTCGAGGCTTGGCAGGGCAATTGGGACGCCTCTCCAGGTGAGGCGGGAGACCAAGTGTCCCTTTCCACGTGCCACAGGAATCCTGGGACTCCTATCAAGTTTCACGAGGAGTCAGGCATCGTCTCCTTTGGAGGCACTGATCTCCGCGTACCTCTGGAGTTTTCAAAGGATGTGAGGCCTCCGGTCGCGATGAGGTGGGGAACTAGGTCTTTCTCTGTGGTCTCCACAGGGGATTCAGACATCCTTTCGTCTTGGGAGATGCAAGACGAGCCTGCATTCAAGTCACTGCAGGGATATCCGGCCTTATTTCGAGTCAGAGCATCGCGGTGTCCATTCACTTGAGGCCGCAAACTCAGGGTCCCTCTCACATACCTAGAGCTGAGAGAAGCCTCCTCTTCAGGTGCTTGTGGTTAGGTGGTATTCCTCTGGAGTCAAAGCCAGGAACTAACCTCTCATCTCGAGTTGATTTTTGGTCCACGGAGCTCTTTCGTGTTGCTACAGTGACCTCAGGATCCCTCTAGCCTGGAAACAGTGTTCTTGGGGTTTCTCTGGAGTGCCATCAAGGAAATCCAGGCTACTTTCATATGTGATGTGCAACACGGAATTGCTCTGCACGCAGTGCAGGGGAATCGGGCCTCATCTCGCGGCGAGGGGGAAGTCTCATGGTTTTTCTCGAGTTCCGGCGGGAACCTGGGGTATATTCTCGAGTTACGACGGGGATGGCCCTTCCACACACGTCTTTGTTCAGCGACGTCAGGACTCCTGCCTAGTTGCGAGGGACAACTCGGGATTCTCCTCGAGGCTTAGCAGGGCATTTGGGACGCCTCTCCATCTGAGGCGGGAAACCAAGGGTCCCTTTCCACGTGCCACAGTTATCCTGGGACTCCTATCAAGTTTCACGAGGAGTCAGGCATCGTCTCCTTTGGAGGCACTGATCTCCGCGTACCTCTGGAGTTTTCAAAGGATGTGAGGCCTCCCGTCGCGATTAGGTGGGGAACTAGGTCTTTCTCTGTTGTCTCCACAGGGGATTCAGACATCCTTTCGTCTTGGGAGATGCAAGACGAGCCTGCATTCAAGTCACTGCAGGGATATCCGGCCTTATTTCGCGTCAGGGCATCGCGGTGTCCATTCCACTTGATGCCGCAAACTCAGGGTCCCTCTCACATACCTAGAGCTGAGAGAAGCCTCCTCTTGAGGTGCTTGTGGTAAGGTGGTAGTCCTCTGCAGTCGAAGCCAGGGACTAACCTCTCATCTCGAGTTGATTTTTGGTCCACGGAGCTCTTTCGTGTTGCTACAGTGACCTCAGGATCCCTCTAGCCTGGAAACAGTGTTCTTGGGGTCTCTCTGGAGTGCCATCAAGGAAATCAAGGCTCCTTTCATGTGTGATGTGCAACACAGAATTGCTCTGCACGCAGTGCAGGGGAATCGGGCCTCATCTCGCGGCGAGGGGGAAGTCTCATGGTTTTTCTCGAGTTGCGGCGGGAACCTTGGTATATTCTTGAGAAACGACGGGGATGGCCCTTCCACACACGTGTTTGTTTACGACGTCAGGACTCCTGCCTAGTTGCGAGGGACAACTCGGGATTCTCCTCGAGGCTTGGCAGGGCAATTGGGACGCCTCTCCAGCTGAGGCGGGAGACCAAGGGTCCCTTTCCACGTGCCACAGGAATCCTGGGACTCCTATCAAGTTTCACGAGGAGTCAGGCATCGTCTCCTTTGGAGGCACTGATCTCCGCGTACCTCTGGAGTTTTCAAAGGATGTGAGGCCTCCGGTCGCGATTAGGTGGGGAACTAGGTCTTTCTCTGTTGTCTCCACAGGGGATTCAGACATCCTTTCGTCTTGGGAGATGCAAGACGAGCCTGCATTCAAGTCACTGCAGGGATATCCGGCCTTATTTCGCGTCAGGGCATCGCGGTGTCCATTCCTCTTGATGCCGCAAACTCAGGGTCCCTCTCACATAACTAGAGCTGAGAGAAGCCTCCTCTTGAGGTGCTTGTGGTAAGGTGGTAGTCCTCTGCAGTCCAAGCCAGGGACTAACCTCTCATCTCGAGTTGATTTTTGGTCCACGGAGCTCTTTCGTGTTGCTACAGTGACCTCAGGATCCCTCTAGCCTGGAAACAGTGTTCTTGGGGTTTCTCTGGAGTGCCATCAAGGAAATCAAGGCTCCTTTCATGTGTGATGTGCAACACAGAATTGCTCTGCACGCAGTGCAGGGGAATCGGGCCTCATCTCGCGGCGAGGGGGAAGTCTCATGGTTTTTCTCGAGTTGCGGCGGGAACCTGGGGTATATTCTTGAGTAACGACGGGGATGGCCCTTCCACACACGTGTTTGTTTACGACGTCAGGACTCCTGCCTAGTTGCGAGGGACAACTCGGGATTCTCCTCGAGGCTTGGCAGGGCAATTGGGACGCCTCTCCAGCTGAGGCGGGAGACCAAGGGTCCCTTTCCACGTGCCACAGGAATCCTGGGACTCCTATCAAGTTTCACGAGGAGTCAGGCATCGTCTCCTTTGGAGGCACTGATCTCCGCATACCTCTGGAGTTTTCAAAGGATGTGAGGCCTCCGGTCGCGATGAGGTGGTGAACTAGGTCTTTCTCTGTGGTCTCCACAGGGGATTCAGACATCCTTTCATCTTGGGAGATACAAGACGAGCCTGCATTCAAGTCACTGCCGGGATGTCCGGCCTTATTTCGAGTCAGGGCATCGCAGTGTCCATTCCACTTGAGGTCTCAAACTCAGGGTCCCTCTCACATACCTAGAGCTCAGAGAAGCCTCCTCTTGAGGTGCTTGTGGTAAGGTGGTATTCCTCTGGAGTCGAAGCCAGGGACTAACCTCTCATCTCGAGTTGATTTTTGGTCCACGGAGCTCTTTCGTGTTGCTACAGTGACTTCAGGATCTCTCTAGCCTTGAAACAGTGTTCTTGGGGTTTCTCTGGAGTGCCATCAAGGAAATCGAGGCTCCTTTCATGTTTGATGTGCAACACGGAATTGCTCTGCATGCAGTGCAGGGAAACGGGCCTCATCTCACGACGAGGGGGAAGTCTCATGGTTTTTCTCGAGTTGCGGCGGGAACCTGGGGTATATTCTCGAGTTACGACGGGGATGGCCCTTCCATCCACGTGTTTGTTCAGCCACGTCAGGACTCCTGCCTAGTTGCGAGGGACAACTCGGGATTCTGCTCGAGGCTTGGCAGGGCAATTGGGACGCCTCTCCAGCTGAGGCGGGAGACCAAGTGTCCCTTTCCACATGCCACAGGAATCCTGGGACTCCTATCAAGTTTCACGAGGAGTCAGGCATCGGCTCCTTTGGAGGCACTGATCTCCGCGTACCTCTGGAGTTTTCAAAGGATGTGAGGCCTCCGGTCGCGATGAGGTGGGGAACTAGGTCTTTCTCTGTGGTCTCCACAGGGGATTCAGACATCCTTTCGTCTTGGGAGATGCAAGACGAGCCTGCCTTCAAGTCACTGCAGAGATATCCGGCCTTATTTCGAGTCAGGGCATCGCGGTGTCCATTCCACTTGAGGCGGCAAACTCAGGGTCCCTCTCACATACCTAGAGCTGAGAGAAGCCTCCTCTTGAGGTGCTTGTGGTAAGGTGGTATTCCTCTGGAGTCGAAGCCAGGGACTAACCTCTCATCTCGAGTTGATTTTTGGTCCACGGAGCTCTTTCATGTTGCTACAGTGACTTCAGGATCTCTCTAGCCTTGAAACAGTGTTCTTGGGGTTTCTCTGGAGTGCCATCAAGGAAATCAAGGCTCCTTTCATGTTTGATGTGCAACACGGAATTGCTCTGCATGCAGTGCAGGGAAACGGGCCTCATCTCACGACGAGAGGGAAGTCTCATGGTTTTTCTCCGGTTGCGGCGGGAACCTGGGGTATATTCTCGAGTTACGACGGGGATGGCCCTTCCATCCACGTGTTTGTTCAGCCACGTCAGGACTCCTGCCTAGTTGCGAGGGACAACTCGGGATTCTGCTCGAGGCTTGGCAGGGCAATTGGGACGCCTCTCCAGCTGAGGCGGGAGACCAATGGTCCCTTTCCACGTGCCACAGGAATCCTGGGAACTCCTATCAAGTTTCACGAGAAGTCAGGCATCGTCTCCTTTGGAGGCACTGATCTCCGCATACCTCTGGAGTTTTCAAAGGACGTAAGGCCTCCGGTCGCTATTAGGTGGGGAAGTAGGTCTTTCTCTGTGGCCTCCACAGGTGATTCAGACATCCTTTCATCTTGGGAGATGCAAGACGAGCCTGCATTCAAGTCACTGCGGGGATATCCGCCCTTATTTCGCATCAGGGCATCGCAGTGTCCATTCCACTTGAGACCGCAAATCAGGGTTCCTCTCACATAGCTAGAGTTGAGAGAAGCCTCCTCTTGAGGTGCTTGTGGTAAGGTAGTATTCCTCTGGAGTCGAAGCCAGGGACTAAACTCTCATCTCGAGTTGATTTTTGGTCCACGGAGCTCTTTCGTGTTGCTACAGTGATTTCAGGATCTCTCTAGCCTTGAAACAGTGTTCTTAGGGTTTCTCTGGAGTGCCATCAAGGAAATCAATGCTCCTTTCATGTATGATGTGCAACACGGAATTGCTCTGCATGCAACGTAGGGGAATCAGGCCTCATCTCACGGCGAGGGGGAAGTCTCATGGTATTTCTCGAGTTGCGGCGGGAACCTGGGGTATATTCTCGAGTTATGACGGGGATGGCCCTTCCACCCACGTGTTTCTTCAGCGACGTCAGAACTCCTGCCTAGTTGCGAGGGGCAACTCGGGATTCTCCTCGAGGCTTGGCAGGGCAATTGGGACGCCTCTCCATCTGAGGCGGGAGACCAAGGGTCCCTTTCCGCGTGCCACAGGAATCCTGGGACTCCTATGAAGTTTCACGAGGAGTCAGGCATCGGCTCCTCTGGAGGCACTGATCTCCGCGTACCTCTGGCGTTTTCAAAGGATGTGAGGCCTCCGGTCGCGATGAGGTGGGGAACTAGGTCTTTCTCTGTGGTCTCCACAGGGGATTCAGACATCCTTTCATCTTGGGAGATGCAAGACGAGCCTGCATTCAAGTCACTGCAGGGATATCCGGCCTTATTTCGAGTCAGGGCATTGCGGTGTCCATTCCACTTGAGGCCGTAAACTCAGGGGCCCACTCACATACCTAGAGCTGAGAGAAGCCTCCTCTTGAGGTGCTTGTGGTAAGGTGGTATTCCTCTGGAGTCGAAGCCAGGGACTACCCTCTCATCTAGAGTTGATTTTGGTCCACGGAGCTCTTTCTTGTTGCTACAGTGACCTCAGGATCCCTCTAGCCTTGAAAGAGTGTTCTTGGGGTTTCTCTGGAGTGCCATCAAGGAAATCAAGGCTCCTTTCATGTGTGATTTGCAAGACGGAATTGCTCTGCACGCAGTGCAGGGAAATCGGGCTTCAACTAGCGGTGAAGGGGAAGTCTCATGGTTTTTCTCGAGTTGCGGCGGGAACCTGGGGTATATTCTCGAGTTACGACGGGTTTGGCCCTTCCACCCATGTGTTTGTTCGGCGACGTCAGAATTCCTTCCTAGTTGCGAGGGACAACTCGGGATTCTGCTCGAGGCTTGGCAGGGCAATTGGGACGCCTCTCCAGCTGAGGCGGGAGACCAAGGGTCCCTTTCCACGTGCCACAGGACTCCTGGGACTCCTATCAAATTTCACGAGGAGTCAGGCATCGTCTCCTTTGGAGGCACTGATCTCCACGTACCTCTGGAGTTTTCAAAGGATGTGAGGCCTCCGGTCGCCATGAGGTGGGGAACTAGGTCTTTCTCTGTGGTCTCCACAGGGGATTCAGACATCCTTTCGTCTTGGGAGATGCAAGACGAGCCTGCATTCAAGTCCCTGCAGGAATATCCGGCCTTTTCGAGTCAGGGCATCGCGGTGTCCATTCCACTTGAGGCTGCAAACTCAGGGTCCCTCTCACATAGCTAGAGCTGAAAGAAGCCTCCTCTTGAGGTGCTTGTGGTAAGGTGGTATTCCTCTGAATTCGAAGCCAGGGACTAACCTCTCATCTCGAGTTGATTTTTGGTCCACGGAGCTCTTTCGTGTTGCTACAGTGACCTCAGGATCCCTCTAGCCTTGAAACAGTGTTCTTGGGGTTTCTCTGGAGTGCCATCAAGGAAATCAAGGCTCCTTTCATGTGTGATGTGCAACACGGAATTGCTCTGCACGCAGTGCAGGGGAATCGGGCCTCATCTCGCGACGAGGGGGAAGTCTCATGGTTTTTCTCGAGTTGCGGCGGGAACCTGGGTTATATTCTCGATTTCCGACGGGGATGGCCCTTCCACCCACGTGTTTGTTCGGCGACGTCAGGATTCCTGCCTAGTTGCGAGGGACAACTCGGGATTCTGCTCGAGGCTTGGCAGGGCAATTGGGACGCCTCTCCAGCTGAGGCGGGAGACCAATGGTCCCTTTCCACGTGCCACAAGAATCCTGGGACTCCTATCAAGTTTCACGAGGAGTCAGGCATCGTCTCCTTTTTAGGCACTGATCTCCGCGTACCTCTGGAGTTTTCAAAGGATGTGAGGCCTCTGGTCGCCATGAAGTGGGGAACTAGGTCTTTCTCTGTGGTCTCCACAGGGGAATCAGACACCCTTTCATCTTGGGAGATGCAAGACGAGCCTGCATTCAAGTCACTGCAGGGATATCCGGCCTTATTTTGAGTCAGGGCATCGCAGTGTCCATTCCACTTGAGGCCGCAAACTCAGGGTCCCTCTCACATATCTAGAGCTGAGAGAAGCCTCCTCTTGAGGTGCTTATGGTAAGGTTTTATTCCTCTGGAGTCGAAGCCAGGGACTACCCTCTCATCTCGAGTTGATTTTTGGTCCACGGAGCTCTTTCGTCTTGCTACAGTGACCTCAGGATGCCTCCAGCCTTGAAACAGTGTTCTTGGGGTTTCTCTGGAGTGCCATCAAGGAAATAAGGCTCCTTTCATGTGTGATGTGCAAGACAGAATTGCTCTGCACGCAGTGCAGGGGAATTGGGCCTCATCTAGCGGCGACGGGGAAGTCTCATGGTTTTTCTCGAGTTTCGGCGGGAACCTGGGGTATATTCTCGAGTTACGACGGGGATGGCCCTTTCACCCACGTGTTTGTTCAGCAACGTCAGGACTCCTGCCTAGTTGCGAGGGACAACTCGGGATTCTCCTCGAGGCTTGGCAGGGCAATTGGGACGCCTCTCCAGCTGAGGCGGGGGACCAAGGGTACCTTTACACGTGCCACAGGAATCCTGGGACTCCTATCAAGTTTCACGAGGAGTCAGGCATCGTCTCCTTTGGAGGCACTGATGTCCGGGTACCTCTGGAGTTTTCAAAGGATGTGAGGCCTCTGGTCGCCATGAAGTGGGGAACTAGGTCTTTCTCTGTGGTCTCCACAGGTGATTCAGACATCCTTTCATCTTGGGAGATGCAATACGAGCCTGCATTCAAGTCACTGCAGGAATATCCGGCCTTATTTCGCGTCAGGGCATCGCAGTGTCCATTCCACTTGAGGCCGCAAAGTCAGGGTCCCTCCCACATACCTAGAGCTGAGAGAAGCCTCCTCTTGAGGTGCTTGTGGTAAGGTGGTGTTCCTCTGGAGTCGATGCCAGGGACTAACCTCTAATCTCCAGTTGCTTTGTGGTCCACGGAGCTCTTTCGTGTTGCTACAGTGATACCAGGATCCCTCTAGCCTTGAAACAGTGTTCTTGGGTTTCTCTGGATTGCCATCAAAAATCAAAGTTCCTTTCATGTGTGATGTGCAACACGGAATTGCTCTGCACGCAGTGCAGGGAAATCGGGCCTCATCTTGCGGCGAGGGGGAAGTCTCATGGTTTTTCTCGAGTTGCGGCGGGAACCTGGGGTATATTCTCGAGTTACGACAGGGATGGCCCTTCCACCAAGTGTTTCTTCAGCGACGTCAGGACTCCTGCCTAGTTGCGAGGGACAACTCGGGATTCTCCTCGACGCTTGGCAGGGCAATTGGGACGCCTCTCCAGCTGAGGCGGGAGACCAAGGGTCCCTTTCCACGTGCCACAGGAATCCTGGGACTCCTATCAAGTTTCATGAAGAGTCAGGCATCGTCTCCTTTGGAGGCCCTGATCCCCGCATACCTCTGGAGTTTTCAAAGGATGTGAGGCCTCCGGTCCCGATGAAGTGGGGAACTAGGTCTTTCTCTGTGGTCTCCACAGGGGATTCAGACATCCTTTCGTCTTGGGAGATGCAAGACGAGCCTGCATTCAAGTCACTGCAGGGATATCGGGCCTTATTTCGAGTCAGGGCATCGCGGTGTCCATTCCACTTGAGGCCGCAAACTCAGGGTCCCTCTCACATACTTAGAGCTGAGACAAGCCTCCTTTTGAGGTGCTTGTGGTAAGGTGGTATTCCTCTGGAGTCGAAGCCAGGGACTAACCTCTCATCTCGAGTTGATTTTTGGTCCACGGAGCTCTTTCGTGTTGCTACAGTAACCTCAGGATCCCTCTAGCCTTGAAACAGTGTTCTTGGGTTTTCTCTAGAGTGCCATCAAGGAAATCAAGGCTCCTTTCATGTTTGATGTGCAACACGGAATTGCTCTGAACGCAGTGCAGGAGAATTGGGCCTCATCTCACGGCGAGGGGGAAGTCTCATGGTTTTTCTCGAGTTGCGGCGGGAACCTGGGGTATATTCTCGAGTTACGACGGGAATGGCCCTTCCACTCACGTGTTTGTTCAGCGACGTCAGGACTCCTGCCTACTTGCGAGGGACAACTCGTGAATCTCCTCGAGGCTTGGCAGGGCAATTGGGACGCCTCTCCAGCTGAGGCGGGAGACCAAGGGTCCCTTTCCACGTGCCACAGGAATCCTGGGACTCCTATCAAGTTTCACGAGGAGTCAGGCATCGTCTCCTTTGGAGGCACTCATCTCCGCGTACCTCTGGAGTTTTCAAAGGATGTGAAGCCTCCGGTCGCGATGTGGTGTGGAACCAGGTCTTTCTCTGTGGTCTCCACAGGGGATTCAGACATCCTTTCGTCTTGGGAGATGCAAGACGAGCCTGCAATCAAGTCACTGCAGGGATATCCGGCCTTATTTCGAGTCAGGGCATCGCGGTGTCCATTCCACTTGAGGCCGCAAACTCAGGGTCCCTCTCATATACCTAGAGCTGAGAGAAGCCTCCTCTTGAGGTGCTTGTGGTAAGGTGGTATTCCTCTGGAGTCGAAGCCAGGGACTACCCTCTCATCTAGAGTTGATTTTGGTCCACGGAGCTCTTTCTTGTTGCTACAGTGACCTCAGGATCACTCTAGCCTTGAAAGAGTGTTCTTGGGGTTTCTCTGGAGTGCCATCAAGGAAATCAAGGCTCCTTTCATGTGTGATGTGCAACACGGAATTGCTCTGCACGCAGTGCAGGGGAATCGGGCCTCATCTCGCGGCGAGGGGGAAGTCTCATGGTTTTTCTCGAGTTGCGGCGGGAACCTGGGTTATATTCTCGATTTCCGACGGGGATGGCCCTTCCACCCACGTGTTTGTTCAGTGACGTCAGGACTCCTGCCTAGTTGCGAGGGACAACTCGGGATTCTCCTCGAGGCTTGGCAGGGCAATTGGGACGCCTCTCCAGCTGAGGCGGGAGACCCAGGGTCCCTTTCCACGTGCCACAGGAATCCTGGGACTTCTATCAAGTTTCACGAGGAGTCAGGCATCGTCTCCTTTGGAGGCACTGATCTCTGCGTTCCTCTGGAATTTTCAAAGGATGTGAGGCCTCTGGTCGCGATGAGGTGGGGAACTAGGTCTTTCTCTGTGGTCTCCACAGGGGATTCAGACATCCTTTCGTCTTGAGAGATGCAAGACGAACCTGCATTCAAGTCACTGCAGGGATATCCGGCCTTATTTCGAGTCAGGGCAACGCGGTGTCCATTCCACTTGAGGCCGCAAACTCAGGGTCCCTCTCAAATACCTAGAGATGAGAGAAGCCTCCTCTTGAGGTGCTTGTGGTAAGGTGGTATTCCTCTGGAGTCGAAGTCAGGGACTACCCTCTCATCTAGAGTTGATTTTTGGTCCACGGAGCTCTTTCTTGTTGCTACAGTGACCTCAGGATCCCTCTAGCCTTGAAAGAGTGTTCTTGGGGTTTCTCTGGAGTGCCATCAAGGAAATCAAGGCTCCTTTCATGTGTGATTTGCAAGACGGAATTGCTCTGCACGCAGTGCAGGGAAATCGGGCCTCATCTAGCGGTGAGGGGGAAGTCTCATGGTTTTTCTCGAGTTGCGGCGGGAACCTGGGGTATATTCTCGAGGTACGACGGGGTTGGCCCTTCCACCCATGTGTTTGTTCGGCGACGTCAGGATTCCTGCCTAGTTGCGAGGGACAACTCGGGATTCTGCTCGAGGCTTGGCAGGGCAATTGGGACGCCTCTCCAGCTGAGGCGGGAGACCAAGGGTCCCTTTCCACGTGCCACAAGAATCCTGGGACTCCTATCAAGTTTCACGAGGAGTCAGGCATCGTCTCCTTTGGAGGCACTGATCTCCGCGTACCTCTGGAGTTTTTAAAGGATGTGAGGCCTCTGGTCGCCATGAAGTGGGGAACTAGGTCTTTCTCTGTGGTCTCCACAGGGGAATCAGACACCCTTTCATCTTAGGAGATGCAAGACGAGCCTGCATTCAAGTCACTGCAGGGATATCCGGCCTTATTTTGAGTCAGGGTATCGCAGTGTCCATTCCACTTGAGGCCGCAAACTCAGGGTCCCTCTCACATACCTAGAGCTGATAGAAGCCTCCTCTTGAGGTGCTTATGGTAAGGTTTTATTCCTCTGGAGTCGAAGCCAGGGACTACCCTCTTATCTCGAGTTGATTTTTGGTCCACGGAGCTCTTTCGTGTTGCTACAGTGACCTCAGGATGCCTCCAGCCTTGAAACAGTGTTCTTGGGGTTTCTCTGGAGTGCCATCAAGGAAATAAGGCTCCTTTCATGTGTGATGTGCAAGACAGAATTGCTCTGCACGAAGTGCAGGGGAATTGGGCCTCATCTAGCGGCGACGGGGAAGTCTCTTGGTTTTTCTCGAGTTGCGGCGGGAACCTGGGGTATATTCTCGAGTTACGACGGGCATGGCCCTTTCACCCACGTGTTTGTTCAGCAACGTCAGGACTCCTGCCTAGTTGCGAGGGACAACTCGGGATTCTCCTCGAGGCTTGGCAGGGCAATTGGGACGCCTCTCCAGCTGAGGCGGGGGACCAAGGGTCCCTTTCCACGTGCCACAGGAATCCTGGGACTCCTATCAAGTTTCACGAGGAGTCAGGCATCGTCTCCTTTGGAGGCACTGATGTCCGGGTACCTCTGGAGTTTTCAAAGGATGTGAGGCCTCTGGTCGCCATGAAGTGGGGAACTAGGTTTTTCTCTGTGGTCTCCACAGGTGATTCAGACATCCTTTCATCTTAGGAGATGCAAGACGAGCCTGCATTCAAGTCACTGCAGGAATATCCGGCCTTATTTCGCGTCAGGGCATCGCAGTGTCCATTCCACTTGAGGCCGCAAACTCAGGGTCCCTCTCACATACCTAGAGCTGAGAGAAGCCTCCTCTTGAGGTGCTTGTGGTAAGGTGGTGTTCCTCTGGAGTCGAAGCCAGGGACTAACCTCTCATCTCGAGTTGATTTTTGGTCCACGGATCTCTTTCGTGTTGCTACAGTGACCTCAGGATCCCTCTAGCCTTGAAACAGTGTTCTTGGGGTTTCTCTGGAGTGCCATCAAGGAAATCAAGGCTCCTTTCATGTGTGATGTGCAACACGGAATTGCTCTGCACGCAGTGCAGGGGAATCGGGCCTCATCTCGCGGCGAGGGGGAAGTCTCATGGTTTTTCTCGAATTGCGGCGGGAACCTGGGGTATATTCTCGAGTTACGAAGGGGATGGCCCTTCCACACAAGTGTTACTTCAGCGACGTCAGGACTCCTGCCTAGTTGCGAGGGACAACTCGGGATTCTCCTCGAGGCTTGGCAGGGAAATTGGGACGCCTCTCCAGCTGAGGCGGGAGACCAAGGGTCCCTTTCCACGTGCCACAGGAATCCTGGGACTCCTAAGAAGTTTCACGAGGAGTCAGGCATCCTGTCCTTTGGAGGCACTGATCTCCGCATACCTCTGAAGTTTTCAAAGGATGTGAGGCCTCCGGTCGCGATGAGGTGGGGAACTAGGTCTTTCTCTGTGGTCTCCACAGGGGATTCAGACATCCTTTCGTCTTGGGAGATGCAAGACGAGCCTGCATTCAAGTCACTGTAGGGATATCCGGACTTATTTCGAGTCCGGGCTTCGTGGTGTCCATTCCACTTGAGGCTGCAAACTCAGGGTCCCTCTCACATACCTAGAGCTGAGAGAAGCCTCCTCTTGAGGTGCTTGTGGTAAGGTGGTATTCCTCTGGAGTCGAAGCCAGGGACTAACCTCTAATCTCCAGTTGCTTTGTGGTCCACGGAGCTCTTTCGTGTTGCTACAGTGATACCAGGATCCCTCTAGCCTTGAAACAGTGTTCTTGGGTTTCTCTGGATTGCCATCAAAAATCAAAGTTCCTTTCATGTGTGATGTGCAACACGGAATTGCTCTGCACGCAGTGCAGGGGAATCGGGCCTCATCTCGCGGCGAGGGGGAAGTCTCATGGTTTTTCTCGAGTTGCGGCGGGAACCTGGGGTATATTCTCGAGTTACGACAGGGATGGCCCTTCCACCAAGTGTTTCTTCAGCGAAGTCAGGACTCCTGCCTAGTTGCGAGGGACAACTCGGGATTCTCCTCGAGGCCTGGCAGGGCAATTGGGACGCCTCTCCAGCTGAGGCGGGAGACCAAGGGTCCCTTTCCACGTGCCACAGGAATCCTGGGACTCCTATCAAGTTTCACGAGGAGTCAGGCATCGTCTCCTTTGGAGGCACTGATCTCCGCGTACCTCTGGAGTTTTCAAAGGATGTGAGGCCTCCGGTCGTGATGAGGTGGGGAACTAGGTCTTTCTCTGTGGTCTCCACAGGGGATTCAGACATCCTTTCGTCTTGGGAGATGCAAGACGAGCCTGCATTCAAGTCACTGCAGGGATATCCGGCCTTATTTCGAGTCAGGGCATCGCGGTGTCCATTCCACTTGAGGCCGCAAACTCAGGGTCCCTCTCACATACTTAGAGCTGAGACAAGCCTCCTTTTGAGGTGCTTGCGGTAAGGTGGTATTCCTCTGGAGACGAAGCCAGGGACTAACCTCTCATCTCGAGTTGATTTTTGGTCCACGGAGCTCTTTCTTGTTGCTACAGTGACCTCAGGATCCCTTTAGCCTTGAAACAGTGTTCTTGGGGTTTCTCTGGAGTGCCATCAAGGAAATCAAGGCTCCTTTCATGTGTGATTTGCAAGACGGAATTGCTCTGCACGCAGTGCAGGGAAATCGGGCCTCATCTAGCGGTGAGGGGGAAGTCTCATGGTTTTTCTCGAGTTGCGGCGGGAACCTGGGGTATATTCTCGAGGTACGACGGGGTTGGCCCTTCCACCCATGTGTTTGTTCGGCGACGTCAGGATTCCTGCCTAGTTGCGAGGGACAACTCGGGATTCTGCTCGAGGCTTGGCAGGGCAATTGGGACGCCTCTCCAGCTGAGTCGGGAGACCAAGGGTCCCTTTCCACGTGCCACAAGAATCCTGGGACTCCTATCAAGTTTCACGAGGAGTCAGGCATCGTCTCCTTTGGAGGCACTGATCTCCGCGTACCTCTGGAGTTTTTAAAGGATGTGAGGCCTCTGGTCGCCATGAAGTGGGGAACTAGGTCTTTCTCTGTGGTCTCCACAGGGGAATCAGACACCCTTTCATCTTAGGAGATGCAAGACGAGCCTGCATTCAAGTCACTGCAGGGATATCCGGCCTTATTTTGAGTCAGGGTATCGCAGTGTCCATTCCACTTGAGGCCGCAAACTCAGGGTCCCTCTCACATACCTAGAGCTGATAGAAGCCTCCTCTTGAGGTGCTTATGGTAAGGTTTTATTCCTCTGGAGTCGAAGCCAGGGACTACCCTCTTATCTCGAGTTGATTTTTGGTCCACGGAGCTCTTTCGTGTTGCTACAGTGACCTCAGGATGCCTCCAGCCTTGAAACAGTGTTCTTGGGGTTTCTCTGGAGTGCCATCAAGGAAATAAGGCTCCTTTCATGTGTGATGTGCAAGACAGAATTGCTCTGCACGAAGTGCAGGGGAATTGGGCCTCATCTAGCGGCGACGGGGAAGTCTCTTGGTTTTTCTAGAGTTGCGGCGGAAACCTGGGGTATATTCTCGAGTTACGACGGGCATGGCCCTTTCACCCACGTGTTTGTTCAGCAACGTCAGGACTCCTGCCTAGTTGCGAGGGACAACTCGGGATTCTCCTCGAGGCTTGGCAGGGCAATTGGGACGCCTCTCCAGCTGAGGCGGGGGACCAAGGGTCCCTTTCCACGTGCCACAGGAATCCTGGGACTCCTATCAAGTTTCACGAGGAGTCAGGCATCGTCTCCTTTGGAGGCACTGATGTCCGGGTACCTCTGGAGTTTTCAAAGGATGTGAGGCCTCTGGTCGCCATGAAGTGGGGGAACTAGGTTTTTCTCTGTGGTCTCCACAGGTGATTCAGACATCCTTTCATCTTAGGAGATGCAAGACGAGCCTGCATTCAAGTCACTGCAGGAATATCCGGCCTTATTTCGCGTCAGGGCATCGCAGTGTCCATTCCACTTGAGGCCGCAAACTCAGGGTCCCTCTCACATACCTAGAGCTGAGAGAAGCCTCCTCTTGAGGTGCTTGTGGTAAGGTGGTGTTCCTCTGGAGTCGAAGCCAGGGACTAACCTCTCATCTCGAGTTGATTTTTGGTCCACGGATCTCTTTCGTGTTGCTACAGTGACCTCAGGATCCCTCTAGCCTTGAAACAGTGTTCTTGGGGTTTCTCTGGAGTGCCATCAAGGAAATCAAGGCTCCTTTCATGTGTGATGTGCAACACGGAATTGCTCTGCACGCAGTGCAGGGGAATCGGGCCTCATCTCGCGGCGAGGGGGAAGTCTCATGGTTTTTCTCGAATTGCGGCGGGAACCTGGGGTATATTCTCGAGTTACGAAGGGGATGGCCCTTCCACACAAGTGTTTCTTCAGCGACGTCAGGACTCCTGCCTAGTTGCGAGGGACAACTCGGGATTCTCCTCGAGGCTTGGCAGGGAAATTGGGACGCCTCTCCAGCTGAGGCGGGAGACCAAGGGTCCCTTTCCACGTGCCACAGGAATCCTGGGACTCCTAAGAAGTTTCACGAGGAGTCAGGCATCCTGTCCTTTGGAGGCACTGATCTCCGCATACCTCTGAAGTTTTCAAAGGATGTGAGGCCTCCGGTCGCGATGAGGTGGGGAACTAGGTCTTTCTCTGTGGTCTCCACAGGGGATTCAGACATCCTTTCGTCTTGGGAGATGCAAGACGAGCCTGCATTCAAGTCACTGTAGGGATATCCGGACTTATTTCGAGTCCGGGCTTCGTGGTGTCCATTCCACTTGAGGCTGCAAACTCAGGGTCCCTCTCACATACCTAGAGCTGAGAGAAGCCTCCTCTTGAGGTGCTTGTGGTAAGGTGGTATTCCTCTGGAGTCGAAGCCAGGGACTAACCTCTAATCTCCAGTTGCTTTGTGGTCCACGGAGCTCTTTCGTGTTGCTACAGTGATACCAGGATCCCTCTAGCCTTGAAACAGTGTTCTTGGGTTTCTCTGGATTGCCATCAAAAATCAAAGTTCCTTTCATGTGTGATGTGCAACACGGAATTGCTCTGCACGCAGTGCAGGGGAATCGGGCCTCATCTCGCGGCGAGGGGGAAGTCTCATGGTTTTTCTCGAGTTGCGGCGGGAACCTGGGGTATATTCTCGAGTTACGACAGGGATGGCCCTTCCACCAAGTGTTTCTTCAGCGAAGTCAGGACTCCTGCCTAGTTGCGAGGGACAACTCGGGATTCTCCTCGAGGCCTGGCAGGGCAATTGGGACGCCTCTCCAGCTGAGGCGGGAGACCAAGGGTCCCATTCCACGTGCCACAGGAATCCTGGGACTCCTATCAAGTTTCACGAGGAGTCAGGCATCGTCTCCTTTGGAGGCACTGATCTCCGCGTACCTCTGGAGTTTTCAAAGGATGTGAGGCCTCCGGTCGTGATGAGGTGGGGAACTAGGTCTTTCTCTGTGGTCTCCACAGGGGATTCAGACATCCTTTCGTCTTGGGAGATGCAAGACGAGCCTGCATTCAAGTCACTGCAGGGATATCCGGCCTTATTTCGAGTCAGGGCATCGCGGTGTCCATTCCACTTGAGGCCGCAAACTCAGGGTCCCTCTCACATACTTAGAGCTGAGACAAGCCTCCTTTTGAGGTGCTTGCGGTAAGGTGGTATTCCTCTGGAGACGAAGCCAGGGACTAACCTCTCATCTCGAGTTGATTTTTGGTCCACGGAGCTCTTTCTTGTTGCTACAGTGACCTCAGGATCCCTTTAGCCTTGAAACAGTGTTCTTGGGGTTTCTCTGGAGTGCCATCAAGGAAATCAAGGCTCCTTTCATGTGTGATGTGCAACACGGAATTGCTCTGCACGCAGTGCAGGGGAATCGCGCCTCATCTCGCGGCGAGGGGGAAGTATCATGGTTTCTCTCGAGTTGCGGCGGGAACCTGGGGTATATTCTCGAGTTACGACGGGGATGGCCCTTCCACCCACGTGCTTGTTCAGTGACGTCAGGACTCCTGACAAGTTGCGAGGGACAACTCGGGATTCTCCTCCAGGCTTGGCAGGGCAATTGCGACGCCTCTCCAGCTGAGGGGGGAGACCAAGTGTCCCTTTCCACGTGCCACAGGAAACCTGGGACTCCTATCAAGTTTGACGAGGAGTCAGGCATCGTCTCCTTTGGAGGCAAGAATTTCCGCGTACCTCTGGAGTTTACAAAAAATGTGAGGCCTCTGGACGCGATGAGGTGGGGAACTAGGTGTTTCTCTGTGGTCTCCACAGGGGATTCAGACATCCTTTCGTCTTGGGAGATGCAAGACGAGCCTGCATTCAAGTCACTGCAGGGATATCCGGCCTTATTTCACGTCAGGGCATCGCGGTGTCCATTCCACTTGAGGCTGCAAACTCAGGGTCCCTCTCACGTATCTAGAGCTGAGAGAAGCCTCCTCTTGAGGTGCTTGTGGTAAGGTGGTATTCCTCTGGAGTCGAAGCCAGGGACTAACCTCGCATCTCGAGTTGATTTTTGGTCCACGGAGCTCTTTCGTGTTGCTACAGTGACCTCAGGATCCCTCTAGCCTTGAAACAGTGTTCTTGGGGTTTTTCTGGAGTGCCATCAAGGAAATCAACGCTCCTTTCTTGTGTGATGTGCAACACGGAATTGCTCTGCACGCAGTGCAGGGGAATCGGGCCTCATCTCGCAGCGAGGGGGAAGTCTCATGGTTTTTCTCGAGTTGCGGCGGGAACCTGGGGTATATTCTCGAGTTACGTCGGGGATGGCCCTTCCACCTACGTGTTTATTCAGTGTCATCAGGACTCCTGCCTAGTTGCGAGGGACAACTCGGGATTCTCCTCGAGGCTTGGCAGGGCAATTGGGACGCCTCTCCATCTGAGGCAGGAGACCAAGGGTCCCTTTCCACGTGCCACAGGAATCCTGGGACTCCTATCAAGTTTCACGAGGAGTCAGGCATCGTCTCCTTTGGAGGCACTGATCTCCGCATACCTCTGGAGTTTTCAAAGGATGTGAGGCCTCCGGTCGCGATGAGGTGGGGAACTAGGTCTTTCTCTGTGGTCTCCACAGGGGATTCAGACATCCTTTCGTCTTGGGAGATGCAAGACGAGCCTGCATTCAAGTCACTGCAGAGATATCCGGCCTTATTTCGCGTCAGGGCATCGCGGTGTCCATTCCACTTGAAGTCGCAAACTCAGGGTCCCTCTCACATAACTAGAGCTGAGAGAAGCCTCCTCTTGAGGTGCTTGTGGTAAGGTGGTATTCCTCTGGAATCGAAGCCAGGGACTAACCTCTCATCTCGAGTTGATTTTTGGTCCACGGAGCTCTTTCGTGTTGCTACAGTGACCTCAGGATCCCTCTAGCCTTGAAACAGTTTTCTTGGGGTTTCTCTGGAGTGCCATCAAGGAAATCAAGGCTCCTTTCATGTGTGATGTGCAACACAGAATTGCTCTGCACGCAGTGCAGGGGAATCGGGCCTCATCTCGCGGCGAGGGGGAAGTCTCATGGTTTTTCTCGAGTTGCGGCGGGAACCTGGGGTATATTCTCGAGTTACGTCGGGGATGGCCCTTCCACACACGTGTTTGTTCAGCGATGACAGGACTCCTGCCTAGTTGCGAGGGACAACTCGGGATTCTCCTCGAGGCTTGGCAGGGCAATTGGGACACCTCTCCAGGTGAGGCGGGAGACCAAGTGTCCCTTTCCGCGTGCCACAGGAATCCTGGGACTCCTATCAAGTTTCACGGGGAGTCAGGCATCGTTTCCTTTGGAGGCACTGATCTCTGCGTACCTCTGGAGTTTTCAAAGGATGTGAGGCCTCCGGTCGCCAAGAGGTGGTGAACTAGGTCTTTCTCTGTGGTCTCCACAGGGGATTCAGACATCCTTTCATCTTGGGAGATGCAGGACGAGCCTGCATTCAAGTCACTGCAGGGATATCCGGCCTTTTTTCGAGTCAGGGCATCGCGGTGTCCATTCCACTTGAGGCCTCAAACTCAGGGTCCCTCTCACATACCTAGAGCTGAGAGAAGCCTCCTCTTGAGGTGCTTGTGGTAAGGTGGTATTCCTCTGGAGTCGAAGTTAGGGACTAACCTCTCATCTCGAGTTGATTTTTGGTCCACGGAGCTCTTTCGTGTTGCTACAGTGACCTCAGGATCCCTCTAGCCTTGAAACAGTGTTCTTGGGGTTTCTCTGGAGTGCCATCAAGGAAATCAAGGCTCCTTTCATGTTTGATGTGCAACACGGAATTGCTCTGCATGCAGTGCAGGGGAATCAGGCCTCATCTCACGACGAGGGGGAAGTCTCATGGTTTTTCTCGGGTTGCGGCGGGAACCTGGGATATATTCTCGAGTTACGATTGGGTTGGCCCTTCCACCCACGTGTTTGTTCAGCCACGTCAGGACTCGTGCCTAGTTGCGAGGGACAACTCGGGATTCTCCTCGAGGATTGGCAGGGCAATTGGGACGCCTCTCCAGGTGAGGCGGGAGACCAAGTGTCCCTTTCCACGTGCCACAGGAATCCTGGGACTCCTATCAAGTTTCACGAGGAGTCAGGCATCGTCTCCTTTGGAGGCACTGATCTCCGCGTACCTCTGGAGTTTTCAAAGGATGTGAGGCCTCCGGTCGCGATGAGGTGTGGAACTAGGTCTTTCTCTGTGGTCTCCACAGGGGATTCAGACATCCTTTCGTCTTGGGAGATGCAAGACGAGCCTGCATTCAAGTCACTGCAGGGATATCCGGCCTTATTTCGAGTCAGAGCATCGCGGTGTCCATTCACTTGAGGCCGCAAACTCAGGGTCCCTCTCACATACCTAGAGCTGAGAGAAGCCTCCTCTTCAGGTGCTTGTGGTTAGGTGGTATTCCTCTGGAGTCAAAGCCAGGAACTAACCTCTCATCTCGAGTTGATTTTTGGTCCACGGAGCTCTTTCGTGTTGCTACAGTGACCTCAGGATCCCTCTAGCCTGGAAACAGTGTTCTTGGGGTTTCTCTGGAGTGCCATCAAGGAAATCCAGGCTACTTTCATATGTGATGTGCAACACGGAATTGCTCTGCACGCAGTGCAGGGGAATCGGGCCTCATCTCGCGGCGAGGGGGAAGTCTCATGGTTTTTCTCGAGTTCCGGCGGGAACCTGGGGTATATTCTCGAGTTACGACGGGGATGGCCCTTCCACACACGTCTTTGTTCAGCGACGTCAGGACTCCTGCCTAGTTGCGAGGGACAACTCGGGATTCTCCTCGAGGCTTAGCAGGGCAATTGGGACGCCTCTCCATCTGAGGCGGGAGACCAAGGGTCCCTTTCCACGTGCCACAGTTATCCTGGGACTCCTATCAAGTTTCACGAGGAGTCAGGCATCGTCTCCTTTGGAGGCACTGATCTCCGCGTACCTCTGGAGTTTTCAAAGGATGTGAGGCCTCCGGTCGCGATTAGGTGGGGAACTAGGTCTTTCTCTGTTGTCTCCACAGGGGATTCAGACATCCTTTCGTCTTGGGAGATGCAAGACGAGCCTGCATTCAAGTCACTGCAGGGATATCCGGCCTTATTTCGCGTCAGGGCATCGCGGTGTCCATTTCACTTGATGCCGCAAACTCAGGGTCCCTCTCACATACCTAGAGCTGAGAGAAGCCTCCTCTTGAGGTGCTTGTGGTAAGGTGGTATTCCTCTGGAGTCGAAGCCAGGGACTAACCTCTCATCTCGAGTTGATTTTTGGTCCACGGAGCTCTTTCGTGTTGCTACAGTGACCTCAGGAACCCTCTAGCCTGGAAACAGTGTTCTTGGGGTTTCTCTGGAGTGCCATCAAGGAAATCAAGGCTCCTTTCATGTGTGATGTGCAACACAGAATTGCTCTGCACGCAGTGCAGGGGAATCGGGCCTCATCTCGCGGCGAGGGGGAAGTCTCATGGTTTTTCTCGAGTTGCGGCGGGAAACTTGGTATATTCTTGAGTAACGACGGGGATGGCCCTTCCACACACGTGTTTGTTTACGACGTCAGGACTCCTGCCTAGTTGCGAGGGACAACTCGGGATTCTCCTCGAGGCTTGGCAGGGCAATTGGGACGCCTCTCCAGCTGAGGCGGGAGACCAAGGTCCCTTTCCACGTGCCACAGGAATCCTGGGACTCCTATCAAGTTTCACGAGGAGTCAGGCATCGTCTCCTTTGGAGGCACTGATCTCCGCGTACCTCTGGAGTTTTCAAAGGATGTGAGGCCTCCGGTCGCGATTAGGTGGGGAACTAGGTCTTTCTCTGTTGTCTCCACAGGGGATTCAGACATCCTTTCGTCTTGGGAGATGCAAGACGAGCCTGCATTCAAGTCACTGCAGGGATATCCGGCCTTATTTCGCGTCAGGGTATCGCGGTGTCCATTCCTCTTGATGCCGCAAACTCAGGGTCCCTCTCACATACCTAGAGCTGAGAGAAGCCTCCTCTTGAGGTGCTTGTGGTAAGGTGGTAGTCCTCTGCAGTCGAAGCCAGGGACTAACCTCTCATCTCGAGTTGATTTTTGGTCCACGGAGCTCTTTCGTGTTGCTACAGTGACCTCAGGATCCCTCTAGCCTGGAAACAGTGTTCTTGGGGTTTCTCTGGAGTGCCATCAAGGAAATAAGGCTCCTTTCATGTGTGATGTGCAAGACAGAATTGCTCTGCACGCAGTGCAGGGGAATTGGGCCTCATCTAGCGGCGACGGTTAAGTCTCATGGTTTTTCTCGAGTTGCGGCGGGAACCTGGGGTATATTCTCGAGTTACGACGGGGATGGCCCTTTCACCCACGTGTTTGTTCAGCAACGTCAGGACTCCTGCCTAGTTGCGAGGGACAACTCGGGATTCTCCTCGAGGGTTGGCAGGGCAATTGGGACGCCTCTCCAGCTGAGGCGGGGGACCAAGGGTACCTTTACACGTGCCACAGGAATCCTGGGACTCCTATCAAGTTTCACGAGGAGTCAGGCATCGTCTCCTTTGGAGGCACTGATGTCCGGGTACCTCTGGAGTTTTCAAAGGATGTGAGGCCTCTGGTCGCCATGAAGTGGGAAACTAGGTCTTTCTCTGTGGTCTCCACAGGTGATTCAGACATCCTTTCATCTTGTGAGATGCAAGACGAGCCTGCATTCAAGTCACTGCAGGAATATCCGGCCTTATTTCGCGTCAGGGCATCGCAGTGTCCATTCCACTTGAGGCCGCAAACTCAGGGTCCCTCTCACATACCTAGAGCTGAGAGAAGCCTCCTCTTGAGGTGCTTGTGGTAAGGTGGTGTTCCTCTGGAGTCGATTCCAGGGACTAACCTCTAATCTCCAGTTGCTTTGTGGTCCACAGAGCTCTTTCGTGTTGCTACAGTGATACCAGGATCCCTCTAGACTTGAAACAGTGTTCTTGGGTTTCTCTGGATTTCCATCAAAAATCAAAGTTCCTTTCATGTGTGATGTGCAACACGGAATTGCTCTGCACGCAGTGCATGGGAATCGGGCCTCATCTCGCGGCGAGGGGGAAGTCTCATGGTTTTTCTCGAGTTGCGGCGGGAACCTGGAGTATATTCTCGAGTTACGACGGGGATGGCCCTTCCACACACATGTTTCTTCAGCGACTTCAGGACTCCTGGCTAGTTGCGAGGGAAACCTCGGCATTCTCCTCGAGGCTTGGCAGGGCAATTGGGACGCCTCTCCAGCTGAGGCGGGAGACCAACGGTCCCTTTCCACGTGCCACAGGAATCCTGGGACTCCTATCAAGTTTCACGAGGAGTCAGGCATCGTCTCCTTTGGAGGAACTGATCTCCGCGTACCTCTGGAGTTTTCAAAGTATGTGAAGCCTCCGGTGGCGATGAGGTTGGGAACTAGGTCTTTCTCTGTGGTCTCCACAGGGGATTCAGACATCCTTTCGTCTTGGGAGATGCAAGACGAGCCTGCATTCAAGTCACTGCAGGGATATCCGGCCTTATTTCGAGCCAGGGCATCGCAGTGTCCATTCTACTTGAGGCCGCAAACTCAGGGTCCCTCTCACATACCTAGAGCTGAGAGAAGCCTCCTCTTGAGGTGCTTGTGGTAAGGTGGTATTCCTCTGGAGTCGAAGCCAGGGACTAACCTCTCATCTCGAGTTGATTCTTGGTCCACGGAGCTCTTTCGTGTTGCTACAGTGACCTCAGGATCCCTCTAGCCTTGAAACAGTGTTCTTGGGGTTTATCTGGAGTGCCATCAAGGAAATCAAGGCTTCTTTCCTGTGTGATGTGCAACACGGAATTGCTCTGCACGCAGTGCAGGGGAATCGGGCCTCATCTCACGGCGAGGGGGAAGTCTCATGGCTTTTCTCGAGTTGCGGCGGGAACCTGGGGTATATTCTCGAGTTACGTCGGGGATGGCCCTTCCACACACGTGTTTGTTCAGCGACGTCAGGACTCCTGCCTAGTTGCGAGGGACAACTCGGGATTGTCCTCGAGGCTTGGCAGGGCAATTGGGACGCCTCTCCAGGTGAGGCGGGAGACCAAGTGTCCCTTTCCACGTGCCACAGGAATCCTGGGACTCCTATCAAGTTTCACGAGGAGTCAGGCATCGTCTCCTTTGGAGGCACTGATCTCCGCGTACCTCTGGAGTTTTCAAAGGATGTGAGGCCTCCGGTCGCGATGAGGTGGGGAACTAGGTCTTTCTCTGTGGTCTCCACAGGGGATTCAGACATCCTTTCGTCTTGGGAGATGCAAGACGAGCCTGCATTCAAGTCACTGCAGGGATATCCGGCCTTATTTCGAGTCAGAGCATCGCGGTGTCCATTCACTTGAGGCCGCAAACTCAGGGTCCCTCTCACATACCTAGAGCTGAGAGAAGCCTCCTCTTCAGGTGCTTGTGGTTAGGTGGTATTCCTCTGGAGTCAAAGCCAGGAACTAACCTCTCATCTCGAGTTGATTTTTGGTCCACGGAGCTCTTTCGTGTTGCTACAGTGACCTCAGGATCCCTCTAGCCTGGAAACAGTGTTCTTGGGGTTTCTCTGGAGTGCCATCAAGGAAATCCAGGCTACTTTCATATGTGATGTGCAACACGGAATTGCTCTGCACGCAGTGCAGGGGAATCGGGCCTCATCTCGCGGCGAGGGGGAAGTCTCATGGTTTTTCTCGAGTTGCAGCGGGAACCTGGGGTATATTCTCGAGTTACGACGGGGATGGCCCTTCCACACACGTCTTTGTTCAGCGACGTCAGGACTCCTGCCTAGTTGCGAGGGACAACTCGGGATTCTCCTCGAGGCTTAGCAGGGCATTTGGGACGCCTCTCCATCTGAGGCGGGAGACCAAGGGTCCCTTTCCACGTGCCACAGTTATCCTGGGACTCCTATCAAGTTTCACGAGGAGTCAGGCATCGTCTCCTTTGGAGGCACTGATCTCCGCGTACCTCTGGAGTTTTCAAAGGATGTGAGGCCTCCCGTCGCGATTAGGTGGGGAACTAGGTCTTTCTCTGTTGTCTCCACAGGGGATTCAGACATCCTTTCGTCTTGGGAGATGCAAGACGAGCCTGCATTCAAGTCACTGCAGGGATATCCGGCCTTATTTCGCGTCAGGGCATCGCGGTGTCCATTCCACTTGATGCCGCAAACTCAGGGTCCCTCTCACATACCTAGAGCTGAGAGAAGCCTCCTCTTGAGGTGCTTGTGGTAAGGTGGTAGTCCTCTGCAGTCGAAGCCAGGGACTAACCTCTCATCTCGAGTTGATTTTTGGTCCACGGAGCTCTTTCGTGTTGCTACAGTGACCTCAGGATCCCTCTAGCCTGGAAACAGTGTTCTTGGGGTTTCTCTGGAGTGCCATCAAGGAAATCAAGGCTCCTTTCATGTGTGATGTGCAACACAGAATTGCTCTGCACGCAGTGCAGGGGAATCGGGCCTCATCTCGCGGCGAGGGGGAAGTCTCATGGTTTTTCTCGAGTTGCGGCGGGAACCTTGGTATATTCTTGAGAAACGACGGGGATGGCCCTTCCACACACGTGTTTGTTTACGACGTCAGGACTCCTGCCTAGTTGCGAGGGACAACTCGGGATTCTCCTCGAGGCTTGGCAGGGCAATTGGGACGCCTCTCCAGCTGAGGCGGGAGACCAAGGGTCCCTTTCCACGTGCCACAGGAATCCTGGGACTCCTATCAAGTTTCACGAGGAGTCAGGCATCGTCTCCTTTGGAGGCACTGATCTCCGCGTACCTCTGGAGTTTTCAAAGGATGTGAGGCCTCCGGTCGCGATTAGGTGGGGAACTAGGTCTTTCTCTGTTGTCTCCACAGGGGATTCAGACATCCTTTCGTCTTGGGAGATGCAAGACGAGCCTGCATTCAAGTCACTGCAGGGATATCCGGCCTTATTTCGCGTCAGGGCATCGCGGTGTCCATTCCTCTTGATGCCGCAAACTCAGGGTCCCTCTCACATAACTAGAGCTGAGAGAAGCCTCCTCTTGAGGTGCTTGTGGTAAGGTGGTAGTCCTCTGCAGTCCAAGCCAGGGACTAACCTCTCATCTCGAGTTGATTTTTGGTCCACGGAGCTCTTTCGTGTTGCTACAGTGACCTCAGGATCCCTCTAGCCTGGAAACAGTGTTCTTGGGGTTTCTCTGGAGTGCCATCAAGGAAATCAAGGCTCCTTTCATGTGTGATGTGCAACACAGAATTGCTCTGCACGCAGTGCAGGGGAATCGGGCCTCATCTCGCGGCGAGGGGGAAGTCTCATGGTTTTTCTCGAGTTGCGGCGGGAACCTGGGGTATATTCTTGAGTAACGACGGGGATGGCCCTTCCACACACGTGTTTGTTTACGACGTCAGGACTCCTGCCTAGTTGCGAGGGACAACTCGGGATTCTCCTCGAGGCTTGGCAGGGCAATTGGGACGCCTCTCCAGCTGAGGCGGGAGACCAAGGGTCCCTTTCCACGTGCCACAGGAATCCTGGGACTCCTATCAAGTTTCACGAGGAGTCAGGCATCGTCTCCTTTGGAGGCACTGATCTCCGCATACCTCTGGAGTTTTCAAAGGATGTGAGGCCTCCGGTCGCGATGAGGTGGTGAACTAGGTCTTTCTCTGTGGTCTCCACAGGGGATTCAGACATCCTTTCATCTTGGGAGATACAAGACGAGCCTGCATTCAAGTCACTGCCGGGATGTCCGGCCTTATTTCGAGTCAGGGCATCGCAGTGTCCATTCCACTTGAGGTCTCAAACTCAGGGTCCCTCTCACATACCTAGAGCTCAGAGAAGCCTCCTCTTGAGGTGCTTGTGGTAAGGTGGTATTCCTCTGGAGTCGAAGCCAGGGACTAACCTCTCATCTCGAGTTGATTTTTGGTCCACGGAGCTCTTTTGTGTTGCTACAGTGACTTCAGGATCTCTCTAGCCTTGAAACAGTGTTCTTGGGGTTTCTCTGGAGTGCCATCAAGGAAATCGAGGCTCCTTTCATGTTTGATGTGCAACACGGAATTGCTCTGCATGCAGTGCAGGGAAACGGGCCTCATCTCACGACGAGGGGGAAGTCTCATGGTTTTTCTCGAGTTGCGGCGGGAACCTGGGGTATATTCTCGAGTTACGACGGGGATGGCCCTTCCATCCACGTGTTTGTTCAGCCACGTCAGGACTCCTGCCTAGTTGCGAGGGACAACTCGGGATTCTGCTCGAGGCTTGGCAGGGCAATTGGGACGCCTCTCCAGCTGAGGCGGGAGACCAAGTGTCCCTTTCCACGTGCCACAGGAATCCTGGGACTCCTATCAAGTTTCACGAGGAGTCAGGCATCGGCTCCTTTGGAGGCACTGATCTCCGCGTACCTCTGGAGTTTTCAAAGGATGTGAGGCCTCCGGTCGCGATGAGGTGGGGAACTAGGTCTTTCTCTGTGGTCTCCACAGGGGATTCAGACATCCTTTCGTCTTGGGAGATGCAAGACGAGCCTGCCTTCAAGTCACTGCAGAGATATCCGGCCTTATTTCGAGTCAGGGCATCGCGGTGTCCATTCCACTTGAGGCCGCAAACTCAGGGTCCCTCTCACATACCTAGAGCTGAGAGAAGCCTCCTCTTGAGGTGCTTGTGGTAAGGTGGTATTCCTCTGGAGTCGAAGCCAGGGACTAACCTCTCATCTCGAGTTGATTTTTGGTCCACGGAGCTCTTTCGTGTTGCTACAGTGACTTCAGGATCTCTCTAGCCTTGAAACAGTGTTCTTGGGGTTTCTCTGGAGTGCCATCAAGGAAATCAAGGCTCCTTTCATGTTTGATGTGCAACACGGAATTGCTCTGCATGCAGTGCAGGGAAACGGGCCTCATCTCACGACGAGGGGGAAGTCTCATGGTTTTTCTCCGGTTGCGGCGGGAACCTGGGGTATATTCTCGAGTTACGACGGGGATGGCCCTTCCATCCACGTGTTTGTTCAGCCACGTCAGGACTCCTGCCTAGTTGCGAGGGACAACTCGGGATTCTGCTCGAGGCTTGGCAGGGCAATTGGGACGCCTCTCCAGCTGAGGCGGGAGACCAATGGTCCCTTTCCATGTGCCACAGGAATCCTGGGAACTCCTATCAAGTTTCACGAGAAGTCAGGCATCGTCTCCTTTGGAGGCACTGATCTCCGCATACCTCTGGAGTTTTCAAAGGACGTAAGGCCTCCGGTCGCTATTAGGTGGGGAAGTAGGTCTTTCTCTGTGGCCTCCACAGGTGATTCAGACATCCTTTCATCTTGGGAGATGCAAGACGAGCCTGCATTCAAGTCACTGCTGGGATATCCGCCCTTATTTCGCATCAGGGCATCGCAGTGTCCATTCCACTTGAGACCGCAAATCAGGGTTCCTCTCACATAGCTAGAGTTGAGAGAAGCCTCCTCTTGAGGTGCTTGTGGTAAGGTAGTATTCCTCTGGAGTCGAAGCCAGGGACTAAACTCTCATCTCGAGTTGATTTTTGGTCCACGGAGCTCTTTCGTGTTGCTACAGTGATTTCAGGATCCCTCTAGCCTTGAAACAGTGTTCTTAGGGTTTCTCTGGAGTGCCATCAAGGAAATCAATGCTCCTTTCATGTATGATGTGCAACACGGAATTGCTCTGCATGCAACGTAGGGGAATCAGGCCTCATCTCACGGCGAGGGGGAAGTCTCATGGTATTTCTCGAGTTGCGGCGGGAACCTGGGGTATATTCTCGAGTTATGACGGGGATGGCCCTTCCACCCACGTGTTTCTTCAGCGACGTCAGAACTCCTGCCTAGTTGCGAGGGGCAACTCGGGATTCTCCTCGAGGCTTGGCAGGGCAATTGGGACGCCTCTCCATCTGAGGCGGGAGACCAAGGGTCCCTTTCCGCGTGCCACAGGAATCCTGGGACTCCTATGAAGTTTCACGAGGAGTCAGGCATCGGCTCCTTTGGAGGCACTGATCTCCGCGTACCTCTGGCGTTTTCAAAGGATGTGAGGCCTCCGGTCGCGATGAGGTGGGGAACTAGGTCTTTCTCTGTGGTCTCCACAGGGGATTCAGACATCCTTTCATCTTGGGAGATGCAAGACGAGCCTGCATTCAAGTCACTGCAGGGATATCCGGCCTTATTTCGAGTCAGGGCATTGCGGTGTCCATTCCACTTGAGGCCGTAAACTCAGGGGCCCACTCACATCCCTAGAGCTGAGAGAAGCCTCCTCTTGAGGTGCTTGTGGTAAGGTGGTATTCCTCTGGAGTCGAAGCCAGGGACTACCCTCTCATCTAGAGTTGATTTTGGTCCACGGAGCTCTTTCTTGTTGCTACAGTGACCTCAGGATCCCTCTAGCCTTGAAAGAGTGTTCTTGGGGTTTCTCTGGAGTGCCATCAAGGAAATCAAGGCTCCTTTCATGTGTGATTTGCAAGACGGAATTGCTCTGCACGCAGTGCAGGGGAATCGGGCTTCAACTAGCGGTGAAGGGGAAGTCTCATGGTTTTTCTCGAGTTGCGGCGGGAACCTGGGGTATATTCTCGAGTTACGACGGGTTTGGCCCTTCCACCCATGTGTTTGTTCGGCGACGTCAGAATTCCTTCCTAGTTGCGAGGGACAACTCGGGATTCTGCTCGAGGCTTGGCAGGGCAATTGGGACGCCTCTCCAGCTGAGGCGGGAGACCAAGGGTCCCTTTCCACGTGCCACAGGACTCCTGGGACTCCTATCAAATTTCACGAGGAGTCAGGCATCGTCTCCTTTGGAGGCACTGATCTCCACGTACCTCTGGAGTTTTCAAAGGATGTGAGGCCTCCGGTCGCCATGAGGTGGGGAACTAGGTCTTTCTCTGTGGTCTCCACAGGGGATTCAGACATCCTTTCGTCTTGGGAGATGCAAGACGAGCCTGCATTCAAGTCCCTGCAGGAATATTCGGCCTTTTCGAGTCAGGGCATCGCGGTGTCCATTCCACTTGAGGCTGCAAACTCAGGGTCCCTCTCACATAGCTAGAGCTGAAAGAAGCCTCCTCTTGAGGTGCTTGTGGTAAGGTGGTATTCCTCTGAATTCGAAGCCAGGGACTAACCTCTCATCTCGAGTTGATTTTTGGTCCATGGAGCTCTTTCGTGTTGCTACAGTGACCTCAGGATCCCTCTAGCCTTGAAACAGTGTTCTTGGGGTTTCTCTGGAGTGCCATCAAGGAAATCAAGGCTCCTTTCATGTGTGATTTGCAACACGGAATTGCTCTGCACGCAGTGCAGGGGAATCGGGCCTCATCTCGCGACGAGGGGGAAGTCTCATGGTTTTTCTCGAGTTGCGGCGGGAACCTGGGTTATATTCTCGATTTCCGACGGGGATGGCCCTTCCACCCACGTGTTTGTTCGGCGACGTCAGGATTCCTGCCTAGTTGCGAGGGACAACTCGGGATTCTGCTCGAGGCTTGGCAGGGCAATTGGGACGCCTCTCCAGCTGAGGCGGGAGACCAATGGTCCCTTTCCACGTGCCACAAGAATCCTGGGACTCCTATCAAGTTTCACGAGGAGTCAGGCATCGTCTCCTTTTTAGGCACTGATCTCCGCGTACCTCTGGAGTTTTCAAAGGATGTGAGGCCTCTGGTCGCCATGAAGTGGGGAACTAGGTCTTTCTCTGTGGTCTCCACAGGGGAATCAGACACCCTTTCATCTTGGGAGATGCAAGACGAGCCTGCATTCAAGTCACTGCAGGGATATCCGGCCTTATTTCGCGCCAGGGCATCGCAGTGTCCATTCCACTTGAGGCCGCAAACTCAGGGTCCCTCTCACATATCTAGAGCTGAGAGAAGCCTCCTCTTGAGGTGCTTATGGTAAGGTTTTATTCCTCTGGAGTCGAAGCCAGGGACTACCCTCTCATCTCGAGTTGATTTTTGGTCCACGGAGCTCTTTCGTCTTGCTACAGTGACCTCAGGATGCCTCCAGCCTTGAAACAGTGTTCTTGGGGTTTCTCTGGAGTGCCATCAAGGAAATAAGGCTCCTTTCATGTGTGATGTGCAAGACAGAATTGCTCTGCACGCAGTGCAGGGGAATTGGGCCTCATCTAGCGGCGACGGGGAAGTCTCATGGTTTTTCTCGAGTTTCGGCGGGAACCTGGGGTATATTCTCGAGTTACGACGGGGATGGCCCTTTCACCCACGTGTTTGTTCAGCAACGTCAGGACTCCTGCCTAGTTGCGAGGGACAACTCAGGATTCTCCTCGAGGCTTGGCAGGGCAATTGGGACGCCTCTCCAGCTGAGGCGGGGGACCAAGGGTACCTTTACACGTGCCACAGGAATCCTGGGACTCCTATCAAGTTTCAAGAGGAGTCAGGCATCGTCTCCTTTGGAGGCACTGATGTCCGGGTACCTCTGGAGTTTTCAAAGGATGTGAGGCCTCTGGTCGCCATGAAGTGGGGAACTAGGTCTTTCTCTGTGGTCTCCACAGGTGATTCAGACATCCTTTCATCTTGGGAGATGCAATACGAGCCTGCATTCAAGTCACTGCAGGAATATCCGGCCTTATTTCGCGTCAGGGCATCGCAGTGTCCATTCCACTTGAGGCCGCAAAGTCAGGGTCCCTCCCACATACCTAGAGCTGAGAGAAGCCTCCTCTTGAGGTGCTTGTGGTAAGGTGGTGTTCCTCTGGAGTCGATGCCAGGGACTAACCTCTAATCTCCAGTTGCTTTGTGGTCCACGGAGCTCTTTCGTGTTGCTACAGTGATACCAGGATCCCTCTAGCCTTGAAACAGTGTTCTTGGGTTTCTCTGGATTGCCATCAAAAATCAAAGTTCCTTTCATGTGTGATGTGCAACACGGAATTGCTCTGCACGCAGTGCAGGGAAATCGGGCCTCATCTTGCGGCGAGGGGGAAGTCTCATGGTTTTTCTCGAGTTGCGGCGGGAACCTGGGGTATATTCTCGAGTTACGACAGGGATGGCCCTTCCACCAAGTGTTTCTTCAGCGACGTCAGGACTCCTGCCTAGTTGCGAGGGACAACTCGGGATTCTCCTCGACGCTTGGCAGGGCAATTGGGACGCCTCTCCAGCTGAGGCGGGAGACCAAGGGTCCCTTTCCACGTGCCACAGGAATCCTGGGACTCCTATCAAGTTTCATGAAGAGTCAGGCATCGTCTCCTTTGGAGGCCCTGATCCCCGCATACCTCTGGAGTTTTCAAAGGATGTGAGGCCTCCGGTCCCGATGAAGTGGGGAACTAGGTCTTTCTCTGTGGTCTCCACAGGGGATTCAGACATCCTTTCCTCTTGGGAGATGCAAGACGAGCCTGCATTCAAGTCACTGCAGGGATATCGGGCCTTATTTCGAGTCAGGGCATCGCGGTGTCCATTCCACTTGAGGCCGCAAACTCAGGGTCCCTCTCACATACTTAGAGCTGAGACAAGCCTCCTTTTGAGGTGCTTGTGGTAAGGTGGTATTCCTCTGGAGTCGAAGCCAGGGACTAACCTCTCATCTCGAGTTGATTTTTGGTCCACGGAGCTCTTTCGTGTTGCTACAGTAACCTCAGGATCCCTCTAGCCTTGAAACAGTGTTCTTGGGTTTTCTCTAGAGTGCCATCAAGGAAATCACGGCTCCTTTCATGTTTGATGTGCAACACGGAATTGCTCTGCACGCAGTGCAGGAGAATTGGGCCTCATCTCACGGCGAGGGGGAAGTCTCATGGTTTTTCTCGAGTTGCGGCGGGAACCTGGGGTATATTCTCGAGTTACGACGGGAATGGCCCTTCCACTCACGTGTTTGTTCAGCGACGTCAGGACTCCTGCCTACTTGCGAGGGACAACTCGTGAATCTCCTCGAGGCTTGGCAGGGCAATTGGGACGCCTCTCCAGCTGAGGCGGGAGACCAAGGGTCCCTTTCCACGTGCCACAGGAATCCTGGGACTCCTATCAAGTTTCACGAGGAGTCAGGCATCGTCTCCTTTGGAGGCACTCATCTCCGCGTACCTCTGGAGTTTTCAAAGGATGTGAAGCCTCCGGTCGCGATGTGGTGTGGAACCAGGTCTTTCTCTGTGGTCTCCACAGGGGATTCAGACATCCTTTCGTCTTGGGAGATGCAAGACGAGCCTGCAATCAAGTCACTGCAGGGATATCCGGCCTTATTTCGAGTCAGGGCATCGCGGTGTCCATTCCACTTGAGGCCGCAAACTCAGGGTCCCTCTCATATACCTAGAGCTGAGAGAAGCCTCCTCTTGAGGTGCTTGTGGTAAGGTGGTATTCCTCTGGAGTCGAAGCCAGGGACTACCCTCTCATCTAGAGTTGATTTTGGTCCACGGAGCTCTTTCTTGTTGCTACAGTGACCTCAGGATCACTCTAGCCTTGAAAGAGTGTTCTTGGGGTTTCTCTGGAGTGCCATCAAGGAAATCAAGGCTCCTTTCATGTGTGATGTGCAACACGGAATTGCTCTGCACGCAGTGCAGGGGAATCGGGCCTCATCTCGCGGCGAGGGGGAAGTCTCATGGTTTTTCTCGAGTTGCGGCGGGAACCTGGGTTATATTCTCGATTTCCGACGGGGATGGCCCTTCCACCCACGTGTTTGTTCAGTGACGTCAGGACTCCTGCCTAGTTGCGAGGGACAACTCGGGATTCTCCTCGAGGCTTGGCAGGGCAATTGGGACGCCTCTCCAGCTGAGGCGGGAGACCAAGGGTCCCTTTCCACGTGCCACAGGAATCCTGGGACTTCTATCAAGTTTCACGAGGAGTCAGGCATCGTCTCCTTTGGAGGCACTGATCTCTGCGTTCCTCTGGAATTTTCAAAGGATGTGAGGCCTCTGGTCGCGATGAGGTGGGGAACTAGGTCTTTCTCTGTGGTCTCCACAGGGGATTCAGACATCCTTTCGTCTTGAGAGATGCAAGACGAACCTGCATTCAAGTCACTGCAGGGATATCCGGCCTTATTTCGAGTCAGGGCAACGCGGTGTCCATTCCACTTGAGGCCGCAAACTCAGGGTCCCTCTCAAATACCTAGAGATGAGAGAAGCCTCCTCTTGAGGTGCTTGTGGTAAGGTGGTATTCCTCTGGAGTCGAAGTCAGGGACTACCCTCTCATCTAGAGTTGATTTTTGGTCCACGGAGCTCTTTCTTGTTGCTACAGTGACCTCAGGATCCCTCTAGCCTTGAAAGAGTGTTCTTGGGGTTTCTCTGGAGTGCCATCAAGGAAATCAAGGCTCCTTTCATGTGTGATTTGCAAGACGGAATTGCTCTGCACGCAGTGCAGGGAAATCGGGCCTCATCTAGCGGTGAGGGGGAAGTCTCATGGTTTTTCTCGAGTTGCGGCGGGAACCTGGGGTATATTCTCGAGGTACGACGGGGTTGGCCCTTCCACCCATGTGTTTGTTCGGCGACGTCAGGATTCCTGCCTAGTTGCGAGGGACAACTCGGGATTCTGCTCGAGGCTTGGCAGGGCAATTGGGACGCCTCTCCAGCTGAGGCGGGAGACCAAGGGTCCCTTTCCACGTGCCACAAGAATCCTGGGACTCCTATCAAGTTTCACGAGGAGTCAGGCATCGTCTCCTTTGGAGGCACTGATCTCCGCGTACCTCTGGAGTTTTTAAAGGATGTGAGGCCTCTGGTCGCCATGAAGTGGGGAACTAGGTCTTTCTCTGTGGTCTCCACAGGGGAATCAGACACCCTTTCATCTTAGGAGATGCAAGACGAGCCTGCATTCAAGTCACTGCAGGGATATCCGGCCTTATTTTGAGTCAGGGTATCGCAGTGTCCATTCCACTTGAGGCCGCAAACTCAGGGTCCCTCTCACATACCTAGAGCTGATAGAAGCCTCCTCTTGAGGTGCTTATGGTAAGGTTTTATTCCTCTGGAGTCGAAGCCAGGGACTACCCTCTTATCTCGAGTTGATTTTTGGTCCACGGAGCTCTTTCGTGTTGCTACAGTGACCTCAGGATGCCTCCAGCCTTGAAACAGTGTTCTTGGGGTTTCTCTGGAGTGCCATCAAGGAAATAAGGCTCCTTTCATGTGTGATGTGCAAGACAGAATTGCTCTGCACGAAGTGCAGGGGAATTGGGCCTCATCTAGCGGCGACGGGGAAGTCTCTTGGTTTTTCTCGAGTTGCGGCGGGAACCTGGGGTATATTCTCGAGTTACGACGGGCATGGCCCTTTCACCCACGTGTTTGTTCAGCAACGTCAGGACTCCTGCCTAGTTGCGAGGGACAACTCGGGATTCTCCTCGAGGGTTGGCAGGGCAATTGGGACGCCTCTCCAGCTGAGGCGGGGGACCAAGGGTCCCTTTCCACGTGCCACAGGAATCCTGGGACTCCTATCAAGTTTCACGAGGAGTCAGGCATCGTCTCCTTTGGAGGCACTGATGTCCGGGTACCTCTGGAGTTTTCAAAGGATGTGAGGCCTCTGGTCGCCATGAAGTGGGGAACTAGGTTTTTCTCTGTGGTCTCCACAGGTGATTCAGACATCCTTTCATCTTAGGAGATGCAAGACGAGCCTGCATTCAAGTCACTGCAGGAATATCCGGCCTTATTTCGCGTCAGGGCATCGCAGTGTCCATTCCACTTGAGGCCGCAAACTCAGGGTCCCTCTCACATACCTAGAGCTGAGAGAAGCCTCCTCTTGAGGTGCTTGTGGTAAGGTGGTGTTCCTCTGGAGTCGAAGCCAGGGACTAACCTCTCATCTCGAGTTGATTTTTGGTCCACGGATCTCTTTCGTGTTGCTACAGTGACCTCAGGATCCCTCTAGCCTTGAAACAGTGTTCTTGGGGTTTCTCTGGAGTGCCATCAAGGAAATCAAGGCTCCTTTCATGTGTGATGTGCAACACGGAATTGCTCTGCACGCAGTGCAGGGGAATCGGGCCTCATCTCGCGGCGAGGGGGAAGTCTCATGGTTTTTCTCGAATTGCGGCGGGAACCTGGGGTATATTCTCGAGTTACGAAGGGGATGGCCCTTCCACACAAGTGTTTCTTCAGCGACGTCAGGACTCCTGCCTAGTTGCGAGGGACAACTCGGGATTCTCCTCGAGGCTTGGCAGGGAAATTGGGACGCCTCTCCAGCTGAGGCGGGAGACCAAGGGTCCCTTTCCACGTGCCACAGGAATCCTGGGACTCCTAAGAAGTTTCACGAGGAGTCAGGCATCCTGTCCTTTGGAGGCACTGATCTCCGCATACCTCTGAAGTTTTCAAAGGATGTGAGGCCTCCGGTCGCGATGAGGTGGGGAACTAGGTCTTTCTCTGTGGTCTCCACAGGGGATTCAGACATCCTTTCGTCTTGGGAGATGCAAGACGAGCCTGCATTCAAGTCACTGTAGGGATATCCGGACTTATTTCGAGTCCGGGCTTCGTGGTGTCCATTCCACTTGAGGCTGCAAACTCAGGGTCCCTCTCACATACCTAGAGCTGAGAGAAGCCTCCTCTTGAGGTGCTTGTGGTAAGGTGGTATTCCTCTGGAGTCGAAGCCAGGGACTAACCTCTAATCTCCAGTTGCTTTGTGGTCCACGGAGCTCTTTCGTGTTGCTACAGTGATACCAGGATCCCTCTAGCCTTGAAACAGTGTTCTTGGGTTTCTCTGGATTGCCATCAAAAATCAAAGTTCCTTTCATGTGTGATGTGCAACACGGAATTGCTCTGCACGCAGTGCAGGGGAATCGGGCCTCATCTCGCGGCGAGGGGGAAGTCTCATGGTTTTTCTCGAGTTGCGGCGGGAACCTGGGGTATATTCTCGAGTTACGACAGGGATGGCCCTTCCACCAAGTGTTTCTTCAGCGAAGTCAGGACTCCTGCCTAGTTGCGAGGGACAACTCGGGATTCTCCTCGAGGCCTGGCAGGGCAATTGGGACGCCTCTCCAGCTGAGGCGGGAGACCAAGGGTCCCTTTCCACGTGCCACAGGAATCCTGGGACTCCTATCAAGTTTCACGAGGAGTCAGGCATCGTCTCCTTTGGAGGCACTGATCTCCGCGTACCTCTGGAGTTTTCAAAGGATGTGAGGCCTCCGGTCGTGATGAGGTGGGGAACTAGGTCTTTCTCTGTGGTCTCCACAGGGGATTCAGACATCCTTTCGTCTTGGGAGATGCAAGACGAGCCTGCATTCAAGTCACTGCAGGGATATCCGGCCTTATTTCGAGTCAGGGCATCGCGGTGTCCATTCCACTTGAGGCCGCAAACTCAGGGTCCCTCTCACATACTTAGAGCTGAGACAAGCCTCCTTTTGAGGTGCTTGCGGTAAGGTGGTATTCCTCTGGAGACGAAGCCAGGGACTAACCTCTCATCTCGAGTTGATTTTTGGTCCACGGAGCTCTTTCTTGTTGCTACAGTGACCTCAGGATCGCTTTAGCCTTGAAACAGTGTTCTTGGGGTTTCTCTGGAGTGCCATCAAGGAAATCAAGGCTCCTTTCATGTGTGATGTGCAACACGGAATTGCTCTGCACGCAGTGCAGGGGAATCGCGCCTCATCTCGCGGCGAGGGGGAAGTATCATGGTTTCTCTCGAGTTGCGGCGGGAACCTGGGGTATATTCTCGAGTTACGACGGGGATGGCCCTTCCACCCACGTGCTTGTTCAGTGACGTCAGGACTCCTGACAAGTTGCGAGGGACAACTCGGGATTCTCCTCCAGGCTTGGCAGGGCAATTGCGACGCCTCTCCAGCTGAGGGGGGAGACCAAGTGTCCCTTTCCACGTGCCACAGGAAACCTGGGACTCCTATCAAGTTTGACGAGGAGTCAGGCATCGTCTCCTTTGGAGGCAAGAATTTCCGCGTACCTCTGGAGTTTACAAAAAATGTGAGGCCTCTGGACGCGATGAGGTGGGGAACTAGGTGTTTCTCTGTGGTCTCCACAGGGGATTCAGACATCCTTTCGTCTTGGGAGATGCAAGACGAGCCTGCATTCAAGTCACTGCAGGGATATCCGGCCTTATTTCACGTCAGGGCATCGCGGTGTCCATTCCACTTGAGGCTGCAAACTCAGGGTCCCTCTCACGTATCTAGAGCTGAGAGAAGCCTCCTCTTGAGGTGCTTGTGGTAAGGTGGTATTCCTCTGGAGTCGAAGCCAGGGACTAACCTCTCATCTCGAGTTGATTTTTGGTCCACGGAGCTCTTTCGTGTTGCTACAGTGACCTCAGGATCCCTCTAGCCTTGAAACAGTGTTCTTGGGGTTTTTCTGGAGTGCCATCAAGGAAATCAACGCTCCTTTCTTGTGTGATGTGCAACACGGAATTGCTCTGCACGCAGTGCAGGGGAATCGGGCCTCATCTCGCAGCGAGGGGGAAGTCTCATGGTTTTTCTCGAGTTGCGGCGGGAACCTGGGGTATATTCTCGAGTTACGTCGGGGATGGCCCTTCCACCTACGTGTTTATTCAGTGTCATCAGGACTCCTGCCTAGTTGCGAGGGACAACTCGGGATTCTCCTCGAGGCTTGGCAGGGCAATTGGGACGCCTCTCCATCTGAGGCAGGAGACCAAGGGTCCCTTTCCACGTGCCACAGGAATCCTGGGACTCCTATCAAGTTTCACGAGGAGTCAGGCATCGTCTCCTTTGGAGGCACTGATCTCCGCATACCTCTGGAGTTTTCAAAGGATGTGAGGCCTCCGGTCGCGATGAGGTGGGGAACTAGGTCTTTCTCTGTGGTCTCCACAGGGGATTCAGACATCCTTTCGTCTTGGGAGATGCAAGACGAGCCTGCATTCAAGTCACTGCAGAGATATCCGGCCTTATTTCGCGTCAGGGCATCGCGGTGTCCATTCCACTTGAAGTCGCAAACTCAGGGTCCCTCTCACATAACTAGAGCTGAGAGAAGCCTCCTCTTGAGGTGCTTGTGGTAAAGTGGTATTCCTCTGGAGTCGAAGCCAGGGACTAACCTCTCATCTCGAGTTGATTTTTGGTCCACGGAGCTCTTTCGTGTTGCTACAGTGACCTCAGGATCCCTCTAGCCTTGAAACAGTGTTCTTGGGGTTTCTCTAGAGTGCCATCAAGGAAATCAAGGCTCCTTTCATGTTTGATGTGCAACACGGAATTGCTCTGCACGCAGTGCAGGAGAATCGGGCCTCATCTCACGGCGAGGGGGAATTCTCATGTTTTTTCTCGAGTTGCGGCGGGAACCTGGGGTATATTCTCGAGTTACCATGGGAATGGCCCTTCCACTCACGTGTTTGTTCAGCGACGTCAGGACTCCTGCCTACTTGCGAGGGACAACTCGTGAATCTCCTCGAGGCTTGGCAGGGCAATTGGGACGCCTCTCCAGCTGAGGCGGGAGACCAAGTGTCCCTTTCCACGTGCCACAGGAATCCTGGGACTCCTATCAAGTTTCACGAGGAGTCAGGCATCGTCTCCTTTGGAGGCACTCATCTCCGCGTACCTCTGGAGTTTTCAAAGTATGTGAGGCCTCCGGTCGCGATGTGGTGTGGAACCAGGTCTTTCTCTGTGGTCTTCACAGGGGATTCAGACATCCTTTCGTCTTGGGAGATGCAAGACGAGCCTGCAATCAAGTCCCTGCAGGGATATCCGGCCTTATTTCGAGTCAGGGCATCGCGGTGTCCATTCCACTTGAGGCCGCAAACTCAGGGTCCCTCTCACATAGCTAGAGCTGAGAGAAGCCTCCTCTTGAGGTGCTTGTGGTAAGGTGGTATTCCTCTGGAGTCGAAGCCAGGGACTACCCTCTCATCTCAAGTTGATTTTTGGTCCACGGAGCTCTTTCGTGTTGCAACAGTGACTGCAGGATCCCTCTAGCCTGGAAACAGTGTTCTTGGGGTTTCTCTGGAGTGCCATCAAGGAAATCAAGGCTCCTTTCATGTGTGATGTGCAACACGGAATTGCTCTGCATGCAGTGCAGGGAAATCGGGCCTCATCTCGCGGAGAGGGGGAACTCTCATGGTTTTTCTAGAGTTGCGGCGGAAACCTGGGGTATATTCTCGAGTTACGACGGGGATGGCCCTTCCACACACGGGCTTGTTCAGCGACGTCAGGACTCCTGCCTAGTTGCGAGGGACAACTCGGGATTCTCCCCGAGGCTTGGCAGGGCAATTGGGACGCCTCTCCAGCTGAGGCGGGAGACCAAGGGTCCCTTTCCACGTGCCACAGGAATCCTGGGACTCCTATCAAGTTTGACGAGGAGTCAGGCATCGTCTCCTTTGGAGGCACTGATCTCCGCGTACCTCTGGAGTTTTCAAAGGATGTGAGGCCTCCGGTCGCCATGAGGTGGGGAACTAGGTCTTTCTCTGTGGTCTCCACAGGGGATTCAGACATCCTTTAGTCTTGGGAGATGCAAGACGAGCCTGCATTCAAGCCACTGCAGGGATATCCGGCCTTATTTCGAGTCAGGGCATCGCGGTGTCCATTCCACTTGAGGCCGCAAACTCAGGGTCCCTCTCACATACCTAGAGCTGAGAGAAGCCTCCTCTTGAGGTACTTGTGGTAAGGTGGTATTCCTCTGGAGTCGAAGCCAGGGACTAACCTCTCATCTCGAGTTGATTTTTGGTCCCCGGAGCTCTTTCGTGTTGCTACAGTGACCTCAGGTTCCCTCTAGCCTTGAAACAGTGTTCTTGCGGTTTCTCTGGAGTGCCATCAAGGAAATCAAGGCTCCTTTCATGTGTGATGTGCAACACGGAATTGCTCTGCACGCAGTGCAGGGGAATCGGGCCTCATCTCGCGGCGAGGGGGAAGTCTCATGGTTTTTCTCGAGTTGCGGCGGGAACCTGGGGTATATTCTCGAGTTACGACGGGGATGGCCCTTCCACCCACGTGTTTGTTCAGCGACGTCAGGACTCCTGCCTAGTTGCGAGGGACAACTCGGGATTCTCCTCGAGGCTTGACAGGGCAATTGGGACGCCTCTCCAGCTGAGGCGGGATACCAAGGGTCCCTTTCCACGTGCCACAGGAATCCTGGGACTCCTATCAAGTTTCACGAGGAGTCAGGCATCGTCTCCTCGGGAGGCACTGATCTCCGTGTACCTCAGGAGTTTTCAAAGGATGTGAGGCCTCCGGTCGCGATGAGGTGGGGAACTAGGTCTTTCTCTGTGGTCTCCACAGGGGATTGAGACATCCTTTCGTTTTGGTAGATGCAAGACGAGCCTGCATTCAAGTCACTGCAGGGATATCCGGCCTTATTTCGAGTCAGGGCATTGCGGTGTCCATTCCACTTGTGGCCGCACACTCAGGGTCCCTCTCACATACCTAGAGCTGAGAGAAGCCTCCTCTTGAGGTGCTTGTGGTAAGGTGGTATTCCTCTGGAGTCGAAGCCAGGGACTAACCTCTCATCTAGAGTTGATTTTGGTCCACGGGGCTCTTTCTGGTTGCTACAGTGACCTCAGGATCCCTTTAGCCTTGAAACAGTGTTCTTGGGGTTTCTCTGGAGTGCCATCAAGGAAATCAAGGCTCCTTTCATGTGTGATGTGCAACACGGAATTGCTCTGCACGCAGTGCAGGGGAATCGGGCCTCATCTCGCAGCGAGGGGGAAGTCTCATGGTTTTTCTCGAGTTGCGGCGGGAACCTGGGTTATATTCTCGATTTCCGACGGGGATGGCCCTTCCAACCACGTGTTTGTTCAGTGACGTCAGGACTCCTGCCTAGTTGCGAGGGACAACTCGGGATTCTCCTGGAGGCCTGGCAGGGCAATTGGGACGCCTCTCCAGCTGAGGCGGGAGACCAAGGGTCCCTTTCCACGTGCCACAGGAATCCTGGGACTCCTATCAAGTTTCACGAGGAGTCAGGCATCGTCTCCTTTGGAGGAACTGATCTCTGCGTACCTCTGGAATTTTCAAAGGATGTGAGGCCTCCGGTCGCGATGAGGTGGGGAACTAGGTCTTTCTCTGTGGTCTCCACAGGGGATTCAGACATCCTTTCGTCTTGAGAGATGCAAGACGAACCTGCATTCAAGTCACTGCAGGGATATCCGGCCTTATTTCGAGTCAGGGCAACGCGGTGTCCATTCCACTTGAGGCCGCAAACTCAGGGTCCCTCTCAAATACCTAGAGATGAGAGAAGCCTCCTCTTGAGGTGCTTGTGGTAAGGTGGTATTCCTCTGGAGTCGAAGTCAGGGACTACCCTCCCATCTAGAGTTGATTTTTGGTCCACGGAGCTCTTTCGTGTTGCTACAGTGACCTCAGGATCCCTCTAGCCTTGAAACAGTGTTCTTGGGGTTTCTCTGGAGTGCCATCAAGGAAATCAAGGCTCCTTTCATGTGTGATTTGCAAGACGGAATTGCTCTGCACGCAGTGCAGGGAAATCAGGCCTCATCTAGCGGTGAGGGGGAAGTCTCATGGTTTTTCTCGAGTTGCGGCGGGAACCTGGGGTATATTCTCGAGGTACGACGGGGTTGGCCCTTCCACCCATGTGTTTGTTCGGCGACGTCAGGATTCCTGCCTAGTTGCGAGGGACAACTCGGGATTCTGCTCGAGGCTTGGCAGGGCAATTGGGACGCCTCTCCAGCTGAGGCGGGAGACCAATGGTCCCTTTCCAGGTGCCACATGAATCCTGGGACTCCTATCAAGTTTCACGAGGAGTCAGGCATCGTCTCCTTTGGAGGCACTGATCTCCGCGTATCTCTGGAGTTTTCAAAGGATGTGAGGGCTCTGGTCGCCATGAAGTGGGGAACTAGGTCTTTCTCTGTGGTCTCCACAGGGGAATCAGTCACCCTTTCATCTTGGGAGATGCAAGACGAGCCTGCATTCAAGTCACTGCAGGGATATCCGGCCTTATTTTGAGTCAGGGCATCGCAGTGTCCATTCCACTTGAGGCCGCAAACTCAGGGTCCCTCTCACATACCTAGAGCTGAGAGAAGCCTCCTCTTCAGGTGCTTATGGTAAGGTTTTATTCCTCTGGAGTCGAAGCCAGGGACTACCCTCTCATCTCGAGTTGATTTTTGGTCCACGGAGCTCTTTCGTGTTGCTACAGTGACCTCAGGATGCCTCCAGCCTTGAAACAGTGTTCTTGGGGTTTCTCTGGAGTGCCATCAAGGAAATAAGGCTCCTTTCATGTGTGATGTGCAAGACAGAATTGCTCTGCACGCAGTGCAGGGGAATGGGGCCTCATCTAGCGGCGACGGGGAAGTCTCATGGTTTTTCTCGAGTTGCGGCGGGAACCTGGGGTATATTCTCGAGTTACGACAGGGATGGCCCTTCCACCCACGTGTTTATTCAGCGACGTCAGGACTCCTGCCTAGTTGCGAGGGACAACTCGGGATTCTCCTCGAGGCTTGGCAGGGCAATTGGGACGCCTCTCCAGCTGAGGCGGGGGACCAAGGGTACCTTTACACGTGCCACAGGAATCCTGGGACTCCTATCAAGTTTCACGAGGAGTCAGGCATCGTCTCCTTTGGAGGCACTGATGTCCGGGTACCTCTGGAGTTTTCAAAGGATGTGAGGCCTCTGGTCGCCATGAAGTGGGGAACTAGGTCTTTCTCTGTGGTCTCCACAGGTGATTCAGACATTCTTTCATCTTGGGAGATGCAAGACGAGCCTGCATCCAAGTCACTGCAGGAATATCCGGCCTTATTTCGTGTCAGGGCATTGCAGTGTCCATTCCACTTGAGGCCCCAAACTCAGGGTGCCTCTCACATACCTAGAGCTGAGAGAAGCCTCCTCTTGAGGTGCTTGTGGTAAGGTGGTGTTCCTCTGGAGTCGAAGCCAGGGACCAACCTCTCATCTCGCGTTGATTTTGGGTCCACGGAGCTCTTTCGTGTTGCTACAGTGACCTCAGGATCCCTCTAGCCTTGAAACAGTGTTCTTGGGGTTTCTCTGGAGTGCCATCAAGGAAATCAAGGCTCCTTTCATGTGTGATGTGCAACACGGAATTGCTCTGCACGCAGTGCAGGGGAATCGGGCCTCATCTCGCGGCGAGGGGGAAGTCTCATGGTTTTTCTCGAATTGCGGCGGGAACCTGGCGTATATTCTCGAGTTACGACGGGGATGGCCCTTCCACACAAGTGTTTCTTCAGCGACGTCAGGACTCCTGCCTAGTTGCGAGGGACAACTCGGGATTCTCCTCGAGGCTTGGCAGGGCAATTGGGACGCCTCTCCAGCTGAGGCGGGAGACCAAGTGTCCCTTTCCACGTGCCACAGGAATCCTGGGACTCCTAAGAAGTTTCACGAGGAGTCAGGCATCCTGTCCTTTGGAGGCACTGATCTCCGCGTACCTCTGAAGTTTTCAAAGGATGTGAGGCCTCCGGTCGCGATGAGGTGGGGAACTAAGTCTTTCTCTGTGGTCTCCATAGGGGATTCAGACATCCTTTCGTCTTGGGAGATGCAAGACGAGCCTGCATTCAAGTAACTGTAGGGATATCCAGACTTATTTCGAGTCCGGGCTTCGTGGTGTCCATTCCACTTGAGGCTGCAAACTCAGGGTCCCTCTCACATACCTAGACCTGAGAGAAGCCTCCTCTTGAGGTGCTTTTGGTAAGGTGGTATTCCTCTGGAGTCGATGCCAGGGACTAACCTCTAATCTCCAGTTGCTTTGTGGTCCACGGCGCTCTTTCGTGTTGCTACAGTGATACCAGGATCCCTCTAGCCTTGAAATAGTGTTCTTGGGTTTTCTGGATTGCCATCAAAAATCAAAGTTCCTTTCATGTGTGATGTGCAACACGGAATTGCTCTGCACGCAGTGCAGGGGAATCGGGCCTCATCTCGCGGCGAGGGGGAAGTCTCATGGTTTTTCTCGAGTTGCGGCGGGAACCTGGGGTATATTCTCGAGTTACGACAGGGATGGCCCTTCCACCAAGTGTTTCTTCAGCGACGTCAGGACTCCTACCTAGTTGCGAGGGACAACTCGGGATTCTCCTCGACGCTTGGCAGGGCAATTGGGACGCCTCTCCAGCTGAGGCGGGAGACCAAGGGTCCCTTTCCACGTGCCACAGGAATCCTGGGACTCCTATCAAGTTTCATGAGGAGTCAGGCATCGTCTCCTTTGGAGGCCCTGATCTCCGCATACCTCTGGAGTTTTCAAAGGATGTGAGGCCTCCGGTCCCGATGAGGTGGGGAACTAGGTCTTTCTCTGTGGTCTCCACAGGGGATTCAGACATCCTTTCGTCTTGGCAGATGCAAGACGAGCCTGCATTCAAGTCACTGCAGGGATATCCGGCCTTATTTCGAGTCAGGGCATTGCGGTGTCTATTCCACTTGATGCCGCAAACTCAGGGTCCCTCACAAATACCTAGAGCTGAGAGAAGCCTCCTCTTGAAGTGCTTGTGGTAAGGTGGTATTCCTCTGGAGTCGAAGCCAGGGACTAACCTCTCATCTCGAGTTGATTTTTGGTCCATGGAGCTGTTTCGTGCTGCTACAGTGACCTCAGGATCCCTCTAGCCTTGAAACAGTGTTCTTGGGGTTTCTCTGGAGTGCCATCAAGGAAATCAAGTCTCCTTTCTTGTGTGATGTGCAACACGGAATTGCTCTGCACGCAGTGCAGGGGAATCGGGCCTCATCTCGCAGCGAGGGGGAAGTCTCATGGTTTTTCTCGAGTTGCGGCGGGAACCTGGGGTATATTCTCGAGTTACGTCGGGGATGGCCCTTCCACCTACGTGTTTATTCAGTGTCGTCAGGACTCCTGCCTAGTTGCGAGGGACAACTCGGGATTCTCCTCGAGGCTTGGCAGGGCAATTGGGACGCCTCTCCATCTGAGGCAGGAGACCAAGGGTCCCTTTCCACGTGCCACAGGAATCCTGGAACTCCTATCAAGTTTCACGAGGAGTCAGGCATCGTCTCCTTTGGAGGCACTGATCTCCGCATACCTCTGGAGTTTTCAAAGGATGTGAGGCCTCCGGTCGCGATGAGGTGGGGAACTAGGTCTTTCTCTGTGGTCTCCACAGGGGATTCAGACATCCTTTCGTTTTGGGAGATGCAAGACGAGCCTGCCTTCAAGTCACTGCAGAGATATCCGGCCTTATTTCGAGTCAGGGCATCGCGGTGTCCATTCCACTTGAGGCCTCAAACTCAGGGTCCCTCTCACATACCTAGAGCTGAGAGAAGCCTCCTCTTGAGGTGCTTGTGGTAAAGTGGTATTCCTCTGGAGTCGAAGCCAGGGACTAACCTCTCATCTCGAGTTGATTTTTGGTCCACGGAGCTCTTTCGTGTTGCTACAGTAACCTCAGGATCCCTCTAGCCTTGAAACAGTGTTCTTGGGTTTTCTCTAGAGTGCCATCAAGGAAATCAAGGCTCCTTTCATGTTTGATGTGCAACACGGAATTGCTCTGCACGCAGTGCAGGAGAATCGGGCCTCATCTCACGGCGAGGGGGAATTCTCATGTTTTTTCTCGAGTTGCGGCGGGAACCTGGGGTATATTCTCGAGTTACGACGGGGATGGCCCTTCCACTCACGTGTTTGTTCAGCGACGTCAGGACTCCTGCCTACTTGCGAGGGACAACTCGTGAATCTCCTCGAGGCTTGGCAGGGCAATTGGGACGCCTCTCCAGCTGAGGCGGGAGACCAATGGTCCCTTTCCACGTGCCACAGGAATCCTGGGAACTCCTATCAAGTTTCACGAGGAGTCAGGCATCGTCTCCTTTGGAGGCACTGATCACCGCATACCTCTGGAGTTTTCAAAGGATGTAAGGCCTCCGGTCGCTATTAGGTGGGGAACTAGGTCTTTCTCTGTGCCCTCCACAGGGGATTCAGACATCCTTTCATCTTGGGAGATGCAAGACGAGCCTGCATTCAAGTCACTGCGGGGATATCCGCCCTTATTTCGCATCAGGGCATCGCAGTGTCCATTCCACTTGAGACCGCAAAATCAGGGTCCCTCTCACATAGCTAGAGCTGAGAGAAGCCTCCTCTTGAGGTGCTTGTGGTAAGGTAGTATTCCTCTGGAGTCGAAGCCAGGGACTAAACTCTCATCTCGAGTTGATTTTTGGTCCACGGAGCTCTTTCGTGTTGCTAAAGTGACTTCAGGATCCCTCTAGCCTTGAAACAGTGTTCTTAGGGTTTCTCTGGAGTGCCATCAAGGAAATCAATGCTCCTTTCATGTATGATGTGCAACACGGAATTGCTCTGCATGCAACGCAGGGAAATCGGGCCTCATCTCACGGCGAGGGGGAAGTCTCATGGTATTTCTCGAGTTGCGGCGGGAACCTGGGGTATATTCTCGAGTTATGACGGGGATGGCCCTTCCACCCACGTGTTTCTTCAGCGACGTCAGAACTCCTGCCTAGTTGCGAGGGACAACTCGGGATTCTCCTCGAGGCTTGGCAGGGCAATTGGGACGCCTCTCCAGCTGAGGCGGGAGGCCAAGGGTCCCTTTCCACGTGCCACAGGCATCCTGGGACTCCTATGAAGTTTCACGAGGAGTCAGGCATCGGCTCCTTTGGAGGCACTGATCTCCGCGTACCTCTGGCGTTTTCAAAGGATATGAGGCCTCCGGTCGCGATGAGGTGCGGAACTAGGTCTTTCTCTGTGGTCTCCACAGGGGATTCAGACATCCTTTCGTCTTGGGAGATGCAAGACGAGCCTGCATTCAAGTCACTGCAGGAATATCCGGCCTTATTTCGAGTCAGGGCATTGCGGTGTCCATTCCACTTGAGGCCGTAAATTCAGGGTCCCTCTCACATACCTAGAGCTGAGAGAAGCCTCCTCTTGAGGTGCTTGTGGTAAGGTGGTATTCCTCTGGAGTCGAAGCCAGGGACTACCCTCTCATCTAGAGTTGATTTTGGTCCACGGAGCTCTTTCTTGTTGCTAAAGAGACCTCAGGATCCCTCTAGCCTTGAAAGAGTGTTCTTGGGGATTCTCTGGAGTGCCATCACGGAAATCAAGGCTCCTTTCATGTGTGATGTGCAACACGGAATTGCTCTGCACGCAGTGCAGGGGAATCGGGCCTCATCTCGCGGCGAGGGGGAAGTCTCATGGTTTTTCTCGAGTTGCGGCGGGTCCTGGGTTATAATCTCGATTTCCGAGGGGGATGGCCCTTCCACCCACGTGTTTGTTCAGTGACGTCAGGACTCCTGCCTAGTTGCGAGGGACAACTCGGGATTCTCCTCGAGGCTTGGCAGGGCAATTGGGACGCCTCTCCAGCTGAGGCGGGAGACCAAGGGTCCCTTTCCACGTGCCACAGGAATCCTGGGACTCCTATCAAGTTTCACGAGGAGTCAGGCATCGTCTCCTTTGGAGGCACTGATCTCTGCGTACCTCTGGAATTTTCAAAGGATGTGAGGCCTCCGGTCGCGATGAGGTGGGGAACTAGTTCTTTCTCTGTGGTCTCCACAGGGGATTCAGACATCCTTTCGTCTTGAGAGATGCAAGACGAACCTGCATTCAAGTCACTGCAGGGATATCCGGCCTTATTTCGAGTCAGGGCAACGGGATGTCCATTCCACTTGAGGCCGCAAACTCAGGGTCCCTCTCAAATACCTAGAGATGAGAGAAGCCTCCTCTTGAGGTGCTTGTGGTAAGGTGGTATTCCTCTGGAGTCGAAGTCAGGGACTACCCTCTCATCTAGAGTTGATTTTTGGTCCACGGAGCTCTTTCTTGTTGCTACAGTGACCTCAGGATCCCTCTAGCCTTGAAAGAGTGTTCTTGGGGTTTCTCTGGAGTGCCATCAAGGAAATCAAGGCTCCTTTCATGTGTGATTTGCAAGACGGAATTGCTCTGCACGCAGTGCAGGGAAATCGGACCTCATCTAGCGGTGAGGGGGAAGTCTCATGGTTTTTCTCGAGTTGCGGCGGGAACCTGGGGTATATTCTCGAGGTACGACGGGGTTGGCCCTTCCACCCATGTGTTTGTTCGGCAACGTCAGGATTCCTGCCTAGTTGCGAGGGACAACTCGGGATTCTGCTCGAGCCTTGGCAGGGCAATTGGGACGCCTCTCCAGCTGAGACGGGAGACCAAGGGTCCCTTTCCACGTGCCACAGGAATCCTGGGACTCCTAAGAAGTTTCACGAGGAGTCAGGCATCCTGTCCTTTGGAGGCACTGATCTCCGCATACCTCTGAAGTTTTCAAAGGATGTGAGGCCTCCGGTCGCGATGAGGTGGGGAACTAAGTCTTTCTCTGTGGTCTCCACAGGGGATTCAGACATCCTTTCGTCTTGGGAGATGCAAGACGAGCCTGCATTTAAGTCACTGTAAGGATATCCGGACTTATTTCGAGTCCGGGCTTCGTGGTGTCCATTCCACTTGAGGCTGCTAACTCAGGGTCCCTCTCACATACCTAGAGCTGAGAGAAGCCTCCTCTTGAGGTGCTTGTGGTAAGGTGGTATTCCTCTGGAGTCGATGCCAGGGACTAACCTCTAATGTCCAGTTGCTTTGTGGTCCACGGAGCTCTTTCGTGTTGCTACAGTGATACCAGGATCCCTCTAGCCTTGAAACAGTGTTCTTGGGTTTCTCTGGATTGCCATCAAAAATCAAAGTTCCTTTCATGTGTGATGTGCAACACGGAATTTCTCTGCACGCAGTGCAGGGGAATCGGGCCTCATCTCGCGGCGAGGGGGAAGTCTCATGGTTTTTCTCGAGTTGCGGCGGGAACCTGGGGTATATTCTCGAGTTACGACAGGGATGGCCCTTCCACCCACGTGTTTGTTCAGCGACGTCAGGACTCCTGCCTAGTTGCGAGGGACAACTCGGGATTCTCCTCGACGCTTGGCAGGGCAATTGGGACGCCTCTCCAGCTGAGGCGGGAGACCAAGGGTCCCTTTCCACGTGCCACAGGAATCCTGGGACTGCTATCAAGTTTCATGAGGAGTCAGGCTTCGTCTCCTTTGGAGGCCCTGATCTCCGCATACCTCTGGAGTTTTCAAAGGATGTGAGGCCTCCGGTCCCGATGAGGTGGGGAACTAGGTCTTTCTCTGATGTCTCCACAGGGGATTCAGACATCCTTTCGTCTTGGCAGATGCAAGACGAGCCTGCATTCAAGTCACTGCAGGGATATCGGGCCTTATTTCGAGTCAGGGCATCGCGGTGTCCATTTCACTTGATGCCGCAAACTCAGGGTCCCTCACAAATACCTAGAGCTGAGAGAAGCCTCCTCTTGAAGTGCTTGTGGTAAGGTGGTATTCCTCTGGAGTCGAAGCCAGGGACTACCCTCTCATCTCGAGTTGATTGTTGGTCCATGGAGCTCTTTCATGCTGCTACAGTGACCTCAGGATCCCTCTAGCCTTGAAACAGTGTTCTTGGGGTTTCTCTGGAGTGCCATCAAGGAAATCAAGGCTCCTTTCTTGTGTGATGTGCAACATGGAATTGCTCTGCACGCAGTGCAGGGGAATCGGGCCTCATCTCGCGGCGAGGGGGAAGTCTCATGGTTTTTCTCGAGTTGCGGCGGGAACCTGGGGTATATTCTCGAGTTACGACAGGGATGGCCCTTCCACACTCGTGTTTATTCAGTGTCGTCAGGACTCCTGCCTAGTTGCGAGGGACAACTCGGGATTCTCCTCGAGGCTTGGCAGGGCAATTGGGACGCCTCTCCATCTGAGGCAGAAGACCAAGGGTCCCTTTCCACGTGCCACAGGAATCCTGGGACTCCTATCAAGTTTCACGAGGACTCAGGCATCGTCTCCTTTGGAGGCACTCATCTCCACGTACCTCTGGAGTTTTCAAAGGATGTGAGGCCTCTGGTCGCCATGAAGTGGGGAACTAGGTCTTTCTCTGTGGTCTCCACAGGTGATTCAGACATCCTTTCATCTTGGGAGATGCAAGACGAGCCTGCATTCAAGTCACTGCAGGGATATCCGGCCTTATATCGCGTCAGGGCATCGCAGTGTCCATTCCACTTGAGGCCGCAAACTCAGGGTCCCTCTCACATACCTAGAGCTGAGAGAAGCCTCCTCTTGAGGTGCTTGTGGTAAGGTGGTGTTCCTCTGGAGTCGAAGCCAGGGACTAACCTCTCATCTCGAGTTGATTTTTGGTCCACGGAGCTCTTTCGTGTTGCTACAGTGACCTCAGGATCCCTCTAGCCTTGAAACAGTGTTCTTGGGGTTTCTCTGGAGTGCCATCAAGGAAATCAATGCTCCTTTCATGTGTGATGTGCAACACGGAATTGCTCTGCACGCAATGCAGGGGAATCGGGCCTCATCTCGCGGCGAGGGGGAAGTCTCATGGTTTTTCTCGAGTTGCGGCGGGAACCTGGGGTATATTCTCGAGTTACGACGGGGATGGCCCTTCCACACAAGTGTTTCTTCAGCGACGTCAGGACTCCTGCCTAGTTGCGAGGGACAACTCGGGATTCTCCTCGAGGCTTGGCAGGGCAATTGGGACGCCTCTCCAGCTGAGGCGGGAGACCAAGGGTCCCTTTCCACGTGCCACAGGAATCCTGGGACTCCTAAGAAGTTTCACGAGGAGTCAGGCATCCTGTCCTTTGGAGGCACTGATCTCCGCATACCTCTGAAGTTTTCAAAGGATGTGAGGCCTCCGGTCCCGATGAGGTGGGGAACTAGGTCTTTCTCTGTGGTCTCCACAGGGGATTCAGACATCCTTTCGTCTTGGCAGATGCAAGACGAGCCTGCATTCAAGTCACTGCAGGGATATCCGGCCTTATTTCGAGTCAGGGCATCGCGGTGTCCATTCCACTTGATGCCGCAAACTCAGGGTCCCTCACAAATACCTAGAGCTGAGAGAAGCCTCCTCTTGAAGTGCTTGTGGTAAGGTGGTATTCCTCTGGAGTCGAAGCCAGGGACTACCCTCTCATCTCGAGTTGATTGTTGGTCCATGGAGCTCTTTCGTGCTGCTACAGTGACCTCAGGATCCCTCTAGCCTTGAAACAGTGTTCTTGGGGTTTCTCTGGAGTGCCATCAAGGAAATCAAGGCTCCTTTCTTGTGTGATGTGCAACACGGAATTGCTCTGCACGCAGTGCAGGGTCATCGGGCATCATCTCGCAGCGAGGGGGAAGTCTCATGGTTTTTCTCGAGTTGCGGCGGGAACCTGGGGTATATTCTCGAGTTACGTCGGGAATGGCCCTTCCACCTACGTGTTTATTCAGTGTCGTCAGGACTTCTGCCTAGTTGCGAGGGACAACTCGGGATTCTCCTCTAGGCTTGGCAGGGCAATTGGGACGCCTCTCCATCTGAGACAGGAGACCAGGGTCCCTTTCCACGTGCCACAGAAATCCTGGGACTCCTATCAAGTTTCACGAGGACTCAGGCATCGTCTCCTTTGGAGGCACTGATCTCCCCGTACCTCTGGAGTTTTCAAAGGATGTGAGGCCTCCGGTCGTGATGAGGTGGGGAACTAGGTCTTTCTCTGTGGTCTCCACAGGGGATTCAGACATCCTTTCATCTTGGGAGATGCAAGACGAGCCTGCATTCAAGTCACTGCAGGGATATCCGGCCTTATTTCGAGTCAGGGCATCGCGGTGTCCATTCCACTTGAGGCCGCAAACTCAGGGTCCCTCTCACGTATCTAGAGCTGAGAGAAGCCTCCTCTTGAGGTGCTTGTGGTAAGATGGTATTCCTCTGGAGTCGAAGCCAGGGACTAACCTTTCATCTCGAGTTGATTTTTGGTCAACGGAGCTCTTTCGTGTTGCTACAGTGACCTCAGGATCCCTCTAGCCTTGAAACAGTGTTCTTGGGGTTTCTCTGGAGTGCCATCAAGGAAATCAAGGCTCCTTTCATGTGTGATGTGCAACACGGAATTGCTCTGCACACAGTGCAGGGGAATCGGGCCTCATCTCGCGGCGAGGGGGAAGTCTCATGGTTTTTCTCGAGTTGCGGCGGGAACCTGGGGTATATTCTCGAGTTACGACGGGGATGGCCCTTCCACCCACGTGTTTGTTCAGCGACGTCAGGACTCCTGCCTAGTTTTGAGGGACAACTCGGGATTCTCCTCGAGGCTTGGCAGGGCAATTGGGACGCCTCTCCAGCTGAGGGGGGAGACTAAGTGTCCCTTTCCACGTGCCACAGGAAACCTGGGACTCCTATCAAGTTTGACGAGGAGTCAGGCATCGTCTCCTTTGGAGGCAAGGATTTCCGCGTACCTCTGGAGTTTACAAAGAATGTGAGGCCTCTGGTCGCGATGAGGTGGGGAACTAGGTGTTTCTCTGTGGTCTCCACAGGGGATTCAGACATCCTTTCGTCTTGGGAGATGCAAGACGAGCCTGCATTCAAGTCACTGCAGGGATATCCGGCCTTATTTCACGTCAGGGCATCGCGGTGTCCATTCCACTTGAGGCCGCAAACTCAGGGTCCCTCTCACATAGCTAGAGCTGAGAGAAGCCTCCTCTTGAGGTGCTTGTGGTAAGGTGGTATTCCTCTGGAGTCGAAGCCAGGGATTAAACACTCATCTCGAGTTGATTTTTGGTCCACGGAGCTCTTTCGTGTTGCTACAGTGACCTCAGGATCCCTCTAACCTTGAAACAGTGTTCTTGGGGTTTCTCTGGAGTGCCATCAAGGAAATCAAGGCTCCTTTCATGTTTGATGTGCAACACGGCATTGCTCTGCATGCAGTGCAGGGGAATCTGGCCTCATCTCGCGGCGAGGGGGAAGTCTCATGGTTTTTCTCGAGTTGCGGCGGGAAGCTGGGGTATATTCTCGAGTTACGACGGGGATGGCACTTCCACCCACGTGTTTTTTCAGCGACGTCAGGACTCCTGCCTAGTTGCGAGGGACAACTCGGGATTCTCCTCGAGGCTTGGCAGGGCAATTGGGACGCCTCTCCAGCTGAGGCGGGATACCAAGGGTCCCTTTCCACGTGCCACAGGAATCCTGGGACTCCTATCAAGTTTCACGAGGAGTCAGGCATCTTCTTCTTTGGAGGCACTGATCTCCGCGTACCTCTGGACTTTTCAAAGGATGTGAGGCCTCCGGTCGCGATGAGGTGGGGAACTAGGTCTTTCTCTGTGGTCTCCACAGGGGATTCAGACATCCTTTCTTCTTGGGAGATGTAAGACGAGCCTGCATTCAAGTCACTGCAGGGATATCTGGCCTTATTTCGAGTCAGGGCATCGCGGTGTCCATTCACTTGAGGCCGCAAACTCAGGGTCCCTCTCACGTATCTAGAGCTGAGAGAAGCCTCCTCTTGAGGTGCTTGTGGTTAGGTGGTATTCCTCTGGAGTCGAAGCCAGGGACTAACCTCTCATCTCGAATTGATTTTTGGTCCACGGAGCTCTTTCGTGTTGCTACAGTGACCTCAGGATCCCTCTAGCCTTGAAACAGTGTTCTTGGGGTTTCTCTGGAGTGCCATCAAGGAAATCAAAGCTCCTTTCATGTGTGATGTGCAACACGGAATTGCACTGCACGCAGTGCAGGGGAATCGGGGTCATCTCGCGGCGAGGGGGAAGTCTCATGGTTTTTCTCGAGTTGCGGCGGGAACCTGGGGTATATTGTCGAGTTACGACGGGGATGGCCATTCCACCCACGTGTTTCTTCAGCGACGTCAGAACTCCTGCCTACTTGCGAGGGACAACTCGGAATTCTCCTCGAGGCTTGGCAGGGCAATCGGGACGCCTCTCCATCTGAGGCGGGAGACCAAGGGTCCCTTTCCACGTGCCACAGGAATCCTGGGACTCCTATCAAGTTTCACGAGGAGTCAGGCATCGTCTCCTTTGGAGGCACTGATCTCCGTGTACCTCAGGAGTTTTCAAAGGATGTGAGGCCTCCGGTCGCGATGAGGCGGGGAACTAGGTCTTTCTCTGTGGTCTCCACAGGGGATTCAGACATCCTTTCGTTTTGGTAGACGTAAGACGAGCCTGCATTCAAGTCACTGCAGGGATATCCGGCCTTATTTCGAGGCAGGGCATCGCGGTGTCCATTCCACTTGAGGCCGCAAACTCAGGGTCCCTCTCACATACCTAGAGCTGAGAGAAGCCTCCTCTTGAGGTGCTTGTGGTAAGGTGGTATTCCTCTGGAGTCGAAGCCAGGGACTAACCTCTCATCTCGAGTTGATTTTTGGTCCACGGAGCTATTTCGTGTGGCTACAGTGACCTCAGGATCCCTCTATCTTTGAAACAGTGTTCTTGGGGTTTCTCTGGAGTGCCATCAAGGAAATCAAGGCTCCTTTCATGTGTGATGTGCAACACGGAATTGCTCTGCACGCAGTGCAGGGGAATCGGGCCTCATCTCGCGGCGAGGGGGAAGTCTCATGGTTTTTCTCGAGTTGCGGCGGGAACCTGGGGTATATTCTCGAGTTACGAAGGGGATGGCCCTTCCAGACACGTGTTTGTTCATCGACGTCAGGACTCCTGCCTAGTTGCGAGGGACAACTCGGGATTCTCCTCGAGGCTTGGCAGGGCAATTGGGACGCCTCTCCAGCTGAGGCGGGAGACCAAGGGTCCCATTCCACGCGCCACAGGAATCCTGGGACTCCTACCAAGTTTCACGGGGAGTCAGGCATCGTCTCCTTTGGAGGCACTGATCTCCGCGTACCTCTGGAGTTTTCAAAGGATGTGAGGCCTCCGGTCGCGATGAGGTGGCGAACAAGGTCTTTCTCTGTGGTCTCCACAGGGGATTCAGACATCCTTTCGTCTTGGGAGATGCAAGACGAGCCTGCATTCAAGTCACTGCAGGGATATCCGGCCTTATTTCGAGTCAGGGCATCGCGGTGTCCATTCCACTTGAGGCCGCAAACTCAGGGTGCCTCTCACATACCTAGAGCTGAGAGAAGCCTCCTCTTGAGGTGCTTGTGGTAAGGTGGTGTTCCTCTGGAGTCGAAGCCAGGGACTAACCTTTCATCTCGAGTTGATTTGTGGTCCACGGAGCTCTTTCGTGTTGCTACAGTGACCTCAGGATCCCTCTAGCCTTGAAACAGTGTTCTTGGGGTTTCTCTGGAGTGCCATCAAGGAAATCAAGGCTCCTTTCATGTGTGATGTGCAACACGGAATTGCTCTGCAAGCAGTGCAGGGGAATCGGGCCTCATCTCGCGGCGAGGGGGAAGTCTCATGGTTTTTCTCGAGTTGCGGCGGGAACCTGGGGTATATTCTCGAGTTACGACGGGGATGGCCCTTCCACCCACGTGTTTGTTCAGCGACATCAGGACTCCTGCCTAGTTGCGAGGGACAACTCGGGATTCTCCTCGAGGCTTGGCAGGGCAATTGGGACGCCTCTCCAGCTGCTGCGGTAGACCAAGTGTTCCTTTCCACGTGCCACAGGAATCCTGGGACTCCTATCAAGTTTCACGAGGAGTCAGGCATCGTCTCCTTTGGAGGCACTGATCTCCGCGTACCTCCTAAGTTTTCAAAGGATGTGAGGCCTCCGTTCGCGATGAGGTGAGGAACTAGGTCTTTCTCTATGGTCTCCACAGGGGATTCAGACATCCTTTCGTCTTGGGAGATGCAAGACGAGCCTGCATTCAAGTCACTGCAGGGATATCCGGCCTTATTTCGAGTCAGGGCATCGCGATGTCCATTCCACTTGAGGCCGCAAACTCAGGGTCCCTCTCACATACCTAGAGCTGAGAGAGGCCTCCTCTTGAGGTGCTTGTGGTAAGGTGGTATTCCTCTGGAGTCGAAGCCAGGGACTAAACTCTCATCTCGAGTTGATTTTTGGTCCACGGAGCTTTTTCATGTTGTTACAGTGACCTCAGGATCCCTCTAGCCTTGAAACAGTGTTCTTGGGGTTTCTCTGGAGTGCCATCAAGGAAATCAAGGCTCCTTTCATGTGTGATGTGCAACACGGAATTGCTGTGTACGCAGTGCAGGGGAATCGGGCCTCATCTCGTGGCGAGGGGGAAGTCTCATTGTTTTTCTCGAGTTGCGGCGGGAACCTGGGCTATATTCTCGAGTTACAACAGGGATGGCATTTCCACCGACGTGTTTCTTCAGCGACGTCAGGACTCCTGCCTAGTTGCGAGGGACAACTTGGGATTCTCCTCGAGGCTTGGCAGGGCAATTGGGACGCCTCTCCAGCTGTGGCGGGAGACGAAGAGTCCCTTTCCACGTGCCACAGGAATCCTGGGACTCCTACCAAGTTTCACGGGGAGTCAGGCATCGTCTCCTTTGGAGGCACTGATCTCCGCGTACCTCTGGAGTTTTCAAAGGATGTGAGGCCTCCGGTCGCGATGAGGTGGCGAACTAGGTCTTTCTCTGTGGTCTCCACAGGGGATTCAGACATCCTTTCGTCTTGGGAGATGCAAGACGAGCCTGCATTCAAGTCACTGCAGGGATATCTGGCCTTATTTCGAGTCAGGGCATCGCGGTGTCCATTCCACTTGAGGCCGCAAACTCAGGGTGCCTCTCACATACCTAGAGCTGAGAGAAGCCTCCTCTTGAGGTGCTTGTGGTAAGGTCGTATTCCTCTGGAGTCGAAGCCAGGGACTAACATCTCATCTCAAGTTGATTTTTGGTCCACGGAGCTCTTTCCTCTTGCTACAGTGACCTCAGGATCCCTCTAGCCTTGAAACAGTGTTCTTGGGTTTTCTCTGGAGTGCCATTAAGGAAATCAAGGCTCCTTTCATGTGTGATGTGCAACACGGAATTGCTCTGCACGCAGTGCAGGGGAATCGGGCCTCATCTCGCGGCGAGGGGGAAGTCTCATGGTTTTTCTCGAGTTGCGGCGGGAACCTGGGGTATATTCTCGAGTTACGACGGGGATGGCCCTTCCACCCACGTGTTTGTTCAGCGACATCAGGACTCCTGCCTAGTTGCGAGGGACAACTCGGGATTCTCCTCGAGGCTTGGCAGGGCAATTGGGACGCCTTTCCAGCTGAGGCGGGAGACCAAGTGTTCCTTTTCAAGTGCCACAGGAATCCTGGGACTCCTAAGAAGTTTCAAGAGGAGTCAGGCATCGTCTCATTTGGAGGCACTGATCTCCGCATACCTCTGGAGTTTTCAAAGGATGTGAGGCCTCCGGTCGCGATGAGGTGGGGAACTAGGTCTTTCTCTGATGTCTCCACAGGGGATTCAGACATCCTTTCGTCTTGGGAGATACAAGACGAGCCTGCATTCAAGTCACTGCAGGGATATCCGGC